>NC_066315.1:75868584-77118584 GCF_022539315.1 Serinus canaria | reverse complement strand
ATTTCAAAAAGTTGTAGATAATGAAAATTGATTTAAGCCATCTTTACTTCAGCCAGTAACTTTAATTTTGGGTTTGTGCTGTCTTTTAAGCCCAGAACGTTCCTAGATTATCTTTTGCCAATTCCTGATTTTTCATACACAACAAGACTTCATTTTATTAATAGATTGGCTGTGTTGAGAATTGTTTGCTCTTTTTTTCCACTATTTATGTAATCAAGTCACTGAACTACTGTGAAAATTCAGTAACAGGCAGTTGTGTATGTGCCTTATGTCACTGGCCTTTGTGTCCATAAACCTAAAAGCTGCTGCCTGGCCATTCCTTTACTTGAAAAATCTTCCTGTTTGCCAGGTCCTTGAGGACATTAAAGAATTGACATGTTTTCTTAAAATTGAGGCACACATGTGTGTGTGTGTCTGTGTCTGTGTCTGTGTCTGTGTGTGTGTGTGAGGATTTCTCATCAGAGTGAAAAAAATTTTAAAAAGCAGCACAGTGAAAAAATCCTGGAATTACTTCAAAAAATATCCCCCTACAGTACTGCGTGAGAGCTCTTTATTTAAAATAACCTTAATAGCATTAAATACTAGAATGAATGGAAAAACAGATGAACCCAGTACTTGTATTTAATCCATTGCTCTCTGCCAATATTAATTGGTTTTTTGCAGTACTGGAGATTGTTTCACCTCTGTTTCTCTCGGGCAACTGCTTTGGGACTGGAGCAGCATAGTGGACAATTCTTCAGTAGCTCAGATAATGGAAAAGAAAAAACACAGATGAGAAAGGCTTGGTAGAGAGAAGTTTGATGGTACAAAACTCCATGGTTTTAATTCCTGTTCAGTACCAAACCCAATCTAGCTGTTTCCAGGACCTCGTGAATCTTTGCAAGGCAGCAAGCAGGCAAAGCACTTATTCTTGTTCTCCATGGAGTCTGGAACATAGACCAAAATTTGTTTGTATAAATCAAGGATTGCCTCGCTACCTTGAACAGTTTGCTTCCTCTTTTATCTTCTTTCCCCTTGAGACCCTCCACCTCACTATTTCCAAACCAAAAGAAGGTAGGTAAGACTGTACTCACCCAGGAGCTCTCAGGCTAGAACTTCATCTCTCATTGTCCCTTACCAGGGTGATTTTCCCCTGTCTGGGGCTTCTGTGTTTCTGCTCTGTGGGCATTGCCCTTACAAATTGTCACAATTGTCCTATTCCTTATCACAGCAACAGCTTCTTTCAAATACATTGCTTTATTGTGCTGAACCCTTTGTAGTGAACACTGGCACAGGCATCTCTGCCGTTAAGAATCCCTCTTGTGCCATTTCCTCAGCCTTCTCCCAAATCCTGCATGTCTTTGGATCTTAGGGCTTTTCTTGCAGTCAGTTCCCATCTAAGTTTCTTTCCTCCCACATGCTGCAAGGTAGTCCCAGACCCCTGACTGACCATGGGGCTTCCCTTTGTGCTCATCTGTTCTCCTTCATCCCCTCTCCATGTGTTCACTCCTGCCTGGATGCAGATTAGGTGAGAGACTGCCTGGTGCTGCCAAGGCTCACGGGAAATATACTTCCAGTAGACATTGCAAAGCTTGCCAAAACCTTGGGCCAGGGCACAGGATAGTTTATTCTGGCAGGCTGTATGGTCACCAGGCTGCCAGCTGGCAGTGATTCTTTTGTGTATTTGCAGCATCTCAAAAAATACTGGTCCTTCCTCACTTTTGGTTTATTTCAAATCCTCTCTTACACGTCTTAAATTTGATGGGATCAGCTTTTCCGTGGTGGGCTATAGGAATGGGTGGAGCCCAGGAGGTGAACACTGAGTGCACAAGTGCAGCACATCCATGAGCAAGGAGCTCCTTCTGTTCCTTGACCGTCAGCCACGTGTTCAGCTGCTCTGAGCTGAAATCCTCTCATGGGTTAAGAAATTCTCTGTGGTACTTTACACCCCCACAACCTCCCCCAACAAGTGGGAGGTGCAAATGAGTACCTCAAAGCAGAAGTCTCTATATCTGGACTACTTCCTTTGCTGGATAAAATAATTACTTTTAGCTGGCAACTACATTCGTTTGGATACAGAGAAAATATCCTGTGTGCTTGGCATGTTGGAAGTAGTGAATAATTGAGGTATGTAGAATGGAAAGAACTTGCATAAGGCAGTTTCACAGACCTGTGGGGAGACCTGAATTTGCTCAGCCTTGCTCTGCTGCATTAAGCTCTCTAGTTTTTACCTTGCAAATACTGATTAAACATAGGAAGTAAATCAGACCAGCCATCTCTTGATGGCTTCTAGACTGGTTATGATCTTTTCCCAATGTCATTTATTAGGATGATTAATGAACAATTTCAGCTATCATTTTTGCATCTTGCCTTTTGGAATATATTCCTATACATGAATGACTTCATACATATCAGCAACTCCAAGTTCTTTTTTCCTTTCCATTCCTGGAACACCTCATGGCTACCACTGTCAATACTGAGTAATAATGAGTTTTCCTGCAGTCACCTAAGACCACTCACTGTAAACAGCTTCCATTTGCATTCATTTGACTCTTTAAGGACTTTCTGTTCTAATCTGTTGGTGCACACAAAAAGAAGAATATATAAAATGGAGATGTCTGAATAAAGTTCTTTTTTTGTACTGACAACATGGTGATTCCTTTAAAATAATACTGATTAAATATTGGCCACATCACTGTTGTACTTTTAAAACTTTACTTTTCTTTTTTGAAGACACAAGAAGGCTGAATCACTTAAAATTGCAAATTTTTTTAGGACTATGTCACAACTACAGGGGTGGCCTCTGGGATGATCCTCCATATTACTTCTCTCACTTGCAGATTTTTTTACCAGAATACTGATTGATTCTCTTGCTAGTTTTCCTGGATGGGTGAAGACCGCCTGCTCTTTATACTTGAATTTTCATTTCCATTTATGTAAGCTTCATTTTTGACACACTGATCAGAGGATGACAGTTGCTTGCTTGAGAAGCTGTGAAAATATTTATCAAGTAATGCTCTGGCTCTGTGAGTGTAAAGCACCTTTCTCCTACCGCACGTGGATTAGAGTAAGTTACTGCATTTCTTGAAATAAATTCAGGATGGAAGTCGTAGGGTTGACTGTGTCGGTGAGGTGTTACTTTCTTTTTCATTCAGATCATTGTGCTGAGTCTCTGCTGCTGCAATAAAAGTTCACTGCACTCCTGTGAGAAAGTCCTGCTTAATGCTGGACTGGTGTGGATGTCTGATTCAGATAGGGCAGGACACCTTCAAATCATGCCAGGAATCAGTGTGTAAAATTTAAGGAATAAATTTCATGAATAACAGAAGAAATTTTATCCTGGATCTGGCAATTTTATTGCATACAGTGTAATAAATACCACAACTGCTTTTAATAATAGGACTGCTGCCTCCCTGAGACAGTGCCCCTTTAATTCTCTTGAATTTGGAGGATTTATTTTTCTAAATTTATTTAATATTGCACAAAACTAGTATCTTGGTAGTGTTCAGTTTTGAGGATACTTACAGTTTAAAATTTATTCCTTATTGTTAGTCTCCATACTGATATTCTGCCATTGAAATCCAATTTATTACAGTTATTTTCATCTCTCCTTCAAAAAGAAGTGATACTCCTTTATTTTATCATGTCCAGGGCAATCCCACAGCACATTATTTTGCTGCTTTGCACTTCACTTTTAAAGGTTTGTCACTATATTGAAAAGGTTATGTTCATCTGGAGTTCCTGTCTATCCTCTTGCAGTGGCTGGTGTGCAGGAAGGAGCCTTAGCTTCCTCTGGAACTGTGGCTTGCTTTCTTTCATATGGGGATTCTTTGCATCAAATTCTTTTTGAGACAATAAAGCAAACCAAATCCAGATGTGGCAGACCCTGTTCCTTATAATGTGTAGTAGTTGGTTTCATAGAATAGACGCAGCTTGAAGAAGTCCTGGTCATCCAGATCATTGATTCTTCGAGAATCTGATGTTAAAATTGAGGTGAAAACCTCTTTGTATTTAGGTCTGAAGGCAACAGAATGTCCTCTGAATCCTCTTTTCTCCTTGTTTAAGCTTGTACAAGACATGTTTCACACTACTGTGGTATGCAGGTAGAATCTTAAGTGTTGAAAGAAAATGTTGATGATCTCCTACTCCTTCCTTTTGGCCTCAGAACTGTTACTTTCAGGGTGGTGGCAAATACTTCTGTGCTTTAGGAAGCCTTTCCTGGTTCTGATTGAAATTCCAGTCATGCCTGAGTCCCTGCTTGTATGCAGGTCTTGTGTGGAGCAGTCTATCTCCAGTTCTGCTGTTAATTAGTTCAGAGCCTACAATCATCCTAAATTTGCAGATATTGAGAACTCTGCCAGTGCAACCTGATAGCTGGCCTTAGATGTTTAAATGAGTTCTGCTGCAGTACTTCAAAGGTATTACTACACTGGGGTTAGTGATGATCTGGTGACTACAAGGTTTTAATTTTGTTAGATTGCCCAAAGCTCACACAGTTTGTCAACAAAAGAAAAAAAAAAGGAAGATATTATTTGTAAATTTTTTCACAAAACATAATACATGAGGAATATCAACCAGTTTGGCTACCTGTGAAGTGATTGAAAACCCCATAAACTCTTTGCTCTGAGTTTTTCTGTCTCTCACTGCATTGCATGCATCCAATCATCTCTACGTTTTTTTCTTTCCTTCCAGCTAGATGGTTTCTATATTCAGCTGTATATTAGAAAACTTGTGAACTTAGGGTGGTTTCACTTCCTGCAGCATTTCTGCCATCCCAGGCTGGTGTGCGGTATGCCGGCGCCTGTTGTGAAACTTTCCTCTTTCAGAAGCTGTGCCCCGGGCTGTGGGAAAGATGTGTGGTAATGCTGGGGAGGAGGGGAAAAGCACACCAGCCTCATCTACAAAATGGTCATTTCTCAGAACCTGTGTGGTCATCCTCTCCCCTGAAAATACTGAAACTTGGGCTGTGTTTGTATAATTTTTTCACTTTTTTTTTTTTTTATGGAAAGCTGTTGACTAGAAACACTTGCTGAAGGAATAACTTTGCATAGGTGCTACCTGTCTGTACCTTTTCAGACAGAAAAAAAACTTTTCCTGACATTAACAGCATGTGTCTGAAAGGCTTAGCAATTTTGACCTGACAGAAAGACAGGGTATGGAAAAAAATGCTCTGCAGTATTTACTTGAGCCTTCCTTCTGTCCACTCGAACCAAAATTAGCAACGGCAGTGTCGATGTTGGGTAGTTGTGCCACACATGGATTTATGAGCTTGCGTAAACATCTTGTTATTAAATGTTTAAATATTTACACTGAGAATCTGCTGCCTTATGGACTCTTGTGAGATTATTTCTAAACAGTGAGGGTTTTTTTTTTCTAATTGAGAATATTCTAAGGTTGACTAGCATAAAACTGCTTTGGCGCTCTTCTAATCAACAGTTACAGATTAATTTATGCTAAATCAGGGTTTAAGTGTTGCTTAATCCTTTTAGAGTTCTAGCAAAGACTGACCACTTGACTAAGATTATGTAGCTTAGAAAAAACCCCGGTTTTAAATAGAACATTGAAGCAAAATTAGGTAGAGCTCAGAGTGCTGGCTTTTGCTGGTATTTTCACCTTGGCATTTTGCAATGATAAGGCATATTTTTGTATGGGATCCTTAGGAAATCAAGGCTTGTGCTGTCTATTCCTCTTAAGGACCCAATGTAAATCCCCCTAGAAGAGACTCCTTGATTTTGGTGAGGTTTGAATTGGAGTATTAAAGCAGAAATCATTATACTGGGTTAAAATTTAAACTATTTTCTGCTTAGTTGTACATACATATAACAAAATATGCCCTTGGCTTGCCAAACGTTATCCAGTTGGCAATCACATGGCAAAAACCATGCTGAAAATTAGAAGTCTGTGCTTTAAACACCTTCTGAACTTGATGTAATATTTCCCTTTTTATGTCAGGAACTAGCACTGTTAAGTGGAAGCAAATAATTGCAGTGAAAAAGTGCAGAATTTCTGAGTGGAAGTTTACCTTCAAATTCATAGTGGGTGGTGGGAGATAAGAAACAACCAAATATAACCAATGGAAGGATTGGCTTATAAGTGACTGTGTGCTGCACTTGTCTATTGTGGGACCTGGAGGAGCTGCAGACTGCCAAACATCACCCATTGAGGAAGGCAGAGACAGCTCTCTTTTAGCAAAAAAGCAATGGACTTCAGTCAGTGTGGAGAGGGGAATCATGGGGCGAGGCAATTTGTGTCGGGGAGGATGTTCTAGCACCAGCTGTCTGCAGTGGATCTTTTAATTCTAATATTTTTAGTGAAGTTTTAATTCATTCAAAGAACAAGATAATCCAATTTTTTTTCCTCTTTTAGAAGTTTGCAGGGAGGTAAAAGAAGGATTAAGTAATGACTTAGGAATTTTACACTGAACATGGATGTTGGCTCTGTTGCTGTAGCTACATCATCCATCTCAACATACAGTAGCTATGGGAACAGAGCTATTGCACCTTGTAAAAGGAATGCAAACATTTCACTGCTGGTTTGCCATTTGTCAGAGTCCTTTTCTCAGAAGTCTTAACATAATTTCTATTCCAGTCTTAGCTCATTCAAGCCTGAAATTCTAACCATGGCATCTCCCCCCTACAGAGTCAGTCTCAATGCAAACAGGTCTCTTTTCTCTGCATTCTTACAAGTCTTTCTACCAAAATTTACTTTTTTGACTGAGCAAGGACACTGAATAAAATATAGCTGTAGACACAGGGGAAGCCAAATGGTCATAGAATAGCATCACAAATAGCTTCACTGCTCAGGACACACCTGCAGTTGGACAGTTTGGTCACAGAATCCCATGGGTATTGAAAGTCCAAATGTTCTGGTACTGCTGGATCTTGGGAAATATGGTGGTAGTGAGCATTTTAAAAATGCTTGATAGACAGGCTTATCAAAATAACCAGTAACAATGAACTTGTTTCAGAAAATGTTGCAATCAGCTGCAAGGAGTTACAATACTGTAATTTAAATATAAATACAATTGAAAGTTGTAACTGTTTAGCGTTTTTTTTTCCCCTACACAGCATCCTGACATATCCAGCAAAACTCTTGCTCTTTCCTGGCTGAAGAATGAACAATATTAGGTATATCTATATTAGGCTACTTTACCTGAGCGCTCTTAAATGTTGGTGGCTTTGGGAAGGAACAGAAGGAACCATAAATATTGCTCTGTCAGAAAGATACAGGAAAAGAAACAGGGCAGTTAAAGTAAGATACTTATGTTGATGAAATTAATGTTCACAGCATGACTCTGTCAAAACTTGGCTTAGTACATTATAAGCAATTTATCAAAGAGAGCTGGTATATTCAAGATAAAGACAGCCATGGTGTCCTGTTTTTTGAGAGCGGAATATAGTTGAGTTTGAACCTCAGGAACTTGATCCAGGCTTACAATTTTTGGCTTCAAATCAAACCAGTAACATTCTACTTCCTAGGAGATGAACTAAAATAAATCATCCGTGAAGCCTGATTCTGTTTCTTGCTTCTATCTATTCTACTGCAAGTAAGATTTCTTATTAAAATCACCATGGATACATGATCCTTATAATCCTGTGAGTCTTTTTCTGAGTGTCTGCTTAGCTGCAGAAATTTAACTAATGCTGTGCCTAAAAGAAATGAGCTGCTGCCCCTCTCCCAAAATCCCAAATCCAAGCAGCTCACTTTTAAATTAGCCACGAACATATTGACTTGGTTTCACCATGGCAGATGCATTTGACAATGCTTCACATCCATCCAAGTGGGATCTGGGCTGTGTGCCCTGTGCTGCATGGCCTTTTGCAGTAACAGAGAAATAAAACCTGTGTGGGAAGTTGCTTAGGCATCTTTGGGAGGAGTGGAGTAGCAGTTCAGAAGCAATTGCCCCGACACAGAGCCCCTTCACAGAGGTATGAGCACACTGCAGACAGCAAAGTGCCTCTATTCAACAACCAGTATGATTGCTGGGGACCAGCGGGTTATTGCTGGTAAATGGTAAATCAGTATTCTGCTTTGTATATCCCTATGTGAAAATAGGAATGTGCAGTCTCTGATCTTCTATCCTATTGCTTAAATGCATCAATTTGAATCCCTTAAACTTGGTGACATGCAGTGCATTGAGCAACTTGGTGGTCATTGAGAGCATCTCCTGGCTGCTGGACAGGCAGTGGTCAGGGAGGGAGGGCAAGGATCGAAGGTCCTGATTTTAGTAACTGCAGCAATATTTTGTACATAACCATTCTGCCATCATCACCTTCTACTGGTATGGGCTTTAATCAAAAGGTAGCACAGATGACTTACACTGTACACGTGGTTTCTGGGCTCTTCCTTAGCAGCAGTGGCGTGGTGTCATTATGTGCTTCTCAGAGAAAGAGGCTGAATTAAAAACAACTTCTGTTGCTGTTTAATGTACTGCAGCAAATGCTCTGTAGATCTGTAAATCAAGACATTTGTTCTTCATTTTTAGCAATGCCCTTTCCCTGAACTCATTTAATGAGACAGTTGTAAGATGTTTGTATGTTCTCCAGCTGGACTGGGTGCACAATTCTTGAACTCTGTCTCTTACTACATTCTCATTTTAAAGAGTCCTGTGTCAATAGATAGTGGCAGCTATACTCTTAAGGCAGCCTTGTTCCACAGAATACCACTCTGACGTTGTAAGCAGTGTAGTAGACAGGAAGATGCTTGAGAGTGAGAGAATTTGGGAATTTTTTGTTACTGAAGATCTTGACAGCTGTGTTTTATAAAAGTGAAGGGGCACTGTAAGTAAAAGGGGAGGGTAAATTATGGAAGGTACTGTACAGACCAAATGTGACATACAGCATGAGGTGATAGTAAAGAGGAGAAGACTGTTGCTTGGCACAGAAAACATGCACAGAAATAATTTCTAATATATAAATGAAGTTTATGCAACTATAGCAATATGAACAATTATAAAAGTAGTTTTAGAGATTATTGCTTCTAATTTCATCTATCTCTTAAAAAAAATAAAAATACGTTGCTAAGTAACTGTACTATTTTCTATCTGTTCTAGATTAAACTGGAAGTGAGGATTTTATCATTTAACAATGTCATGCCCCTTTTCTGCTGAATGTTATGGCAAATGTAGATTGCTCAGGTTCCTGGGTCAGCCCTAGATCCCAACCCACGTGCACTGAACAGCCATTTACCAAGAATGGGTTATGTAGAGCACTTTTCTCTGTACACTTTGTGTCGATTTCACTTGATACCTTGCTGGGCTTAGCCTTGTGCATTTGAACTGTGCCACTTCCCTGGTGACACCAGGCACTTGGGCGAGCCAGCCTTGTGCCCAAACACATGCCCAGCTCCATTGCCAGAGTTGCTGCAACTGGCCTGAGAGAGCTTTTGTTCTTTGCTGGTTTGCTGGTTTGTTTTAGTGTTTAGCTAATGCTGTACCTTTCTCATCTAGTCCAGGGCATCACCTTACACCTGTGTACAACAGCTAGTGTATCTAACTTCCACCTGTGGGTGGGGAGAACTTTTTGTTTGCAAAGGTCCCATGGAAAAACGGAGGAAAGCTCATCTTGTGTTAGCATATTCTTGCTGGTTTTGAACATGTGAAGGATTGATTTCTCATAAATCCTTTTGTCCCTCATTTTAGTCTCTCTTTAGTCCCTCTCCTCCCCTCCCTCCCAGATTAAAAGTGTGCATTTACTTCTGGCAATTCCAGGTTTTCATGGGATCTTTTGCTACATACCAATGCAGAGGAAACAGGAAGATGATAAATGGCATCAAGAAAAGGAAAATGGGGCACATCCTGTGCTGAACATGCACAGGAGAGCTTGAAGCTGAGATGCTCTGTCATGGCAATAGAGTATGATATGAAACATACTGACCCTGACAAGCTGGTTTGGGTTTTTGGTTAGGAGAGATGACATCTTGCCTCCTCTGTGTGGCAGTCCACACTGCCTTGCATTCTAGAATAATTTGCTGGATATTTCTGCAGTGAGGAACATGGTAGAAAAACAGAGGGAAGACAGTGAGAGGGAGGTTGCCATTTTCCAATATCCACTTAAAAGCTTAAACACATCCTTCAGAAATGTTCTGAGGGAAAAGGTCACCCTTTTGTCCTTTCTCCTTCTTTTGCAAACTGTTGGATGTAAAAGCAGTTTCACTCTTTAACATTTACAGATTGACCTCAAAAATAATCAGTGGCATCCCAAAATGACTCTTAATCCTGGGGGCTGCAGAGATGTCTGCCATTTGTCACATACTTACACAACATTTGAATTATCAGAAAAGCATAAGGACCAGTTTAGTAACCTTCTCCTGGCATTGTTTGTTTAACATTTCCTATTATACCATGCTCAGTATGGACAATATCATCGACTAACTTAGTTTTCTGATTTGCAATCATAACTCATGCTTCAGTACCTTATGTTCTGGCTGGTAGTCTCAGTTTAAATCTAATCTAAAGTGGTTTACCTTTCCTCTGTACCTTTAACTTGCAGATTCTACATAAGAGCTTTCCTTGGTAACTATGCTTGTAATGTCCAGATTACTGCCCTAATGCCTTACTAATTCTGAGATCCAGAACAGAGTTAAAGCATAGGCTGGAATGAAAGAACTACTTGGCAAATGTTATATCCCATTTCCATGGAGTGCATTAGCTAAGTAGAGGTTGTTCAGCCTTCTAGGTCTCCTATGCAGTGTGATCTCATGATACCAAATCCAGATGAGATGCAAAGTCCTGTGTCTCTTCTCAGGGGGAAATGTATGGTAAGATAGTGTATATTTTATTTTCTTTTTGCATTTAAAGTAGAGTTGAAAATTTAGGAGATTTAGGTGAACATGAAAATTAACCTCCATGAACCTATACTACCAAATTTATGCTAATATCTGAAAGAGATGTGTCTTCTTCTCCCAGCAATATCATGCTCCAAGAACAAAAAGTATGGCTTGGAGGTGTTCATACAATAATTCTATGGAAGTGTCTTTATGTAGACATCATTGTTTCAGGCTCTGATCTTGTTTATTCATCCCATAGTGCTTAGAAATCTGCACCGAGCTCTGGAGTGCTGGTGGTCTCTCAAACCTTAGGAAGATCAGCAGTGGAGCATGTACCCTCTTAGAGCTGCAAGATTTCCGTATGAGGTGTTAAAGGGAAAATAAACATTTCAGTGATGCATTCCTATATTCTGTGGGTAACCATTGACTCAAAATAAGTGTCATTCAAAATAAGCAGACTACTGACCAGCTCAGTGATGTCTCCACATCTGAATGGGAATAGAGAGTGTTAATGTTTAACATTTTCTCTTTTGTTTGTTTTTTTTCCCCTCTACTTCCTTTCTAGTACCAAGGGAAGGGGAAAAAACTGCTCTTTTCTCAGATATTATTACCTCTTAAAAAACTCCAGACTTTGTTTCCTGGCAACTTCAATTGCAGTCGTGCTCTAATCTCTCTCTTTTTTAATACAAAAAATGGGTACATGCACAAAGTCCTTCTCCTGTTGCTCTCTTCTCCCATCTACTTATTAACAGAGCTGTAAAGTGGTTGCTCATGTCACATGAGGGATGACAGACCTTTATATTTTCTTAGACATAAGTCCAAGGTAGAGTTACAGAGGGCTAATGGAAACTCAGGCTTTTAATTTCATCCTTCTGTAGTTAAATATTTAATTAATTGTTGAATGTTTTTGCAGCTGAGCATTGAGTCTTTTGTTCCACGTGCTTAATTCCATGTGCTGAACTTTCATAGGCTCTGTGGTGCATTCTGCTTCTCAGCATTGTGCTGAGGTGCTGTCAAGGGGAGGCTGGAAATCTCAGCAATTTGCAGTAGAGAAATGGTGGTGTATCTTGCAAATGTAAAAAAATTGCTTCCACTAACTTCCTAAACACTGTTAAAAAGTCATTACAGTGATCTGAGGAGAGTGATGCTCAGTTGAGAAGAGACTTAATTGCTTTCAATCTGTATAGGCAGGTGGTCATGTATAGCTGCAATATTTCTTTTCCCTGGCTATTAGCCTGCAGATACTGATATTCACCCAGGTTTGCCATTGAGAATAATGTTTTCCAGCTGCTGCTTGCTAGTATGAGCATGTTTCTGGCAACTGAGCCTTACATTTGAGTAACTGTAGATGTCACACACTTGGGCTGCATATGGAACACTTGATTTTTTAAAAAAATTGTTGAATTTTAGGTTCAACAAAGCCAACTGGCTTCAGAGCCTCTGGTTAAGTATTCTTTGCTCCAATTTCTAACTTCATTCATAGAACAAGTAGACAGTGCTGGAGTCTTTCTATCTCTTATTATTTTTATTTCTGAAAGAATTGTACCAGTACATGCTGTAGATGTGATCAAAGATCCCGGTTAAATTCCACCTTCCTAAATATAAAACTTAGTTTTTTAATACTTATTTGAGTACTGAATTACAGACTTTCATTGCAGATTACTTTTGTTTAGCATTTCTAAGCATTATTTTTGTAGTTGAGTCAAACTACAAAAATTATTAATTATTAATAAAATTATTCTAAATTATGATTGCATTTTGTAAAGACTGAGTTCTTGCTTTGCACTATCTATAGTTATCTTTGAGGAAAAGATCATAAGGAAAAACTCTCAAGACCCCTCAGCTGAATTTTGAAAATGTAACTCATGCAAATAAAATCTTAACTTAAAAAAAATGAGAGGAAGCCCCCATCTCTTCAGCAGTACTGAAATTGCACACTGATTTATATCTGAATTGCCACATTACTCTGAATAAGTTTAGAACTGCTCTCTTAATCTTTTCTAGTAGCAAATAGTTATTTGCCAGTTTCTAAAAATAAGAATGAGATACAAAAAACGGTGTTCAAAAATATCCAGGAAAAACAGTTGAAATGGCCTGATAGGCAGCCAGGTAAAATTCCCATGTTTTCATTTGTAGATTAATTGAAGTCTATAAATAAAATAAATAAAATCCAATTATTGTTATGGTATTCCAGCTGGAAAACCTTTCAAGAGCACAAAAAATAAAAATATCAGTAATGTGCAAGCAAGCAGAGAAATTTATATCAGGACGTTCAGTAGCTGGAGAGGTAATGGCATAGATTGTCTTACAGTGATTTATTATATCTAGCTTGTAGATGACAAGGTTGTTCTTAATTTTATAAAATAATTTAATATTTTTAGGGCAATTTTGTATTTTATGTGTAGGTTTGGCATGGAAAAATGTCAGAGGTATTTTCTTTCTCTACCTGTGCTGACTTTGACAGACTCCCATCTCTGTAGTCCAGTTACCAGGGACTCAGTTCTCTACTTTCCATTTACAATTCTTCTGTCTTCTCTATAGCCTTGTTATACTGGTTATTAGGTTGATTTCAAATGGTGCTGCATATCTTGGCTTCTGAGTATGGACAGTAAACTTGCCAGAACAAAGCATGCTAAGAGCACTCACAAAAATTTAAAAATAAATTTAAAGGACTCTTATGTTTTTTGAACTTATCTGAATACCAGTTTAACAAGTATGAATGATTGAAATAAATTAACATCCATTTTAAAAATGAATGTTTCACATACCTGTCTTGCAAGCGTGCAGTATTCCCAGGCATGAACATTTAAAATGAATGATGTTGTAAGAAATCATGAGACAAAAATTGTCTTATGGTTTAGGACAGTTTCAAGACTTTTCTTGCTTAATCCAAGATTCCAAGTGAAATCTAGTTTATTTTTGTAATCAATATTAGAGCTGATGCTTTAAAAAAAATCCAAATGCTTTGAGTTTATGATAAAATGATGAGCTGTCAACTTACAAATACAAGAGTTCATAGAAACTGAGTAAATTTGAAGCTGAGTGTCATTTGGTTAGGATCTCATAATATTTATTTACTTTAAGCTCTCTTCTTTCTCAGGCTAGAATCTCTAATGTTTTTTGGCACATGTGAATATTTTCCTGACTGGTCTGTGACAAATATGAGAATGAAAGTAATTTTCTTTTAAAGGAAAAAAAAAAAAACCCTCCTAATTTTTTCTTTCTTCTTTTGTAACTTTTGAACTTTTTCCATGGAAAGTGTGTTTTCAAAAGCCTTGTGGTTATGTAATGTAAATGTTCTGAAATAACCTGTAGAAACATAGAAATATTTAGGCTGGAAAAGACCTCTAAGATAGTTGAGTCCAACCCTTAACCCAGCACCACAAAGTTTAGCACTAAACCATGTCCCTCAGTGCCACATAATCTAGTCATAATGAAAAAAAAATCAAAAAGTACAAAGTTAGCAGTTCACAAATTCAGTCTGTGAGTCTGAGCCCTGCCTGCAGTCCTTTGTAGCATCTGTCCCTTGGTGCAGATGCTAAGAACTGAGAGCTGTGGGGCTGTTCTTCATTCCCTTGATACTGACCTGGTCAAATTTGTACTGCTGATCTTGATTTACTCACCAAGACCTCTGAAATTCCAGAAGAGAAACTAGTTTGAGTGCTGTGATAGAGGGGTACCTACCTAAATTTGCCACCCTTCCAATGCCTAATTTCTGCCATTTCTTTCAGATGATCCTTTCCTATCCTGCTCTGTTGAATATCATCTCCAGCAGTGCCATGTTGCTGTGTCTACTTGATGCTTAACCACACTTTAAAGGAAGTCACTTCCGATTTTCACTACTTTCTATGACTATAATAATGTAATTGCTACAGCTCAGATCTGTGGGTAGGGAAGGAAGCTTCTGCAGAATGTGACAAATATAACTCAGAATTTTCAAACTTGTGTAATCTTAAAAAAGGTCTCGGAAAGTTAGTGAACCAATTTAGAACTTCCTCTTGTAGCTGTTCAAATTTGAATAATCGCTCAGAAAAGGCATGTCATTTTAACAGAGACGTGCATCTGCTTGATAAAACATAAAATAAATATAGCAGTGACCAGAATGTGTCCAATGCCCAGAAACATAATGAAAGCAGATTAAAAAGGGCTTATGGTTGTTTTTCAAAGATTCAACATTTTCTGTTTAGGAAAAAAATGGCTTTGTTTTCTTCTATCTGTCTTCAATAAAGCACTAAGATGGCTGCCAAGCAGTAGCTCCATCTTCATCCAGCTGGATACACCTGAGCTTTCTTAGCTTGAGAAAAAATCCTTCTCAGCAAGTCAACCGTAACTGAGCGAAATGTGCATATTTGGAACCATAAATCAAAATGTCCATGTACAGATGTTCTCAGCCTGGAGGCATAAATGTGAAGGAGCTTGGTTCCAGAAGGATTTTTTCAGCAACACCTGAAATTGGTCAGAGATGTTTAACAACTGCAGAATTGACATAGAAGTGTAAAATCACTGTGAGAGACTTGTTTGTTATGCTGTTCTTGTATGTGGTGTGCAGTGGGAAGCTTCAAAGAGAGCAACTCAGTACAGTGCCAACATGCAGAAAAACAGCCTGCTCTAACAGAGGATTGGGGTGAGGGAGTCATATGGGATGGGCTTGCTCTTTGCAACAAGGAGGAATATCTCCAAGCCCTTACAGCACCTATTGGCATCAGGCAGTGTTTTTCTGAGGATGAAAACTGATATTATCCCATTTTGCAAATGGGAAAGTTGGGCTGCAGATTAGATGGCCTTCCATGCAAGAGCAGCTTGGAAAGATTGAGTAGATTTTAGATTCTTGCCTCCTCTGACCCCAGGCTGCTGTGGATCCCTGAAAATAGAAAGAGGGAAAGAGGTAATCCTATAACTTTGTGATGTGTTACAGTTTTAGTGCAGTGATATATGTCTGCTTTAAAGGGAAGATCTCATCTGTCACTTTTGCCATGGTACACTTTTGTACTATGACAGGTCCCAGAGGCTCAAACCAAAGAATATTGTCCCATGCTCTACGATGGCTAATTCACCTTCTGAGAATCAGATGCCTCCTACTGTAATGAGCATATTGTGATTTTAGGGAAAATGTGATGGGGTAATTGTAGTTTTGTATTATTTGCAAAACTTGTCCTGAGTGAGGAGAATAATTCCTTCTGTATCTGATTTCTGTTTTGGAATGAAGTGGCCCATGTCAAATTCTGCGAGGAGTTTGTGACAAGCAGAGTTTGAAGTCATTGGCAAGCAACATAAAAGCATCTAAACGTTTCAGACTCACATATTCACACAGAGTAGAATTTGAGAATTTGAAAAGGAAGCTTGTTTTTAATCACCACGTTGCAAAAGCTAGTAAATACTTAAATAGAAGATTTGTCCACTTATAGTGAAGAATTGCTGAGCTGAAAGTGGACTGGAAAATTGGGCATTTCTGTAAAAAAAAGATTTTTTTTTTTTTTTGGTTTATGTGTAAATCATAGAATAACCTTACTTGTGGTATTGCTTACCAGTTACCTGTGATTAAAAATAAAAAAAATACCGAAAGTAAGAGATAGAGGTAAGGAAGAGACTGAAATGAATACATTTGGGGTTGTAAATATTCCAAAAATAGTTAGGTGTTTCTTGTGAAGTATTTCGTAAAACTGGCTCACTTGGCATTTTTTGGGCTAGCATGAGACCTTTGAAAGTAAAATTTCCAAATATGGATAAGAGACTTTAATGTGCTTGAATCATATTTCAAGCCAGCCCCCTTGTTTGGGATGTGTGAATTTAGTGCTCAGCTTGTGCATATGGGGGGGATTACCCAGAAAACTGCAGTGAGCAGAACTGTGAGCATGATTTCTGCAGAGCTGTATGCCTCCTGGCTCATAACAGCCAACATCTTGAAGTTTATGAAGTGCAGCTCCCTCTCCCCAGTGCCCAGGAAAATGAATTGCCAAGCTCTGGGAGCCAGAGCTGAGGCAGCAGGGCAGAGGCATTAACTTAGTTCACATTTCTCGATGACATCTCACAGGGGAATGCAGGGGCCCTGTCCCACCAGCTGACCTGCTAGAGCAGAAAGGGAAAAATCCCCAAATTGAAGTGTTGGCCAGTCTGACCACTGCTACCTCACCAGCCAGAACTGATTATAGAAAGCCTCTGGAAAAGCCAGTTACTGTTGGGAGCTGTAGCAGCTGTGTCCTGTTCATGGAATGAACATGAATTTATATCCTCTTACTCCTACACCATGGGCTTCCTGGGGCACAGATGGGTTCCATGTATCTGCTAGTATGGGGGACAGAGAAATGGAGCTGCAGTGCTGGTTTGAAACATGGGCTACTACTAAAATATATTAGTGCTGAAACAGCTAGCAGAACCTTTCTAGTGGTATTCTGCTTTTTATTTATGGCTCTGTCTTGAAACATGAAAACCAATTTTCCATATTTCTGCAGCCTCCGTTGCTTTGATAGACTTCTCTCATTTAAATCCTGAAATAGCTCGGTTATACTTTATATTGATGACTGCTTACCTTCTTTGGTTAGAATAAATAATTTTTCCCATAGCCATGGGCTGAAATCTTAAGCTGAAGGAATGACTGTAAAAGTTCTCTGTAATAGCATATGGGCATTGAAAAGTAAGTTTTTTTTCTGGTATATGGTATGAGGTGACCCAAACTGCAAAGTGGCCTACATACAGCCTTGGCGTGGTGGTGCATCTAAGAGCTATATCATCATAGACAATTGGCATGGATTCCAAACTGCTAAAAGGGAATTGTGGCCATATGAGGTATAACTAAATTCATTTACATAAAATGCAAGTTAATGCTCAGGTGAGGGGGTGGAAAAGGCAATCCAACTCCACAGCCCTCCCTGAAAAATTATTTTTTCTTTCATTTAGTGAGTTTAAATTTGATAGTTCTTATGGAACTAGATTTTCTACTGATACTTAAATGGAAATATAAACTAAGCTATTTTATCGAGAGGAGATATGCATCTGATCATTTTTCCTGATTTCTAGTTTTCATAACTGCTGCAATGATGTTCTTCTTTTGGGGTAGTTGCTAGCTTGGAGTGGTTCTGGCTGAGTAATTATTAGATTGGATTTCTGCCTTTCCTGGTTTGAACATAAATCTCTTAGTGCAATTCATGGATTGCACTAGCTGCTCACTTCATATCTTGCCAAATGGACTTGCTTGCCTCTGGTCTTACGTAACCTTCCCTCTAGCAGAGCTGATCAGACATCCCAATATAAACCTGAACCGAAACAAGTAAAAAGAAAAGAGAAAGTGCAGTCAGTGAAGAGTTCAGAAAGAAATTTAGGCAATCAGTCCAATCCTGGGAGTCTTGAATTCAAGCTGATATGTAACAGCTTAAAATGTGACATGGTACAGCTTACTGCCTGCCATGGCTCTTACTTTGGGATTAGAAACACTTTATGTTTTTAAAGTGAATTTTTTAAAGCTGACTTTTATCCTGTTGGATCAGGAGATGAAACTCTCTAACAGATGTTGGTTTTGTTCTGCACTTCCCACTGTCATCTTGCACCACTGAAATCAAAAAGCAAACAGTGGTTGTTTCCTCTCAGCCCTCTGGCACACAGAATCTGCTTTACCTTATTAGCATCATGTGGCACTGAAGGAGTGTAAAAGGCTCCACTGATGGTGCTCATGGATGCAGACCCATGGCCCTCCATGTGTGTCAGGAAATACAGCTCTCATTTCTCAGGTTTTGGAGAATATTGCAAGTCTTAATTAAAGATTGCCTAAGATGTCTTGGTATTTTTAACAGTCATTAAAGGAGTGCAAATGAGTAGTGGTGGAAAAGATGGAGGGAGATGAGACACAAGTAGAAATTAGCTGGTTAATGCTCTTTTCTTTCAGTGGTTTTTGAGTCCCCTTTACATGCCATTTTGATAAACTTCCCCCAGTGACTAAACTGCTGAAACTGGTAAATCAGCTTGAATGAAATATTTTGTTTAAAAAAAGAGGGGGGCTGGGGTACGGAAAAAATCAAAATGCAGCATGAAACATGCATTGTAAATAAGATCCAAAAGAAAGTCTGGAATATGAGATTTTTCTTTTGTCTTAATGTATGCAGGTTTAAAAAAACCCTGCATATTGTGCTAGTGTGAGAACCAGGAAGTGAAAGAGACTGAAGTGAAAAAATATAATAGACAAAGCTGCAGTCTGGTAGAAAATGTATATGGCAAAAATGACTGCTCAGGAACAGAAATATGGAAAGTTTTCCAAGGTGTTGAGCATTCCATCTTCCATTTTCCTGATTTCTTTTGAGCACGTCTTTACCAGAAGATGTTATTACAACAGAGCTGTGAGAAGTGGAGAGCTGATAAGCTGCTGACACTGATACTGTGATCACGAGGAAGAATTTTTCTTAGCAACATGAGAAATACTTGTAATTCAGCCCAAAGTCTCACAGGTTTAATTATAGGTGGTTTTGATGTTACACAAGGCATGACTCGACTTGAATGCGTTGACTTCAGTACAAAATTTTTTGTTTAAAATGAAACTTTGTACACAGGACTGAAAGTCAAAGAAGTTTTTATTCCAAGAAGAAATGCAGCAGCTCTTCAGGGAGTTGGTGTAAAATACCCTGTAAGTGCTGCTGAGGTGGTGAGTAGGCTTTGTGCTGGCTGCTTGCAGGAGGTTAAATTCCAGCAGAAGCATGATGTGTAACACTATCCTAAAGACGTAAGCATGCTCAGCTTTCTAATGCCATGTTAGACGTACAGGTATTTTTGGAATAATGTTTCAATTACTAATTTAACTGTCATTAGCAGTTTTGTTTTAACTGAAGGATGAAATTGGTTTTATCCTGTCATTCTTGCATATGTCTTAATTTTTGAGGAATGCTGTTGCTGTGTTCAGGACTGAGGTTATCAGGAAGGTGGGCACATCATCAGTGACTGAAGTAGATGCATATTCTTTGGGAGAAAAGAGCTGTCAGTGTTCTTTTAAAATCAGCCAACCTCTTCTGATGTCTAAACCCAAAAAAGTGGTACATCCAGGAGCATCAAGAGGATGTGCAATCATTTCCTTTTGAGGAAAAAGAGAGAAAAGCTACTCCTGCCGCTCAATATAGAGCTAAAACAGAGAGAATCAGACTTAGAATATGTTAACTAGATACTAAATCCTAAAATACTTTAAGAGTTATGTTACGAAATAAAGGAGTCAACAATAAATATTTCATTTAAATTGCTATTTTTTTGTTTTGTTTTGCTGGAGGAGCTAAATGCTGTGTATTTTGGAAGGAAGAGCTTACAGTGCTCTCATGAACACCACGATATGCACGCAGCAGCAGGTGCTGCATAAATTCAGTGTTGTCTGGTCTTGGCTCCCTGTTTTCCTCCTTTCAGTGGTTCAGTTGTGGAATCATGTGCTGCAGTCAGAAATGGTGTCTTGCACTCCATGGGCCTCAGATTTAAAGATGAAAAACAAAACCGAGAACTGGATTTGGTTTATTTGTTAATGGGGTTCCATTCCTTGTGGTGAGGGTGTCATGCAAACAGAAGAAGGAAATTACATAGTCTAAGGATTGCCATGACCTATCCTAGGTCTGTCAAAAGTTCTGCTCCCAGGTATATGATGCTTTCTTGCAGCCAGGGTTTAAGAATGTTTTTTTACAGCCATTGCTTTTTTCATCAAGCAGCACCATGAGATGGAAAAAAATGAGGAAGAATTTAGCAATGACTTGGAGAATCCATTTTCAAAGCAAAACTGGTAGATCCCAGATTTCAAAGCTATTTCTTATAGCATACCGTAATTAATATTCTAAGGACTCTTTCAAGTTTGATTAAAACTAGTTTGACCATTTAAATAGGCATTAAAGTAATAGAGGTGTCTTTGAGTGTGGTGTGTTAGACAAATAAAATGTAATTATAGATCCCCATAAATAACTTTCTCTAGTGAGAGTTCCTTAGTTAAATACCCAAATGCCTTATTCAGAGCGAGAGTGTGGCTCTCCATGACTATTTTAAGGAATGGCAGGTAAATTTACTATTTATACAAACAGTAACCAAGAACTTTAGCTATTGAAGAAAACATGTAAATGAGGATCATATGATAATTTCTTTTTTTAGCATCAAAAGCATGAGTTTCAACTCTCTTCATGTTCCCTGGACCGTTTGTTCTTTGTTGAGGAAGAGGCTAGAAAAATATAAGCTATAGGTGTTGAGGAAGAGGCTAGAAAAATATAAGCTTGCTTCCCTTTTCCAGTGTGAAGTCCCTCCTGGAATGAGGTCTTCCCACCACTGCTCCTCAGTAAGACTGTAGTGAGGAGGAGGATAATGTTTTCATTGCTTGCTAGCATTTGACTGTTCCATTTTAAATGTAGTCTTTGGAGGCACCCAAAGGAGGAACTGTTCCTGGGTCTACAAGCCAAGCATTTTTGTGGTGTTGAGATCCGTGGTAGGGATTGCACTGGGGGGACAGAATTCAAGCAAAACACAATTTAAAAGGAAATCATCCCATTATCTAGGCTTTTATCATCTTGTGTGTTTTCGTAATTATACATGGTGGTGGTGTCTTAGGTATTTGAGGGAGGCAAAAAGTGGCTGGCCATAATTGGAATAATATGTGTGGAATCTCACCTCTCCCTCAGCGTTGCACGTCCCGGGACCTAAAGAGCTTCAAAGATGTGGGTAATAACCACCTCTGAAATTTGTCTCATTACCTACTTAGAAACTTGATTCTAGGATACGGGTTAGAAAACTGGCTAATACAAAATATTTATTAAACTGGCTGTTGAGGAGACATGCACAAACCCCAAAATGATGTGGCAATTTAGAAAGAAGGAGACGGCACATGCTTATATGTCTTGGCTTAGTCTTTCAGGTTATTTGAATCCTGCAAGCTGTTTCTACAAGAGGTGTTCTTGTAAGGTTAATTTCAATCTTTGCAAAGCAGGTGTTTACAGCGGAGTTTCCTCTTCCAACCCTGTGCCTAACAATAGTGTGATTAAGATCTCACTCTGGGGCAGGCTGACTTTTGGCTGCATGTGTGTGCCTGCATGAGCATGTCTGCAAGCTGCTTTTATTATTCAACAAAGAGAACATATGCAGTTAATCTGAATATAAGAGAAATGCTTTGAATGAGTCTTGAATCTGTAAGAAGACTGGTAGGCAGAATGGAGCAGATGAGGCAAATAAATAGAAGTTGATGGCAGCATTTTTAATTTAAGCAGTCAGAGCATCAGATGAACTGAATGCAAAGCTGAGTAATACATCCACTGCACTGTAAAAATAATATATTTTATGCTGCTTCTTTTTTGCTCAGTTTTTAATATGACTTGTTTTTGTTATACACAATGCAAAGAAGCCTTGGATTTGCTGCCAGGGATGAAACTGAACGTGCTGGAAGTTGTATCTGCACTGCTGGGCAAAGTCGTACTGTGTTGAATCAGTGAAAAAAGCCCACACATGGCAAAACACTGCAATTCTGCTTTGAAAGCAGCAATGAGAAAATAACAAAGAAAACTCACACAAAAATGTGTCAGTTGTAGACAATTGTCTAAGGAGAATAGGGGTGCTGTGATCTCTCTCCCTGTTAGGTGGTCTAACAAAAGATGTTATCTCTGCCTGCAAAGCGCAGCCTTGCCTGGGGTGAGGAGGGAATTTGTGCACAGCAGAGCGTTTCTTCCATGCTGCTCATTGATTCAGGAAGGCAAGAATGGCCTGTGTTTTCAGCTTTGTGTTCTGCAAGATGGCTCTGTAGCTGGAGAGGCTACTTGGGCAGTGTGGAAACGAGGTGCATCATATTTGGGAACCTGCTCCCACAGAGTGACTGCAGCACCCAGGTCAGTACTTCACTCAAGTGGCTCTCATGGAGGGGCACACACAGATGCATAAGGCAGTGCTGCCACGTACTTGTTCCCACAGACCCTCCTAGAGCAAAGGGAGTGCTGCTGTCTGACCACAGTCAGGCTGAGCAGTGGATCTTCAGTCACTGCTCTGCACCCAGGTTCTCCATCTGTGGCGCCCTCCAAGTCAGGAGGATGCAATCCCAGAGTCTCCAATGGTGGCTTTCAAAGTAATCCATAAAATCTTCATCAGCCTTTCATCAAAAAAATGCACAAAATTTACTTTTATTCAGGAATTCTGCCTAGCTAGCTACCTTTTTTACACAAAGTGTGCAATGGTGTATCACATGTGTGAAGCGCTTGTGGTTACAGGTTGATGCTCTATGAATTGATAATTCTGGCAGTACCTTTACCTTTCATGAAACTGCTGACCATCACCCTTCATCTGTTCTTGGAAAATTTGCTTCCTAATTGATTCATTAATACACACTTCTGACCACAATCACATAAATCTTAGCAGTATCTCAGGTACAATTTTTTAATTTGCTCTCAAAAATATCGTCATGTGATTGTCAACTTTTCTGATAGCTTGCTGTATTAGTAGCAGTTATGCTTCTCAAATGAAGCAGTTTTTCATGTACAAGTTCTTAAATAGACAGCGGTAATTGTATATCAACCTGCAGTGTGCTTAAATTATTATAACTCTCAGTCTAATATCAACAATAATAATTTAGATAAATTAGTAATAAATGGATCATATTAGAAATCATGCTTTCCATTTCGGTGTGGTGTACATGTCCCTGAGAAATTTAAAGTAATATAAAAATTGAAGTTCCTTTTATTTTTTTAAAAAAATTGCATTAAATCTATTCTGCTGCTCACCAAAGAAAACTAAAACTGAAATCTGGCTGAGAATTGAGCACTTAAACTTGGCAGTATTACTTCCTAGGATTCCTTTATTGTCTGAGTTTAAAAAAAAAAAACAGATAGGTCCCAAAATTGGAATTTGCTTTTTTTAACATTATGGTTAGGCTATCAGGTGAGCATAATTTCTGTGTTTTAAGCATCCACTGTTCTTTACTCTATACCCCTTTTCTAAGTCTTGAGAGTGACGAGGCTTTGGAAGAAGGAAAGGAGATGCAGTAGTTACAGGTCTGTGAACATGTTGAGGGATAAAAATTTATCTGTGGTCTGTGGAGAAAACAGCACAAGTGACAGGCTGAGATGTTTCCAGTTTGTTATTGTGTCTCAGCACAAACCACACAAAATTGTATGAAAGGAACAACCAGGTAACACTTTTTGTGTGCACCTCATGTTTGAGCACCTTGCTGCTCTGGGGTCTGTGCAGGTGTGCAGGTGATGCTCACAGCCCCATAAGTGCAGATTTCCACGAGGTGCTCTGCCTTTCCTGGAACAGCTTTGTGCCAGCCCAGCATCTCCTCAGAAGGGAGAGATGGCCAAGGGTGTGTTTCCTTCTGCCTCCCTCACACCAACCTGCCTGAATGTGGAAGAGCTGGCTCCCATCACTGCTCTGCAGCATAAGTAACACAGAACAAGAGGGTAGGTAAGGAAGAGAAGAGAAGAGAAGAGAAGAGAAGAGAAGAGAAGAGAAGAGAAGAGAAATAGAAAGAACAGAAGACGCAAGATAAGACGCAAGAGAAAGACCTCCGACATCAGCTCCATCAGCAGCCACAGCCCAGAAGAGAAGAGCTAGCAGACGAAGCACGTCCCGCCACGCCCTCCATCTCGCGCCTCTCGCCCTCCTCTGACTCCTCGGCCTACTCCTCGCCGCGCCTCTCCCTACGCTCCCGAAGAGCGCTCTAGTCCCTTATTCTGAGGTTTCAAGAGGCTTGAACCTGAATGAGACCTATCATTTCTGTTCTGTTAATTCCAAGTAAAAACAGATTAATGAAAGATGAGTGAAGATAATGGAGAAAGAGCAGAAATACATGACTTTGTTGCTAAAAGGCAAAGCTAGCAATTCTCTCTAAGGTTACTCTAACAGACATTTTTCTAGAATTAACCTGGAAAACTGATTGACCTGGCAAGGACAGGAATGTCTCTTGAGTGTGTGTTAGTGTAATGGGGAGCATGAAATTCTATTGTGTATTTTGAGAAGCAGTAAGTTTTGGGTGTTTTTCTTTCATAAAAATTTCAGAAAATCTTTCAAAACCAGCATTTGCATACCCCGTGTTTCTTTCAGTTCCCATATGAATACCTTAATTAAAACTTTTTGTCCTTTTTTTTTTTAATTAAGGTGTAGGGTGAATCACTGGAGTACAGAGATATGATGGTCTCTTCAAGATCTTTCTATTTCTTTTCAGCACCTGGGGGATGGGGCAGTTTCTGGGATGGGTATTTCGTTTGATTTGGAGTGTTGAAACTCTGCCTTGCGAGGGATGTGCATTTTTGTCTGCAGGCAGTGTGAGATAACTCATGCCTGGAAACAGGCTTGTGCAAGGGCTACTTTGGCCTGAGCCACCACACGTGCCTGCCCTGTGCTGGAGGCAGTGGAATTTCAGAAGGCACCCATTGTCTTCCTGAACTGGTTTTTCTGGCAGTGGACTGAACTCCCGATGCTTTGCACGCGGTCGAACAGGAGCTTTGGAAGTTTAGCTTTGGCAATCAGACTGAGGTAAGGTCAGGTGCAATCTGTGAGTTTGTCCTTTCCTGCTGCCCTGCTGGCAGTACTGTGAAGGAGGTGATAGCAAACCTGGTCTTGTAACAGTCAGACTCTTTAATGGTGTGTGAAAGACTCTGCTAAAAGAAATGTTTAGAAGTTGATAAACACATAAAACTAATTGGGCAGACAAGCCTTTACTGACTAAAGAGATAGCAAGAGTCTGACTCTAAGGGCTTTTTCAATATAGATGAACAATCTGAAGAATAAAACTTCCAAATAATAATAATTCTTTCTACAAACTGTACAAATGTGTGTGCCCATGTTCCAGGCACTCATGTCTATGAGCCTTCAGATGGAGAATTTGAAATGTTCTTCTTCCTCTTGCATTATGGTCTTATGGACATTGATTCTTTGAGTCCTGATTATCACAAATATGGAAGTTTCAAAGTGCTTAACATTCTCCAGGTGACCTGTGACACCCGAAATGTTTTAATCTAAAAAAGCCACCCCAGAGATTATTTCTACTCTACAATAACAAAGGTGACTATGAAAGTTCTCTGGTTCTGTTCCTGCTTCTTGCAGGAGAATGGAAACTTCAGGGTGTGCAAAATGTATAACAGCTTCTAGAAACTGAAGAAATCCTTGCTCCTGTGGCAAGGAGTAGCTCTTCTATGGTCATACACAGTGGTCTCTGGATTGGTTTCTCTGTCCATAAAAAGAGCAATACAAAGTATATTGGCCAGCCTGGGAAGCAGACAAAGTCTATTATAGCTTCCAAGTGTTATATTTTCCCTCACTATTCTGAAGTACTGCTCTGCAGAGTTGTTCACCAAAGTTCCCCAAAAATTACTGCTAAATTGCAACTTCTTATATAAAATCAGCTTCTGTACTCTCTCTCTCTAGACCCTTTTCTTTCCAGCAGTAAGAAGGCACAGCCATCAAATGCTGTGCCATTTTATAGCAATGGTGCTCAGCACCAAAATTTTCAGGGATCTTCATTTGGGACATGCTTGCTACAGAGAGCATTAAGCTCGGCTGGCAGCTGCTCAAGCTAGCTCAGAACCTGTCAGTGGAAGTGCAGATATCTGAAGACCTACTGAGGTTCAGCCCCTAAATAATGGTCAATAGTTATAGGCAAACTTTGGTCTGGGTCCCTTATTCACGAGGTGAATGAAGTGATTATGGGGTTAGGGAGGGGCAGGGGTAAAGGAAGAGACTGAGCAGTGAAGGCAGGACCCCAGTCTCACTGGGACAGAGGGTGCATCCCCTTTTTTCTTTTTTTCATAATTTAGTCCCTTGGTGGGGGGGTGGGAAAAGTGTCTGTACTTGTTTTAAGTGTTAACATGTGGGTAGTAGCACAGAGTGACTTTAACACTGTATGAATTTTCATCTCAATGACTTTTTGCACTTTGCTTCACTGGGGAGACATTTCACTGACATCCACTTTGTTTTAGAACCAGGCAGGATTATCCCCGAAACAATATCCAACACAATCACGGAGACACGTAGGTGTTGTGGTTCACATGCTGGTCTTCTTGCAGGTACAGATGGCTGTAATTTTAAAATACTTTTTAAGGCCTACTTTGTGTCTGCCACACCTTTAGAGTCTACACTGGATGGTTCAGAGCTGTGCTTCAGGCTGGGACAGGGACAAGACCTGCATCTGTTTGAAGAAGTGGAGCACGTGGGGCTGTTTCTATAAAAAGGTTACAGGGAAGCCCAGATGCGTTATCAGAAGTCTGGGGACAGGAGGAATGTTTGTAAATCAGATCTGGGAAAAAGGGACTTTGTAGCATTGCTACCTGATGACCCCAACGATTGCTCTGCTTTTGCATCATAGCCTGGCACAGCTGTTATCACAATGATCTAGGCAGCTTTTTAACAGGGAAATATGAGAGTCAGCATCCCAAAGAGTGAATTTATTCTGTTAAAGTAGTTGAAACTCTGCTGGAAGATGACAGTCCATTTGTAAGTGTAAATATTTGCTAATACACCATAATGGTTGTCTCTGAGCCTCTTCCCCATCTCCTGCTCCAATACATTGGGATAGCTGGCTCTGGTGCCAGTTGAGACTCAGAGATTTCAGTGTACCTCCAAACAATGACAGTGCATGTTTATTTTCTTAGTTTGGGAGCACATTTCTCATATGCATGCTTCTCTATTTTTTAAAGGTCCTTTGGCATAGACATTCTGTGTCCAACTATATTTGAGGTCAAAAGATTATTGAGGAAAGAAATATAAATTGTGATGTGTTACTACTATCCATGAAATAGCAAAATCTTGAAAAATACAGACGATACAACAAATTAAATTATCCTTAGTGTACCTGGGCTTTGCTGGAAAACAAATGAAGACTTAATTAGGGATTACAAATTGAGATACACATGTGGTTTCAATATAAATCTCCAGTCCAATGGACTTTCAAAAGCCCTTCCAAAGTATTTGGTTATAACTGCACATAAACAATAATCAGGGCCATATTTATGGAGTAATCTAGAAGGCTATATGTTTGTCAGATAATGCACTAATGTCCACAGCCTGCCCTAAATACCTAAAAACCTGATAACTCTGTCACGAAGGCAGAGATTAGATTGCTCAGCTGTGACTCTGTGGAAGTTAATCCTTTTATTGCTGTTCCCGTAAAATTTCAGACAATAAAGCAGTGTTTCAGTAACATCACATTACCATTTTGCAGGGTTGTGTGATAACCTTTCAACAGTATTTGCAAATTGCTACTCTTTCTGAAAGCTGAAGCCAGAAAGATCTGTGCTGACCATAATATCTCAGTTTTGCCCAAGATGTGTGGATATTTGGCTGTTGGGCTCTGCCTGGGGCTTGCATCTGTGGTAGCAGATAATCTACTGAGAGGCATCTTATTCTTAGTTGTATGTAATATTACTTTATATTCAGCCTGCTATGAGCAATCATATGGATTTTTACTGATTTGTATTCACAGTTTTATCAAGTGTGTGGAAAAAAATACAGCCTATAATTATACCTACCTGTGCAAAATGGAAAATTAGAATGATTCATCTCCCTTGGAGAAGTTCTTACATTAAACATTTGTTTGACAGTTCTTTGAAAAAAGTCACTGTCTCCTATTTTCAAATAATAGAAAACACAGAAATATTTTCTTAACCTTTCATTAATCATGAATTAAATATTTCCTTTAGTACTAAAAGTGTAATTTTTTCTCTATTCATGGAGGTTTTGTTTTCAATAATGACCTTATAACAATATCTGTGTCTCCTCCTGTTTTCATAGACAAAGTTTGCTTTGAAGTGCAGTGAAAGATTTTGTGTTTTCTTAGTTAAGACTCCCACATAAAGGCTATATAAATACTGATATGGTTATACACGTGGTCAACTTCTTTTAAATAACTGAGCAGTTATTTCTTGTCATGCTTGAAAACTGGGAGCAGAGGCTACAAATATGCCCCTCTCTTCTCCCATTTTTTATTGCATTATGTCGCGTGCCACGTGTAAGCTTGTGGTCAGAAGTCCCTGTATTTGTTTCTTTTGTCTTGTGGAGTGGTCTTGATGTTCTTCAGGCTCTGTGTGCCCCACCCTGCTGAGTGTGGGAATTCAGGGCTTTGGGCAGGCAATCCCTGGGGAAGCTGCAAAACTGGGTGGGACTTTGTGTGTGGGAGCTGTTCCTGCTTCTGGGGCAGCCAGATGTGGGTGCCCACATCCCTGTGGGTGAGGGGAGCACATGCTCCTGGCCCCTGGTACCATCAGCTCTCTACAAAGGCCAATACCCAAGGGAAACTGGCCATGAGGGTAACAGGCTGAGAGGCACAGGGAGGAGATGCCGTCTCCTGCATTAGCCTTCTCACTGACTCTGGGCTTCCTTTGATTTCTCCAAACCTTAATGAAAAGGTGGTTCAGTGCCTTTGCTAAAGTGATGGTGGACTTTGTGCTAACCAGGGGGGTGGATGCCATGATTGGCAACCAAATTGAGTTAATTCCCAGCCTGAATATAGATAAGTCTTTTTTCTACTTCCACTCTTTCTCAGGCCACAGAAGATTGTGGTAGTATGTTAGTCCTCCATCATGCTGCTACTTCTTGGTACTCCCCACTGAACTGTAACCAGGGTTAGAGGTGTTTGCAGGACTGTTTGTGAGGGGGTGTGGCAGAGGGGTGTTTGCTGACTGAAATTCTGCAGGGCTGAGCAGGACGTAAGCTCAGTGGCAGTGGTGCTCTGCAGCATCGGTACGTTCAGCTGGCAGCATCTTACCAAACCTCATGTGGTTTCCTTTTCAGGAACCAGAACCAATTTTTCCTTTGCACTCTGTTGATTCTCTCAGTGGTGAATACTTTGTGTAACCAACCCCTTTCTCTTTTCTGTTGCAGAGCTCCAACATGGGAGGCAAACTGAGCAAGAAGAAGAAGGGATACAGTGTCAATGACGAAAAAGCTAAAGACAAAGACAAGAAGGCTGAAGGAGCAGCAGCTGAGGAAGAGGAGACTCCAAAGGAGGCTGAGGATGCCCAGAAAACCACAGAGACCACAGAAGTGAAGGAGAACAACAAGGAGGAGAAGGGAGAAAAGGATACTCAGGTCACTGCCAATAAGACGGAAGAAAAAGAAGGGGAGAAGGAGAAAACAGTGACCCAGGAAGAAACCCAGAAAACAGAACCTGAGAAGTCAGAGGCTGTTGTCGATGCAAAAGTAGAGCCACAGAAGAACGCCGAACAGGCACCCAAGCAAGAGGAGCCGACTGCTGCCTCTGCTCCTGCTGCCAGTAGCGAAGCACCCAAACCCTCTGAGCCTAGCACCGATGCAAAAGCTTCCCAGCCTTCAGAAGCCACAGCTCCCAGTAAAGCAGATGACAAGAGCAAAGAGGAAGGGGAAGCCAAAAAGACTGAGGCTCCCGCAACGCCTGCAGCCCAAGAAACTAAAAGTGAAGCGGCCCCAGCTTCAGACTCAAAACCTAGCAGCAACGAGGCTGCGCCCTCTTCCAAGGAGCCCGCGGCAACAGCAGCACCTAGTTCCACTGCTAAGGCCTCGGACCCTGCAGCCCCTCCAGAGGAAGCGAAACCTTCTGAAGTTCCAGCCACTAATTCGGATCAAACCATAGCAGTGCAAGATTAAATTGGACAGCCTGTTGAAACAACCACTTAAAACAACCTGTGTCTTTTTTTTATTTTTTCAGCTATACTAACTCGTTTCAGATCTGAAATAGCGAATATGTATTGCCCAGAAAAGAAGGAGAAAAAAAAAAAAAAGAGAAAAAAGTGAAAAGGATGTCCCATCAAGTTGGGAGGGAGGGAGGGGGGAGAATCCAAATAGTATTTTTGTGGGGAAATATCTAATATACTTTCTGCCAACTTGACACAAGTCCTGGATTGAAATAAATAAATAAATAAATGGATGTCTGAAAGTACAGCACATCTTTTGTATCTGAACTGCTGTAAATGCACTCCACCAGTGTATCAAAATCTTCTTTTTGTTCTGTAATGGGGTTTGGGAGTGATGCGTTTGATTCTGCCCACTAGGTTTGTGCCAAGGCAATCAGATCTTTATGAAAGCAGTATTTTCTGTGTTTTTTTTTTTATTTTATTTACAGCCTTTCTTATTTTGATATTTTTTTTATGCAGTGGATGAATGCCAACTTTCAGACAAAACCCACTTAGCTGTCCACATATTTCTCAATGCCAATCCTCCAATTCTTCCTCTCCAAATATTTTTTGGGAGTAAAAAGCATTCTCATCCTACTTAGCCTACCTAGATTTCTCATGACGAGTTAATGCATGTCCGTGGTTGGGTGCACCTGTAGTTCTGTTTATTGGTCAGTGGAAATGAAAAAAGTCTGCGTTCATTGCAGTTCCAGTTTCTCTTCCATTCTGTGTCACAGACACCAACACACACTCATTGGAAAACAAATGAAAAAACAAAATGTACAATGGATGCATTGAAATTATATGTAATTGTATAAATGGTGCAACAGTAATAAAAGTTAAATAATTTAAAAAATATATAAGTGTAAAGACTGATTAAATCTTCACTTTCACCCCTTGAGAACTAGGCAAAGGAGGTTCTTACCCTTAGAGAAGAAGTTTTGTGTCTGGGGCTGTTTACTTTCCTATAAATAGTCACTTTTCAACAGCCACAAGTGTTCTCAGGTGAGGTGGAAGAAGTGGCCAATGAACAGCACATCTCATATATGTTTTATCCCAGTCAAAGCAGAAATGGCTTTTGCCTGCCTTAACATGTGAGAAATGCTCTCTTGCTATTTTGGAGAGCCACAGGCATGCTGACTGAGTTTTAATTTGGACTAAGACAGTGGATTTGATAAACTGATCTTTTAAAATGAGGCAATTAAATTTAATCCTAGTCCTATTAAAGTATTTCTAGTGCTGATACGCTTTGTTCTTTTCCCCATTACTATTGCTTAGGAGATAAACCACTGCTGCCACAAAAGGCCAGTCCTGTGTATTTCAAATATGGATGAGCTTGTGTAGCTGAGCAGAGTTTGGCCCAGCATAATCATTTTTCACTACTTTTGCCTACTTGCTTCATTATTATTCAACAGAACAGCTGAGTAATTGCACTTTCTGCTGAGTGGTGTCATTGGTGGATACGGACAACGATCTCGGCGCAGAGCCTGGGATTCACAAAACCAGGTAAAGCAGCATATCTGGCCTGCCAATTAGTAAAGTTTTAGGTAGAGCAGAAGTTCTGAAAGAAGTGGGCAGTGGTAAACAGAAACACAGCTGGTACACATACCAAAGGGATGAGCAGGCTTGTATTTTGTAAATAAGGAAAATGGTGTTTTAGAATGGTATGAATTATTTCAAATACTTTCTCTCCATGCAGTGAGGATGATTCACTCTACAGACTTGCATAGTGCTAATCCTAATTTTTTTTTTTCAGAAATACAAACTTCCCATACCATGCTGGCAATATTGTTATGCAGCTGTGCACCTGGGAGAAGCTTACTGGAACAGGCAGGAATGGTTCAGTTTGGTTCAGATCAGGTCATTCACCTCCATGAATTCTTGCAGCACCATGAAGCTTTTGCATCCCTAATGTGATGCTGAATGCAGCTCTACTTTAATTCTTTGAGGCAATTAAAAATACTCCTGTGCTCCACAGCTGTATCCAAACCCAGCAGCATCTACAGCTGTGGACAGCAAAGTGTCACCACACATGCTCTTCTTCTCACAACCTGCTTGCTGATGGCAGTTTTGTCCCAACAGGGTCAATACTGCAAAGAAATGTTGTGCCTCACACGGCTGGAAATCAATAGCATATGGTCAAAAAAATATGCACTTGTGTTTGGGAGACTGAGAGTCAGCACAGCCAAAGATCAGTGCACTTCAAACTGTTCAATACTCTCAAAAAATAAAAAAGGAAAATTGCCATATGATGTTTTAAATATTTTTATTAATAGAGAGGCCTGCAAAATTGTTTTTTTCATAGTTGCTAAATTTCTTAGTGTACAACCGATGCTTAAAAGGCATTCTCACCCACACCACTGCTCCAAAATGCTGTTATTCTATACCTACACACAAAAGGAAAGAAATAATCTCTGTTCAAAAAGCTTATGAACTAAACATATATGGTAAATAGAAATGTGATGCATATTGCTTGCCTGAAGAGCCATGAGAAGAGGTGAGAGCCTGGAGGCTTGCTTTTCCTTAATCCAGTGTCTCATCTCCAAGATGTATGTTTTCTGCAATATAATCACTCTTTAATGACAGCAAAAGTCTGCTGAGGGTGCAGAGCTAACAGGCATGTTAATGCTCTGAGCATAAGCACATTGCAGATAACCTCAAAGGACCCAACCCTTTTGTGAAAGTGTGCCAAAGGAATAGAGAAATTCAACCCTGGGAAAGAACCTTTGCTATTGTTTAGAGCCCCCACAGAGACATGTTTGCAAGATCTCCCTTGTTTTGCCCTGGAAACTGTCAAGAATCTCTAGCTTTCCTTTCAACAATAGGAAGGTCAGTGCCACACTTTGCTTGCACTTGCACGGCAAAGAGAAGCTCAGAGGCCGTTAAAGGTACAGCAACTGCGGTGCTTGTCGTCGGTTCTGTCTTGGGGCGGTGGCGGGTGGGATGGCGGTGGTGGCTGTTGGGGCTGTGTCGGGAGGGGAGGGGCGGGGAGGAGGGGCGGGTGGTGGGGGCGGGGGGGGCGGGCGGGGCGGGGGGGGAGGGGCGGGCGGGGCGTGGGGCAGGGGAGTGGCGGGGCGGTGCTGGTGGGAGGGGCGGGCGGGAGGGCGGGGAGGTGGTGGGCGGTGGGGGGCGTGGGAGGTGGGGAGCAGGGGAGTGGGACGGGGTAGGGGGAGGGAGAGTAGATGCGGTGTAGGAGATGGCGCTGGGTATTAGCGGAGTCGGCGCGTCTGGCGTGATGGTCTCTTCGTCTGTCGTCTTCTCTTACTCTTCTCTTCTCTTCTTCTCTCTTCTCTTCTCTTCTCTTCTCTTTCTCTCTCTTCTTACTTCTCTCTTCTCTTCTCCTGGTACTATTTAATGGTGAATTTTGGAAATGGAAAAAAACCCTGAAGTAATGTTAAAATATTCATAATGAAATGGCTTCCTAGAAGCAATGCCTAGCACTTGCCCTGCAGTTGGTTCTGTACACTTCTGTGCCTGCACAGGGTAAGATACAGAACATCCCTTGAAGAAACAGTACAACAAACCATTGCAGGATGTGTTAGTGCCCTCTGTGATAGCATTTCCAGGCACATGTCAGTGTGGATGCCAGTATCTGAACAGACAGTGATTTCTGAATTTCTTCTGGCACTTCCCTTGTCCCAGCTCTGAACTAGGAGGTCTGTCTGGTCTCTGCCTCACCTGACCATTGCCTTTTCCAGGTCACCACGAACTCCAGCTTCATGTAAGTGTACTGAATTTGTATTAGGACTTGATGGGTCCTAATACAAGTCCTTGGTCTTCCTTCAGGAGCTTCTTATCACTACATCACATTTCTGTCAATTTATCCTTATTTAACCAAATAGGGGAGTGTCTCAAAGAAATGTCTCAGACTTTTTGCCATTGCTGCAAGAAAGCATTTTCTTACAATACATTTCTTTAGTACATCTTCTGTAATGCTTTCATTGTTGGCTCATTGCACATAATTCATAGTATTTGAAGTTCTTTTTCAAGATTTTTGAGATGCTAACCATGTGGTTTGCTCTTTTTATTCAACAATACACGTTTTCTTTCTGCATTAAGCTCTCAACATTTATCTTGACTGTGATTTTGTTGGCTTTCTGCCTTTCATTTCATTATTTATATATATTAAATTTTTACATCCTGTTTTATATTTAACCTCCCCACCATATTTCATGCAACATGAATGCATATCAGCTGTTAAGTACTCAGATTTAGAAACCATGACACTGCAGCCATGGGAAGAACAAAGCCAGCAAAAGGAGCAGCAATGTACTGGTGGTTTCCTTCACTGCTGTGAAAAATGTATCCTCTAGGACTGGCAGAGCTTTGCTTGCTGCATTTATCACACTGAGGTCAAGATCTGGCTATAGAGTTGGGTAAGCAGAAGGACTTTTTTGCTTTTTTGTTGTTGTTTGTTGGCAAAGAGAGGAAAGGAGTGGATGTTTTGAAACATGGCCACAGGAGTTGTGACACAGAACACATGACACAATCTTTTTGTTTCCTGGAGACATTATTGTGTGTTAGCTGGCCACCACAGGGCTACCAAGCTTTTTCAACTCGGCAGGATTCTTGTGTCTCTTTTAGCATATTTGCTTGTCTACAGTATAAATATTAATTACAGCCTTTACTCTCATGGCTGTTTAAATGTATTGTCTCTATCTTTAGCTTGTCTTCCTTACACAATTTAGGTCTGCCATCTCTTTGAGCCTCCTATAGCATCAAGAGGCTAACTGAATTTCTTGATGTTTTTGCTTGATCAAGATGATTTTTTTGAGACTGTTCAGTCAGGTGAGATACAGATTTGATGGAGTTACAAGTTTGTTTCACTTACTAAGCAAAAAATCAAAGGCTTTACAGGATATTCCTGATGAAGTTAGAGTGAAATCTTCATAGAAGTCCTATCAGTCTGTTTTTTGTAATGTCATCAGGTTGCTGCAAAATGCATAACTTGCTAAACATTACTGCTGGCTCAGCTGGCCAGTAATTTTAGATCAACACTTGGTAAAGTTTGACATTCAGTCTCTCTTGAGAGTCAAATATAGTGTACTGAGCTCAATTCAAGAACAATTCAAGAAACAGAGCTGTTCACATTAGGAAATAAAAAAGTAATAGAATTTTTTTTTTTTTAAAGCTTTATCCAGTTCCATACTGTTCAGAAACAAGGTCTGCCCCTAGCTGGTCTTTTCACTTTGGGAATGAGGCAAATCTCACAGCAGCAAGCCTATAAGTTTCCTAGCCACAAAAATGTCTCTAAAACTTTACAGTTAGTAATTTAAGTCTTAAACCTGAATAGCAGATGTTTTAATCACAGCCTACACACACCCCTGAGAAGCAGGGCTACTAGAGCTACCCAGGGTGGCAGGAGCACAGCTGCTGGTCTTTTGTTCTATCTATCTATGCTATCTAGCTAGCTAGCGATGCTATCTAGCTATCTAGCTGATCTAGGCGATCGATCGATCGAGCTATCTAGCGATCTAGCGATCTAGCGAGCGATCTAGCGATCGAGCGATCTATCGATCGAGCTATCTATCATCTATCATCTATCTATCGATCTATCTATCTATCTATCTATCTATCTATCTATCTATCTATCTATCTATCTATCTATCTATCTATTCCAGTGGCTCTCATTTAGCACCCATTATCCCCATTCTTGTTTTATTTGCTTTCTACCAGTGTTTGTTTTATTATATCTTAATGAGAACAGTGTGCAGTAATGACAGACCCTACTGATGCTCCAGAAATCACATTTTCCTGGATTTGAATTTTTGCATAGAATTCTGGCATTACTGGCTGAATTCTGGACTGAGGTGGTAAAAACTTCTGTGTTTACCAAGTAGAATATTAACTGATCTGGTGGAAAGGGGAAGGTGAAAAAATAATTATGTTATTGGAAATTGGTGCATGCCTGAAAGAGCAAAGCTTTTTTCTATAACAGTCCAGGATTCTACAATGGCTCACTGTATGCTAAAAGACCCTATGGAGATTTCAAAAGATATCACATATCAGTGTGCTGAATACATTGTTGGTTTAAGCTCTGCTGCTCTGTCCAATTATCTGAACTTTGTTGGCTGCACTTCATTTTATTTTATTTTTAAATAAAAGACAGCATTCCTAAGCTAGCATTTTTTTTCAGAAGGCGAATGACAGTGTCTCATAATGACTACATTGCAAATGAAAATTTCAATCCCATTAAAACTTGAGTAACATTTCCCAGTAAAATAAGCTCTAAAACTACCTAGAAATATTTTCCACCATTTCATATAGAATAAATTTTGAGTAGTTTTCTGATAGCCAGTTTTTCAAGGATGTATTAATAAAATCATACTTTTATAATATAACAGTTGACAGAAGGCAAGTTGCAGGCAAGGTGTCTGGCCACACATTGCCTGCAATGTGTAAGTAAAGAAAACCTGAAAAATGGGAGGGCAGATCCTCAGCTGACAGAATTAGTGATTTAGGTCCATTAAACGTATAAAAATAATTTTATTTCAGTTATTCCATACAGACTAAAAACAAAGCATTAGCAATAGAATGTCACATTAGATTATGTAGAACTGAATGGTCAAACATGAATGAATTAAACTTAGTGATAAGTTTATAACAGACAGATTTGGATTTGAATTGAAGAAGTATATGAATAATAATTAGGAAAATAATGCAAGTTCTGAAATGACACATTAAAAGGATTTATTTAGGACCTTATGTAGTCAGTTTTTATGAGTGATTCAGAGTGTTTCTGGTAGTCATAAGGGACAACATAAGGATTAACACATTTCTTCATATGCACGTGAAAATTAAATGATGATAAAAATTATTGCTTCCAGGGAGAAGAGGTTTATGCTTCCTGGTAAGTGTTAAATTTAAACTGGTGTGTCATGGTGCACTTATCTTGGGCCTGAATTTTGCCTTTCACTGTCTCTTGGTGTTCTAGCTTAGCTGTATCACACACATGTTGGACCAGACTTTTCACTGCACTGCCACATTTTCTACCTATTCCTGACCCAATTTTATATCCATTTTTCTAGTTTAGTCTGCCAGGATCAAGATGCCTACGTTCATGGAGATGTAACAGGTGATGACCCAAACCATCAGATGAACCTTTAACATTCAGACCATCTCAGTAGTAATGGATTCCATCTGTGCTGTCACCTCTGGCTTTGATGTGCCCATACCAATGGCAGGGACTGGGAAAAGATTTCAGAGGGTTTTAATGTGTGTTGTTTCCCTCTCTTCCAAGAGCTCCAAAAGTAAAGGTGGCTGATATATTCTAGTATCCTGAGCTGAAGGGTGTTTCTCTCAGCTGAAAGTCTGAAAACTTGGAAACAAGTTATTCAGTTCCTTGGTCAAGATGAGCAGAAAATGGAAGAGTTTGAAAGCCTGAGAGCTGGTATAAACATTATAGTGATATTTCACTTCATAGTAAGACTAAGCTGACAAAGACACAGACTGTGTCCTGAGAAGAGCAGCACCTTGGGAATGGGGTCCCACACAGTATTGTAGAGGAGGAAGCTGAGTACAAAAATGTAGCTACTGCAAGAACAAATATCACTTCTAGGCAAAAGCAAAACTAGTAATGATGGGAGGAGCATCTGGTTTGGCAGAAAAGCATTTCCACTGTTACAATCATTTTTAGAGAAAAGATCACATTTGAGATGTGTTTAAGGAGATTTTTTTGTGTGATGTTTATATTCCTGAATTGATTCCTGAACTGATTTTAGATGGCAAATGCAATAAAATATATTTTGGTGTTGTCCATAAAATTTTTCAGCATCACAAGCAAAACCCTTCTACAGCAGGATATAGGAGTGTAAAAAGAAATGGACTGTGATGACAGTGAAGGGCAGGTTCATCTCTAGCACCCTGAATACATGCAGTGTTTCCAGTAAAGATGAGAAGATGGGATAGAAGCTGTGGCAACAATTCTACACAGTGACCTGAGCCAATATTCAGTGAATTTCCTGCTTTAGTGATGGTGCCATGAGATACTGTCAGATCCAATGGTACTATTAATCAGATCCAATTGTAGTCAATTCTAGTCATAATGCTTCACCATAGATATGGGTTTTTGAAGGGAGCAACTTTTATGTGAATGGCTGTTTTCATTGATTTTATACCTTGCTGTCCAGTTTTAAAATCCCAGAATTAGTTTGATGACATTGAAAGTAAGAATCAATCTATCTGTGGCTAGTTAGTGACAGGGTATGTGTAGCCAGAGAAGCTGACTGAAAAGACATTACAAGGTCAGATAATCATTTGGGAAGGAGTCAGTCACCAGGGGATGTCAGCAGAAGTTTTCAATCAGTGTGAAAGGCAAGGATAATGATTTTTGAGATCAACTCTTTAAATGAATGTGGAGGCAATACATGAGCTTGCAGTCTGGTCTAGATAGCATGGGTTGCAGGTTGGTCACACTATGCAAGAAGAAAGCAGAGGGGTTTTCCTGCATGAGAAGGCACAGAGAAAGTGACACACTGCTCTTAATTTTCCTTTCACTCCAGTTCTCCCATTGATATTTACTTCCTCTTTCAGGCTAACCTTTCCATCAAGGATCTCTTTCTTTTCCTCAGTACATGCTTTAGTTAATAGGCCAGATTTTCCTAAAGTGGCCACACCACTCCTTTAAAAGGAACATGATACATATCACATGCCTTCCAGAGAGCTCCTGTGCTTCTGGAAAGGTTTCATATACAACCTTGCCCTTCGAACCAGGTCCAAAACAAAAATGTACCAGCTCACCTGGTACCTGAAACCATCACATGCTTTACCCAGGTAAAACATAGATTTTCTCCCCTGTTTTATCACTATGAAGACAGAGGCAGATGTGTAGTGTTTTAGGATTTTTCTTAAACAACAATGGTCCTATTAACCCAGTGAGGCCATTTTATGGGCAGCTTCTCTGGCACTCTTGTGTGCTGCCAGGCCTGCACTGACCATGAGGGTAAAAAGAGCTGCCCACTTTTAGGTCACCAGGGCTTGCTGACTGTCTGCCCTCCAGCTGCTCTTCCTTCCTCCTGGGATGTAGCTGCACCAGTCTCCTGCTGAAGAGACTTGGCTTGGAGGACAGTAAATTATCTGGGAAGGCTGTGAAACCACCTTGAGGGAGCTTAAGGATGGCAAGAAGAACTCTTTGACAGGATTTACGTGGATATGGTTGCTTCTCCCTTAGGGCAGGGGAATGGAAAGCCCTAAAAGACTTTGAAAGTCAAAGTCTTTCAAGTTTTCTGTGGTTCTGTGATTACCAAATGTTGTCCCAGTAAGTACCGTTTTCCTTCATCTGAAGAAGAGTTAGACTGTATCTGCTTTCATGGAACAATAATTCATTCTACATTGCCTTCAGCAGGACTAAGGGCAGTACAAGGTATTCTTACATGCATTTTTGAAGTGTTGTCTGAGTGCCTGCAATGAAATATTTCTCAATTTTTACTTCACTTCCCCGCCCCCACCCTGCCCCCCACCTCTTACATGGTTTCATTCCAGCCATTCTTTTCTTCACCAGGCCATCAAGAGGAAAAACTGTTTACTTTTTTTCTGTGTACATCAATCACTCCTCAAATGAGAAACAGCAGCATGTGTTTTGGTCACAGGCCGCCTCACACATTCTTCCCTTCATGTCTCAGCCTGCTATAGGAAAGGACAGTGTTGCTATTTCAACTGGGCAAAATCATCAGTTGTTATAAATCCCCATGGGGATATGAATATGTCCAGCAGGAGTGAGAATTTTCTAATCTTTGTGTGCTTTATTTAAAAGTACAATTCACAATGGGTCTCTGATGAAAAGTGCCAGTAACCCTGCAAACTCTTAGAATGCTGCCTGTGCAGAACTGGGTGAGGCTTTCTTTTAAGAAGTACTTCTGTTGATCTGGCAGAATAGGACCAGCAAATTGCAGTGATGAACTGGATAAAAATGACCTGGAAAATCCCTGCCTCATGTACAGTGCTGACTGCTGAGCAATCATTGCTGTTCTGTGCTTTTTCCTTTGTGCTGGTCTGTGCATAGATAAACGAGTACTAAGTTAATTCAGAGCTGGGATAGGCACAGCGGAAACCACAAAATTTTAAATTCCCTCTTTTATCCTGAAGAGAAAATTATTTTCTAAGCCTTTCATTTTTGTTGTGGGGAGGCAGCAGCAAGATTAGAAACTGAAGCTACATCAGACTCTCTTGAGCCCTTGTGCATCTCCACACAGCCACGTCTGGGCACAAGAAGCTGCTCATGAGTGACTCAGCCACATCCGTCAGTGTAATTGGGACCATTTAAAACCCAGGAATTTACAATTCTGAGGGTTCTCTCAAACTCTCTCTAGTTGAAAACTTCATAGGTTCTTCTCCCTCTGAACTTTGTCTTGACTTCTGGCATCTATGAACACCAAAGCTTCAGAGTAAAATATCTGCAGGAAATTCTGGATTTTATATCAAGATTTTTGAAAACCACCACAGATTTCATGTGTCTCCCGTCTTAGTTTGTCAAAACTCTTCCAAATTTCAGTGAACCTATGGACCAGACTACACATTCAACTTCTCATTACATTAGTCAGGAGAATTATACTGTCTGGAAGAATATGCTGTTAAAATAATCATTAAAGCTATTAAAAGGGAATTTTAAAAAAAGAAAAAATTAATTCAACAGGCGCACCTGCACGTAAGCAAGATGCATCTTTTCCATAAGAAAAACTGGAATTGTTGAACAATCAGCCATGCCCTTCCACAGAGTTTGGACTGTTTATTCATGGGTGGTTCCCAAAGATTCCTCTCACCTGGTATCTGAAACAGTGGATGGCTTACACTGTTACCGTGTAGGTTTTCTCCACTGTTTTATCACTGTGCAGACACAGGTGGGTGTGAAGTGCTTTCATACTTGTGTGTCCCTATTTATAATACTCCCACGAAGTCCCTAATCTTTATTGAACAGCTTTATCTTTTACAAATAAGAAACATGAGTTTCTTACAGAGTGTACAATTGGAATAGTTGTGAGAAGTTACTGAATAACTAAGGGGAGAGCCGTGTTCCTTGAGCCATTGTATCAAAGCTAAACATGGTTAATGAAGAGAAGACAGCTCCTTTTTCTCTTCCTGATGCGGTTAACAAAGATCTAAGAGAGATGAAATAACGCTGTGGTTTAATTATTTTTTTTAGCCCTCTGGAAAATTTCAATATTTCCAGTTCTCATAATTTTCTTTTAGGGAAGTGTTCCAAACTTCTCCTACGTGTAAAGGATTTGGTATCACAATGATTGCAATGGCTCATAATGCTCATTACCTGCACTAGCTGTTCAGAAGTGATGCTATTTCTATTCATGAAATGAAGGGGATTATAGAACACCTACTTTGGCATTTTCCACTCATGGACTACAGGCAATGTTTCATGTGTTGATCTCTCTGTGGAAGAAAAATGGCAGTGTGTGTATATACCCATTACTTATAGCTGTGGCAGTGGGCCCAGTCATTTTGTACAGTGAAGTATAGCCATGTGCTGTGGCTGGTAACCCAGACAGTCACAGATATCCCCACTCTATCATGACTTTATGTTTCATGAGATATTTTTCTACCTTGGGACTAAGACAAAACAAAACAATTTTTCAAAACTTTCTCCCCTTGATTTGCTTAGTTTAAAACAACTGCCTAAGAGTATAATCAGAACAGCTCCCAAGAAGTGCTGGAGGATTGAATCAGAAAGTTAGAGAGAGAAAATATTTTCATTAATATTAATTTCTTATTGTGCAGCCCTTAGCAGCTGCTTTACTAATACATATTATTTTTAGGAGATCAGAGCTATTTTTGAGATTTTAGAGCCTGAAGCATTCTGTAGATGTTCTCAAATCTATTCTTTACTCTTAATGAAGAGAAAAATAACACAGAAGGTTAAAAAAATAGTCTCACTCTAAAACAAAGCTTGAAATCAGCCAAAGGAGTCACATCTAGTTTGTGCTTCAGCTGCCTAGCAGTAATCCAGCAGGTAAAGAAGTAGTGTGCATTACAGAATGACAGCCTAATTCACTTCTATTTTGCAAAATCAAGCCAAAACCAACACAGCCTCATCCTGGAGAAGATATCTATGCTTCTCATTATAAACTGCTGTTCTGGAATCAGGCATGCTCTAGTTATTCATGTAGCCCACTTTTCCTCTCACCTCCCTTGCCTCTCAGAGTCCAGGGGACTTGCAGCCAAATATTCTACTCTGACTAGGCAGTGCCATCTGAGGGGGAAAAAAGGTGATGGGGCTGCTCTGCTGTACCATTGTTATAGCTGCTGATAAAACAGGGAGAAATAATGCTGGTGAGATGCAAAGCTTAAGGGCTTTCATTTTCGTGTATTAGAAATAATGCCAACACTATTAAATTATCTGAAAGTATAGAGATTTATTAAACCTCTGTGTACAATGCTGTTCCAACTGGGTATTTTGGTAAGCTGCCTTTATGTAGATGTCTGTACAACATAAGCTAATACACCACTAAGACAGAAAATATTTCAGATTATCCTGGGACAATGAAGAGTCATTATGTGAATTACAGAAGTAAAAATTACTGTCTGTTGGTTTAACTAGTCTGTGAGAGGTGTAAGCCACCAGAGAAGCACAAGGGAAACAGTCAGTAAGAGGTTTTAAAAGCACCACCTAAACTTAAGGGGTCAGGAAAGCACGAAGGGCGGAGGCTTCCTCTGCTTTCTCCTATTCATTTTCTCTCTTTATTTATAGATTCAGCAGTTTTTGGCATTCCTCTCCTTCCAATAGTTCTATGATCTTCTGCAGGTGGACACTGCTGGCATATTGTAAGTGTAGAGTCTCTGTTGTGGACTTTTGCTTTATCCTGTAGCTCTCCTGACCATTGTTTCTTTTAAAGAATCCACCAAGCACGATCTCAAAAATTATGTACGCTTTTCCTCTTACATACCAGCATCCCATTTTCCCCCTGCTGCAGGGTCTACACTGGTGAGCTGATTCATTTGCTTTAAAGGCTTTCTTATCTCTCTCTGGTTTTGGTTTTTTGTTTGTTTGACTGGTTGTTTTTTTAACTACTTTGAAATCTTGACAGGAAGAGTTTAACTGCCTTGTCTTTGGGGAACGAGGTTCCCAATTAATCTGTTGTTTTTGTTATTGAGTAAAAGAAGTCACTGCACTTGCTTGTTCCAATAACCTCTCTACTTTATCTGTGTTTATCCTACTAAGTACTGCTTCACATGTTAAAAAAAAACATAGAAAGAAAAGAGAATTTATTTCCTAATCCTGTTCTGAATGCAAGTGAGGGAATTTTTGCTATGACTAGTAGTGACTGAAGAACAAGGTCCTTGAAGAACAAGGCATTGGCTTGTGCAAAACACTGCAAGAATTAATTACACCACCTCTGATTTTAGTGTGGCAGAGGACAAGTTCAAAGTTGTAAAAACAGCTGATTTTTCAGGTTACCATTTTCTCTCATTTTCTCATCAACTTGGAAGAGTCACTGCTATAAATAACAGCCAAGCAGAGGAGGTGGAGGAGGAAAAACGTTTGAAGGAGATGACTGACAATGATTTAAATTTTTGTCTTTACAGGACAAACACTTTGAATCCTTGCTGTAGTGAAAGGCCAATCCAAAGCCAGTACAGTGACTAATCAGGCACAGAAAGAGAGTCTTAAATTCCCTTGGAGAAAGTTCAGTCCTTTCATCCTTTACATACAGCTTACTGTGTAAATAGTATAAATACAGACTTTTTCTTTCTTTCTTTCTTTCTTTCTTTCTTTCTTTCTTTCTTTCTTTCTTTCTTTCTTTCTTTCTTTCTTTCTTTCTTTCTTTCTTTCTTCTTTCTTTCTTCTTTTCTTTCTTTCTTTCTTCTTTCTTTTTTCTTTTCTTTTCTTTTTCTTCTTTTCTTTCTTTCATATTATTCAATTTCATATTCAGCTCACTGGTTCTCCAGCTGCATTGGACCAGTTCTTACACTTCAGAAATTCATTGGCCCTAAGACTTCTTAAGGTTTGAGCCTCAATTTTTATACTTAATGAAGCTGCAACAAAATTAACACAGTTCCCAGAAACCAGAGCTCTCCTCTGCTGAATTTAGCTTAGCTTGTCACATTGTATACAAAGTACATTTGTTTAACTGCAAGGCTATTTTAGAAGGAATTTATTAGTGTTTCTAAGTTGCTTCAAACAGGCAAGCCAAGTGAAAGTGCCATATGTACTCACACTCACTAATTAACAGAACAGTCATAGTACAAATCTCCAAGTTTGAGCTACACCATCATTAATGGTGAGCCCCCGTTTAAGATTAATGTCTGATGCATTTTTACTCTTGGAAGGTTCATTTCTGAAAGCTGAGTTTTGCATTCTGGTGCTGGTTGTATACATAATAAAGAAGTATTTTCAATAAAGGATGATGTTGAAAAGTGAATTTCCATTTTTACTAGTAAAAGGTTGCAGGGAGAAGTAAGTGTAGAAGGCTATATTGTGTAAAATACTCTTAGAAGGTGTCAACAGAAAGAACAAATTTTTTCTTCTATAGAAAACTGAACAGTTAGCAATTTGGTTTTTATTTGAACTGAAAATGTTTCTATTTTAAAATTTCTAGCAGAATATAAACTTATGAAAGTTGTAATTCTGAAAGACAAATATATTTTGTTAACTATTTAAACCATTAGAATATTGTGATTATGTGCAATAATGTGAGTTTGCATTCTATGTTTATATATGAACATGGTATTTGTAATGAATATCCTGAATATTTGTATAAAAATACTTATGTAACCTCAGAATTATAAAGCTGCAATGACATTTATCAGGCCTACAATTATATATTAGACCTGAAATAATTTACTTTTATTTTTCCCATAGGATGAAAGGAATGGTTTAAATGCCTCAGTTTTGACCAGAGTGCATTTAAAGAAGTGGTGAAAAAACTCCTCTGACCTTTCAGGGAGGCCTTAACATTTTTACATTATTTTGCTGAGAGGAGACAATGTAAAGAAGCTAAAGAACACATGTCAGAGCAAGCACTGAAGTTTGGCAGAAGTGCTGAACTTCACACACACAATACCTCCCAGGAATCGGCTGGGAGCCCACTGAAGTCAATGGGAATTTTTGACTGGTTGCAATGTGCGTTGGATCTGATCCAAAAAGACTCTGCTCAGCAAAATACTTAGGTGGATTTTACTTCAGGCATGAGCTTAATGAGACTTTAGCAGGTATTTAAAAGTCATGCACACTTGCAATTTTTTTGAATGCAGGCTAAATTTTTTTGAATTTATTAAAATCTCTACTATGTGATTTGCTGCAAAATAACAGTAAGAGAAATCTTGAAACAGTGTTCTTTAGTTGTCTAAATACACAGAGAAAACAAAGTTCAAGGGAGATGCTGGGCTACACTTCTCAAAGGAACCACAAAAAAGTCAAGTATTTCAGAATGGGAAGTGAGAAAAAGCAGATGTTGTAACCATGGGATTTTCCAAGTTTTTAAATATGAGGTCAAATTTGCTCTGTGGTAGGACTGAAAGATCAAAGCAAACAAGGTATAAATTGGCATATCAATCACCCAGATTAAAGGTTTGATTCCTAGTGTATCTGCTCCAGAAGTGGAAAAAAATGCAAAACAGCATTTAATAAAAATTTTGGCCTCTGGATTGCAGTCACTTCCATGCCAAAGCCTGCTTCACCCACAGTAGATCTATTTGCAAGTGAGAAATAGATTATAGTTTTTATTTTAAAAGTAGGAGTAGGAGAACTGCTTAAATACCTATAGAAATTAAAATTAGGCTAAAAATGCAGCCTTGTGGATTTCATCAGCTAGAAACTATTGAAATAAGGTTGAAAATTTCAAAGAGAACATTTCCTTTCTGACATTAAAGAAAATATAGTCTTGGGCTCTGTGGAGAAAAGTAGGTATGAAGCTGGTAATAAATTGAGATGGATTAGAATTGAATTTTCAGCTCTGGATCTAGGCAGGCTTCAGAAATCAAACCTCATGCTATAGGCTGAAATCTGAAGTCTGATGAGGCAGCACTTGGGTAAGATAGGATTTGAATTCAGTAGTAGAACTGATATTCTGAAGGGGTATTTTTTGTTAGTTATTAGCAAGTGTGATCTTTTCATGTCCCTCAATAAACTGGGACTCTTAAGGCAGTATATTGTTTTTGTGGTTTTAGTTTAACTGTTTCACAGTGATTTGGTTCTGTGGACCTGTTTTACAGTTCTGATGCAGACGAGTTTAATACGTAGTGAAAACATGATCACAAATATATACTAGGTTTTCTTGACACCACATTAGAGGGCTCTGTAAGTGTAGTCACCACATTAGCATCCTGCTCTTCTAGTAACCAAAATATTTATGCAATTTTATCACAGCACTCAAGATGAATCACTAGCCACCCTCGGGGGATGCTTCCATCAGATCCATTGTCATTTTCTGGAATGACAGTCCTGCAGTGTGAAACCTGAGAAACAATAAACCCCTAATAAGGGTAATCGGAAAGCTCAGTCCTTGCAGGACCACATTCTGAGGTTGGGTGACTCATGTAAAAGCAATCCAGGCAGTCATGAGACAAAGTTTTTGTAGCCACATCAGCTTTCCAGCATTTGCTGCAGTTCCCAAGTCTGACTTGCGCTCATTGTGTTCTTTGTCAGATTTATTAATGCATTGTTCTGGGTTTTAAATTACAGCCCTCAGCAGTCGTGTTCATACAGATCTGTGGCAGGCAGCAGAGAAGTCTTAGAAGCAGAAATAAGCACACACACAGTCTCTGCTCTCTGCAGGATACTGCTTGCTTGAGACAACTCTATTTTAAGATTGAAACTTTCTATGAAGTTATCAAGTTTCTCCCTTCCATTTTCCATTTCATGAGCCTGTACTGCAGTTCTGGCTTATGTCTTCTATCCCCAGGAAGCAACCTGCCAGACCACTGGGAGGATGAGACATTCCTCCAGGCTGGGTTTACTGCCTCGGTTTTTTTTACCTCAAATCATTTCCAAATCAGGAATTTTAATCAAATTGATTAAATCGAATTTCATATAGGAAGAGCACTGGATTTTAGTTCATACTGGTGATTTTAACCATGGCAGCTTAAGGCATGACTGGATCCAGGCATTTATACTTTCTCTCTGCTCTGTCCTTTGTCCTTTCCTCATGCTTATGGTAGCAAGTGAAGCATGACTGTGTTACTCTAGATCACAGTCCCGTGTTTTTAAATTGTTTAGGAAGTGTTGTGTACCGTGTGAGACTGGGAAAGCCTAGTAATGGATTCATAACTCCCCTGCTGCTCCCCTTCTGGGGAACCACAGTGACTTACACTGCTGCAGATGAATCACCACTGCTCGATGCTCAGAAACCTTTGAATTTCATTTATTTAAAGAGGCTGAATAAAACTAAGGATCTCAATAGTTCCCCTAGGAAAAAAAAAGAAAACTACTAATAGATAACTGATACAATAAATAATAAAAAATATAATAAATATCATTCCATCATACACACAAAGCTACACATGGTTAGTGGAAGTTCTGTACCAGATGAAGGGTAAGTGATATGTGGACATTTCTACTGAAAACAAACTAATTTTCAGATGTTTGTGAGTGATACATGATGATTTGGACATAAGAGTATGACAACCACCACCTCAATGTGCAGTGACTGAAGCCACTAAAGCAACTTCTCAGATGAACCTGGGCTTTACAGAACAACTTCAAATCATCAGGAGACAGATACCAGAAAGTTTCCTAGCCAGTGTGAAAGGAGAGAGGGGATTTTCATCTCTGGAACCATGGAGTGGCAAATTCTGAAAGCGCAGCAGTTGCTAATACTGGTTACTAAAGCTTTCTTTACAGAATAAATGAATAGTGGTCAAAGAAAAGCAGGAGAGGAAGCAGCATTCATAGCTCAATGGATGTGCTGTGTCTGTTTCAGAGAATCATTATGCTGGACTTTCTCATCCCACAGAAATGTGACTTGGAAACTTTACCAAAGCTCCTAATTGGAGCACTTTTTGGAAATGATGCTTCAACTGGGCACAGAGCATAAAGAAGGAATGAGGAAGCTCTCAATAGCAGCTCTTTAGCTGAGATAGCTTTCAGTGGGTTCCAGCAGTTTCACCAGCTCAGAAATATGAGATACAGGACAGTTTTCCATCTGCTAGAAGCAGACTTTTTGTGATCAAGTAATTTTCATTTCACATGCTAAGTTTAAGGTGCAAGAGATGCCGCTGTTCCAGGTGGTTGTAACAGTGTGCACTGTATAAAGGTGTACACTTTTGATGTGTTTTTAGTTTACAGACTAAACTGCATCTGTTCTTACTTAATCCATCTGTAGATTAAACACTTCTCTCAAATATCTGTGAATGGTAGCTTTTAGGACCTAGGATTTGTGCAGGACAATAATCTTTGGACCTGGAATGGAGGACCGAAGTCTGGCTTAAGCAACACTTAACCAAACATAAAAATCATAGCATGAGCATAATGTCCAAGACATTCAATATTTTGTCTGCTGTAGGACATCTGAGTGCACTGTTAGCCCTGACTGTCCCTGCCTAGCCTGCCTTGGGGCTTTTCCCATGATTCTGATAGCCCAGGACCTCATTTAAGGTCTTTCCTGAGCTGTTTCCCAGGTGGTTCTTTTGAATTGTTATGATTTCATGGGATGATCCCTTACTTGTCTCAAGTCACCCTCCTGCATTTATCTGATGATCACTAGGCCATTGATGGGACCTCTCTGTTGTAGCCCAGTCCTTCTGAGGTGCCACAGGCTGGTTCCCCCTCATCAAGGGCATGGCCAGTAATGGGATTGCCTTTAAGTCTTGGCTTATCCCCCATTCTCTGCCCCCAAAATCTCTCCCTTTCTACTGAGCCAAAGCCAGATGGCTTCACAGAGTGTTCTATTCCAACTGATACTCCTCATCAGTGTATTGGATTTGCATGGCCAGGTTTTGGTAGTGGGGGCTACAGGGGTTGTTTCTGTGAGAAGCTGCCAGAAAGTTCCTCCATGTCTGACAGAGCCAATGCCAGCCAGCTCCAGGACAGACCTGTCCCTAGCCAAGGCTGAATCAGTCAGCCACACAGCAGTAGCACCTTGGTGATAACATATTCAAGAATGAAAAAACAGGTTGTTGTTGTGAAGAAATTGTAGCCAGAGAGGAGTGAGAATATGTAGAGGGACAACTCTGCAGGCACAAGGGTCAGTGCAGAACAAGGGGCAGGAGGTGCTCTGGTCACTGGAGATTCTGCCCATGGTGAGGCAGCCGTGCTCCTGCAGCCCTCAGAGGTCAACAGAGGTGCAGAGATTCACCTACAGCCCCTGGAGGGCATAGAGCAGGTGGATGGATGGGAGGAGGCTGTGATCCTGTGGGAAGCCTGTGCCAGAGCAGGGTCCTGGCAGGAACCTGAAGAGCCATGGAGAGGGACCCATGCTGAACCAGTTCATGGAGAGCTGCCTCCTGTTGAAGGTACCCCACACTGGAATGGGGGAAGGACTTCCCTCTCCGAGCAGCAGCAGAAACAACCTGTGATGAATTGACCCTAAATCCCATTCTCTGTCTCCCTTGTGCTGCTGGGGTGGAGGTGGCAGGGCCTGGAAAGAAGGGAGGGGCTGCAGGGAAGGTTTTTTTAAGATTTTTTTATACTTCTTGTTATCCTGAACTGATTTGGATTGGAAATAAAGTCAATTAATTTCCCCAAGTGAAGTCTGGTTTGCCCATGGCAATAATTGGTGAGAGATCTCTCCTTCCCCTTATTCCAGCTCATGAGTCTTTGGCTACATTTTCTCTCCCCTGTCCAGTTGCAGAGGTGAGTGATGGAGTGGCTTTGGTGGGTTCTTGGAATCCAGCCAAAGTCAAACAGCTACAATGAGTCTCCCATAAAATGAGTGGTAATCACTTTGAGATTTTGGTAAGATCATTGTTATGATTATGAATGGAAAAGAATAGATTTTGATTCTACATGGCTCATTGATACTTATATCTCTTTAATTCAAGAAGACAACAGAAATTAATGCAGAGTGGGATCCCAAAAACTGATTGTGAATTTAAAACATGTAATTTCTTATTAACTATACAACTATACTTGAGCATGCTTTTCAAGCAGAGGATTATCTTTCCTTGTTTTGACTATACTGCAGTACCCTTTAAAATCAGAAACCAGCGTCAGACTGTCTCAATCTTAGAAATTCTGCACTCTGCAACTTTGGAAGGCCCTTCCCTGCTCTCAGCTAAGGTTAAAACATAACCAAGAAACAGCTCTTGTGTAGGAAAAGAGACCAAATAACAAGTGTACTTCAAAGGAAATTTGAAAAAAAAATTCTATAATCTCTCTAGCAGCACTCACATGAACACTGAGAAAAATAATTTAAGATTTTTCTTTCAGCACACTCAACAACATGGTTAAATATGGGATTGCCAAAACTAAATGAAAGAATCTTGATGGCACTTATCTCACAAGGAACAGCTTGAAATTCACAGCACCTGGAGGCTGTTGTTTTCATGCTGTTTTGTAAATGACACCATGGGAAAGTGGTAAGCTCTCTTTTAGAAGTGGAACTGTGATAGCAAACTGTCTGGAATTAATTTGAAAAAATGTTATCAGCAGTGGGTCACTGGTTAACCAATATTTTTTTTTTTTCCATAATCTTGTAACCTGGGATATACCTGTGGTGCAGGTGCAACACAAAATTCTCTCCAACAGCTTAGGACACTAGGTAGTGCTGGAAATTTAGAGCTGGGGTCAACCTGCCAGTAACCCAATAAGAGGGAAATTGTGGTTGCTTGAAAGGTCAGTTACCCAGCCTGGTGTTGCCTTGTTCTGCTTATTACCTGCCCCTAAGCTGCTGAATTTAAATTCTACTTCTCTGTCACAATAGTTTTGTGGCTGCAGTCCCTACTGTCCTTGGCCTAAATTTGGCCCTCAAACGTACAAGTGCAACTCTACAGTACATTAGCAGAAATCAATTAAGTCTCTCTCAATTTATGGCAACTGAAAGCTGAATTTGACCAATAAACTCTGCTGACCCTCTAAATGCCTGTATCAAATGTAGTGCTGCTGTTCTAGTTTGAGCCAGAAGAGAATTTAGCTATGTATCAGAAAATCAATTAAGTGAAGCCTTCAAATAATCAGAGCTAACCTGTTGACAAGCACATGGAAACATGTGTCCACACTATTATAATAATAAGGAAAAAGTATAAAAGTGGGTATAAAGCTACATTAGTTTTGCTTGTACACTATTTGGAAATAGAGAGGAATATCTACATAAACTCACATTCTTCTACACAGATTATTTTATCTCCAGGAACTATCATTTGAAAAAGTTCTACATTATGCTGTGTCTGTCTAGTGTGATAGCTTTGATATTCTTAATTAATTAATCCACTTTGAGTGATTTCTGCTGGATGATTAGTATACAACAGAGGAATATTCAGACGCCTCAAATTAGACATATAACAACAGGAATATGTAGGGCTGAGAAGGAGTGATCGGGATGGTGTCAAACACCTTTTCAGAGGCAAATGGCTCAGGATGAGGGGAAAACTGGGGAGCACACAAGTCTGCTCAGATTTAAATTAGGAGAATCTGAAGGGAAGTGTGCAGTCATTAAATGCAATATCAGCATCAGAACCTCCAAATATCTCACACCATCACACAAAAGCTGTTACTTTATTCAGTAAAGTCCATTGCAACCTTTGTACATTTTTTCCAGCTAGCACGTTCCATCTTTAACTCAATTGCTAATTGTTTCACAATGAAGCTCACATATTTTCTTACTGAGAGTAAAAGAGGAAGTGTTTTTACTTTGAAGGGTAAGTCACAATAATGCTTTAGTTGATTGAATAGTGTTTCAGGAAGGGGTTGAGAAAGCTTTGAGAGGCTTTTGCTATAGTGCTTCCTGATATTAGATTTATTGTGTTCTTCTGATTGCAGTGATATAATTAGATAGCTCTTTATTATCGTTAGATAGGTCTCTATTATACAGAGATAGAAGCATGCCCCAAAATCAATTAAATAAAGCTTTTTGCTTTATCTGAAGCATTTTGCTAAAGTCAGTGCTCTTTTTATAAGCTACCTGCTTAGAGTTCTGCTTCCTCAAAGAGCTGTTTGAAACAACTGGCTCTGAGGGTCCAGAGAATGATGGTGGTGTGGGCCAAAGAGGTTCACTTGTATGGCTTAGGTTCTGGGCAAAGGTCCTGTGGTGGAACCTAGAGACAGAGTATAATTTCTGAAGGGAAAGGCTGCCAGCTGAAACATTGATATCCAGTGATTTACCCTTTTCCTCTTCCCTCCTGCCAGGAATCCAGTATCAGATGATGAAGTGATAATTATAGACATAATTAATTCTTCATATTCACCCTTCTTCTATGGACTTTTTATGCATGTGATGAAGTCACAGAGAAAGTTTCCACTTTAGGTGGGATTTTTTTTGGGGTTTTTTGGTTGTTTTTTAAAAATTATATGCAGCATAAAGGTCAGCAGTCATGTGCTTAGTCAGAACAAAGTTCCCCTCTTTTTTTTTTTCTTTTAACTAAAGTGATACATCAAAGCTGACAAGTAGAGGAGGAACATTTTCTTCTAGCATACCCAGTCACATCAGATTGTAAAGCATGTGAAAGAGAAAATTGTTATAAAAATGAGTAAACTGATACTGTGATTATAGTATACATTTCTCAAATTAAAACAGCTGGTGAATTTCATACAATGTGCCTTCCATACTGTGAAATAGCAAAGCAACACATTCCAGCAGTAAGGACTTTCAGGGTGATAGCCTATATAAGATATTCCAAGGATCTCACTGTTGATTTAGAAAACCTTGTATGATCAAGACCTTCATCTCTTCCTTCTGGCTGTATTTTAACAGCCTCTAGGAACAAATTACTTACTAACAAGATTTGTGAGAAAAAGATTGGGAAGAATATACAGCACACCTGGACACCAGTCCTAGGTATAAAGTCTGGGCCATTTGACAGGTGAAAGTGGGAGCGATATCTTATTTTTTTGAAATAACAAACAAACAAACAAAACTGAAGAAAATGATGTTCAGATTCTCAGTTCGCAGACAAATGAAGTTGTGGAAGTTAGACATCTGCTTTCCTGGAAGTAGTTCTGCTCAGAACACAGCTCTCATGGCCCTCAGTAGTTACAAAGTACTTTGCACTTCTTCAGATCAGAGCCCTGGCATGGAGAAAATCAGTTGGCAAACAGACATTTAAAAGGCTCTGTGCATTGATCACCTGTAGTGGGAAAAATGTTTGGCTCAGTGGTATATTGAGTGCCACAGAAAATATTCAGTGCTGAGGGATAATCTTGTTTTTATCTCAGCTCTGCCACTCCTTGCTGCTCGTTTACTTTCTTATCACATCGTCTCACACACCTCCAGCATCTGTTCTGGTTTTGCATCTCAGTTTCTGCTTTTCTTATTTGCTCTAAAATTGTCTGCCTCTTTTTCCATCACTCTGTTTCCTGGGTCTTTTTAGAGCAGTCACTGAGTTGTTCTGCCACTGCAGCAGGTCCTATGCCATGGCTGATGCAATTCCAGGGAAAGTCCTGTGTGTCCCTCAGGCTTTTGAGCAGAGAGAATAGAGTTTTACATGTTTAGTTATCAAACCATTGAGCAGATACCAATGGAAACATTCAGGGCCTATCAGCTAGTTTGAGTGGACATTCAGAAGAGAAAAGGAACCACTACTGGAGGTGATCCACATGAAGTTCCTGCCCTAAAGAACATCCTTAAAAAGCTCTACCATGGTGGTTCTGCCATATTGTTTAATTTCTGATGGAGTCTCTTTCATTTAGTTTTGGCAATCCCATCAAAAACAAGCATGAGAAATTCTTCAATATAAACAGGTAAAAGGTGAAAGATATGTAAATAATTGATTGTAGAAAGGATAGAAAAAACACTTCAGTCCTGGCTTTGCAGATAGTAAAATCTCCAGACTAATACATATTTATATTTTCAGATTTCCATTATTCTTCTCTTTCTTTCTTTCTTTCTTTCTTTCTTTCTTTCTTTCTTTCTTTCTTTCTTCTTTCTTTCTTTCTTCTTCTTTCTTTCTTTCTTTCTTTCTTTCTTTCTTTCTTTCTTCTTTCTTTCTTCTTTCTTTCTTTCTTCTTTCTTTCTTTCTTTCTTTTTCTTTCTTCTTTCTCTTTCTTTCTTTCTTTCTTTTCTTTCTTTCTTTCTTTCTTTTTCTTTCTTTCTTTCTTTCTTTCTTTCTTCTTTTTTCCCTCTGTACTATTTTAGTACTTGTTGCATGTTAAGAAAACAGAATTTGAGGAATTTCTGCCACCCAGTTCATGTGTGAACAGATGCATGTGTGAACATAAGCATTTCATAGAAAAATAAATGGATTTGTGCTGAGGTTTATAGATGCACGCATCTATAAATTCAATGCAAGCAAGGTACAAGTGGGAAAGGGTTCTGCATTCAACAGCCTTATGAGATGTAAACCTATTTTACCTATTTTTATTTGCCATGTGTACAGGCAGCACTCTTTTTAATGAAGTTAGTGTATCTCTTGCAACAAATTAAAGTCAAATATGACACTCAGGTGTCTCCATCTCTGCTAACAGTTAAGAATTCCAATGTGAAGCAATTTCCAAATACCATCATATGCAGTAGTCTCCTTCTTCAAAGTTAGCTTTGATGTTTTACTCCTAACTGGACATTTGAACATGAAAAATATTTTGGATTTTAAATAATCTCGTTCACTCTCTTGTAGGAAAATAATGCTGGTAAAATTAAAATACTGCATCAGCCAGAATAGTGCTTAAGTACTTAAGTTCTTGACAAAGAGAAGAGAAACACCCAAAATGTCCAAATAATTTTCTTGGGGGGTTTTTTCCATCACTCTTCCAACAGTTCTGTTTTTGCTGTTGTTTCCTTAGAGGACATTAATAAACAGAACAAGAAATTTAATTTTGTTTGTGGTATTTGGTGCAGTTCTACATAGTCATGTTTTGTAGTCTTTCTGGGATAAAGTATTTGGCCATGAATTCAAAGTAAGCCTCAATTTCATGGAGGTCTGTGATTTGTAAGAACTCTCATTGAATTAATGGTCAGCTTAAAAGCTTATCTCATCTTATTTCTTGCTCAGCTTGAGCCAGAAAATTTCACCTGGTGAAAGTACTATGTCCCAAGATGAAAACCACAGTCTTCTCTGCCAAATTTGATTTAAATTAAGTAAAAAAATTGCCTTCTTATTAATGCTGACCAATCATGGTTGTTTCAAGTGTGTTTATGGGTCAACAGCTTTTCACTTCTGCCAGGTTCCCTTTAGAACTTCTGGAAGGTATTTCTGTCTCCTCTGACTAACCCTCAGAAACACTGGTTGCTGGAAATACAGATGTCTCGAAACTAGTGGGTGAAGTAAAACCACAATTTCATCCAAAATGTATTTGAGAATTTGTTATACTTTCTGACGTACTCGTCCTCCTTGTACAATTTCATCTGTTGGAATATGCTTCCTACGTTAAATTATAATATGTAGAACTGTGGGGCAAATTTTGTTTTCCAAGTATCTTGGAGGTAATTAACTGTTATTATCTTTTCCCAGTGGAAAATACTTTTTAAAATATTTTTTCCCCAGTGGAAATTTTTTTTAAAAAGTATTTCTAGTAGTCTTCAGCTGCTCAAGCAGACTGCCAAAGTTCTCTGTGTTCTGTTAGCTGAGATTTGATATTTTGTCCTTCTGAAGTCAGTATTTATTTGATTTGTAAATGAATAAGTTACAAGGTGGATTGTGCTTGGTTTATTCTCTCCCCCAATACCTTTGCAGATGTACCATGTGAGCCAGCAGGAACAGAACCTCACTTCCATACTAAAAATGAATGAAATTTGCAAATTATTTCTTTGTTCTGAAGTAATTCTCAGATAATGTTCCTAGAGAGATACAAGGAAAATGTTTTGTCTTGATTTTTTACTACATAATAGAAATATTTGGAGGGAAAAAGTACTTCTTACATTTTCTAACTCTTTTTAATCTCAAACATTATAAAACTGTTTTGGTCCACCAGCTTCTTTAGAAAACACACATTTTGGTTACCAATAGTCTGTATTTAGTCTCTGGCTTTGTGTCCAGATGACACAGGTGGTCTAAAAATATGGAAGTAATTTCTCTGAGCAGAAGAATCATTACTAATCTATGTCATACATATTTGCTACAGGACACAAAGAGGAGTTGAAAACAAATCTCTTTAACCTACTCATGGTAGGAAATCATGAGAATATAGAAAAGAGTTTGAATTTTACATTTTGAGAGCATGAGCTTGCACAATGAATACACCAAGGGCAGCTGGTTGTTGATAGGCAGGTAATAACCCAGATTCTCCAAAGCTCATTTTCTGGTTTCCATCATGTCCCCACTTGGAAAAAATATGAGTAATTTAAGTGTTTGTGGTGGTACCTTGGGAAGACTGGGGAAAAAAAAGAGAGAAGAGTTCTGTAAGAAATTAAACTCTCATTCACCTTGAACAGTTCTTCCAGCAGCTGGAATCTCATGTGAAATGCTGCGTCTCTGCCTCCTCCTTCTAAGTAAGAAATGTTTTGTACATTATTACTGTACTTAACATTAGAACCCGTGGTTTTGTTGGATTTCTTCTGCAGGAACTTCTCTCAAAAGGCCACCAGACCATCAAAAACCACCTAAGGTAAAATAATTTAATATGGGAGGAAGCAAAAAACTTTAGGGGCTCTGGATTCCATTTGGGCATATGTTATGAGAATCCTGTAAATATTAGTTATCATGAGGACCCCAGCACACAGGATTATAAAAGCTGGATCCAGACAGTAATAAATCCTGCGCAATATAATCTGATATCTTAGAAATGTAATTTTGTAATGTGAAATCTCTTTTTTTTTAACAACAGCAATTTTGTTTGTTTTGTAAATGGTTGTTGCCGTTCCCTGTAAATGCCATCTTAATTTCTTTGGCTTTTAAAAATTTGCTCAAAGAAAGGGAAAACATGAAATAGATGATGGTTCTTTGGAAGTGCTTGAACAAAATCTTGGATCCTTGGATGTTCTCATCCTGCTTTTCTAGATTTTATCCCTCAAATGGAGCTGGAAATGTGTGTTTTTAACAGTTTAACAATAGTGTAGCAGTCAAAGGATCATTTAAATTTTGAAAGTGAAAAGAAATCTATGTATTATCAATAGAATGTAAACTTTTTTTTTTTTTTTAGAGAAGGGGCTATAATAACTGCTGGCTAATTGTCTGAATATCATATTTAGTAATTTTCCTTTCTTCATTTGTATTAGTTACTTGATAGATTTTGGTAGGGTTTTGATATTCCTAAATCAGTTTTAGAAATGGCAAGAAAGGAAAATGAAACTGAAACTCAAAACTTCTAACCAATGTATATTCAATTTCTAAGAATGAAAAATGGTTTTAATATGTGTAATGCTTGGGCTTTTATCAAAAACCCTGTATTTTTACTTTGTGACTTACTTTTGAGTTAAAATATCTATTGGTGAAAGAATATTTCTTAGTAGCAGCTGCAGGTATGCAGCAAATGCAGAAAAAAATATGCAAAAGAGAGTAATCTTGACACTCTTCTTCTAATAGTACTTTTAAACTCTTGTAGTCATGACAAGAAATAAAATCAGTGTCATTTAATTTAGAGAACACCTGCATCCCTCTTCAGGTATCTGAATTTTCTCTGTAAGACTTTTTTGACCTGTTGAGTAGAGAGAATTACTAATTTGAATGAAAGACGTGGGTTTTAGAAGTCAAAGATTGTAACACCATAGTGTCACTGTAAACATGAGGCTTTGATTTGCAATGCAGAGACAATGATCACACTCATTATAGTGCTACTAATAAAAAGATACCTATATAGAATAGGGAGACCCATTTAAAGGCAGGAAATTTATGGGCCATGATGTGGACACATACAATCAAACTAAGTTAATCAAACTAACTTCAAAATGAAGTGGTTATGCTGAATGAGCAAGAGGCTTCCTTTCCAGGCTCGATGAGCATCTTAAGACTTCTGGTTTTTGGGTGAACTACAACTTTTAGCTGATCTCAGGGTTTGTTTTATTTTCTCATTGATCTTGCCTTTTGTTGACTTTGGTATGTGAATCACCCAATCAATCATGAGCGTCTGTTCAGCTGAGTCATCTGCCCTGAGATGCCACATTGGCTACATGTGTCAGCCCTGGTCAAGCTTTTTTTTGGCAGACTCTTCAGTTAGGCAGAAGTGAGTGAGCTACCTCATCTTATCATTGTTCTTACAGGAGGAAAGGGAAGGTGCTGTGATCACTGAGGTATGCAGGTGAAAGGCAAATTCCATAAATGACACAGAAGTTGGCTGTACTCTACTTGTGTTTAAATGTGACTGTCTGACATTTGTTCTTTGCTGACCCCTGCAGATTGCCTCCAGTTTTGAACCCCTGGATTTCTGATGTTTCACGCCTCCTTGCCGTCATATATGAGGCCATCTAACCTTGAGAGAAAATATTTAGGTTCTTTTTTTCGCCAGAAACAAAAACCTTGACATTATCTCTTTTACCCTTCACACTGAATAGTGATGTTGATTGGTGTTGCAAAAGTACATTAGATTGTTATGAACTTAAAGCAGAATTGCACCAGGCTGTAGCTGATAACAATTCAGGGCTGGAGCAGGTTTGTATCAATTACTGGGAATTCTGGCATGAAGTGAACATGCAGTGTAGAAAGGTGGGGAAACCCACTTATCCTGTCTCTAATTAGATAATGACTACAGGAAAAAAAAAAATGAAAGTAATGCCTTAAACCCAGTTATATCAGTTTTAGGATTTCTGTGTCAATACCTTGAGTATTCACATAGTGATCCAGGGGGATCCAATTTTCTTTAACTGAGGTGATCATAGGGTTGTTTCCATGGTATTTGAATTTGCTCACTTGTGCTTCTTTGAAGCTCTAGAACTGGCTTATTCCCGCTATTTGGACAAATAGTGGGATGTCATGCAGCAATGAAGGGCAAGATGCTGTGACTGTAAACATTTTAATTGACATTTTTGTCTCCATTAAAAACTGTTTTCTCATTACACTAGTCTAAATCTTCAGCATCTCCATGCTTTGCTTCCACTTTTATCACTGAACTGAGAAGGAGATTTTCTGACCGATATCTTCTCTCCTACTGCATGCATGTTTTATTTTTGTTTCCACATTTTGGAAAGTTTCAGGAAGTGTTGAGCTGAAAGGTACAGATTCTTTTTGTTAAAATTCTATTACAGAACTGACATGTCCAAATAGATTAAAATTCAAAATCAACCTTGTGCCACTCCACAGAATACCTGGTGTTCATCTTGACCCTGGGACCAATTAAGGCAGCTCACAAGGGTGAGTGGTGAGGGTAGTGCCAGATTCTGTGTGTTGAGCTGGGAATTGCTCACTTCTCTTGTACACTCTGTTATTAATATTGCTGTTCTTACTGTTCATTTCTCATCACATTGTTTCTAGTAAATTTTTCCTATCTCCACAAGTGATATTTGACTTTTGGACCTCCAATTCTTCTTTCCAGCCCTTTGCAGAGGGAGAGGGAGGGAGAGGAGGAAGTTAATGAGCAGAGCATGGTTTGGAGTGTTCTCAGGGGAACACTAAATTGGGGAAGAACACTAGATTGGGGAATACCATTCCTAAACCATGACAGTTTAATAGGTATTTTGGGAATAATATCTCCTGTGTCTTGGTACAAAGCCTTTGTTTATTTAGCAAGATGCTGCAAAGAATATCAAGTCTTTCTTTTGAGGACTGGCTACGGCTTTGTACTTGCTTCATCTTGTGCTGGGGTATGTTAAATTTCTTTTGTCATTTATTGCTTTTTGTCTCATGTTCTATTCACATCGGACTGGTGGACTGTCTGAAGAATGCTTTTTTTAGAATAGAATAGAGCCCAATAAAATATTTTAAGTTGTAAGTGATCGATGATGCTCATCTTGTCTGACTGCTTGACCACTTCAGGGCTGATCAAAAGTTAAACCATATTATTAAGGGCATTGCCCAAAAGCCTCTTCAACATTGACAGGCTTGGAGCATCAACCACCTCTCTAGGAAGTCTGCTCCTGTGGTTGACCACCCTCCCTGTAAAATAAAAATGCTTCCTTATGTCCAATATAAACCTCCTCTGGCACAGAGGAGGTGTCATTGGATACCAGGGAGAAGAGCTCAGCACCCTCCTCTCCCCTTCCCCTCCTCAGGAAGCTGTAGAGAGCAATGAGTTCAGCACTGAGCCACCTTCTACTCAAACTACACAAGCCCAAAGTCCTTGGCTGCTCCTCAGAAGACATTCCTTCCATCCCTTTCATCAGTTTTGTTGTCCTCCTTAAATTGGGGGGGGGGGCATTTTCCGTTGTTCAAGCTCTTTGATATCCAATTTTTTGTGCTAAGATGTTTGAGGATTTTTTTAAAAAGCTAACAGCTGTCAGCTGTTTTTGGACAAAGGACTTCATTAGCAGCAAAAGAAGAGATTTGACCCAGTACAGATCTGACCTCTACCTGAGCATCACTTAAGCTGACCATTGCAACCACATCCTAAGCCGTGTGCTCCTCCTTTATATGTTGTCAAGATGAACCTGTAAGGCAGAAGGGTTTCAGGAGAGTACCTCTACACTCCTAAAAGCAGAGCTATTTGTTAATGGGAAAAATGTCCTATCTGGAATTTGCGAGCCCATTTTAAGAAATGTCTTATTTCTATACAAGATTAAGTGAAAGTATTTCATCAAGCCTTTGAAACTTGGTGGCTTGTTTGGAAATATATTTTCTGAGAAGCTGTAGACCTATTGAGATGACAGTTTCCAAGGTATTGTTGTTGGTTTTTCAGTTTTTTTTGTTAGTTCACAAATCTGGATCCCTTTCTTAATCATGACTTTCTGAAGATGTTTCTTCTTATTGCAAAAGACTAATTAAAGTGAATTTCAGAAAAACAGCTTAAATCCTCCTATTCACTTTTCTTACTATTCTTCTCAGTCATGTTGCAGTTTTGTTTGCCAGTGAAAATACAAATTTAATACTGGGTTTCCTCATATAGGAGACTTTGTGAATATAAATGTACTGCTGTTCCTTTTAAAGTGATCTACCTTCACTTGCCATCAAACTCATTCTTTTATAGAGCATGTACCTTAAATGTGGTCTCTTTCCTTTCCCTGAGAGTTTGCTCTGGTTTTACTTGTTGTCCTTAATCAGGCCATTTGTCCTGTTTTACTCAAGCTCTTCTTGCTCGGTGCAAAATTCCTTTCATAATCATTCTTATAAATTACTATGGCATGAACTCCCCATGAACCCCACAAGTTGCCTCAAGCATTTCAAACAATCAGCTGTGATACATTGGTGCAGTAGGCAGTGAAGAAAAAAAACTGAGGCTTGATCAAATACTACCCTGCTTCATCAAGGCCATTATTTGTACAGGGAGTTTGTCACAAAGGGGTTGGCCCATGTTTTTTTAATTATCTTGGAATATAAGAAAGATGCCGCATAACATTTTCCCTTGAAAGCCAGGAAACATCTGACTTTCTTACTTTTATTCTTTTTGGTTTTTTTTTACTGTGAGGATGACTGAGCAGTGCCACAGTTTTCTCAGAGAGGAGGTAGAGCCTCCATCCTTGAGATATTACAAAACCACACAACAACCTGCCTGAGCGAGGGGCTGGACCAGATTACCTTCAGAGGTCCTTACCAATCTTGACTATTCTATGATCTTGTAATTTTCATTTTTCCACATTTAATTTGGAAGTAGATAATAAATTTTAATTTGCTTGTTCTTCTGACTGGCATTGGGAAAATTGGATTTTGCTGATTATTTTGAAAAAAGGCCAGTCTGTACTCTGTGAGGTTCCCCCTGTAAAAACCTGGAATAAATAGGGGCCTCCAGGACAGTTACCTCATCCAGAGATAGCTGTCTATAACTGTAAGACCAGAGTAAGGAAGTAGTTTAAAGAACGTCTGTAACTTCTGTATGCCTACAATTAGGGAAAATGAATTCTACTGTTGACTTCTGTATGGCTGTTCTCTCTTGGCTGTTTTCAGAGTGGCTCTGATCTCTTGGGAGATTTTCTGCTTTCATTAGTGTGGATATTGTGATAAGAGAGTATAGGAGAAAAATGCTACACATTTGGCTTGTGTGAAATCATCTTGTTTGGAGAGACAGGTGAGGTCACTCTGCAAGTGTCCAACACAACAAATGTAAATGTGTATTCATGTTTGCTCTGGAGGATATGTTACTATCCCCTTGCCCTGGTAGAACAGTCCCTTAGCCTCACATTTTATATTTCTGCATTGTAGAAGCACAGAAAGAGAACTAGTTGGCAGAAGATCTCATGCTCTGACTTAGTTGCTATTTATTTTGTGGTGTAAGGCTGCTTTGCATAGCTTGGTAAGCACATGCCTGTGTTGTGTACCATGCACCAAATACCTGACTTTGCAGATTGAGTAACAGGCACCAGTCTTTAAAAATGATCTGTAGTCACGGGTATTTAAACTTTGCCTGAATAGTTCCCCCTCCCTGAACACACAGCTTGAACTTTTCCCACCTGAGTGGCACATAATGGGCTTTCACTGGTAATGGTAAATAAAACAGGCCTTACAGTGCCTTTCCATATAGTTAAAACTGTCCTTCTGCTCCATTCCCACCCCTCATAAATAGGGTCCTCAAGGATGGCAGCTCTACAGTTGGGCTACGTCACTGACTCCTGCTCATTCCTGCATGCTTTCTGAGCTTCCAAGTGAAAGAGGAGAATTTAGGCACTGTGTAACACGCATTAGTCATTTCCTATGGTGGCAACTGCAAAATAATGGCAGTTCTCACTTGGTTACCTGTACTGATTTTATTATGAAGAGTTTTGCTTTAGTATATCCAAAGTTCTTTAATTGTGAGCAATTATTCTTTTAATTATTCTCATTCTTTAAATTTTTAATGCATGTGCTTGGCTTTCTGATATCTATCATATGCTGCTTTCTGAAATTTTGCTACTTAATGTGTGATAATGAAAGAAATAAAAGGAGATATTAACTTTTTTATAGTCTTAAGAGTGCATACTTGATAATTTATTGTCTCTAAGCATCTCAGTTCATGTCTTGCCTCACAAGTACATTCCTTCATTGCATGGATGCAGTAGGGTGTTGGCCACATGGAATGTGGTTTTTATTGGTGTGTGTCTCACAGGAATCATCTGTAATTTAGGTTTAATGTGCAGGGGTAATAACTCTCTTAATTTTGCCTAATGTCTTCCTAACATCTGCACTACCTGAACTTTCACTTTATCTACTTTTAACATGATATTCTATCTTAATTTACTAGACTGTGTGGTAATGTGATTATGTTATCGGAGAGCCAAAAATTTGGTTCTGCTATTTTTTGTCTCTTTTTGTACACTTCTGAGGAGGCCTTCGTGCCTTTTACACACATTGATGCCTACTGTTCATTCTCATTCTCTTTCTTACTCTGTTCTGCTGCCCTGTCTTTGCGTCTGGTATCAGCCTGAACTTCACAGTCCATTTGTTTTTTTGCTCTTTTGCACTTCACTGATGTCACATACACGCAAAAATCTCTGAGTCACTGATTTCTTTCTCATTATGGGGGAATTTTTTCCTTGTCTGCCATTCTTTGCATAATGACTTGTCAGAATTTTTGAATGTGATCCCATGTAAAGAGAATTTCATTATAATCTTTTTTTTCCCCCCTCAATAACCATAGGTCTTTGGATTTTCTTCATTTCTTCTGCTTTGTATTTGTATGTCTCTCTCTGCTGAATTTTCAGCAAATTTTCATGCTTTTCTTTCTCTGCCTTCTTAAATACCTTCTAAATGGATCTGCTTTGTTTGTGTTCTCTCTTTGGATGTGAGCTTGTTCACTAGCTGTGCCTGTCTCTGTTTCTCTGTAGAGTTAATGGGATCTCTAAGCACTCACATTTGAGTGCCTGGATTTTTGTCCTGTCATTATCCTATCACCAATTAGTTTAGCCTGTAGAGTTTGGTAATTGCATGAATCAGTTATCTTTGTGTGGTTTGCCAAAACTCTGACCCATTGTTCTGCGTTGATGGTTCTTGATTTATGCAAAAAGGAGTCTTTCATGTAACAGGATTTTTTAATGATTTAAAATGCTCAGGAGCATTAAGATTTTTCCCTGCCTGCTGCTGATGTAATGGGATGTCACCAAAGTATAAGACACCCTTCACCCATAACAATTATACCAATCTTCTCCTCTTGTGTTCCCTGCTTTCTAGAGTAATGACAAAATCTGTTGTTTTCCTTCTTTGTTTGAGTAGTTCTGTGCATTCTCTCTTTAAATACCTATATGCTGAGGCACTGGATTATATTGTCCCTGAACTTACCATTTTTATTGTCTGTAAGATCACTTTGAATTTCCTGTGACTGTACATAAGCACAAGCAAAGATAGTCAAAACAGGTCTACATTCACATTTTTCTTTTTCTGCCTTCACATGTAAGGTCTTCAGCACTCTCACAAAGTTGAGCATTTTATCCTGAGGAAGACCCCTCCATTGTTCTGACAATGTTACTCTCACCTTTCTGTCCTCTCCGTCTCTTCCCTCTGTGTCTGGCCTCTAGTCACTTGTTCCTTATCCCCCTGGCTCTGTTCTGAATCTCTCACCATTTTGTGGTATCTTTGCTCCATCAGCTCTATGCTTAGCAAATCTGTCTCACCTGTCCCTGTCCCTGTCCCTTAGCACATCTTTGTGCTGGTTTGCAGGTTTGCTGCTTTTAGCCACCTTTTTGCTCCTCCTCCTGAGACCTCTTCTTGCCACCTCTACTTATCTTATATTTTGTTCTTCATGGAGGACTCAGAGGGATTCCTGTTCCTTCCTTGGGATCTGGCACATGTGATGAAATTGGAGTGGCAAAGAAGGTGCTGCTTTATCCCTGGAAAAAGTGGAACAGCAGTTTTACCTGTTGAACCTATGTAACCTCTACTATACATATGGAAAATGGGATGATTCCCCCACCACCAGAAGACTTGTAGCACAATCCATTTTAAATACAAATTTGCAAAGCCCATTTTCCTGATGCAAAGGCCAATACCTTGTCCTTTCATAATTTCTGCTCCTAAATGGAAATTTTAAAGAAAAGATCACTGTTTTGTTTGGTAACACTACTGCTAAAACCTAAGAGAAGCCAGGTTCACTGTTTATGAAACTGAGTGAGAATATGAGAACGTTTTCTGAGCATTGACTCTGACTGAGAAGTTGCAGATAAAAAGGTGCTGCCTAAACAAGGAAAAATCTTGAAACTTTGTCCCCTGCCCTATTCCTTCTGTTCTGTTCCCCTTGAAATTTTCAGCTGCTTAAAGCAAACACTTTACCTCTTAGATAACACCATTATACAGATTACCTGGGTTTTACACTAGTGTGCAGGCTTTACAAGTTCGTTCCAGACTTATCCCAGGGTGGTTTGCTCTCCTTGATGAAGGGCTCATTTGATACAGACAAAGAATAGAAATATAGAATGGATTAAACTGGACCTTTAAGATTGTCCTGTTTCTGCTTCCCTGCTGTGGACAGGGTCGCCTTCCTCTAGACCAGGTTGCTCAGAGCCCCATTTAATGTGGTCTGGAATATTTCCAGAGTCTGGACATCCATAACTTCAAACTCCTTTTGGCAGATGAAATTAATGGGGAATGTTTTGGGAACCATTGCTTTCAAAATCCAAGAGTCCCATGCTATGTGAAAGTAAGTGGCCTACTGCAGACATTCAATGACAAAATTACAACTTTGTTTTGAACTTCGTAGAATTCTGAAGGATAATTACCTGAATGGGTTTTTTATTATTTTTTATTTGCTAGTTTCTTCCCTTTGGCCCCATTTTACTTTCCTTGAATGTATTTGACAGGGGAAAGGCAGAAGAAGCTTTGAGGAAAAAAGTTTGTTGTATCAGGCAAAATATGCTGAGGCTGGGCACTGGCCTTTGGTAATTCATTCATCCATGTCCCTGTTTGACCTGTGCCATGGTTTGGGGAGGGCCATGTGCTGGGAAAGAACAGCCATTTGAAGGTGAGTCACACTGTGTCACTTGCCATCTCAGTGCCAGAGGCTAAGCTCTGAGTTTCTTGTATAGGAGAGGTCTAAATGGATCAGCTAACTGACCTGGGCAGGGGTCTGTTCCTCTTGTCAGTCTGTTGGCTTCCATGGAGAAATGAAGTTGGCTTCAATACAACTGAAGCTGGACCATTATTTTCTTTAAGCTGTGACATTGATGAGGACATTCTACTTTCAGGTTAGTAAACCACATGCAGTTTGGTGGACCTTCAGAAACTATGAACAGAAAAGGGCCAAGAGCTGTTCAAGCAGCGTGCCCTTCTTACATATCTCTTCATGCTTCATTTCTTTTCCCTATACAACCCTCAAGTTTTGTGTGCTCTGGGCTGGCATGTGTTTGTGACTTTTAATTCTGCAAAAGCCTTTAGACTCCATGCCACAGTATGTAATCACATATCACATACCACAGTATGTGATAACTTGTACCATGGAAGTTGCACTTAAGGACAAAACCGGAAAAAGTGAAAAAGATGATGAATATATTTAAAGACAGCAAAAATAAAGTAAAAATTTCAAATGTATCAGTTTAATGCAACTCTCCTGTCCCTTTTCCCACCTAAATAACATTTTAAAGGAGTTCTTGATAAGATACCAGTGCTGACTGACTATTGTTATACTGTAGGTATGTTATCACAGAGTATGTTGTGATAAGCCATGACAGATATGTTAAGCTGAATTTTTGTGCTGAAAAGTCACAGATAGTTATAAAGCAGTAAGTTTGAATTGCTGATATGTTGCCAGGAATCCCTCCCTGCTGAGGCTGGCTGGCATGAGAGGGCATGGCTCTCAGAATCTACTTTCCAGTTGTCAGCAAAAACGCACTGCGACTTTGATAGCAGCGCTAGAAGGTCAGGTTTCCATGGCTGGTATCTGTTTTGTCACTTCTGGTCTGGGTCTGTGCTGACAACCCCTCAGCACAAACCTGTGGAATTCACCAGAGAGGGTCTTGTCTTCTCATCCAGGCTCACTGCCTGATTTCTCTGTTCCCAGTCCTGCATTTTCTGTTGGCTCTATGTGCTTCACAAAGCCATTCTGATCAGTGCTTCTGTAGATCAACAGCATGCTTGGCTCTCTCAGCCTGTCTTTGCCTTGTCTCTGCTCACAGACTGTCTATCGGGCTTTTTAAATTCAGAACAAAACTGATCTCCAGTGGTCTCATAACCCTCTGTCTCTCTTCTAAGCACAGGGCTGCCTTCATGTCTCTTCCTGCACAGAAAACCTGCAGGTATTCAGACTGGAAAAACTGGGACAGGATTTGTAACAAGCACAAAGCAGGGATCAGAGACGCCCATCCACTTCCACGTGGGCAGAAAGGAGAATGGAAGGTGAAGAGCAAATAGTTCTTTGTCACCAAATTCAACCAAGCTGAATTTTCCCTTTCATGCCTGATGGATGGAAATTAAAAACTGTAATGATACTTGTTAAAATTTGAGAGAACACATGAGTACAGGACTTACACTTACTAACATGAGGGCTGAAAATGAGAAGATCAGTATGTAGCTTAGCTGAGGAATGATGCATTGGAAGAATGGAAGGATGAAACTGGGTGGGTGGTGGTGGGGATGCAGGAAAGAGAAATCCTCTAAAGAGCAATAATTCAAAAATAGCTATTTGGCTGAAAATTTAGCTAAATCTATTTGATTTTCTCCAGCTATTATAAGAATCCCAGAATCCCATATAGTTGGAATAAGACTTGTGCAGAAACAGTTTCAACATGTTCCCTGAGGTTTTGCAAGTGATTTTGAAAGCTTCCAAAAGTGAGATAGCCTAGGTCATGTACTAGATACAGACAAGTTTTCCAAATTTCTGATATTTGATTCTTAAATCTTGCAAGTTTTTTATAGGTTTTGGGTCAGGTCTGTAACATGGTCTACTACTGTAGACAACTTTTATTTGCTGCTGCCTTTTCCTACAAAACAACGAGCCCTTCAAGCTCTTTTGAAAATCTGTCTATAAACCAATGTGGAAGAAGAGATTGGGAAGTGGGAAAGGTCCAGATCTACATACAACATCAGATGCATGTTGAAATTTTCTTTAACAATATGGCACTTGAGAAGTTTCTGACATCTCAATTACTCCAAAATGGCTTGTGGCCCACAACAGTAAAATAGTAGAGGAGTCACTGTGTAGGAAGTCATAAACCTTATTGTAATGTATTACACACAAATGTATCTCCTAATCAATGTCCTCTTTAATTTACTGGCTGTTATGTAGGACAAATGTTTCTTGTGCAAAAGATAATTTAAAAACCAAAATGAGGATTGTTTACTTACAATGATCTGCAAAAGCACAGGAAGCGCTTATTGTTTTTTAGGAAAAGGCAGCAGCAAATAAAGGTGTCACAGATATAAAAATAAACTAATGCAAGACTGCATACAAAATAAATAGCCAGAATAAATTAATTTTTAGGCATTCATAGTCGAATTATGTCATGCATGTTAATCCCCTTTTCCTCACTTGGAATCAAAACAAAAATTCAAGATGTCAAAGTAGAATTACTTTTTGACGTACTAATTCAAGGCCACCTTATGACAATGGATCTGTTTTTGTGCTTTCAGTGTAGATGTTTATGCCATCCTATTGCTACAACCCAGTATAACTTTCTTCCTTAACAATTAATATAAAGCAAAAAGAGTTCTGTAACACCAAAATCCCCAAATGTGTGATTGGTCAGAGGAGTATAAATACAACCAGCTGTGAATGTCACATACATTTTCTGTTCCTGATTCAGGGTGGGAAATCCCAGCAAACTTGCTGGAGTTCTGTGTGGGTGGGTTCTGCACATTCTCATTGCACCCTATCTGAAGCCAGGGTTTACCAGCTGTAAAATTAGGTGAGAATAGTGACACATAGATATGGGGCAGTACAGAGAAACAAGCTGTGAAAATGTAGTTAATTCCTCTTTTGTATCTGTTCCTGTGGAATACAACCATGCAGATAAAACCTGCTTGTAAGGGATCTAGAGTAGTGGTTTTCAACCTTCTTCAGTGAGCAGTAAAAATCCTGGTCTGGAGTGGACCCCAATATCATAAGCTTATTAACTTTTCAAAATAATCTTTAGGCCCCTGCAGACCAGGGATGATGCTTCAGATCAGAGAGGGAAGAAATTTCTTAAGCAGAGACTTTTACACATTTCTTTTCTGTGTTTTTTCAACCTGTTCCACAGAGCATCAATCTGCTGGCCCTTCCAGTATGATCACTCACAAGATAAAAACAAGCCTTCCTGAAATAAAGCAGGGGCAATTTGCATGGCAGCAGTTCTTTCTAAATTTTAATTTTCCACACAGAATTGACTTATTTGCTGGAGAGACAGATAGATGTGTAAGTCAAGTAGATCTCATACATCCTCATGAAATTCTATTCTGCCTCATTATTTTATGGTCAAAATTGCCCATTGCCCTCACAGTGGGTTTGTGTCATGCCATGTCTTTAGAAACATTAAGAATGTGGATGCAACAGGAGAGAAGCAGAAGCAAGTCCTAAGAAGTGGATTTCTCTGTGGATTGTGCAGCTGGATGAAAATACATAGGAGATAAGAACTGCAGCATTTTAGTTGCCAGCTGAATTTTCTCTGTGGTTAAAAGCTCTGTCTTGTAGTATGGCAGGGTAAATCCTCAGCAACCTGGGCAGCCTTCTAAGGTAGCACCTTGTAAGAGGAGTTGATGGTTTCAATGTAAAGAAGTCTTTGTAGTACATCTGGATCTGCTCTGGCACCTCAGTGGTCATGATGTTCTCTGTTGGATCATCTAAAATACCTAGGCATTTTCTGCTTGTGTTTTAATGGATTTCATATAGGAAGAACAATGTGGAGGCATTTATTTTATGAAGCATTAGGTTTTTTTTTTGTGTGGTAGATGGTTCTCAATGTAAAAATTGAAAATATTGAAAGATAATTGGTAATTTCCCATGTTCCTCAAATAGCCTAGCCAGAAATTCACCAGAATTTTCTGCAAAATTTTTGGGGCTCAGAGAATACCCAAATATTTTTTTTTTTCATTTTGTAATGCATGAAAAAATAATTAACTGAAATATAAAGAAAAAAATACGTTTCATTTAAATGTCACATCTTTTATCTATACTGCTGTTTTCAAGGTTATTTGTATGCTTAGTGAGAGATAAAACTGCAATACACTGTCACAAAAGGCTTATAGACTGCCATGTTTTTCTGCTGTGTTTGTACACATTTGTCATAAAGTCAGCAGGCTCAGGAAGCTTTGGGCCCTGGCACAGCTGCTGATGGGGAGGGGAAAGGCAGAGCAAGGGAGGGAAGGACTTGTGCTGGTCGAAGCTGGGGAAGGAGGAAGGATTGTGACAGTCTGGAAAGGCAAGGGCAAGTAAGAAGGCAGTGATAGAGGCTGTAATGGGAGAAGGAAGGAGCTGGAGAAGGACTGAGAAAGGAGTGTAATAATTTGTGAGGGGTGTCAGGAAATGAAGCAAGAACAGATGGGAGAATGCAAATGAGAGAGAGAAGACAGCAGCACCTCTTGGGCTCAGCTGCAAAGAGGATGAAACTGACACCTATGTTTAATATAATCCTCTATTTGACACTGGCTCTGAGAGCAGGGGTATCTGGAATATGGGTTATGGAATGATTTGGAGTGTGACTATGTGGCAATTGCTCTCTCTTGTATAGCAGCTGGTTTGAGCCCTGCAGCCCAGACAGAATGAGCTATGCAAATAGATGAGAAATGAAGGAACTACTCCTCCTCTCTATCTGTCTCACACCCTCTCTGGATCATCTAGGCCAAGAACTGACATCCTGTTGGGGGCTTCAACATCTTGCCAAGAATACCTAGGAAGCAGAAGGGCAGTGGAATCATAAATCTAGAAGTCTTGCAAAGCAAATCCTGTGGTGACATACGTAGAGTCTATATTCTGCAGAGAGCTCTATAAGCTGAAATCCACCATTTTGCCTCCTACTAGAGAAAGTACATATGGCTTAAAAATTTTTGGAGAAAAAATGTCATTATTTATTAAATTCTGTGACATGAAAGCTTAATGAACCTAATTGACTTAATCACCATCTCTTTCCACTTTATTTTTTTCATGGGTAGTTTTTGTATAGATTGGAGCTTCAGTAAAGTGTGTACACAATTTCCATTTTCAGAATGTTGTTATAGTTTGATTCTGGCCATGGAAAAATTACAGATCACTGAAGCTGATTTCAGTTGAGTCAAAACTGGCTTACTGTGCAAAGAACTGAGCACATTGTTATCTTTCACTAAAAGGTTATAGTTCTTTGGCACTGGTGCCAAAATTTGCATGAGGTATAGTGTCTTAAAATACACAACATGCCCGTCCCTCAAATTGCTGTGAAAGAAATACTGTGCTTGCTCAAAGTGATTATGCAAAGTGAATCTTGCCCTGTTTTGAACTTTGAGTCAAAGGACATAAATATTTTGAAAGGAGCTATTGGCTTACAAATGTGACTCCAGCTGAGACTTTAAACATCAAAGAGATGTGTTGATGGAGATCAGTGAGAATTTATAAAGCCATATGACTTGGAACATATCAGCCAGAGATGAAAAAGAGACTGAAGTCCTGTGATCCTTACTTTCCCATAGTAAGTTACATTTTCCTGGGGATGCTCAACTGCTATCAATGCCAAAACAGTACCATAAATGTTCATCTTCATATCTGTATAACATCAAATTATTCTCAGAAGGACATGGCTCATTGACAATTTCTTTCCTTATGATATAAGGTTCAGAAAAGACCAGTTATCCCACTTCAGCCATCACCAAAATTTCCAAGGTGCTGCAGTTATTAGGCATTGGAATAACCCTTAGTGGAACAGCAAGGTCAGGTAAAATAGATCAGGATGGTACACCTGCATGTAAATAAGTGTACTTCATCAGAGGTGCTGGAGAAAGTTTAACACATTCTTTCTCTTGCTGAGGAGAAGTAGGAGAAGGAAGAGATGTAGTGTGCAAGGAACAGTTTCACATGGAGACACAATTCAGCCTTTCACTGGATGGTAGTAGCAGTAACCACTCTGTACCCTTTCTGGGAGAAGAACTTTTCAGAGTGCCTTTATTTTAACTTTTGTATGTGCTTACAAAAGATGTAAGTTCTTTTTTTTTTGTGTTTTTTTTCTTTTTTTTTTTTTTTTTTTTTTTTTTTTTTTTTTTTTTTTTTTTTTTTTTTTTTTTTTGTTTAGTGGAAAATCTCTACCCCATGTTTGTTCTACATGATGTATTGAATATGTTATCTTTTACTGACAAAAAATCAAATGTTGAAAAACTGAGCATCATATTCTGATTTCGTGTCTTGGTGCCTGTACAAAAGGAGAGGCAGCAGAAAAGGGAACCCCTCTTTCCCAGCACTTAATGTTTGTTCCTCCTGTAATTAAACTTGGCAGTCAGTGGTTCTATAACTCATTTTTAGGCTTTTAAGACCAATTATTCCTCACACTAATTGATAAAAGAGCTTGTACTCCTTTTTTTCCAGGAAAGGATTGCATCCTTTTATCTTTTACCTTAAAAATTACCAGGCCTGGACCTTTAATTGGGCCTGGCATGTGTCTGCAATGCAGCCATTCCAGGGGTATCAGGGTCAGCCTTCTCAAATCAAAGAAATGCATTATGTTAGGAAACCTGTGGTGGGCCTCAATCTGATTTCTTCACTGAGGAAATCTGTAAGTAACCAAGCCTGTGCATGTGCCATCTGAACTTCACAGCAGGATTTTCTGTGCAATTTCCTGTTAACACCATCTTTTCTTTCAAAGCTAAAGGTAGCCATCTATACAGTCTCCTTCACTGAGCTTGACCTGAATTTTCAAAAAGGGGCAAGCAAGCAGAATGTAATTCAAAAACAAAAAGAGGGGGGGTTAAAAACCCCACAAAATCTACCTATTGTAATTTCAGGGAGAAAATTAGAAAAAAAAATAAAAAGCAAGCCTTTCAGATTACTCTTGTCATTACTCATTTCTTGGGAGCCTCAAATCCTGATTTAAGCATCCCCTGTGTTCCTAGTTCTTGGGCAATTTCTAAGCCTACACTTGTAAAGAAAAGAACACATATGTAAATTCCTATTCAGGAAAACATAAGGTTTTTACCACCTATATTTAAAATGTTTTGAAATGACAGACTTTCTACCAGCTGTCAGAAAGAGCTTCTAATTTAGGTCAAATGTGTAGATTGCCCAAATGTTCATCTCAGGTTTTCAACCTCCTTCTTCAGTTCTGAAGGTAGTGTGAAAACTCAAAATCATTTTATAAGTCTTTTGATATCATTTGGAAACCTAGTGGATCACCCAGTGGTTCACTGTAAGGAAACCATTTGGATCACATATGAAATGACAATTAAGGGAACAAAAAGTTATACTCTATATACTCCTATGTAAGAATGATGAAACCTCAGGCATACTGCGTGAATGCCTTAACATTCACTGTTAATCCAAAGAGGTCATTGTCAAAAATCTATTCCTCAAATGAGACTCCAAAATGATTTACAAAGTCTGGTTCTGATATCAACCATGGTTACTGATCAGCAACATATACTGGCATCATAGTCTTCATGATTATATTTGTTGATTGTGGTTGGAATGAACCTGAGAAGGATTTTCCAGGGTGCTTCAGCTTCTGAGCTGTGCTGAAAGCTAACCCCTGAAAGGCCAAAAGGCAGATCTAGTACAAAAGACCTTCTGCCTCCATTTTCAATCTTATTTTTAGTACTTCCCCTTTAACTCTTTTCCATATTTGGATTTTGCCTCAGCATGCCAGAAGCTCTATGTTGGACAGGGATACAGAATCAGAAAGATTGAGCACAACACTCCCACACCATAGCTCTGCAAGAATTTCTCTGGAAGATGTTTCTGTGCAACATACATAATCTGATTCTGTAGAAATGGCTGTTTCTATGTGTCCTGTTTATTACTGAAGGGAGCACCAGAGCCACCACAGTCATTTGATACATATTCACTTTACTAATTTCTCTTTCTCTTACCTTACAATAAGGCTTCATTTTTCTGGTAGTGGGAAAATAAAAGTTTCTTATGAGAGATGATGCTAGTTTTTTTTCTTGGCGTCTGACATATTCTGTATTCAAAAGGGTTCAGAATTGGAAAAGTTAGCCAGCAAAGTTTTAAAATATGTTTTATAAGAACAGATTAAAAGAAACCCAGGAAATTAATGAGTTTACTGCATTCCCTGTCTCTGACACATGAGAGGCTTCACACTGTGTGCTTCCTTCTAATATTATGTTCCTTTAAAAACAATTCTCCTATTTGCATTAATTCCTGTCTTTGGAAGTCATTTAATTTTCTTTAGTTTTCATTACATTCAGTGAAAATGCAAGAAAGAGTATTTGTTAGTGTTTCTTCCTCCTTCTTTGTTCTAATGTTTTGGTCAACCTTTTTCATCTGAGAGCTGAAAGATAAAAAGATTACAAAATTTTAATCTGGGAGTGTTCTCCATCTGGGCACTTTTTGCTCTGAACAGTCTTCTTCCTGTGCCTTGTGTTTTAGTTATCATATTACACTATTGCTCTTTCAGCTGATGTTTACAGGTTGTTATTCATATCTACTGGCACTGCTAGGATTCTGGGTTTTGTTTTTATGTGTAATAATTTTTGGGAGAAAAACCTGTTGTTCAAAGCACTTGATCCTTTCTCTCTTCCCCCATTTCTCACATAAGTTTGTTTGGTTGGAGAATTGATTTTTAGCTCTCTGTCTGAGACGTCCTTGCTTTCTTTCCTCTACCTTGACATTTACACAGATCTGAAACTGCATTTTGGCTATTACTCAAGCTATTCCCTGTGATTTCCTTCCTGCCTCTGTTTCTTGCTTTTGTTTTGTAAAAGGAAACCTCAGTTGGTGTGTGTACAAACTCCTCTCTGTAATCTTTGGAAATGCCCATTCCCATTTCTTTAGCTAAGATCTCCTGTAGTACGTGCATACTGGAAAGTTCCACCTCATTTTCATCCAACACTTCTATAATTTTCTTTTATTGCTGTAAGCTTGGGTATAGAAGTTTTACAATAAAATCCCAAATCACTATTTCTTAGGTTGTATTGAGCTCAGTTTTTGTCTGGTTCCCTCTATGTCACAGTCCATGAGAAGCCATCTAACGAAGAAAGTAGCTGCTGAATGTAGTTAAAGTGCTAGATCATGTCTCCTAGTTACAGCTTCAAAACTGGACTCATGCAGAGTTCCAAACCCTTCTGCTCAAGGAAACAATTCTATCTTGCTTTTTCTTTGCTATATATGCTGAACCATCTCACTGTGGTAATTTGGATTCCCGCTAAAGAACATACTAGTTGGTTCCCTTATTTTTCATTGGGGTTTTCTCTGTTTACATACCAGGACAATGCAAACCTCCAGTGGTTTGTTTTATGCTGGGTTTAAAAAAAAGGAAGAAGAGAGCATAATCCTGTTTCTCTGAATTAGAATAATATCCTCCCCAGTTATCCCCGGTAGGAAATACTTTTGGAGTTCCCTATTTCAAATCTTTTGTTAACTCTTTTGTTTGACTGTGCATTTTTTTAATCTGTACAGTATTTTTTCCTTCCATTCACCAGTTCTTAACTTTAACAAATTATCCTGCAGTATTTTTCCACTTTCACCTCAGTGACCTGTATCTACCCTGGTTCTCTCAATTTTCCACCTCCTTTATACAAAATTAATGTATTTTAAGTGAAGTTACTTCATCTTCTGGTCTGGCTCTATCCTCATGATGATAAAACCTGTTTAAAGTCCTTTTTATAAGAGGGCACCTGGTGGCATCAAACTCAGCCAAGGAATCTCTGTGATGAGAGTCTCTGGGGAGAAGCTCCTACTTTTTCTTGCCTCATTAGCACAGCACAGTGAAGAAAGGTCATGCCATATACTGGCTGAATTTTAATGCTGTTAAAATATAAAACTTGGGATGTGTCTGAGAATCTAGCTAGCTAGCAGTTACTGGTGAAATGGTGATTTTCCATCTGATTTGAGTCAGCTCTCCTGCTCAGGTCTTCAGGCTGAAGGCAGTTTAGCTTCACAAGGAAACTGAAACTTTATCTTCGTTTCCCATCAACAGAAAATGGGTTCTGGTGCAAGGTAAGATATAGCTAAAATAATTTCCTTTTGCATCTAATTTAGCTCCTGAGAGGACCTGCCTCTGCAGAATAGTTCTCAGTTCCCTCCTGTTTTCTAAATATGGTATTCTTACTCAACATTAAGTAAGGCCATCAATGAGGTATTTTTGTATGGGGAAGTACCTACTGAAGCTGGTTATTTTTGTTTCAATTAATGGTATTATATATACTATTATGTATAATACTTCCCTTACAGTGCATGGACCTTCCCAAATATCAGTTTATAAACTGTGTTAAAGTACTATCATTGTCACTTAATATTTCACTGCTCATTAAATCGGAGACATGCTTACACACGTGTAAGCATGTTTCCAATGCCTCCAAGTAGATTTGTGGGTGGATTTGTGTACTGAGGGTAAGACACAGTGTCATAGGCTGAAAATGTAAGTGTTTGGAAGTACAGCAATGATTTATGAGTTCTCATGCATGGGAGTGTAGGAAGCGCAAAGGATTTGAGTTTTACTCTTGCAACAAAAAAAAACCATTTTGTGTTCAGTTGTTTGTTTCCTTGTAATAACCCCATAGTAGGTATGCTCAGCATTGTGTAAAAATGCCCTAAAATACAGACATGGTTTGGTTTCTCTCTTGTGGTGTGTGTCTGCATGCTTCATTGATTCTTCAGAGCTGAAAGTGCCGGTTTAATTACGGTTTGCTTCAAGTCACAAGTGACATTGAGAGACATCTGTTTAGACCTCTTGTCCTGGGTATGGAAACATCACTATAGGCATTAGCAAAGGGTAACACCTTTAAATTCTCCTGTGTTCAAGCTACATAAATTTTTGCACTTATTCCTAGTATTTTCAGTAACTCACGGTAATAAAGTGTGCTGACAATTTAGTAACTAGACAGAGCAAGAAGATGAACACATCCAACCCCAGCCTTTCTATGATTCCTGATGTCATTGCCACTTGTTGGAGCTTCAAACACCAGTGGACCAAAAATATAATTGTGGTGTGTGTACCACAGTTTTAGTAAGAGTGGAAAGATGAATGGAGAAGGGATCAGGAAATCAGTCTTTGATTTTTGCAGTTTTTTACAGTTGAGTATCAATTTAGTTGTGATCTTCCTCTGCTCGGCCTTTTTCCTGAAGTACAAGGAAAAGAATAAAGAGGACTGCTCTATAATGATATTGGAGAGAGTGAAGAGAAATGCAAATTTTTTCTGGTAAAGTGAATATTTAATAATCTTACTTTTTAATTAAAAAAAAAAACTTTAGGTGTTTCATTATGAAGTGTTTTTAATAACAATAAAAGGAAAATGGCTCTAGTCAGAGTATTCTGTTATGGATATAAAGACAAAATATTTTCAAGAACTTTCCTTCCAACCTCAAACTCTTGTTCCCTCTTTGTCTTGGATCTCTGCATCTCAAGCATGTGACCTTTGTAGCTGAGCATGAATGTGCAGCTACATTGTCTTTGAACAATTTATTTGACTTCAGGCTACAGAACTCATAAGCCAAGAGCTGCCAGCTCTGTGTAGCTGGGAACTCTGATTTCAAATTCAAAGGTTCTATGTACACACAAACTTCCCCCAGCCTGGAAAATACATACACTGGTATAGTTGACTTTGTGTAAGTTTTTCAATGGTCTTTGCTATGTACAAATTGAACCTCAGCAGTCTTGAATTTTGGGTTAGTGTTGAACATATGTGTACCACAGTAGCTTGTCTGAATACTCGGTGGAAAAAATCAGGGCTCAGTTGCTTTATTAAGAATGAATCTGTATGTTCTTTTACATTGCAGTAGAATTTGTTTGGATTTAAATAGCAATATTGTTTTCTGGAAATTAAGATAAATTATGTGCTCTTTGATAAAACAGTTGCACTGGAGATATGTCTTCTTTTCTCATACCAAGAATTTTAATGTGATTTTGTTTATGTGTTGTATGGACATAAACTCAGTGTTCCAATTTAGTCTAAACAATTGGGGCCTTCATTTATGAAGAACTGTGAGAAAGTCTGACAAGAAAAGTTCAAGGGAAAGTGCATAAAATCAGCCCTGGAATCTCCCAGCATATCTAAACTTGTCAGTAATTAAATTCAGAAACTGCTGGAATCCTTTAGAAGTTGAGTAGCTGGGGGAATATTTAATTTTTCTCCCTCTGTGGATTGATTACTATGGTATTTCTGTTACATGTGAAGAAATCAGCCCCTATGTGAGCCAGCCAAAATGCTCCAAGGCTTCTTTGGAAAGAAACTTTTAGTCTTGTTAATATGTGGTTTAAGAGATAGTGAGTGAGAGAGACTATATGAGGGCATAATGTTTAGGTTTTGGCACTGTAAATGGAAAATCAGGTATCTGAATTTCTCCTTGCAGGACAATGACAAGGAAACCTTAGTTGCTAAACACTTTTCACACTTATGCTTACGAGAGGCTGAGCCTATCTTTCTCATTTGAACTCAAGGGGCAGGAAGAAGGAAAGAGCAAATATCACTTAGCAACAGAAGACAAAAGGCAAACCAGAAAATTGCTACTACAGGTGAACTCTCATCTAAATGTAACTGGAAAGGAAACTGTGTTCCTCATCTGAGTTATCAGCAGCAGTTTTTCCTGAGCCCAGACATGTCTTAGTTCCGATCTGCAGTAATGCCTGAATGAGAGCAAGGTTTACTAATAAAAGCCTTTGTTTTCCCTTTTGTGTAATTTATCATAATTACATACATAAATTTATTTTAAAAAGCTTTACCTGAATTCTCATTCTGGTTTTGATAGGATTCAAGTGGAATTAATTCTATTGATACCAGGTATTAAAATTAAGCTTATTCTGAACCTTGCCTTTTTCTCTAATTCTCTTCCTAATAAGCACTTTTTTTTCCTTTCTTGAACACAAAAGACACTTTTGAGGGAAGTGGAAACTATTCATGTCTATTTTAAACTCCTAATCTTTATAATATATGCAGACCTGACTTTACAGAATTAATACTTTAAATTGTCTCTAAAGGAAAATTCTTCTTGAACTCTAGACTCACTGCCTGAATGCTGGCAACATGTTCTACCAAAGCATGAAAAAACCTAATGGTAACAGAAAATTAAACAAATGAGTGAAAGGGGTGGGGAGAACAAGAAATGTGAATTGTTGGATCAGGATTAAAGCACATTTGCACGTACACAAGTATTTTGCATAAAAGCCCTTTTCTGATTTTTGGCACTATTTTATGGGAATCCTCATTTGAAAATGAGAGGTTTTGGGAGACAGTATCAAAACTCTACTGCTCCATCATGCTTTGGATGATAGATCTATACTGATTCCAAACCGTAAAACTTAGAGCTAAAACAAAAAATCCTTGCAATTGTAATCGTTGCCAACTCTTGGAGCTTTCTTGCAAACTGGTCAATGTTTAATGTTCTACTTTTAAAACCTCAGTTCCTGGAATCAGCTGACTAAATGAGTTAAGATTCCCACCATAACACTGAAAAGGAAAATTCAAATTTTCCTAAGTATGGAAAAAATCAAATAAATGAACTCCACTGGTATGCAAACCAGAAGGGAGGATCCAATATTTTGAAAATCATTGTATTAAAAAATTTAATGCATTATATTATTTAGTGGAATATGTACTGCCATGAAACAAGCATAAAAAGAAAATATCAACTGAGCATTTTTTTATTCTTTCTCTCTTTTTTTCCTTGGCTTTCAGTGTACTTTTACACTTGTGTTCAGAGCCAGAGTTTTGCAATTTTGCTATCCTGCTAGAGCAGACAGTTCCAGTTATTTCTTGCAGTGCTTCTGGAGGAAGAAATGCACAGCAACGAGGAACATTATTCTAAAACCACTGCAAAGAAGAAGAGAACAGCCTGTATTTAACCTTCTTTCCACTTTTCCTCCATACTAACTTTGGACACAAGTCTCCCACAATGAAGGGCTTTATACGTTTCAGCTGCCAATTCCAAAAGGAAATGTATTATGCAATCAATGGAATTTCACAGTAGATAGCTTTACATAAATGAAGCTCTTCTGAATAGTGAGTGTGCTGGGAGATACCTCTTGTTCTAAGGACGAAAGATGCTGTCGCAGTGCTCCTGGCTGCTCAGATTCTTCATGTTTTATTGATGTGTTCCTCTGATCCAGGGTAGGTATTAACAGGAGATACTGATCAAACTTCTGCTGCTCAGTGTTGGGGTACAGCAGGGGCCATGGGATATGGGCAGGGCAGGGCTGGTGCCCCCAGGCTGCAGGGGCTGTGCCAGCCCTGCCTGGGTGCGGATCCACCATGCCCAGCAAGCTCAGCAGAGAAGGGCTGGGAGAACTGGGGGCCAGTGGTCACCAGGTGAAGGCATGGTGACAAGACAGGTCCTGGGGTGCAGTGGGCAGTCAGCCTGTGGGCCAGGAGCAGGGACTCTGATCAGTGGGGTACATGGCCAGGTGCAGGCGTGGCCATAGCACAGCTGCAACACAGCTCAGGCAGAGGCAAAGGCTAAAAACAGTTCCCAAGGGAAGGAGAGGCAGTGTCTGCCGGGGCTCCTTCTAGTTTTCTTCAGAGCAGCTTTCAAAGCCAGCAGCTGTGCTCTCTCTAAGCTGGCCTTGAGCCCAGCAGTCAAAGCCTCAGGAGTAGGAGGATGTGCTTTAAGCCATGTCACTGCCTGCTTGCATGATGCCATAAAGATGGAGTTCAGATGAAACAAAATATCTGTAGCAGGTCAGACCAAAGTTGTGTCTAGCTCCATTTGCTCTCTCCACTGATAGATATGCTCAGCTATAAGGACAGGACCTCAGATATCCTCAGAGTATAAGGACAGGACAAGCACGTAAGGATGTTTCTCCAAGGACTTATCTGATCTTCCCTTGACTTCATAGAAAATTGTAGTATTGCCAGAGTTCATTAATTTTTTCATCTTATTCTATCATAAATCCAAATTTCTAATATACTTGCCTCAGTTCTAGAATATTATATATCTCAAAATCCCTCTACTCCCCTGCTGCTCTCCAAAACCATTTTTTTGGCTGGTGCTGGTCTCTGGAGAGACCTCTCAGACAAATCTGTTTATTATCAACTTCCAGGTTGTCTGACCAGGTGGCAGGGGAAAAGGACTTTCCTCCTTTGGATATCCTGAAAAAGATGAGCTAGACAGACAGATAGTAATTCTTGAGGGATTTCCCTCATATGAATTTAACTAATATTCTTTTCAAGACATGTAAACTCTGGGTCCATAAATTGTTCTGTCAAGGAATTCCAATAGTTAACAGCACCTGCCTCTGTGATGAAGTGTGCTCCTTCAATGTTCTCAATGACATTAGTACTTGAGTTAAAAGAAAATATGGATAGTTGATCTCTGTGTTTCTTCTTCCTGCTGCCTATGGTTTTAGAGACCCTTATCTTAATTCCCCAGGATTCCCTCTGAGCCAGATGAGAGTCTTACTCTACTTACTCATCACCTCTATTGAAGCCCTTTCACATTTCTAATTATCTTTTCAAGCATTTATTCTGGTTCTTCTGTGTCCTTTTTAAAATCCAGAGACAGAATTACAGAGCTTAATATGTAGGGAACCCTGATTCCTTTCAGTGGAATGCTTTGTTCTCAATTTTGTTCCTAATAATCACTCAGAGCCCATGATTTTGTATAAAAATTTAGGATTTTGCTTGCCCTTGTGCATTCCTTTTCATTTATCCCTAGTGAACTAAAACTGTCTTTTTATTATGCAGTGCACAAAGCACCTCTGCACACTTTCACCCCCATTCTCACCTGTTCCTGCTCAGAATCATATCATCAGCAGATGTTTTCAACTTGTTGCTCACATCCTTTCTGGGCGATCCTCACTGTATGGAGCAGCATCAACATACGACTTTTCTCAATCTCAATGATCTTGCTCTGTTCTATATTTATTCTGTTTTGTGTTTCCTGACTTTTAATGAGGTATTCACCATGCAATGCCCTAACTACTTAGTTTTCTGAATATGTGTTGAAGGGACACTATTAAAAAGCACACCTTTAGAAAGCCAGGTAGTTTATATCAGCTGAATGTTCTTGTTGACCCCGTGAAAAATTCCCATAAATTTGCTAGGCTGAACCGTGGTGAAAACTCCTGATAATTTTTTCCCAAATAAGTAATCTTTCTCCACATGTCTACTAATTCTGTATTCATAACAATTTCTACTAACTTTCTCACCATAGATATGGCCAGAGTTAGAATTCTGCAGCTCCCTTGTGAAAATTCTTTAAATTGGCATCCTCTTTTCCACCTCTCACTCCTCAGATGAAAAGAGGAATACAAGAGAGATTAAAAACTGTTATTTTTTTCCCAGCAGTTTGCTTGAGTTCCTTTATAATTTTGGGGTTAATATAATCTCAGTCCTGGTCATTTACAACTGTTCATTCTTTGGTTTGCTCTGTTTAAGCTTCTCCTGTTGTCCCTCACTTAAGATAACCTTTTAACTTGCTTAAAAAAAGTGGTGATGTCTCCATTTGTTTCTACAGCCAGCCATTCTTTTGATTCTGATTTGGGAAGAAATCTTGCCAGATAGTAAAAACTATCTACTTTCTAATTAGATAATGCAAAAAGTCTTTGAAATTTCTCTTCCAGATTATGGTCTGACACTAAATCACAGAGTGGGTAACATGTTAACCAGTTTCTGCTCAATAGTATAAATATTTTGTTTAACCCTTTGTGCATCCTATACAAAGCATAAAGCTTGGTGTTGCACTTTATACAATCAGGTAATATGAGAGTTCAATAATCTTACTTGTGGCAACCATAGTGGAAGGCAATAAATTTTCATTAATAATACCCTTATCATGCCTAATGCCTTATTACATCACAAGAATAGACTGTGATATTTTGCAGATGTGTCAATAACAGTTGTTCACACAGATATAAAGATTAGGAAGTTGTAGAATTGTTGACCAGAAAGACAGCATTCTGCCTCTAAGAAGCCCTGAGTAAAACATGAACAACTAGTGGGGAAAAGAGCAGTATAAAAATGGTAATTTGCCTTAGTTTTTTGCCCTATATCAGTGAGTAGCATTCCGTCCTTTTCTGTCTGTAACTTCAAAAAAATTATTATTATCATTTTCCCCTTGGCTATCTCAGATCCTCCTGTGGTTGCAAAAAGCTCTTTTAACAGGATCCGTGTCAGAGTGGAAATGAAACCACCTTGTGCCTAAGTGTGCTGCTAAATCATGAAAATTGCTGCTCATTCTCTGTCATCTAGGGATACCCAAACATACCCAGCTTGTGAAGCATCACATAGAGGCTGATGTTTTCTGTACAGGCAGCAGGGACAGACATCCCTGGCTTCATTTGTGCACAGAAGGAGGAATTTCCAGTTTGTTGATTTTTTTTGTTAGGGCATCATGCACTACCTGTGACAGCCGTACTGAGCTGGGGACCCCCGGTCACAGCCATTCATTTCCCACTTTTTGTCTTCACTCTTTTACTTTTTGATGTCTTTTACAGAGGCCAAAAGTATTTAATTTTCGAAAATTTTTGGAGATCATGCTCCCAGTTATTGTTTTCTACCCTTTTTAATGACCTGGACTTAATTAAAAAAGACCCAAACAATCTCTATCAAAAGGTATGGACAGCAAATTCTTAAGGGGTAAAATAACAACAATCCAGCTACGAGACTGGATGGATTTGGGTCTGATTCTTCCTGCACCCTGAGTTCAATAATAAGTGTGCTCTGTTAATAGCTGCAAAAATTGCTGGGTTAGTTAGCTTTGAAGGGAGGCTGATGTCAGATTTTAAAACAGATGTAGCAGCAACAGCAGCACTCCATTCCTCACATTCCTTGTCATCATAGCCATCTCCAACCTGGAGGGCTGGCAGGACTACTTAGCTCTTGCTCTCATTAGAGCTGGCATGCAACTGGCAGAGGAGAAGAAAAAAATTGACTTTCTGGTTTGCTTGCTTACTTTGTATCCCACATCCTTCTGCAGTGTTCTCCCCTAATTTCGCCCTCAGATACTGAAATGTTTTTTGCTGTTTCTCTTCTTCATTGAGCTTTTCTACATTTGTTGATATTATCAACTGATTGGTTGTGTTCAGTCTTAACTATGTAAATGTAGGAAATTAAATATGACTATCTGGTACTTGTAAGAATTTCCTGCAAAAGAGTGTCTGCAAGTTTTGGACTACTGGGTGGTGAAATGCATCATACCCCTTTAGTAAGTAATTGAATTTGCAAAATAGATTTTGCAAGTATTATTTACATTGCATTTAAAGCAATATTTGCAAAATTTATGTACTGTGGAAGTAAGATAATTAAGAAAAAAGAAGAAAAAAAGAATTTAAGAACATAGTCTCTGTTCAGTCTAGAATTTATCCCTGCCCATATATGATATGGCAGATGTTTCAATTATTAATCACTTGGTATTTGGCTCCTCTAGCCTCAATGCATGGGATGGTGAGGAAGTTGCCATATTTTTTTTCCTTTATCACTATGTTCAATGCTTTATGTTTGCTGTACGTTCAGGGCTAAGCCTGTTCTGAGCAAACAATTCTTAATTTCTGCGTGGGCTCTGCTGCTGATAATACCATTTCTGTGTACATCACAAATATTGTTTAAGATACTGTCCCACAACCTGTGGAAGGTCGAGGTATACGACTGCTGCTTTACAGGCAGAGTGTTAAGGCAGAGGGCTAAAGATCACACAGTGCAATCTTTGTGACTGCTCTGAATGCAGTTGGAGCTGCTGGTTGCAGGGGCAGCTCCTGGGGGTCTGAAGGAGCTGCTGTGTTTGCTCAGTGCCCTGCAGCCTGGCAGGGGCCTGTGCAGGTGCTTGCTAAATGCCCTGTACAGCCCCAGCAGCATCATGGCTCGGGCAGACAGAAGCAGGCAAGTATAAATGTCACACCGAGTGCAAAAACCTAAATTGCTTTGTGGCATGGAACTGGTCTCCAAATTAAAGATGTGTCCAACACCTTTCAGGGCTATGTGCAGGGTGGACTGGCACAGGGCTGTTTGAGTGGTGGAATATGGAGTCAGAGAGAGAAAACTGCAACAACAACAGCAACAACAACACATTCCCCAAGGGAAAATGTAAAGAAAAAACCCCAGATGCACAGATGGCCAAGCACAGCCTTGGAGCAGTCCCTGAGAGAGGTCCCCTGGGTGGAGAAATTTTTGGCTGGAAGGATTGGAGCTGTGAGCAGGAACGATCTCTAGCTCTTTGATTTTTCTGGTGTTGAAGGAAGCAGGATATTGCACATTCCTGCGCTGTATCTGGCCTGCATCAAAGACACCTGACCCCCACCCACACATCTTCCTTTTGAAGGGGCAGTTTTCAGACTCTTGGTATTGTTTTATCTGGTTTGACTGAGATGCTTAGGTTTGAAAACCTAACATGTTTAGTCATGCTTGCACCAACCTCAGTCATGCACAGGGAATACTGAACACTCCTCCAAAATGGATTTTCTTAGACTCAACCAACATTCAAAATAGGTTTTGGATGCAGTTGAACTGATACTGCTTTCCAGATTTCTTTTTGTGTTTTTTTTCCCCCAAAATTCACTCATAGGGAAATATGCTTGCCTGGCAAGGCTCGATCCTCTGGGGATCTATCATGGATCTTATCCCACTCACAGTAATGGAAAAAGACTGTTTTTCTATTGGTGTGAACAGTCACCAGAGGTGGGAAATCTTCAGAATTTGCAGCTACTGAGTTCCTTCACAGGTCAGTCATGGCTCTGACTTTCCTCTTTTTTCTAAGCTGTGAAGAAAACTTTTAGAAGAACTGCTGATTGGTCCATATGGGTCTGGAGGTGTACAGGATTTTTGCTTATGCAATAATTAAGAACTCACCCCGTTTTTTTTGCCTTGTTCAAATACACTTGGATACCTCAATTTTCACTTCCTTTATGAGTTTACATCATTTTGCCCATGAGGGTTGACTATAATGTTTCCCATTCCTTTCTTTCTTTCTTTCTGTCCCTGCAAAGCAGCCTTTGTTGTGCTGTCCTTGGATACCTCATAAGTGCAGTTTGTTTGATTAAGGTATTCTTTTGAAGTTTGATTTGGAACAGAGCATGCACATCATCCTTGAAGCTGTGTCAAGCAGGTAATCTGGTTTCTCATTGCCTGATGGTTAGGCAGTTTTACCTTTCAAACCACACCAGCTCTGGCAGTCTTAGGAATCCCTTGTATACCAGGAAAATACAAGTTCTAAAAGACATGCCCAGGCACATTTGCTTAAATATGTGCTGTATATAAGGTATGTGTACCCTTAGCTTTTAGTGAAAGTTATTCCAAACAACAGAAAAGCACCTTCAGTTTATTTACTGGTGAGTTTGAAATGATGTTGTTTCACTGCAGAAAATATCAGTGTAGTTGCATCTAATTGAGAAATATAACTCTTTCTCTGAAAAGCTATTTCCCTGTGTTTATTTCTAGAGATGAACTGCCTGCTTAAGAGGAAAAATATTACTTTTAAGCTTTACAAGGTCAAAAAGAGAAACTGAGATTCATATAATTTTATCTTGACTGTTGAGTTATTTGGGCTTTTAGGATTTGATCCATCTGCAAAAAAAGTCTGAATGTTTTTTATAGTCTCAAGTGGAAGCTCAGGTGTTGTTAAGTGGTCAATTTTTTATTCTGATTTACACTACCAATGAAAATAAAAAGATGTAGAGATGGTAATTTTAAAAACTGACCCATTGGAAAAGATCAGATGTCTATTTGGTGGAATGTTGTATTTAGTGCTAACAAAAAATTTCAGAAATGTCTGTATGCTAAACCAGACTTCTTTAACCCTGTTGAATGAAACCTGAGGGTTTCAGGTTGTTTTATTTCAAGCCTGTAAACAAAATCCTGTGGGGCATATCTTTACAATGCCTTTTTAAACAAGAGTGAAAATTCCACTTGAGAGACCTCAAAGCAGATTCTTAAGAGCAGAATTTATAAATATAATCTGAGACACTACATTACATGGATTCTGTTCCACTCCATAATGTAATGTACCCTCATACAACTTAGACAGTCCCAACAAAATCAATAACACTACCTGACATCATTATGTCTTTCCTATATTCCATTCCCTATGTTCAGGTGCATCTCAGTTATATTTGATTAATTTTTCAGCACCAAACACTATTGAAGAGGATTTTCTTCTGCTTAAATTAGGAAGGTGAAGAAGGAAATTGCTATCAGAATTTAAAGGACCTCTATTTTCCATCCATAGCTATAGTTATTCACTGATTTGAAATTTGTTTCACTTTTTTGGTGAGAGATAGAATGCAGGTAGAAAGATTAATCTTAATAATACTAATCTGCTCCCAATTCAAGCAGTTTGGTATATTTACAGTATCTCTGTCTATGAATGGCAATATCATGAATGACAATAACTCATATTTTCTCATTTAATTTGCACAATCATTTCAATTCCCAGACTGCAATTTTTTTATACTATTACTCACTCTTGAGTAAAAAAGGTGTTAAATTTGTTTAATAAATAAATTTATGTCATAAACAATAAAAAAACAAATGGTTTTAAATGCTTTTTTTCTTGTTTTCCTCAGCCTTGAGACTTTGATTATAAGATTTCTTCCTACACTACAGCATCACCTTCCTGGTTCATTAAAATTTGAAGCTAAACCAGTGCAAAATATTGATTTTTTTCCCCTTTTCTTGTGAGTAGCATTCTTCATTTCAATGCAGCTTCAGGGAATTAAATATGGATTTGAAAGAGATGTCCAGCTGCTCATACCATTTGGCAGAAGCTGTGAAAGTGGGGGAGAAATGCAGTCATCTTGAGCTGTTCCAGCCTCTTCTTGACTAGACAACTCCATCCATTATGAATCCCCTGGGCCAGATCCTCACTGAGGTAAATTGGCACTGTTTCCTTAGGCTCATTGCTTCTGTGCTGACTTGCACCAGCTGGGCCCTAGATTATATTCTCATTAAGTGGACAGAAGTAGCCAAAGCATGTCTGCAGGACTCAGGATTAAAATACATTTCTGTAAGTACTGTCTTGCTTTAGTAGCAGCACTAATGTGATGGGGGCCCCTGAGAGCCTCTGTAGACCTGCTCTCAGGGGAAAGTGACTGAGGGTAATGTATCCCCAGCTGGGAGCTGCTCTCCATTTGGACCAGTAGCTGTGCCAAATGAAGCAGAGGAACAAAGAGCCAGCCAGAGCATCCTGGACCTGCTGCACAGCAGCCCCAGGGCCCACATTGCTGTGCTACACATTCTTTCCTGACGACTTTCTTTCCTGCCTCCCTTCCCACTGGATCCAGGTCTCACACAGGACAACTCTTCTTTTCCCACATGTCCATTGAAGAAATGGTGAAAAGGGGATGGTGCTTTCCAAGGTGCTACACCACATGTGAAGGTTTGATGTGCGTCTCCCCGGTCTTCTCAAAACCAGCAAAAGCCAGAAGCACTGAACAGTCGTGCTACAGATGTGGTCTGAGCAGTTCACCATTGTGGCTTGGATAACATTTCCCCTGCAAGGGAGAAAGGGACACTTTTCATACCTGTGGCAAACAAAACACAGCGCTTTTTCATAGAAGATCTCAGATTTACTGCTCTTCTAATGGACAGTGAAATAAATAGGTTGGCCCCTAATCCATATTAAATACTAGTAAGTTCCTAGACAAAATTCTAATACCACCAAGGCAGGCTGTCACTGTATGAAATCTGTCTGGAAGAGTTAGAAAAGTGTCTGTTTCTGCTAGATTTAAAATAATCTCATTGTCTTCACAAGCCTTGGTCCTTCCGTGTCCTGTACATGGTCCATGTAGACAGGAGTGTGCTGCCATGAATATTTCAGAGCCTTGACACCCCCTTCAACTAGAAAATTGTGATGTTTCTGAACCTGAAAATGTGGAAAAAGAGTAGATCAATCAAATGGTATGATGATGCTAACACATGTTGCATTTAGCTTGAGTAATGACAGTGTACTTGATGCACATATATGTGTAGGATTCTATTTATTATTAACCTAAAATGAATGAATGCTCTCTTAAGAAAATGAAATTACTCACAAGTGGCACAAAAGCCTACTAATAGGGAGTTTAAAAGATTTTCATTGCCAGGAGAAAAAAAAAAATACAGTGTTAATAAATGCTGCCTGATTTTATTGGCTGATTGCTCAAAACACTGCCAGCATGTTACACTTTTTATTTGCTGAGTGGCCATTTTGAGCTTGTCTCTGCTGACTATACTGGGCTTGTTGTCAAATCTGTCTTAATCCTGCAATGGACCTTTAATAAAGTTGGATTGAATTTAAATCATTACTTTGAAGCATTAATTAAAATAAACCAGGAGGGACCAAAAGATCAAATGATCCATTGTGGTGGTGGTGGTGGTGGTTTTTAAATCAAAGCTCTCGTCTCCACCCCTCTCCAGAAAAAACTTAGCCTTTGAAGGCTGCAGCTGTAGGACTTCCAACATGGTTTTTAAGCTGGCCTTAGGTTTTAATTACTTTTGCTGTTTTGGGTTGGCATTTTCTATATTTCTGAAGTTTTTAGGACACTTCTTTTTACCCTTCCTTTCAGAAAAGTAGAGGTTAAAAAAGGCAAAATTTCTGTAAATAGTGTGTGACAGGGCATGGCAAGCCCACTCAGCCTGCTCTGTTCTGTGTTCCAAGAGCACAGTCTCTTGCAAAGGCTGGAAATGGCCCTGGAAAGTTCTCTGTTTTCTGAGCCAAATTGTAATAGCAGGCATATCCCATGCTTCAGCTCTGGATTCTATTTTTATAATTTTTAAAAATTTTATTTCTTAGTGACCCTCCAGCAGTCTCTTTGTTGCCTTTTCTACTACTAGGTAGCAGCATGGTCTCCAGACAATGAAGACTGCATGGCAACTGCACTCCCTGTTCTGCTCCACTGTGCCTCGAGCCTGAAGAAAAGCTCACACTAGAAGAAAGGAAGGTGATTTGAACAGAAATGTTAGCCCCTCTCAGGGCTGGTACTAATTACCTGGTATGGTTACACTTCAGGAACTAGTTCAGGGACACCTGATCCTTGTGGCCAAGGTTGCTATTTCATAAGTAAATGATCTCATCAGTTGTTCCCAAACCAATTGGTCTTTGTATTGTTTATCAATTCCTGCACTCCTTGTGTCAGGTTACAACAGGAGTTTTCCTCTACTACTTTAAAAAAAATACAATTGAGCTTGTGAGAAACCTATCAGCTGTGTTACAGGGAAACCTAATAATCAGTGGCTTAGGCCTTGCTTCAAGTGTTATTCACTTGCTTGAACTGAAGACTTGAAAATATTTGGTAGCATTACTGAAAGGGAAGCTGAAGAAGAGGGGTTGTGTAATTTTCTCCAGCCTCAGTTAGGTGGAAAGTCATGGATCTGTTTTCTAAGGCTGTCTCGAGGAAGGCAATGTCAACCTGATACAAAATGTGGGACTTGAGACATAGGTAAGGTGCTCCACTGAGGAGGAGGAGGGGGGAAAAGATGTTTAACTTAACAGCTGTGTGGGGTTGGGTTGCTGCTGAGCTGTGCAACCTGAAGCTGTGCAGGATTTCACTCATCCTCCATCTCCCTCCTCCCAAGGACCAGAGGCCAGGAAAGCTACAAGGACAAGCTGTCAGGCCTGTAGTGATTTCTCAGTGTTATCACAATATCAGGTAGCGCTGGATCGAGAGGCAATTGCATCAGAACAAGTACCATTGCAAAGTGAGCTCAGATGGGAGCTAGTCTGGGCCACATGCAAAATAATTTTGCTTTAATCAATCTTACAGTCCAAAGTAATGGCCAAGGAGAAACTGAAATGCATCCTTCTGGGATGGTCACTTTACGCCAGGGAGAATCTGGGGGTGGGTAGGAGGTGAGAAAAGCTTTAACATACAGCCAGATGTTGCTGTCACTGCAGTGAATAGAGTTTTATTCCTTTTCCTATAAAAGTGATTCTTCTTCTTGGTTTTGCCCTCCATGGTATCTTGGATCTAGGATTTTTCTGGGGGAGGAGGAAGAGGAGAGGAGTTAGACAGACAAGAAAGCACTACTCATTTACTTGGTGAAAGTACAGTGCTTTTTCTACTGCATTGCTTTGCACTGGGCTGAGTAGGAGGGATGGAGTTGTCAAAAATTATTATGGGAAAAAGGAAGCAGAAAACTAAAAAAAAATATCCCTAAATGCTGAGAGCAGCTGCAAGCTTAAAAATGCGAATTCAAAGTGAATTGCTTCTTATATAGCAACAAGCTAGCTTCTCTGGTGGGCAAACTGCTCTTCTTGAGACAGTCACACAGAATTAGTCATGTATACTCTTGCTAGGCACCAATCTGTTAGGTGTCCTGTTACAGGAGCTAATTGCTTTTTAAGCTAATGTGTACAAATATAGTTACTTAGTCAATCTCTCTCTCTGGGCTCCCTCTAGCATGTTTGAAGTGTCACCAGCCTTATGAAAGCTTCCCGAAAATATTTCTGACTTTACGTCTTGCCAGTCAAAAAGGGATGATAAGAGGATAGGAGTGTAGCAGGAGAGGGGGAGAATGATGCAAATGGGAATTAAGCCCTCCCCAGCACCACTTTCCCAGCTGATCAGTATAAAACAACTAAACCTGAAAGAAATTTTGCAGATTTATATCCATGGGAGATGTGATTCATTTCTTCATTTCACTTTGCTGTATGGCATGATTTTAACTTATTTAGAAGATGCTTTTTAAAAATGCTGTCCCAGTCCCAGAGTCTGTGACAACAAAAGTTATAGTCATCCAAGGAATGAAAAAAAACCCCAGACCTAATCCACATTCTTTTAATTAAAAAAAAAAGTAAAAATCACCTTTCTCTTTATTTTTATTTATTTTTTATACTATTCCTTGGAAAATAATTATTACAATGATTTTAGCAAATTAGACATAAATCTTCTCTTAATTATTATTTTTGAAAGGTAGGTAGTGAAGGATGGGCAGAGAATGTGTAAGTATGAGAAGGTAATTCAAGAATGAAATTTGAAAATAATTAAAGGGAAGAAGCAATAAGAACAAAAATGGCAGAGTACATATGGTATATATACAGAGCTTTCTGTGAGATCTTGCAGTGTTAGTTTGGGGGAGGGGTTGTTTGAAATGTAGACTTTTACATTTCTTGAGAATTTCCTGCTTTAATGGTGACATGAGCAAACATAACACTTGGTCAAAACCAAGTAATGTTTTTTTCACTGGGCTTACTCAAAAATCATGTTTCTGACAGTATTTGACATTCTATTTTTATCAACACTTCCTTCCAACTTTGTATTTGTGGATAAAATCCCAGCTGGACATTGGGCTGCTATTGCTCTTGCTAGCACAGATACTGTTAGTTATTCAGTGTATTGCCAAATGAGTATTTTCTTTCTTGAAAAATCTTCCAATCTAGGGATGTGTCAATATTGTAGTCATTGTAGTTAACAAAGACTTTTCCAAAGCAACTTAAAAGTTAGCTAGCCCAAGTACTGCTTTCCATGTTTTCATAAAGCTCAACACAGGTTATGATTCCTACCTGAGAATCTTAATAAACATTTGAGCTACTTAGTAGCATTTGAGATTGATGGTGTGGCTATTTCTCTGCTCGCAGCCTCTGATCTAAGTACCTTAAAACTGTCTCTGAAATGTTTTTCTGGGCAGCAGGGAGTGGGGTATAACCATTTTCTGAATGAGAATTCATAGCCTCAATTGCTCAAGATTGCCTCTAGGCCCAACAGCAGATGGTTCAGCCACCCATGCTGGTTTATCCCCAGGTTTCTTTAGAACAGACCAAATGAAATGACTGAATCTGGAAGAGTGACTTATTCTTGGTGATTTTGCCTGTTCCCAGCAGATCTCTTCCCTAGGAACAAAAAGAAGTATTGAACAAATGCCTTTTACTGGTCCTTAGCACATGGGGCACCAATGGGGGTCATGGTGAAGATAGATGGAATAGAAGCTAGAAGGAACAAGTTTTTTACAAGATGGGGGTGAGGAATTAGAACATGTTGTCCAGAGGGGTGGCAGATGCTCCATCACTGGAAACATTCATGGTCGGGTTGGACAGGGCTCTGAGCAACCTGATCTAGTGGAAGGTATCCCTGTTCATTGCAGGGGCCATTGGACTAGGTGATCTTTTCAGGACCCTTCTAATCCAAACTATTCTATGATTCCATGGGTGGATGGATTCTGTTGGAGCACTTGATAAAGAATTATAATTTCATGATAAAGTCTGCTGCTTCTGCATGCTGAAGACAGGTTTTCTTATCTGGATGGAATGACTGTTGGAAACTCTCAGTGATAGCCCCCTTTCAAGAACTCTGATCACTGAAAACCCAGCCAGACAAGCAGAGAAGGTGGGTTAGTTTTATTTAAATCTCAGCAGGTGGAAGGCTGGAGCTTTGGGCATCCAGTGCTAGCCTTTATGTTCACTTCCTCTTTATACATGAACAAGACAAAAGTTATTTTCTTAGAAGTCTGTAAAGTCTTATTCTAAAGTGGCTCCCTAAATTGAAGCACTAGAAAAAAAGAAATGAAGAACCTCAGAGTGCTTTAGGATATGTATTCTAACATTTATGAAGAACAAAATATTTTGAAGTACAAAATGCACCTTACAATTACTGCACAATGAATGTTCTAGACTTGAATAGTGTCTATATAAGTAAACAGAAGGTTTTTTAATGCACTCACAATTGTCTTTGGTATAATTGTAGCATTAATCTGGTCTCTTATTTCCAACAGGAACCGAAATGATCTGTTTCTCATTTATTTACATTGTTCTTAGTGTGATTATTTGCCATCAAAAGACATTCAATGAAGCTGATAAAAGACTTTGCTATGTGATAAGAGAAGCTCTGTTAATGGACGTTCAACTCCTAGCTTTCCACAAATCTATGAAAAGGAAGTAGACAAAACCAAAATGTGATTTATGTCCTCAGTGTTTCTTATTAAACTATTTGTATCATTGGCATGGTAGAAAGTGAAAGAACAGTTTTTCTTCTGTTCCCTCTTGTTCCAAGTACTACATGAAAAAATAATAGTATTTTAGAAACTGGTTAGTTTAATGTATTCCAGAAAGCTTAGATGGAAACAATATAACATGGGCCAGTTACTACTATCATGATTTTCAGAACCTGCCAAAATCTGTCATTAAGTTAAGCAGTTTAAGTCATTAGCAAGCTGAGCTAGCACTTTTTCCACACCACCACCCACCCACTCACTCACCTAGCTTGTGTCTCTGTTCAGTGAGAGGAAAGTGCAGCGGAACAAAGAAGATATTAAAGGAGATTAAAACTGGCCTGGTATCAGTTACTCAACCAGATGTAGCTTTTGGATTAGTCCTGTGGTGAAGTAGCCAAATTTATCACTGTGGTTTTTTTCTCTCATGTGTTTGAAAATCTCTGTGACCAAAATACTTATTGCTGATCAACCCTGTAAGAGCCAGACATGCTGAATGGAGAGCTCTGAAAGCAGAGTCACTGGAGTGAAACAGGCAGGAGGGAGTGCAGAACTGTGCCTAGAGAGATAAGCACAAATATCTTGTTTTTACGTCAAGAGCAATGTCTCTGAAATTCTTAACTCAGTCTGATCTGTGTATCATACAGAGCCAGTACAGTAGGTTTGAAAGAAGAAAAAAAGAAGACAAAAAACATAGAAAGAAAAAAAAAAAGGGAAAGAGGAAAAAAATCTGCAAAAGAGTTTTTATTTTCTTTGATTTCATACCTGTGAGCTTGTGCTGTTTTACCCCAGTTCTTCACCCTCTGAGCAGCTCCTGAGCACCAAGCTCTTGAATCTGATATGAGAATGTCACTAGATTTGGCCCTAAATTTGACTGCAAGCAATCTTAAAGTGAAATTGCCAAATGTTGTCTGGCCACCTGTGGGTGAAACCCAGCAAACAACTTATCTGTGGCAGCTACATGAACCCAAAGAATAAAGCTTAATAGTGTTCCTCATTTTCCCTTGAGACCTTATAGCAAGCATGACCTGTTTTCTGAATTTCTACCTTACTCTGTTTTATGTCTGGCCTTGTGGGTGTTTTTACTGTCTGCAGCTCTCATAACTCTGAAAAATTAGGTCTATATTTATCTCCCTTGGAAAATACTCCTGCCACCTTTTTATCTATCCTTCAAGAATCCTTGCAATGTCCTGTTAAAAAAAGGTCAGCAAGTGAAAATAGTGTGTTTTTTGGTTTAGTTTGTTTGTTCTAGCAAGCAATTTTCAAATACAGGGCACCAAGTTCGCATAGTAGCTTTCAAACTGCAAAAAATGCATCTTCAGAAACACTGGATGGCAAAGAAAACCAGCTGTCTTAAATAATGCACATTTTTGTACATCTTGAAGCATTCAGTACAAGTGAAAGAGCTGACAGAAATATGCATCAGAAGGCCTAGCTTGAGTTAAAATCCTTGCCTTCTAATTCTGGTTCTATTTGCTTTACAAGAATCTCTTTCTTCCCAGCTGTTACTTACCAGGCCATGATGCTCCAGAGTGTGAATATCCGTCAATTACGCAGCATTAGTCAGCCCCTGAGCGAGCACACTGCAGATGATGAAAGCAAACAGGGAAGAGTGTGGGACAGGGTTACCTCCATTCACATGCACACTCTTTGAAGCATGAAGCAGGTGAGATGGGATTGTAATTCTGGGCTGTGTTACTGTCCATGGAAGAGGAATGTCAAGGCTTCTCCTGTGTCTTTTTTAAGCCTTTCATGTACAAAATCAAGAGCATTCTTCTGCTGCCTACATTCATTTAGTAACCACTGATTTTTCAAGATCTTTTCAGAACCTGGAATCACCTATATACTGTAATCCACAATCTATTAAATTAACAAGTAAGTCTGAAGAAACCAGGATATTGATTACCCATTAAGTCTGTGTATTTTACCTTACCTCCATCAAATCCTTAAACATTCTATATTTTTACCTTGCCTCTATATTTTACCTTGCCTTCTATATTTTTACCTTGCCTCCATCAAATCCTTTACTTTCTATAATTGCTTTTGCTTTTTTTTCCCTGCTAAGCTGGCATCTTAATGAACAGCTACATGAGATCACTTGTAGGCAAGAGCCATGTGAACTAGTTAACCCAAGGCAAATAGAGCTGTCCTGATTTTTGACAAGCAGCAAAGTCATCAGGAGACTTGAGTACAGCTTGGGGCTGTCCCAAAGCATCCTTGGATGAGTCAGGGCCATGTTTCTTGGATGATCAAATGTCTTTATTTCAGTATGCAGCTTGCTTCTTTCACAGGCTTTCAAATGTACAGTTTGTTACTTTCTCAGGAGCTGCCATGGTACATTTTTCCTGGTCCATGTCAACACCTGCAGCATTGCCTCTTCCATCGTGCAACCAAAGTCTCAGCTAAGAATCCCTATGGCTTTCATAACAGGACTTCTGCAGCTTTCAGCCAAAAAGATTCAGTAGAGCAGCAGCCAGAAAGAGCAACTGATGCATTTACAAGTTTGTTTTTGGCAGCAGTCTTTTATCAAAAGTAAATTGTTATTTTTTTCTTTTCTTAAAGCATTTAAAAGAGGGATGTTGCTCTCCCTACTCATGCAGTGACCTGCAAGGTCCATCACAGCAGGCTGGTAAGAGGAAGAGAACTAGACCCTTTCATCAGAGCGGAAAACAGCAGCAAGGAAAATAAAAATATTTTCCCAAAGTCACATAGGAGAGAACCTGAGCATTTACAATGAGATTGTTCTTATTGTGTTTTCTTGGGCAAAGCAGGAGCTTGGGAGCTTTCCAGGTAACCTAGGAGTTTTTCCCCTGTTGCAGGTAAGTGCTTGGACAAGGTCTGAAAATGATAGCAGATCATGACAGGCACCATTTTGTATCAATGGCTTGATACTCTGAATTTTGAAAAATAATGATGTTTTTATGGGTTCTGCTTGAAAAAAAGAAAAAAAAAATCAGGAGCTTGAATCACAGGGGGTAGAGCAAAGAGTTTGCAGCAGTAGTTCTGAGAGATCCAAATGGCCCATTCATTCCAGCAAGATAACTCAGCAGGCAAGTAATGGTAATTTAAATGTCAAACTTGTTAGCAGTTTCATTACTAATGAAAGACCTGGCTTTACAGATAGCTTTACTGGATAACTTTCCAATAAAACCCTACTAATGGAATCAGAGTTAAACTAGCAAAAAACTGCTAGGGCTAGCATAGTTTACAGCAGTTCAATGTGTGAAATGAGCTATACTGACAAAAGCACTTTTGGACAATATAACTGCTTCTATGGTATCCAGCAGATTTGTGGCAATGGATTAAAACTAGACAGTTGAAGGGGTTGTAGCTCACAACTTTGATTTAGGTCCATTTCACTGCCTAGCAGCATCTGTCAGGAAGGTGCAGAAGAACACCTGGGTTATCTAGTTTTAATCTGTTGTCACAGATGTGCCAGAACACAAACTCTGGACTTTAGGCAGCCTCACAAGGATTTTTACAAATCATATGCACCCCTATTTAACCAGTATAACTGATACAGCTGAAGTTTCTTATGCAGTTTTATGTATGGAGGCATCCACAAGTTTTTATTAAACACTGGTACATGGACAATTAAGTGGCATGTTTGCCTGGTGTCAGAAGTGATATGACTTTTTCCTGGTACAGAAAAAGCTAAATCAAGAAACCTAGGAGGCCTGCTGAGTACATTTGAGCTACACTTTACCAACTCAATTGTGATATGAATATTTTTGTATGTATGTATATGTATGCATGTATGTATATGAATATTTGTGTATGAGATGCATGTGGCATCTCAAGAAAGCAAATCACAAAACCCTTGCCTGTACAGGAGGGGCTTGCACACAAATTGTCATTGAAATTCCACTCAGGTATTCTGATGATTTACCTAACATTGAGTAAGTATGCCTGAAACTCTGAGTTGAAATGCACATGGAAAACTTGGGAGAAAATCTATCTGTCAGGGTTTGGTTGCTTTTTTTTTTCTGGTTTGGTGAAAGCAGTTTGAGACACAGCATTTCTTAATTTGACTTTCCAGTGTGAATGTTTGGATTTGTGCATTCATAGAGATGAAAGAAATCTACTCTGTCATACTCTGCGCTGAGTTTGGCCTCCAAGCTGCTTTCTAAAAAAAGTAAACTTTCTGTCTTCTGTTAGAAAAAGGCATTTAGTGCATGCCTATACTTTATGGCTACAGTTGGAAGATTTTAACCCATTTCCCAAAAGTGTCCAGTGTGCCCTTATGCCTGTATGTAATATACCAGCCTGAGTCTCTTTTTCCTCCTCTGCCTTGCAACACTGATGGAATCTAAATAACTCCTCATTGCATCCTATCAATTGTTCCACTAACTGTGCAGGTTCAGAGGTAATGCAGGAATCCACAGCCTCAGGCCAAAACCGAAGGACCTCAGTACAGCCCTGCCTCTTCCCAAGCTCCTGCCAGTGTGGCTCCAGGGGGACCATTTGGAAATAAGGGCCAACATTTTCCAAGAATGAAGAGCTGTGTCACTGACCAAATGACCAAGGCTGTGTCATCAGGATGTCACCTTGTTTCTCTGCAGAGGTGTAAGCAGCCGTCCTGGGCACACAAGTCATCTCATACAGAGCTTCCACTGTCAAGAGAAGCTCTCATATATTTCTCTTTCTTATTCACCTTCAGGGAAGCATCTGTAATATTCCTCCATGTATGGTGCAATAATAGTTTCTGTAAGGTGGCTTCTTACCTTCCATCAGAGCAGCACGTGCACAAAAGGAAACAGTGTGCTTTATCTGCTCCTGCACAGGGCTGGGACTTGAGAGCTATGGATTCCCAAACTGCTTTTGTCACAGGCTTGGTTGGTGACCAACAGTGGAGCAGTAAACTGAACTCTTGTGCTGGGGAAAGGAGAGTGCTGCAAATGTCTATATGTTTTCTAAAGTCTGTCTTTGGACACTGATTACATGTGTCGCAGTGTTAAGATGTTAGCTTTTATCAACAATGATAATAAAAAATGGATTCCTCACTCTAGCAGCCACTGAATTTAAAAACAGGGTTTTTTTTTACAAATAGCATGATCTTAAGACCAACCACCATGTTTTGTACAGGTTCCACAGAACACTGACATTTTATTAAATTTTTTTTTTGGTAAAGCATCAGTCATGCATGAATTACAAAACACCTTTCTGAAACTGAATATATATGGCTTTACTGTGAAAATGTTTGAAGTGCATGACTTCCATTAGGAAATTTGTTTAGGGGGATGAAATTCTAACTGTGTTAAAATCAGCAGGGCTTTTGTTATTTGTTCCAGCAGGGTATTAAATTTTCAACTGAGAATAGTATATCAGATAGGGTGCAACCTTCTCTGCTTTTTTGTGGTTTTAGAATTATGTCCAGGCAGAGTAGATGGAGAGCATAGCTTTTTACTATGTGTTTGAAAATGCTCTGCTAATTCCCCTAGCAATTATTGTGCATGAATTAGTGTTTATTCACATTTAAGGGATAAGAAAATTGAATAAAACCTCCCCAGCTGTCCAAGATTGCAAAGAAGGAGTCATAAAACTGAGGAACAAAGCTCTGACTAATTGCAAATTCTGGCTATCACAGTTTTTCTTAACTCAAGCACTGGAAAAAAGGATTTATGCCTTTCAGTGTCAAAAAAGTTGGGATCTGCCTGTAATCCTCAGAAGATATAAACAGCACATTGAAGCATGGTACACATTTTTCTCTAGAGCTGATTTTCTAGTTTGCATCTCTCCTTTCCACTCTGTCTTGACCCTGTGTGTTGTTTCTCTGATGCCCATGACACTGCTTTTAGAGCTCTTTTATGGATTTAGAGAGAACTGCAAAGCCTGCAGCAACTTGTTTGGCAGTAGGCATAAGTGGTGGATTTGAAAAGCAGAAAGGTTAGAAAGCTATAATGGTGTATATAAGTAAAACTTATGAGCAGTAGAGGGTTGTTTGCCCTCTGCTCTTGGAAGTGGTATGGAGGTGACTGTAAAATCAAAACAATAGAAATTAAAGGTTAAACTGCACTGAAAATACGTTGTTTCAAATCTTCTTTTAGCAGAGAGACCTAAAAGCTTTTTTCATCAATTAGACTTTTTTTTTAAAGTGTCTCTGAATTACCCATTTACATTGCAGTCTTCGAATGCATGATGCCTGCATCTCAGAAGGTCACAGTGGTGTGGGGAGACAGTTTTCATTTGTTACTTTGAAAGAGTTTGTAGCTCCTGCTATACCTGACTCTTGTGAGAAAGAGTAAGTATTTAGAAAACCTCCAGAGCCAAGGCTTGGAAGCTCAAAGCAACTGCTGATGTCTCTCAGTTTTCAGAATAGAACGATGCCTTGACTGCTGTCTCTGGATTTTTTGTTGGAATGTTATACGAGACTTGCTGAAGCAGCTTTGTGAGAAGCAGAATCTTAAACAAAGCTTCTTCAGTTAGGATCTAATGTCTGCAAGGCTCATCAGTATTGAAACACTTTTTTGTTCATCGGTCTGCAACAAAATTTCCTGCTCATGGTACTGACTGTGGCTTTAGGAAGTGGTGCTGGAACTGCAGTTCTTGTAGAGAAAGATAGCTCACCCCTGAGAGTGGCATTAGGAGGCTTGTGATGGAAGTGTGCTCCTTACCGTAAGTTTACATTTTTTCCCACTTAGCAAATTGTAGGTTTCTGAGCCAAAAAGTGAGAAGAGAGAATTGCAAACCTATAACTCAGGGTAAATTAAAGCAGATCCATATGGTCAATCTATCAGCTATTGCTTTGCCCTCCCATCTGGTACTAATCAATAAGAGGTATAACATAAATAAGCCACAGAGTATTTTGTGTGCGTGCACGTGCGTGCGCATGCGTGGGTTCCGGACTTCCGCTCCATTTTGAAATCACATCTGCACTGTATTAGGAAGATGCTTAGACGAGATTGTTACCAGCACTCCACATTTGCAGCATCCCTCTGCTCCAATGTGATAAATATTTAATGTGCTTGGCTGTGTGCATGCAGAACAATAGGCTCTGCCAGAAATGCAGTCGAATCACTCAAGCCTACAGGGGCCATCGCATGCAGGGGAAGGCGGTGCATGCGCACACAGACACACACACACACCAATAGGATCACCCTCTGTCTGTCATTCAGTCAGTGGATTCAATCTTTATTATCATGGGCAACACTCTTATCCTATTTAATCCTGTCTAGATGGCTCTAGAATTTCACACAAACACCCAGCTGAGAAAATGTAATCCAATAGTACTTTGTTTCAGGGAGCTGTTGAATGCAGATGTAGTAGAAAGTTCTGTTTTCACTATTAACTTTTCCCTGTGCCTCATGCTGATTGCTTTTTCCTTCTGCAGTAGCTATCCTTCTTCCCTTATATGCTCTTGCTGCAGCAACAGAGCTTTCTGGTTTAGAAAGGTAATTAAGTAAAATAGTATCTTCTGAACATAGATGCACAGCAACAGGGATCATGGTGCCTTTAATCAATTCATCAGCTTAAGAAAAGATTACTACAAATTGTAGAGAAGGTGTAATATTCCTTTTGAATCTCTGTCATGGAATTGTTCCAGACATTTGAGTTAATACATGACTGCATCCATAAATAATACATTTTTGAAGGCAGCATATTAGAAATAGCTGAGCTGTGTAGTGATGAATTTGTGGTGAACTAAGCAAGTTGTCCAAGGGAGAACAGAGAACTAAATTAAAATAACCTTTACTTCTCTCCTCCTCTCCCACCTGCATGCCATACTCCATAGAAATAATCATTATTTTGTTTGACAATAGAGCACACATTATGTCAGGTATTTGCTTGACAGAGAATAAAGAAAAGTGTGTTGATGTAAGGCAATTGAATATACATTGCAAAACATGATAGATTTGAAAGTCAGTGGATCCAGCACTCAATCTACTAAACAATCTACCCAACTTGATTTATCTGTCAATATTTAGACCCAGTCAATATTATCTTTTATAAAGGAACATTGGTACTTAAAAATGTTTAAATTAATTAGTTTCACTTGCAGAACAAAAATATTTGCCAAAAAATCTTATGTTCTGATTCTGTGCTGAAATGTTAATTCACTTCATATCCTGGTTTGGATACCTGGCTATGGACTAAGATGCCTCCAACTTAATACTATTTTAATACAAAAATCAGAAAAAAAGGGGTTTTTTTCCCTAACCAAATTCTTTGATCTACTTTATAATGCAGAAAAAAAAAAATCAAGAAACATAAAAATATCAAAACTTTAGGACCTAAATATTCTGCTTCAAGAAAATGCTTTTTTGGCATTCACACTTTAGAAATGTATGAGCAATTAGCTACTATTACAAATGTTTTAAATGATTATGTACTGTCCAAGTAGTATCTATTGCACTCTGTGGTTTAGTAAACAGGCAAGCCTTGGCTACCCACATCTTTCTAATCCAAATAAGAAAAAGGCTGCTCATGAGGATTATATTATCAAGCAACCAGAAGACCAAGCTAATTTTCCCCAGTTTGGTTTTTATTTTTTTTAAAAGAAGGGCAGAATGTACTTTGAGTTGGCACAGACCCCCTCCTGCCCCCCTGCATCCCCAAACCATACACCCTCCTATTTAGCTCTTTGCAGGCACTGGCTGTGCATAAAGGAAGCATAAATGTGGGAAAGGCAATGAGCAAAAAGAAGAAGTGTGTTGTTGGACATTAAAAGCGATTGTCAGGAATGGCTGCCCTGGGTTTGTGGTGAGTGCTGTGAGTTGGCTCACTGCAGTGAGACCTGAGGTGTCCTTGGTGAAGCACTCCAGTTGCCAGTGTTTTCTTCAGTGCAAAGAGGAGGGATGACACAATAAAGTTGCAACAGGCGATGCATTCAATGGATACAGAAAAAAAAAACAGGCATTGTTGAGCTCTGAGTGTGTAAGTTAGTGTACACAGACTAAAGGCAGTATAGGAATTATTGATGTGTAACTTGAAATGGAAAAGAAATACATTTCCTAACTGCTCTTACTTTTATATGGTCAGTGACTAGTGTAATAATAGATCTTTATCTTTACATAAAAGGCTCTTTTCTTAAAATAAACAATGAAATGGTGCCCTTCTTCCCCTCCCTCTAGCACATACAGTGAAAATAAAGCTTAAAACTTCTTTCTGTCCTAGTTTTTTTTTTTTTTTTCCCCTGAAGACATTTATCCTATTACTGGAAAAAATCTCAGTCAATAATTCATGGAAAATACACCCATAGTTCACATTCTGACCTTCCCTTTTGGTAACAGATCTCCCTCCAACTCTCACAGGGCCAGAATGAAGTGTTTTATCTCGTGCATAGGATGGAAGCCTTCTGCCACAGGAAAAAAAGGACCTTTAGTATGTGTTTTGGTCTGTTAATTGAGATGGAAATCAGAATTGCATATAAAGCTTTATATTAGTCAGTTAGTGCTTTCTGTTCCTCAGGATCTTTTTTTTTTTTTTTTTTGAATATAGAATTTTAAAGTTATCCAGGTAGTTACTCTGTGTAGTTTATTCTCTACTAAAACATGTTTAAAGTCCTGCTTCTTTGAACTTGATAGGAAGAATTCTATTAGCCTGCAGTACATGCTACTGCAGAGACAGACAACAAGAGTTAATTCATGTTTAGATGCCTTATTGATCTGGCACAATTTAAGAAAAAAAACGCAGTTACCTACAGCTTAACATAGTTATATCTATTAATCCCAGGAAGCAGCATGTCCTGGAATTTTTGATTTACTTCTGAGTTGCAAAAAAATGCATATTATTATTATTATTATTATTATTATTATTATTATTATTATTATTATTATTATTATTATTATTATTATTATTATTATTATTATTATTATTATTATATTTCAATTTTAAGGGCTCAAAACATTAAACTTGAACTCCTTTGAGCATCGACTGTCATCAGACCGAGGTGCATGTGATGACACTTAAGATGAAGTATATTTCAAACCTACTAAACTTTTCTAAGTGTTGGCTGCTCAACAAGATATGCCTTAACAAGATTTCTTCTTTCTCTTACAGGTTGCTTGTAAACTTGTGCTCTACTTCATGCATAAAATACTCTGAAAACTTCAAACAACTTAATCTGCCAGCTAAGCAAATTCCAGGAAAGTTTTTATAACAGCCATTAACTGTTTGTTGCTCAGTATCTAAAAGAGCTACAAAGTATGCAGCATTGTGTGTAGAGGGAACCCAGTGACTGTGGAGCTTTGAGTGTGTTAATTCCTTTCTGATTTAAAGTGGTACTCCTCCACTAAGGTAAGGGATTCAGCAATTTCTCTTAGCACTACAGTCATAAAATATTCACTTTGATGATGTAACAAGATGAAAAGGTCTTAGAGGTTTATGTCTGTGGTGCAATAATTTTAAAAGACGCTGGAATATTCTGCAAGGTGCAAATATTGCTGTTATTCAGCAGGATGTGCCTTTATCAAGATAATTATTGCAGGTGATTTTTGTCCTCCTACAGTAATATGTTCCAGATATTGGGTTATTTTAAATAAATGGCAGGTTAAAAATCTATATTAATTTACTCAGTTATATGATTAAACATTATATATATCCCAACCTTTAAAAAAAGCCATAGATAATGAACAAATCAAAGGGAAGCAGTTTTGAGATCCTCATGCTATCTGTATATTCTACAGTGAATTGAATATTTGCATACACAAGATAACCAATAATTGTTAAAAAAGTGTATTGTTTTCATTCTCCTGGGTTAGTATAATACAAGGCATGGCACACAAGGATGTTCCACCTGAACACAAGGAAGAACTTTACTGAGTGGGTGACTAAACACTGGAACAGGTTGCCCAGAGAGGTTGTGGAGTCTCCCTCACTGGAGATATTAAAGAACTGTCTGGACACAATGCTGTGCCATGTGCTCTAGGATGACCCTGCTTGAGCAGGGAGGTTGGACCAGATGACCACTGTGGTCCCTTCCAACCTGACCCATTCTGTCATTCTGGATGGCTTCATTCTCTATGGAGCAGGGCAGGTGGGGTGTCAGGAAACACCTTGTAGCAGCACTCAGAGCTCCTGCAGCAGGAATGGGTCTCTGGGCCACTTCACCTCTGCTATATATATGGTTACTTGTGACAAAATAACCCCACTACCAAATTATTCCATTCATTTTTTTTTTTACATTTATGAACTCTCTTTCAAATGAAAAAAAAAAATAAAAGAGAGAGTTCCATGAAGATTTAATTCCCTTATAAATTCTTGAACTGCTCTGCAATGCCATCCTGTAAAACCTCCATACTATGGGGCTAAAATTATGGAATTGTGATAATACTGCTATTTTTCATACATTTAGTGTGAAGAACTCTACCATTGTCCCTGCCAGTCATACGATGGTGCAGGACAGAAAATGGACTCCCTGAGATCAGCTTGCTTTTTCATGACTGAGACACAGACCTCTTGAATGGTATTAAAATTAAAATAATATTTTCTGAAGTGGAAAACTTCACTGTGACTAGACATCACACTTTATGCAGCATCCTGCCTCACTGTTTTTCTCTCCTTTGCTACCTAAAAATGTTTAAGATTACTTTATTTTTCCCCCTGAAATTAAATGGCAGAATAGGAGATCTCTTAGGGCACACGGCATTCTGGGAAGTACATGCATTTAGAGAATATTAATTTTGCCCCTAAGGGAAAGGGGTCTCCATCTGCTCAAATCTTTCATTGCTTAGCCTGTGAAAGGCTCTACATTAATTTTCAGTGAATTCTTAATCTCCATAGGAATGGTTACTGTGCTGACACTGCAAGCTAGTGTCACCATTTGAAATTCCAATTATCACTGACTTCTTTATGAATCTGTTTGCTTATGCTTACTTTCTGACATATCCTTACTAATTTTATATCTTGAGATATGCTTTAATTAGGTTCAGTCAGCTTGGAAATGAACTGTGAGCTTACTGGAGCTTTGCCAACACGCAGCATGATTTTATGCTGTTTGATCTATTTAGATGTCTTTTGCATGTTGGTTCACAAAGGCTGGGCATTCTAGCTGTACTAGAGTCAACAGTAGCACTGAGAAATTTTGTTTTGTATGCCATGGTTTCTGTGCTGGTTTTGGCTGAGGCAAAGTTAATTTTTTTTTAGAGTAGCTGGTATGGGGTCCTGCTTTGGTATTGTGCTGAAAACAGCATTGATGACACAGGGATGTTCTTTTATTTCTGAGAAGTGTTTACGCAGAGCCAAGGCCTTTTCTGCTCCTCACCCCACCAGTGAGCAGGCTGGGGCTGCACAAGAAATGGGAAGGGAGGACACTGTCACCCTAGAGACATTCCATACTGGATGGTATCATGCTCTGTATGTAGGTCAGATGGAAGTACATACACAGTGTATAGGTCTTGTGGAAGAAGGGGAGGGAGGATGCTCAGAGTGAAAGCGTTTGTATTCCCAAGCCAACTTCATGTGTGATGAAGACCTGCTTTCCTGGGAAAGGCTGAATACTTGACTGTCCATGGGAAGTAGTGAATGAACTCCCAGTTTTGCTTTGCTTCAGTGCATGCTTCTGCTTTCCCTATTAAACTTTCTCTACCTCAAGCCACGAGTTTTTTCACTTTTACTCTTCCTAGTCTTTTCCCCATCCACCTAGGGGGAGTAAGTGCCTATGTGGGGCTTAATTGTCAGGTACAGTTAAATAATGACAACTTCATATGAAGGAATCCAGGAAGCTGTAAACTCTCTCATTTGGTAAACATGAGGAATAGAGCATTCTAAGACTGGTCAAGGTCTCCTACACATCCAAATGGAAAGATGATCCTCTGGCTTCCTAGCGACTTGAGTCAGCCAATTAGCATTAGCTTGAACTGACAACAGTAATTTCTGTAGGAACTCTCAAGCAACTCTTTTCTATCCTAAAGCATGATTTCTGAAAAAATTAGGGTATGTTTTATTACTTCAGGTTACCTTACACCCATCACTACTTTAGGAATTGTTCTCCCTAAAGTGTTTCGTGATGGTTTGTAACAGTGTCATCTGAATAAGGTACTTTTTTACTCTTCTTTATTTTGAGAGATATATTTATATCCACTAAATCCAATTACAGTCTCTCTGTTGTAAAATGGATAGCTATAGAAATGTTCTTTGAAAAATTCCCATCAGACAAAGGTCTGATGATCATATGTAAATTGTTTGACGCCTGCTAGTTGTTCCTAAATACCCAAGTTCAGCTTCATTTACAACAGTAGGAATGTGATTTCCTACAATTCCATTTCAAATAAAGTGGTTGGATGCTATCTATGAGAAGCTTTCAGATCTCATACCTTATCTCAGTTATGTACCAGAGGCTTCTGAGGGCAAAATGCAAGTGTGGTGCTTCATTGGGAACTTCAGTTTCTGTTAGGAAGGTCTGATTTAGCACCATTCTGTGTCTGAAATGATTGCCTGCAATCATCAGATCTGTTAAACAGGAGCTGACAGATTGACAGATAAACGGTTCTAAAAAACCGTTGATGTTATTTTGTTATGTGCAGTAAAGAGAGAAAAACTGAAGAATAAGGAAAAAAAAAACAGTCAGCAAAATTGTAAGTGAGAGAGAGGCTTGGCAAAGGTTATATCATGTTATTAAGGAGAGGAATAAGATGAGAGGATATGATCTGTTCTGCAGGAAAGAAAATAGGCTTCCCATCCAGAAATTTTGCCTACTGCTGGCTCTCTGCAGGTTCTCTGCAGAGAGACTTCTTTATTTAAGTGGGCTACTGCAAGCAGTTTTTCATTCTTATCTCTTTAATACATCCAATGTCTTGCTTTCTGTCTTCATCACATCATGCTGGCTCCTTTGCTGCAGGATGCATCCCTCCCTAATTGCTGGGCTCATGGTTAGTTAAGCCAAGAGCAGCTGTCATGCAAGGGCAGGGAACTGAGTCTGTAGCAGCCAAAGGGTGCAGAGCAGCAGTGATCCAGACACCACTCACCAGTCCCCTCTTGCATTCTGTCAGTAAGGGGAAAGCAGCTGCTTAGGTGGTTTTTTCACTACATCCCAGGATTTATGGATCCATATCTATCTCACTAACCTCTAACATCTTATTGACACTGACTTGTGATGATGTCCTCCCACCTACTGCCCAAAGAAGAGAAAAGGGAAAGGTAGGTAAGATTAAACACTGAGCAGAACAAGGCAGACTAGATTGTCTTTGTCTTCTGTTATAGGCATAAACTCTGCAAAACTGCAAGATCCTCAGAGAGAATATCCAAAACCAATTCGATACATGCTGGAGCTCTGCTTTCAGTTAATGCAGCTAATCCAGGAGCTGCAGGCCACTTGTTCCAACTACATTACCAGTGCAGATGCTGCTGCAGTAAAGTGTAAGAGTGCCCCAGCCAGCTTCAGTGTGGGTATGTCAGGGACCAGTATCTGATTATACGTGATAACCCAGAGCAGAGGCTAAACACAGAAAACTATTTCCTTCCTCTTCCAGTACACAAACCCCGAGGCATTAGATTCACCTATCAGGTGGCAAGATCAAACCAAAAAAAAAACCCAAAGAAGACAATTCATTAAAAAACATAAAACAAAACTGTGTAACCTATGCTTTGTACATGACAAACCTGCATGTAACATTTAAATTTGAGAACCTGTATTTTGTGGCAGAGATGCACACTGTAGCCTTTTACAGCAGATAACTTTTGGCTCAGAAAGTCTCTGATCTACCATAATAACCTGGTAAATATTTAGGGCATTGCTACATGCCTGCCCTGTTCCTTCACTCTTTTACAGGCATCCACATTTGACTGCTCTTGGAATAAGTGGAATAAAAGAATCTGATGGATTATACTTTATATATGTAGGCTGCGCACAAGCTGGAAAAATCTGTCCTTTATGGGCAAGGAGGTAGAGATCAGAGGACCTCAAGCTTCACTGGGGCAGCAACTAGAATTTGTACCAATATTCTGGTGAGTAGAAGATTTCTAGAGATAACAGTGTGGGATGAAAAGAGAACTAGAGGCCTTAGATTACAGCCATGTACTATTAGTCCGGGGAAAGAAAAAAAAAAAAAAAACCCTGAACAAGGCCCTGAAGCTCCAAGTCTCCAGACAGATGGAAAAATGAGACCTGAAGGCTACTGCAGTGATGTAGGAAATATCAATAAATGAAATGGCTGCCTGGAATTATACCAGCATTTTATATGACACACTAAATTGCTCAGTTGGGACCTGAAAGCTGTCACCTGACTGGTGGCACTTTAACTAGTGAAATTGCAGAGGAGGACTGAGAATGATTTTTTGAAAAATACATTATTTTTAGCTATCCCTGCAGCTGAAGTTTCATGAATATTATATGCAGCATTACTCTCAAGAACAGGCCACAAGTGACATGACCAATGGTTTACATGAGAGAGTCATGCTTCACTAATGCACTCTATTCCTGATGAGGTTGGCTCTCCTGCTACTAAAGTGGACATTGCTAAGGTCAGGCTGCTCTGTGGGAAAGGCAGTGTGCAGACAGCACGTGTGCTCTGCCAGAAAGGGGGGTGGGACACTTGCTCCCAACGCTCCTAGACAAGAACACTCCTTTACAGGGCACTGTCTGTCCTGCCCATCCCTGTCTAGCCTTGCCTGGCTCTCTCCCTGCACACCCCCTGTGATTCAGGACCATATTTCAGACCCCTGGGGCAAAAGCTCCTGCCCTAGTGACTCTGGGAATGCAGCCTTCATAAAGAATAAACCTCTGTAAGTGTGGTCACACCCCTTAGCACTTCTGTCTCGTGTTCTAAAACAAATAAACAGCTATTTAAACATCCTGGAGGAGGTACTTGAGAAGAAAACATATTCAAAGGGTTTTGGAATCCTCAAAACTAAAACCATTGAGATCATTCTTATTACTAGAGCACAAGTCTAATTGGAGCATCACATTTTGCTCTGGGCAGTAAATTCACTATTGCTACAAAATGATTAACAGTCTCACCATCTGTTACAGGTGTAATAATAATGGACAGCTTTATTTATATCTAATATTGACATGATCTGTCTTTACATTCTCCTCTATGCCATTTAATTTGGTATTTTTCTGATAAAAAAAAATTTATAAATAATACATATTTATTGATTAAACCTATTCTTTCTTTACTTGCTTTTCTTCTTAGCTATTACCCTCAATTATGACATAAAAAGCTAAAAAATCCTCTAAAATATGACGCTGGAAAAGAAAATATTGCAGTAATTTTTAAAGATTTGTTGTTCCAAAGCCATGTCATATAGACTGAGATCAAAGGTCTGTTTAGCTCGCTGTTTCCTATTCTGATGATGGGTCATGGATGGTGCTTAGAGGGAGGTTGAGAATCAGGGCAGGCACAGAACAATGCTCCTTTGAAACCTCCCAGTTTAAGGCATTTAACAGGGCAGACTCTCTGAGCCAGGGGCTGTTGTGTGTCCACTGTATTTAAAAGCCTCTAGTGGACCTGTCTTCTATGATTTTTGTCTAGTTCTTTTTTGAGCATGTTCAGTCTTTTGCCCTCAACAGCATACTGTGTCAATAAGTTGGACAGATTATTATATAATGTGACTTTAAATTTGAAACTTTGTCTGGGAATTTCATTGGATGTCCTCCAGTTCCTGAACTGTGGTGAAATACTGGATTCTCTTGTCCTCATTTTCTATGACTGCCATCAAAATCACTGGCAAGCAAGGATTCTTCTAGGGTTTGAATGAGAACTGTAATATAACTAAAAAACCCATTCAATTGTATTTGTTAGAAAAAAACATTTGCAAAAATCACTGATCTCAAGAGCCATGGTGAAGCTATTTTCTGTCCTGTGTTACAGTTCTAAAGCTGTAATGGGGTGAGAACTCAAATGCCTCAAACACTTGACTGCTGGGAGAAGAATAGTGATGATGGCTTTAATCTATTTACTGACAAATATCTATCTCTAACATGAGTCCTGTGCAGAAAAGCTGCTTTAAATGCATGAAAAGATGGAAATGAAGGGACTCATCCTTTTAGGATGAGTTTGGCCCCTTTAAAGTTCATGAAAATAATTTCTTTTCTTAATGTTCTTTTGGCTTATTAATTTTCCCTTGTTTAGGTTCTGCGTTACAACTTGAAAAATATCCATTTTCTGAGGAACATAGTTATTTTTCTGCTTGGGACTTGCTCAAAAACAGGCTTTGGAAGTGAAGTTCAAATTAAACTGTCAAAGGTGAACTGACTGAATCCCATTATCTAGCTTGTCTTTAATGGAGGAGATCGCAGGTGTGGTAACTTAAGGGTCAAAATTTAAAAATCAGTCCTCATACAAAAAGCTTGATTAAAAATAGTTTTAATTAATTATGAAAGTTAGGAAACCTATACAAAATCACTTTATTGAAATAGCAAGAGATCACACACGAGAGGCTTGCCCACTTGTTTCATATTCACTCATCATTGCTAAGGAGACATCAAAAGAGCCACGGAATAAAAAATCATAACCAGTTAGTTCAATGTCTCTAAAATGCTGTATCTGCCTATACCTGCAGAAATCCTGTCTGTGGCCTCTGAAAGTAAGTTTGCTAGTTTTGAGCAACCTGTCCTGATTATCATTTATAAATTGATAGATCACTCTTCCATCAGGTTAGAAAACCATTAATTTAATTAATTTCTGGATGTAACTGTCTGTGGTCCTTTATCAACATTACAGAGGGCTGGCTTGTGCTTGAAGGTTGATAATTTCAAAGTTTTGCTTTTTTTTGTTTGTTTTGCTGTGTCTTTAAAATGAAAAAATGAAGTTGACAGACCAAAATATGAAGGTGGGTAGAAAAGAGATTACAATCTTACACACAGGTTAAGAAGGCAATGTAGGCCATGCTTGGGCAACCTTCTAATTTATTGACAACAATCAGTATTTCAGTTTTGACATAGATATCTTGATAACAACTTTTCAGTCTATGCTTTATGAGGGAAAACAAACCCTGCTAAATAATGTCACTATGACTTGGGTCAAATAATGACTTCCCATTCTGCTTCCCAGGTAATGTCTTTGCACTTTTTGTGTTTAAGGACTGATTTTAAGGACTGATTCAACCTGTTGCCTCATGGCAGGAGGCTAAAACCAGGCTTTGCTGGACTTCTACGCAATATAAACCTTAACTTCTGCTCAAACTTTGACATATTGATTTGCCAATTTCTTCCTCAATTAATGATTTTTTTGGAGCCTTGACTTTCTGATAAATATTTTTTAAAAATGTTTTAAAATGTTTTCACATTTAGTATTAATGATTCTGATTTAAAAGATGATTTTTTTTTCCTGGGTTTGCAAATTAGTCATGACCCAGTAACAGAATTATGCCTCTTAGGGACATTAGTAACATGAATAGTTTGATAATAAAACTGAATAAAATAGCATAAAAATAAAAGCTGATAACCACTACCTATTTATATTTTTAGCAAAACCAGGTTAGTTAACTTACTTCCTTGTAATTCCCCTTCTGTGCTAAAGAGGTGGCACAAGCTCTCATGATGCAACAATTTTTTACTAAAAATTAGTATACTTCAGGACAATGCCTTACCACATAGATAAATGCAATAAAATTTAGTTATTTAAACATGAATTAAGTCTCTTGAATTCTTCAAATGCATTTTTCAAAGCTGAGGCCTTTATTTTTGTAAGGCAGACATAAAACTCTGGGTCCATTTCCTCTGAATATTTAAACATTTGTAACACAGCTTTGATATCGGGTCTGTGTACTTTGGCATTTTTAGTTCTTAAAATTGAAATAAATACACAAAATAGTTAAATATTTCTTCATCTATCTGTTTTTAAGACATTATGTACACGTCCATCAAATGGATGATGAAGTCAAGAGTGGGATTTTGGTACCCCTTAATGAACCTTGAACTACTGATGAAGGTCACTGGGTTAAATCTGTTCATTTTCTAAATAGGAGTAATCCATCATGTGGAAAAATACACTGAGCTTCTAAATGAAAAGGAATAATGATAATACATAACTTTTGGGTATTTTTTGTTTATCTTTTATTTTTGGTCACAATTTTACTCATTCTGTGCTTATTTAGCTAGCTACTGTTTCTTCTCTTTATAACTCCTACATGTTGTGTTTCATAGGCTGGGAATCATGATAATCTCACAGCCTTGTTCTTACCAAGAGAGTAGAAGAGACAGGAACCTTTCAGGAATGCAAAACTAACAGAGCAGAGCAACAAGGCTAATAGGGAAAAGCAGCAGGGAGCAAATAGAGAAAGGAAATCCCCACTGGTGTAATGCAGTAATGTGTGCCGGTCATACTGATCTTGTGCCCCAGAAATTGAGCATTGTGATGTGTTATAGAGGAACAGCATTGCTGCATGTGATGGTGCAGTCACAGCAAGATCAGAGGCATCTATATCCTTTGGTACAATGGCTGTGGAATATTTTGCGTCCTTTATACTTAGAATAAGGATAAGTTCCACATAACTGTGATCCATGCTATAAAATGTCTACAGTTTTGCATGTGTTTTCCTCCTGTGTCCATAAAGATCCCAGCCATGAATCATCTGAGGACTGATGTTTTACTAATGCCTGAGTCTGCACCATATCACTGAAATAATGACTAAGAAATGTATTTGGTGGTCAGCGCCAATTCAAAAATTGAGTAGTTTTAAAATTTTCAAGAGACAATATTGGAGGCCATTTAATGCCTTTGGATCCTATAATTTTAAGGTGCCCTGTTAATTTCCTTAATGACTTAAATGTCTTCTTGCTGTCTTCAATGTCTTCTGATGTTGTTAAAATAATTATTATTTTACAGTGCAGACAATTTCCTACTGTCAAACTAGAGAGAGAGATGGCAAAATAAGGCTCAAAGATTTGCTGTTCTCTAGAGATATCATTTTACTTCTGTGTGACTGTATCAATATACACCAGGAAGATATGTGTTGTTTGTCATCAGTGTCAGAAATCATAAGGAATGCTCACTCAGTTGTTTTTCAGGAGAGTAATTTACTGAAATAGATCTTAAATGAGAGGTCTGGGGCCTTGCTGAAGAACTTAGATTTTTTTCAAAGCTGAATACCAGATCCTTCCCTGAGGGCTGCTTTGTAATAATGAATGTGTTCGTGGTACCAAGCACGAGGGGAAGCTTGTAGATGGGAGGAACAAATCTGTAGGTTACCATCTCAGGCCCAAAGAATTTCTCTGCATAGGCAGGTTTTTGTACTGAATATAAAAAACATTGGCTTATGAATCTGGAACTGGTCCAGCCTATGCCAAAATCTGAGTTTAATTAAATGTATACATTAATTTAATCAAATTATGAGTTTTATTATTTACAATTAAGTAAATGTTATTGATGGTTTTGTTGTAACACAGACCTTTTAACATAACTTCATTCAAATAAGAGGAGGAAAAGGTGAAAATACTGTATTAAGCAAAATAACTTCAGTAATAGTCCAAGAAGGGCCTAATTTTCAATATAGCTTAAAAAGCTCTCTGTAACTATTAATTTGGTTTAAAGTTTTTTTACTTAGGGGAAGATACAAAATAAAAGTGTGTGGAGTTCCCATGATACCATGAAATGCCACAATGGAAGTATGAAGAGGAACTTCAACCACTGCAGGGTGCAATCAAATTTATTATTTAGTAGGCAGGAACAAGCTGATGTTTAACAATCAGAAATAGCTAAATGCATCTTCTGAGCTAGACTGGACTTTCACCCTATGCCAGAAATAAAGTCCAGAAATTCATTCTTGCTCCTCTGACTGTGCTGAATACTTCTTTAGTATTCAGATGACTAAATGGATATCATAAACAAAACATATTTACACACAGGGAAAATAAAATGGCTGCTCTCTATTTTTTTTTCAGTTAATCACCTCACTGTCCTGCAGAGTATCCCCTGAATAACTCATAAGATTAGAAAGAACAATGTATTTTTTGTAACAACATAAATAAAACTTTGAAGTGGGGGATTGAGGTGCATTCTCAAGTTCATTTTTCTAGAGTTTTATTTATCTCTTGCAAATAAAGCTAAAACCTGTCTGTTTTTATTCATATTTATTTTCAAAATAGAAGACAGAAAGATTTTTCCAATTACATCAGTAGGAAGTTATTGCAAATGAGAGTTGAGGTATAGCAATATATATTGTATTTCTTTAAGTGAGTTTTTTTTTTAAAAAAAATGTTCTATATGTCATTATTTGGTAAGAAACTCATGGGAACAGTGATCAACCAGTCCAAGGCTTAGTAAAGAATTATGGTTCTGGGACAAAAATATTCAGGATTTTAGGCTGCATGGCTTAGTGGCTAAATTTGAAAAATACTTAGAGGCAGAAAGATGCAAGTAGCCTCTTTAATCCCTAATTGAAATAAACTGAAATAGACTCACAGGAATATTTGAAAACTCCCACAAGTGCCACTGCCTTGACTAGAATGACCTAAATGGTCGAGTTCCTTTTCAGAGTTACTCAGGCAGTTCACAGTCCCACCACTTGGCCCACTTTTCCTAGATAGGCAGCAATACAGCTTAGGGTACAGCTGAGCCACTTTGAAGAATAATGTGCTTTTATTAAAACTCGTGGTCTGTATTTGGTAGAGCTTGTGTTCAGAGAGGCTGGATTATCTTCAGAAGTGTAGGACTTAGTTCAAGAACAGATAATGTTCATGGATTTTCTCACCAGGATAGGCTTTAATAAGTTGTTTCCCATGCAAAGAAAAAAGACCTGGAAAACAGGGAATACTATTTTATCAGCTCTAAATGCTCAGGTATGCCATTCTCATAGGCCTAATGAGTTTTTGGATGGAACCTTCAAAAGCAAAGATAATAAAAGCCTGTGTAGCAGGCACATTAATGAAACTGCCAGACTGCCAGCTGATAACACTCTGCATGATACCTTATCAATTATTAGTCTTAAGGCATTATTTCGCTTTATAAAGCAGTTTGTGCATGGTCATTGTAAGCTGTGTGAGGAAGAGCGAATTAGCAATGGAATTGCTATAAACTGGATCAAATCTGAGACAGTTGGAACTGGGTAATTTAGTCAAATAATTAAAAGCAAAGTGTTGCTGCCTCAGTTCCCTTGGGGTATTTTATTTCTATTTACAGAGTAAATAGTCTGACTTCAGTAGGTATTGTCTCCAGGCAGAAACCAGGCTGTACTGTGCAAACAGTGAGCTGCCAAATAGTTGATACCAGAGAACCAACTGCACCAGGCGTGCAGGACACGTCTGTTGGAATGTTCCTTTGGAACTGGATTCCTCATGGAGCACTTTGCACGTGGCTTGTTTAGACTGAAAGTGTGATTGCACAGCTACACAATGACTTGGCTGGTCCTTTTAAGGACAGATGAGAGGGATTTAGGCTTTTCTACATTTTCATCCGAAATTGTTGGATTAGAGAAACATCAAAAACGTTTCACTTGGAAATGCTATCACAGTCCTGTCTATTCTGAAATCTTTTCCACAGAAGAGATGTGTATTGGTAGTCTGAAAGGCAGATATTTGGTAGTGGTATATGGGGGGAATGCAGCCTTCTAGTCTATAGAAAGGAAAGAAATGTCTAAGAAATTCACACATCTTCCCTGCTGTTTTTTTTTTTTTTCCATTATTATTATTTTTAATAATACCTTGAATTAGCCTAGTTCCTTTATTCATGTGAGAGGGAAAACCAGAATTTGATAAAGCTGTTGATTTTCAGCATAGTGGAGGTCAGCAGAGCACAACCAACTCCAGGATGAGTTCAATCATTGTGTCCCTTCAAATACCCTAGGACAGTGAGAATGCAAAAGGTCATACAGATGTTCATGAAGGGACCCTGTTAGAAGAAAGATGACAGGGAGAGTAACAAAGGATCACTCCTCAACAGTGACTGGAAGAATTCTCAATATTTTCTGTGTTGAACCTTTTCAGAATACTGAAAAGCAAATAGAAACTCTTTTTTTAGAGTCAGGTTTTGGGTAAATGTTTAAACAGTGAGTTTTATTTTCTTCACAGTAGGTCACCAATTCATTGTTTAAAGGGGACAATAACTAAATATTCAGCACAGAAGACAGTACATGGAAGACAGGGACATAAACAATAAAGACCTATGAGAAGCAGGCATGAAATTTCAAGATGCCTTAAATCATTCCTTTGCAACACATGGACAGGTAAATTATCAGATTTTAGGCTGCATGTGATTGTCAGAAATTGAATAAAACTGTGAAGGTAGGAAACAGGTGGATCATAAATGAACAATCAGGAAGCAGACCTGAGCCTGAAAGGGAGAATGCATTAAAGGCATCAGAATTTCCTTTGCTATGGAACCATTTCAGGTTCAGTATTTTTCCTGTTTCAAAGGCATGGTTCATTTTATAGCTATTTCTGACAGTAGTGCTTCAACAGAAAAGGTGTCCAAGCAGAGAATTTAGCACATAAAGTAACCTGATAAGAGTAAATTAGTACCATAATACACTTTGCACTCTGATTATGAAGTAATTTGAATCTTGGTTTCCAGTCTTTAAACACAAATATTTTTCTTTAAAAGTAATGTGTGGCAAAAATATGCTTTCTGAAATAGTAATTTCCATTCATTTTCTTCACACATTGATTTAACCATTATGTGAAGAATAAGGACTGTAACTTAAAAGTCCAAATAAACATTTATAGAACTTTGAATTAAGGTTTTATAAATTATGTGCTACATGTCATTAATAGAGCCAGCAGAATTTTAATCAAATGTCATTAATCAGTCCTAGAAATCCATGAATAATTTATAATAATGCATTGCTTATAGCCAGCTCTAGTACATATTATCAGAGATTGACATATTATCATACAGCTATAGTACACATTATCAATGAGTGACATTCTCAGGAGTATTATTAAAAAATCTTAGTTATTCATAAACTATTTGTAAATGGGATAAGAAGTGATATATGCCTAAAATTCTTTATTCCAAATGACATCATCTACTTCATGGTTGGCCAGTTATTGACTATTGTTAATGTTCCTTTTGTGTAAAGGATTTTAGATCCTTCCAGTTCTGTGTAATTTGGTTTTAGCTGGCAGGTTGTTTATAAAAATACTGTGCATTTTTAACTGTAATCAGAAGTTTCTAGTCCTCAGATAAAATGTTTCTGTAAAATCAGTAGTTTATATCATCCCTTCTACATTGTGGGTGCTATGAAACAATTGTTACTGTTTTAATTGCTGCTAAGTGTCTGGCAGAATTATGTCTATCAATGATTCAGATTTGATGCAACTCTGCAACAAGATATTTGTTTCAGTCATCCTCTTCAACCCAGAGCAGTCAGATCATTCAGAGTGGAAAAATTACATAGTTTTTCTTCTTTTGGCTTACTTTCCACAGTTTTTCATAGTAGGCTTTACTAACTGTGCCTTTCCTTTGCTGTTCTGGATATGACCACTACCATTTCTCCCAAGTTTCTCTGCTGACTTCCTCTTCTAGTTCCTCTCCCTGATGGGTAATTTCCGATCCCAGAAGCTGAAGAAAAGAAGCTGTGATGATCCTTGCCCTCTATCTCTCTAAAGAACCCAAAACAAAATGCAAAACCCCAGAAGGCCCTGACTTGAAGCAGCTGCAATGGTGGTATTTCAATGTGAACATGAGTGTGAGGACTAAGTTCATTCTGAAGTCCCTGTTGAGCAGGAGAAATGATATTTAATTGAAGTGGACTGTCTTCTGTCTGCTGGTATATCAGTAAAGGAGCCAACAGATCAATAGGGCCATCCTGAGGAAGGTAATTACACTTTGGATCAAAGTTAAATCCTTGTCTCTGGGTGAAGGTTCTTGGTTTAGTCAGAGGAAAACATTATGGAGAAATTATTTTTGAAATAGTAGCTAGTCCAGTCATACTTGTCTAACCTTAGAGTTTACTAAAGATTAATCTAAAGAACTTTTCTTCCTAAGTTAATTGCAAAAAATTGAGCCAATCCCTAGTCTTTTAGAAAAATCCAGGGTTCTGATGCACTCCCACCACAAGAGTCCCTTTCAGGCATTACTGCTTGGAACTGATCCTCTGTGCTGGTGATTACTGCTTTGAGAACTCAGCATAAAAAAAAAATCTGTAGTTACACTTTCCATGCTTCAACTTCTAGCTGTTGTTTTAGGGCTACTCACCCTTGCAGGTGGTTTAAGCCAAGGTCCAGGAGTGGAGGAAGCATAGGCACAATCACCTTCTGATGTTTTTGCCTTGGGCAATGTCACAGACAGCTGTGAATGGCAGTGCTTGACTGCCTCCACTGAATGCATGGCCCGTTCTTGATCGAGTCTATGGCACAGCCTCAGCCATCCAGTTAGGTTTAGAAGCTCCTCTTTTCTTAGATAAATCAGAGTCCATGCAGAAGTGTTCTTAATTCCAACACCTATCCCTTTAAAAGGAGGGATGTACATCCTGCTTTGAAGAATGATTACGAGATAGAGCCTGGGGAGAGTTTTCACCTGCTTGAGTTTCCTGTGGATAATGACTCTCAGATTTCAGCATTTGAGAGTGTATTTATTATTTCAAATGAAGGCCTAGATCTCTTCAAAAGGATGTAGTATCCAGCACAAGAGGTCTGCAAATTCAAAGTGACAGGAAGGCAAAGTGTTCTTGGGGGCTACCTATTTACCGTATTTGTATTTTTGGTTTCTCCTGCCTGAAAGGCAATAAGACAAGCTTGTGTTAAATTGAAGAGCAAGCAACTTCTATTTCCAGATCTGCTTTTAAAATAGCATGTGTTAAAACCTTAGTTAATTTTCTCCAGAAAATAAGCAAATTTATGTGACAAGGGCTTGCAGTGAAGGCTCTGGAGTCCAGAAATGTTAGTAGCAGTCACAAGAAGTGATGTTACCATGACCTGCAGTTTCCAGGCTTGGCTTTGGGAGTCTTCCTGTGAGTGCACTCTCCACACACACCAACAGGGAATTGTCTCTCTGTCTTAATTCCTGCAGTACACTTTCTGGTACCGTCCACTTTCTTCAAAAACCCTTCAAAGTATTTGCTGGCTCCTTATCTCCTTTCATACTTTCCCTCTCTCTGTCTGTCTCCTTGTCCTTTTACTTTTAAGAATGATGTAAAAATTGTCAAAGTAGCAACAAAAAGAACATTTTTTGTCAAATTTGTAAGAGTTAGCTAAGGTGACAGATCCAGTATTCCTGCTTTTGGCATCATTTGAAGTTTGTTTACTACACACCTCAGTGAACTGTGTACCAAAAAATCAGTGGGAAATGTGTTAAAATGAAAATGTGGCTTTGAGTCACTAAAAAAAGAGAGCTTTGCTTATTGTTTTATCTGTCTATTTAAAATTCTAGTTTATTGTGAATTATCAACTTGATGCCAGTCATGGGAATATAGAATAAGATTTTTGTTAAGAATGCATTTTTTATAATATTTTTTAAAAAACATTAGGATTTTTTACTCTAAGTCTATTGCTCTTTTCATATCCTTTAAAAGTTGTGGATGCTTAGACTGCAGGATTTCTGCTGAATTCAATGTGACTTTTGCAACTGATGTAATGAAGAAGTCTTTCTGTCTATGAAAGGTTGTTCTATGAACAAACCTTTATTAGAAAGGTGAATATTTTTGTCTAATGAAAAACTAAAAATGTTCTGAAATATAAAATCTACCAAGAATCGACTTTTGACATTCACCAATTTTCTATAAGAATGTGTGGGGTTTTTTTTTCAATCTTTGTAATTATTCTTAAGTTTTTAGCTTTGGGCTTTATTCAGGTATGTAGAGATATATCACTGTGGAAGTGATTGGGAAAAAATGTCTGGAAAAATGTAAAGATTCATTTGTATGGCAATACATTAAATAGTTACATTAGAAGATTTAAGAGTAGGAGTATCTCCAAAAATCCTACAGGCTTATATTGGAAGCAGTGTAAACTGACATGTTTTACTTAACCTGTTTTACTTCTTAGGGCAAATGAAGCCAACTTACAGCAGTTTAAATTCTAATTGTCTTTTCTCTCATGACACATTCCTTTATACCCATGATGTGGTATAGAGAGGGTTTTCTTCAATTTAGGGCTCCTGCTAAAACCAAGGTGATGCTCACTTCTCCCTCCTCTTCAACTGGAAGCAAAAAAGGCAAATATCATGTTTTGAGATAAGAAAAATTTACTGGAAACAGTACTGAGATTAAAAAGGGACAGTAACAGCACCAATATTAATAATGGAAGTATACAAATATAGAGAATGATGCACAGGCAAAAATGCTTGTGTTGGACCCCACAACAATAAAAAAATAGCAGACATCTCTCCCCACCACATTTTCTCAAGTGGAAGGAAAGCCTTTCTCCTTGCAAGGGGGAGAGAGTCCCATGCTATCAAATACTGTTAGGGTCCTGGTCACAACATCTCCTGGATATTGCAAAAAAAAATTAGCCTATGCTGGCCAAAACCAGGACAACCCCAAAGTTCCAACAGCCTATCATAGTTAGATATTTCTTATTAAGAGTTTTCTGTTGGTTTCAGAAAAAGGGCCAAAAAGTGCTAACAGTGGGTCCAAATTTTCCTCGAAAACTGAATGAAAATTATATTGCAGCAAATTTAGAAGATAGTTCACAAGTTACAAATTTAAGAGCTCTTAGCACAAAAACAGGGGCCAGAAAAGAATGTCTGTCATTCCCAACAGTTTCTAGTTTTATTAGAGAATCAATGTGAAATATTTCTCTCCCGGTTTTCTGTTACAGGGAAGCTGAACTGACTGTACTGTTCAAAAGCCACAAAATGCCTTGAAGTTTCTGACATATGGCTGGGTGACTACTCTGCTTCCTTTCATGGAGTTAGTTGATAACCAAAATTAGCCATGAATGACAAATAAAGCTCATTATTTTATCGAGATGGGGGACACACTCTGCACTACTGACTCAAAGATGACACAGAGGAGAGAAAAAGGAGATAGACTGTGCCTGGTTCTGAGACACAGCTGCCCTAAATGAAAGAGTTGCTCAGTTTCTCAGGAGTTTAGCTACCTCCATTAGCTTTAAGACTTGCTGAAAGACCTATTAAACCATTTTGCGCTCTGCTGTATGACTTCAGGATTAATATCTAAGGGGACATTCCTTTGGTCTTAAGTCAGTCCAAAAGGAGTTCCATCTTTCAGACTTCTGCACCAGGCAAACCTCAAGGCAGTACTGGAGGAAATCCTGAATAACTTTGCAAATAGGTCTGGAGATGGTTATATTTATTTGGTGTAAACCTTATGCATTTCTAGTTCAGAGAAGTCTGAGTAAAGAGTAATAAGAACAGACCACAGTTTAACCTTCCTATTGGCTTTAGCCTTAGGAGGTAATTAAACACACTTTCATGGAGGCAACAAAAATGTAGTGTTTTTCACCCTGAAAGCTGACACAGCATTACTTTTATTTCTAGGCTTAACATGAACATAAGCATTTGTGGTTTACTGACATAAAATAGGTCAAGGATTGAAGCATAATTAATTATGTGCCTTTTCTATAGTGAATCCCCAAACCCTGTGGCTGAATGAATTTCATTAGATACACACACCTTTTTTTTCCAGCTTTACCCTTAGCTTTCTGTCAACAGACAGTGTTCAGAGCTCCTCAGATCTCTGAATTCATTATGCCCATCCACTCCATTCTCATCTGCTCTGTCCACTGAGATTTATTTTATTTATCCATTTTGTGACAGATACTTAATTTGTTTTAGCTTTTTATTCCTCAAAACTGAAAACAAGTTTTGAACTACATGTTATTGCACTTCCCAAGCAACAGTCATATCAGTGTAATAATGTCTTTATTATCACCAAATGCAGGTGTGTAATAATTTAAAGGTGACAGTGATTTCCTTGGGCATTGTCTTAAAAAAGAGAACAGCACGGCAGCTTAAATGCTCTCCTTGCAGTATGTGACCTCAGTATTCTGCTTCTGGATGTGCTCACTGCATTGCCCGAAGATTTCAGTGTGCTGAAGGTACCTAAAAATTCCCTCTGTACCTTAACCCCCAGAAGAAGTTCAGCTGTGCTGAACCTGGAGCTGAGGGAGGGCAGTGCTTCCCTAAATGACAAAGCAGAAAGTCGGCTTTCACCTCCTGCAAGAAACACAGCCACCACTGTGATGTGTTGCTGCCACATGGCAAGGAAAAGCAGGGGTCAATTTATCCCTCTATTTCCCTCTAAATAGTGTCTCTTTTCTTCTGCTGTGGCCTCTGCCCCAAGGGCAGGAGTCAGGGAGCTGGTGGAGAGCCCTGTTGCTCAGCCTGGCTCTTGTGCAAGGAAGGGACAGTGGGGCACAAAGGCTTCCTATTTCCTCTGCCCCCCGCATAAAACTGTGTCTGTACCACCCAGAACAAAAGCATCCAGCTGCTTGCAAGCTGCTCTGTGTGCAATGCCAGCATCTCTGTGTCTGTGCCTGTATGTGCTGGTGCTTTGCAGTTCCCCTCTCCTTGGGGCACTTTGCTGTGCACCCAGGAGTGCATTCATACTTGGGTTGCCCTGCCTGGTGCTTAGTGTGGCATGTACAAAAGGCCCTTTGCAGTGAATGCCTTCTGGGCCTTGGTGGTTTTTTTTGCAGAGTTAGATGAGTGTCATGGAATTATCCCCAGTGTTCTGCCCCTTCTGTTCATGAGAAATGATCAAAAATATTCAAGAAACAGAACTTTTTTTTATTAATGTGAGTAATTTTTTGGAATGTTTCAACTGGCTCCACTACTGAGTTCTCATCTGTTGTAATTTCTCCTCCTGGGCAAGAGAAAATCAACGGCCAGCCTTTGGACTAGGAGCCAGTGGATTAATTTGCAAGTTTTCCAAGTATTGAGCGTTGCAAGACAAAGAGATTTTGTAATAGTGCTGGACATCATATAGGTTTTATGAACAACCTCACTTGTTAGAAATATTGCTTCCAGAACTCATCTAGAGAATTAAAAGCTCTACTTTTCTCTGTCTAAACAGAAACCTCACTGCTGGAGAAATGATCTTATGAAACAGCTCCAAGCTCTTAGATACTATTTTTACCACCAAATTTGCCTGCAGCTGCCAGTTTGAATTACTTCCATCTTTTCTCTGCTTGGAACAACCAAGGGAGTAGAGAAAAGAGAAAAAGAGAATATTCAGAGGTTCTGATTCTCTAGGATGCAGTAAGAATCTGTGTACCTGAAAACTCAATAGGCATAGACCGGGAATGGCTAGAACAATTGATTCCAGCATTTGTCCGTGTTGGCTCCTCCCTTTTCCTCATGTAACCAGTTGGATTATTACCATTGCAGTATAAAGCTGTAGATAATCTAGGACAAAAATACAAGTTAGTTTCCTTATGCATTGCTGATTTTCATAGGGTTGAAGAGTTAGCTATTTGGAAAACTGTCCTTATTTAAGAATTCAAACCTAGCTTGGATTTACAAAACTAGTAGCTATGCTTTTAATGTTACAAGCAATAAAGAAAAAAATATAGCACAAAATACAGCAAAGGCTTGTAGTTTTGATTTATAGAGTCTGATATGTGTTGACCTCGCTCTGTCTACAAAGCAAAGGAGTGTGGAGCTGTCTCCTCTTATCACTTGTATTGCAGTGATCAGTCTACTGTAATTTTTATCTATTTCCTGAGATACTGACAGTCTAGTGTTCCTGGATTTCACTTTTCGGTGATTTAAAAAAATTGTGTTAAAATAATCATGGCAATTGAAAATTTGATGGTTTCAAAAACAGATGTATTTCTAAAAATAGACGTATTTTTTCCTAGAGCATGCTATCTTGTTTATTATTGCCATCACTGAAATAAAAAAAAAAAAGTGATAAAATGTCAGGATTTTTACAGAAATTCTTTCTTAAACTTGGTCATGCCATGATTAAATTTGGTTTCTACATTTTCTCAACTGTGTCACAGAAAAAGAACTGTTATATGGTTCTCTCCCATGATGCATTCACAGTAGGGATGTTCAATAACTGTGCTATATTTTTCTCCGAATTCCAGTCATGTGACTGTGCTAAAAATAACTCTGCCTGTGACTTTTGGCTTTGTAGATTTGCTATATTTGCTGTAAATGGAAGAAGATGAGCAGGGGCTTCTAGTTGCTCAGTAGTGGTCTCTTACTGAAGCTGTGAGATGTCATATAAAGCAGCAGATATTAATTGACAGAATTAATTTGAATTATTACCGACGTTTTTCACATCCTAATATTGTGTTCTATTTATGGACAGATAGGGAAAAGTAGATATCTTCAGAATACTTTGAACTTCACTTCTAATTACTTCTATTTTAAAGATGTAAGTTCAGATGAAAGGTGGAATTAGGAGGTTAATTATCATGCATTTACCTTCTTTCTCTGGAGAACAGGCTAACATCTGTGGCAAAAAAACCCCGGATTCTCTATCACCAAGGCAACAGATTAACCTATGCCAATAACGCAAACATGCTTATGTATAAAGATTAATACTTTGTGGACTGCATGGTGGGGATTCCAATGGTTTTATTAAAAAAGGTGCTAAAATAAAGAACCTGTTAATTAACCTCTAAAATGCACCAAAAGGAGAGCTGTGCTGGTGAGTGCCAGGGAAAGTTGATGCAAAGGGCAGAAGACACAGCAGGCAACAGCCATGATGATAGAACATCACCTGGTGGGAAATAGATTTACAAACCAATACCTTACTGCTTTGAGACAGGGACCATTTCATTTTCACAGCTTCCTGCTGGACAGACCATCCACTGAGGCTTTGCATTTCCTCCCAACTGCATTTTTGCCACTAATCTAATGAATACCAAGGCCAGAAGAAGCATGTGTTAGGGCTGATCCAGAAGACAATCTGCTCTACAAAATGTTTATGGTCTACTTCAGCTGAAGTCAATGGAAAACTATTGATTTAAGTTGAGCAGAATCTCTCTCCTCTTTTAGAAAGACTTTTTTCTTCTTTTTAGCAATAAGCTTTTCATGGGATCCTGGCTTCTAATTAATAAAATAGAGTGCTCAAATTTAATTTATTTTATAGTGCAGGATATTTTCATGCAGTGTTGAGGAATCTTCTGGGTAAAATGTATGTTCTAAATCTCTTACACACAGCCAATGTAATATAAGGGAGTCTTACTGTGAATCGAAATCATACTTGTGCATGTTTACTTTATTTGCAGCCTTTGTATTTTCATAGTGATTTCCCTTCCTGGTGGAGAACATTAATTTTCAAATGAAAATCCAGTTAACAGTTTCCTAGAAAATACTTGTTAGTGCTGCCCAGTGTTTTATACACAACATCAATGATTTTTTTTATGTAGTGACAACTGAGGAAATGTGTGTATGTATGTACATAATATGCAACACACTTGATTCTTTCTTTTCTCTATTTATCAACATATGCAAGAGCTTATCTGTCTTTTCTCTTACCTTACACAGCAATTCTCAGAGAAAGTAACTGAGCCCTGGCAGCAAAGTGCCTTTAACTCTTGATGATAATTTGTTTGCATGGAAGCTTATCTCAACAAATCAACTTTTACTTCTACCACAACATTTTTTCAAGTCTGAGTTCTCCAGAGAGATAATTGAATGACAAAGCAGTACTTTCACTGAGAGGAGAGGAAACCTGAGAAAGAAGTCTGAAGTTTTAAGAAATTGTTTTAGGAAGACTCTGAAAAAGTGAAGAGAGTAGGAAGAGAAGAAAAAGTTCAATACTGCCTGGTGACATGGGAAGGATGGTTTTTTTACTACTGGGTAGCAAAAACAGGAGAGAGGAAGAATTGTGAATGTTGCACAGCACCTTGACCCAGCTGAGACAATACCTTAGCATGATTAAATGGCACCAATGATTAAATGGTGTGTGAGAAAGTACTGAGAGGGACTTCTCCAGATGCCAGAAAAAATTGTCAATTTGCTATTAGGTATTCCTGAAAACGTGAACTGTAAATCAGGAGTGTGTGTGTTCAGCTGGAGATCTGGGGAAGACAGCTGTGCTGGAAAGACATTGGCATATCTACAGTGGGTTTAGGGCCTTCCTAGATGAGTGGCATGGGAGGTGCTATTTTTACAAATTCAAAACTGATTGAGAGGTAGTAATAGGGAAGCTAGTAAAAGGGAGTATTTAAAACTTTTCCAAGAGGAAGACAGAAAGAGATTAGATAGCAAAAATACAAAAAATGAGGTCTCTCATCCTTTAATAAATGAATCCAAATTGTATTGGTTTTTTTTTTCTCTGCTCTTATGAGAAATGTGTCAGAAGAATGGATATCCAGAGCTAAGATCAAGCAAGCAAAAGTCAGTCCTCAATAAAACAAAACTAAAACATATTCTTACACTGTCCAGTATGTTGCTTTTACACCACTGAAGAAAGGAAACAAGTAAACACAGGGAAGAGAAGCTAAGGCTCACTTTGTAGCCTCTGGATACTGCCCTGAAAACAAAGGAATCACAACAGATTTTGATGGTAAAGATTTGTGTAAAATGTCATTACATGCATGGTGAGCTGTCTGATCCCTAGAAGACAAGATCAGTGTTTAGTTTAGTTTAGTATATAATCTTTTAACAAAATGAGATGTTTAAATTTGCAGTGTAATTCTTGGCAGTGTAAACATTGAACACCCAGGCTCAGGAAATGCTGGGATATATTTGGTAGTTATGTTTTGACTCTTCCTGCCTGTGTTTTTAGGTTAAAATATGGGTTCTGTGGGCTTTGGCCCAAGTTATCCATCTTAGAACACCATATGACCTGGAGTTTTTGGCTGAACCATGTGCACCATGAACTAAAACTTTGTTATTTCTCACCACTCTGAAGTGGGAGAGATCACAGAGTCATGCTGTCTGTGTTTGTCTGTTACAAAGAGCTCCTTTGCTCTGCCAGGGAAAAACACATAAAATATTCATAGAGCCTTGCAGAAGGGGACAGACATTATCATCTTCAGTCCAACAGATATTTAAATGGACATGGTAGAAGGACTATGAACCACAAAAACAACCCAAAATTCTGAAGTCCAAAGTAGTAAAATCTGGGATTTTTATTTCAGTGAAAGTTAGACTGTCACATCATAGGTATGTGTATAAATATCTAGAAGGATATAGGCCTGACTGATCACTGAAAGGGGAATTGAGGCAGATCAGAATTAGAAGGGGCTTTCCCCAAACAGATTTGAGTTCCACAAAAATTATTATCACAAAGCTAGCCCCAGCCCAAGATAAAAATCCTTACAACTTGAAAAATGGTAGGAGCTGGAGTTACTAAGAAGCAGGACAAGAGCATACAGTCAAGTGAAATCAAGGCCTCAGGAAATACCACAAATTATACTCTTTTTTAACTAGTCTACATTTCAGGTAGCAAATCTACAGCCAAAACCTTCCTTCTCTGTGAGCTCTGCACAGTTTCCTAATTTCTTTCAATACTCAGATTTGAGCAGTCTTTGCAGCCTCAGGCTCAGGTCACTCATGTAACCCAACATTTCCTAACAAAGAATGAGGTTAAGCCAGAATGATTTATCAATCTAGAGAAGAAAATTTATATTTTGCACAAGTTGCTGGGAAAAATTATTTTTTAAACATTTCTCTATTTTTTTATTCAATTTCTTTGCTGTAATAAATATTTTATTAAAGAGGCAGACAGATTCACTATGGTTAAATAAGTTCAGTATCTGTCATTTAATTTTTTGTCTCTTCAGCAGTTTGGCTATTAAAGTAAAACCACAAATCTTAAAGGCAAGATCAAGTAGATTAGAAATGATCATTGCTGTTTCTTCATATGGCCCATTCATTTTATCTTCAGTGCATAGACAGCTTCTTTATAGAATCCTCTGGCACTATTTAAGACTTGTCTATGTATGTTGTGGGAGATGAGTGGACTGGTGGGTTGCATTCTGTCCCATTTTTTTTTCCCCAAATTTTCCCTTTTTTCCTTCGAGCGCTTGAAGACCTCAGAGCAAGATCAGATTTCCATTACAGCTACACAGTTCAAGTGTATGAGATGTCCTTTTTTTGCCTGTTGGTGTAATAACCAAAAGGGACAATAGACCCTGTAGTTCCAGACAGACAGACATGAATATCTGAAGAGTGCTTGTAGCAGAAATATTTTTGTCTTCTGAGCATCATCCTAGATGTTGTGTTGCATGCAGGTGAGTAAGGGATGAAGTTTGCTACAGGGATGTACCATCAGCAGATGAGTCAGAGAGGTGGGGAAGGTATTGTCACATTTCTCTCCAAGGTTTGCCTTATTAATTTTGCAGTATTTCCTCTTTTTTTTTATAAAATTTATGAAAATAATGGTGATTAAAAAAAAAAATATTTTCTCCTAAGTTTAAGTAAATGGCAAAAACTCTTGGCTGCAACAGTTAAATATTTTTAATTTTTTAAAAAAATATTTTTTAAGCTGTAGTGCACTTAAAATTTTTTTACACAGTTATGTAAGTATAGGGTGGAAAACTCAAGAGTAGAGGTGATAAAGGACATCTACCTTCATTTGCAAGTCTATAGAAGACTTCCTCTTTTTTATTTCATCAATCTAGTGGTGCAGACAGCAAGAAGGCTAAAATGAGGTTAGCTCTGAGATAGATTGAATCTGTCAGTGTGCACTAAACTTTGGCTGGATTCCATAACAGCCTGAAAGTTGGTGAGCTGAGATGAAGAAACACTTTCATGGCTATGAACTAGACATGTCAGCATGCTGACGCCTAACACCCAGGAAAAAAAAAAAAACAACCAAACCCTGAGCTTTCAAGAGATACCACACCTGCTTCTAATAATAAATGACATGTTACTTCCTAGATATTCTCTTAAACTGAGCTATGTTTATCTTCTACCTGACTCCATGATAACTTTGAAGTTTGGATTAAAAGTCTTTCCAAAAAATTAATTCCTATTCATGGTCCAGACCTTGCTAGGCAGTAATTACAATGCTGCCAACTAAAGAAACTTGTCCAGAAAATTTCAACACCAATTTGCAATACTCACAGAGCAGTTTTATCCAGCTGTGCTTACATCAGTGCTTCTGGCTGACTTTAAGTTCACAAATGTGAAGCAGGATAAAGGCACACAAAACAACTAAACTGGAATGATCTCTACTGTGAAGTGAGCAGTTTGTTTTGTTAAAAAGAGAATAGAATTGGATTTGGTATTTGATAGTTTGAAACAAAAGCCACTGTGTCATGTCACCTTACAGTCCAGCTTTGAATAGTATATCATCTTGGCAAAATGCAACACTGTTTCTCTTTTGGCATGCAAAGGGAAATCTGTTCTTCCCAACAGAATATCCATCCTTAATCTAAAGTGTTTAAGAGAATCAGATTTGACCGCAAAAAGTCAGGATCAATCACAAATAAACATGTTTTCTGCTGATCAGCAGGTATTCTAATTCATCAGCACTTTCAATCATTTTATTGAGCTTTGTTCAGGTCTATTTTCACAGGCACAACATTTTATAGTATAAAAATGCTTGGCAAAGAAAATGTAACTACAGGAAATTGCTATTAACAGCAGGTATAATGAGGCTCAGTTTGAAAAATTCTTACAACCATTATAAAGTCATGAAAGCAGGAAAACAGACATAGAGCAGATCAGTGGATTATTGAGCTAAGTCACAAAGATTGCTTCTTTCTACTTTTTCTCTGTTTTCTTTTCAAAGATTTTTAGGAGGATTTTATAAGGTTTTCTAACTGAAGCCCAGTCAGCTCTGGGAGCTGAAACTAGGGTTTTGTTTTTTTTTTTTTAATTATCATTATTTATTTATTTATTTATTTATTTATTTATTTATTTATTTATTTATTTATCTCTGCTTGTATTGACTCTATCAGAGCTGGTCCAGAACCAGAATTATATACACCAGAGAAATAAATGATAAAAATTGATACATATAAATGTTCATTTGATGAACTTATTTATTAAAAATTGCTGTTAATGATGGCTTGGTTGTCTCCCTATTTTTTTGTCATACCATGAATATAAGTGTGTTACCTGAGGTCCTGCCTCTGGCTAGCTTTGTAACAATACAAAGTTAAAATAAAGGTAGTTCCTCTTGAACAAAATTTCTTGCTTTTTTTTTGAGTTCTTCACAGTGAAATAGTTTTGGTGGCGTATCTGAATAAGTAGAGTGCAACAAAATTCAAACCAGGTGTAGGAGACTGCATCCCCATTCACATCCTTATTGCTCTTCCTTTCTACATCTGATTTTAATTTGATCCTTTTGGTTTGTGAAACAGTGCAGTAAGTTTCACAAGAATCTCCATGTTTTCTTGTCCTTCCCACAACTAGAAACACAGAAAGACAAAAAATAGGGTCATAACAAAAACTTTATGATCTCCAGCAAAATTTAATTCTACAAGCAGGTTAAGGATTAGACAAAGGCTAATTGTAAAAATTCATGTACTCCCTTTCCCTTGTTATTGTTTTCTGTTTTAATATGAAATAGATGTAGAAGGATATAAACACAAGGTAAAAGAAAAATTTCAATGAATTTTTCAAAGTATTTTCAACCCTCTGTTCTATAGGGAGCAGTGCTACAGTGCTCACTGCTCAAGTCAAAGTTGGCCTCATGAGAGCTCAGTCAGTTCTGTTTCTTACTGCAAGTTTGTTACTTGCAGATGCTGTTAGAAGAGGTTATTGAAGTGAACACACCTTCCCAGCTATGTCAAAGAAAGAAATATCCACAACAATTATAAACACAGCTTTTGAGTCTTCTCATGGTTGATGTCATTACTCCATTTTGCAGGTAATATAAAACAGTTGTTGGCTATGTTTTTGGCAAATCAGCTTTATGATACCTTATAGATGGCTACAGAACAGATAAAACCATTCTGAATAATTACCTTGTACTTTTTATTTTTCCAAACTGTTTTTCAGCAAACCAAAGTTTTCAGTTCTCTCTCACTCATTTTAATCAAATGATGTAAAGCACCTTTAAATCTGAATTCAGTAATGAACCGATGATCACACAGGCACCTCATTTCTTTATCTATTGCTCTTAAGAGATCACTGTGCTCTTCACTACTTAAAATTACATTTCTCAACATAATCTGGAAAAAAATAGCTCTCTGACATGAATTAAAATGCCTCAGAATTTAATTTCCTTAAGATTTTGTTCAAACAATTTTTGGCACGTTACTTTCAAGTAGTCAGATCTCCAGGGTTGCATAATTGTTTTGTTTTTTTTTTCTTCCTGGTACCTGTGTGAATTTTATCTTGGGATTGAATTTCATGGGGGCTCACAGCAATAAACAGAGTCTCTGCAGTAACACTTCCTGTGACTCTGTGAGAGGCTGATGGAATATTTACAGCATTGCCTTCACTGTAATTGTGTGAGAGTCTTCTTTATAGTCCAGGTGGGATGTTAAACTTAATTATGCCATTGGCAGCACTCCAAACTATGACTTAAGAGATACATATATGTGACTGTATTCCTGAGCCTGTATTTTCATTAAATCAAACATAGGTGACACAGACAAAAAGTTCTAATACAAGACAATTCTCTGCAAAGTCTCTCTTTGTGGAACTCCATGGGTGATCCAGCACCTGGTTCTTGCAACCACTTGGGATAAGCCATCAGGTTTTGCCTGAGTTCAATCTAAAGATGCTATTTCTCATCACACTCTTGTATGTGGGGAAAGTTCAAGTTTTCCTTTCAGTTACCTTGAAATTGTTCTCACAGTTACAGTTCTAAAGGTTACCTGTCACAGGGAAATGAAAGTTTTAAAACAGCTCTGAAATATTGTTTGGGGAAGCTGTTGAAAAAGTCAACTGAATTCTGTATCTGCTAGTCATATTTGGGCATTTTTTAATGTTCCCTGGGATCCCATGTAGGATGGCAATGCTGAGAAAATTCACAAACTCTTCTTCCAGTCCAACTGGCAGGGCCATGTTCCTGCAAGGAATAGAGGAAGCTTGTCTCTTTTCATGTTGTGATGCACACACACATGACCTGCACAGATCCAGAGCTTGACAAATTCCCATGTCCCATAGTGTATTTTCCCTGGGTCAGACTTCCCAGATGTTGAACCTGTCCCTCTGTTGTGCTGTATTTCCCACTGCTGAATCTCATACATGTCAAACCCTTTTGATTTGAAGCAATGACAAAACAGTTTTTCTACGTGTGGCTTGGGATTTGGCAGATCCTCTAAATGAAAAACCATTTTCTGATGAGTTTGTTGCAGCAGCAAGAACTTATATTGTCATTATGTAAACTGAAAAACAAGTAACTAGTACCACAACCCCCTTGGATCAACTCTTTATCATGTTTACTCTCTTCTCTCTAGAAAAAAAATAGGTTTTCTTTCTGTTTTGGGTTTCTGTTTTTGGTCTAAACCTAAAACTTTTGGTGACACATTGGTTTTCTGTTACCTTTCTGTGCACTTCTAGATAGGAAGTTCCAGGGTAGGGAAATTCCTTTTTCTTCAGTGCCTTGGCAGCCATTCAAAATTGTTTTTCCACTATGAGAAGTACCACCTCCACTTGGATGAAACTGTTTTTTATGTTGTTTTTGGTTGCTCTGATGGAATTTCCTAGACAGTGTCAGAGTCAAGCTTCAACTTCAAAATGAACTCCTGAAGTAATTCTGATGATTGAAGTGGAAATATTATATGCCATTCACAAAACAAAGGTGTGACTCTAAAGCAAAATACAAAATTTGAAACCTGTTGCTTCAGTTGTTGAAAGGTACACTGATGGTAAGCTGGAAAAATTACAGAGAGAATTTCCCACTATTATTTTCCATCTCTTACTTGTGGAAACATACATAACTCTATATATGAGAGAAACCTAGCACTATTATCCTGAGTACAACTTCAAACTTATGAACAAGATAAGAGACTTGAGATTTTTTATCTGTTTGGAGGGGCTTTAACCCCACTTTGTGCTTTTAAATTGTATTTCACCATGGAACTTGCATACACTTTGTTTTTCAAAAATCCTTTCCTAAGAAAGAAAGAAAAAAACCCAAATCTCTGGGTAGAAGGGGTTGAGTTGTTCACTTAAGAGAATTGGCCATCTTGTTGACATGTTTAAATCAGAGTAATTCCATGAATTTGTAGCAGCTGGGCATCTGGATCTGAGATTTGGCTAATCTGGGACCCAAGCTTTGATAGATTAGGAATTATCAGCAAAGCATTTGAATCTCACATTCTTTTTAATTACGAGGGATCCGCAAAAATGGGCTGGAGAAAGATGAATGGTCTTGATTTCTTCACAGTAATATCTATTTTCCTGTATTGTAGCAACTTTATATGGACCTATTAGATCTATTTCTTATTTGTGAGTTAGCACCCCCTCTATTTGCAAAACAAAGTAGTGAAATGTATTTATTCTTCCTCTGGGGGTCTCAAAAAAGGGCACAGAGATAACTGTGTTTCAAGGAGCTTACATTGCCATAAATTCAGCTAAATTTGGTTCATGCTCTTCTCATTCTTCTGGCCCTCAGTTCGAGAGCCCTGATAAATTATTTACTCAACTCATTTCCTTCTTCCTGTGGTCATGGTCTCTCTGATCCATGGAAAGAGGAGAACAACTACAGAATCAATTTCTTCTGCATTTTTGAATTATGTGAATAGCTCTGGAATGGTGATGTAATTAATCAAGGCCCTTTAATGTCAAATACTGGATTTATATGACAATAAAGTGAGAGCTTTTGTGTGTTACGATACATGAACACACAACCAGCCAAATTGCTTTGTGTGTAAGTCTGTAAGCCTTCATGTGTATGAAGCAAAACACAAAATCAAATATTAAATAAAAAAAGATTCAGACACAATTCTATTCTACTTTTCCCAGATGGGCTGAATTCCCACCAGGGGAGGAATGGTAAAAATTTTTCAAATTAAAATGACCTAATTGAAAGAGAGCAGCAACGGATCCACATCAGTTTTACACAGATCCACACATAAGTACACAAGAAAACAAGGTCTAGCTTCTAAGAAGTACACAAACATTTTTTAATTGCTTTTAATCTTTTATCTATGTTGCCTTTTGCTCACAGAAAGGTAAAAATATATTAATATTGCTATTTTCATATTTATTACATATATATTTATGTATGTGCATATATATTCACACACACACATATGTATATGTGTGAATGTTCCACACCATGATAAAAATTTCTGTTTTTCTGAGCAAAACAGCTCCTACATCGCACCTAAATATTGCACTCATTCAAGTAGCATCATTCTTTTTTTATGTTTCTTTTGGCTTTAGGCTTACAGTTTGCAGAAATGCACATTTTATGACACTGAATCAAGAACTGGGGCAGCTGAAGAGTGGTCACACATCTGTCCTGCCTCCTCTATTAAAGCTGGAGCTCATGATATTCTGAACCTGCCTAAACTCAGCTATGAATGCCTGATCCTCAAGAGCTTAAACATGGGCTTGATTTGATGCATGGGAGCACTAGAAGAGCCAATGGGATGGCTTACCACACCTCAGGGTAAACAGGTGTGTAGGTCTTGCCAGCAGTAGGTTCCTTGGAATGGATACCCTTGTCTCATTTCATGGAGCAGGTGATAGAATGAAGTCTTGTATGTCACTGTTCCACTCACTGTTCTAAACAAAATATTGTAACATATCTCTGGCTCCTGAAAAATGCTTGGATGACGCATCTGGAAGTTGGTTGTGTTGTTTACAGGGGAAGGAAGGAGTGAATAGCCATGGGAAACTGGAAGAATTAGTGAGTGAATTTTAAGTGCTTGAGAAGTTCTGGGCAGCTGATGTTTCAATAATTTTTGGGAGATTTGCTATAGTATGTGACAGCCCCTATGACACATTTTATCTTGGAGCAATGTCAGAGAAGGATGCCTTGAAAGGAAATTCAGCTGCAATGATTAAACAAACCATTCAGTGAACATAAAAGCAGGTACCAGGAGATTTAGAACAGTTCTGAAATATACAATGAAATGGAACTTGTAAGAAGGTGAGGAATTTTACTTGTAATCTGTGACTGAAAAAGACATGAAAAATGCTGAACTAGACCCTTTCTGGCCTACTGAAATGATTAAAGGTGTTAGAAATGTATGGATTGCTACTTTATTCATTAGGGATGCTGGCTGACTAAAGAAGAAAGAGAAGTTCCGTTTGTCTGGGGGAAAATCCTCTCTGAGAAAAATTTGGCAAGCTCTCATGTGAGAAGCATTAAAGAATGAAAGCTTTTTTATTTTTTTAATGAAGGCATATTTTCTTCAACATCCATATTGCTGGTGGCACAAAGCTTTTGGTAAGAAAGTTTGGAGTGAAGTATTTGGTTGAATCTTATCTTAGTCTTCACAGATTTTTTTCTTTTGTGCTCACTATTGCTACAGAAAGCTCCCTAGCAGCTTCTTCTCTGATTTGTTGTCTCTGGTGAAATTGCAGGAAGTTGTTTGTCCTCTAACAACCTACTCTCACTCAATAGAGTAAGCTTTTCATTCCCTTATGCTTCCTATAACAGAATAGAAAGAAGAATGGGCCTTTTTTTGTGCTCTTTCATCTTTTCCTGTGACTGAATTTCATTAACTCCTACACTGTTAATATTACAGGTTTGTATCTAATTCATTTTTAAGTCTGTGCAATAAAACATGTCTTTAATTATTGTCTTCTACTTAGAATTATTTTCAAATTTAAGGAAATATTAAGTATTGTAATCAGCTCTCTACTAGATTTGAAATGTTGCTGTCAAAAGCAAATTTTCTTAAGTGTAAACTGTTCAGTAACACATCAGGATTAACATTATACAAATTGTCACAAAGACATCAGGCATTGAATCAGCTTTTGTTCATGTATTTTTATGGAATAGACTGACTGTGTGCAACCTTGGAAACTTCATTTGCTCTGCTAGAATGATCTCAAACAGGATTTGAGTTTAGGCATGAATGAGAATTTAAACCTTGGTGCAGCAGACCTGACTAGGTGTAGTATGTGTTAAGAAAGAGGAGATTTTTTTTAGCTACCCAGACAGAAGCAGAAGCAGCTGTTTAATGAGCAGTTTCCATAAACTTGGAGATGCCCAGGTCAAGTCAGACAATTGCCTGATTTCTGCAAATACTTAAGGGTCATCCCTAGCTTTCAGATGGTCCTTTTCTGTCAGTGTCCATTCAGTCTTACTTCTTGTTCCATCACATACCTTGCACATTGTATGGGCAAGTCATACATGCAGTTCTATCCCCTGTGTAGGTTAAACATGATGGGTACTATGCACAGGACAGTTTTGTTTATTGCCTGGGAAGTTCCATGTGTAAAGCAGAAGCCATGATAAAAATAGGGAAAAGACAAATAAGCAGTCTAAACTGCAATGCAAAGAAAAGCACAGTAGACTGTCATTTTATTAGGTGGTTCTGGTTAATTCTTGGGTCCATCCCAGTGGCAGCCAGCTAGAACAGAACTGGCATGGCAGCCTGTTTAGGCAGATATCTAAGCTGTGCTCATAGGTTGAAATCCTGGTCTAAGACCTCTTTTTCAGTGAGAGTGGGACTTAATCCACATCAAATTATGTGCATTCTACTTTTCCAGCCTGAATGGGGAGGGCCTGTGTGCTCACGAGAAGCAGAGATTGCCCGGCAAGGAATGTGTTGAGTAGTGTGGGTTCTCAGAGCTTAACCTGGTTAGGGTTTTTATCATTGCAATGTAGATTTTGGTATGATCCATTTAAAGCCAGCTGAGCTTCACAGAATAATGAATATCTGGTGAGGATGTGACCCTTAAGCTTTCATTGTAATAGTCAAAATATGATGTTCTTTTCAATGTAATGCAAATATCTTGGAAACGTGGAAACAATGTTGGTTAGAATCCTGATTATGAAAGAGGGTATTTTTCTAATTCTGTGTGGAATTATCAAGGTTCTTCTGTTGATATTTCTAGGTGCCTAATCAAACTATACTACTGGTCTGAATTTTTTGGATATGTAATTTTGGGAGTAGAGGACAGGGTTGATAGCTTTATAGAACTTTATAGAATTTCCAATTGCATTGAGAAGAAGTAAAAGTTTTCACCTGGAAAAATTCTGAACTTTGATTTTTTTCCAGACCTATAATACTGTCAAAACAATTATTCTGGATTATTTCTGAGATATCTCAATAATGTCATAGTTATTTTCTAGACTCAAGTGTATGGGGAAAAAAAAGCAATAAAAACTCCCTTTCTCATTCCTCTCCCAGATGTATAATTTTAATGCTTGAGTATTTACAAGAGATAGTCCAAGAACATAAAAAAATTTACAGCTTTTGCCTTATTTTATTCTGAATTTTTTTCCTGGTTGAACTACTTTTTGTTTTTCATGGGGAGGAAAATAAATTGTCTGTAAACTAGGGAAGTATCTTTAGGTTAGGGATTAAAAAAGCTTTTTAAAAAGGTTTTGGACTTTTTAGACCATTCTGCATGGGCCAAAATAAGATTTTTTAAGATTTAATTTTAAAAAAAAGATCTCCAGGTTGCAGGATGTATCTCACATGTTGTAAGACTTTTGACATGTCATTTATCAAAGCATGTGATGGCAATATGTCATAAGAAATCATATGTCTGAACTAGGAATGCTAAGTCAATAGTAAAATTGAAATGATTAGAAAATTTTTTTCATGGACAATGGAAATAAAGCTGAAATAAACTTATAATAAAATCTAAACACAGGACATAAGTTTATCTTTTCTTATCTCTTATTTGCAAAATTTAACACAGACTTTGTGTAGTCATACAAATCTGTCTTTTCTTCACTTTTACTTTATGTATTTTTTGCTATTTAGGCCTTCTGGGTTTATCAGAGCCTACAGCTCAGTTACTTTTCCTTCCTTTCTTCAAATGAGTGTTGACTTGCATAAATCACTAAATTTTCCCTCTCTGGGGCTTATTTCAATATTGCCATTGTCCTTTTTGTAGAAAAGTTACAGATTAGGCTGTCTTGATGATCTGGCTTCTTGTTGAGGAACTCAGCAATGTTCAGTCTCCTAGCACTGCCCCTGGGTGCTTTATTTGCCAAAAAATGTGGAAGATCCATCAATTTCCTTTAGAAGAGATGTTCACAGGGACAGATCCATCTTTGAAAACTCAGACAGGTGCCACTAGACCAAAGCTCACATGGTACAGAAAAGAGTCACATACCAAGTTTTTTTCTCTCCCCATTAAATATGTCTTAAAGACATTAGGTCTCTGCTTTTGCTGGAAATTTCGTCCTTATTTCTTAGACATCAGCAGCTTATGATTTATAACATCAACACCTGTTGCTGTAACAATACCTCCCAGGGTTTCACCAGAGATAATGTTACACTAGAAACAACAGGAATGTAACAGAAACACCTTTAATCTCCAATGAAAAAATATTCTGTCACTAAGTTAAGGATCTGACTGCTGCTCCATTTCAACAGAATTTAATGAGGGTTTTATTTTAGTGGAATTATTTATATTTTTAGACTAGATCTGCCTTAAAATGTACACAAATTAAAATTGCATGATATCTGGCCACAGAAATCTTTCAAAGCTTGACCTTGACCATTAGGAAGCTAAATTCTGAGGCTCTTAACTTAGAAAAAAAAAAATAATTTTTTAATGACAATTTCCCTGAATAACTTCACTCTCAAATTTTTCTTCTTTAGATTAATTAGGAATGTCAGTTTGATAATCAGTATCATCTCTTTTTTTTTTTTTTTTTTTTGGTAGGAAAGTTTTGTTACTCAGAAACAAGGCAATGTCCAGACTTTGATGGCACTGCCTCCATCCATCTAAGCAGAAGAGGGTGGTGATCCATTATGCAGGAATGAAAAACCTTATTTCTTAGAGAGTCAATAGATGTTGGGTCATTTTTTAATAACTGGTTTTCATTAAAATACTTATTGGTTTTCATTAAAAGAGTTACACAGATTACAATATATGTCATAGAACACTGGTTATAAAATACTTAATATCTCAGAACAACATCTGTACAAAGGAATGGTAGGCATGGAGGTCCTCCTTTTGTGAGAAAATAGGAGACATTTGACCATTGAACTTATCATCCTACCTTGCCTTATCATCCTTACCATCTTTTAGAACATAGAAATATTAAAAAAGAAATGAGAGGCCAATGCAGAACTGCATTTCTTTCTTGTTAGGAAGTATCAGTAAAAATTAAAAAAAAAAATCATTAAGTATTTAATTAACAGAGTAATGTATTAGGCAGATTTCAATGTTGAAGCTTGCTGGACTAAAAGAACATTTTGAACTTCATGGTAAGTATTGAGGAGTTTGCAAATACCAGTTTGCATACATTCAATCAATTCCAAGAGCTATAAGAACGTTGCTATGATTTTCAACTTAATTAGCACTTTTTTTTTCTATTGGATCTCTTTATGAAGTTGTGTGTATTGGAAAAATAAAAGATTTTTTTCAATTGTGTTTATTCCAAAACCAAACTACAGTCTTTTAAGGAAATTGCTTTTTGACAACTAAAGTAAAGTGGAGCATGTAAAATTATTACTTGTGACACATGCTTGTTCAGAGACTTCTCTGAAAGACAAGTTGCTCCATTTAAGAATACTTGCAGAGTTTATTCTTTGTAGTTTTGTGCCCTGAAGACATCCAAGAATGTCTTGGAGAGTATAGCAGCAATATGAATGCTGACTTCATTTGAATAAGTAAGTTTTCTTTCACTTCTCTGGAGTGGTGCTCTGTGGTAAATTTCAGGTGAGAAGAGTCCTGCTGTTCCCAAGGCAATATAAACACTTGGAAACCTCAAATAGTGCAGGAATGTTTGTCTGCATTTCCCTGCCATGTCATTAGTCAAAGTGAGACATTCTTGACCTGCAGAGGGTCCCTCCCTTAGCTGACTAAGGAACTTCCCCATTATGTGACCAGATGAGTCCAAAGAGCATTGTCAGAATAGTTTATGTCAGGAGCCCAGTCCTGAGAGAAAGGGTAGGAAACTCCTGGGAGAAAGCTGTGGGTGGATCTGTTCATTGAAGCTGTGGTTGTGCACTGAAAATGCCACAGAGGAGCTGGTATGAACGTAAATCTAGTGTACAACTCCTTTTCTCTTACAATCTCTTGGTGTAAAAAAAATACTTATCTCTAAATATTTTTACTGCTTATACAATCATAAGCTGGAATGCCAAAAAGTGCACGTATAAATTGGTGCAATATAAATTGGTGGCCAAAGATGTGTTTCAATCCACTCATAGTCTCAAAGCCTCACTGACAGAAATGAAAGTAACCCTTAATGCAAATTATTATCTTTGCCATGGACGGGTGCCTTGCAAAGCATCTGCTCATCTCTATAAGGGTTAAACAATATTGTCTCAATAAAAATCTATGACTAATTTACTGCTTTAACAGGCAACAAGCTAAAGACCATGAGGAGTGGGAGTGCTCAAAAGTAATCAGACTAGCACATTGTGTGTAATTTTACTGAAATAGAGGAAGTATGACAATGACATTTTCAATGTTTTTATTAAAATTTCTTGCCCAGTGGGAGATGTTGTGGTTTATAAATAACTTATTGTTTAATAGGTGCTATTGTGTTTTATTTTTCTACCATATTTAAGGGATTGAAATGGCAGGTTTTTGTGGGAACACTCAAGTTCTGGCTCTTAATTCCCCTCAGTGCCTGTCCTTAGATAGAATCTAATATTATAATCTAATCTGTCTTGCCACTGAGCAAAAAACCTGGTCATTCATGGCGTTTCTAGAACATCTTGAGAGTTTGATCTGCTTGTATTGTCTCTGAAAATATTTTACAAGTTTGCAATGAGCCTATTAGTGAAATGTAAAAAGTGAGAAAGGTTCTGTTTTGGACACAGCATCAAAAAAAAAGGTGCTCTTAAAAAATGTTCATTTCTTTGAGACATTCTGAAAAAATTCTTCTCTTCTGGAGGGGAAATAGCTGGTTTAGGTGCAGTTCCTAAAAGTCAGTGATTTTCAGATGTTTTTAGGCTTGATCTTTCCACAGAGTCATTAGTGGATCATGGAAGACGTATCAAGCAGACCTCTTGTAAAACAGCAAATTATGTGCCCAAATTATTTGTCCTTTCACAGGTACTTGGAGACTTTTCTCTGGGTGGATGTACCTCCTGACCATTTAAAAAACCACCATTGCTGGGAGAAAAGGTAGGGCATTAACCTATTTTGGGCCTATTTGTACTACAATCTTGATGAATCTACTTTTCTCTCCATTCTGATCAATATTATTAAATGATAGTTTACAGCTAGTTCTTATGAGTCATTGAAGTATAATTCATAATTTAGCTGAAATGATTCACATTCTTGCCACATCTGCCTTTTAAAACATCTGTTCATTTGCTGGTGATTGCTAAAACATAAATGACCAAACCAGGATTTACACTGGCCTGTTTGCTGACCCAATGAGCAACCACTGATCCAGTGCTGGTTTGTGCTCGTGGAGGGAAGGATGCTTTGCATATGGGAGGGAGCCATAGAATAAAATGCAGTGACAGAACAGGGACCAGAACCATGAGATTTTGTACCAAATCTAGACTGTTTGCAATGAGATCATGTAATTTTAGGAAGATATGTCATGATGCTGGCAGCATCTGAGAGACACCATTTGTTAGACTGCTAATGAAAAAAAGAAAAGATGTTCCCTTGTGATAGAGACCATATTCTGTGATTCTCTCAGAATGCCATTAGATTCTTGCCATAATCAGACTAAAAGTGTAGCAGCTCTCTTTTTAAATATCATTTAATTTAAACTGTAATCACTCAAATGTCTTCTCTACGATCTTTTCTGTCTCTGAATTTCTAAGCTGTGTCTAAAGATTTTATAATGAATTTCTTTTCTCAGAAACACCTTGCTGTCTAGTGTAACTGTACAGAAGACAGGGGAATCATTTTGGCTTTATCTCACCACAGCCAAAATGAGAATTCAGCTTTTAGTGTCAGGCAATATTACGGAAGTGTGTGAAAGTTGTTTCTTTCTTCTGAAAGATCCATTTTTTCTTTCAAATACAAGGCAATCAATGCAATGATATTGGTGCAAAAACCCCCTGAGTTTCAAAATGGTAGTTCATTGGACTGTGGCAGCTTCACTGAAATTCATACATGACATGAAATTGTGCTCCTTATGAAGTGGTTTCCAAAGGCTAACACAGCATTCTTTCTTAGCAGTGAGTTGTAATGTCTATAATTTGTGAATAAAATAACAAAAGACATTTTAAAATGTTCAAAGCCAAAATTTTCTTGGAAATTGTTGTTTAGAAATTACACCAAATTTACTCACACATTTATAGATATGCTTGTTAAAATCAGAGTACTTATATGTATAAGCTAGTTGTGCCCAATCATGCCCGCATTCACTCTCCACCAAGTGGAGTTACTTTTTTGTCATGTTAAAAATAAGGCTGCTCCCTTCATTCATATTGTTGGTTTAAGAGTTTTGAAAAGTTAGCAGTGGCTTCAGCAAGTCAAATCAAAATCATCTTGGGTAAAAATATTATTTTTATGTCATACTAGTTATGTTATTGCAGTGCTGTAGGACATTTAAAGGGGGCTGAGTGTTATGAGAAACAGGCTCTTTTTTCCTTTTTTTCTTTTTAGTTTTGGAGGACAGAGAAAAGCAAAGAAAAGTTCAAAATCAAGAAGTAAGTTCGGAGCTGCGCAGTGTGATTTCTTTGCTGTAACTGTACTGCAACAACAGTGTTTTCAAAAAAATCAAGGAAGTTTCACTAGTTTAGACATTTTTAACATGAACCTATACAGTTCTCCAGCAATCAGTCTTGTGTTTCCTCCTCTGTGTGGCTGCCTCATATAAATTGCAGCTGTTGTTTCAGCTTCCAGGCAGTTTGTGTTCATTGCACTCTGAAGAAAAGACAATATTCCTTACCTGGATTAATCTAAGATACCCTTGTTTATAACTGTAGACTTTTATCAGAAGTTTCTTGAACTTAGATAAGATTGTATGAAGTATAATAACAAATACCTGAAGAGCTTTAGAAATATTTCAGGAGGTATTTTCTTCAAATGAGTTACTTTAATTTTAAAAGAATTTTAAGTAGCTTTAGAGGATTCCTGTGGTCCTTTGTTTTGCACTGCATGAAAAGCCTTTTTCTGCTCATGGTCTCTGTGATTTCATCTGGAAGGAGTTAAATGAGTAAGTGTTCAGATTCAGTTTGAAGCATGCTATTTGCATTTGTTGTGGCCAGGTGGGCACAGCTCTCTCTTCCTGAACTCTTTACCCAGCCAAACACCAAACTAATTCAGTAAAACATTAGGCAAATTGTTTTTATACAGTCATGTACTAAGTACAAGCAAGTCAGGTTATTCAGAAGCAGTTGGCAGGCTGAAAGCTGTGTTTTCAGTAAGAACTTCTTGTTACATACCTTTTAAAAATTCTGTGTATTTCAGTCTCAGCTGGTTGACTGTGATCCCTCTGCAGCTGAGATAAAAAGGCACTTCTGAAACAAGACTCAGTCTGCCTATTTTCTTATGGAGAGAGATGCCCTCCACATTCCAGTGATGAGGGAGATCTCAGGATTTTGGGTAGGAGCTTCAATGAGGCCTCTACTGTTGAGGCTGTTTGCAGTCTATGGAATGAACTCTTCCATAAAACATCTCCATCTGGTATGGTGAACTTTGTTTTGGTAGGGAACTCTGATCAGCTTGAGACTGGCTGCTGCAAATACTTGCTTTGCATGAGCAATAAACATAGATGTGAACTGGGAAGAAATCTATGCTACCAAGGAAAAGGTACTGACAAGAGTAGTGCGCCTGCCTGACATTTGCATGTTTCAGAAATTGACTTATAGAGGAATATAAAATGATTTCAGGTAATTTCTCATCCCAGTTAACAAAAAAAAAGGAAAAAGAAAATCAAGTCTGGCTTCTATTAAAGTAAATAAGCAAATACAAGAGAGCTACAGTTTGGAGGAAGAGAAGTTTTACCTTCTAATAGATGAAGTTTAATTATGGCTTAAAAGAAATAATTTGCATTCCACTTCATTTAAAAAAGTGGAAATAAGCATGTGAGCAGAACTGCTTGTGGGATAGATAAGCATCTGTTGATTTTACTTCTTCATCTGTGTTACAGTTTTTGGCATTAAACTCCACTGTTTTAAGGAACTTTGGGGCTTTTGGGCAGTTCTCCATATAGCTGGAAACTTCTACTAAAATGTTAAAGGTTCATTCTATTTCTGCAGCAACAGGAAATAACCCTAATTATTATGAACTTTGAAATCTATGAATTATGAGATTTAGAAATATCTTTAATTTTAGAGGCTGACAACTGGATGGGGATTACATTCTTATTTTGTCATTGTCTGTAGCAATGCAAACATTGCCTGAAATACATAAAAATTATATCATAGCATTTATTCTACAAGGAAGTATGAAGGTGTAACTTGAGCAAAAAACTTCTTTTTCTCCTGCAAACCTGAGAGACTATTTACTCTATAAAAAAAACCAAAACCAAACAAACTAAGCAACTCCAAATGACCAAACAAAAAAAGACTCCTATTCTCTTCCTCTCCCACTTATTAAATTATGCTCTTAGAAAATCAGTCCAAAACATAAATCCTATGGGTAGCACTCCCGGGGCTGAGCAGTAGGGATGCATTGACTGGAGGGAAGCTGTAATAATATTTGCTGCACACCAGTATTTCTAAGCTGTAGTGCAAGCTGATTTAGCTCAGGTGCCCTCATCATCTCCATGTAGGCACCTCTCCAGAGTGCAGTGGAGAGCTTTGTACCCTCCAGGTCCTGAGAGGTTCTGCTGACCCAGGGCTGCTTTACACTTTGCAGTTGGTTTGTAGTTTGGCCCCATGCGGTAAAGACTCGAGCCCAGTGTGCTGTCTCTGCCTGCTCAGGAGCACACAGGGTCACTGCACGAGCACACTCAGCCAGGTTCCACCTTTCAGTCAGGACTAGAAGGGGCTCATTCACTGCCTCCTGTCTTACACAGTGCACATGTCCCTCCATTCACCCCAAATTCAGCAAGGTACAGTCAGTCTTACCTGTTCACAACAGGATGCCTCAGCTGGCAAGGAAACATGAAGTAAACTTTCTTTCTTGTTCTTTTTTTGACTATCAGATTTTTAGATTTGTCATCTTCCTACCTGAAGTCACAACATTTTAGACTGTTCTTTTTCCCTGGGCAGTAGTTTTGCTCCTGTACACTTTGTTTCTCTTCTCTTGCTGCTTCTTTCTCAGAGGGACAGAAAACACTTGTAGTAGTGGCGTGTAGTGGTGAATAAATAGAGCAGATGTGAACACTTTCTGAAAATGTTGTACAGTTTTCTGATCTGCATTGGAAAAGTGTGTATGGGTAGGATTTTTATGGATGTCTCACAAATCCATGTGTGGGAAAAAAGACAAGTGAAACTCTTTTGGGCTCAGTCTGACCTTCAGAAGTACTGGAGTCTCACACTGTTCCTTTTTTTTTATTTGGCTTGATATAATTTCCTCTTCTGTTTTTCAGATTCATGTAAACTAAGAAAATATATGTAAAATCCTGGACTTACTTATTATATTTAGAGAAATGCAAATCTAGGTCTTTGCCTAAAAGCTTTTGGCAGGTACATGAGGTTCATGCAAGCTGAAGCTGTCAGTGTAAAGCCTTCCTGCCAAGGCTGCAGACTGGTTGCCAAAAACTCTTCAGTGAACAATGCTGCTCTGCATAGCAAGGAAAAACCTCTTTAACACTTGGTTCCTATGGCCATTTGTCTGCTTCATGTCTGTAAGTTGCTTTTGAGATTCTGAGGCCCCTGACTGGGTGCTGAAATCCTGTTGGTTCTCCAAGGTGCTTTAGCCTTACCAATTTCAAAAGAAGGTAGACAGAAGTGCCTGTGAAGAGAGTGCCTATGCTGGCAGGCACAGATGGAAATGAGCAAGCTCTGTGTGCCCTTCTCCTGCCAAATCTGGTTTGAAAAGCGTGTTGGGCCTTGCTGAGGGGTACTTTATCACTGCACCAAGAGCCATGCAGCTGCATTAGCTCTCACCCAGTGCCACGCAGCCTGACAAGCATGCATGTCTCTGTACAGTCCTGCAGATGTACCTTATTATCTAGGCCTTAATGCAGGTATGAAGATACTTTTGTTCCTATTTGCTTTTTCCCTGCATACAATGGTTTTGTAATCCAGTGAAATTCTTGGTTTTGTCTTTCAAACCTTGTGAGGTAAGAGGAACCTACCATAAGCAGAACCTCTCAGTATCACAGACAGAAAGACACAAGGGATTTTAATGGCTTATTTCCCCAACTCCATCAATTCAGGATGCTAGTGGGGTTTGGAATTCATGTTCTTCCCAATTCCCAATTCTTCCCAATATAGGTTTCTTAAAGTTCTAGTTACCTAGAGTAATACACATAGGATTACTTTATTTGCTTTAAAAAATTAGTATTTTGTTGTTTCTTCTGCAAAGCATACATGCAGCACTTAGTACATGATTAGAAAAAATTTATAGATTTTTCCCACTTCTCACTTGCTGACACTTTCAAGTATCTTGTCTGCTTCAATTGTTATTGTTATTGCTAACAGTGTGTTTTAGCTAGGGTTTTATCTGTATTTCAGTGCTTTCCAGTTTATTAACAGTCATCTATCATACCTTCTCAAACACAGGATGTGGTTTTTGGCTTCAGCACTCTGAAACTTTCTGCAGTTTTAGAGAAACTGGTAAATCTAGAGGACAGGAGATATTTTTCTTTAGATAACAAATAATAAATAGGTAGACAAAGTTTGGTATCTTACTAAAATGTATTTCCTAATATGAAACATTTATAAAAGTTATTATCTGCTGAAGGGTCTTATTCAATTAGAGGAGTATCTAAATTCCACCAAAGATCACAAGCTTAATGAATGTTTGCTCCTGGCAAGCCCCAAGTATTTTCCTAACTGCCTTATTTAAACTCTTTGTATCACCTTGTTAGGTGAGTCTTTCTCTCTCTGACTAGAAAGAGCAACATGGATGAAATTCAAGCCAACTAAATATGCTTTCCATAGCAGCAGTATGAATTTACTGCCACAGATTTTTTTAAAAAAGTAATTTACATGAAATAGAGATGCAAGATATTTCATGAAAGAAATGCTACACATTGGTTAACATTGCCAAACAATTGCTAAACATTAGACCAACCCTTCTAGTACCACAAGAAAAGGTAGTAAGCCTGATCATTTTCCCTAGACTCATTTGTGCTGTAGTCTGTTCTTGTTTTGTGCACAGGAGAACATAGGCAATACCTTTCAGAGAACAAATTGAAAAATTGCTTTAGAAATGGTTGGGATTGTTAAGTTCAGATGCAAAGTGACATCTAAATGTGAGTTAGTATCAAAACAAGGTAACAGATCAAATGTTAGGGTTCTTGTCTTTCCTCTCTTCTGATTTGTATCTCTTTGATTAAATTTTTGCTCTCCTGTTCTTCCCAACATTCCTCCCTACCTTTTTAAAGTTTTAAATTCTATACTATTGTTTTCCTTTCCCCAGATAATTATTGGATCATTCACTACTGCTTGGATAAAACAAAAAAACACCCTTGGGTTTTTAACTTTCTGATTACTCTGGGCTTTCCTGACTATGCTATGAAAGATTCAGCAGTAGAAAAGGTGAAGGAAGGGAACTGACATCTGTTTTGGCTGCTAAAAAGTAGTAAAGGATCTTTCATCATTTATAATTTGCATGTATTTTTTGTGAGTATTTTTCTAAATTGAAACCTACATTCTCTTGTGACTCACCCATCCCCTGCTTTTCCACTTTTTGCATTCTTAATCTGCCTTGCAAGGACTGATAGCTTACCTACAAAACGAGCTACTTTCATAGGAGAATGGCTGCTACTTTAATGAAGTTATCTTCTCCTATATTCCTCATATCATGCTGACCAATAAAGCATAAATGGCAAATGGCCATGGTGCTGGACACTGGTGGTCCTGCCAAGATCACTGCAGTTGAGTTTTCTTTCATCATCACCTCACGTGGTCTAATAATTTCAATTTGATTATTTTAATAAAAGCATTTTTTACCAACCAATTTACTAAATCAGACATAAATATATTTTTCTTTCTTATGGCATTGTATGTTCACACCCACACAAAATGTACTGTTTGAAGGAGGCTTTGTGCTAAGCAGAAAAAACTAAAGCCTGAATTTCAGGGTCATGGTGGACCACTCCTTTAGGGAATATTATGACTGCCACTTACAATCACACAGCTTTTACTGCAAGACCAGAACCTCACATTCAAATTGGTTCAGACCTCTTTTTCATCCAATGGAAATTTTATCAGCAGAAGCACTCCTACACTCAAAGGTGGTATGAAAGCATATATTTCCTAAAAAGCTTACTTTTCAGATGTCTCTGCTTAAAAAAGTGGAAAGTCTTGCTTTTGCAGCTAACTTGCAATGTTTGAAAGAAAGAAAAAAAGTTCTTTTACAGTAACATCATTTTATAAAATCTACCTTTTCTTAGATCATTTTAAAGTACAAAAATACAAAGGCCTGAAATTCACACTGGTTAATTTTTTTTTTGTCTGAGTTTATTCACAGCATATATACATTTCACATTTTTTTTCAGCTTTACCTCTGTATTTGCATCACTTTTAAGTGCTTGGTTTACTTTAGCTGTGGAAAAGTCTGAAGTAATCTACTTTGAATTTCTCCTGTGCTTAAAAAATAACCTACTCTTCCCCTTGAAGTGAAGCTTTTTCCTTGCATTAAATTTGACGTCGTAGTGCCTTTAGTCTAATTTATTTAATATATGCAATATATCTTTCTAGTCAGAATGAAATTATTATTTTTCCTTTCCTAAACTGGTAGACTTCTGGGGTCATTTCTCTTCAACTTTAGGAATGGGGAATCCAGTGGGTGAGTAGGTTCGGATTACATGTTTTTGTCTTGTGAAATTTAAGACCTTTTCAAGTTGTAGTGGTTCCCCAGCCCCTTTTATAAAAGGCATGCTAAATATTTTTCATTGGGAAAAAAAAAACCCAGAAAATAAATTCATTTTTACCACACACACAGCTACTCAGCTCTTCTGAAACTGGTTGCAAATACTGTCTTGTTCATGTTTCTGTTTTGCTATTTTAATGTATCAGGTCTAGAACTTTCAGACTATTATCTTCAAAATTTCCATTTTTACTTTTTTTTTCATCCCATTTCCATTATCCTCCCGTTGCAAAATAATTTTGCTTTTAAAATGCACTTCTGGTAGCACTGCAGAAAACTCAATCATCCAAGTCTGGGTTTCTGGAATACCCAATCACTGTGCTGTGCAGTTTTCCCATAGCCCATCTGATGTCCTTTGTCCCTCCATGAATGGAGGCTTTAGACTTGTGATGAAGTCCTGTGGAGAAACAATTGCAAGTCACATAAGCGAGTTATGAAATCCAAGAAAAAGAGCAAGTCTGAATCCAGCAGCTCACAACTAGAAAAGTCATTTTCAGGTGGAATTGTAGCCAGTTGGCTGCATCTTTTAAGAAGAGATTTTGAGTGGCAAAGCATAATTGGAAGAAGGTTAACAAGAGAAAAGTTCTGTTGTGTGACTAAGTCAGATTTGCCCATGACAAAGAGTGGAGAGGAACAAGAAGAAAGCTGGCAGTCAGGATTCATGCTTCAATAGACCAATGCTTACAAAAAGAAGGTAAAAAGACAAAGAAATACACCCTCAGAAAAATATGATGGTTAGGTAACTCCTAAGTATTCAAGTCTCTGTGCTGCCAGGCTGGAAACAAGAATATAACAATCTTCATGAATATTTTGGCTCCTTTTGCAGGAGATCTGAACACTTCAGTGACCAGCTGTCATCTGAGCAGGCTATATCTAAAAAAAGTATTCAGAATATTTTCTGTAATGTGGGTGTCTAGCAAGCAGAGAAAAAGGGATCTTGATGGTCCTACTATGACAGCTTCAGAGTTCAGTTTATACTAGATCTCTGAGTACTCTGTTAGGTATGAAACTCAGCGTAAAGTGTTTTTCTACACAGTGGTTAAGAGAAACAAAAGATGATAAACACATCAATGCTCAGCTTGTGAGGAGGCAGTAATACCTTATGTCAGCATACTCATATAGTACTAAGACACAGGGAACTACCTGCATGGTGCTCCAGCAATACGGAAGTGACAGGAAATAGAGATTAGGTGCCTAGACACAGAATCAAGTTACAGAGCATCTTGGAATTTCAAAAGATTCCCTATAAATAAAAAAAGCTTTGAGTAACCTGAACCTTTCCAGTTTGGAAGGAAATTTCCTTGACTTGCACTATCTGAAGGAACAAAAGAATGGGGCTGACATTCTTCCCTCTCTTTTAAGTTCCTTCTGTCTCTATAGAAGAGTGGATTAATATAATTGTCTTTTATTCTTGTTGAAACAAATTATCCTTGTGCCTATAGCCCTATGCTTCAGGTACCCTAAAAATTTGTTGTGAGAATAGATTCATGTAGTCTCACCATCTGAATGAAAAACAGTGAGCTGAAGTGTGTCCAAAACAGTGACCAATGTCTTCAGCTTGCTGGGAGCAGTGACTTGGATAGATCTCTTAGATTTAGGGGTCGTGTTTTAAGCACAGTTTGAGACATCAGTCATAGCACAGACAAAAAGTCTGAGGATCACAAAGTTGAATTGTTTGAACATCATCCTACAAGCCTGTATGACTCACAGTTTATGGAAGCAAATTGCCATGGTTGCTATCAGCCCCAGAAAGGCCATTGACCAAAATAGAAGCTTTCATTTACTCATTTACCTCAGAGACAGATAAAAAGGTTAAGGTATGTTTTTGAACAATGGAGCAAACTTTGAATTTTCTTCTGACATAGCTGACTAGGAAGTTACTGATTTGGTTGTGTCTGCTTCATTTTATCAGCAACAAATGAGTTTAAAACAAAAAAGTGGAAAAGAAATGGCAATTTTAGTTTGTTTCTTGAATGAATGAACTTAAAAAGTATTTGAACTTAAAAAATATTTTTTATTCCTTTTCAGCTCTGTATCTTACTTGTTGATCCTGTATGGCAAGAAGCATATTTTCAAAAGAAAAACATCTCTTGCTGTATTAAAAAAGGGAGTTGCATCCCTATTTATGAATCAAAGAATTTTTTCCTCTGTGTTATAAGACAAAGAGGGAGTTATGATTTGAAACTCTAACCTAGTATAAGGCAACAATACATACAGCACTTTACTTTAGGGCTTTTATCAAACAATACATTTCTTGCATAGCCATTCTCCTTGATATGTGATAGTCTTGTGACTGGTCTGTACTTTCACATGACTGTAGTTGCTCATCATGGAACATAGAATTGGATTTTTAACTTGTTTAAAAATAAAAACCATAAGAAGAATATTAGCTACTAAGACTAGATGTTTTTAAGTGTACAACCAATCAGAGATTTTTTTTGTGATACACATTTCCTTTGTTTTCCATCTCTCCTTTAGAAAGTACATAATCAAAGAGTCACTTCTGTGTCTTCAAAAGACGTGTCATTTGAGATCTGAATTCAAATAATATTTACAGTATGTGGTGGTGTACCCTGAAAAGTCCTTAATAACATCTGAGTGTGCAAAGCAGTTCTTTAAGAATGAGGAATTTAGGAAAGAAAAATGGGGTTTATTCTTTCTTCTTCTTGCAGCTCAGATACATTTCAAATATTGCACAAATGAAAACATTGTCAAGTGCTTGTCATGAAAAATCTCCAAAGAGTTTCTTAAAAGAACCTAAATATGAAACAATCATCAAGAAATGAAACTACATATAAAATCTTAGCATCTGACTCAAAATACATTCTAGGATGGAAAATATTTCAAATAATGAAAGTGTAGCAAAGAAACAAAAAGAAAAAAAGTAATCCATAAAAATTTATTTAAAATCATCTTATAAGCTTCCAAACTTGGGACATTTGCATGATTTCATGGAGTGCTCCCCAAAATGTTTCTGCCTGTCTCTAAGGAGTGGTATGATAGAGGTTCATGGTGGATCTATGCAGTTGCTGTATCACACATATCAAGTGATTTTTATGTCAGATGATGTTGCCAGGAAGCTCTTTCCCAAAAAATAATTTACAAGATGATCTAGTATTATATCACAGTGGATCTCAATACATTCTAATTTGCTGGCTTAAGGAATAATTGTTCTCATAGAACAGATCTCCAGAAGTTATTCATCTTCACTTTTGTGCCAGGTTATCAAGGAGCATCTTTGCAGCAATCGAGTCTCTGAAGTGAGTGGTTTGAGCCTTTCGGGGGCCCACTGTACTAGCAAGGTTTATCATAATCTCTCTCAAAATCTCACTGTGGGAATACTTTAAAATTCTGTCCTTGCTTATTATTTGAGTAATTTTGAAAATCTGGTTCTATTGTTGCATAATTTGATTAATTACATGTAGAGGTTTAACAGTGGAAGAAAAATACTACTGCAAGCAAATCTGTGCACCTTGGCATGCCTGAGCAATTCCATTCAATGGATCATATCTGTATCGTGGAAGCAATTAATAAACCAGAAGGATTACTCTTAGAGATGAGCTGTAAAATATTAAAGGCTCTGCTGCATGGCAAATGTGCTGGATGGAGCATGGTGCTCTGATGCAAGGCACTCACCCCTATAAGAACATTTACCAGTTCTTGACCTGCCTGATTCTTAGAATTTTCAAAGGATATAAGAAAACACTTTTTGGAAGTCCATTTGATCTAAAAGCATAACTTGCGCCTATAGTTTTTTTCTGACTTTACTGTTTTACACTGATTGTTGGTTTTCATCTCCTATATCTATATATTTTTCAATATTTTGCTCAATATATGTCTGATATTCTGTTAAGGGTCAGGCTCAAGAAACAAAATCTTGCAACAACAGCTTTATTTGTCTACAGTGGGTTGAAATAAATTCTTTTTTCTTCTGTGACTTAGAGAATATAGGTGCTGATTGTTCTGACAAATTTCTAGCCACAGTTGTGCAAATTCATTGTGTTTAGAACTAGTGAATCATCCCACTGAAAACACGTTTCCTATTCCTTGGTGCACAGTCTTGTAAGAATATATGACATGATATCAATTAAGCTGCTATCAGCTTGATTAGGAATTGCCAACATTGATTGAGAATGAAAGGTTTGCATCTTGCTTGCTAAATACAGAGAGACAAATGAATTTACCTTATTCATTGAGAGAAATAAATGGAAGCCCATATTCTTCCCATCATTTTAAAAGACATCCTCTTATAGTAAAAAGCTTAGCAATTACTGGTCAGCTTCCCCAAGTCTCCTGAATGGCATGGCCTCTTTCAGGGTGATTTCAAAGCATAGGTGCTGGATTGCATCCATCTCTTAGATGTCAGTTTAATCCTGGTAGTCACTTACATTTCGCAACGCAGCAAATGTAAGTGGAACATGGCTGTATATTTAGAACAGGGCTTTCCAAACTCAAAACAACTTTTAAAAAAATCCCAAAACAGCAATCAAATAAACGAAAAGGTTAAGGTGTGTAACAATATGAGTAAGCATTGTCTGGATCTTACATGTTACAAAGTGCAAACTCTATTGTTAATTGATGCATGGTTGATCTAGGTTGCATTGCTGAATTTGGCTACACAATCTGTTGTCCTGACTTTCATGGAAAGTGACCACATTGCAGATTCTTGTAGCCAAATTTCCTGACTTTGATAGACAGATGATGGAAATTGGTTTCAGCATTCTCTTTTTCTTTGGGAAAAGACCCCTTTGAAACTGGTGAGAGACTGTCAGACTGTAAATGTGCTCATTGCCTATCTGAGAGTTGGGTAGTAATTAATGTTTACAGAACCCTTGGAAAAAAGTGATCAAAGTAATTCAAAGCACTATAATTTGTGCTTGAGGTATGAACATTTTTGCACATCTCTCCACCCCACTCAAAGTTATAGTACAGTCATAATGGGCTGGGATTATAGGCCAAGGAAAACTCCCTTTGGTAGAAAATACAGCATACATTTATCTTTGCATTTCACCTTCCATCATACTTGAACTGTTGTCATCTCAAAGGTAAAAAACGCAGTTCCTTGTCTAGTAGGCACAATTTTACTCAGGTTTATTTCTAATGATAAGGTGGACAATTTAGAAAAGTGGGAGTAAAAATCCTTGCTGTTGCCTAGGATACACACTCAAATGGCTGGGGGAAAAAATAGAGAGGATACAGAAGTTCCTGCTCTGAGGGAAAGTGCAATTTGCACCTGGGCAGAGGAGAACACAGTAGCACTAGGCAAGTGGAATACATGAGGACACAAGCATCTTATTAACCATGCTTTCTAACAGCAGAATTATATTCAACTTGGCTGCATTTCCAGCAAAATAGGTCAGTGGCTTCTGGCTATAGAGGTATTACAAATCAGTCTTATGCTGAATGGACAAATACAGGTAGTGTAATTTCCCTTCATGCAGCAACTTGTTGTTAAGTTTGGGGATCATGATCCAAATACCAAAAAATATTGATAAATCACTAACTTCACAATTTCTTTTCAAGAGTCTATTATGTTTTTGTTTTGAAACTGAAGAAAAAGCAGACTGAATTATGGAAGAAGCTGCATAAAATAATTTAGTTTTGACATTTCTTTTTCTCTGCTATTTTTTAGGTAAATAGACAGTGATAAACCTGATGGACTGAGGTGAATAATTAATTGTGCTATAAAAATTCCGAATTATTTTTTTTTGCTTTTGTATAAGATAATGCCCATTTGGAACCCTATTAAATAAGCAAAAAATTAAGCATGATACATACTATGACATGTAATAATTATATTAGAATTTCTAATTTATTTCCTTTTGGAGAGCTAGAGATTATGTACCTTTTTTTAGGAAACAATTTTATATAAGCCTCATCTTCTTGGAGGTCCATCTTTAAAAGTGAAATGATGCATCCTTTTTCTGCATAGAAACCCCTTCTTAAATACTTAACATCCACCTTTTCTTGACTGAAGGCATAGAACCCTGTGGAAATGGCTGTTCTTCTTATTGCAAATGCATCTGAGATCAAGACTGACTTTGCTTGACCTAACTAATATGTTTATGCCTTTCAAAATCACCTTTCCATTTTTTACAGAAGAAAATATAAATATAAAAACATAATGCAAACAAACATAAATATCTTTCAAAATATCAGCTTGTTGAATACTGTTCTCCTTTTTTACTTCCTGAAATTGTAGATGTCCCCACTGGCTGATTGAATCCTTATCTAATGAACAGCTTATTCCCGTTGCTAAACCAGGAAATGAAAGTTGTTATTGTCACTAGGCAGAAAAAGTGAGACAAGGGAGCAGAGTGTAACAGGGCTCAGAACATCCTCTATCAGCCTTTGTACAGGTCCACCCACAGCCAATTTCAATTGAAAGCAATGCAAACATAGGGAACCATATTAAAGAATGTAAAATTAATCAAGACCTTAAAGAACTTAAAAATAACCAAGACCTTATGCATCACTTTTTTGACACTATTTCAGTACCATGATTTTTGGATTGCATTCCTGTATGGTGAAATCAGCTTTTTCAGGCTTAAAATAGTGAGATGACTATTTAAATGACATATCTTTTAATTCTGGGAATCATCCAGTTGGCATTTTAATACAAGGACACAAGGCTGCCAGGAGAAAAGATAATTTGCTCTTTTTTTGGTTTTTTTTGCTTATGAAACGGTGATTTTTCATCCTTAGCTTAGGAGAATTTTACTTTTGGAAGAAGAGACAGTCAATCATTAGTTACATCATCAGTGTTCATAACCATCACACTATTGCATTCAAAGTTTGGAACAGCTAGTCTACAGCCCAGAAGAGGATAAAACAGTGTGTTAATGTCCATCCTTTGCTTCAATCATCAATACTCATTACATATATGGTACAGCCCAACCACCAAAGACTCTTCAAATCAATACCAGTAAAACTAGAGGCCTTCTAAAAATATTGCACAGGGCTGAATTATATTTGCAGGGAATACTGAGTCCATATTTTATTACAATTTGCTTTTGTTATGTGAATTTAGTTCTGGAGGAAGATACCCTACTCACAGCTCTGGAAGTGTGGTTTGCTGTCTCAGGACTGATGCTGCAGAGCAATGTCAGTAATGCTGACTTCCCAAATGCTTTAGTCCTGGTGTAATCACTTGTAAGATGAGAACAAATCCACCAACAATAAAGTTCAGTTAGTGCCTGTATAGCAGTTTATTGATTAAAAATTAAAACCAACAGTTCTGTTTGAAAAGATGCTGCACCGTGTAGTTCTCCCATGTCATAAAATGGCATCTTGGGGTAAACTCTACCAGAAGTCAACTGTTCATTCTTCTAGATATCAATATCAGACTCTGAGAAGGGCAGACCTCAAATCCTTTACAAAGGCAACACCATTTTATAGTAATAAACAATATTTTAAATTTTGTTTTTGTCATGGATATCATGTCCTAAAGATAGACCATTTTATTAAAATGAAAAAGAAGGTAATTTGTCATAATATGACATTGTAAATAAATAATTTGTGGGTATGGGTGTTCACCAGGTAATAGATATTTTATGAAAGGCAGAAAAGTTGTAGGGCATCCTGGTTGAGAGCTAATTATTACCCTTAATAAAATGGAAAACATTCTCTTGTAAATCAATAATTTATCTTAACAGTCTTACACATCTGGAAGTGCATCCATCTTTTGGTGTGTTCTCTTACACTAAACCACTGAAACAATGTATGACCCCTGCCCAGCCCTGACTGTTCCTGCCTAGCTGCTCCTGGCTCTCCCTTCCAGACTGCTCTAGGTGGACCTGGGTCCTGGTCATGGTTCTCTCCCTTGTTGTCCCAGCTAATGGACTGGATTTGCTGGATGGACTTAGGAACTCCCTGTAGGCAGCTCTGTCTCCATCCCTGTTTCCAGTCCTCTTTCTCAGAAAGGTTTTGAACCTGTGTTCCAGCCCTGGCTCCATCTCTGTTCTCTGAAAACTAGGAACTTTTGTTGGAAACATCCCTCAGATATTTTTTTTACCCTGGTGGTTCCAGCCTAGCAGATGTGAAAGAATGAAATACAGTCAAACTGGGGGTGTTTTTTTCTGTCAGTGCAGCATGTATTTGAATTTATCTCATCTGCGTGAAGGTGCTGTGTTTCTAGCTGAGTCATTGTTAAAATAACTCATATGAACCACACTCCACGTAGCTTACTCAAGTTATGTTACTACATTCTAAATAAAGGACATAAATAGAGAAGGAAAAATAAATTTTCTGTTGTTGCTAGGGGATTTGGGAACTACTGTTTATATCAGCAAGGCTACTGTGTATGGTTCAAAAATTAAGTTACTGCAATAAATGAAGAATTCCTTTCTGCTAATTGTGTCATAGGAAGCAGGCACTACTTTTGCTGGTACTGGCTATGTCGGAGGTGTGAAGTCAATAATCTGTGACAATCAATAAAGATGAACAAGCAAGAAAAAAAGAACTGATTTGCTTTACTTGAGATTATGACCACACAATTATGACTGCATCACCTGGATTTTAATTTGAGGTGATACAAGAAGGGATAAGACCTGTATGTTTTTACAAAATTTAGATGGCCCAAAACACTATTAAACTATGAATAAGAGGACATTTCTTTAACTGAAACAGGTCTTTATACCAAACAAGATAAAAGCAAAGTGCACACGGTATAGGATGAAGTAATCAATTTAAAGTCAAGACCTCAGCTTTTTATTATATTTAATAGCAGACATTTCCCATTTTAAGTTTCCCCTAATGTTAGAAGGGACAAAATCAAATAAAATCTCTACAGGGCAGAAATAATCCACCCCTAAAATCTCTGAGAGTCATCAATTCAGAAAGTGCCTAATAAAGGACCTAATTCTTTTATATATTTGCTGATGTGTATCTTCAGAATACTTTACATTTCCAGTTTTTCTTTCAATGGAGCTGCTCAAGGATAAAGCATCAAGAAAGTGAGAACTAGACAAACTTTTTCACCTGCCTATAAGTTTAAGCAGTCTGTGAAACTTTATTTGAGAATACATACATTTTGACAAAATAACATTCTTTTATTCCTTCCCCCTCTGGGATTTTTCCAATTGAATTTATCTAAGTTTTTGAAATGAGAGGAGGGGAAAAAAAAACCCCAAAAGCCTTTCAGCTAGCAGGATGCTGAGCTTTTGAAGTTCTATTTTTATTTTTAATTGTATTTTAATTGATTGGTGATTGTGCAATAGAAATAGAAATCTACTGAACAGAAAAACTACAGGAACACATTAGCAAAGTAAGGTTTTTGCCAGTGTGTGTCTACAGTGACCTGAGTTGTGCTCACCATGTAATTCATTCTCTGGTTTCTTTACTGAGGCTGTCAACAATGGGGACAATTGGAACTAATTGTAATGGTAAATTTAATTGTCTGGATGACTATACATTATATGGAGAGTGATGTGCTTAATGACCCTTGGTTGCTACTGACCCAATGTCTTTTATCCCTCACTGCTCTTATTTTTATCTGCCTATCATTGTTTTGGGTGTCATGAACCCACTGAAGCCATTTTGTCTTTCTCTGACACAATCAGTGCCAAAATCTGCAGCAAACAATTTCTCTCTCATGGGTAATTTTAGGATGAAAACACATCCATCAGGAAAGATATCCCACTTTGATATTCAAGCAAGAGACAAGCTCTTGGGTCTATTAGGAAAGTTTTATTGTGATTTAATAGAAGATTATCATAATATACTTTATATACAATAATTTTATAGTAAAAGCATACTTTACTGTATTATAAGATAGCCTTATATAAATGATAACCTGAAGACCTCATTCAAATGCTCCAACTTCTTATTTTTTTTTTTTTTTCTTTTTCAAATCCAGTGTTGCAAGATGAAGACAGGGACTCTGGATCAGACTGCAGCTCTGTGAAGACATTTAAAATCAAAACATATTGATGTGCAAGTGCTTTAGTTTGAGGGTTTTCTTCTCTGCTGTGTGACTTGAAGGTGACTTTGTGATGAAAACTAGTGCAGAGGAGAGATCATTGTCTTTATATACTAATAATGGTCTAGCAGTCTCTCTGGGCAAGAAAAAAAAAAAGGATATTTTTCCACCTTCATTTTCACCACACTACTCCACTATTATTGTATACAATTATTGTAACATCCAATTAACATAAAAGGGAAATCAGAGGTCAGGGTGCTCTAAACAGCTGCAACAAAGATACTTGTGCATAATAAAGTGGATGATGTGTTTGATTATAGGGCCTAATAAAGGCCAAACCAAAGTGAAATAACAGAAAATCCTTATAAAGGAGACCCAATGCGATGCCTGATTCTAATGACTTCTACTCCAAACAGTCACTGAGGAGTGAAATGAAACAAATAAGCAGACATGATGTGCAAAGGGGAAAGGAAAATACAAATAAATAATTTCAATGTGACCAAAATCACAGCCACCTCAATCATAGAATATCTTGGGCTGGAAAGGACCTTAAAGGTCATCTGAAGATGATGTGCCAGGCTGCCACACAATAGATCAGGTTGCTCAGGGCCCCATCCAACCTGGCCTTGAACTATCCAAACTATCCTTGAACATCTACAATTTACCTGGGCAGCTTGTTCCGAGGCCTCACCATCCTCACAATGAAGAACTTCTTCCTAACATCTAATCTAAATCTCTCTTCTTTCAGTCTAAAATCATTACCCCTAGTCCAGTCACTATCTGTCCATGTAAAATGTCCCTCTTGCTCTCCTTTTTAAAGCCCCCTTCAAGCACTGAACATCTGCAGTGAGGTGTTAGCCAGAGCCTTCTCTTCTCCAGGCTGAGCACCCCCAGGTCTCTCAGCCTGTATTTGTTGTGGAGGTGCTCCATCCCTCCAGTCATTTCTGTGGCCACCTTCTGGCCTCTCTCCAGAAGGTCCGCACCTTCCTTTTGCTGAGGACCCCAGCCATGGATGCAGTACTCCAGGTGGGGTCTCCCAAGAGCATTCATTCCAAATGATTTAGGGTGATATGGATCATAACAGTTTGAATGCATTTACATGTAGCAACTTTTCCCCTCTTCCATAAACAGCCTTAGCAGATCAAAAAGTCTTTAGTTTCATCCATGTCCTAATTGTAACTTTGTGTCTGTTAGAAATCTTATCTTTATATTTTGTAACTGGGACTCACATTACTTTCTTTTACTTGTCAAACTGCACTCTGTGTCTGAGCAAATACAAAAATTGCTTGCAAAACCTTATACGTAATTCTGGCTATGAACAATTCCAATAATCCTAATGCCATTCCATTAACTTTTTCTGGAAAGAAAATTTCAAAAAGCTACCTTTCACAGGGTGCAAGCACAAGACCTAGACAGCTACAGTAAACAGATATTTAAATACTCATTATTTTTCACCCCTCACCTATATTTAATTGCACTGTCTAGCCTGTTGTGAATCAGTGAGCTTTTTAGAACAAGATGAATATGTGTAAACATAAATGCACTTTTGAAGCATATATTCACCTTTTCATATAAATAACAGAATTTTCAAGGAGGTGTAGAACTGTGTGTAGACCTCTCATTTCTGCTGTCTTGAGCTACACATAGAGCTGCAGGTAAATACAAAGCTGGAGACTTGTGGTGCTGTGCAGATGCAAAGAGCAGTCAGGCTTGTGCCACACAAAGTGGCAATGAAAGTGTGGAGGGCAGTGGGAGCTGACCCTGAGGCTGCTTCCACGGGAAGTTCAACATTTCTGCTGAGACCTTATTCTCTCCATGAGGCTCATTAGCTCAGGAAAAACACTGGATAAAAGCCACTAAATCCATTTGGGTCTGAGCTGATACCTCTGTGAGTTGACCTGAACACTCTGGGAAATGCAGTGCCTCAGGAAACGCCCCTCCTCGAGCCCTTGCCTCTAACAAGATGTCTGGGAGGGTGCAAACCTAGAAGGCTGCTGGCACCCTGGAAAAAAAATTATTTGGTGGAGTTTAATATCCTGCTTTAGACCTAATAAAGCTTCAAGGTCACTGCAGGCATACAAAATTGTTCAGAACTGAGACAGGATTTGGGCTCAAAGTCGTATTGGTGCGTCGATGTGTTTTTAATATGTGAAATAAACCTTTTAATTTTTAACTCCATCTAGCTTCTTTTTGGTGTACTCTATAATTACTCTCATGGGGAAAATTTTCTTTAGTTTGAAAAAGAGAATTTTCTGATAAGAATGTCCTAAGCAGGTCCATCCAACAGGCTGCTGGGTGTGTTTAAATTCTAATCAATATGTATACTGAGATATGTGGTTATTTGCAAGCAAGCCAGCTCTGTATGTCTAGGCTGCTATGAAACCTTACAGAAAATTAAACAGAAACTGGGCTCTGAGCCCAGGAAAACCAAACTACCACTGCCAAAAAACAATACACTGAAACATTATACATCTGACATAATACCAATTAGTCTCATTAGCTTTGTGTTTGCAAAAATCCTTTCTTAGCACTGTTATTTTTTAAAGCCCCCTCAGCCTGATTCTGCTTGTAGTAAGCATGTAATTCTCTATTTTTACTTGTCCTGTGATGTTTCAGTGCTCAGATATGCAAAACCAACACATTTTTTTTTACTCATGAAATATACCTAAAATCATGTCTCTGTTTTTGAAAAAAAAAAGAAAAAATGCCCATGATGCAGTCCTTCAGAAAAAAAAGTGAACATATAGCTCCTCCTCTTTTCCCAAAGGGAGGATCCAAAGCATGTGTTTCTTTTTGTGAGGTTTAAATTATTTCTTAGTTCAATAGTGAGTAAGGCCAGCTGCAGGCACTGCCGAGGTTGTACAGGAAAGACCATGTTATAAGTTTTGTTCAATAAATAATTATGCTCCTTTTGCATGGTTTCTTTGAGGCCTTTGATCACAAGAATGAACCTCTATTCATTTGGGTTTTTTTCTCTCCTGTTTACAAATGACTGACTCACTACTGTGTGATCCTGAGGGGTGCACAATCCAACAATGGAGTGAATCAGCCAAAACAGTCATGTCCTGCTTTAAATGAGCAGACTGTGGGTATTCAGAAACACCTCAGCTTCAAAAAGCAAAATGCTTATATTGTTGATTGTTAGAGCCACAGGGAGAGGAGCTTGCCTTGTGATAAAATGCTACTGGCACACATTTCACTGAGGATTTTTTATATTTGTATCCTGTGTTTTCTGCATGCTATTGAGAAGTCTTGCAGGAAGGAGGTATTTTCAGGTGCATTTGAATATATGGAAACATGGCAAAGTCTGTCAGAGCGTGAAATCAGATTAAATGAAAATACTGAGTCATGGAGGGGCAGTGCAGGATGCTGTGCTCAGAACAACATTGTTTAAACAGTGTTGGTGGTAGATAGGCTGGCAGGCCATGGTAGGACATGGTTTGGTTTCACAGGAAAAAGAAGTAATTTTATTTGTGGCAATGCTGTTCCATTCTTGTTTCACCTCATCTGTACATCAGATTTTGAAATCTCTGCAGAGCCAAAACACAGCAGGGAACGTGTAAACCTGAAATGTCTCAGTCTGGTCTTAGCGGAATATTTCAGTTTTAATTAAATTTTGTCCTTTCATTTTGTTTGATTGTAACATTTGCAAGAGTTTCACGTTGAAGTTACATGACTTTTCAGTGGCATAGGATGGATAGATCAATTACAGATCAGTTGAACACTGATTTATTGGCATCTCAAGGTAATAGCTGGAACGAGATATGAAAAGCAACATTCAAACAGGATATTAAATTGATTGAATAAGGACACAACACTAAATGAATATAGTGCAGCATAGACCTAACTTGCCTAGTTTCTGGCACCTTGTTGATTAACACAACACTAAGTGAACACAAGCTACTGCAAAACACTGGTAATCAGAATATGAAAAAAGTGATTGCAGTTTAAAGGACTGCACAAACAGGCTAAACTTAAAAATACTGGGTTTTAAATCCTTGCTTTTTCTTGAAATTCTATTATGTTTAAGAAAATAACCATGCATTTAATAGGAAATGGCCATACATGCTGAAGAAATCAAAATTCCATCCTTTAAAGCAAGAAAAGGAAGCTGTTCTGCTGCACATGTCTTCTCTTTCCAAGTCCATAGTCACACTGGTAAATTGGTGCTTTGGCTTATAAGGTTTTAGGAAAAGAGATGGAGCATGACATCTGAAAATTAATTCCTGAACATTTCTGGTATGACTATAAAATATAGTCAGCTAGACCAATAAAATAATTCTTTAGGAAACAAAGAGCTTAAAATTGTTCAATTGAAGACTCTGGATGAACTATCTCTGATTAAATCCACTGACCAATGAAAATATGATCATTCAGCTTTCTAATACGACTTTTCAAACACTTTTTTTTTCCTTCAGATTCTTCCTCTATAAATAATATAATGAAGTATAGTTATTCAAGGAGACACTTAAAAGACTAAAAAAATGCAATAAAATAGTATTTTTTTCAATGTCATCTACATCAAATCAACCTAATGAAGCCAATGGACACTTTTTTAGTCGCTTCTAAATTTCGGCCTTCATTTTGCCTGCCAACGCTTGGAACCTGTCATGCACTTTTGTACACTGTTTCTTCATCACAACCAAGGCAGCTTTTGTTCCTCTCTAATTTTTTCCTTTTCAAACCAATTAATATGAAGAGTAAGTTTACTTTGCATTTTAAGAGTAAAAGTCAATTCAAGGTCTTGGTCCCTGCTGTTAATATATTTTTTTGACTTTTCCTGAACATGCAGGGTCCTCAGTCAATCAGTCAATGCACAAACAAACCCAGCCTCTGTTATGAAGAACTTACAGCCATAGCTAACAACAGGCAGACACTGAGGACTAACAGGGAAAGAAAGGGCTTGTGTAAGAAGATGTGAAATATCTTTGCTAACACAAGCACAGCCCTGATTGCTCAGAAATAGTGAAACAACAGCAGCAGTTCTCATTTGTCAGACATTTCTACAGAAAGTCTTTTCTGGAGCACACCCAGTCTTGTCTGGTGAAGCTGTCTGCAGGGGTCATGTGCTGTTTCTGACTTGCCCACTGAAAGGCTGTTCCTAGCAGATGCCCTGCGTTGTCCGTATCCCTTGCCTCACCTTGGGACTGAGCTGCAGCCCTCAGCCTCTCCTAGCTCATTCCTGGATCTAGAAGGCTTGCTTTGGTCTTTGCCATGCCCACGTGTCCCCCTCTGCCTCTGGGGAACAGGATGAGACTGAAGGGCCATGTTGCCTGCATTTAAGTGCTCTTTTGCAAGTAACTTTCTTCAGCAGAATAATTTTGCATTATCTAATTGCAATCAAGTAACCAGTCAGCAATCGGTGTTTCCAAATCTGTTTTACATTCTGTCAAGCAGAGACAACGCTTTAGGATGAGCTGCAAGGTCTTTTTGTCAAGCTAGCAAAGGTTATGTGAGGATATAGAGCAGACACTTTCATAGCTCTTAACCATCACAGAATTGCTTCATGAGGCCCTATTTGCTTATTTGGTATACCAGAAATACTCACTTTGAGCACAGTAGCACAGTACAGGTGGATGTATTAAAATGGTAACCACCATACTCAAGCTGTAATGCTTCTAGAATCATTGCACTCATAACCCTCAGGAGTTGTGTTTGATTGAACTTGGTTTGGTTATTTGCCAGCTGCCTCCAAATATCTCCTTTTTATTACTTATTTTTTTCTGCTGGTTACGCAGATACTGGTGTGATGCTATCTTTCTTTTCTAGTTGCTAGTAACAATTTGTTACTAACTTCCTGAGAAGGTTTCACTAGCAAATTTGATTAATTGGGAAGGATTACATCATGAACAGGCATCTTGAAAACCTGAAGAGTTCCTTTTTCTGTTAATCTTACAAGTGGATACTTTGGTTTGTGTTTGTGAAACTGCCTCTTCCAGGGATCCTTTGGCAGCAGATGAAAAATCCCTCCCATGAATTCTGCCTTGAGAATCCGTGTTTCTTGCTACTGCATTGAACATCGTGGTCTAATAGATCTGACATATTCCAAACCCTTTTGGGATTGCTGACATTTTTCTTGCTGACCATGAATCAGATAATCTCTGCCTTTAACTTGTCTTGTGTCATTATCACAGCATTTCCTGTGCTGGAAAAGTAAACGGGGATAAGTACAATATTGGGGAGGTTTCCCACTCCCCTCCAAAAAGACAGCATTTCTCCTTGTTTTATCCCAATGTCAACAAACTCCAGTAGAAAAGTAAGCATAAGCCGCAGTTGAGTATCCTGGCTCACTCTCTAGCCCAGTTTGCTGATCTACCAACCCCTCCTGCATCTTCTGCTCTGTACACACATTTCTTCCTCTAAATAAGCGTGCTCACACTTGGGGGCTTTTGTTTAATCAGGTTGCTTTGGATTTTTAAAAGACCTTTTATCCCAGTTCAGTGATACATATTCTGTGTGAGCTTAAAAGATCCACATCTTTCTTGTGGTGGCTGTTGTTGTTTTTTGTTAGTTTTTGTTTTGCTTTGTTTGTTAGGTTGTGGGGGGTTTTGCCTTTTTTTTTTTTTTTTTTTTTTTGGGTTTAGTTTGGGTTTTTTGTTTTTTAACACTGCAGTTTGAGGTCACCTTTCAGCCTAATCCCTCAGGCACTTCTGGCAGCAACCTGAGTTGCCTAGCCTGGCTGCCTCTGGCCGCTGCAATGCATTCAGTTTGTAAATTTCCTCAGCCCTCTTGGTAGGGCTCTGTCTTTTAAGAGGCATAATTCAGCCTCAATTCTGCCACTCTGCTTTGTAACATTTGCCCGGATTGGATTTGTGTCTCTGCAGGTGGTCTGTCTCCAGCCACACTGCAATGAAATGAGCAGGACTGAAGGCAACTGTGCCATCAATCATTTCTCAGGGTAAAGAGCCAGGCCAAAGTCCTCTTTCTAACCAAGAAGAACTCACTCAAAAAATCCTAGTCACAAAGGCATCATTTTTCTGCATCAAAATCTTTTGGCCTACTGCTTGATGAGCTAGTGGTAGCAATGTTTGTTCAGACTAGTTCTTCCACCCAGTCTCTTCTTGGAGTGCATAAGTAATTAATCTGATACTGAATTTTCATCTATGTCAGGGGAAAAAACTAAACAAAGTCATTGCCCCATAGTGTAGGCTTTTTGTTTTTTTTTTTTTTTTTCACTTCAGCCTGTGGAAGTCTCATTAATCTATTATACCTGAACTGTTGTAAATACCTGACTTCCTAGTAGTCTGTCACTTAGCAAAAGTAAGAAAAAAAGTTATTTTACAATCCTTTGAAGGCATTATTTGATGCACTTTCAAGTAAATTTAAACTCCATAATATTAATTTTTAAGTTTAAAAAATATTGCAAAAAATATCCTCATCTTTAACAAAATTCTATGAAATGTGAAATCTTAAACATAATGGGTAAAACTTAGAATTAAAGTTCACAAGTCCTGAGGAGGAAATAAAATATGTCAATGGCACAATATTGCCTATGATCCAAAAGTTGAATGTGTAATTCCTCAATATTTTATTTTTTTCTCTATTGGATCTGTTACTCTGTGATAAACACAGAAGAATAAATTATTAGATTTTTTTAAAAGTAATTATTATCTTAAACACTGAACTATCTGCAAGCTTCAGAAACATCAATTTTGTAAGAAGCCTTCTGTAAAAATTTGCCACCTTCATTTTGCATGTCTTCCTGAAGTGGAGAGGATATTAAGGGCTTGATTCTGTTTTCTAAACACAGACATTCAGAGAAATCCAAGGATGTCCAAGACATCCACACTACGGTAAAAGGACCAAGATATGCCTGTCTGGACTTGTGATTCTTGCCTTGGATATTTTAAAGTGCATTAAATATATATTTATCTATTTAATGACCAATGTTTCCGGCCAACAGAAACTCAGTTCCAAAAGTCTTTTTCTTTCAGCTGCCAACCTGAAAAATACTATGACACAGTTTTAATGGAGCAATTTGAATTATATTGGCCTCTCCTTTGTGCTCATACCAGTTTCTATTGGTGCTTTTGCAGGTATAATTACCAAGAGCTGGGTCATCAAACCTTTTAAGTGGGCATCCAGATGTGGCACTCATGGATGTGCTGGCCTCTGAGCTGGACCTCAGCTGCCCCTTGGACTGCAGCAGACTGAAGGAAGTAGTTCTCAGGGCTCTGTTTAAGAGCCACTTGAACCCAGAATCACCTGAGATCTGCAGGCTGAGGTTTGTGCCCCTTGTAAGGAATGGCTTCCCTGAGTCTCTGCCCGACTGGTGAGCCCTTCCTGAGCCACATGCCTGAGTTCTCTCAGGATGTGAGCAAAGCTCTTCCTTGTTTGCAAAAGCACATTTCTTAAGTCTCCCCAGAAATCCTCACTAGAGAAAGTTACTGTCCTAGCCCTGAGGGCACCACCAGCTCTGGCCATCCCTGCCCACCCTCTGGGGCTTGCCACACTTCCCACAGCCCAGGACCCCATGCCAGCCCCCCAGAGTCACCAGCCCCTGCCCCAGCAATGCCCCAGCAGGGCTGGTCCTCATCTCCCCATGGCTCTGGCTGTGGGCTCCACCAAACCAGGCTCCAGCCTTCAAGGTGCTTTCTGGATTGCCCTTGGACCTGGCTCATAGCTGTGGATCTGCCCAGCTGTGCCCATCCCTGGTTCCCCAGAATCCTGTCTCTTCCTGTGCCCTGACAGATGCACAATAAAACAAAACATCTGATCCCCTTTGTGTGGTAAAATGCTCAAATAATATTTGTTCTAATGTCAGGAGGCTTTTGTTTGTTGGTTTCCTGATTTCACCCACCTTGACCATTGTTCAGCTCAAGACAATAATTATCTAATTTCTTTCCACATAAATGATATCTAGAAAAATAAGACTACTGCTGTGCCCACAGTAAGTGTACAGAGAGCTGGAACCTTCCATAAGTTAAAATGAAGTACTTTCTGATATGGTTGTGCCCAGCCTCATCAGTTGAAGCACCAGCATTTTCATAGCATTGTTAGTTCAGGAGGAAATAAATAATGGAGGAGTGTGTGTGTAAATCGAAGTGGGATCTAAACACCAATTTCTAATTCTTTACAAAGGATGCTTTCAAGCCAAATGTCCTCAGTGAGTATTGTTCAAGCCCCAAGTTGCCCTGTGAGAAGTGTGAGCATGACAGAAAACGCTTTTTTTCAGTTATCCAGTAAAAGACCTGATCCCTTTTAGTTTCTGTTTTAAAGGGAGTATCTTTGGGCCTAGGTCTGTGAAACCCAGAGATACTTCTCTACAGTTCAAAATAATATCTATTTTGTAAAAAGCAGCGGAATGTAGGACATGCACACATCCTCAATAACTCCTGCTGGCTGTCTGCTCCTCTGGTGTCCTGCCTTTCTGTGCCTTCCTTTTGGAGTTTTAGATCCCTCCTACAGGGAGACTGGCTACATGGCTATAAGATGCTGTGAAGCCTTGCACTGGAGGCAGGATGCTGAAATGTCAGGTGATGTGAATTGATACTGTGATGCTTAAATTCCACCTGTAAATTTAGCTGATGATGGCACACATTGTCCTTCCTGAGACCTAAGCAGCCCCACTGAGCACCGGGGTGAACCTCACACGCTGTATTGCAGTCCAAACATTGGTAGTGTACATGCCCATGCAGCTTAATTTTGGTTGCCTAAGTTGTGCACCCTCAGACATCCTTATTTCAGCTTGTCTAATCAAAAAAATTAAATAATCCTTGATGCAATAATTCCCTAAACAAATTTTTATGAATGTCTAATAATTGGTGGAGGAGGACCAGACACTAATAACACCATGTTAATCAAGAGTGTGGAGACAATTACTTGACAGACTTGTGTCTGGCTACTGACAGGCATAGACATGATGCACTTTGGGACTTTTAGTAAGATACAATTTTGTGCTTTAATTAAAATCTTTGCTGGGTACAGATTTATCCATTGTGTAGAAATGGAGAAAATTTGCACAAATGGCAGTAAAACCTGATGTAGTACGTGATCAGTATGAGCTAAAGGATGTTCAAGACTCAGGTCAAACAGGACTCAAAGGCCACTGGAGGCAAGAGGTGCCCCTGCTGCATCACACAGAGCACAGACTCCTTCAGATGCTGAGAATTAAGGAACAATGGGGCAGGAAGGATTATGATGTATATATACAGCTTGCACATCATGCTTGCCTGTATGCCTGATGCTTGTGTAAGTCATTGCAAGACTGTAATTAATAATCTGGACTTGTTACAAAGTTTGGTTTGTGGAGTATTTTGTTTGCCTTGTTTTTTTTTTTTTTTTTTTAAGAGGTTGTCGTTCTGCTGGAAGAGATGTCAGATTTCTCCCGCAGGTTTTCCTCTCAAGGTTGTAACCTGTGTTTGATCAGGAATCATTTGGAGGCTGTCCGCTCTGTGCTGCCTGGATGTCGGTTCCATCTTCGTTTTTGTTTTTTAATCTTTCTCTGTCAATGTGCCCTATCACATCCTTTTTTTTTGTTTTTTTTTTTTTTTTTTTTAAATTTTTTAATCCCCAGTAGTTATTTTCATGTTTCTTGCCTGCTTTTCTCAGGCTTCCAGAGTGCAGCCAGAGAAACTAACAGCTGAGTGACAAAGGACGTTCAGGGCAGGGTGCACCTTCATAGAGAGAGAGAGGAGGGCTGATAGCGCTTGATGCAGAGGGATGTTTCCTTTTACAGAATGCACATTGAGAGACATCTCTTCCTTCGAGAAATGAGGCATTCAAAGAGTTATTTTAATGCTACCATACATGCTTGTATAACTAAGCCCTAACATTTTCCTTGCAATAGTAACAATTTGATCTAAAACGCAAAACTGTTCTCGAGCATGCCAGGCTTTTTGTGCTGAAGCCCTTAAAGGGCAAACTGCAGCAGCAATTGCTTTCATGTTAATGACTGCTACAAGGAAGGACTTAATTTTGTGATTCATAAATATCATTAAACTCTAATTTATAAACATGATCCTTTCAAGATATAAAGTAGCCAATCAGGCCAAAGCAATTAGAATTTCTACATTTTGTGTTTTTAGTATAAGTTCATTATTTCTGTCTGTATATTCTCAGTCTTAGGGCTGCCATTAGACTGTATTAATGAGAACATGACACTGAGCCAATCTTAGCAACAGCAGCTGTACCAACAAAATGCTCTCCTGAGGAATATTGATTTCCTTTCTTGGATGTACTTAAACAAAGGCTGGTATTGCAGACATCTTAACCTCTGTGTGTGCTTTAGTCTTCTGAACAGTACTGCATCATTGCCTTTATTTATGAGAGAATTATTCTGTACTTTGACAGAGATGCATAGCTTTAATTGCTTAATTGCTAGCTCATACAGATAATCAGGATTAACCATTTTTTAAAAAATATGTTTTTCTAAACAGACTAGTTCAATAATTACATTTTTGACATTAATAAAATATACCCTAATATGAAGACATGGTGGAAAAGAAAGCACAGAATACAAAATATTACTGATTTCTTGGTAGGGAAAATTGGTCTTTTTCTCATTAAAAGTGTCATTTCAGTAAATGCTTCAGAGAGGAGACCAAAATGGCTTCTTGGGATTCTTGGTGGTTGCTGCAGGAGACAGTCTGTGAATTGTGCCCATGTTTATTGATTGCTGGAGAGCTAGGCAGATCCAGCAGGACAACAATTCATAACTCATCTCAAAAGTGCACTCCTATGCATTTGTCTTCCTTGCATTTTTAACACTCCTTTCTCTGCTCACAGTGTTGCATGTGCTGTTCCATTTGATAACAATTTCATGAGATTTAAAAGTGCCTTGATGGTCAATGCGAATTAAGTGTCTGCTCTTCAAAAGCCTGATATATTTCTGCACAGGTATTGACAAGTAAGATTTGTAAGTGAATTACTCAATGAAAAGCAGTTCTGGATGCATTCTGAAGGGATATAACATCATCAGAGTAGGAGCACTTCAGTGTGCACATAATGATGTTTTTTTCTAAAATGTTGGTGCTTCTTGCTGAAATTAAAGGGAGCAAAGTACAAACTCAAATTGTGAAGCAAAGATCAAATTGAGAAGTGTCTGCCAAAGCAAACATCCAGGATAATCTTGGGCTATGTTTCATAATTGTGCAGGGGACAATCTTGTTGAATTTCATCAGCTGAGTTGCTGATGTCCAAAAAGACCCACTTGAACTCCGTGGCAGCAGTTTAAATATATGGTCAGGAGGAATACCCCTGCTGGAGGGAGGGCATGCAGAAAGCTGTGTTATCTGCCAGATGCACTGGACAAGATAGATAGGAGGGGACAGTGCAGAACAAGGGTCTCTGCCACTGGTTGAAGTTACATGTTCAGGACTTCAGCACAGGTAACGCAGATTCAAAGGGGTCACTCAAGTGATGGAAGATATCAGTAAAGTTCATGGTGGGTGTTTCTAATTTGGTATCTTTGCTTTTTATTTTGTTAAAGAATGCTTGTTTCTACCCAAAAGCTATGGTAAATTGCTGAGAAGGAGACTGAGAGTTTTTCCAGTTGGCTTCTTGCTAGATTGCAGGGAGCCTTTTTGAGGAAAGGAGCGACGAAGCCTCCAAAGTGAGCAAATGTGCATAGCTGAGGGGCACCTTTGCTGAGAATGAAGCAGGGCAGGCAAAGCCTCTGAAAGACAACAAAGAACTAGGAGCCTGCAGCAGAGCAGACAGAGGAAGACAGCTGGGAAAAATAGGGAGCAGAAGAAGCCAGGCCCCAGGGGTCATGAGGCTTTTTTCCCCAAAAGACCCAAAGGGGGATTGTTCAGACTTCAGTACTGTGCAAATCTCAGTCTCACCCAAAAAGTAACTGAGTTGTTGAACTAGGATCAGGCCTAGAGCCAAAGGGTCTCACTACAATGACACAGTGGATGGGGGTAGAGTTGTTTATAAAACATTTTTATTAATAATCTGCCTTATTCTCAGCTTGCTCTCTTTTAAAAAGTTTGTTCTTGTTAATGTTGTGATGCAGTCTGGCTCTAGAGCTTGAATAGCACTGCATGGCTCTGGAGGCACTTGCTCTGAGAAATAGGTGCTGACAGACCCACCTCAGGGTACTGGCAAACTTGGGGTCCCTTCACAGCTATGCAATCCTAAGTGACATCCTGGCAGGCTGGCTTCTGCTTCAGAAGGTTCAGGAAATCAGATGAGGAAACAGAACATTTATTTTATTAAGGTTCTATGTACATGTTACTGGGCTTGCCCGTCGTTACTAATTCAAGCATATGATTATTTAGATTTGACATTAAACATTATAGCTTTTTCTTATTCTTCTTCATGTGTTTCCTTTCAGAGTTTCTTCTGCATAACACTCTCAATCTCCTAGCAGTACATTATAGATATATCTATTTAAAATAGAGGTTCAGGATTGAATTTTAAATCATTGCCTACAGGGGATTATTTGAGTCTGGGCCCATTTATATTTTCGTTAAATATCAGGGCATCTTTAACACCACTGTGCATTCATTTAGGAACAGAAGCTCATTATTCTGCAAATTCAAAACTGGAAGTATATGATCATTTTATACACTATTTTATTAATGAATAAAATACTGGCTCTGACATTAGATATTGGATTATCAAGAATAAGCTTATGTTGCACGAACCTTATGAATTTTTTTCCAGAAAAGTACTTAAAATGTTCAACACATTCTACCTCTTTGTCTTTGGAGTAATATACAGTAGAAGGTTGTGTCATGTCTCTTGTTTTCCAGGCTGTTTGATCGCAGAACAGCTTTTGGAAATTCTTTCTTTATAGTTTTCAATGCATGATTTTCAGCAGTTACCCCAATTTCAGTTTAGTTATTTGCTCTCTGAGCAACTCAAGTGACTAAATGTAGTGGATGTATAATTTTCAGTTTTGAGAACAGTGTAATGAAATGGGTCTATTAAGAAGACAAATAAGATGAACACAGGTGGGAGTAAGAATAGCTGGTGGCTCTATTACAGTTCATCAGTTTGAAATAAAGCCCTATGAATTACAGAGATGAATTTGCACCAATTTCAAAGTTGCACAATACATGCTTATCAGACCATTTACCCAGATATCTGCAATAAGCCCCCCAACCTGAACAAAACCTCCAAGAAGAAAAAAACCTGTCAAAACCCCTTATGAGATCACTTTTCCCTGCCAGCAATTAATCAGGTAATGAGCTGACCAGTGGATGGGGTTAGCATGACATAATGACCTGCCCTAGGCACTAAATAAATGCAGCAGTTAATGGATGTTGTACTTTCCAATCAAGAAGCTCTGGGCCCATCTCTGCTCATGTGTTGAACCCAGAGGTAGACATGATGCATAGCAATGTCATCAAAGACACCCTGAGTACATCATGTTTTTTTAAAGCACATATTCCTTGTTGGTTTATCCACATTTCCACATTGCAAAGCAGGCCTCATTGGGAAAGACAAAAACTGTGCCGTGCTGTCTGAATGAATATTTCCATAAAGTTAAAGATCCTAAAATATTCTAATTACTAGTTTTCCCTGTGCTACAAACCTTTAGGTCTTTTTATTCTCCCTGTTTACAAGTGAGATGAGTCTATACAAGATCAATCTCCTAATCCCAAGGGGTTTACTTGAGTAGTCTGAAGTAGTTACTACACATTTTCAAGGACATCCCAGGTCACAACAGTGGGACCATTGGCTGAAATATGCTCCACTTTTTGGTCATGATAAAGTTCCTGATCAAACCATTTCTGTACTTGCAAGCTGTACTCTCCAAGAAATCAATACTTTTCATTAAAGGAAAGTAATTAATTCCTTTTATATAGAGGAGTTCTGAAATGTGTCATAGGGTTTTACCTGAAGAAAATTAAAATGTGTGATTTGCACCCCTTTAAGATCTCTGTGAGTCCAGCTTCCTAGTCCTCTGATGGATTTTTTGGTCAACTTTGAGAACTGACACAGTTACTTATTTCCCTGAAATAATTGTCTGTTAAAAGCTTTTAAGTTCTCCAGCATTTAAAGTATACAGCAAAATATTTAAGAAAATTATACTAAAGAGAGCAGCGTGATGTTTTTATTTTCATTACAGTACTGTATGCTCTGCAGTATATTTTGGATACTTATACAGATCAAAAGCATGAACTCTGCAGTACCTCTCATTTTATTTTGAAAAATCTGAATTAATCTCATGAAAATTTGAAAGGCTTGTCTGTTCTCGAGACTATGTATGTAGATAATCAACTCTCTGTATCACTCTACAGTCAGTTAATTTTTTCTCTACTTTTTTTTCCTAATCCTTCTTTTTCTCCATTCAAATATAGCCTATTTGCCCGTGAATAATTTCCATTCTGTAGGCTACAAAATGCTTGCTTCTTATCCCCTTAAAAATTCATGCATCTATAAATATTTATTTCTATTTCTGTGCTTTGGAGTTTCCACACTGGACCAGAGATGTGTGAATGGCCCATTTTAGAGAGCTACCAGCGTTAGATGCTCCAGAAGACAGGAATTCCTCAGCACACTGGCAGAATATAGGTCACCTGCTCTTCTCCTCCCTATTAAAACTTTGCAGGTCCTTTCTAGTGGTTAAGAAAGGGCATAAGGTCAGGAGGAAAATCTGAAAGCCCTTTCTAACTTTCACATATACCCAGTCTAGTAACGTGTGTATATATATATATATATATATATATATATAAGCAACTCAGGTATGTTACTCTTGTTCCACCTCTTGCAAAAATACATAGTATGTTTCTAGTATATAATGTCAAAGCTATAGAATGGAATTTTTTTTAAACATGTAATGTCTAATAATTCCATGTAGCACATGGAATTATTTTTAGACATGTGATGACGTATGTATTTTTAGACCTGCAATAACAACAGTTATTTCATTTTTCACAGGAAAATGCCATTGACCATCTTCAAATAAAGCTCAAAACTTCCTTCCCAGGGTGATAATTCAGTATATTGGGTTGTTATTACTTTTATCTCTCAAACAGGTTCTTGCCTCCAACCATAGGTCTTCTGTCATAAATATCATCCCATATGAATGAAACTAAAGATGACTAGGGATACCTCTGGACAGAAGATAATTTCTATCTGGGGCATTAGTAAAACACCAATTCCTACATTTTCTACTAGTTTCTAGATAATCTGTTTTGGCATGTTGTTCTTTGTAGTTTCTATATTAATAATATTTTTTATAAACGTTTGGCTGCAGAGAAGGGAGGAAACCTGATTAGAAGGAATTGTGATTACTCTGCCTGTGGGGGCGACTTCGAGTACTTTTGGGAAGAGCTTTTCAGATGGCAGGCAAGGTGGGAGGAATGAGAATTGAGCCAAGAAAAAAAATTAGTCAGACAGATACATGGAAAAAATTTGCCAAGTCACAAAATTACATTTACATTTCTGATAACAATATTACAAGTATCTCTGAGAAGTCAGTCACTTTCTACCTCTTACGAGTTGTAGATTACTGGATATTTTTCAAGTTAGTTTTTTTGTGTGTGCTTTTTTATTTGGGATTTTTATGGTAGACATTTTGTTTTTTTGGTTTTTTTTTTTTTTTTTCTTTTTTAAAAGAACTCTTTAAAACACTAGAAATAAGTTGCTGTCTAGAATCTTCAGCTTTCTATGGTTTTCTTCAGTCATCCTTGGACACCAAGTGCATGGATTGGAAAAATATAAAAAAAGAGTGCTAGACCTAATTTGGTCCTTTTTTAAATGGAATTTTACTTCCTTATTTAAAGGATTTCTTGTAGAGTGATTGAGGCCTTGGAAGAAATATATACGTGCAAGAGGAGGCTGAGGTTTTGGACCTGAATTTGTAGCTTCTGAGAAATAAACTGGTAGCTATATGTCTTGTTATTATGAATATGAAGAATAGCCTTGCTCATTTGATAGTCCTAACATTAAACTCATATGAGCTTTAAAAAAAAAATCATTACTTCATAGTTTGATCTTGCACTTTGAAAACAATATGACTGGGAAATTCTGTATTGATATAAGTATACTTACAGCATATATGTATGAATTTACACTTTCCTGTGTAACTTTCAAGGACAGAGAAACATTTATTCTGAACATTGAACCAATGGATTTTCTTAACTCAAAGAATGAATAAAGGAATTCCTGTACATAATTGCCTACTGTCCTTGTGTATGGACTTAAGGTTTATGTACTTATGTATATAATATTTATTAATGAATGAAATGTTTTTGTTCAGGACCAAAAAGGGCAGATCTCAGCAAATGCACAACATTTATCTGTACTGAGTTGCTCCAACACTGATCTGCAGATAAACAGAGATGTTTTATCTCTTAAAAAGACATACATGGTTAAATTGAAGATGTATTTCTCATTGGCCTTTTCTAATAATTACTGATGGCAAAAAGCATACAAATATATAAAAGTCACTTCTGATTTAAATTAGTCTTGCTTTTATTTTCAGATTCAGTTGTTTCTTAGATGCCTCTGCTTTCTTTTTATTACCCTATTTATCCACTCTTGTTCAGTTGTCTATCAAATTTTATGAAGAAAAGGCTGAATTTATAAAGCTTGTTTTGTATTTCCTGTTTCTAATTGCAAAACAGAAAAGTGATTTAGCTTGGTTTCATTTGGTCATACTCAGTGGGAATGCGTATAATCAAATTGGTGGTCATCATCAGAAATGTGGAGCTCTTTCTTATTTTTTCTTTGTTTCATCTTCCTAGTCCTTTAGAATAATTTCTTAAATACTTTTGGGTCATTCACTGTTTTAAGTTTTTTTGTTTGGTTCCTTTTCATCCATGTAATTTCATTCCTTATTTTTATCCATCTTAATGCAATACATGATTTCCTACATTATCTTCTGAATGATCTACCTTTTATTTCAGACAGCTTTTGCTTTCCTAACTCTTTTTGACTGCTGCTTGACAGAGACTGCCATGACCATTTAATGCTCCCTTCAGCTGGCACTTGACCGTGGCAGCACTGATGCCAAACCACCATATGTGAGAGAGATTCAGCTAGGCTAAGATTGTCAGCTGTTATTTTCCTCATCATCCCAACAGTTTTCCAAAATTGCCCTTTCCTCTAGCTGGGTCCAAAATTTTTGGGCTGAAGCGTTTTCTAGAGCTTTCAATGCAGAGTCTCAAACTAATGCATGGCTTCTTTACTTTTATTTCTCAAAGGGAAAGAAAAGAGGAGCTAAACCAGAGAAAACTAGTAGATCTACCCCTTTTATGATTTTTTTGTTTGTTTGTTTGCAAGGAGATTGTACTGAGACTTGGCCAAGGTCTGGGAGCCGTGTCTGTTGGCTGCTATTGCTCCTTGGGACTCAACCAAGGAATCTGACACAGCTGTAGTTTTAGCAAGTCAGTTGCATGTGTTGGAAGAGAGATGGTTGAAATTCTGTCAGCACTCAGAACTTATTCCAAAAGTTGGACAGAACATTTGAGCCACTGTTTGTAATGAAAACTTCACCATTCATGGCTCAGCTCTACACCGTGCTTGACTTAATATTTTTGTTTGCCTAGTAGAAGGCAGTATCTTCTCCAGATAATCTGAATTCAGACTGAAATTTTAGAAGAAACAGCAGCAATCCTAGAAATGAGTTAAATTTTCAAGCTCAGCCAATTAAACAAAAATACCTGTAGGGCATACTGGCAAACAACACATCTCGTGTATAACAGGTTCATGAGGAAAATGTGTTTGTCTAGTTTAACACCATTGTTTTTGATGGAGATAGGAAGTACAGGAAGGAAGACAGATCAACTGGTTCACACAGAGAAAATCTCAGCTTTTCACTGAAGTGGGAGTTGGTTATTGTTGCTTATTTTACCTAGACTAATGTGTTTTTTCATAGAGTGCTTTATTGGAAAATCAAACAACTAAAATTTCTTTTGTTGAAACCATTTTATTTCAGTTAAACTGAAAATTATTAATTTTATTTTGGAGAATACAAAAACATGTAAAATCTTTGATGAAATCAAATAAAGCCACTGAAGTGCAAAACAAGACAAAACAACAAAAAAAATCTATTTGTTGAAATAGGTGATTTTGTTGGTTTGTAGCCTCAAACTGGCTTGCTCTCAATTTCTATGCTCTTTCCAAATCCCACTTGATTTGAACCTTACAGAAAGAAGGAAGCAAGGAAGAGGCAAGTCAAGGATGACATAGGCACCCATTGCACCATGCTGATCTTAAACTACAGAAATTTCTTGTAAACTTTGAAAAAAACAGAACAAAACACACCTTTTCTTAAAATAAAAAGTTTGTTTAGTTTTTTTTTTCACTTTACAATGCAATAAAATTATGAATCTTTAATTTGGGTAATAGTGATAAAGAGGATAATTTAAGTCCAATATTGAGCTCATTAAAATGGAGGAAAATCATGCTGGATTTTCTCCAGCATGATTATGTCCAATATATCACAATCAAGGGCTCAGTATCAATCAGTATCTCAAAATTTAATTGGACTTTGTATTTATAAATAATCTTTTGAGGAGGGTCATTGATCTAGGCTATTTCAACACATTGAAATGTGTGGTTACTGGTGTAGTTTCTGTATTCAAAGCAATTTTGGAAATCACATTGATTTTAAATAAAAGGAAGATAAAACAGCCACAGCCATCCTCAAACCTACGTGTGCTTGTCATTTAGCTGCCTGTAGGTGGCCTCTTGTTTACAAAGGATTTGTGTTTACTGTTGTGCTCTTCATCCTGCCTAAAGTTATCTTTTGAGGCTCCTACATGTTTATTCTGCTTTCAGCTTTTCCTTTTTGCTGCTGAGTTACAGGGGGTTGCCTACACGTACCCGATCACTGTGGAACCAGTGCATAGAAGGCGTTCACAAGGGCGATGTATTTAACAGTGTTGGACTAGATCCTTGAATGCCTCTGATTGATAATTGAAAGATAACAAGCAAATATTTTCAACAGGTGAGTAATTTAAAAGATGTAGCTATCTTTTAACTGGGCATTGTATTATGATTATATTAAAATATTTGCAACCAATCTCCACATGCCTGTGCCCTTTTACAGAAATTGCTGGTGAAATAAAATTTGGCAAGAAAACAATCTCTTTGGACTTCAAATTCTATGGCATTTTTCTACTGCCCTTCTATTAAGGTCAATCAGATTTCTGACACTGACCTCTGGGAAAGAAAGAGATCTGGCCTTTCATAAATCATTCCTGCCTCTGCAGAGATAGTCACATTTGGAATAAAAAGCTACCATATTCTTAGGCTCAAAGGACACATGCTAATTTTGAGTAGAGGAATTCAAACTAAAATAGGAATACAGAGATCTTTAGACTGGAAAGGGCAAGCCCAGAGGCAAATGAGAAGGCATGATTGCTAAAATTGTGGTGTCAGTTTAACTAAAAGGAATTTCCATTTATATTTACTTGAATGCCTGTGCTCTAATGTCTGCTATTACAAGGCTGCTCCTATTTCATAAAAGGCTGCTGCTAAACTAAAAATTCTCTGTTAAAATTACTAGGAAGCAACATTTCTGTGATAAAATACATGCTAAAAATATTGACAAGAATAAATCCCCACCATTCTTTTGGAAAGTACCAAGCTTTTATCTTGGAAATTAGCATTCACTGAAGAAAAAGAGAGGCAAATGAAACTGTGAAAAATGTTCCCCAAATGCACACCGCTTACACATAAGAATCCTCTTCTGTTGAAGCAGATCTTGTTTTATCTACATTGAAACAATGCTCAGCATAACTGCCAGTTATAAAATAGTAAATATTTCCAATCTCAGCTCTTTTACACTCAACTTCAGTGATAAGCAAATTCCAGAACGTTCAAGAACTTTTTAAAAACTTGAAAAGGTGTTTTTTTAATACTCAAATTTAAAGTGCATCAATGATGTGAAATAAATAGCCATTAATTTTTCCAATTTATAGTAATTCCAATTTTTTTCATTAATCATGATTTTAGGCAGTCTTTTTGATATTCTTCTTGTTTCTTTTGTAGTTCCTTCCAATGACAGAAAATGTATTGGTCTACTTCTATAAGGCACACTTTGAAATCCATACCATTTAAGTACCTTTTTTGATCTACTTATCTTCATTCCCCCTTCTATTGATTTGTAAGCTGACAGTGTTAAATATCCTCAGAAAAAAACCCAAAACAATAAAAACAAAAAACCCACACACCCCAAAACAACATTCCCCCCCAAAAAAAACCCCAAAACCCCAAACCCCCTATATGTTTTAGCAACATTTCTGCCATTGTGCTTCCTTTTGCAATTCTTAGCTGATATTTTTCCACTTCCTGCTCCAAGCTATTGTGGGCTGTTACCATTTGCTATGTTTACTTTGGGGATGGCTATAACTCAAGCTAAGACAAGTTTAATCTCTGTGTTATCAGTAAAAGCTTGTAGAATATTTTTAGGCACACATTTTTTTTTTTTGGAAACCATCAGGCAAATATCCTACCAAATATTTAAGCACAGATGTTTTCTAAGGAATTTTAAAGGTGAGCTCACATGAAGAAGAATGCAAATTATGCCCTTCTAGAAATGAAAATATATCTCCTAAGAACAAAATAAGAACTTGTCTAGCTGAAGTTTAACTTTGTTGTTGATTCCTAGGCAGTTGAAGGGAAATGGGGAGGGCCTTGCTAAGTTGTTTTCTTAGGGGAAGTTGAGTATGGTAGTGAGATAAATTCATTTATTTTCTCCTTTCATAGGGAATACTCACAATTTTGGCTTTCTTGATCAGTTTCCTTGCTAAGGAGCCAGAGTTGTTTTTCAGTCTGTCCAGGATCACAGGATCTCTGCCTATACTTCCCCAAGCTGCTGGTAACACTCTGGTTTTCCATCAATACTTGAAATAAAATTTACTTGGCTGCTGCTAACCTAACTTAACTAATTACTACCCTCTGCTTTTCATCAAAGCATTCTTCAGACATTTGATTTGATGCCTCCTTAATCCATCTCCGTGGAATGAATTTAGACTATAGAGTATTCAGAAAAATATTTATGCATGAAATTGAAGGGCAATAACCTCAAAGTGCATGGAAATGGCCCACGGCTGTGAGCAGGAGAGGTAAGCACTTAATCCAGATCAGTTTATAGCTGAGGAAGACATAAACTTTCTGGTTTTGTCAGGCTCCAAAAGTCATCTTAATCAATCTGTGAACCAATGAAGCATCTATTTTCCCTGGGTTAATTAGCATTTGTTCAGACCTTCCCATGGGTCCAGTGGCTGAACAATGGATGCTTTTGTTCCAGCTCTCCTCTTTACAAAGAAGGTTCGATTACTTCTCCCAGTTAACCAACATGACATTTAGTTTTAGAGAAGTTTCCAATTGCTCACAGATCAAGGATAATCTTGCTGGCAGATACCAAGAACCTTCAGCACAGGAATACTTCACAGACTGGAATATATTATAGCTGAAATTGTGAGGATTGTGAAAATTGGTTATATGGTATTCAGTCTCCTATGCCTGCCTGGTGAAGTGTTTAATAGCTGGAGAGTTAGAAAGGGTTGGTTTATTTTTGGCTGCGTGTTAAAATACAACTTCATGTAAAGCTGTGCCAGGACTTCTGGAGTCCTATGTGTATTGAGAACTGAAATTGTTGCTGTTGTGCATCACGAGCTATATTTTAATTTTTGTGGTAGTGAAGTCATAAGCATTACATATTAAAAGCTTGTTTTTAATGAGGCACTGAAAGAATGCTGTGTCTAGAATGAATTTTGGGGTTTTTTGTTTTTTTTTTCTTATAAATTAAAAAGAGGCAATAGTCCTAACCTCAAAATACTTGAGCTGTGTACTTTGATAGTGTATGTCATCATTCCTCTTCAAAACAGCTGGAGAAGACTTATGAACATTTTCTGCCCCCTGGTTTCCTAAAATTGCTTTCACATTTTTCCAGCAGTGAAAGAAATGGATGGTACAACGGAAGTTCTAAAAGAGCAGTAATATTTTACAGCCTCTCATCCTTGAGTAAGGTCTTAACATGACTGAGGTAATGAGAACCATTTTGAAGTTATTAGTAATCTGAATACAAACAGCATTCAGGGTTTTCATGGTTTTTATTAAATTATTTCATATCCACAAGTATCAAAATAAGGAAGGGTTAGACGACTGTGTCTTTGAAAGTAATGTACATCTATTTGTGCTATCTCTAAAGGTTTACATCAGATCTGAAAAGAAAAATAAAATCCTTGCTCATAACTGCACTTCTGCTCATTTATCAGAAAAACTGAAAACAAGTAGAAGTCAGGATTTCATGGGACAAAAACCTCCACCCAATATAAGTTAAAAACATTTTGAAATGATCATTATTTTTAAGTGCTTACCTCAAATTCATGTTGCAACACTACCAAGAGGAAAGACGAGTGTGATAGCACTGTTTCTATCGTAAATTAGTATCCAGCCTGCAGCTGTGTAGCTCATTATAAACTGTGTCATTTAGGGATATTTTGAAAACACAGAGGTCCATTAAAGAGACTGGCAGTGTATGGTTGTCAAACAGACATGCAATTATTGTCATAATATTGCCATCAATTGGATGGGAGAAATTACACGATGAACTGAGAAGCTGTTTTATATCCTTTTGAGATTTTCCAGCACAGTTTTTCCCTTATTTAGGCCAGCCATCACCCATCTTTGAATATAAGGACTCAGAGTGTTTACTGGGAGCCTCTGTGAGTACTAATTGAAACTTCTTCCCTCTGAGGCTTCTGAGGGCTATAATATTTTCCTCCTGCTTTCTTATTGCCAATCTACAGAGATTTACATTGCTGTGTCCTAGTGACAGAGATTAGCTCCTGGTTGTCCATTAAAAATCTGGCAACATCATTTCTTGACATCCACATTACTGTCCAGAGATGTCCTCTTGTCATGCTTGGGTTGTTTGGGGTTACTGAAGGTGGGACTCTAGTTTCTTCCCTGAATGGCAGTGACAAAGCACAAGCAGGGTCTAACTCACACAGCCAAAATCTGCGGCTGCAGTTCACCTTGTCCATGTGTTTTACCTCCACACTGATGTGATTATTTTCAAGAGTCAGTAAAATCCAAGATTGAGTAAAGCTTGTTAGTTCTGCTCAGATCTCGACTAAAGCTGCCTGAGCTGCTGCTACCCACTTGGCAGTGTGGCTGCAGTCTGTGTACATGGCTTGAAGGCAAGCCCTCTTCTGTGGCTTTTCCAGAGTTCCCTTTTCTGGCCAGCTTCTGCCTCTGATCACTGAGGAAGCTGAGGTGAGCTTTATACACCTTGGCTTCTCCCTTTTCCTTCTCATTATAAACTGTGCCCCACAGTAAACAATACCTCAAGTGACACCAAACAAGTTCTGCTTTGCAAGGTTTAGGAAGCACTGGTATCTAAGGAGGTTGGGGTGGCTCAGGGTTAGGGACAAAAGCTGCTGTTCCTCATAATACTTGTTTAGTCCCCCACCAGCTTCACTGCCTTTCTTTGGAAGAACTATAGCTCCCTTTTTGCAGCAAGGAGCCCAGAGCTGAACACAAGATTCAATGTGCAGCCTTGCCAGTGCCGAGTACAGGGGGATGATCGCTGCCCTGTTCCTGCTGGCCACACTACTGCTGATACTCCATTCACCACCACTCTCTTGGCACAACCATCCAGCCACTTTTTTATCCAGTGAATAGTAGAGCCACAGGAAGTCAGTTTTCCCAGGAGGATGCTTTGGAAAACAGTGTCAAAGTCTTTAGTAAAAGTCAAAATCATAGATTTGATGCTCAATCCTGTTCATAGATGTTTGACAACCTTAATGAGCAGCTATTGTAGTGTTGCTGTTGTAGATAAAATACCAAATAGTCCAGAAAACCTCGTCACTTCTACGTATACAAAAAATTGGTTAAAGTCTTACTAGTGAAATTACTAGCATTCATTTCCTGCCTTCATATTTTTTTGTCACTTTGTAAGGTGCTTTATGGAATTGGGACCTGAGAGGAATACAAGTGACCCATTTATCCAGTGCTGTGCATTCTAGAGAAAGAAGTGTGTGTGGGGACTGAGGGGACAGGGAGGGAGAGTGACAGGGGTTAGGTGGAAGCATATCACCCATCTGAGGGTCCCAATGATGTCTTGTTGCTCCCCTCCAACTGGTCTTGGTGATGAGGATCCCCTTCCATGGCTGTGCCATCCCACCATGAACTGCCAAGTGCCGAAGAGTACAGAATTCCGTGGATAGACATACACTTTGGGCCAGGTGGGAACACCCTCGTGCCTCCCTTTCAGGGACACAGTTTGACACTGTCCCTTGCAACACTGAGGGAGTTGCATCACACTGCAGTTGCATCCCACTGCAGTGCTCTGGTGCAGGGTCTGGGGACCCCTTTGGGAGTCCCTTTGACCCAAAGCCTCTCTCCCCCCACCCTTTGGGTCTGTGCAAGGGTCTGTGCAAGCCTGACAGCTGATCACTCTGGGGCTGTGCTCTCCTCCCCAAAGGTATTATGTCTGTGCTTTGTGAATGTCCCCAGCCCTGAGGTATTGCTTTGTCTTACCTTCATCAGTAAATTGTCCAGGCCTGGCTCCGAAAGCCTGTTTGGTGTGGGGTGGTATCCTCTGCAGCTTTTGTAATAGAGTTCTGAGAAAATAGAAAAAAGTTTATGCCATAAACTATAATATGTCAGTCTCTGACAAGTGGGAATACCAATGAAACAGTACACAGGAAAAATAATGGACCAAAATTTTTTTTTTCTTTTAATTGAGTCTTCTGAGAAGATCTCATGTGTAACCACTTAAAAAGAACTAATGTAATCATGGTGTTGCAGCCTTTTTTGAATCTAACAGCTGTTATTAAATGTAAAGATATTCTATATATTAGACACAATAACAGAATCTTTTGTGTTCTGGAGAATAATCCATTTTGGCTAACATCTGTCTTGAAGATACAGTCCCACCTTCTCTGTTTTGATGGTGTGTATTTTTCCATCTCAGCTTTTTGGGAAGGATCAATAGCTAAATGACATTATTCTTTGTGCTCAAACCCAAGACTGGAAAGGCTGAAATTTGAACTCTAGGATTCCCTCCTACTTGTACTTTTCTTGCATAAAGCTGGAGGATTTGGGGGCTCTGAGGCCTGGTGATTCTCCGTGTGCCTAAATAAGGGCACATTTTTCAAATCTGGTTTCTCTCCAAAATGGTATTAAGACTGAAAAATATGCAAATTTAGGCAGAACTCTGTGGTGTTAAGGGGTGACCATTCCTTGATTAAAATATTAAGGATACAGAAAAAATAATACACCCACCAACTTCCAGAATTATGACTTGTGACACATTTGTCATTTGTCAGGCTCACAGCATCAATCAAATCTTGCAGCCAGTGACTGAAGTAATCATCTTATCCAGTGCTGAATTTAATTATTTTAAGAGACATTTTCAGGACACAAAAGATGTAAAATGTTTAAATCACAATAATATGAAACAAAACCATTCACTATACAATGTCCTTAAGATTTTGTGGTTTTTGTTCATAACACACTGACTTACATCACCTGTCATGCTACAGAGTCACTGATCACTAATGAACACATACTTGACTCTGTCACTGCCACTTGGCCCAGAAGTCTTTCTCTCTTTCCCTTTACTTGTTCTTCCTCTTTCTGCCAGCTGCATACATTGTGTGAACACAGATTTTCAGTTCTCAGGAGCTTCTGTTTTGTATATTGCTCCACTGATTTTTTCCATCCTTGAGCGGTCTCTATATTCTGATATTTGAGTGTAGTACTTTGTGTTTGAGCAGGACTGCAGTGAACATTTGATGGCAAATAGTTTTATGATGTCCTCTTGCACAAATGCTTCTAGCACCTTTCAAAAGGCATAAAGTCATTCTGTCCTACACAGCAAGCAAAAATAGCAACTGTCTACACTTTGTTTCTGTTTAGTAAACATCAGAGTAGATACTGTGTTTGGCTAAGGTGAGGATGAAATAAAATTTTTATGAAAGGGAATGATTGTTATAGTTGGGACATCATCCCATCATTGGAAATGGTGGCATTTTCTACCTTGTTGAAGAGAAACCATAAGCAGGAAGGAAGTAAAAATCTGACTCAGAGCTCATTTGCCAGAAAGAAGTGGCAAAGTTTTTGGAGTGCAGAGGCTGAATTGGTTTTATTCCCATCTCATACTATATCAATATGAATTGAGGGGATTAGAAGGGATCTAACTTAACTTTTGAGATGGAAAAGGGGAAATATTGCTGGATTACACCTCCTGTCCTGTGGCTGGCATTCCTATCCCTAGCAGGGTCTACTCCCACAATAATTATGTAAGTTTTCATTAAGATTGCTGGGCTGCCACTGCAGTCAGTATTGGCAGTACTGAGTGAGTAGGTTATCTGAGTACTCAGTACAGGGGTGCACAGTGAGATCTGACAGAGCTGAATTTCAGGTACCAAGACCAAACTCACAGACCAAACTGGTGATGACTCACCAAAATTCACCTCATGGAGAAAAAAAAAAAAATATAAAGAATTTAGATGCAGCAAAATTCTGACTTGAATCAAGAAGGATCTTATTTAAATGCATCTGAGGAGGAGCTGTAACATGCTGGATTGGTTTGTCTTGGATATCTAAACAGTGACGATCTCTGAGGTTAGGGTGGTTTTTTCCTTCAATAAACTTCAGCATTAATAAAGTGGGATTTAATAATGCAGTGTTGGCTTGTACTTATGACCCTCCCCATTATTTACTCTTTTGGGTTTTGTGCACATTTGTCATCTCATTTTTCTTCCCACTTATCCCAGTATGGGAAAGAATTAGTGGGACTTCAGACTTTTTCTGCATCTTCTGCAGATTTTGGTCAGTTTATTTGGATAAAGGAAAATGTACTAATTTGGGTCTGTTATTATTTTAAAAGAACAGTTTAAATACATCTTTTCCCATATGTTTATTTTGCAAGATTAATACATCATAAAATCTCAGGGAGAATTATTTATATATCAGCCTTAGTACTCTGACATCATACTTGTTTCTACCTTGAAACCATAAGCAGTACAAATTTCATTTGATCACACCATTTTGATTTCTAATTCCATTTGAGTGCTTCCCACAGGGACTGATTTCATCAGAGGATTAGGTAAGAGCCTGGTTTAAGCAATACAATTCCATTTGTACTTATCTGCTAATTAACCATATATTCTTGAAGAACCTTTATGCTTGTATTTTAGGAACTTCTTTTACATAAGTCAGAGACTAGCTTGTGTACTAAAATGGCATTTTCTCAATAGTCATGTTCCCATAAACTAGCCATTTGGAAACATGGATGTAGCATGGAAAATATTTTGCAACCTTAATATAATAGTGGCTAGTATGAGCAGTAATGCAATAAACCTTGGGGTTTGGTTCCGTTGCCCACTCTTGCTAACACAAGACCTCATAAAGCCTCTTCAGAAGTTTGGGTGGCTAAAATCTAGCTACTGTCTCACCCTGAATATTATTTGTAAACATTTGAAGAAACAGGAGACGGTGGCTTTCATTTTGCAAGGCCAAACGAGCCCTGTCTTTGTGCACTTAGCAAGGAAAACACACATAACTGGCAGTGATAAGGACAACAGAAAGAAAACATTAATTACATTGAGCAGCATTAGAGTAGAGGGCTCCTGCCGTGCTCACCACTTACTTGTCCTTCACAGCTGCCTTCTCAGCTGGGGGCTCTAAATCAGCACTGTGAGAAGAGACAGAAATGACCATAATGTATTTCTTTATGGTGACAATTTTCTTCACAGTGTAGAAAGGTAGTTCTCATGTAATACCCCAGACTTCTGTTTTCCAATTGAGTTGTGTTTATTTTCCCCAATCACTGCATAAATTCAGTAAACCAAGCTTGTCTTGACTCTGTTAGGAGTCTGATCTCTGAACAGTTTTACAGAAAATGATAAATGCAGAGACACTCATTGCAAAACTGATGTGTTTTGTTTTTACTCGGAAATGTTTTCTACTTCCCTCCCCTCCTGCACAGCATGCATTTAAATTATGCTTGGTCAAATTCTCAGCTGCCAGATGTAGGATGGGGGAGGGAAGCATCTCTGAAATTTATGTTAATCCAGTGCCAGCTAGAAACTGTTTGGTCAGGGTAGATCCTAAGATCCTCTTCCCAGAGAGATCAAACAGAGACAAGACAGACAGAATTTGGTCTCAAGAAATATTAAATATTTACACAGTAGCTCTATCCATCTTAAGAAGTTACCTATATTTTTTCAGGCAATTCTGAAAAAAAAAGTATTTCTAGGATTTATTAATCTTTCATCTGAATTCCAGCAATCTACCTGTAATCAAATGAGTTATGCCTACCAAGCTCTTCTTTTCTGTCACTGACTACAATAGAAAGAGAGTTAGGGGTGAGCTCAAATGTAAAGGTCTAAGTTAGGTGACACAAATCTCTCCTGAGGCTGAGTTTACCTGGGTGTTCATCCTTGACAGAGAAATCTTTGTAATTTAAACAGTGATCTTTCTGCTCTTTGTGTGAATGCCATGTGATGCACCTTCTTTTGTTAATTGATAGATATTCATCTGGAGATACAGCAGAACCTCCTCATAATGCCTTTCATAGATGTCAGTGCTCTAAAAGTTAGTGAGGGATGAGGCACTACTAAATAAATCTCCAGATTGTCCAATAAGTCTGTGGTCAAAATATTCTACATCAGGCATTTAAAATGATACGAAAGACCTTCTTGCTTTGTTTTAATGTCTTTAAGTAAAAGATCACTGATCACATGGAATTTGGTAGTAAAGGTTGGTAGTGTAGTCACAGGCTTTGAGGGGGTGTGAATATGCATATTTTAATTATACATATTTTAGAATGATTGACAATAAATTTTTCTTTGTAAATACATCATTTACAGATATACCACAATTTTCATTAGCTGCCAGATTTTTTCCTTGTCTTCAACTTTCTTACCTGCTTGGTGTTACATTGTGATGTGCACCTGACATTTATTTCAAACAGATTTGCCTAGTCAGATATCTACCTCCACGTCCTTGGAAGACACTTTTTGTGTCATCAAGGCCTCAGATTTTGCCCAAAAAATTTCTGGCAAAATACTTAAATAGCCAGTGGTTTAGATATCATTGAGTACCTCATTAACACCTTTTCCAAAAATGGTAGTGAGAGTAACTCCTACAACTTGTACTTTGGAAGAACTTCCACTTCCTATCAACCCATGGTGTGTTTTTCTGAGCAAGTTAACTAATCATCCTCCCAGGAAAAGTCTCCATGTCTCTTTTTTGTTAATAGTGAAAAAAGATGGAAAGTACAAAGTATTTGTATCAGCAAAATGTAAGAGGCAGCAACAAAGGCATTTATCTGAGCCTCAGGAGACCCTTGCTCCAGGATGAGTTTTCTTTATGTTACTGGTTGTAACCTTTAGACCCAGATCTATCCAATACCCTTACTTTGGTAGACACTGGAAAAAAACAAGCAAAAATTGGTCCTGGTTTCACTTGGGATTTCCATTTAATTACATGACTGCCACACAGTCTGGTTTCTGATTTCTAGCCAAATCTTATGTAATTCTCCACACCTCACTGAGATAGCTCGTCAGTACAGCATAAACAGCTATCCTTACAGTTGTTGCAAATCATGGGGGGAAAAATAGTATATCCATAATCTTGTATGGCACACCCTCTAGACGCCAAACATACTGGGAGAAACATATCCCATGACATTTCCAGGTCTTTTATAGCTTTATCTGTTATGGTTTGTATGTATGTCAGTATTTTCACCCTGAATTTTTTTCCCCATGGGGCTTGAACATACCCATTATCTCATGCCTCAGTTTTCCTTATAGCCTGCTTGATTTCAGTATTCAGAGCTCTTCACTTTTAGTCTGATGTAGGTAGATGAGAAGTGCCTTGCTGTGTAAAGGAGCCATGTAGCCTGAGATTAGAATGCTCTGTTATGTGCCAACAAAAGATTTCATCTGCTCAAGATGCAGGCAAAAAGGAGGAGAGAACTCCTGACTGAGCTGAGCTCACCATGTCATGCAGGGATGTACACGTGCCTGGCTTGAGCGGGCAGTTCCCACAGGATTTCTGTCTGAGGAGCTAGAGTAGAGAAACAATAGAATAACTGTACCTGTACTAGTAATTTTTGTCAGATGTCTCATAATTAGCTATATGGGAATACATTTTTCCCATTATAAAGAAATTAGGAGTGATCCTTCACTGTAACAATACAGTGTTTCTGAAGCCAAATCTGTTTCAGGACACTCCTGTGCCTATGCCACTTTCATGTGTGCTGCAGATGTCAAAGAGTGGGTTCAGAATTCCTGGTGTTCTCTATGTGTGGCTAAATTCAGTCTGGAGATGCAGCAAAAAAAAATTATTTGAGATTGTGTTTGTAAGAGCTAGAAGCTGGTGTGTGATATGCATCCAAACTGATCCAAATTCTTGCGCTGTGGCTGAATCCTCACACTGCAGGGACTGGTGAGAATATGAAATGTTTTCAAATCTGTTGTATTTAAAAACTGTGGGAAAAGTGTGAAAGTTCACTTTAAATTAGAGTCGAGGGCATTGAGAGAGAAAGCCTTGTGAAATGGTACAGAAAGTGTCAGGAGGAGAGAGCTCCAGCACCCTGTGGAATCAGGACAGCAACACAACAGATCACGCTACCACCAAGAGGGAGGTCATAAGCTCCAGTAAAGAGGGGAGGGCACATATTCACACCCCTCTTCCAGCCTGTGCTTGTTGGGAGGAGCCTTTTCCCCCTCCCTGGAGCGACTGCAGATCCGGCAGGACTGCGAGGAAGGAGAGCTGCTCCCTCCCACCCTGCCTCTCCTCCTCCGCTGCTGCAGCATCTCCACTACTTCGGGGGTTTCGCAGGGCTCAGCTACCCAGACGCTGTTTGTTTTGCAAAACGTGGAAGATAATTGCATTCACATATAAGTACACAGAGAGATTTTGTGTGTGCATTCGTGCATGTGTGTGTGTGTGTGTGTGTGTGTGTGTGTGTGTGTGTGTGTAATATTTTAAGCTGTCTGGCACATTAATTTAGCCACCTGTCCTAGCCCCTTTCTGCTGCACAAATTAGATTGTCTCAAGGGAGCCTGTGCAGCTGATTGGGTCTGCCTCGTTACTAAGGCAACCCTTCTCCTCTCTGCTATATGCTTTTTAGCTCAGCTTCACCAGGCAAAAGATGGAAGAGGAAAAAAAAACAACTGTGTTTCAGACCCTGGGGATACCAGTACTTAATAGATGCTCTTAGCAGACTTATTTATTCAGACAAGAACACAGTTTCTAAATGTGGAAGAGTGTCGAAGAAAGTAAAGTCAAATATATATGAAGGGGATGATAAGGACCAAATTAAAGGCTTTTACAAATGCCTTATGAATCTTAAATTAGCTATGCTGTGTTTAGTTGATGCAAAGGTATCATGACAGGATATATTAGCAGCTGTCCCTTTGAAGGTCACCCCTGATTAGGAAGAACAACAGAAACTCTTTATGCCAAAAAACCCACAAATGTAGGGAGGAGTCCTTATGTCAGACTGGCTACAGCCCAAATGATGTTTTATGATCATTTATCAGAACAAAATTTTTAGTTTGTTCCTGCTTCCTGCTTTTAGGCGATTTGTATTGATTGAATGCACTGCAGTTATGGTGTGCATTTTCTGATGAAACAAGGCATGATTTCTTCTTTGAAGAAGCACTTCTTGATCTCATTAGTTCTTCAGCGGCAAATCCAGGAACATGATAAGCAAAATAAACATGATTATACTCAAGGATGGATAACTGATTAAGGTAATTATAGACACAAATGAGAAGCAGGGATGGATCTTTGAGCTGCAAGTTCTAACCTTTCCTGTGAGGACTTGTGATCAAAAGCATAAATTTGTGTTTGCATTGGCACAGGGGATGTGCAGTCATAGTCTATGCTCTACCTGTTTATCTCTTCTTGTGGACAGTCCATTATTTGTAGATAATCGCCTCCATATTGCTATGTTGAGGGGTTTAAGGGAAATGTTGTTTGGACATTCAAAAGTTTTTGTGTAGATAGGATTGCAGTGAAGATATTCCAAGGATGTAGATTTGCTTATAGATGGATTTAGATGCTTATATCTCAAGAAAAGGCTCATACATATAGCTCTTCACAAAAACAAACAAACAAAAAAAAAGTTCTCAAGGAAATACAGCAAGTTGGATTTTGGGGCTTAGGGCTTGTTTTTTGCATCCTACCAAACAGCAAAAATCATAGAGTTATAAAATGGCTTGAAAGAGGCCTTAAAGATCACCTAGTTCCAACTCTCCTGCCAGGGGCAGGGACACCTTTTGCTAGACCAGGCTGCTCAGACCCCCATCCAACGAGGTCTCAAACAAATCCAGGGATGGGACAGGCATAAATTATCTGGAGAACCTGTTCTTATGCCTCACTACTCTCACTGTAACAAATTTCTTCCTAATATCTAATCTAAACCATTGCTGCTTATCCTGTCAGGACATGATTTGTACATGCCCTTGTAAAAATTCCTTTCCATCTTTCTTGTAGCCTCCCTTCAGGTATTAGAAGACCCCATTTAGGTCACTTCTGAAGTATTTTTTTTTCCAGGCTGATCAATCCTAATTCACTCAGTCTTTCAAGAGAATCCACAGCATTTCAAATTCCACCCTCTGTTGCCAGACCTGCTAGCATCACAGGCAACATCCAGCTCAAGGTAGAAGACCTGACAAACCTCACTGCATTTGACTAGGTGAGGAGGAATAAAATTTCAGGAGTTGATATCCTGTAGGACACATGATATGTACCACCTCATGATTCCTTGAGAAGCAAGTTAATATTTTTATTTAATTTGCAGTAATACAAGTGGTACTGATCATATGAAGCTCAAATCTTGTTAAAAGTTAATTACAGAATTTGATGCCTTTCCATGCTAAGCTGCACAGACAAAGGCCATTTTACTGTTTTGGAAGACCTTTCATTTCCAGGGCAAGTCAAAGTAAATAAAATGTTAGTGGATTCAAACTACTTCAATATTCATCTCTCAATTTTCCACGCTAAAATTTAACTTCTGCTGCTCACTTCTGCTTTTCTTTCAGTTTAAGATTTTTTTCAGTTTAAGATTTCTTTCAGTTTAAGATTTTTTTAAAGCAATAAGAAAATAATTTTATTAGTGATGGCCTGCAATCTGCATATTTTCCCCTAAATTCATCAGTGTGTAAGCTTTTGTAGATTTCTTTATCATTTGCTCTAGTCTTGGCAGTTTGAGTGACTTGAACCTTGAACTAAGAAAGTGGAAAGTCAGCTCTGAAAGTTAGAAAATAAATATGTATCTGGAAACTGAAAACACATGTTAAAATGAGCACAAAAAGGTAACAGCATGATTAATTTCCGCTTGGAACAACTATCTCTTAATTTTATCAAGGAATGGTTTTGAACTTGTGCCTTAGTCATTTATACATTATTTGGCTTGGTGCAGTAGAAAGCATTATATGCTTGTCTGCTAAGTAGAAAAAAGCAAGTTAGACATATTGTTCCTTGTAGATATTCCATTTAATTAATATAAATTCCCTTCCATTAGGGCAAACTGAAAATATTCATTTTTTGTGGTTATTAAGATACAAATTATGCATTTTCCATTTCCAATGTTCTTAACTGAAATTCGGTTTATCATCAGGTAAGTCTGTGATTTTTATGAGAGAATTAATGAGTCACCTTGCAAAAATGACCTTTTCAAAGGGTACTTTTATTGGGTTTGTATGGCAGGGTTTTGGTAGTGGTGGAAGGGGGTGCTACACACAACGGGGTGACTTGTGTGAGAACCTGCTAGAAACTTCTCTGTGTCCAACAGAGCCAATGCCATCTGACTCCAAGAGGGACACAAAGCTGGCCATGGCCAAGCCCATCTGGGATAACATATTTAAGAAGGGGGGAAAAAACTGTGCAGCAGCAGCTGCAGCCAGAGAGAGGAGTGAGAATATGCAAGGGGAGCAGCCCTGCAGACACCCAGATCAGTACAGAAGGAAGGGAAGAGGTGCTTCAGTCACTGCAGTAGAGATTCCCCTGCAGCCTGCGGTGCTGACCGTGGTGAGGCAGCTGTGCCCTGCAGCCCATGGGGTCCCTGGGGGAGCAGTGACCAACCTGCAGCCCCTGGAGGGCCCCATTTTGGAGCATGTGGATGTGCTGAAATGAGGTGGTGACCCATGGGAAGCTTATGCAGGAGCAGGCTCCTGGAAGGATCTGTGTAGAGAGGAGCCCTTGATGGAACAGGTTTGCTGGTAGGACCTGCGACCCCATGGGGGACCACACTGGTACAGCCTGTTCCTGAAGGACTGCACCCTGTGGAATGGACTCTATGCTGAAACACTTCATGAAGAACTGCAGCCCATGGGGACAATTCACATGGAGAACTGTCTCAATCTTAGCACACAAAACTTCTGAGCTCTGTTTCGGCATCAGCTTTGATAATTACCATGCTGACACGTACATTCCTACAAACCAATTGATTGTGCCCCAGGTCCAGAATTGCACTTGTTTAAAAGCTGAGGTGAAATGCTCACTTACAGTCATTCATATTTTGTCTTTATGTTCATTGTCACTGTGTAATGGCCTGTCTTCCCTTCCACCTTCTTAATTCATGTAAATTATGGACACTTTGTAATTGCTTTTAATATTTTTAGCATGGTTTAGTTCAGCCTCACTTCTACTGAACCATATATACTTTTCAGTATATACTATACTGCACCACCTATACTTTTTAACCTCTAGAGAAAAATACTATTATTTGTTATTTCTCTGTCCTGTTGCCTGCTTTTTGCATGGTAGTTACTAATTCTGTATTCAGCTCCTCCTTGAATAGTTTTTCATATTTTTAGGCAGCTTCCAGAAAAAAGTTTGTACTTTCTATTTGAAATTTGAAGTTTAAATCCTTGAACTTTTTAGTCTCCTTCATTTCTCAATGTGTTTTCCCCAATGAAGTAAATTGAATTATAGGTGCAGTTAATATTTTTCATTTATTTAAGTCTAAAGAGTTCAGTTCATGATCAATGGATCCATGCTCATTTTTTGATGCCTGGTTATTTTAAAACATATTGCTTAATTAATTAATTTCTTAAAAACCTAAAATAGCTTCATCATTTGGGATTTTTTTTTGTTACTATTACTGCAGTAATACTACTCGACTTCTCTTTTTTTGTAATATCAGTTTCTTAACCTCATGCAGGTTTTGCTACTATTTACATTGTCAGTGCTACCCTTACCTCCATTTGACCACTGATTCTAGATCAAATATGATCTACTACTCCAGAAGGATAGATCCATGGTGTTACTACTTATTGCTTTAATTTATAAAATCCTGATCACAATCTCATATAATTTACATCACTTTTTAGATATCTTTCTTCCTGAATTCCATGTAATATTCACCAGTTTGAGTCTTGTTTCATATACAGGTCTGACACATCTCTCTCAGTCCTGCAGCAGTGCACAATTATGGGACATGGATGCATTTCTAGTCATTCACTTTTATGGCTTAATCTTCCTTCACTGGCATATCAACAACACCATTTGACTTTGCACCATCCAAACCTTTAAGCCCATTATTTCTATGCCCATAACTAACATTAGACACTTTAAAATGCTTTTCAAAGAAGCATAAATGCATTCTGGGAAAGTGATCTTGCTTTGCCCAAGCCAGGACCTGGAGTTACATCAAATTTATCTTTTTCATCTGATAATCAAGAAAAGGTTTAAAAATTCTCTGTACTGTATAACATATCTGTAATTTTTCTTACAGAGTACAGTTTGATGTCTCAGATATAGTCAGGAATGTGGTTTCTATCAAACTAGGAAATACCTCTCTCCTAGTCTTTCCAATTACAGGACCAAAACCAGACAGTGACCTGTTCATCATGACAGTAAAAGGTCCCATTTACTCCCTAAAGTTTGTTCTTCACTATGAAACTCTTGTCTACAGAATATATGAATAAATAGACTTAGACCTCAGATGACAAATAAACACAAAGACTTTTTTTTGACTCAGCTTCCTCTATGTTTCTGTCTTTTGTGTCTGTCTGTCAGATGTATATAAACATTACTTTGGTGAGACTTTTTTTGAACCAGAGTGGTGTTTGGATGCTATTGTTCAATATAAACACAAGGGACAAAACAACGGACACAGAATGTAATTTAATATTGATACACTGTAAGAATTCAGCAGAGTGATTTAATTAAATGCTAGTGGAAAGGTACTTAACCTTTTCTATTAACCAGAAATTTATGCACAAAATGCAAAGACAAAGGCAGTTTGCATTAAACACTGACTTCTTTTAACTAAAGAGCTGTGGAGAGATTGATTGCATTTGCTTAAGAGGGAGCAGTGCTGCAAATTTCTTAATTCAAGTGGCTTCCATTTAATTGTCAAGTGGCTCCAGAAAAGGAACAACTAGCTGAGAATAAATGAGACTCCTTTGTTTCTGCTCCTTCCCAAGGACCCATGTTTATAATTGAAACATGCAGAAGATTGAAATATATTGAAAGGGTCTTGAGCTTATGGATTTGGTGTCTAAATATCCACAACCAGAGAGAGGGAGAATCAAGGAGATTTACAAGCATATCCCTACCCAGTATTCTCTAGACCACAGAGGGGGAATATTTCAGCTGTGGGAGAAGGTTGTCTTTCTCAGAAGCCCAACACACGCTTTCCTGTCAGGCACATTTTCTTTCACTGGCCACAGTTACCAAGGAAACCACCTCTTCTGTGGGAAGGCATCGTAGGTGCCTCTTTTGGGGGCTTGAATCTGGGACTGCAGCCAGCCACTACTTGCAAATTGAAGCCTGTACTGCAGCATACTTAACCTTTGATGTGACCATAGATACATGATGTAATACCGTGAGCTTCTGCATGAGGGAAGTGGCTGAAGGATGAGTTCTTCAGGGAGGGAGAGCCAAGAAAATTCCCTTCTTCCCTGCTTTGAAAGAGCAGTCAGCAATGCAAGCCACAGTTTATGGGACACTGGCAAAAGACTGATTTAAGTCCTCTTGGGAAACCTGATACTAGATCTGCAAAGTAGTGCAAAGAACATTAAATCTTAATCATAAAAGATATCAGGATTGTAACTGTAACAAAAGTCCTCAAAGTCATCAAATTATGTATACGATGAGATGAGCTGACAAACTCAGGAATATATGAGCTTGAACTGTCTTTGATTTCATCATTCAAACCATGTTGCTGACTTACAAGCTCCAGTGATTCAAAATGAGGTGACTTAAGAGATCACTGTTGCTGCTGTACATAGCTATTGATTAAAAATTCCTATGTCCTCACATGAGCAGAAGAAGAACTCATGACTCCAGTGAAGTGCATCCTTTAGACAATACAAAGTATGTGCTGACATGTAGCCTAGTACACTCCTAATAAAAATATATTGAATATTAAATATAAAATTTGCATCTGTGAATACCTGAAACACTGATACTGCTGTCTGAAAGGTTTTGAGATTGCAACATTAAATAATTCATTGGTGGGTAGTTCTGAGCACCATGTAGAAAAACTTAGAGTTTGCCTTCTTCCCTCCATGGGGATGAACAACACAGGCTATGGGCTACAAATACTACTGGTACTGATAAAGGAGAAAGTTGGCTTAGAGATAGAGCGTAGTAATCTGAGATCCTTCTCAAGCATGCCCTAGTTTGTTCCCTTTGCCTTGATATATGACTTTGGAAGCAAAGTCCACAAATATTTTTGGACTCCAACTCCCATGAAGGTATAGAGCTTCTCACACATTTCAGTGGAATTTCAAAGTTCCCATAGTTAACATGGGACTTAGACCTTAGCAAGTAAAAGGTCTCAATGGTTAACACATGTGCAGTCTCTTTGAGGAGCCTGCAACATCTGTTTACATGTAGAGTAAAAATAAATACACATGAAATCACTTTCTCCTCCTGTCTGTCTAATTAGATGGTAACTCTTGAGTTAACTCTTTCATGTGCTCAGAAAGTGACCACCAAAATAGGTCACTGATTTCAGCTATTGCCCCTGCCTTTGCCACAGTGGGATGGTAGTCTTCATGAAAAAGTATTTCAAGCTGCCCTGTCAGCATAAATAAAAAAGAATATTATATCTGTTGACATTTGCCTCCTGTCTGCATTTAAATTTTTCACTGTTTAACATATCAGTTATTCTGAAACAAATGGTATGATTTGCATTTAGGGAGCAGCAGACAGAACACAGTAGTAGGCTGTAGTAGGCTGCTGGACTGAAATTCCTCTTTGGGCTCTGAATTTTCCTACCACTTTCAAATGTAAAATCCAGTTGTAGTAGTCTCATCAGGACAGAAGACAGCTGAGTGAGTGTTACAGCCATATAGTTATAATTTCCTTAGATATTTTCTTCATTCTCCATGGCTAGAGATTTACAAACAAAAATAATGAAATAATTTAATTTTAATGTTGTTATTCATAGAAATTGCATCCACAACTCAATACATTCCCTTTATAGTAGATATGAGTGACAATAGTCCCTGCTAGCCTTTCCCTTTGTGTTTGCTCTCTTGCTTGTTCTGTGGATATATTCTCTCTGGATCTTTTGAAGCTAAATGTGCAAGAGTGCAGTTGCATTTATAGGCACATGATGGAAGAAGGGAAGGGTGGTGAAGTCACAGCAGATCCTCAGCTTTTAAAAACAGATGATTTGCTGCAAATATTTCTTGATGCCTGCAATATGTGTTCAGTGTAAACAAGGGGTTCTGTGAACAGCTAATGAACTAATGAAGCCAGATTTCGTATGAATTTCTGTCTCTTGATTGACTTTTTAACTAAGACACAGTTTCACATTATATTATGCCTAAAACATTCTAACTGCAGAGCATGCCAAAAGAGGCAGTCCTGGTTCTTTACTCGCTTTCTACCATGCATTGCCACCCCATCTGATCTAGCAATTATATGGGCTAGAGATGAATTTGGAACCTTCATTTGTGTGTGTGTGAGTGTGTGTGTGTGTGTGTGGGGGGGGGGGTTATTCCAGCTGGATCAATGAGCTGATTATCTCTTAGATCAGAACCTCTCTGCCAAGTTTGAAATTTAAGTCACAAAGCTCTAAAGATTTTAGACAAGTAAGTGAATGTGTCTGCAGGCATATGTATGGGTTGGATGTTTAAGTGGAATGAGTGTGTGCTGCAGTCTGATTTTAGAGTAGAGTTAAATAAATAGCTAAGATAATAAATGAAATGTCTCTATAGCCTGTGACAATTCATGCTGGAAAATACAACATGTAAAACTTCAGGAGATTAAAGACATGGTTAACTCTGCTACAATTTGGGATGCTGATAAGAAACATATCAAACCTTCTGGCTGGATTCCCTATCATTTTCAGGGGTCTGAGTGGTATGTATTCAATGCACTTTGATGAGTGTGTAAATGGCACTAGTGGAATATGTCAAGATGTTTCACTTGATACACATGTGTAAACAGGCACCCTTGAAAAGAGTTTATTGTCAAGCCCAGAGTAAAACCAGTATCAGCATCAAGGTAGACCAGTAATATGCAGTCAAACTAACCAAAACACTTTCAGGAGAATAATAGCAGAGGAATAATCAGCTACTCTGAGGGTGATGAATGACCTTTGAATCTTGTGTGTTGGTACCCACGAAGCAGAAAAGCAGACAAGGGCCAAAACTTTCAAAACTATCAAAATGGTTTCACCAACTGCCCTCAGAAATGTTGCTGTGTATGGGATACTTGATGTTGACCTAAGGCAATTTGGGAGACATTGCTTTAAGTGCATTTTCTTTGCATTTGTAAAGGAAGCAGCAAGTGTGTCTGGACTATGTGCAAATGTGCACTGTGATCTCTTAACATCCCACACTTCATGATAGTCATGGTCCTTAGTGCCTGGCCAGTTCCTCTGTTCTCCCTTCATTTGTGTCACACTTATCACTTGCTCTGATAACCTCTAGGCCAGCTCAGTGTTGTATCCTGGGTAGGTGTCCATCTGGAGAGCCTTGCTGCTCCTTTAGCTGGGGCTGTGGATGTGCTTGGCTCAGGCATTGCACAAGCTCTGTGCCTCCCCTCTCCAGTTCCCCTTGCCCTGGCAGGTGGCCCACCTGTGTGCTGGCATGTGAGTTTCAGTCTGTGGCCCAGCAGTGGCTTTTGGGGAGCTGAATGCAAAGCCATTGCTCAGTGCTGGCATTTTCAGGGCCTGACTGCAGGGCCAGTTCCTACCTTGTGAGCCATGCTTGAGCTCTTGAGCTCTTGTGACCCCAGGACTTGGCTGCTGGCCTGAACAGTGAGCACTGCTGCCTTGCTGATGGACTGCATCACAGGGTGAGGAGAATCACACTGCCTCTGCTTCAGCATCTGCAAAATGTATAAAGTTGAGCTCAATATTTTTCTTAAACCCCTTTGATCTGGGTTGTGAAACAGCTGGAATAAACCCCGCTGTTTAGACAATTGTAGACCATTACTCTAGTTCTGATCTACCCTTCAACTTTTCTGGCATTGCTGGAGTAGGGAGCACATATGCTGGCTGGAGTAATAGCACAAAGACATTTTCCATCTTACTAATATAATTTAAAATTGATTTGGAGAACTGACATAAGCAGTGGCACAAAAATAGAGGGTTTTGTTAGCATCAATCATACCTGCACTGAAAGTATTTGGCAGAGTTATGCAAGATAACTCTATACACAGACATGGAATATATTTGCTCCTTTTCACCCTCCACAACACCTTGTTTAAAAAGAATCTTTGGTGTTCATTACTGACACAGGTTACTCTTTTGGTACCATATTTTTGCCTGTATTTTGCTCATATTTTCTTCTTGATAAGCATAGCTCTCCCCTTTCAATTACCCTTCACCTCTCCCCTCTCCTGCAAGATCAAACAACAGACTTCTAAGCACTGGAATGGAGTTCAGAGGGGCTGGAGGGTGGGGAGGGGTAGTGCCTGCTGGAGTTTCCCACCACTCTTACTTTTATATCCTTACAAGGGTATACCATGCAGTGAACATTAAGTAACATTTTAATTCTGGACTGCTCCCCTTTTGCTGCTTGTGATAATAATATCAAAGAAAGTCATTTGGTATTATTTTACAGAGTAAATTTTCTTTACCTTCTTTGTGAGGAGTCTGGGGGTGGCTGGTTTGGATTGTTGCTAGCTTGGGAAATAAAAACACACGTATCTTTGCTGGCTTATTTGTCCTGCTGAGAAAACATGCACTGTAGATCTACCCAGAGGAATATTAAATGATAGCCAGGTTTCCAAACTTCTGCTTGCATAAGCAATTACATTTTAAAAAATGCTATCTTTTTTTAGCTAGGTAAAATCTTAATGAAGGACAATAATTTTCAGTGACTTTTGCTTTACCAGTCAAGAGATTTAGGCAATACAATTTGGGGATTTTTTTTTCTTATTAATACTAATTTTAAATTTAATTTAAAAGGACATTTTTGGTAGGAGCAATAACTGACACCACAATAGCTGATGCCATAAGAATACTGCTTAAAAGGGAAACTAGAAAACAGGACATTAATCTATAGCTGACTGAGAGTACTGTTTTTCATATCTTCTAGTCCACAAAAAAAGAAAAAAAAATCAAATCCAAATCACCCACATGTGAAGAGCCTCTTTCAGAAACTGCTATCATACATTACTGCTTATGTACTAGTGCCCAAGGCTGCCAGGGTAGCACTTCAACTGGAAGGCAACAAAAAACCCCAAGCATTTGTGTAACCTCACCAAAAGAGCACTCAGCCCTCTCCCACTCTTTGTAAATCAAATGTCAATTGTATTGTTAATATAAATATGGTAAAATAAACATTCTACCCTTTCTAAAATACAAATTCCAGCCCATCTCTGTCCCAGGTAGATGTTCTAGGCTACAGACAACTGCAACAAATAAACTTATACATGGTTCATATTGAAAGGCAAGCAGTGGACATTCCTGTTAGCTGGGTTTTGATGGCAGCATTTCTCTCAGCAGCTCTGACACTACGTGCAGTTAGCCTTCTGTTCTTGCTGGTGGACTCTAATCTTGTGATTCTACAGAGATCCTTGGATCCTTATTTTTGTTTGATTTGAAAGAGGTTAATTTTTAGAGACACCAATTTATCTGTTGTAGCGTTACTCCAGCCAGCACTCCAGCACTCACTCACTCACTCACTCACTCACTCACTCACTCACTCACTCACTCACTCACTCACTCACTCACTCACTCACTCCCCTCCGGCGGCGTGAGGGGGAAAATAGGAAGTGTAAGAGTGAGAACACCAGTGGATTAAGAGAAAGACAGTTCAGTGGAGCAGAAAAGGGAGCAAAAAAATTCTGCTGATAATGATGATAAAAGAATTAGAATATGCAAAATGAGAGATGCACAACACAAATGCTCACCCCTTGCTGACTTACATCCAGCCCGTTCCCAAGCAGCAGCTGCTGGTCACCTTTCTCCCCAGTTTCTGTGCTGAGGGTGGTGCCATAAGTATGGAATAACCCTTTGGCCAGCTGGGGTCAGCTATCCTGGCTGTAACACTGCAACTCCTTGGGCCTCCTGGATGATGGGGTGTGGTGAGAAGCAAAAATGTCTTTGGTTTTTGCAAGCACTGCTCAGCAATAATGAAAACTCTGAGTTACCAACACTTTTTCCAGCACAAATCCAAACCATGGCCCCATACCAGCTACAAAGAAGGAAGCTAAATATTCCAGCTAAAACCAGCACAACATCATTTTACCTGTTATGTTCAGTTCTGACAGAGAGACACCCTGCTTTAGTCTTAGAGGTCCAGATAAGTCAGCTTACACAGGCTTTGTAAATGGAAAGTCCATATACAAGAGGAAAGTGTTTTGGGGTCATCTTCTGTCAGGTGAAAACCAGATGTTTGACATCACACAGCAGCTTTACACAGCTTGAGGCAGGAAGTTGCTGAGCTGGAATTAATGGGGAGGAGACAGATTGATTCTTTGTGTATCAGCAAGGTAATCAGAAAGGTAATAATGAGGAAAAAAAAAGAGAAGTCTACATTCTGTGCTGGCTGAAACAACTGTGGAAGTATAAAATTTCAATTGATGTTGCTTTCAAAAATAAAGTTTAGAACTATTTTCTACCTGGTGCATAAAAGTGCATTTGCTGTTACTACATATTTTAAATCACTGGATGAATACTGTGCTATATTCTTTGGAAGGTTAGAAATACCTAAAGGTAGAATGATGTGCTTGTTAACTCTCTCAAGGTAAGTTTGAGGAATGTTTTGAGAAAGCCACATGTGACATTTAGTAGTAGCCCTCATTCTGTGCATGTCAGAAAACAGCCTGGTAAAGTCTGCAAGTGCATTTATACAGTTAGAATTGTGTTAGCATTTGAAATCCTCCTGTAAGTTGCTATAATCTATTTAATTTATTACTATCATCTTCAAAGCTTACCACCCACAGAAGCCAAACAGTCCCAAATATCCATGCCGTGAACTGGAAAGCTGGGGGTTCTTGGGGGTATTATCTTAATTTGGGGTTTAAATTAAACATGATGCACATTGACTATGGCAGCAAATAAAATACCTAGGCACCTTAAAATTGGAATCCTATCTAGCTGAATCAGCATATAAGATTCCTATTTTTAAATTTCAGACTAGTAACAACAAAATATACTAGTAAAAAGGAACCTTAGATTTCTGCAATTTCCACTTTCATTGTCTAACCAAACTCGTACAGCACTCAACACTCCTTGTGAATTTTGCTGTTAAAGTTTTCAGATGTTAAGCATTGAGAGCAACACAATTGTGTATGAACCACTTCTGGTGACAGCAAAATATTCAAGAGCTGACAGAAGATTCATTATATCCTTTACTGAGTCTCAAATAAAAGGGGCTAGAGACTCTGCAGAAAATTAGCAGTATGACAAGAAACACTACACAAAATATCTGTGTCTCTGTGCTGTTCTGGTTAGACTATTTGATTAGCAAGCTCCTCAAGCAGAATCGTTTCAGCAATACTGAAACCTCAGTTTTAGTATTCAGTTCATAGCTGAGGTGATTATTCTGTTCTTTCTTACAGCCTCCATTACAGATGGTTTCCCTAAAATTTCCTTTAATGTGAAAATTTCTCTAATTGCTTCATTGTGCCAAGTGGAATATCTTGGAAAGCCTAAAAAAAACGTATTCCACCATTTGGAGCCAGAGAAAAATTTGAAATAGGTATTGTTTAGTACTTGTCATTTTTCAAGTTCCTTTTTTGCTCTTTGTTCTTGAGCAATCAATGAGATTTTAATTTAGCCTTTTATCTTGAGGCAAGGCATTGGTGGGGATGAGGAACATCTATCCTGATCTATTCTGTACATCTGTGTAAATAATTAAATGACGTGCATCATCTGCTTGGTTGCTGTCTGAAGCAGTGTAGGATACATTACCAAGTAGTCTTAGTGTGACACTTGTGAATGTTGTTTTATTTGTAACATGATTTAAAAACTGATTAAAAGCCCTGCCAGATTTTTAATTGAGTGTTGGCACTTGCACATACAAAATCTAGTGCTTAACAGTTGCATCAGAATGAGTGCTCAGAGGTAAACTCATGTTAAGCTTTGACAAATAGAAGTAATGATGGTCTGTATGTGCCAATAGTAAGGGAATCAAGATTAATTAATAAAATGCAATTTGCAGCTACATATGTTCGTAGTATACTAATCTCCAAATCAGACACTACAGATTATTTCTGTATTTATGACAGAGATCATCAGTCAGTGCTGCTTGAGATATTTTTATTTCATAACACTGGAACTGAAGTATTTCAGATCTAATGAGAGGCCAGAGGACAAGTGTGCAGCATGGCTGTATTCACAAACAAGTGGCTTCAATAATGAGGATTATTATAGTTGTTGCAGATTTCAGGAAGGATGCTGAAATGCCATCAAAGAGCTTTGGATTTTTACTGTCTTTGGCCGAATTCAATCCCAGTAAAAACTTACAGGCCATTTTAGCAAAAATATCTTCTCAGAGCTATCAATATTTTCTAATTTTTATAGTTGCTTTAAATAAAAGCACATCTTTTAATTGGGGTTAACAACTTTCTGAAAATTGTCCAACAGTTATGTTTCTCTGGTAAAAGATACAAATAGAACTTTTTGCAATTTTTTTCACAAATAGTGTAATGAAGTTTGGCTTCTACAAATTTGGGCATATAAATTGAAAGAAACTTAAAGGCAAAAATTTTCAGATGCCGAAAACCAGGTGATTGAGTTTCCTTTTATTATGCTTCAAAATACTGATGTTGGGGAAAGAAAAAGTACATCTTTTTCCCATTTTAGTGTTTGTTAAGAGGCTTGCCTCAACAATGATGTTACATTCATAAAAGTCATACAATCATATGAATGATTCATAAAATTAAAAAAATCCAGTTTGCATATACATTTTGGATATAAATTATAGTTAAAATCTGTTGAACGTAAAATTTACTCCTACTGAGCTTTTTGCAATCATATAAATACTCAAACAATGACTAAAGAAATTTTTAATGGCACTAGTCATCTATTCTTTCAATTTCCTGCAGCTAACATACGAATTATCAGCCCCTGGACATCAGGATGAAATATGTAATTGATAGTTGCTTGCAGCTATTTGTCACCCCACACTTCTCCCACCCAGGGAGCAACACTTTACATCAGTCAATAACTTTAAAGTATTTATGTTTTGTAGCAAAAATCTGACTGATTTAGATCCAGTTTTATTTAATGCTTTCAGTCTTGAACAGGCTATACACAGAATTTTGAAGTACTGAACTAAGATGAGAGCATTATCTGTTTTCTGTTTTATGCCTGGCTCACTGAAACAGGAATTATGAAGCCAGACTTATATATATCACCAATAAGATGCAACAAACTTTTTTTTAATGTGAATTTTATAAACCCAATGAAGCCCAAAAGAATAAATTCCCAGAAGGATTCAAGATACTTCGATATATGAAGAATCAGACTTGGAAGAGACCTAGTATTCCTAATTCATTGCACTAATGGGGAAATGAGGCACCAAGCAGTCAAAGAAGGTTTTAAAAAAGGTTACTGGTTTTAATTACACTTAGTATTTAATTTTTTAAAATTCTTTTAAGCAGATTCAAGATATGCTGCTTTTTGGTTTTTTGTTTGTTTTTTATTAAGACTGGTGTGAATTTTGTGCTCCTTTCTGAAGGCTCTCAAGAGGAGGTGTGATGCATGCGCAGTGCTGTGTACACAGAATGAAATCATGGTGATTTAGGAATCCCAATTACCAGGAGCAGAGCTCCCATGAGACTGGTCTTGAAGAAAACATGCTGACATGAAAGGGACAGATGAGACAATAGAAAGTGGAACCCATATGAGTAATCTATAGGTTTATGCCACGTGAAGAAAGGGTAAGAATGCCTGCAGGGAAGCTATAGTACTAATCCCAAATGCATAAATTCAAAAAAATCCAGCTTTAACCAGTCATCACAGTTGATAGCTGTGGTACATGGGTAGCTAAGTAAAATGATACTGGAACAAATCTGCTTTGGCTATTTAAGTTGCCTTTTAGGTTATTTCACTTTATCACCTTATGTGTGGTTACAGGAAATGATAATGATGGGAGCCTTTGTTGATGCTCACACAGTGATTACCAAGCAAGGGTGAAAGAATTGTTTTACAATTGGGGTTATAAAATGGTAATTTTAGAATTAAAATTTATTTCAGTCAACCATACAGTAATATATTAATCAGCACAGTAAGCTGTTTTGTCTGAAATATGTCATTCTATACTCAGCTGTAATTATCTCTTTAGGACTAATTCTTGGGACCGTGAAAATTTCTAATGTGGATATAATATAAAGCTAAGGCTTATAGTTACATAAATATTGTGGGGTAATCTCCAGCTGAATGTGTGTGAGCACTCCAGTCAAACAGTTTATGCTGAAGGAACAGAAAAGTGCCTCATACCAGTGAATGAAGCAGTGTAGGTGTCAAATATTGAATTCATCTGAAACACTGCCTTGGAGAAGCCCTTTCTGGAATTCACATGGGTAAATTGACTGCTGAGCAGCTCAACCTCTGTAAATGTGTGGGTACAGAAAATTCCATGTCCAGTCACCCAGACTGAGCTGTCTAGGGCCAACCTGAGTCTGGAGTCTTCACTAGAGTAAAATGGAAAAAGGACTTCAAACTATAAACATTTCTTTGTAACTTTACATAAACATCTTACGAAAAATTGTTAGATTATGTAGAAACAGCCTTTAAATGAAATTATTCACTATTTTTGCATAAATTATAAGCAATGCTGACACAGTAATTTAATATTACTTAACACGGAGAATCTTTTTTCTCCTTTAACTATCTCAGAAGATCCAAATCCACAATTACTCTTACACAGTGAGTTTTCTGAGTCACTGTCAATAAAAAATTGACACCAAAACATCATTTATTGATGTACCATCTAGTGAAATGAGAGAGGGTTCTTTGAAATAAATACTGAAACAAAGATTTCTCTGATTGTTGAAAGAGCAAAAGTCTATAATGTATCAAAATCAGAAGTACCAAATTCCTTGGTTTTAATATAAAATATGGAAGTTTTTGCCACAGGTGAAGTTAAATTTACTGTTACAGATGTTAGATTAAAAAAAAGACTAATCTGAATTACAATTTTTTCCTTCCCATATGAATGAGTAGTAATTATATATTCATGTGTTAACATACAAGATCAAAAAGTTCTAGTAGCATACCAAGGCTACCTTCTAAGGAATTAAAATAAAATGGATTCCCCTGGTATGTCAGAGAGAATTAGTTCCCCTGAATTGTCCATCTCCAAGTGAAAGGAGCTGCAGGTGAGGGGAATTGTGAAATGTGAAAGTTGTAACCAAGAGCTGGAACAAAGCCACATGGCTTAGAAAAAAGGAAAAGCTGTGAGTGGTCCCTTTGGTAAATGGGGATGGTTTTCAGGGACCCTCTATCCCCACATGGTTCTGGCTGTCATATTTGAAACCTCTGTTCCATGACTACATTGGCTGGTGAGCCAATATGTTCCTGAATTGTCCAGCAATACCAGGATTCATCCCCCTCAGCAGAATTTATTTAGTCCATTGCATTTTTGACCTTTTGCTGAAACTAACTGGAAATGAAATTGTTTTTGTGCTTTCTGAAACTACTGTCCACAATGTAGACCACAGTTTTCCTTCCTCTCCCAGACTCTGCTATCAGAAAAGTGCTGCCAAAAAGATATGGAAATCATTGACAAAACCTTAGTGTGTTTCTGAAAGACAATAGAATACAGAAATACATAAGTAAACTTTTTAGACTGCATGTTAGGACTAAATTATTAAAATCCTCTTTTTTCTCTCCCTCAGTTGCCCAGCAAATCTGATTGCCTGAGCTTGTGGCTTTCTTCAGTGATGATGCTCAGCAGTATGTCCATTATTTAATTATGTAACATATTACTTTTGTGTCTACCTAAATTAATATATTTAAAGTGGTCAGGAAGAGACCGTCATAATTCAGACAGAAGGCCTTGAATTGTTTGTTTTGTTTTGTTTTTTTTTGGTGGGGTTTTTTGTGGGTTTTTTACCCTTTTTTGTTTGCTTGTTTTGGTTTTGTGTTTTTGTTTTCTTTGTTTTATTTTGTGGTGGGTTTTGTTGTTGTTGTTGTTGCTGTTTTGTTTTGTTTTTGTTAGAGTGAGCATGCAGAAAAAATATTTTCCCTTATTTATCAGCCAGCTAAAAATGGGAACTACCTTCTTAATCTTAGGTATACTGGTATTTTAATCTGCTGAAGTTTGACAAGACTCAATAGCAACAGAAATAGCCTTTGCATAAAGGCTGGGAGCACAAGCGGGTAGTCTCAACATTTATAGAGCAAAACTTGCAAGACGGTCAGATATTATATTGTTTATAAAAGTAGATATTAACTTGTCTTCTGATCTCTTTTTTAACATGAAATTTGATTTTCTTTTTAAGGAATTTCTCTACTGACTTACAATCAGAAAATGAAGACAAGGCACAAAAATGTCATAGAATGAGTTAAAACAGGAATCCTTTAATTCCGATGGACTTTTTAAAGTTATAACAGGACATACAGCCACTGAAATTCTAGTAGCTGGACTGAACAATTCCTCTACAAACATCTTTGCAGTATCAAGTTTGAGACAGCTATGTGAAGTTGATAACCAAAAGAAAAAAAATTGAACATTCTGGAAAAACATTGAAGGACTTAATTGGAAAGAAGAGATGTGTTTGGAGAACGGAGGCCAAAATAACAATAGCAACTAAAACTACACAGCAAAATTGCCAGACTGAAGTGGTGACTTCCTTCAGCAAACAATCTGGTATCTTGACAAAATGCTAGCAGAAGCATAGAAAAGACAACAAAAATCATCTCAGGATCACAGAATGGGTCAGATTGGAAGGGAATACAGTGGGTCATCTGGTCCAACCTTCACTCAAACAGGGCCAGCACAGAGCACGTGGAACACAATTGCATCCAGACAGTTATTGAACATCTCCAGTGAGGGAGATGCCACAACTTCTCAGGGCAGTCTGCTCCAGCGCTTTCAGTAGGAATAAAATGAAAAGAAAATAAAAGCAACAAAAAGGTTTTGTTCATTTTCCATCTGTGTGTATTTTTTTTTGAGTAAATTTCTCTTTTTGTTAGTGTTGCAAAGATTTTTTTCAAAACACATCTTGGCCTCCCTTTGTCCACAGCATCCAAGTTAAATCAATTTTGTGTCCAGTGTAAGCTTTTGAATCTATATTAATGTGTTCTTTATCAGGCTACCATTCTTTCTGTTAAGCTTTGTCTTCGCTCCCTTTAAAGCTTGTAAATTGCTGTAGATAAAGGACTGCTCTCTCTGTACATCCTGTTGAAATCTGCAGAAACAGCAGTTTTCTATTACACTTGAAATTCAGCCTGCTCTTCAATGGGAATCACACAGCTTCATGAGTCTAACTGTAGACAATCAAGTTTTAGCAATAAGTAGTTTGGCTATGGAAGTGAATGATTGTAGCATTTTTCCCTCACCCCCTGACTACATCATTTGATATTGGAACAGCTACGCCAGAAACAGTGACGTCACTTTAAACGTTTCAATTCAGTCACATAAATAAACTCATGGCAAAACCTGGCAGATGATAGGCAAAATTGGTCTGCATTAGACAAAGAGACATAAAGAGACCTTTTATCAGACATAAAATTTTGAAAGAACAATTATTTGATTTATCACAACTTGTGGATAAGTGTTTGAGCTTTAACATTTCATGATTATACATTAAATCTAAAGTGGATAGCTTCTTGCATAAATTGACTTTAGGTCCTCACTGTTAATCACTTGCTGCATTTTCATGATTACACCATTTGCAATACTTTGGAGAAGACTGACCGGGACTTTTGTCCCAACTCCACCAGTGAGAGCTCAAATTGGATTTAGTCCTTCTTTTGCCTTTGTGTTTCTTTTCTGTCTCAGCAAGAAGAAGAATTTCAATTCCTCTTGGGCACTTAAACTTCCAAATCAGAATGTTTCCTGTTGCACAAATCAGAGGAATGCTGGCTGAGGGGTTTACACTTACTGCTTTCGTTAGGTAACTTTAGTCAATTTAACTAAGAAACCACGATGAAGACAATTCACTTCTACTTTGTTAAAAACTTTCAAGAGAGCTTATTCTTAGAGCACAGAAGTGGTAATATGTATTACTTGTCTCTTGTAGTTCACTGGAACAACTTATAGTATATCCTATGTAGGATGATCTGTAAAATCAGCCTCTCTGTGCTTTCTTTCACTAGAATGAAACACTGGAACAATAAAAGTAAATCTTGAAGGACATATTGACAGCAGCAAATCCAAAATGAGAAAAGAGTTTCACTTTAGATGAGAATTGTAGGGTCTGAAGAGCAGTTTTATCAAGACACAAATGTCTTCAAAATATAATTGCTTTTGGCAATAGCAATTCTTAATTGCATACAAATATATATATTTATTATGAATAGAAATACATTTCTAGATCTACAAAGCTCTTCTGGATGTTTTTTTTTTTTGCTTGTTTTGGACAAGTGTTTTTTGGTATGGTTTTTTTTTTTGGTGGTGGTGATGGGTAGTGGTGATGCTTTCTTCTGTCTAAGAATAATTTGGATTAAACTCACAAGTGTTGTAAAGAATTAAAGTATGCTCAGCTCAGTAGTTGGTCACAAAGTGGGTAAAACTCAAACATGCTTAAGGTTTGAAGGAAGCAGAATGTGAAAGTGTGTGGTAGAGAGGACAAAAATAAAAGTTTCTCTGTACACAGGGCTGTCAGGACCAAGTGTAGGGCATGGGAATGGCATTAAAGCAAACATGAAGACAAACATTTTGATCCTAAGGATAGCAAGGCACTGGAGAGATGTGGAGTCTTCAGATTTTTTATTTTTGATTTGGTGTAATGTTAAAAGTGTGCTTTTAGCATTGATGTTAAACAAACAAGCAACACTTATTGACACAGCATTGAGATCAAAGTAATACATATATTTAAAGAAAAGTTAGTACATATAAGCTGCAATGGGATCTTTATCCCCATTTGCTAATACTAAACAAAATCTTATCTAGATCTCTCAAACTTTCATTTCTATGATGTTATACGTGTGTACACTTCCAAAAAACTCAGGGAAATTATCCAAATTGCAAGTTAAACATGTGTACAGCTCAGATATAGATATATCTAGCTCAGAGACACACAAGGCTGTGTCGGAGCCAGAAACTGAATCAAAATCTTTTAAAACATTGTTGAGTAACTTAACCACAAAGTTATCTTTGCTAATGTGATATTATTTCCTAAGTAGAAGGCTTATCTTTCAGTGCATTGTGAAGTTAATTTCTATTTTCCAAATCAATATCACAATAAAATGGAAGGAGCAATCTAAAGGCTTTGCCAAATGAAAATATAGGCTAGGCACCAGTGGAAAAATGACACTACAGAGTGGGGACACAAACTGTCTGCTACAAGATCAATATGTGAGGTAAGGAGAAAAAAAAGAATGCCTCTTTGTGATATCTTTTTCTTTCTATTTGTATATTTTTCTAAGTGAAAAGCAGAATTTCAGCTTCAGTGAACATATTCAGCTGGTGTGCCTACAGCTGCAATGCATATCAGCCTTACTCTAAATGTGTGAGTGGGACATGAGTCCTGTGTGTTCTGCACTCAGTCCCTTGAAGAAGGTGTGAGCTGCCCTGTGCCTCTGACAAACCCAGATCCAACTGAACCTGTCTTATCATGTATTTGGTGCTTGCAGAAGGATAATTTAAACTGGAGTCTGTGCTGATATTTTGTGGATACTTGATTATGAAGCATCTAAAAAGATAAAAAAGGAGGGCATTGCTGGCATAGGGGAACGTGCTCTTCTCAGGATTATGGAAGTCAACATCTGGGCTAAAAAGTGAGTTATGAAAGGGTTGGAAGTGATGAAGTGTTGGAAGGAATGCAATATAGTTTACCTCTAAATTGGGAGCTAAGAAGAAATTATTGTTTAAACTTATTTTTGCTGGTTTTATTATTCCTTGCCCAGTAGCTCTGTGTTTAGCAAAAACATGTTTAACACATTTTGCAAAAAGATGCATAAGACTGAAATACTCAAAGGAGTACAAGTAAATATTGCTTTTTTTTTTGCTCTAATTTTTTCATCAGAATTATAAAGAAGGAAATGTGGCTAGCCTTGCAACTATCCTAACATTACAGTGTTAATTGTAGAAACAAAGAATATATTCAGGATGTGTATTTGCAGCTGACTGTTGAGCAGTTTGGAGCACCCACAGACAAGTGGAGATCTGAAGGAGGTGATATTTGAAACAACTAACAGGTTAGGAAAGCAGAGACACTGATTTTGGGGATCTAAGGCTGCTGACATAAGCTCCACGTCAGAGAGGGCAGCTCAGAAACAGCAGGAAGCAGTAACATAACTATAGTCACAAAGACAGGGATCTGACAGGGGGAACAAGGAGAAGACTAAAGAGAGAGGGAATTTTTAAACAATCTTTTCTTCTTCCAATCCTTATGGCAGGATCTATAACAGATTTGGAAAATACAGTGTTAAACCAGGCAGCTCTGAAAAATCAAATGAAAACAGTCTCCACTGTGGGGGGCACAATATTAAAGAAAAAAGCTAGATCTCTTCATCCAAACTGAGATCAGAGAGATTGAAGCTCAAAGGAACTGAGGAAAAAAAAGGTAAAGAAGCCTAAGGCACTGGGATAGCTGGTGATGTACAAGCAGGTGCAGTTTTTATGAAGTCTAGTACCTATTTGCCAAATTAAAGTGGGAAAGGGTTAAAAAAAAATAAGAGGTAACCCTCCTGTTAAAAGATACTTTTGCTGGCATTGGTATTCTGTGGGGTAATCCTGTTTGCTTCTCTTTCTTTTTAAAATGCAGCATGTGAGCTCCAGCACGTTGGGAAACAAAGAAAAGTTATAGTTGCAATAGTGTATTCAGCCATGGTGCAAAAAAAGGTGTGTCCATTGGGGCTGGGTAAGGGGAGTCATCCTCATGTAAGGGAGCAGCTTCTGCCTTGAGTGCAAAGGTCACTGACTGAGACAATAGGATAGAAGGTTTTAATAAAAGTCTTCTGTAAGTAGGTGACCACATATTGACTTGAAAAAGTCCAGAATCCAAATAAGAAATACCTTTTTTCTTGATTCCCTGTTCCTAAGACTATATTATTATGTATAGTGTATGCAAATCTTGTCTATGCATTGGCATAGACAAAAAAACTGCTGCATTGGTCACATAGCTAGTTATTAATCTGCAGTTCATCTAAAATTACTATTGATTCTCTTTAATGATAGTAATATTTGGGGTTTTTGATAGGATATATAGATATAATCTAATGAGTGATTTTAAAATTACTTTGCAAAACAGTATTTATCTTTCTTCAAAGTATTGGCTAGCATAAGAACAATTTTCCCTGACTATAGGATTGAGATCATACCCCTATCATATTTTTAATTCATTTGGGGAAGAAAATAATGTAAATTCATGTTGAAAATATAAATACACTGCTGGATATAGCCTATAGAAATCTATGATCTTTAAAGTATCTTGGGACATAGAATCACAAAATCATAGAATGGTTTGAGACCTTAAATTACATCTTATTCCAACCCCCCCCCACCATGGACAAGGACACCTTCTAACACAGTGATCCAGAGCTAGAAGATTGTTGTGCTAAAACACTTAAGATCTTTTTTTGCATTGTAATAATAAGTCACTGTTATGTGAAGAATCATTTACTCTGGACCCTATTTAGAGAGAATTTTCAGTTGAAAACACTCCATGAACATTAGTCACTGGCTACATCTTACATCTTTTTATATCCTGATGCCAAGAACCATCAAATCATGTAAGTAAAGTTCTATATTTTGCACTGTTATTCCTGCACTGAGTCTAATGATTTGTATTTGATGTATTATTTCCCCTAAAGCGCTGAATCTTTGAAAATGTTATATTTATTTCACTATTCAATAATCAGTCATCTTAAATAAAAGTACTAATACTAATGATACCTTTCATTTTTCTTATTTGTGTGTGACTTTCAAACTCAAATCTTTGATATCTATTATAACCATGTCTACTGGTTTAAGAACTTTTGCATCCACTGGAATAGTGTCTTGTAATGTTGCTGAAAACATGGCAACCAAACCATTCTCTGCATCTTGTTTTAAGGTTTTTCAATAAACAGAACCTTTAAGAGTCTTGTAATATGATATTTTCTGTGAATTTCCTGGAGTTATTGTGCATTCTTTCACATAATTTTTTTGTTTTCTTTCCCACATACTTTTTCTGTTTTCTTTCCCATTACTATCTCTTAGTGTTCAAAAATAACTATGAATTCAGAAAAAACATTGTAGCTATGTTTCTGGATCCTATTCCCTTTTCAGTCTCATGGTTGAGCAATATTGGAGTGAAATTCTGTGTTTGATAGTGATGATCTTACTTGGCTTATGGCCAGACTCAAATTATTCTTTGAACCTGTTAAAAAACCTAAATATTTAAATTTTACAGAGGGATGGAAATTGGTAGCTACAGTATAATTCAGTGGTTCACTAACGTAATCTGGTGGACAGTTGTGCTCCTTATTACCTCAATATTCTCTCAAACTTTTTTTTTTAATAAATACAATTTGGCTTGACTTAGTATCTGAGATATTCAAAAATAAGTGATCTGGAGTCACATTTATTAATTAGGAAATATTTTCATCAAAAGAACTAGAATAGTCAAAATATAGAGAGGTGGTGATAGTAGGATGGCTGCTCTCTACCACGCTTACATTTTACACCCAGAGCAATCCTGCACTATTATGCAAGGAAGCAGGGTCTGATGTTCTTTACACTGCAGACAGTATCACAAGCTATAATAAATATAAATTTAGATTGGTAGAAATAATTTTTAAGGTATTTTCAAAAGAAATCTTGTTCTGTGATGCCAAATCAGTCTGTTCATACAGTACATTTATAGTATGGTAAATATCCAGGAATGAGACTTTTGAATATTTTTTATAATTCAACAGAAAAATTCCTACCATGATGTTCAGTGTTAGATATGCTATGGAGGCTTTTTAGATTTAGAAATAGATAATCTGATGGTTACCTTTCTAAAAGACTGATTAATATGCACAAATCCAGTGTCTATGACTCTAAGTAGACTGTAACTATCAGCGAAGGTTTCAAAAATACTCTGTAAGGGAACTGAAGGTGAGGAAAAAGGGTCAGAATTACACAGATTTATTTTAGTCAAGATCAAAAATAGTAACCAAAGTATTTGCAATAAGGTTATAAATTGCAAACTGTTACTGGAATTAAAAAGGAATATGCTTTTGAAAGCTGAAGCAAACAAAAGAATCCCATTAACTGAGAAACGAGAGAGGCTATAGACTTACCTGATTTCTCTTTATTGACACTGTTATTTTATAATTTGCGAGGAGAGTACACAAACACTGTAATGAGCAATGGAATCAGAGGTTTTAAAGTCTAATTTGACTTGCAGTCATCTTGAAAGCTTTGTACTAAAAAAAACCCCAAAAACTAGGCTATGTCCTCAGCACTATTTGTTATAAACTTTCTATGAACACTTTTGGCAGCCAGGGTGGAGTACAAGACCTTCCAGTGTGACTCTTCCTCCACTACTGCTTTGTTCCCAATACTGGGTAATGATGCCTCTGCAGACTTTCTAGCAAATTATTCCATCAGAATTCTGTATTTCTGTTTCCTCTGCAAATCTTTTGTGTGCTGAGATGCCACTTCACTGTGTGCTATATGAACACAAGAACAAAGCTGCAGATTCACCTCAAATGAATTGTAAAGTAAAAGATGCAAGAACCTGTGGAAAAGAAAAGAAGGCATCAAAGCTAGTGGTGAGAGAAGGCAGGCTGCAGTGCCCCAAGCAGTGGATAAGTTACCTTTTTTAGCTTCTTTTCTTCCCCCCAGTTTTCTGGATAGGGGAGTAGGTGAATTTTTGCAGGGAAATGCAAAGTTACCTATGCAGATTTTAATGGATACTCATTTCAGGTTTGAGGGGCAGGTGGAAGAATGCATTACATTTTTCATTTGGATCTACCTGGCAATGACAGTTGGACTCTTGGAAAACCAGGCAGCAGGAGATAACTTCTCACATACTCTAAGAGGACATAGATCAGGAAATATCTTGTAAAGGGTTAGAATCACCTATCCTATCCAGAGGAATGGGAAGCCCTGTTTATCTACCCTGTCTGATTTCTGATAAATCTAAGAAGGTGCACACAGTTGTAAGGGACAGGGAAGGCTCATTTATAGAGTTCCTTGGGTGAGCAGGGACTTTGACATCTTCAGAACCTAGCCTGACAGAAGGCATCCTCTGAATGAGGCTGGAACCCAGTGTCTGGCAGTGAAAAGGATGAATTGCATATGCATAATTCCACAGGAGGGGTTGAGATCAAGGGGTTTTGGAAATGTTGAAAATTACCTCCTAAATGGTTGGGTTTCTTAGCAATTGCCTGCACAGATATAGGAAAGAAACTCTGAAAAGGAAAAGACTTCTGCAAGAACAGAGAAGAGTGGTCCTTAGAATTTATAAGAAAATGTTGAACTGTCTTCACAGGTGTTTCTCTTCTAATGCTGAGATTAATGGGTGAGTTGGATTTCCTCGATTTAGCTCCCAAAGATATCTCCTCTCTTGTCTATCAAAGACCATGAGAGATCTTGAGATGCAGAGGTGCAAGAATGGCCCAGAGTCACTCACAGACCCCAGACCACAAAGACCTGAAGACAGGGAAGGAGAGAGCTATGTCCATTTTCCAAGAAGAAAAACCAGTGCAGTAAATATTTCCATGTTCATTTCAAGCCTGAAATAAACTTGGTTTGAAAAAAGCTTTTAATCAGACCTTGAAACAAGCACCTTATAACACCTTCAAGTGCTAAAATTCTCCCTAAAACATTTTCTGTTCTGTTTGTTCTCTTTCATACGTAAGGATTAAGCCTGAAGGCAGCTTACTTTAAAAGCAAGAGGGGAAAGAATAAGCACACTCAAGCTACAGTATTACCTTTTGGAGCACATTCACTTTAGACATCTTTCTTGCTCATATCTTTTGATCTTTAGTACATTTCTTCAGGCTGCAGGTACACCTAGAAAAAAATTTATGTGCTGAATATTTTTTTTTCTTATTTTTTACATTTGACATGTTTTACTGAGAAAGGATCATTTTCATTTTGTTGACCTTGACCAAGGCTGTCACAGCTGTGACTCTTGTGCAAAAGAGGAGAAGCAGTGAGACAGTTCTTAATATCACACTTTCTTGCAAGATATTGGTGGCAAGGCAGAAAAAGCGTAGGGAGGTACCTTTTGCTTGCTACTTCTTGAAAGTCACATATCAATTTTTTGTATGCATCTGAGCACAATATGCATATATGCATATCAGCACAATGCTCTTCTACAACAATTGCATCTGTGTGCTTTAAATCCTTGGATCATGCTGTCTCACTGCCCACATGTGTGCTCCTGGGATTGGCATTGTCTGCCTGGCTTCAGTGGAGTTTATTTCATCAGAGCAGTCCATGCAGCTCTGTGCTTTGCTTTTGTGGCTGGGATGGTGTTGATGACACACGGTGTTTTGGCAGTGATTGCACGGTGCCAAGGCTTTCTTTCCAACCCCTGGGGGTGGGCAAGAGGCTGGGAGGGTACACAGCCACCACATCTGGCAGACACTGACCAAAAGAACATTTCCTACATCCCCATGATCTTGTGCTCAGCAACAAGAGCTGAGAGAAAGGAAGAGAAAGTGGGGCTACTGGTTATCACTTAGGCTTCCCTAGCACGTGCACACAATGTGCACTGAGGTCCTGCTTTCCAGGAAATGGCTGGACATCTGCCCACTGGTGGAATGTGGTGAATAAATTCATCTTTTTACTTTGCTTCTGTGTGTAGCTTTTGCTTTTCTTATTAAATTGAATTTATCTCAACACAAGTTTTCCCACCTTATTTTCTTCCCCTTTTCTGTTAAGAAGGGGCAGTGAGAGAGTAAATGGGTCTCACAGCCAGCCAAGGTCAACCCTCCACATGGTCTTTATGCTTCACAGATTAGTAGATAAGCAAGTAGTCACTTCTGATGCTTTCCTGTGCAATATTCTCCGAACTGTGACTATTTCTGTCATTTGAATGTTACAACCTTTTAGTATTTTTTTTTTCTTTGATGGTGTATCAATGACATATCCGAGCTTTTCAACACACAACTGTTTCCAATTCTGATAACATATGTGGCTTTTTGTCACACCATAGCTCTGTGAGCATGCTTTCCACCTGTTCTTGCAGCTCCAGTCCTTTAAATCAATCTATTCTGAACTTAGGTCAGGTGTACTCTGTAAAACTCTATCTTTTAGAGTTATCTTAATATCTTTTAGTCTGGTCTTTTTTTGTGTGTGATTTTGAAGATTTCTAAATTAAGAAATATTACATATATATCTGAAACTATACACAATTAAATGTGTTCCTCTGTTAAGGATACATTTGTTTATGCCAAGAATAAAGCCAGTTTTCTTCTTTATGATTATTTTTTTAAGGCTATAAAAGTATATTGATGCTTCTTGCTAATGAATCTTCTCTTTCATCATGTCTCTAGTGAAATATTTCTGTCTTGAGAACTGGCAAGCAATGAAGGAGGAGTTGATGTCTTAATTCAAGTTCTGCATTGGAAAAAAGAAAAAAGAGTGAAAGGGCTGAATACATTTAATGAAGCACAGAATTGCCAAGTAGAATAATGCTTGAACCAGGAAAAAAGAAAAAAAAAATTCTGTGTTCTTGCAGTCACTTGTGGATGGGCTGTTCAGTTTGCTCTGCTATGTTGCAATTACATCCTGCTGAGTGCAGGAAAAGTTAGCCAGCTCTCAGCCTCCCCAGAACAAAAATCAGCATGTTGCCATTTTTCTTTTCTAGCAAGATGTCGTTGTCAGCTCAACTTTCTGCTTGGTTCTTGGTGAAATTTTGTTTCATATTATTCCTTGCATCACTCAGAGACAAACTGCACTTCCTTCCTCTCTTCTGCACAGAAAGTGTGGCCTGTGTTCTAAACTTTGGTGGGGTCTGTAGGGACATGGGCAGAAGTAAATTAAGTATTTTGCTCCTTATATCTGCTCTAATATATGGATTTTATCGAAATATAAAAGCTCATAACAAAAGCAGATAGAGTGCTCTAGGCCACATGAATTGTCTTTCTGTATGGCTGCTGGTTGTGTGGATGGCTTATGGCTTGGGACAGAAAAAATCTGACATGTGGAAATGTAGTATCATTACAAGTGTATTACAGGAAGTGTTAGAGAAGTATTTTGGAGGCGCAACAAAAAGCAGCAAAAATTGGAGGATTGGTGTTTTTTGGTTGGCTCTGTTTAATGTTTCTTTTTGCTTTAGGAATACAGTAGTTCATACCAGTCAGGGCTTGATTTACTGTCATATAAGGAAATACAGGTACATTGCAGAATAGAATTTCCACTGATGTTAAGTAGTTTACCAATATATTATTGTGACATTTGATCTAGAAATAAAAGTCTCAGGGAAATATCAATATTTTCCTCAATTTTAATATTAGTTGTTGTCATAAATTATCATGCATATGAAAATGATGTCCTCAAGTGCATTTATCTCATGTCTTTAAGGTGTTCCTACTACTTAAACAGGGAAACATGAGTTTGACCTTGCAATCACTGCAGAAAGCGTTAGCTGCATGCTAAATGCTTGTTATTGATCTCCAACTGAGCATTCACATCATTAAGTTCTGCAGGTGCTTAAGTGTGTGCAGGCTGGGGTTGATTTCCTTCCTTCTAATTCCTTTAAGAATAGATCTCTCCTTCAAGGTTTGTTCAGCTTTGGAGGAGTGTTGTTCTAAAGGTCTGAACTTGCTATCAACTGCTGCTTCTGCATACACTAAAGTGTAATTAAAGAAAAATGCATGTAAATATTAACAGTGTAGGAAGCAGGTGCAGAACCATAGAAGAGTCTCATGACTGTGTGTGTTGAGGAAATTTAAGACAATGGGAAAGGTTTTCCACATTTACAAAACACAATTGCACATGAGATATTCCTACCTTTCCCAAACTGAGGTAAACATGTAGTCTGTACTAGTTAATTAACTCTGTTGAATTAAACAAATTGCCACACAGAGTGAGCTGCGCTGCCAAATACTCTTTGCCAGCATATCTGTTTTAGCAAGGGTATGATTTTTTTACAGTTCTGCATTGAAAAAAGACTTCAAATGTAGAACAAGATTGGGAAATTCAACTTTCCTTTTTAAAGGAAATGAGAGTGCAAAACTGAAAACTGCGAGTCTACCTTGTGCAGAAGATAAGGACAATTATTTTACTTATCCTTTCACAATTTGTGGTTTAATTCTAACAGAAGTATCTATGAAATATGATGGAGGCCATCTTCCCAGAACAATGACTAGCACATGGATGACAGATCTGGGGGAAGAAAAGAGGAAATTCAAGCCTTCAAAATTTATCAATTTTTTTTTTCTTTAAATCTGCTCAGTGCACATTTTAAAAGTTACAAGAATGATTTTTGCATCTCTTTATTGTGGTTTGCCACTGCCATCACCATTCTCAGCATGTGTGTTTCTAATTGATTCCTCAGTAAACCAGGAATTTTTGTTTTGTTTCAGATATTATATTAAGGCATTAGCTATTACAATTTTTAAAAAATTATATAATCTGCTGAGTCCATCTTCAACACTTGAGAAGATACGTAAACCCCCACTCATGTCAGCTTTTCTTTCCCAATTGTTCTCCATGATTATTTTCAAAATTGATTAACTTCTAGTTTATAATAATACATCTAGCAGTTGTGAAATAACCGAAATCAGCACTTCTTCCAATGCTGCATCTCTGTGAGCTGACTCAATCCAATTTGCAGTTATTGAGTTGGACATTTTCTCATTACTCAGGGACTGCCAACCAAGGATTCTTAAAGAACCACAACCTCCAAAAAAGCCTTTTTTCTCTCCCTATTGATATTTTGGTGGGTAATTATCTCTATCAATGCGTAATTTTTTCTTTACTGAGGTTTGACTTTGAAAGCCATAAAGTTAAATCTAGGAGAGTACACAGAATATAAGCTCTAAAAGCAGTAAAATTAATTCTGCTTCAAATAGGTAACTGAGCCATGTAGGTGATTTAGCTAGATTCTGCACAGATTTCTGTGAGCAATAGGGATAGATGAGAATGTTTATTTTGCTCGAAATTATTCCAGAACAGAAGTTCACCCTATGAAGTTGTAAATTTACCACATCTTAGAAAAGGATCATTGCATATTTATTTTCCATTGTAGTGGCTAGCAGAAAAACATAATGCTAAAATTTATATCCACTTTAATTTCATTCCAAATGTATTTTAGATTTAATTCCTTTACTGTTCCACTTTTTTTGCTATGGATATGTAATCCTAGCTCCCTGTGGAGTCTTGAGTGTCATAGCTCATTGTCTGGAAGAACCAGAGTCAGCTGAAAGGATCAATCACTTGAAGAGACAATAAACTTGTAGATACTGTTACAAGAATACCTGAGCAGAGCAGCTTCACTGAAAGCCACAGAAACCATTTGCTCATATTGAGTTACTTTGAACTTATGCAATTTTTATTAGACTAAGAATGGACCAAGGTCTTACTTTCTTTCTGGCCCCTTAGGCTACAGAAAGAATAAATGCATGGAAAATCATTAGGAAGTATTTTTAGCAGAATTTTTTTAGGAATTCCTGTGAAGCCAGTCTGTAAAAGGAAAAAAAAGTGATAATGCTTTCTATACAAAGCCATCAAATACGCTCTTTTTTGTCCAAATATCTTGGAATCAGGTGAAATTCAAGACATTATTAATTTTTTATAAAAAATAATAAATTTTTTAAATGTCCTAAAATAAACAATTTAAATTTTATTTTCTTCAAATTTGGATTTTTATAAAAATAATCATAAATGTTATAAAAATATTAGAAAATTAAGATTTTTTTTATTTTTTGTGTAAGATCGACTGAAGCGAATTAATTTTTAAAAAATCTTTAGGGTCAAAAAATAATTTCTTTCACTTCTTTCTCAGCTGTCACAAGATTTAGAGAAGCAGCTGTTTAGGGCTATAAGCTGTGATAATTTCCTTACTTGACTGACCATGGATAGTAGGACCTTCCACAGGAGGCACAACTTCTACTGAAGGCAAACAAGGAGCAAAGAGCTTCACCAATAAACCCTGCCTTACTGCAAAATTACCCCCAACTTTTTATCACAAAACTACTGTGTCATTTTTACTGAAATGGAAGAACTGGGGAAAAAGTATTAGCCATGATTCTTCAGCCAGAGCTAAAAATAACCCCTGGTAGAAATCACACAAGTTATTTTAACAAAATTATGCCTCTGTAAGGCAAAAAAGAAATTCTGCTTTTCAGATGATGATGAACATCGTGTTCTCTTTGCAACTGATTTATGTTCAGAAGGCAGCAGATGAAGAACAGGTGTTATGTTGTAGTTTCTGGAATTTCTGTATGAGAGCTAGCATGATCAAAAGCTCCCAGAGGATTCACTAAACTTGAACTAAAGCACAGTACTTGGTCCCATCTGAATATCCAGAGAATTCGGAATTTATGGCACCATGGTTATAAAAATTTGGGCTACTATTAATATGAGCCTAGTCAGTTTGTTTAAAATCTGGTAAAAAACATTTACATCCAACAAAGCTTAAGCTAAATTGAAGAATATGAAACAAAGAACAACATCATGGCCTACCAATAGCTACTGGCTAACCATAATTATCTTAGAAATAAACTATCTGTGAACTGACAATTTACCTGCAAAGCAGATGAGAGGTTTGTTTGTTGCTGTTTTGTTTGCCCCTTTTATTTTTCCCTTGTTTGGTTTGGTTTGGTTGGTTGAGTTTGGTTTTTTTAAATTTATTTTAGACTTAAACTTGTAACTTCCTGAGAATAATTGCTGAGGAATACCTGCTGCACAATGAACAAGTCTTAAAACTTCAAAGGAGCTCACAGTAAGCCTGTAGCTCAATAGACCAAATTGCTTCTTCTTTTTCTCAGCATTCTATGTCTTTATGTTGTGTAGCCAGAGGCACAAACATGCACACATAGATACAGATATATGTTTATATTTTTGTACACGTGCATCTGGTTTCTTCTGGTTTTCTTGACCTGTTGCATATTTTTCATATAGCTCTAATCACACTTTTAAGCAAACAGTTTTCTGAGAATCTGTTTTGAATATTTTCTTCTTTTTCAGCTTTTTCTTTAAAAACACACAGGATGTAAGTCTAAAGAAATCTGATGGACAGAAACAGAAATTGCGAATTTTTTATACAGCATCAGTATTTTGACAAATAGCATCATGCACATAATCCCAGTTTCTCTGCCAGCCAAATCACAATAACAACTGTAGTTAACGTACAGGAGAACAAATAACCTTTTAAATAAAGACAAATATTTTAAAATTAAATAAGCATTTATTAAAAAAAGACATATGATCTTGGATGAACACATGCAGTTTTCTCAGAGAAACACAAGCTGAATACCTAGAGAAGCAGAACAAAGGCTGCTAGATTATCTTATGTTCTGTAGAGCTATTCTAGCAAAATTGTGAGTATTAGAGTATAGCCATAGATTCAAAAAATATAATTTTGTATTCAATACTATTTTCTATGTTTTTCCTTTGCAAATAAACTTTTACAGTTTCTGATTATGGTTTAACCCCTTTAAATCTGGATTTTTAAAGGATTTAGAGGATTTGAAGTTTGTGTGTTCTCAGTTGTACCGAAGACCAAGAAACGGGTTTTAGGCAGAAAGTTTCAGGTAATAATAAAGTACTAATAGCCTGGATTTTGCTGATTTTCACTGTTTATTTTACTAATCTGCAAAAATCTGTTTCCTTTGCATACAAAATCTATTTTCTGCTTTTCTGATTATTGAAAATTGACTTTGAAATGTAAAATAAAATATAAATTCAAAATTTCTTGTTAAGAAAAACTTCTTGAATTAGGACTCACTGACAAGCATTTTAATTACACAATAAAATTTGATTAATATTTCCCATCTATTTTCATAATATTTAATTGAATATCATAATACAATCAGTATTACTCTTAAAATTATTGTAACATAATCTCTGACTTCAACAGTAAAAAATATTCTTCTCTCAGAATAATTCACATTTTCTTGCTAGCAGATAGGGTGTCTCATCTGTCAAAAGTGAGTTTTTTCCATTTGAATGTTATTATTTCAATATGCTCCCAAATGTGTTTTGTTTTGGTTTGGTTTGATTTGGTTTTTTTTAGTTTCTGTCCTTCTGCAATCATTCTTGTTCAATTTGATCATTCATCAACATAGTAAAAAGTGTTTTTCAATGTGAGTAACAAGCAAAAAAAATTGTGCTGCATAGGTAGTGGAAATATAAGAATTTAATAAAACCAGGAAATCTAAATTATTTTAGATTTTACTTTTCTTTTTCAAGCAGACCTCCAATGAAGTAATCATATTTTAGCCATGATTACCACTTGATTGTGTTTGTAGTTTCAAATTGAATAAATATTTATGGCAATGGTATTTTAATTCTGATTTTAAAACTCTCTATTAGGATACTTAGAAGGAAGCACTTAATCCTTCAGAACTAAACTGGTAATGGAAAGAAATGCAAAATTTTACTTGAGCAAATTAACAATTTTCATTTTTAACTTTTACATCAAGACAGTGGCAAACGTGTGGCATTCCCATAACTGTGGGTCATTCTAAGGAATCCAAAGAAGCAAAATGAGATTTATAGATCCAAACACTTGTCCTGCAGTCTCAACAATATTGTTCTGTATACAAAAAGCTGTTTCAGACTTCTCCATTTAACATGCAATAGTGTCAATGTGAATAAGTAACAATTGAAGAGTTGGTCCTTCTATTAATAGAAAACACATGAATTTCAAATGCAACATTTGCAGTAATCAAACACTGCCTTATACGGCTTTTAATAAGTTACTTTTTCAAATGGTGTTAAATCATCATTCTAACCTGCCAAATTCTGTTTTCAAAGACCACACAGATTTAGTAAAGATTAAAGTTCATGTAGGTGACCTTCAACATTTTGTAAGCTCATCTCTTAGGCTGTCATACATATATTACATATAAGTGAGTAGAAATAAAGGTCAAAGATTTTCTGGCTGAACATATCCTGAGAAAATTCTATCCTGAGATGGAGGAAAGCCATGTCAAGTGCTGCACTTGTAGCAAAACCCTCTGTGGGTTGTGTGCTTAGAATAAAACCACTCTGATTTTACATAAAACTGACTAGAAATGGTGTAACAGTCCCTGGCCTGTGTTGTCCTCAAAACCATACTGGAAGTCTGAGATAATGCTGGTGGTGGTGATCCTAAATCATGCCAGGAACAGTGCCAATGGATCAACACTGCACAGTTGTATTACATCCATATGTATTCATAAACAGATGTTCTGCCTGAACCCCTATCTTACCATTGCTTACATTGGCAGAAGGAGTTGGGACATAAAGGCCAAGAACACATGCAAGATGAAATTACTATTACTTATTGCCATGTTTTGTGTGCAGCCCACGATAAATCTTCTTGACATTATTATTTTGTTGCAAGGTGCATCAGACACTCCTCTGCAGCATCTGTCTGTTGTTGCCCTTGTCACTAGTCCTTGAGATCTGCGCTGATTTGTTCTTTGATTTTGTTTGCTCTACTCTGTGCAGCACTTCTAGGTATATAATTACAGCAGAGGCAATTGAGATGGAATTTCTGATTTTAAAGGTGAATTATCCCATCAAATTACCTACTGACTGTAGGGTATGCTGCAAACTTCCGTCATTATGCTGATAGTGTTGGGAATTTAATTTTTTATTTTTTTTAAGAGAGTCAGACTTTATAAGGATAGAGGTGCTACATAGCTGACTGATTTTTTTAGCAGGATGTCTGGAGCCTTCTTGTCCTTAGTCTTTACTATATATTCATAAACAGCAAACTAGCAAACTAGTTGCAGCTACAAATATTTTACAGGGTCCAAAACCATTTGGAATCATCACTTGCTAGTGGAACCTGTCAAACAAGATTCTAACTCTATGATTATTATGGTATTCCAAATATGAAGCTCTAAGAGAATTTTAACAGGTATAAAATTTACAGGAAGAGTTTTTGTTTACAGGAAGTGGTAGCAAGAAAAATGGAAATTTTTCATTAATACTTGGCAGTGCCAAGAAATGAATGGCATTTTATTTTTCATTTGCACTCCTTAACCTTGAGCTATTTACGTTCTTCTAAGAGAATAGTCTTCTTAGACATCAAATCTGTAATTTCTTTATTTGGATAGAAAGGGGAAATTCCTGACTCACCTTTATGATAAGCAGCTGATGTGATACAAAACTGCATGGGACCAAAAAAAAAAGGTTTTTTACAGTAAGTTTCACTGATGATGAAATGATCCAATTATTTATAACCCTTAATAATGACATTTTTATTTTATATTGTGACTTGAATAAGGGGGCCATAGCAAGTGACAGACGGTGGAGGAAAAAGATAGTGGGATTAATATGTAATGAATATAAGCTTAATTAATTTACTTACTACATATTCTCTCAGGACCTGCTCTCTAAAGAAGTGGCAAGTAGATCACTGCAGCAACATTAAACTCCACCAGACTCCTGATCAAAATAATCATTAAAATGTGTTCCTGGTACTTGGGAAATCCTCATTTAACATTCCAGGTGTTATGTGGCACATCTTAGAAACTCAGCTGGCAGACATGACAGGTTCAGCAAATGTATTGTTAGGTGAAATTTGAAGTGAAAACTTGATTTCAAGATTTAGTCCCTTTAATAACTGGAAGAAAGAAATAAAATTATACAACATTTTCTCTACTTATATTTGACAGAGCGAATTAATTTAACAATCAGGAATTCTCTCAAAGTACTACATAGTAGAGCTACCGTTTATAGTAGTATAAAAGAGGGTTGTACAGAAACTTAAGCAACAAAACTGTACGTTATCCTACTTTGGATTTTATGCAGGTGGGAAAGGACCGTCAAGAATTAGAATGCATGCTATTGCTTTCTAAAGATTCAGTTTTTTCTGTCCTCAGATTCTTCTAATGATCCAGGGATATAAAGTACAGATATGCCTTAATTTATCAATAGCAGCTGATGGAAGTGTGGTACTTTAAATTAAAGAGGGCATTGATCTGCAAAGGCTGGATTGTGTTCAGTCTTCAATGTTAAATTTTTAAGAAATGTGGGAAAACTGATAAAAGAAGTTGCTTTCTATCATCCTACCTTAATTTCTTTCCTCCAGTACTTACATCTGTTTCTTAACTTGACTTGCAGATAACAAATATAAACATTCTTAAACAGTCAAAGTAGTGGTCCTCACGGGCTGTAAAGCAGCATTGGCAATACCATGTAGCTGAAGAAATATCCTGTGATTCCTCAGTAAACTGAATTTCTTGCATGAACTCCTCCAGCAGAGAGACAAAACTGAAAAAAAAAGAATGGCTCTGAATGGGACAGAAATTTTTCCCTTAGTTGTGTGGAGAAGGTTTTCACTTGTATGTGCTTGGAAGAGGCAAACAGTTTACTTAGTAATCATTTTTTTTCCTTTTTCTGATCTAAATTTCCTTTTAATGACACCTAAAAAACCCCCATGAGCATCATCTTTTAAAAGTGGCAACATTGCTGCCTACTGCACCATGTCATAGTCTTTATTTTTCTACTTTGTCTTTGCGAGGAAAAGTGGATAAAGGCAAGTTAGTCATCTAGAGGTGCTTTTCTTTACATTTCCTTCTGTTTTATCTTTTCTTTTCTTGAAAGTATTTGTGAACAAATTCTTCTATTTGAGATGAGATCTTATCCATTGCAGCTGAATTTGACCTTTTGTTATTTTTAAGCTTCAGCAGAAGAGCCTGAACACCTGTTTTGAAAAGCACCTTTTGTACGAAACAAAGAACACGTCCTTCCTAAAAGAATGAGGAATGAAAGGGAAACTTTCATGTGGGTGAGGCCAGATCACCTATGACTAGAAATCCAGATAGCAAAAGATGCTGAGGGAAAAGTAATGTGATGTTTTCTGAAACAGTTTAATGGGAGATGGGAGGATAAGCATTTGGAGGCAGGAGAGAAGTGGAATAAAATATGTAGGATAAAGCAGACATGAGTTATACTCAAGTGCAGTGGGAATAATACAGATGAGAAACAAAGGTTATATTAAAGCAGAAGTATAAAACAATATTAATATTATTCAGTAGGAGTAAAGCATCCATGGCATCAGGGAACTAAAAATGAAAGAGAGCATTCCTGGTTGTCTGCTGTAGCAAATTAACAGAGTTATGGAAAGAAATGTGAGAAGATTTAACTTTTCAGGTATGGACCATATAGAAAAATTGTCACTGATGTAATAGTTTGGGTAAAGCAATGACCTGTGTACAAAGGACCAAAATTTGGGACTGGGATTGGCTACAGTTCCTAGACTAACCTTTAGCAGAGTGTAAAGCAGATGCAAAGGAGATGTACCATACTGTTGACCAAAATGAGAACATGTGAAAATTTCTATGGCTTGAGGACAATTATTGATATTTTCCTGAGATACCTTTAAGCATATTCATATACAACAATCACAACATGACGTTTTGAGTTACTTATACTCTACTTGAAATCCCACATTACAGAAAGAAAAAGGTGATTTCATTATGGTAAAAGAAATAATAACTCTCTAACTAAACATCTCATTACATTTCTGCATTGTTTTTGGTCTTGGTATACATAGATAATTTTAAGATTACTGATCACTGATTCCACACCAAAGTGTTCAGTTTGCCTCATGCTTTCACCTTGACAGAAATGGGGGTGTAAAATGGAGAGATTTCTAAACAGAAATCTTACTTGTATGTGTAAGTTAATGCATATTGCTGAGACAAGCCCTCTAAGAGATCAGTTCAAATATTATTGCCAGTGTGCATCACAGACTAGAAACCACAGCAGTACCAGGCAAGTACAGCAGTACTAGCAGTAATGCCTACAGAAAGTGAGGCACTTCTGGAAAAAGAGTAACCATTCAAACCAGGTTTTAACATACAAAAAAACAACCCCCCCACCCAGATAAGGACATGTGGTTCTTTGTAGGCTAATGATTTGACACTTGTAGAGAGATAAGATTTGTAAAGATTAATAATGCACAAATACACACACACATTCATGTCTTCATATGCAATTATATAAATTAGTTCAGTCTTTTGGATAAGTACCTTTCCAGAAACAATCTTTAAATAAACTCCTATTGACTTGAAATAACATGGAAACAAATTCAGATTTCAAAACCACACCTGGGCTATTCTGAAAGTGTGCTGTCCAATTCCACATGGTGAAAGACTATCTCTGTCTGCATATACTTGTAAGCTTTGCATTAGAAACCAGGACTTTTCATCCAGAGTATGATTTCTCATGGACTGAAAATTGGAAAGAAGTTTCCACTTATAATTGTGCATTAGCATAAACTATTCCTCTCTGCATTTGCACAGAACTCCCTGACTCAGACATCATCATCCAGAATTGAATATTCACCTGGGAGGAATATTTTTCTATATACACTTTTCTCACTACAAACTATACAAAAGTAAACAGAGAAACAAATATTATTGCCCTCTTCAATCAAAGTTGTGGAAATAAAACCTGTCCATTTTTGTCTTAGAAAAAGGAAAAAGCCTTCATGCTTCTCATGAACAGGAAGCTTCAGGACAGCATCCTGGTATAAGTGAATGTAATAAATCAATTCTTTACCCATTTCTTGTGAGAGAAAGCCTCTCCAAAGATTCACATGTAGTTGTGTGTGTCTTTAGTCATATGCTTATGTGCTTTGTTGGATGAGAGAAGAAGGTACTGCTAGTTGATGCTAAAGACACAGGGAATTTTTTAAGAAGGGAGAAGGGGTTTCTGGGCTTCATGTAAAAGCACTTCTTTTCAGTGTTGAATATTTTGATAGAAGCATTTGTTCTAGTATTTCAACTGCAGAGAAAACTCCTACCAGATGAAGACGTGGAGTGATGGACAGCAGGAGGATGTACGTTCCAGGTATAATTATTTAAGATGTGCTTTACAGTCAGTTTGGCTGTCTGGCACAGAGCACATCTGGTGTCTCCTCACAGAAGTCACCCCTGAAGTCCTGCCCTGTCCTGGCCTGGTTTCCAAAACCTTGCCTCATAAACAGAGCACAAGGTTCCTGACAATGAGCCATGTTTTCCTGACTTCAGAATCACATTGTTTCTGATGCTCTCTTTATTCTGGGCAAGCTCACCTGTTCTGCAGAAGGAGTCTCCCTTATTTAACAAGTGTCATTCACATCCAGCCTTCAAAGTGAAACAAAATATAATTATTCCAAAAAGTGAAATAAGGAAGGACAGAAATGCCCCAGCTGCAGAACACTAAAGTCTTGTGATTCTTATAAATCTTGGTTAGTCCTGGATGAGACTTAATCTGAGCTACTAAAAACAAAGGGACAAAAGCTGGCAGAAAATGAAGGCACAAAGACATCTAAATGAATAGCATTAAATGAGCCCTCTTTAAATGCTCTAAAAAACCACAGAAACAAAAAGGTGTGTTTACACTTTGACACTGAGATGTTGGCAAAGCAAAGATCCAGTTCACAGGCTGAGGAAATGCACTCTGCAGATGGCAGAAGCAAACCTTAGTCCCAGTTCATGCTCTAGCAGCTGGTATCCTAAGTTTTGTTTCTCTCATTGGTCTCGCTTCCTTTCATTTAACAGCCAGACTGTTACTTATTTTCCCTGCTAACAAATGGGGCTTTTGTTCATGTCCTTCCTTCATGCAGCCCCTTCAAGTAATCCTTGTTCCTGAACTTAGGACCAGGTTGTTGAAACATCATGGACATAAAACACAGCGAGGGTAATGTATGTGAAGCAGACCCCTGAGCCCAGTCCCTTGCTGCTAATCCACTTGCATTTGTTCCTGGCAGGAAAACACAGCTTGCTAATGTTATGTGAGGCAGCAGAGCACTGTCAGAGGAATTGCAGCATCACAAATATAGGGGCACCATAAAGGTATCTGCTGTGATCCTTTGTAGGCACGGCCAGAGTTGGGAGGTGGGTGTTCTTTCCAATGCCTCATGCTAGCTCTTAGAAAAGGGAGCAGCTGCCTCTTCTGCTGCAGAGCAGCCTGGTGACAGCACACGGGAACAGATGGCAGAGCAAGTGTCTCTTTCTTCACATTTAGGCAGTCCCCTTCTCTCCTCCTGCTTCTCACAAACAGCCTCACTGAATTTTTTTCATGGTATAAAGATACTAAATCTTTTCTTTTCACTCCAGGAAACAATTACCCTGCCTCTTTGCAGAGCAAAAAGAAGAAAGGGAGTAAAGTCTAAAGCATTAATTCCACACCCCTCCACATCCCCCCATCCTTCTTTCACAGGTCAGCCAACTGAAAAAAACAGAGATGAGCTTTAAAGATGTTTTTTTTTTTCCTGTTGTTGTGGGTTGATGTATAGACAATATTCACAGAATTTGGTAGTTTGCTGTATGGAGAAGCAATAGGATTGTATAATTCAAAGTAGGAAAATCCTAATGTATTCATTCCTTGACTTATGCATCAATGCCAGAGTTTTCCCTTTTATATCAATAATCTGAAAACATAAATGCTTCGTTTATAGGCAGTTTATACTGATGTTTATAGACATAAATGTATAGTTTATGCAGCCATAAGCAAAACTTTTGCACAGCATATATTATCTAGTGACTATTGCCTGTCAAGTATTGCTAGATGAGGAAAAAATGTAAGCCTAAAAACCAGATTTCAAATATTACATGATTTCCTTCTGATTTAGACAAACAAAACAAGATCATGACAATATCATTCAATGACTTCCACCTGCCCTATTAAAAATTAACGTGGAGGTCATAGGGACCTTTCAAAGTCCCTGTTATGGCTGAACTCCACAGGGACCAAATGAATGTGGCTCTGTTCTTTTCTTGGAGGAGTCCACCCAGCCATTCAGAGCCTGCTGCTGACAGGAGTGCCTGGAGCAACCAGACTCGGGTGGGAGATGCTGGCGGTAGGTCACCATGCCGAGACTGATTGATTCAGACTGTCTGCAGCTCACTTAGTGCCACTGAGTTGGCTGCATTCTCTCTATCTTTTCAGTGGTGAAGTCTAGAGATGCATGTATTTTTAAAAGGCAATTTGAGATTCTGACATAATTCCAAGGCCCCTGGGACCTGAGAAGCTCTGAAGTCACTCTAGTGCCTAGACTTTGATATATGCTTGCTCTCAGAACCCTATTCCTGCAGTTATGGTTGTTCCTATAACTCTTACTAAGCCACATTTTGAAGGCATTAAACAGCAATCTAAAGCAAAACTCAGAATCCAAATATACACTGAAGTAAACCAGGGATTAATTAATTTTTGTGCCTGAGTATTCCATTTCCTGAAAAGAAAATATTAATCACAATTCTTGATATGCAGTGTCTTAATTGAATATAAATATTTTTCAATGCCCTAAAAGATCAGAATATAATACAATAAAATATTGCTCTAAAGTGCAAATGGAAAATTAAATATTGAATATGTGCCAGATATTTATTTGCATGGAGAAGACATGATCAGATTGGTTGAATAAATACTCCTAGTAGTGAAGTCTTTTCTCTTAATATCAACATCTTTAGAAATTCTCCCTGTAAACAAGCACTCTATATATTCCATTAATAGGTGTTTTGTATTGCTGCAAGTAAATGTGATGAAACTGGACCCTGGGAGATACTTTTTGTTACATGCTGGTCTCCACAGGGCTTTGTGGAATGTCACTTTGAAAATGTGACATGATAGAAATTGGTGAGCTGTGCTCTCTCATGCAGCAAAGTTTACATAAATATTTAAGTGATTCTTCTGGTTGATATAGCCCATAACTTCTATGACATTGTCCTCAAAGCTACTATTTTTTAAGTGAGAGAAAACACAAAATAGCTTGCCTGTGTTGGGAAATAGTATAATGTTTTAAATTCACTGTTGTACTATTTAACTTGCCATTGAATTGGCAAAACAAAACAAAAATCATCATTCCAAGATAGGTAACATTGCAATCACCAATAAACTATTATAGCCCTGTCACTGTTTGTGGAACAGGCAATTATGTTTGGGTTTGGGGTTTTTTGTTTGTTTGGGTTTTTGGTTGTTCTGTTTTTAAGTAGGAAGTTTTCTACAAGTCAAATAGCCACATTCTTTAGCTAAGTGAACGGGCAGCCCAAGGGACTTGGATAGAGGTGTACCTGCAGAAAAGATCCTGATGGCTTTCAGGGAAAGCCTCCAGAGTCTGAACTGAGGTAGATAAACCAACTATAGATTTTTTTTTTCTGAAAACCCAAAAAGTTATTAAATCTTTGTTTTCAAAGAGTGGGTGGTGCAACAGCTCCTGATGCAGGCTAAAACTGTGTGAACTTCTGTGTAATTTCACTGGCTTCTTGGACTCTGGATTATATTAAGAACAGAAATAATTACACTGAGGGTCCTGTCCTGCATTCCTCACATAAGCAGAATGCTTATTGGATTTGCAGTGTAGGTCTGTCTTTTGTTTAGGAAAGGCTTTGAAGCTTTTTGAATAAGAACCAAGTCAAGGTCTTGGAATGAGACCCAAGTAGTGTTCTGCATAAATAAGAGGTACACTCCACATACACAAAGCATAATTATTTACATTTTTTATGAGGATTCTTTGTAATCAGTTTCTTTTTTTGTCATGCATTGATTTCATAAATGTGATCTTGCTTTTGAGATGGCAGGAACACACCACTTCATACTGAGAAGTTGCTTCATATATAAAATATGAGTAATGGGCTTGCTGGTGTGTATATTCAGCACTGTCCTCTACTGGCTGAATATAGAAATGTGCAGCTCTACGTAGAGCAGCACTGGGCAAACAGGAAAAGAATTAGCTGTGCCATTCATTCAAATTCAAGAACTAGTCCTGAATCCATCATGCTCACAGCTGTTTTGTGTTCATCCTCCCAAAATGTCAGATTAAAAGATTAAAAAAATACATTTATAATCAGTTGCCAGATTTATAAGAGTGAGATAACACCTTTTTCTAGGCTTGATGATACAGTTAGAACAAATGGACAACATTTCAGGAACAGAAGCCTTCCTTGTCTGGCAGAGAAGACAAAATATGCAAATAAAGCAAAGGTTAAGAGCAGGTGACTTAAGTTTAAGTCACAACTTAACGAAATTTTTAATTTAACACAACTGCTTATTGTTTAGATTCCTCTGAGAAAAGAGAGAGCTGATACCTGCAGGTTAATGGAGCTGCAATGGCAGATGTGTGTTCCTAGACAGCTGTGAAAATGAGAAAACTTCCTGTGGGTCTCAAATGCTCTACAGTGCAAAGGGAAAATTAAATGTTGGGATCAGGACATTTAGATGTGGAACTTTGTGGCTTAGATCACTATATAGCACCTGGGGCATTATACTTTAATTTTGATTGTCCACTTGGTTAGTTCTGTGTTAGCCAACAGGGATATGCAAAGCTCTTTCCCTTGTAGCCTTTTCTTCTAAGGAGTATTAGTTTACCTAATGCCATATTATACTTCTCTTAAGTATAGAATGTGATAAAGATCTTTCTTTCATTGCAGCTTAAGAATTTTGAATAGTTCAGTGTCTTGATGATTTTTCTAGAGCTCATATTTGAAGGGAAAAGAATATAGCATTTTCCTTTTTCACTGATCAGTTTTAAGCACTTCTGTGTCTGAAAAAGCTTGTTATGTGTCCCTAGGAAAAAGAAAAAGAAAAAAAATGAGAGATATTAACTTATTCCTTTAGTTTGGGAGCAAAAAGTTCATTTATCACACCAGTATTTGCTTTAATTGCATCCAGGAGGACAGTACATGTATGCTGCTGCATTTGGAAAAATGGCTGCTGGGAGACATAAATCTGAGAGATCCCCTGAGATCTCTCCTGACTTCTGTTCTAATACAATAAAATATTGTCAGTTTTTATACTGCCTCAAGTTCAAGTCGCATTTTATTTATTTTATTTTATTTTATTTTATTTTATTTATTTTATTTTATTTTATTTTATTTTATTTTATTTTATTTTATTTTATTTTATTTTATTTATTTTATTTTATTTTTCCAGGGTGGTAGGTAGAAGAGGAAAGAAATATATTTAGGAAGGGTGTTGCATCAGGAGTGTAATCCTGATTATCTGACACTTTTACAGATTCATTTCAGTGGCAGAGCAGGAGCTAATTAAGGACCCCTGGCCAGAGGGTAGCAGTGTCAGGGCCACCCAGCCTGGCAGCAGGCATCCTGCAGCTGAGCTGCTTCCATGTGGCAAAATGGAGGCATGTCTTCCTAGCAGTGTGCAGAAACCTCAGCAAAGAAGCAGTCTGGTTCTCATGGCAACCAGGATTTCCATATACTGCAGGGGTACACACAGTCTGACATCACTTTGCTGCAGGGAGGATTTCTGTGCATACTCAAGGACTAAATTAAGCCCTTTGTAAATGAAGAATGTGTGTCCATTTTTGTGCATGAAATTGTGTGTCTTTCCTCCTGTGAAAGGGAGAAGAATAGGGAAAGAAAAGTAGATGCAAAATTATATTTCTCTAAGTCAAAATTTAAATAACCCTGACACACCCATCTTCTCATTTTCAATTTGCATCCCATTTTAAAAAGCAATGATAGCTTGCATAGCTGGGAAGAAAAAGGGATGGTAACAGTTCCTTTAGGTAGTTGAAAAAAATTGCTTTGCTAATCAGGACATAGGAAAACAGATTTACTGAATGTTAGATGATGCTTTTTGCTGCAACACCATTTATACAGATTTTATCAGGGCAAGTCAGTAATGAAGATGTGATATTCATCATGCATGATACAGTGACATCTGGTGTAAGACATCCTGTGCTGTATGCTGCAGTTCCCAGCTAGGAAGATAATTCATGTGCTTCAGCTTTATCAGACTCTGCCATAAAGCCCAGTGAGAGGTTTCCTTGCCCCTCATTTGAGATGACTCATTGTAATATCTTACAGGGCCCTATGTTATTAAATTCTGCATATATATTCTGTCCTGGGGAATCATAATACAAGAAAAACCTGAGATTAAATCTCTATTGTTGTATCACAGAGATTGGGGTTCACTGAGTGCTAAAGGTCTGCAATCCCTTGTAGATCATTTATACTATGACTCTGTATGGACCTAAAAAAGCTTAAATTTGGCTTCAGTTTGTTGAAGACATTTAGCATACTGAGGGATCTTTTTTTTTTTTTTTTGGTAGTAACACAAATGCTGAGCTGAAAACCCTTCTCATATACCTTTTTTTTTATTATTATTTACATTGATTGGAATTATTTTGAACCCTTCCACTTGCAAAGCTTTAGTATGGGCTTGTGTGAATTCTTATATATATCTTGTAAGGCTAAGGCAGATAGCTGATTTTTAATGCAAAGCTGTGGTTTTACCCTTTTCCTCACTACAAACTCTCACTTTTCAAAATGAAGATCAGTAGAGCTCTGCATAGGCGGGACATTCACATCACCATCTCAGCTACATAATTAAAGGGCCTTAGATTTGTTTAATTTTTGAGCAGGGATTTACTTTGCAATGTGTTTTTCAAAATGCCAAATATATTTCCAAATGATCACAAAATAAGTGAAAATTTTAATCAAACATCATTATATTTCTTGTGAATCTGGTCTATGATTAAATGCTTTTGCATGTTTTAATCAACAAGTTTCACTGCTTCTGAATGAGGGTTCTCTTCTTTCTACTTGGCTATGAATCACAATTTTATTACATTACTTGGTGTTAAATGTGAGACATATAATCACATATCTAATGATAAATGTCCTTTCTTGGTCACCTATGTATGGGGAAGGAAAGAAAGAGAAGAGGTATAAATGAAAAATAAAAGCCAGACCTTGGTATTTTACCTGTTCTATCCTCCAGTGAATTGTTTTCATGTGGGCAGTTTCTGGTAAATGTGAAAAACAAAACTGGTGGTTATATAATGACTTCAGAGGAAAGAGAGCCTGCTTTGAACTGACAACAACCTTGACAGCTTGAACGTTGAAGCTAGAAATATCTTGTCAGAAATATTGTCTGTAACATCGCAGAGCCACGCTGGAGCCCTTCACTCGAGCAAGGAAAGACAAGTGGCACCTCTGTGTGTGACTCTACTGCAAGAGTGCAGGGCCACTGGAAATGGCTAGTGATAAATCCCTGAGCTCTGCATCCACATCAGCACATCATGGGTGCTCACTGCCCCTTCTATATCCCAGAAGGAGCTGGATTTTCTGGCCTTCACGCTGGAATATGGTGCCACCACAGTGACAATGAAATCAAATGGATGGCTTATTTTAAGAAACCTATCTATTTTGTTTGGCATCAGAAGACCTTTTCTTCTTTTTTTTCAAGTGTATCCAGATGTGCATTCAGAATTAGTTATAGTTTTCTCTTTGATTGTATTTCTATAATTAAAAATATTTCTACACAAATGGCAGTAGACTTGCCTAGGCTGGCTGTGACTAATAAGTGAATTAATGCATTTTTCTCCACCCTTTCTCACATAATTTTTAATCACAATGTGTCTTTTTTTAATATTTTTTATTTATTGCTTGTAATAGTGCAATACACAAATGAATCTTATTTATTTGGGTTTTATCTAATTTAGTCTAATCTAATGTAATGTGCAGAATCTGCTGGCATTAGCACTGCCCTGTAGATGGCATTGTGCTGTGGACATGGAGAACAGATGTGCTGTCTGAAACTACTGCCTTAGAGAGACAGAAAGAGAGAAGCAGTGGGACAAGACACTAATAAGAGAAGGTGCCATCACTTCATTAATAGAGGAAATATGTGGTAAGGGATGATCAAAATGCTCACTTCTGTTTTATTTTTAAATATCTTTTGTGCTTAAAAAGTCTGGAATGGCCAAAGCCCTCAGCTGGGCACTCTGCACATTCCCTGGCATCCTCTCAGGGATGTTGCAGCACTCAGGTATCACACCTGTAACAACACCTGCAAAAGCAGCCCATACAGGTTGTGCCCTGTGTGGTGCTCCATCATGCTCCATACAAGATGGTATTTTGATTTTGTGCACCTGGAGCAACCAACCTCATTCACTTAGATCCTGGTTACTGATGTGCTTGTCTTAGGCATCATGGCCCTTTTCTATGGCTGAGAATAGGAATAGAGGGGAGATTTCCAACTCTGGGAGGTTGAGACAAATAAAAATATGCAACATGTGCAGTGTATGTGACAATGAGCCTCTTGCACAACAGGCAGAACGTCAGCCTGTCAATAACTTCTACTTACCCAAGCCATGTCACTGATCCAGCTGATCCAGTACTGCCAAAAAGCTGCCCAAAGGTCAGCCCATCAACTCTCTCCTCGATCCTACCCGATTTTCTGCTGCAGGTATGGTGGACAGTGTTGGGGGCTTGGCAGGATTCTACCAACAATGGTGAAAGTAACAGACAAAATTATACACCTAAAGTACATATGTTTCTATATACAACAATTACTTGGACTTAATAGAATAATTTGACAATTTAATAGAAATGACATTTAAAATATTATTAAAATATAATATATGAACTATCTATATGAATGTACAAACATGAGTATCTCAATAGATAGAGTTGAGATCCACATGAAGTACTGCCTGTACACATGAATCTGTCTGTTGTCAAAAGCCTCAGTCCACTCATTGGCAGTATAGTTCCAACATTATTTCAGTCTCTAGGTCTTTCCTGCAACACTCAAGAAAAATTGTCCTCCATTAAAATATTTTTTTTAATCTCCTGTCTTGTTATAAATCATGATGACAAATTTAAAAGCTTCTACATATCAAAAATCTCAGTGTCTTTTTAATGAAATTCAGACTCATTTTACTGCTTGGGACAGTTTTCCACCAATTTTTAAATCTGCCTTAAACTTTTAAATGTATCCTTCACAAGTCAAAAATGAAAATTTTCATTCCACCCATATGTTGGTTTTTTAGTAATAGATAATATCATAGCTGAGTTCTATGTCAACACCTTGCCTAGCTGAGGCAAGGTAGATAATTTAGGCAAAAGTCTAAATCAACACCACCTCAGTAAGGAAAATAGGCATTTGAAGGATTGGGAGTTGTGTGCCTCACATACAATCTGCTGGGAGCAGCACGCGGGATCATATCTCACATTCCTCAGAAACCCCTTCTGGTGATGCAGGCATTAAGGACACAGCAGAGCTCTCACTGCCTCTGCACCTCCTCTTGGCAGATGATGGGACTGCTAATTGCCTAAATTTCCATAGCCTTATTGCTTGTTATAGCAGATTATTTAATTCTCCTAATCCACCCCTTTCAATGGTGCTTCTTTGCTGTATTTTAAGAACAAGGAAAAGCTGTTAAAAGGTCTCATAGCAGCTTGAGCTGTTCACTTTAAAATTTGATTGCAACCACTACTCTGTGTTATTAAGCTTAACTAGGGGTTTGTTCTTCAAGGTTGTTTGGCATTTGCTATAGGTGGGTTCTGCCCTGTGTTCATCTCCCTTCCACCCTGACCATTCTATTTTGAAGCTGTAGATTTTACTTGATCACATCCTGGTTGTCAAAGTTCTAACACTGCAGCATGTACTGTGATCTGTAAAAGGGGCCCTCTCTTTCTCCTAATTTCTCTTCAGGTCTCTGACTCTTGATTTTTTTTTTTTTTTTTTTTGCTTGGATAATATTCAGTGTAACATACAGCCTAAAGCTAATTATGAGCATAATACTTCAAATGTAGCTTTAACCTAGAAAATAGACTAAAATTAAAAAAAAAAAAAAAAATCAGTCTTGCCTCAGAAAGAAAGAACCTGTCTAGCAAAAAATACTCAGTAGCATTCAAAAACATCTCTTAAATGGTGTTTCATGGAATGATCAGTCAGGTGACATATGGAATGGAGGTTTCACCATTTTTTTTTGTTTTAAATGTTTCAAATTTTACTGTATTTATTCAGACAGTTTAAGTACTCATATGACATGTTTGAAACAGAAATATGACACAATTCTTCTAAATTTTCTCTAGCATCTCCAGACAAGGACTGAGAAAACCACATGAAACTTCAGGACCACTGGAGGGAACTAATTTGCAGAGCTTCTGAAGAGGTGTGCTGGTCATGTTGAGCAGCATGTACAGGATGGTGTATCTCTTACCTGTAACTATAGAGTCAGAACTCTTTTTAAGTGTAGCTTTTTTTTTTTTTTTTCTTGTGATTTTACCAATATTTTATGGATTCTACGATTACAACATGACCTCAGCCACTATCAGATCTGCATTTTTGAGCTCTTTGAATCCTTTCTCCAGTCTCTTCTCAGGACTATTCATGCCTTAGAATAATTTTTTTCTAGGACTTTGAAATATCTGTATCTAAAGGTTAAAGCCTCATAACCTGAACAAACAATTAATCTCCAGGGTGTCAGTGGTATTTTTGGACAATAGACAGCTTATCACAGTAGCTTTCAGAGTAGTTTTCCAGAAGAAGCAGTTGCATGCCATGTTAAAAGACTAATAAAAGCAGCCACATTCACCCTCGTGATGCAGCTGATCCATGCCCAGTTCAGAAGGGCCTGTTGTGTTATGAGCAGTAATACTTGGTGATATTCAGTAGAATCCAATGCAGCCCAGGAAAATGAGATAATGAAATCAGCAATCAGCAGTTCCTACAATGATGTTTGTAGGAATTGATACTCAGTTTTGACATTTTTATTCATCTACAATACTCCAAAACAACATGTAAATTATAAAAAATCATCATGTGAATTGCACAAACTTGAGATCTAAGTGTCTGTTTTTCACCTTCTTTTTTTCATTTTGGGCTCAGAGAATAAATGTGCCTCTCAGATCATTTAATATGAGACACTATGTGCAAAAGACCAGCCAAAATTACTGAACTTGTGCACATCTCAGTTGGTAGTGACAGAAAAGGAATTCTGTGTGCAAGTAGTAAATTAACACTTTGCAAGGTGAATCACTGGTCTAAAATGCATTGAGAAAAAGGTGATTACAGTACTGTGCAAGGCTGGAAATATTGCTGAAATTCCTCCACTGTGTTCCACTGCTCATGTCCCCCATGGTCTGCCTCTGGATCTTCAGAAACATCTGGTTAAGGAGGAAACAGTGCTGAAGGTGACATGAAGCTTGGGCTGTGTGAATTTAGGCTTGCATCCCAGGTCTTGCATTTAGAAGCCAGATAGATAGCACAGCATCACAGAGCTGTGTGCTGCTACCTCAGGATTTGCTGCATGGTTAAAATGCACAGATCCCTCTGCCTTCTTCTTTCATTTAACAAGGGAACATTTGTATTATTGCAGAGACTGATGCTTAAATTTGGTTGATAAGCAATGGCAAGCAAGGACAACTGGCTGTGGGCCTCATCTCTCCAACCCCATTTCTTGATCAAAAGCAGCACCTGCAGACTTGTTGATAAGCCCCAAAGCATAGTCCTTCGGGAAATTCTGAATCTAGATACTGGCTGCCTGACAAACTGATGTCACAGTAAGAGAAAAGGGTCATTTGGCACAGCCTCCAGTAGAGTAAAGCCACCTGGAAACTAGCCCTAAAAAACCAAAAGCATAATGGATTATGAGGCAATACCTGGGACAAGATGCTGGTTTTTCTTTTGATATGTCCTTGGCAGATGGTGATTATGGCCAGTTAACAGAGGGGCAAGGATGCAAAGTGAGCTCCTGTAATATTGTTGTTCTCCCTTGGAGGGCTTAGACCCACCCAGATTTCAGATATAATCTGTGGTTATATCTAAAATTTCAGCAGTCCTACAACTTAGAGTCATGTAAGCTGCACTCCTATTATGCATACAAGAGGTGTTTGCATTCCTTTACTACTTTTGAGATCATTAGCAGCTCCTTTCCTGTTCCTCCAGCTTAAGTGCTACAGAGTACTCCTACAGACCATCCAACAGCTCCTTCATAGGAACTGACCCCTGTAAAGGGAGCAGACTCCTTTAGCCTCTTCCTTCGGAGACAAAATATGTTGCACTCCTCATCTTGTCTCTTGAAAGACTGTAGGGGTAAAATTATTTGCTCTGACCTTCCAGCTAAGTTTCTACCCTTCATGAACTGGTTACATCTCAATTCATTTTTTAAAATACAGAATAAATTTCTCTAGAAGTTATGCATTTGGATGCCACAACATTTTCCTTAGATCATCAACATATCTCCTCAGCCCTATGCATGGCTGTAGGAGGTTATAGAAAGTGAAAACATCTACATGTTGTAATCATTGTATGGCCAAAGCAACAGAACACGTGGACAGCTTATTTGCAGATAGATATATTGACACAAACCCTGTCTTTTCAGCAAGGTTAAGTGCCTCGTGGCATGTGTTGAAATACTGCACCTAATCTCACTGTTCGTTCACTTGGTACAAGCACAAGGTCCCCGCAGTAGGGTTTGCTACGTGACGTAGAAAACCCCAAAGTATTCCCCAAAATGATAACAGGCCTCTATCTGCAAGAAAGGAAAGCAATGAAAAAGAAGTGCAAAAATGCTTGTTTATGTTACTTCTGCAGGGAGAGTTGGAACCCAATAATCCCGATTATCCTATGAGTAGAAGGGGAGATCTGAGAACTACACGGAAGGGTAGGGTTTGGAAAGGAGCTGGAAACAGTTTGGAAAATATTGCCCTTGACTGCCAGCATAAAACTGACCATAATGGAGTGAGAAAAGTTTTGAGATTTTGCCTCCCCAGGGCCAAATTAAGGCTGCCTGTTTGCACGTGTGAATTCAGCCTTCTGCAGTTAAGGGGGAGAATACTTCAGTGAGACTTTGCGTCAGCATATCTTAATTTGCAAAAGAATGGCAAAAAACAATAAATTGTTTACAGCCAATACTGTGGCTGTACAGGCAGTAATTATTTATCCAGATTTATTTGATTTCATCTGATTTATGTTTCTCTACCCTTACTGTGTGGTTAGTCTGCCCTTAGCAGGAGTTGCCCTCAAAATATTCCAAGCACCAATGAAACCCGACTTAAGAGTGAGCATAAAAAAATGAGTCATGAGGAACATTTTAGGAATGGAGCAAAGCCAGAATGATTTTTCTGAAATATCTACTTGATACAGCATGCCAGCAAAACTCACTGAAGCCTGAAAATATATGGAGCTTGTTTATTGTAGTACAAGATAAATAGTGACACACCTAATGTGTTACACTGATGTGATAAAGTACAAGTGGTTTATAATAAAGAAAAAAAGCCTTTTCATCTCTTCTTTTTCTCAAGATAATGACTCATAATAACTTGCTAACAATGCTAACAATAGGATCTTGTGCTTTGAAGAAAAGGAAATGATTTCTCATTAATTTTATTTTCAATTAAACAGCTGTTCCATTTGTTTCTTTTGCGATACATGTACTAAAATTTGCAAAGATTCAGTGTAATTTTCACTAATTTAATATGTTTATCAATCAATTGTATTAAGATGTTCCCAGTTTTTCTCTCATTGTTCCTTTCCAACCATTAGTTATTTTTGTTTAAAATTCTGGGGAAGGTGTTTGGGTTTGTGATTTACAATTGATAGTTGACTGACCTGGCTGTTGTTGACTATAACTTCCAAAAAAAAAAAAAAAAAAAAAAAAAAAAAAAAACCAAAAAAAAAAAAACCTAGAGAAGAGGACTAAAATACATTTTCTGTAAGAACAGGCAAGGAAGGTGTACAAAGTTGAAGACTAGACACCTATGCCTAAACCTCAGCCTGCTGCTGTACTGGGTGTTTTTTCAGCACTTTTTCTAGTGCTGGTGCTTTGCTTAACCAATCTTTGTCTGCTCAGGGATGTCAGCTAAACTGCCTGCCTTCCTGTTTGCTCCTTGCAAGTGCTTCTGCCCCTGATATGGAGTCACAGAAGACATTTCTCCCTCTTCCTCTGGCTGAGAGGCACAGAGCAGGACTGAGAGGTGGTAGCAAGCTTCAGAGACTGCACTAACTTTGGTGCTCCTTTTTTATGTCTGCTTGAAGTAGGGTCAGGTAGTCTGAGCAGTCTTGCTGGCTTCTGTGCAACTGTCTTCCACAAACAATATCTGACCTACAGTGAACAGTCCTGTGTTGCTCTAAAAAGAGAGTTTTTTCTAGTGGAAGAGTTAAAAATCAAAGTTTTGTATAGATAGGCTGGTTAAATGATCAGTTTTGACTGCAGAACCTGTCCCGGGCTAGAATTTTTTCTTAATTTTTAGGCAGAAGGTGTTTTAAATATTGTAGCTGCTCTTTGTAATAGATGCCCAACAAAAAGTCCACAAAAATTTGGTATTGACACGGAATAAACTTTAATAAGAAGTTAATTAAGGCTTCAATCTTAACAGCATTGTGACATATGCAGGAAATATTACCCGGTTGCCTTAACATTCTTATTACTGACCATAGAAACAAATTTACAGTAAAATGTCCACAGATTATCTGTTACCTTTCTATGACTAACTAATGGTGTGCCACAATGCTTTCAGCTATTCTAAACCTGAGTTTGTCTGACTTCTGAAGCATTCAGGTGAGGCTTCAAATACTATGAGTGACCAGTTTTATTCCAACTTATCTGAACAGCAACACACAGTTCCAGCTACTGGTCATGATGAGAGGTCTAAGAAGCCTGCTTTTATCTTGTTACAGCTATGAAATACCCTCTTTGATGCACTCTTGAGGAGTAGATTAAGCACTAATAATAGAAACTCTTCCTTCTTTTTTCTTGTTGGCTTTAAATGCCAAGGCATTGAGCTTGTCAAATGGAAAACTTGCATCCTGCAAAACAGTTCTGGAGCACTCTAAAATTTCCTTCCTAAATCACTGTCATTTTCCATTTAGTTTTGGTTATTTTCTTCTCCACCAATTTCCCTCCTTCCCCCATGCAATGCTTCTGATTTATTCTCAGTGGGGTACTGCACTGTCTGCTATCTGATTGCATAATTCAGTCTTCACAGTAGACAGACATGAGGTGAGTGTGTGCAGTCTCTTGTCTGCTACTTTGTGTGCTTGGTGATCCAGGAGGGGTCGGTCTGGGGGGCTTTGTGTTCCTTGTGCCTAGGAACATGACTTCTATGTGTTCTCTGCTCATTTTGTATATTACACAAAGGTGGCCCAAGGCTAGGCAGATAATCTCTTCAAAGCAGTGAAAAATGTTATTATGGTTATTTTCTAATGTTTTTAAACAAATCCCTATTTCAAAAGCCTGTTAAAACAAATATCTTTTAGCAAACTAATCTTAATAAAAAAATCCCACTGTAAACATTTCTATCGCATTTGAAATATTAAAAATAGCAAACAATACTTTTCAAGCAAAAGCGCTGTTTGTTAAATTTTCTTCTAGTGCAAAGGTTACGTTGAAATGCATAAAATAATAATGATATAAAATTAATAGCAACTCTTAACCAGTCCTTTTTAATATCTTTACTGATGATCTGGATGAGGGGATCAAGTGCACCCTTGGTCATTTTGCAGACAACTCCAGGTTGAATGAGATATGCTGGAGAGTGGGAAGGGCTCTAGACCTGGACAGGCCGGATCAATGGGCTAAGGCAAATTGTATGAGGTTCAATAAAGCCAAAGGCAGGGTCTGGTCACAAGGAACCCCATGAAAGGTTACAGATTTAGAGAAGAGTGGCTGGAAAGTTGCACAGCAGAAAAGGACCTGAGGGTGCTGGTCAACAGCAGCTGAACATGAGCCAGAGTGTGCCCAGGTGGCCAAGAAGGCCAATGGCATCCAGCAATAGTGTGGCCAGCAGTACCAGGGCAGTGATTGTCCCCCTGCACTCTGCACTAGTGAGGGCACACCTCAAATCCTGTGTCCAGTTCTGGGCCATTCCCTGCAGGAATGACATTATTGAGGTGCTGGAGGGTGTTCAGAGGACAGTGAAGGTGGTGGAAGGTTTGGAGCACAGACATTATGAGGAGTGGCTGAGAGAGCTGGGGTTGTTTAGCCTGGAGCAGAGGAGACTCAGAGGGGTCCTTTTTGCTCTCTACGAGTGCCTTAAAGGAGGCTACAGTGAGCTTGGGTGTTGATTTCCTCTCCCACATAAGAAGTGATAGGACAAGAAAGAATGACCTCAAAGTAAAGCCAGGTAAAGTTTAGACTGGATATTAGGAAAAAAATTTTTTACTAGAAGGGTTGCCCAACATTGGAACAGGCTGCCCACAGTGGTGGTAGAGTCACCATTCCTGGAAGTATTAAAAAGACATGTAGCTGTGGCACTTAGAGACATGGTTTAGTTGTGGACTTGATAGTGTTGGGTTAATGGTTAGACTTGATCTCAAAGGTTTTTTCCAATCTAAATTATTCTATGATTTTATGATTCTATTCTAATACCTCATCTACTAAAAGTAAGAACCATTTTGCATAAATAGAAAGTCCTAATTTCTCTTTGATTTGTACTCATCAAAAGGCAGACTTCCATCGTTCAGACACCTGGCTCAAGTCACAGATACTTTTCTTCAGTTCGGTAGTTTATTTGCCTAATTACCTAAAACAGCTGACAAGAGGAAGTTAAATGTCAAAATTGTTCCTATTTCTTTTCCATGTATCCATGTTTTCCAAATTTCTTTTGCTACTGTCTCCTGAAGACTCAAAGTTAAAAGCTATTCTTGCCTGAAGAGGGAATTTCAAGTATAGTGTTGAGAAAAGTTCCTCGGAAGAGGGAGAAAATTCACTGGGTTTTTTCTCTTTCAAGAGAAGGCCAGTGCTTTGTCAAGTTAGATAAAAATGGGAATTAGAGATTTATGTTTGGGTCCTAGATAGAGGTTCTGACTTGCTGGTAGGAACTGATAAGGTTTGTGAAAATAAGTTTTTAAGAACAGGGAACTGTAAAAAGATGCAGAGTTTTGCCACCACCTACTTAAACACAGTCAGATGGTTAACATACCCTGAGTGACAAACTTTTTGAAAGCTGACAGGCTGGGTGTACTCCATATCAAAAGGAGCACACTAAGCATGTGTGCCTGTTCCTGAATTGTGAAGGAAAAGAAAGTCAGTGCTTGAGACTAAAACTGTAATGTATACTTCATGCAGCTAGTAGACTAACAAACCTTATAGGAAAGGACTTGTGAGGGACAAAAAGACTGAAAAAAAGAACTCTGTAAGTCTACTGCTATTTCTTGCAGAAAACAAGAAAGATGTCTGGATCAGTCTGACATAGAAGATACAACATTTCTCTTCAACTCCTTATAATAGACCTCTAACTACAAATGGAGTCTCTTACTATGAAGGACACTACATTTCATGGTTTAGACTTTAGGAAAAAAAATAATCATCTAAATGTTTGGCATGCTTATACCTGTTTACATCTTTTTGAGAAACTCACATTATAAAACTGAGAATAAACATTCAGCAGGCCTTCAGGGGCAAAGCTGAAAAGAAATTACATCTGTATGGTTTGTGGCTTCCATGTTATATGTGGATGTCAGAATTAGCAGACTAGAACAAACCCTGCTAACATTATTTCAGTGTTCGGAATTGGATTTCAGTGCTTTAGTTTTGAAATACAGGAGAGGGTAAGGGAAGATAGGACAATGTGCTTGGCTTTGCTCTTGTTGTGACAGTAACCAAAGAAGTGTGAGCAAGAGCATGGTCTTGCACAGTGTCTCTAAAAGTCATGTTTAATTTGAGCTTTAGCTGTAGGCCGAGTCAGCAGTTGCTTATGGCAGCGCCTGCAAGGAAAATGCTAAAGCCACACAACAAGTCACCACTCTGGTATGCATAAATTCATCTTGCTAGTTAAAAATTGAAGTGGCAACCTGAGTAGCTGCAGTAATGAAATTTACTGTTTATGTCAGTAAATTTATCCTGGATGCTGTATCTACTGTCTTTCCTGAATCAACACAGTATCTCCAGGATGTGCTCTATTTCAGCAAAAATGCAATAGTTTGTTTGTACCAATACTGATCAAATTTGTATTCTGGGATGGTCTGACGTGGACAAAAATGGTGCTAATGACTGTGGCCCAGTAGCTAGCCATTTCTACTTCCACCCTCCAAGACCATCCCCGAGAAGCAGCTGGGTTAATTTTACTCCCTCCTTTCCCTGTACGTGCTAGGAATAGCTAAGCCTTAGTCAGGTATCCAAAGTTTGCTGGTGCAAGACCAGTTTTTGATTATATTCCTGGGAAGCTGACACAGAGAATGCCAGCAGTATAAGTCTTATTATCTTGCTTATATGTAATTGGCATGTAGGGAATTTGGTTTCGGGGGTTTGAAATGTCAGGATTTCAGTTAGGTAGTATTTTACCCTCTCTGACCAAATAATATGTAAATCAAATATAAATTTATGGAATATGAATTTTTAAATAAATATGTAAATATTAAATATGGAATTAGGTCCTGGATAGCTAACCTGTAGTTGATCCGTCCTACACGGGCATTATTCTTTACTTTGGTAATGAGTTGAGAACCAAGTAAGTATAAATCAAGATGAACAGAATGAAGTAAAATGTCCTTTAAATGCACCTGCAATAAATCACAAGCACAGAGTGGGTGAGGTTGCAATGGACCTCTGGAGGTCATCTAGTCAAACCACCATGTTCAGGCAGGGCCACCTAGACCTTGCTCAGAACTGTGTCCAGCTTTTTAATAATTCCATGGAGGAAGACTCCAGAGCTTCCCCGAGAAAATGGTGACTGTGCTCAGTCCCCTGAGAGCAAAAAATTTCTTCCTGACTTTCAGAGGAAACCTGCTGTGTTTCAATTTGTGCCCACTGTCTCCAGTCCTGTCACTGGGTAACTGAGGAGAGCCTGGCTCCCTCTTCTTTTAACTTTCCCTCCAGGTATTTACATACATTGATGAGATTCCCCTGAGCCTTTACTCAGAGCTGAACAGCCCCATCTCTCTCAGCTTTTTCTCATATGTACAACACTCCAGTTCCTTCATCTCTTCTGCAGACTTTTCTGGACTCTCTCCTGTGTGTCCACATCTCTTTTGTTCTGGGGAATCCACAGTTGGACACTGCACTCCAGATATGGCCTCATCCTGCTGAGCAGAGGGGAAGGATCCCTTTCCTGGATCTACAGGAAATCTGATGCCTAATGCAGCCCACATATCACTAGCCTTCTCTGTGGCCAGGCACATTGCTGGATCATGTCCAGTAGGACTCCTACTCCAGTAGGTAATTTTCTTCAAAGCAGCATTCCAGGTTGGAATCCCCCAGCATATATTGGTGCCTGGGATTGTTCCTTCTGGTGCAGGACTTTGCTCTTCTGTGTGTTGAACTTCCTGATGTTCTTCCCAGCACATTTGTCCAGCCTGTTCAGATCCCCCTGGGTGGCAGCAAAACACTCCAGGGCGTCAGCCCCTCCAGCCAGTGCTTGGGAGGAGTGCTGAGGGTACACTCTGCCCCATCATCCAGAAATTGAACATTTTTTCTGAAGAAATTCTACCCTATACCTTACCCTGAGAAGAAGCCAAGCAATGGTAGAAATCAAAGTGGGTGTTAATGTGTTAGTGCTTAGGTCAAAATTAGAGCATTTCAAGGACCTTGTTATGGCCTTGGATGAAAGTAGTTTGGATGACAGGACTGGCTAACTTCTCATTTATTTCATAATGATTTGTCCTTTTTAATTCTGTGTTTACACCCTTTTCTTTAAAGAATCAAAGCTAGAAACCCTCACTTTTTTGCTTATAAACAAAAACAATGGAAGGAACTCATCCGCAGTGACTAATTATCTCTACAATTTGCACTGGAAAAAATGTGGCTGAAATGTTGATAGTTCTAGTGGTCTGCAAAGCAAAAGAATTTTACACTCCAGCTCTTTCACTAGTTCTGGCATTCAAAAACAAATCATTAAATAGGAGTGATGTGCAGAGGTAAAGGTAACTGACTTTAAGATTTGCCCAAACATTGATCTGTAAAAGAAACTAGGTTTACCAGCCCAGATTAGGTAAATTCTGTTTTTTTGGGGCATGGTGTCTCCTTGTCTTTATTTTCAATTTAATTAGATTGAACTCTATTGAAAACAATCGTGTGGAAAAATTTTTTCAGGCCAGTGAAAAGAAAACTAGTCAAATCATATTCAAAGAGAAAAGTGGTTGGGTTCATTTGAGATTCTGGACAGATTCTTAAGTGTACTGCAGACTGTCTCTCTTTCTAAACACAGACCTCTGAGCCCAGGCTCGTTTTGTGGTTTTATAATGATTCAGTGTTGCAGTATTAAAATTCTCTGGTTCTTCTTGTGTTGTTTGTTTACTTGCATTGAATTTAATATTCTCTGAAACTTTTTTTTTTTTTTTGGTAAGAATTAGGTTAGATTAATGTAGGACCAAAAAAAAAAAACAAAACCCAAAACAACAACAACAACAACAATACACCCAGAGAAAATTGAACCCAGTATTTCTAAATGGGTTATGAAAGTGCATGGTGGAAAAAAGTAAATATACCTATTTCTAAAAAAAATTTATAAAAATGCTTTTTTTTTTTTTAACTCAACAGAAGTTAGGAAATCAGTTATTTCTACTGTAAGACAATCCTTCTTTGGAAGCTCCCTGGAATTATTTCCTGGCATTTCTCCAAACTTCTCCTTCTGGGAATATAACCTATCTAACTCTCTGCTAAGGATAAGAACACAAAAGAAGCACACTAGTTAAAAATCAGGCAATTACTTTATGACTCTGGGCTTCCTTTTTTTCCAGTTACTCTCAGCATTAAATTAATAACTGAACATACCAGATCTATATTTCATACTTTTCTCTTTACTGTAAAAACCACTGAGAAACAGCAGACTGTATTTTCCTGTGTACACAGCTGAAATGCTCTTAGAAAGGAGTTCTGCTGTGTAAATGAGGACAAGTTGGAAATGCTGGGTGGGCAGGCAATGCATAATAGTTTAAATAGTGGCTCAGAAGTCAAAAATTTCAGAAAAGGAGCATCTAGTCTGGGGAAATTCTCTTGCCCTTGCTATACACTTGAGTAAAATTGTTACCTAATCACTGTACATCTTTCTCTGTTGTTCTTTGCCAAAATACTCCTACATCTCAATTTTTGTGTGTTCCCTGTCAAAGTTAGTGCTTACTACCTACCATATAAAGCCTGTGTGTAAATGAATGTGCACTGAGACCCCCCCAGGAAAAATACATTTATTTTTTGGCAAAATACTTTCACCTTGGAATATTTCTATACATGCCTTTATCAGAAAGAATGTCAGGCGAGGAGATTCAATTTTTACATGAATTACAATGTCTTCCTTCTTGCTTTCTTCTCCTGTCTATGCTCCACATCCCCCCAAGAAACCCAAATGTGGTCAGAGTTCTGATCTAGACTGAGGAGGAAAAAATGATTGAAGAAAGGAGACTAAAGACAGAAAAATTTCTAAGAGGAAAGGCATGCTGTTTTAAATTCCTTGTGCCCTTCTGTCATGATTACTTCTGTCAGAAAAACCAAGGAAAGACTGAATCAAGTTTTTTTCAAGTGTTCTTTAAATAAGTCTATTTTTATAGCTGATGTAGACCAAGTACATTTAAATCTATTATTTCTAATGTTAACTTACTTGTTTATCTTAGTGCTTAAAGGACCAAGATAATAATTCATTGGCAGAATGTGTTTTTTTTTTCATGTCTGCACCAAAAAATCCTTCAAAGTCATTCACTTTCTACCTGAAAACCCATAGATGAATAAAATGGTGTAACTGTGTTAATTAAATTTCTCATAAATTAGACTACTCTACACTAAATATAAGGGCTTTGGGATGTGCCGAGTCTCAATGTTCCTGAATATGGAAAGTCTGAATACTTGGAAGTTCTTTAGCATGAATTATTTTAAAAATTAAGGCAGTGAACTCTATAATAAAGTATTTTTGGGTTATGGCACTTAATGTGTTGCAAAACGTCAAGGATTTTGCTTGCTACATATTTATGAATATTCTTTGTAATAAAAGAAATACAACTCTTTGGTGAGGTAAAAAAAAAAAAAAAGCACCAGAGGGAATAGAAGTATTGTTTGCACTTCCTGTTTCTGTGAGCTCAAGAATAAACAGGGACAGCCAGCAGGAGGCCTTTCAGGGGATTTGTCCCAGTGAAAGTTGTGCAGATCAGATTTCACTTTAATTTTTCCATACTGTGATCTATGTACCACTACTTTCCTCCGGACTGATTGAGGAGGACACTCCTCTTGGCTGTTGTGGGGTATGTGAGGTACAGGTGTAAGCAGAACTGCCTGGCACCCTCTGCCTCCAGGCTCTACTCCCCCACTACTGAATTAGACCTCATTGTTTAAGTGAGGCAAGGAGTGTGTTTTTATTTCTGTCTGGGGAAACTTAATTTCCCAGATGCATATTAAGGTAAACAGCCTTTGCACGAGGGGAGTTTGTTGGGCTGTGCCCCTCCAGCAATTCATCTTTGCTTTAAAAGGGCCACTGGGCATTTCAGGAAATCAGTTTTTCTCGTGGAGTGCCAAGTGGCTGAACTGTATTGCCACAGCTCCTGTACACATAGGGGGTAGGGCCTGTATTTTAAATAGTAACCAAAATGGTATAATCCTAAGCAATAAAACACATCAAAGGCAGATGCCATGCACAATATTGGTGAATAAAACTGCATTTGAAGAATTTGCCTTCCCTGTCCCCCTCTGGATTTTGCATGCTTGCCATCATGAATATCATAATTTGTCGTCTTTTTTCAGTATAAACGTTCAGTTCTTCACAAAGCCTTAGTTCCTAAAATTTCTTCTTAAAGCACCGTATTAAAGATATTGTTTTCCCATGTATGTGAATAGCACAGCATAAGAACTGTATTTTTTTCCTACTCAGCTAACGTTCTAAGCAGTTACTGTAATTTTAAGGCACTTGGGAAATATATATGTCAATAGATCTTTGTTAAAAGCTAAAAATTTTATTCTAGGTTTACTGTTGAATATTGTATTCATTTTTTCAGGTTAAATGTTTAGCCATTTATGGTTTCAAAAAGCTCAAAAGCAGTGCTAAGTCTTCTTGAAGGCTTATGAAAGAATATGATGAAGTGATTCCTAAAGCACTTTTTTTTAGCCAAAGTGTTTTTGTTGAGATTTATGGACAACACTGGGGAAGATAAATACTGCACAAAAAGTAATATTCTATAATATTAGACTGATTCATCAAGCACAAAAAAGAAAAATCAAAGAAAAGGGAGAACTTGCTGTATACACTGCATGAATATACTTCATTTTAGAGAACAATTCTGGGGTTTTATTTGCAGTGGTAATTCTTTGAGCAATTTTGGCCTGGACTATTGATGTATACAAATGACTACCTCTTCTGTCTGAGACAATAATGTTATTAAAAGAAAAAAAAGAAAAAGTTAAAAACCCACAAATTTAGGCCCTGGCTTGGGCCCTGCCAGCACCAGTTCTGCTTTTTCTTTGTTTCTGCATTATGCAGAAAAAGCAGAGGACCACAAAATGCACTAGCATATGCACGAAGTTTTAGATTTTTTTTCTTCTCAGGGTCACAGATTGATCAAAGGGAAAAAAATCCCCCAGACACAACCCCAAGTGTCATATTCAGAAGAAATATTTGGGCAATGACTACATAATATTATTGTAGCAATCTGAATAAAAGGAAGCCAAATTACTATGCTAAACAAATCAAACCTCAATTTAAAGTTTAAGATAAACTTTATTCTTTCTTAAAAGTGAGTTCTGCATGATTTTATTCTGTAATTTCTGTTAACTTTCACAGTTGTATCCCAGTTTTATGTTTCACTTTTCAGTGTTGCCTGTGGAACAGTACATATAAACCAAACAGCAGCAGTCCTTAGGAAGGCACCTTCTTCCAAGTGAATTAGTAATTAGGCAGGATTAGCAAATTGAGTTCATACATAGACTATACTCAGCCACAGAAGACACATGTGAAATATTCACTTCACATAATGAAACATAAACAAAAATGCTAAAAAAATGGTTGTCTGTTCTCATTGACCGGATCCCTGGCAATCAAAGCATTACCTTTAAAATCAATCAATAGGAAATAATAGGTAAATCATTAGGTATTATAGGCTCCCATGTGGTTGCTCCATAATTTTTTGAAGTTCAGCAATTTTTTTCCTTGAAAATATATTTCAATAAAAAGAATTTTTGGGCAGCAGAGGACTTTTTAAAAACATTACACAACTGAATTCTACAAGTTTCAAGTACATCCCACAGGTTTCCATAACTACAGAGTATGTTTTTGGCATCTCTTCGGAACATGTTTGCTCTAATCATAGGGCTGAAAGTGACCTGACTAAACAACCTATTCACTATGGCTCCCTCAAGGAAGTATGAAGTCTGCCTAAATCATTCCTGAGGAAATGTCTGTGTAATATTCTTGAACAAATTCAGTGATAGAGGCATGCTGTTCTTCTCAAAGAAATTGTAGTGATGCCAATTGGTGTCCTTACATCAGGGATTCTATGTCCCAGGGTCACCATCAACATATTTTTTGCTTTTTGCTCTTGCAAAAATATTCAGTTCTATTGTTTGAAACAAGACACAAATCCAAAGGCCAAGCTTGAAATATTAACATTTGTGAATATTAACATCAGGACTATGCCACTGTAAATATAAAAAATTCTTAGGGAAGATGTCAATTCTTGGTATATCTGGGTAACTGGGACTCCTGGGCAACTGGTGTTGGAAATAAGCTCACATCTCTGGATGTTTTCTGCTCTTGGGGTGATGGTGAATTAATATGATCCAGACAATGAGAAAGTAATGTCTGTTGCTCTTGTTCTGCAAGTGGGAAAACCTTGATGGTTTTCAGTAATCAAGTCTTTTAGCTAAGTAAGATTAAAGCAGGATGGGCTTCCACTGATTATGAATTAATTATGGAAGAAAAACAGATACCAACCCCTGAACAAATGTGTTAATGTTTAGCAGGAAAATAAAAATAATTGTTGAGGCTATAAAAGTAGTGAACTTCATTAAAAGTAAGCCTAGCAAAACACACTCTGTATTATGTGCTAATGGGCATTCTATAACATTTTTCCCACCAGAGTACTGCCTCTCCAAAGTAAACTTGGAAAAAAAAACTAGTTCCTGACTATATAAAAAATCTTTCATTTGAAATAATTGATTTGAAGGCTTTGAGCTTTTCGTTGTTATCTTTCAGCTCGTGGTTTTTTTCTTGATATGAGAATGTGGCCTGTCATATCCTAACAGACAGATTGCAAACTGAGATACCAATGAAACCATACCATGTTTTAAAAACTTCTAACAGGAGGTCATTGAGTTGGAAATGATGGAAAAATGTCCTGCTATCATTCTGTCTTGACTTACCCACTATGCTGATAGCAAAACTTGGCTGTAAGAGTTGAATTACAATTGGCACTCTTATGCAAGGAAAGATGAACAGATTAAGTTTAACTGTGGGTACAGTTTTAGCTTAGCTGGTAACACACTGAAGCTCCATTTTCCTAAGAAGATCACTTTCTCCTTTCTGAATATTTTGCCTATATAGTATACCAAGTAAGAAAATGGATGAAGAGTGATACAGAATGATTCAAAGAAAGTTGAATTATGAACTGACCTATCAAATGTAATGCTAATTTTTTACACTAAGTTGTCTCTTATGGATCATTTTACAAGATGGAATTTTTTTCTGTCATACTTTAGAATAAATAAAGAAATTATATTTTTTTTCTGCATTTCAGAAGTGTATCTTTTTTTTTAAGTGTTAGAACTGTCATTATATGCTTGTAGTAGAAATAAGTTTTAATTCATGTATAAGTGAATAAGTGACAAGTTAATATAGGTTCCTGCTCCTCAGAACAGTCACACACACTGGTACACTTCTGCTTCTGTACTTTGAATCCATTGCTATAAGTCAATCTAACATTACTGAACCAAATTTATATAAATTATACAATTTGAATTTTTATTGGGCATTTATTAAAAAAGTAATAGATGTTAAAAATCCAGCAACAAAACCCTATCTATTCCCAGGAGGCAAACTAAATTTTGCGTGCAGTTATTGCAACCAGTCCTTGTTAGGTGGACCCCCTGTCATAGAAAGCAGCTAATACCCTAGATAATTACATACATCAATGGCTGTAAGAAGAATCATATTTTGCTGAAAGGGTGCATTGCTTGACAGTTCTACAATTCTGTAACACAAATTATTTTGAGGACTTTACAAATTTCTGTTCTAGCTGAGCTCCTCAGACCTTCTCTTCTTAGGGTTTCCTAGAGATTCTTAAGATGTAAGTTGATTTAGTGTAGTACAGTGCTTCAGGGTGTATCTGATGCCTTGGATATAAAGTGCTATGCAATCCAGTTTGTGGGGATTTTCACTTCACAGGCCTTCCTTTTGTTTTCTTCAGGGAATCCTTTCACAATGGTGTATTTTTTATGTAGTTGCTTTCAGGCCTGTGAACACAGAATCTCTCCTTAAGTGGTAAGATTTTTTACTACAATCATCTTTTTATAGACATAGATATGCATGTGTTTTAAAAACTGGAGATTGGAGACCAAAACTATTTCAAGAAGTCTCAAAATTCAAAACCCCCATTTCCCTGTTCCCCTGTGCCTCTGGGGGTGAAGGTAGCAAAATCGGGAAGGAAGTTGAGCTTAGGGAGAAGAAGGGGTGGAAGGAAGGTGTTGTAGAATATTATTATTTTTCTCATTGTTTTATTGGTAATAAACTAAGCTCATCAAGTAGAGTCTGTTTGAATGGTAATTGGTAAGTGATTGTTTCCTGTTCTTATCTCAAACCTTGAGCATTTTGCTGTCTTTTCTGTTCCCTGACCACTGAGGAGGAGAGTGACAGAAGAATTTTGGTGGGCACCTGGTGTTGAACAAAGCAATCTGGAAATAAATAGCTCAATTCCTACATAATACAGGATGGATAATATCACACCTTCCTTCTTGATACTAAGCAGATGCAACTCAACAAGAGCAAGTGCTGGATTCTACACATGGGACTGGTCAGCCCTGGATGGACAGACAGACTGGGACATGAGAGGATAGAAAGCAATGCCACAGAAAGGAACCTGGATGTCCTGGTCCATGGCAAGTTGGACCTGAATCAGAAGTGCCTTGGCAGCCAGGAGGGCCAAGTGTGTCCTGAGGAGGATCAGGCACAGCATCACCAGGCAGGCAAAGAAGGGGATTGTCCTGCTCTGCTCTGCACTGGGACGGCCTCACCTTGAGTGCTGGGGGCAGGTTTGTGTCCTGCCCGAATATGTTTTTCATAAAAAGGTGCAAAGCTAATAGAGATCATTGACAGCCCTGAGGATGGAGAAAGGTCCACATGGGAACAGCTGAGGTCACTTGATCTGTTCAGCCTGGAGAAGAGGAAAATGAGGAGAGACCTCATTGCAGTCTGGAACTTCCTCATGAGGGCAAGAGGATGGGCAGACATTGGTCTTTTGTCTGGGGTGATCCGTGAAATGAACTGAGGGAATGACCTGAAGCGGAGAATTATCCAGCCTAAATCTCCCCTGAAGTTGCATCAGGGGAGATTTAGGCTGGATATCAGGAAAAGATTTTTCACCCAGAGGGTGGTTGAGCACCAGAACAGCTCCCCAGGGAAGTGGTCACAGCACCAAGCCTGGCAGGATTCAAGAAGCATTTGGACAATGCTCTCAGGCACATGGTGGGATTCTTGAGGTGTCCTGTGCAGGGCCAGGAGCTGGACTTCAATGATCCTAGTGGATCCCTTCTAACTCAGCATATTGTGTGATTCTTTGATTGTGCCCTGGAAACACCTCCTAATAAGAAATACTTGCTAAGAATTGTCCTATTAAATATCCTCTTAAGAATGATTCATCAAAATACACATAATTTTTTTTTGTGTATATGTTACATTATTTTGAACATTATGCTGATTTTAGTGTGTTTATGATCATAGCTGAATAAAAAATATTGTTTGAGTTTGAAAAATATCCTCTAAAGTTGTACCTGCAATCATAGAAAGAGCATCTAAAATAATGCACAGCAGTAAAAATAATGTATATGTGTTTATCTCTGAATTATTCTTCTTTTCTTTTACTGCTTTTATTAAATTTTAGCAAGATGTAAATAGTGAGACCATACCTTCCCTTTCCGATTGAATAATGGATTCTCTGATGCATACTATGTTTTTTTACTATAAAGAACATATCAAAATTAATAGCACTTTATGTGGCTGCCCTAGCCAAGGTTATAAGTTGGGCAACATGACATAATTTGAAAGAACAGATGGATGAAGCTCTCAAGCCCTTTTTTAAGCCTGGTCAAGAGCAAACATTAAAGTGGGTAATTGCTCTGGATATCATTAAATTATATTAATAAGCTAGGAGATATTGAGAATAACTGTAAGAAACTAGAAATTAAGAAAGGGAAAGTGCCTATGTGCATGCTTATTCTGAAAATAGCTGCTGCTTTCAGCATGTTGAGCTCTGAATAATAGGCAAAAAAATGGTGATGAATTTGAGATATTTAAGATAGGAAGAAATTTCTAGTGTACTATCAAGCCTACCCATAATTTAGGTCAGAATTTCATATATCTGGTAATATTATACAAGCAAATGAGCTCCTGGAAGTTTAGTTTTGAATTTTGGAAATATTTTTTCCCCCTTAGCTGAAGGCACCCAGAGTAATTCTTTCCAGTGTGTTCTTGACTCATATTAGGATTGAAAAAGGGCTTGTGTGCCCTAAAAGCTTGCTCTTTCCCTTTTCCTGATGGCTTTTTTTGGTCTAATATAAACTGTTATTTCTTTCTATATGTTGATTTCAAGGAGTGATGGATTAAAAACCAGAAGAGATGGTGTTCAACTTTGTACCACAGAAATAAATTTTAAAGTTACCACCGATACCTGTAGAAGCCTGGTTAAATCAGAAAGACTGTATTTTTTAAATGTTGGGTGGTAGTTATTACTGATTACAGGCATTTCTCATTTTCCAGAGTAGTTCACAGTCATGTGAGTATGTACCATTAGCCTGGATGCAGCAGGGCAGGTCAGCAGATGTGTGAAGCCTTTCCTAAGTTTAACTGGCTAGTTTTGAATTTGCAGATGCTAGATTTCCAAAGCAATAATCCAGTAAATGCACACCTGCAGCCGTGATGAGACAGAGAATTAGATTTGCTGCTGCTTTTGAAGACAAATCAGATTTGTAATGGAAGATGTTGAACTTAAAGAGAATATGTCCTTGCAAATTCTCTTACCCAAGGGGAAATTAGAGAATTGAATGTCAAGGTCATCATGACAGACAGCATGTGCCTTGCAGAAAATAAAATGGCAACCTTAGAGACTCTGGCTCTTAACCTTTTAATGAGGCATGGGTTCTGGTTTTTCTCTTTTTTTTTTTTTTTTTTTCCTTTTTTTAGTCCTCATGGCAACAGCAGCAGCTGAGGTGCACAGCTGCATTGGCCATGGGCAGGGAAAGCATCCCAATAGAATGCAGCAGCCAGGCAGGGACACACCATGGGCAGGAGTGGTTATTGCAGTGGCAACCAAAACACTGAGTGTGGAATTGAAGGGAAGTGCAGGGTCCACATATGATAGCACTTAAATATACGAAAATAGTATTATTTGAACAATAGCAGAGGATGAGCAAGATAGGAGGAAGCATATGAAAATTAGGTGGTGACATTGAGCTAATCAGCTGTTTAACAATTATCTAACAATGTTATTCTTTTGAAATGATGCCTGTCCTCAGCATACATCCTAGAGTGCATTATTTTTATTCTCTTCTGTGTAACTATTCACTACAGTACTGCACAAAATGGCTGGTGAATGTCTTTCCTGTAAAAAAAAGGAAGCATGAAAGTACAATGGGATTTTGGAATTTTTACAAAGGATTGTACATGGAACCTACCACTGGTTTAATGATGTCCAGTGGAATTGCTAGAACTTCTATTCAGAAATGTAATCCCATTCAAAAACTAGACTGGTATGTAATTGGCAACAGTAGTGCAGCTACTTCATAACACCATGCAATTCTTTGGTTATCCTATTCTTTTCACTCTTCCTTGTGAATCTATAATTTGCATAACAATTTTACAGTGACTCCTTAATAATGTGTAGCATGTCAAATTTTACTATCCGATTATGGGTGATCTGATTTCTTGAAATCCATGAACAATTGCACTCAATAGCCTCAGTATGAATGTACAGGATCCTTTAACCTGATTGTCTCCTAGGCTGAGAACAATCAGGCAGGTTGCCTGTGACAAATGTGCCTAGATTACCTTCCTTACTCTCTTCCACTGAAGTCTGCAGAAACCAGAATTTACAAGAAAGAGAAAGAAAAATGAAACAATTCACCCTACCTGTGCTACTCCACCATTCTGGTATTTATAATGCTGGAGAGAAACATCTCTCCTGGCACGTGCAGAGGATGTGTATGCATGTGCTTGTGAGCACCATGTTTATATGGCTGTGTGGATGTTTATTTTTTTAAAGTCTCTGAAGATTTTCTTCTACATCTTCTGAAGTCTTCTACATGTAGACTTCATCTACACGTAGCTGGGGGAGGGTGTGGGAGAAGGAATGTAACTAGACACCCACTTTCCCTTCATGTTATTAAAAAATAATTTGAGATCTGTTAAAACAGTGTTATCAGACTGTCCTAAGAGGAGGAAGCCACACTTCTCCTGTCCATATCCATACACTCTTGTCTGGGGGTGGTCCTGACATACCCTGCTATGCCAACTGTGCTCAAGTCATGTGTTTGATCAGCTTGGTTCTGATTGTTCTTTCTCAGGAGACACCTAGGAAGTGATCTAGAGGTTTTGCAATGCTCTAATGAGTTTAAGTTGCCTGTCTCAAACACTCTTAAGGCCACAGAAGGGCTTTGCCATGAGATAAGCACAGAAGGGAATGACAGGATAGTGCGAACTCCAAGCCTGGCCAGATCTGGTTAGCTCATCCTGGTTAACACATCTGGGCATAAATTCCCACTATGGCAAATTGTGTGAAGTAACTGCTTTTACACATATCCCTGGTCAAAGATTACCCCAAATTATGGGACAGATGGTATCTGTGACCACCAATGAACATCAAAGCCCACCCAAACAAACCTGCTTGGGTACCTGGAACTTGGACAGTAAAAGAAGCCCCCATCAGGACTTTGGGATAAGATAAAGGTGGTACTATTGTCTGGGTGTTATTTCAGACCTAAAGGGAGGAGAGCAATGTATCACTGAAAATGGACAAAGAAAGCCAACTCAGGAACTGTGCTGGGAAACCAAAGCCAACTCAGAAACCAGCTGGGACTGGATAAAATGTCATTCCAGCAGGGGAAGATCATAACCAAACCAACTGAAGAAACCCACTGATTCAAAATTAGAGAGACCGAGCATGGAACAATTAGCATTAGAAGTAAAGCAATAATTTAACCAATAGAATAAGATAACTGTGTAGCCAATGAGCATTATTTTTTTGTTTGCCTAGATGTATAAATAGTGAAAAGTTTTGAACGACCTCACCTCAGGACTCCACCACTGAGAAGTTCAGGATAAAGAAGGCCCAATGGGATACTGCTGGATCCACGGATGCTATCTTGATCTCTCTCCCCCTTTCTCTGTCACACACACACATACCCACATATCCCCCACTTCTATTTCTTTCCATCTCTTAACCTCACATTCATGCTTAAATAAAATCCCTATTATTGACTTCAGGCATTTGGTCTCATTTGAGCCTTAATTTGAGCAGAGGCATCTCTCACTAATCAGACCTTAACAAATGTAATCAGCAGACTGTGCACCTGCTTGAACCAGCTCATTAAGTGGGTTTAATTGATTAAGAAACCACATCCAAACAAAAATAAAAGTAAATTATTTGGAGCAAATGATGTATTGAACTGAAGCAGCATCATGATTTTTGTTAAAATTATTTTTCCTGAATGCCCCACTGAAACTGGGGATCTACGAAAGCCAAAATCTGAATCTGTATGTGGAACCAAGAGATAGCCACCCTTCCTCAGTGGGCAAGGTCTGAGATCTTAAATGTCCAGGTCAGTCTCAGTGTTTTGAATTGTGAATTGACATGTAATTTCCACTCTGAGAAGAGGGGCATCAGGAGCTCAGTTACACTGAATGAAAGGCATTTTGTTCCAAGGTTATGACTTCTTGTTAACATCTTCAGAAATATCTACGTTTTTGAATATGGATAAGCCTAAAGAGTCCCCATTTATCATGAGAGTAGCTCTAGTCTGATAAATGTAGCTCTGGTTTGATAAATGTCTCCTAATATAATAAAGATATTTATTCTTAATGAGCGTGCTTGTGTGTTAACATGAGAAAACACGGATTAAGTACTCTCCTGTTGCAAAAGAAGTACAGTGTTTGTAAAAACGCAGCCAATGAATAGAAAACAGGCTCTTGTGTAATATCCAAGTCTTTGTTGGTAGTGAACAGATGCTACACCAGCAGTCCTGGAACTTTCATGGAACTGCTATGAACATGTTCACAGCATGAGAATACGGGCAACATGCTGTTCAAATGCTGCTTCCCAAATCCCAGGACTCCTATAGAGCTGTTGTAGTCTGCCTTAATTCAAAGGCATGCTTAAAAAAAAGGCTCTTTATAGTGGAGCATTCTGAAATCACGTCAGTAGTTCTGTTTATGGCTGAAGGGCTGGGAAGGAAAATATGCATCTTGCTATTTCCTGACATATAAGAATCCATCTCTGGGTTTGAGATTCTTGGTTCAAGTACTAATAAAGGTCCTTTTCAAAAATCATACAGTAACTTAAAGGAATGTTTTCATTAATAAGATTTTTCTTGTGCTGCAAATACATGAATTATTAAGCCACTACTGTACAGTGTTACAAGGATTTTTCTGTTTTCATTAAACACATTTTAGAAAGGATCAACACTAGGCAAATAATCTTATACAGAATCTATAAAAAACGCAGCATAAAATAAAAAGTTTTTTTGTTTTTGTTAGAACAAAAATTTTCAGAAGCATGTTTTACTACTTTCATTACTGCTTGCAATAGTAAAGACAATAGAAGAAAATAAACTTTATTTAAATAAAAGGTCTAAAATAAAGAAAGGGAATTGCTGAGAACCGTGATTATTTAGCAGAATAATAAACAAATTCTTCTTTTCTTCTGATGATAATATTTAATGATAGGTGCAGTCAGTGTCAGTGACAACAAACACCAGCAAAATCAGGAAGAGGTAAGAAAGAGATTCTTAGAGCTCTGGACATGTTTTAGATTGGATTGTGTAATATGGGCTTTTGAATCCTAAGTCCTTGTAGAGGTGCAAATCTAATCCTTAGTCCACATAGAAGACATAAAGCCACAAAGGAATAGCGAGAAAACTTTTTTTCATTTTTTACAGTAGCAACCTTTTATAATGCATTTCTGGCTTAATGGTAGAGAAAGTATGTCTATATTAGTCTTTGTGTTGCCATGCTGAAGCTTCTTTATACAAGTTTATGGTTTTTGTCTGTACTGCAAGAGTACAAATTAGGCAATTTCAGTACACTGTAATTGCCTCTGAAGTGACTGCACCATGAGCATCAAATCAGAAAAAAATGTTTTTTGGAAGAGAAAGAGATGCTTTTTTCAGCCCTGAAAAGTAATAGCAGCTACTCTTTACTGTGGGTCACCTTCTAGGTATAGTTGAAGGTACAACAATAACTGGCTTAATACACTACCAGATCTCTAGGGACAGGAACATTATGAGGCACTGGTCAATTTCTGCAAAGGCTCATTTAAAAGTATGCACAGCAAAATAATTTTTTTTTTGCAGAGCCAGGACTTTATGTTTGAGTGATTGTTAATCATTGGGCTAGGACAGCATAATTCAAGCAGACTACTCTGAACCATGAAATAAATTACACTAAAAGTAAATAATGAAATATATTTTTTAAAAGAAACCCAATAAAATGCTAATGTTAACATGTCCTAATAGATCTTATTACATTGATAATATGACAATCCCAGCCTATCATGATCAAACTCATCGTGTCACTGTAGCTAGCTGTCATTTACGTCATGTATGGGCATTTCATAATTAAACATTTATTTTCCTTGGTTTACAGGCCTCAAACTATTCTGCAAGGCTAATTTTTATTCTGGCTACAGAATCATATGACCTTGTTAGATAGCCATTATATTCTTTTTTTGTGAATATGTTTAATACTCAAAGGCTTTGAAATAGGGAATTAAAGGAAACTTTTACCTTAGCCTCTCAAATTAAATGGCTTTCTCTTCTTTCTATATGTACAAAATAGTTAAGAAAAAAATGGAAATATTACTATCAGTGGCAGGACCTCTGATGTGACACATATCTCCCTCTTTTCTTTCTTCTCCCTCCTCCCAGACAAGTGAATAAACATGTCAAACCCCTTTTAATTAATCGCAAAAAATTACTGAAAATTTTTCACATACTTGACACTTACAGCATGGACTGAATTCAAGTGTGACATAAATAATTGTTACCTCTTTTTTGTGTTTATTTAGCAGAGCAGCTGTGTACACATGCATGCACAATACTGTATGCATGCTTGTTGCTGGAAAATTGTTGTGGGTTATTCCATACAGTCTCTGAGGAAGAGTGGGAACTGAAATTGCATTGCAGCAGCAATTTCAAAGAGGAATGGATCCCTCTGCCTGAGGCCAATTTCGAGGAAATGAAAAGCTGCTTTGCAAAGCAAGTTGCAGTTTATATGGAAGCCTATCATGCATTTCACAGGACTACGCATTCCTGTAACCTCAACTGAACTTTTCAAATTTTCTTGATGTTTTTTAAAGCTTTGACTCTTAGAGTAATGCATGTTTTGCTTAAAAGTGGTTTTTATATTACTCATGGTTGTACAACAAAAGCTTTGCAAGTCATTTGCCTACAACTTAATTGTTAAAAGCCAAAAGAGAAGTACAAGAGAACTTAACATGTTCTGTTATTAAAAATAATTTTCTGGGGGGAGTTGGCTTGATCTGCTGTGCTTGATAGGCAAAACACTTGCAGAAAAAGACATTTCCATTTTTAAATCTTTTAAAAATACAGCAAAACTATAGCTTGTTTCAGTGATGTTTGCTTGTTGCTTTGTACATACAGAAGTGTGGTTTTAGATGTTTAGAGATCAGAAATACCTAAACTAAGACTATGTATTCTTTAGACCTCTTCTAGGAAGGGTACAGATGTCTTGAGGAAGACTTTAAATAAATTTCCAATGATCAGAAAAACTGGTCTCATACAGATATTTTTGTGTGAATAAAAGGGAAAGCAAACCCATGAAAGAAGTCAAACGCTCAGATGAAAAGCAACAGTCTGTAAAATAGGAACTGTTCCTTATTCTGAGACGTTCAGTCCAAACTTTAGAGATCATTACACCTAAAATTACCAGCTTGTTTGGATGGTGAAAGTAGGCCTTTTTCACAAAGTGTATAAAATGCCTCAAAATAACTTGGCAAGGTTTGTAACGAAAGGGAAAATATATTTATTAAATGAATTGATTTGGAAAGAAGAACCAGACAGCATTTGAAGACAGAAGTACATCTTCTGATCTGCTACTGCAATACACTGCTGTTTTGGTACTACAGCTTGTGTATCTCTGCTAATTACCTATAATTTTTTTGTCCTTTGTAGCATAAAAAAGGTGAACTGGTTCTTTCTTCTGGAGGTTCTTTAGATGAATGATATCCAAATGAAATATTATGACATTCTGTTTCAGAAGTCTGATACCTTTTTCTGATTCAGATACAGATTTCTGAGATTTCTAAGTCACAGTTTGTAGCCTGAGCCTTATAGAGAATATCTCATTTTCTGTCTGTTCTGTCATTTTTTCACTTTGTTATTTTCCTACAACAGTTATTTTCTCTGTAAATCTCATTACCTTGTCTGCCAAAGAAGAATTTCTTATCATCATCCTCCTGGTTTCCTACTAGAGCTGTAGAAAGCCTACATACTCTGAAATCTATTTTTCAAAATCTACAAGCAAGTAGCTTACTATGAACCAACAAAAGTGCAGACTTTAAAATTCAGAACCAAAAGGACAGCTAGTTTATATTTTCTATATAATAATGAAGCCATAAAACTGATAGAAATCCTGTGTTAAAGACCTAAATTTGTTCCCCACCCCAGCCTTTTCAGGGAAATTAGATGCTTTTCTGCTATCATTTTTGCCCCTAAGTTAAAAGCAGCTACTACTGGCACCATATTGTGTGCAAAAGTATTTGTAGGTGTAATTAGAATCACTGGATGAACTGTCTTCTCATAGAAAGGAGAAAAGGTCTGTTTCTGCTTCAGGTTTTGAAATAAATTTGGTTTTAGATAGAAACCAACTGCAGAGAAAATAGATTAGCATTATCAAGTGGATTTTTATATTTTTTTGTACTTGTTAGGAGGAGGATAGATTTTGCTGTGTTCTTGGTTCATTGTTCAGGCTAGGTATTAAATATATCAGAGGGAAGAACTCATGGAGATAGTACATTTGCTTTCCAGGATTAATGTGCCCCAGATGTAATTTGTGATCCATTTTAGTAGTGGTCCCTGACATTCTTTACATAGGAAGTTAGCTGGTCAAAGTAGAAACTGACCAGGTCCCCATGGTTCTCCTCATAAATGCATATGACAGAAGAGATGCTAATTGGTTAAAGCAGGAGAACAAGACAACTTTACTACAAATGATTTTATAACTTTTGGAGTTATTAGATGTGAAAGCTTGAACTTCAGGGAGCTCTTGTAATGTCTCCGTGAATATTACAAGCTCCATTTGAAGTCTTGCAGAAGTTACAAGGAAGGCAAGTGTGTCTGTGGATTTTTTCCTGTCTGAGAACAATAATAAAAACCAATATTATGACTACAAACATTTACAGCATAAATAAAACTTTAACCCATTCTATTTTTCTGAGCTGAAATACCTGGGTTATACTTGAAATTAGGTAAGTGCAGAATTGTTGTGAGATAGCAAATGTGTCCCTGGATGTATAAGCAGTGTCAGGAGAAGCACAGACTCCTATTTCAGTAAAAAGTAACATATTGAGTATATTCCCTTAAATTCCCATCTACAATAATGAGTGGTGTCCCTCAGCTGTTTGTACTGTTCCTCTTCAATGTCTTTATTAGTGACATAGTGGGACTGAGTGCATCCTCCCCAGACCTGCAAATGGCTGAGTGGTTCAGTTGATAATCCGAGGGATGGGATGCTATCCCTCGACAGGCTTGAGGAGTGGCCCCATGTGAACTTCATGAAGTTTTGAGGCAATCACCTGAACTACCAGTGCCATTACAGACTAGATTTAGAGCAGCTTTGCAAAGGATTCAGGGGTACTGGTGGATGAAACCCCAAATACGAGCCATCAGTGTGGGCTCACAGCCCAGAAAGCCAATCGTATCCTGTTCTGCATGAAAGGAGGAGTGACCAGCTGGTCAAGGGAGGTGATTCTGCCCCTCTGCCATTGTGAGCCCTTACCTGGAGTACTAAGTCCACTTATGGGGCCTCCAGCACAGGAAAGATAAGGACCCATTGAATTGGGTCAAGAGGTGGGCCACAAAAATATTTTGAGGGATTGAACACCTTCCACATGAGAAAAATTTGAGAGTTGTGATTACACAGTCCAGAGAAACGAAGGCTCTGGGGAGATCTTATTGTATGACCTCTCAGTTTTATAAAGGGCTTGTAAAATTATGGAAAGGAATTTCACTAGGACTAGTAATGCTGGGACAAGGGCCAACCCTTTTACATTGACAGAGTGTAGATTTGGATTAGATGTAAGGGTAAGGGTTTTTTATTATGAAAGTGGTGAGACACTGGAACCGGCTGCCCAGAGACGTTTGGATGCTCCTTCCCTGGAAGTGTTTAAAGCCTGAATGGATGAGGCTTTGAGCAATCTGATCTAGTGGAACCTGATCTACTCACCCATGGTTGGGGGAGGTGGACTAAATGACCAGTGAGTCTAAGAGTCTATCACAAAGGTCAATGGAAATTGTGGAGTTATTCAAACTGTCCCATCTCCATCAGGGACAAGTATATCCCCAAGGAGGAAGAATGACTTCTGGATTTTTTTTTTAGTTTCCAGTTAATCAGAGTTCTTCTCAAAGTCAAGTTTAGATTTCATGGCGATTATTTTCCTTTCTGGGAAGTTTCTGTCATTTGCTTTCCCATAGTTCAAATCAACCTTAGGGCTGCCTAAAAGTTTTATTGTTTAAAATTTTAGAAAAACTTGATATGACCTTTGTTAAAACAGCAGATTTTTTTTGTTTTGTTTTTTAGGCTGTTACTGAATCTTGGGATTGTTAAATAAAAAATATTGATCTTTAATGAAAATTTCTGTGAGTAGTTTTAGACATGAAGCAGAAAATGGAAGATATTGCCAACATGCTTTTGTGCTGAATCACTTCATTCTCATAATGAAATTTTACCCATTTTTCAAGAAACAAAAGGGTTTTGTCTCTACTTGTGCTCTCTCATAGTTAAAATTTCCCAAAATTTTCAGGAAAGCTAATATGAGTTGCAAGGAACTTCTGTAAGAAATATGACTGTATAAAAAAGAAGTTCAGAACAACATTCAGTCACATTAATTTCTGTGAATAAAACTTGCAGCTTTTCTGCAAAGATACAGATTTTGAATCTTTCTTCTAGTCCTGAAGAAGTCTTGCTTCAGGAGTTTATTAGCTAAAAATGTCAGTTTCCAACTGCTATGAAGAGTTCATCTCACCTTTTCTCACCCCCTCAAAAATTGCTGCTGGAAATATAATTTTTAGTGTTCAGGCTTTCAGCTTTAGATTAGAACCCAGATGTTTCATACTAGAAATTGAAAATCTTAACTGCACTCCTATGTCCCATTAAAGGCATTTCCTATTACATCTCATAAATCTAGTACTCCATGACTTCTGAGACATTCACTATCCATATTGGTCTTGCATAATGTGCTAGAGACACAAGGATTTCAACTACTAAATTGTATATGCTGACTATTTTCACATATGGTAGAAATTTATCTCAAATGATACTGGTTGATGCCAACCAATCTGATTTGAAGGAATCTCCAGAATTATGTGTGACAATTATCTTCTAGCCGCCTGTGTTTGAAAAGGTTTACTCTGCTATTCTAAGGATTAAAACTAGATTTAATCTACTGATTTTCATCAAGCTAAAGCTGGAATCAGCATATGGCCTGAGGCTCAGGAGCACTCAGGTCTCTAGATTTGGTAGGGATCAGTTATTTTCCATCAAGGAAAAGAAGTGTCATTGTGAATTGTGTATAATTTTTCATTAACAACAACGGACTCCCTAGATTATTTTTAAGTCTCCTGTAATCACACTTATTTTAAACTAATTTTCATCAAATGATGGAAGGAAAGAAGTTTACTTCTTTGTGGAACTACTCTCAATGTATTTCCTAATTTTTCTGGCTTTAGAAGTGCAGTGTATTTGCCTTTCTGCCTAATGGCTAATGCACAACCTCAAAGATCTTTCCACAGTTAATCAGCTGTAGGGAGCTGCCTTTCACTATGCTCACTTAGCAAACTGGTCTGATTTCATCTGGTATTCCCACTGTGGGGCAGATGGCAGAAAAGGCTGATATCTGTGCTACTCAGGCATGGTGTCTTTAGATCCCTGCGTCAGAGCTGCATAATGTAGAAGGAAGAAATTTTTTGGCTGCTCACTCAAGATAACTCCCTTGAGTGATGAGGCATATAAGCCTTCAGGCTCAAACCACAGAACTGTTTTGTTTTCCTTGTCTCTGCTCCCTTCCTCTTCTCTCTCTCCATTTCCCATTTTTGATGAAATAGGATATAAGGATATAAGCTTATTAATTCCATTCTAAACCACTGCTGAATGTGAAATAATATCGACTTAGTAATTTCATTCTGTGTCAACAATTGGAACAAAGCAGAATATGCTATTATGTAATACAAGTCTCAGTGTATTATAACTGGCAAATGTTGACAACAATCTAAATGTGTTAAAACAAAATATGTAGGCTTCAATCAATCTTCTTTTTAGCTTTCATGAAACCTTAACGTCTGTGTTTCACCCCAAGCTGTAACTATGATTCTAATGTAAAAAGAAATATTTAATGAGATTTCTTTTCTTTATGTTATTAATATTATTCTGCTTAGTCTTTTTAGCTTGTGTAGTGGAAATATAATAGAGAACACATTTTGCTCTCATTTCTTCTAATATTCTTTCTATTCTGTGAACTCTGGGGCCAAACCAGCTCAAAAGCAAAAAGACTTCTGGATTCCCAGAGAAATTTCCATTGTAGAGTTCAAAACTCTAAAGGTCCTAAATTATTCTTTTAACTCATTTGAATTGGATTTTAAGTCTGTATGTTATTCCCCAAACCTCACTTTTAAAATCTAGTGTAAGATAATAACTTAATTAAAGTACTGTAAAATAGGGAGGTTCTTTACACATTTCTCGAAGCACTGTGCACTCTGAAGTTGGACTTAGTTATGACTATGTGCAGCTTTGCCTTTAGTATTTACAGGTAGTGGATGATAACGACAACAAAAGACTTATTCTTTTCTGAGTCAGAAAGAAGATATCAGCTCCCTAGGTACTCATTATGTAATCCTTCAAAGGTGGAGAAAGGTGTTAAATTCTAACCCTTCCCATAGCTGAGTCATTTTGTCATTGATGTGCTACTAACAGGGTTGCATCCAGTAAAACTGAAACCAATGTAATTCAGAGTGTGGCTTGGTGGAAGGTGGTAACCCCACTCCAGAATGCTTGTGCCCCAGGTCCTTTGAATGCATATTTTTCCTGCTGTAACTGGCTCACTGTCCTTCAAGTTGCCCTCTCTCAAGGAGCTTACTGTTTTCAGCTTTAGGGAGCTAAAATAGCCTGCCAAAACTCCTGCAAAACTACATCTCTTGCCATGGTTTGATTTGTTTCACTGTAGGAAGTGCAAGAAAGGGACATAAATTTCTAATTCCAGGGCAAGTATTTTTTGTTGCTTCTGGGATGTCTGATAGCACTTGACAAACTGAAAGAGGTGAGGGAACAAGAATGAAAGTAGTAAAATCCTTCCTGCATTTTAGAACTGTTTCCACTGATTGTAATCACAAGGGAATCTACAGATATAAATAGATGAGAAATTAATCTGTAGAAATCAATAGATTAATCCAGTTTTCTTTCTGATTCTCTCTCCTTTTCTGTTCATTTTCCACAGCCTTCATGGTATATAAGCAAAGATGGCCTTTCAGGTCATCTGCTTTTATGAAAGTTCATATGTAGAGAGACATTTGGCCTTTGTTTCTGTGTCTTCCCTATACATCATCATGGGGAGAACAGATATGGTGGTGTCAGGGCATGGAAGAATTTTGTGTGCTGATGGAATGTGCAGATAGAGGGAAGAGGAATCATTGTTTGTAGAATACAGAGCTTTGTCATGGCTAGGTGAGGTTTCAAAGGGACCTACACAGACAGTTGAATTTTTTCAAGTCCAAATTCATGTCAGTAGAAATTCTGCCAATCTATCTACTGTCCCAAATTTCAATATTATCTGAAATGTTCATTGTTACCTTGAGAATTCAAGAGAAATCAAAGGTCTCCATTGTAACAAGAGCTGTTATAACTCAGTTCCTGTTCTTTGGAGGTTCTCCAAGAAGAAAAAATCAAACCAGGTAAAGTGGGATTGAAATAACTTAGCAGGATTTATGGAGCTTGATTAAGAAACAAGGTTTCACAATTCATAATTTGGATTTCTGTTTGCATTGCTGTGAAAGCTGTAATCTTATATCAGAAAGTCACATCTATGCCATGTAATACGTAGAGAAATCAAGAAAAGCTAATGAACAGTAGAAGTGAAAGGTGGTAATATAAACAAACATGTATTATCCAGTCTCTAAGTATTCTAGCAGCATTTTTGTTTATTAAACTACATATATTTAATGATTTTTAATGTACTTGATTAGTGCTAATTTGTAATAAACACAATCATCGGGCTTTACATGACATTTGTTACTGGCCATAAACTCTTTATTGAAGGGTCTTGAAGGTTTTGGGTTGAATTCCAAAAAGGAAGCTGTGTGTGAGACTTTTGTCACTGAAAGCCCACAGAAAGTTTGTGTGCAGAAAGCAAAAGCATATTTATGTACGTGTTTCAAGAAGATAAACACAATGGAGATGGTTTGTAATTCACATCAACTTTTGAGCTAAGGGCAGAAATTGCATAAGAGCAAGTTAAATGGTATTTTTAGCTGAAAGGAATGATTAAGAATCTGTCTTAGGCATTTTCAAGGCAAAAAAAAGAAGCTTGGATTTTATTTTAAAAAGAGGACTAAAATTTGAAACATGAAAAATGAAATTCACATAGTTTTATAAGTAATCTAATGTTAAATTAAGATATTAGCATTAATATTAGCGTGGGATGGGAGGTATTTCTTCTGATTTTAATGTGCAGTCAGCAAAACTGTGCTGCTAGTTTTGTGTATGCTTAAGCTTTGTACCATGTCTGGTGAGATTTGAAAATAAACATCATAGTTATAAAAGATATGATGGCATGTGGCTCAGAAATGGAAGTCATAGAGTTAGAAAGAAAATATAAACCACAAGCCTCCCTCTAACGCCACCCCTGCCCCCCAAAAAACCCCCTAAGCTTTCATCCTGAAGGTGAACCTATGAAATATCCTTCAAGATCTGTAGATTGAACATTTCCAATGAGTATGTTGAAAACAATTGTCACAGCTGAGGTTACTTTTGGAAAAATATTGTATTTAGTATTTGTGACAGTACATGTACAGCAACTGGATAGAAAGTATAAACTGCAATATGATAACTGACGAAATGAAAAATAAATTTAATTACTATTATCTCCAAACCACGTAAATTATGTTCAAAAAATACATTGCTTAATGGTAGCATAATAACAGAAATTAAATTATAGTAATTTAAAGAAAACATAGATCAGTTTTCTTCTGAGGTCAGGATTGAGTTGGTTTAAACTTACAAATTACAATTATTACTAACTTCAAATTGTTATGAAATAAGAAGAATTTTATACTGCTGTTCCCATTTTGACTTTTTTAGTGTGATGAATACAGAACACTGGACTATCTGTTCATTTTTGATTTTTCCCTTTTACAGCATTTGCACTTAAAGAAGTGAGGATGGGATGATAAAAAGATCATAAAGATCAGTATAAGAATATAAAATACAATATCAGGAACTGGTTTTGTGATTGACAAGAGCTGGGGATAAACAGCAAGTAAATTAAGAGTTTGTGCAGAGCTGATTGGAAAGCAGTGATATATAACTTTTTTAAACCACTGTTTATTCTAATTGTTATCTCAATTCTCTCAATTATCTCATTACTTAGTCTTTAATGAGGTCTAGGATGATTATGGAAAGATACATCCAACAAAAACAAATCTAAACTTCTGTTGAAAAGACCAGTTACTCAAAAAGGAGGGGGGAAAAGGCATAAAGCCAAGGCATATTAAGTATACACGCCTTTTTTTTTTTCTTTTTTTTTGTCCCTACCACTTTCCTTGTTCTAAAAGACAAATTTGTGTATTTGACAGAAATAGGCTTCCTAGGTAGAATAAGCCAAAAGCAGATGGTAGGAATTTACATGAGACAGCTCCTAGGTGTTTTTTTTCATGCTATGCTAATTGTTTTGCAGTGCTCCATCAGTAATTTTTAAGATCTCATTTGAAGAAGTATAGAAGTCTTGAGATATTTCTTACTGAGTTTGTATCCTCTGCAGTTGAAGAGCATTTTGGTTTTTTGCATTACTTGAGGGAAGAGTTTCTGTTGGCATTAATTGTTTTCTGTCTGTTTGAATTCTTATTTTTTTTTTAATTTTTTCTATACCATTTCCCAAATGTTCAAAGTTCCTGTTTATTGATATTTTTGTTTATTTCCCTGCTCCTTTATTTCCACATTTCTTTTTTGTTCTTGCAAGATTTTGACTTCCTTTTTGGGATGTACACTACAAGTGCCTATTCTGACCTGTGAGGTATCTGGAGTGAAACCTTAAGATGAACCTTCAAACTAATTATCTAAAAGGGGATTTCTTGTTATGTGAAACTTGATAATGTAGTTAGATCATTATTATCTTCCTTTAGACTGAAATATATAAACATAGAAAACCCAAAATACATAAAATGCATTGAAGTTTCTTTTATTTTTAGGTCAAATTCGTTGCATTATCAGCTGTAGAAGTATTTGACATACGACTCAAATTCTGCCTTTCTCTTCATCTAGAGTAAATATATGCTCATGCCTTGGGCCCTATTCATGTCACTAACACCTTATATATTGTTGCATGCTCCTTCCAGAGTAGCACAGGCAGGATTTGACCTTGGCATGGAAAGGTCAAAAATATTCCCAGGTCGGAATATTTCTTTGTTTTGATTTCAGTTTGCTCTAATATTAATTACTTTAGTTTTTTAACCAAAAAATTGTGACTTTTTTCTACATTTCTTCCATCCTTGGCATTGCAAAACATCTTTCTGGACTCATGCCAAAGGTTTCCAGCCTCAAAGAGGGAGTCTCAAGGTTTCCATAGAAACACTAATTGAAAGTTAAGGAAAACACCTTGGCCTCTCTTACTTCAATAGATCTAGAAAAAGAAGGCAGTGCATGTCACTATTCAGTGTATTGGTGTAGCTGTGTATCTCTTATATTTAGTCCATATTTTAGATTTTAACTGTAAATTTTAACATTTATAAATTTAGAGTTCAGGTATTTTCAAGTAAAATTTCCCATCAGCTAGAGTTTCAAAAAGCTATTTGTAAGCATACCTACAGTGACAGCGCATACAAGAAACAAACTGTTCATCCTTATTCTGTGAAGCATAATAAAATGCTGTTATTTAGTGTGGACTTTAAGACAACACAAAAGTCTTTGCGGGAAATTGTGGGTGAAGAGAAAGTAGGAGGAAGAAAATAAAATATTTTTGCAAAGGCAGTAGATGACTGTTTTCAATGTTTAAGATGCACGAGTCGTGAGTTCTCTTATCTCCCATCTCAGATAATGGGGCAGGTGAGCATTGTGGGAAGATTGGAAACAGATTACTGTTCAGTTTGGTTATTTCTTGGTTTGTATTCCCAGGAAGCAGTTCCAACCATGTGCCACACAAAATGTCTCAGTCATGTCTGCAGCAGAAGCTCGAGTGTATTTCATTGGGGGTGTATTAAGAAATGAGCTCGTTGTGAACACAAAAGCAATAACATGCCCAGGAAGCTTGAAGCAACTGAGCAAATTTGTATCTAATATGTCATTATAAATTTGATATGGACATGTCTGGAGATGCAGACCTGAAACAATTTTTAATAATTGAGATTTCCATAGGAGTTTTGGACTCTAATGTGCTTCAACAGCCAGAGTAAAGCACTGCTCATTGGTGTGTGGTGTCTCATAAATTCCATTGTCTTTATTGGTAAAATACTTGAGACTTTCCAATAATGCATTAAAAATGTGACTAATATCTTTTATGTATATGTTTTCCAGGAGAGGAAAAGAGGCAGTATGTGTGCAGCATTAATTTAATTTTAATAGTTGAGCTAATTGTTTTTTTCCAAAAGCCACATGGGTCTACTCAAAATGAAAATATTGACAGAACAGATAAAATTTTAAATCAAGCTATTATGAAAATGCGATTCTATTTAAAATATCCTTATTACACTGAAAATTCTAGATGAGATACCGTGTAGCTATTTGTCTATTGTATGGTTACAGTAACAAATATCACAAAAAAAATAGAATACTACTGCAGCTATCCAAATTTTGACTATTTTAATTTGTTTTCTTATTATAAGATTTAAATGATAATAAAATATTACTTTACATATTTTAATATTTAAAAATATTTTTAGAGGAAAGAATAAGCCTTCAAGCATAATTTAAACAAGAAATAATAAATATGTTTAGTTACTTAGACAAACTACAGTGGTAAGATACAAATTGGATAACTGCTTGGATTTGATAATCTTTAATGAAATCTCTTAGCATTTCATAAAGGTAGAAATTCTTAAAGAAATCTAACTTTTGTCAAACCAGTACTTCAGTACTTTTAAACTAGCACATCTTTAGCATTTTTCATCACTTCCTAAAAAAAATTCCTGAAAAGTTTTAATGACATGTATTGAGCAGTTTTCCAAGAAGAACAGAATTTCTTTAAAAGTTTACAGTGTTTATATATTTTTTTCCAAAGCAAAAGGAACTTAAATTGCAGATTGCATTAAAAATGGGGTTGCTTTTCAATTAATTTGTGTTTAGTCCAATGTTTTGTGGTTTCCTTAGACAATTGCTTGCTGTGAATCAAGTGATGTAACTTGAGTATGCAGCATCTCAGAACAGCAGCAATCAGTTGGAGAGGTTAAAGCTAATTGTCTTGACATAGAAGATATTGAATTTTGTTTATGATTTTAAAAAAAGGAGTACAACCCAACTTTTCTTTCATTAGATGTTACTCTGTGTCACTAGCCAAGAAAAGCAAACATATGATTGCTGAAAGACAGGTGACTGGCAGTGTTGTTACTATTTTGTTTATCCAAACCCAGGGATTCTTGAAAAACCTGTAACAGACATGGTACTCTGTTATATCTGTGACTAAAAAAAGGAATGCAATTAGGTGTTTTGATATATATTGGCAAAAACTTCCATAATATAGTTTATCACCAAGAACTCTTGTGACTGATAAAATGTAGGATGTTTTAATTTCCTTTTCCAGAGTATTTTGTGGCCAGCCAATGAACATCTTCTGTTAAGAAAGGATTTTTCCTAAATGTGACAACTTGAGGTTTTTTAAGTCATGCTGGCAGCTTTCAATAAATGTTAGCAGTGAAAAGGAGATCTATGAAACTTTCTTAGTGGTAATTAATATTCACCTTCTCCGCTGTTTTGAAATCCCATAATGTCAGCAGAGGAAAGGAAGAAACAACATTTAAAAGGCATTGCTACCATTCCCCACGATGTCACCTCTTTTCCAGTCTGTTGAAAGTGTCAAACTTTCATCAGCATGCAGAGATTACAAGGGAAGTGTTTGCTTCCCTATGAAGTATCAACCATTTGTTCATTAGAACATTGTGACGGATCAAGGGTCATTATTCTGGTTTTTGGAAGACCCCTAAAGCATGATTTAGAACCACCACTCAGTATATATGTTTTATTCTTGCAGTGCAGTATTAGACTGTTCACCTTGCTCCTAAAATTTCAGCAAAGTGAGTTTGCCATCCTGTGTATCCTTTCTATTGCAATAGATACAGATAGATACATTTACCTAGATATGTCTTTTTCAAGGAGAAATTCCTGAAGAGTTCATGTTGGGAAAAAAAGCCAAGACATAGTCTAGAAATAAGAAATTTTCTAAATTGCTGATCTCTCTTCAGAAAAATCACATAAAGACATGCAAATTGTGATGGTTGCATTGATTGTATATAAAACCTTGTGCAATCTTCAATTGTATATTTTCAATAAACATGTTTAAAAGATAAGTAAATTGTGAAAATTACCTAGTATGACTTAAAAATTTGTTTATGAAATAGCATAGGAAAAATGTATTTTAAAAATATGATGAGATTGTTGTAGATCTTTGCTTTACAGAAAACTTTGCTTTACTTTTCCATGTATCAGGTTCTTGTAGCTGATTTTAGAAAGCTTAGAGTCATTCAAACAGCAGGAAAATGACATTTTTCACAAAATGGTGTGGTAATTGCATTTCTCTGCAAAATGCACTGACAAACATGCTTTAAAATTGCGTAATAATGCTTGAGTCATATGCCACTATACTGTAGTCTTTGTGTGTGAATGAGAATGTGAAGGCTGAAGCTAACTTGCTCAAATAGTCTGGATATATTTGTGCTTCAAAAAATTTATTATCAAAACCAAGATCCAATCTTCAGAAACTAAAACACCTTTAAGAACTCAATTATTGCCAGTATTTAGTTAATTATAATTTACAGTACATAGCTAGCAAGCTTGGAATTGTATGCACAAAAGAAAAATTAATAATTTTAATAAAATTAGCTCTACAAAAGAATAGAACTACTCATACATGGTTGTCAAAATGTTTTAAAGTGATTAATTTAAAAGAAAGTAGCATCAGCAAAATTTGAATTCTTTTTCTCTCTCCTCCTACTCATTTTCATTCTTTTATTATTTCTTTTAGCAGTGTCTTTAGATACAAATTCCTTGACTTTCTGAGGCATTGAAAATCCCCAGTTAACTAAAAAGATAAATGGAGAAGACTAAACTCTGCTGTTTCATATTGTAGTGACGATGACAGAGCTTAGCATGGCTAAAAATAGCACCTAAAATATGAAACTAAGAGGGGGCAATGACCTGAGATAGGTAATATCTCACAGACAGGGTCACAATTTGTCTTAAGGAATCAGTGACTCGTTCATTAGAATGCTCCAAATTATTAAAATGCCTCTACTTGATTTAAATCGTGCACTGTGTAAGAAAACAAACAAAAAAACTTTATAACATGGAACTTTAATGGATGGATCTTTAAATTTGCAAAATGGAAAGCAAACTAATTTTTTTTAATTTCTGTATCTTGATGAATTGTACTTTTATAATACAATAAATTTTGTTTTTTTCCTGAGTTTTCTGTTTTCATGCTTCCTGAAGAAAATCTTAAACTTTTCTAGATAGTGAAACTATCAATTAAAATTATAATACTTTTTTTTGGTAAGAAATCCATTTTTTATTGCATAGGCTGGACTTCTATGATTTTACAAGCATAAGATAATAAAATAACATAAATATTTACTTTTTTTTCCCTTGTTTTTACCCGATTCAGATGCATGCATACACATTCCAGGTGTTTAATTATTTCACTCTGGATAATTCTGAAGCCATCTTTGGCCTGACTAAAACTTTCAATATCAAACTGATCTGGGTAGGAAAAAAGAACAGCTGTACTTCATAGAGGAAAACTATTACACTCTGTTTACCTAAATTCTGGCTATCCTTTAGGCAGTTTACCTCTTTTACTGTCCTTTATAAAAAGGTGTGGCTTGAAAACACTTGCCATCTTATCAGGGGCTAAAAAAGGAAGATCCAGAAATTTAGGAATTCCAAGATATTTTCAGACAAATAGCGTGAAATATGATAAAAATGTCAATTTTTCTCTCAAGTCTCTTTGAAGAGCTTTCCTAGTTTACAACAGCAACAACAGCAGAAACCTATTATGACCTTTGATATTTCTGAAATTGTGTTCTTTGTGAGGAAATTATAAGTATGTAACATTTTCTTAGCTTCACTTAATTTGCACTGTACTTGAGCAGTATATGCTGAAGTCTTCTAAAAGAAAAAATAAAACAGAAGAATAGTTTACCTGTTCAATAGGTTAGTGGAATGATGGATTTTAATCTCCATGGGCTTCTGAAAAACCTTTGCTTCTAAAACTCTACACACTGAAAATTGGCATGAAACCAATATCGCAAAAATAAGGATCACTGCCAAGCACAACTGAAGGAGTCATGAGAAACATGAGTCGAAGTTTGCATCAAATACATGTCACATGTGTTATCCCCTGCTAGGGATTGTTAAATCTGTTTTGAGGTTAAAAGATTGTCTAATACTTGAAACAAATTGTGGTAAGGTTTTTGAAAATGTCAATAGGATTTGCTCCTACTGAAACCACCAGGTAGTTTCAATAGGGAGTGAGATTGCTCTGTAGACAGCTTTTTGGGGGAACATCCTAAGCAAAGTAAAGTGGAACAATTTCAGAGAAAATATGTTGACATAAGCTTTGTGTTATTTACAGATGCACTGATTTTTCTTTTTAATATATTTTGAGATCTATTTTTTTCTTGCAAGCTACTTCCTCATAAGAAGGGAAGCATCCATTACATTTTATTTTTAGGAGATATTTCCATCTCCTAGACTGATTGCAGCCTAGCTCTTTCTGCATGCATGTTGTTGCTTATTTACTCTTTTATGATGGATGTTATTGTTCAAGATTCCAATCCCAGCTAGAAAAGTAACAGGTTCTCTCTCTCTCATCTCCATCTCTGTACATGTTTCCCCATTACATCCTCTCAAGTAACCAAGGAAGCTGTATTTTGGCACTATGGGAAGAAGGTGTGTACTCTATTTCCCTGGTTTTCTTCAACATGCTCTTATGTTTTGAATGTGTTCTTTTTCCTAGTTGCTGAACCCAACTTTGTCGTCACTAAGAAAAGTAACGAGTAGTTCAAGCCTCCCTTTAGGCTGAATGCAGGTATAGTGAAATGAAGGAATAGATTCAGTGGATAGTGTTGGTCTAAAATTAAAAAAAAAAAAAAAAATTCCACCCAATGCTGTACATGAGCACTAGGAAAGAAATCTGCATGGATGACTCTTCCTACGAGCTGCAAATATTGTAGGGTGAGTAACCACTCTCTCTGCACTGAAAGATCGGTGAGGCTCTATCCAGAATGTCATATTTTAGGCTTATTTAAATAAAATAGTTTGCTCTTCTGTTAAGCAAGGGTGTTTTCATGATTTTCTTATCTGAAATGCTTAGTACGTACTGAAGAGTTCAGTGTTTAATATAGTTTTTCTGGTTTTATTCTTTTGCTGTGTGAGGTAGAGAAAAAATAAGCACTGGAAAGCAGGCATGAAAGAAAGGTCAGTAGTTTTGCATCTGCAGTTCTATATTTGCACAGGTTGCTAGGCAATGTGAGAAAAATCATAGCTCTAAACTGCAAGTGTGTTTTCAGACATCAATTATTAAAAAGAAATCAACAACTGTATTTAGTAATATAGTTTAATACATTCACCTTTCATTGATGCTACTAATCTTTGACAATTATTAGGTGAAATTAATATTATACAGTCTGCATTTACTTCAGAATTGGTGGGCCCCTCCCTTGAAGGATCAGCTTATATTTGTCATACAATGAGAATTTCTTATTCCCTATTTGAACATAGGAACTTAATCACATTTTTCATTTTTACTTCAAGAGCCTTTGACTATCATGGTACGTGCTGGATGAGACTGTAAGAATGTACCTTTTTCTAGATTTATGGCTACTGTTGAAACAGAAAGAATGATTTTGGCTGGCACTTGGCAGGTGTAAGCCATCTAATACATTTCTGATAAGGATTGAGGAAGGGCTTTCAAAAGATTTGCAAACTAAAATATCAATGTATTGGGCCTGAGCTGTATGAGAAGGGAATATAGAAAGATGCAAATGCAAAGAGGGAGAAGAAAAGAAGACTGGAATCAAAGGAGAGGATGCTGCCTACCCTGAGGCACTGTCTGAGGCTCTGCCTGTGTAGATTTGGAAGCAGAGTGACTCAGCAGGGCTCCTGGGGATGTAATCATGTTGGGGCAGAAGGTGAAAGAATTTTTTTTCTGCCTCACAGTGTCACTTCATATTTTACATAGTGGATGAACATGGAGAGAAGCACGAGATCTAAATGCTTTGGAGCCTGTGCTTCATTCCAGAATTGCTGACTCCGTTTTTGGCAATCAAGAACAATTCCTTAAAAATTGTAACAGTGAGAGAAAAGGAATGAATTATATGCTAATTTTCTGTCTCAATATTTTACACGAATAACTAACTTTAAGAGAGAAATGAAAGCATAAATTCAAGATTTTTGTTTCTGTGACGTTATACAAAATTCTGAATGTTCACTTTATCTTTTTTTCCTCTTAATAGATTTCATTCAAAACCACACATGCAGATGTATTCTGCTAATAACCTAGATTCTGCTCAGTATAATTAAATGTCATCTGAGACAAATAGTCCCTTATGATTCCTCCCTGTTGCAGCCTGGAGGGGTTCAGTTAATGCTCTGTATGTTTATCTCTCAATGGCTCAGCTTAAATCATTTTTAAGCAGAAAATCTCTGTCTGAATATGTGAAATGCTTGTGTGGCTACATAGGTTTAGAGTTTTCAAAAGCTCGAGATTATGTTAATAAAATCCAGGAGGTGAATGTGTCTTTTTGTTACTCAGCTGATCACATCAGAAGGGACAGTTCAGAAAATTTACACCAAGGGGCCTTGAAAGCTAAATCATGGAAGCATTTGCATAAGTTATAGCTGAAGTGTGAGTTTAGTTATTGAGGAAATAGAGATAAAGCAGAGGTAAAAATTATAATGTGTTCTCCTAAATAGCCAAAACTATTTTTAGAGTAGGAAAATTTTAACAACATAATGCAAAGGAATACCAAATGAAACCTCAAGTCTAACATTAGGCTTTCTTAAAATAACAGCATTGAAGAGAAACCTGGTTCTCTGGCTCTCAGCTGCCTTGGAGACTAAAGTCTTCTTCAGCTATATATTATCAGTATAAGTGCAAAAATAAATGTCAATTATGTTTGCTCCTCTTACACAGAGATTAGATACTGCAATCATGGTCAGCATAGTTTTGCAAACCATTTAAAATTTTGTTCTCTGTGAAAAAAACAGAATTGCCTCTCCAAAATAACTTCCACATTATTATACAGAAATGCTTTAATTGTTTGATACTCCCAATAAAAGACAGACTCATTTTGTGTTCACGTGCATGCTTGTGTGCCTGGGTGCAGTGCTGTGCAGCAGCTATCTGTACTCACTGCACCTGTTTGAGTGGATGCCTTATTCCTATCAATGACTGCAGACAGCTTCAGAGGCCCATTTGGGTAAAAAAGGTGTGCAATAGCTGCTTCTACTGTGTCTTGTCTGGGCTATATTGACCATTCCATTTATAACATAAAATGCCCTTAACTGACTGGTTAGACTGGCACTCACTAAATAATCCACATTTTTCTTTGGGTTGACAAATTGTGTCATCAACCATTTGGAAAGGCATGCTCTTTTGGTAGTTATTTTGTGAGACTATTTTAGTGTATTTTAGTGAATTCTGTGAGAATTCTTCACTGATGTTTCTGACAACATGATCTTTTCACAATAAATTCCCTGGACGTTTTTTCAAATATTCAAATAATAAGAGTAGTAGATGTAAAATAATTAGTAGAGTGAAATCAGTCAGATAGTTGAGGATGCAGAGAAACAAGAAATATATTTCTACAGTTTGTTGTAGTGCAAATCACATTTCCAACACTACTTTAGCAAACTTTACTATTTTTGTATGTTATACAGTATCACATTTTGTAAACAAACAATATGATATTCAACATGCAGAAAATATTGCAAGGACTTTACAGATGTAAATTTCGACTACAATTATGTAATAATATTTTAATATTATATGAAAATTTTGCATTTACTTCTTCATCAGCCTAAATTAAATAAGTTTTTGCATCATTTCTTTCCTGTAGGTGGAGAAGGCAAGTGAATGTAAATGAAAATTGGAAAAAATTTAAAATGCACAGCAGTCATTAAAGATCAAGGAGAATCAACTTCAAAATGGACGCACAATCTAGGACACAAAACACTAATATTTTCTGTCTTATACTTCATATGGAATCACTAATACTTTTATTAGTCACTACATCACTTACCCTCTTAGTTTTATTTAGTTCTGCATCTCTCATACACTCAGTGTAAAACAGAATGTAAAGGCTGCTTGTCATTGCACGCTTTTATATTAATAGTGGTTGATACAGAATTCCTTGGTTACAGTATATAGTGAAATAATCTAATTATATTATATTAATCTAATTATAATCTATTGATCTAATGCTTTATCCATTCTTATTTATTTATTTCATTTCAATGACTTTAGGGAAATACCAGAGTTGATAAAATAGGAGAGAAGAGATTTCATGTAGTATTATCCCAAGTAGTGTAAAATGTAATTCTTTAAGGCATTTACTGGCTGAAGTTTTTAGGCTGAAATTTTTTTATCTTCACTGCCTGCTTCATGGCTAATGTGTTTCCAGTTGGTTATATAAGGAAACAAGACGTGTTCAATAATGCTGTCGCATTAGTCCCCACTTGTTTTGCCTCCAAGTGCCAGTTTTAAAGGTTTCAAGGACATCAAATTATCACAGACTTTGTAAAAACCATCAGCTATGTAAGGGAGAAAAATTAATCTGCTGTCTCAGCTAAGGGGTAGCAGAGAAACTGAACAGACTTTTAACTCTGTTAGCTGCCAGCCAGCTTGCACAAGCTATAGAGCAGCCACAGCACTGGCTGTGCTTTCACCAATCAGCATGCTAAAAAGGCAGGCAAAGGACCCAGCAGGTGCCTGGGATAAAGGATGTGCCTCTTGGCACTTTGATAAAAATCTACCCCAATTGTGCCATATTATTCTCATACTAGTGCAGTTTTCATATGTGCATATAAAAGCTGCTCTGACCATAACTAGAGTTGAACATTTAACCAGGATGAAAACCTTATCTGTTCATGAATCCATTAACTCTTTGCTGGCAAGGAAAGCTGGTTTTAAGATTTTGACTCTGCTCATAATGCCTGTCAGATGTGATGTTTTTATTGCCCTTATGGCTTTATGTGCCCCCTGCCCTGTCCATGGATGGATCCCTTGGCACTCAGACCAGGATAACTGGGCCTTATACCAGATTTCTTTGGACTCAGGCCTCCCTCACTGACTGGGTTTCCTGGACACACTTCAAATCTATGCAGTGTAACAGTTTTGTCTCCTCTCTGGGCCTTGAACCTGTTTGGAGGGTAGCCTTGTCTCTTGAATGCACTTGGATCTGTGCTACAGCCTTGTCTCCTGACAGCTCTGACTCTGCAGTGGACCTTGGAATTACATGTTAGGTGGCTTTTCTCCAGTCCTGTCTTTGTCCATGTCTACTGCTATTCCCCTCAGGACTCTGTTGCACAGCCCCTGGGACTGGCAGGAGCATTCCTTTCTCATGTCTAGGGCTGTAGATACACCTTGTTAGAGTGACCTGGTGTGGGATTGTGTCCAGTTGGAGAGAGCCCTATCTGCAAATATTTCCCATGGGCCCTGTCTCTTCCAAAGATCGTGTCTTCATGAGTCTCTGGTATGAAACTGTGGCCAAGCTTTCCTCCTTTAGTTTGCTTACCACTAAGGCAAGAAGTCTCCTGACATAAAATGACTTTGAAAAAAAAGTTAAGCATAAAGGAATACTAGAATCAAGTTGTTTACTGAGTCCTCATTTGCCAAACTCTTGTAAGATTTCTGTCTGTGTCTGTTGCTATAATTACTATATTTTGCTCAGGGCGCTGCAATGTGTATTCAGCAAATCAGCAGGCACATTTTGTTGTTGTTTGCTGTATTGCTCAGACCTTATTTCAGTCGCATTATTTGAACATGGAGATATGGGAAACAATTTTGCACATATTTTTCTGTGCTAATCATGGTTATACTGCGCAGGCACTGAAATAATTATACCAGCTTTAGCCTGAATGTGATTTTTTTACTAACTTTTTTTCTTGCATAGTAACTGCACAATTGCACTTATTGGGCAGAAATTAATCAAATGTATGCCTATGCCTACTGCACAGAAAAGGTTCATGGGTATTTTAGATATGCATTGACATGCTACAAGCTGTTGGCTTGCCTCTTCCTATATGCCTTCATGGTGCTTCCAGACCATGAATTTATCAATTTCTAAAGCACTTGGCTTTTTATCCCACTCATTGCCCTTAAAATCTGTCTCCCACTAACCTCATATGCAGGGATCAGTATTCATAATTTCAGCAAACTGAAACTCAGAGTTTCAGTGGCAAGGAATTCCAAGTAGGGCCTTTACTGACTACTTGTAAAAAGTTTTGTTTATACTCATAACCAAAACCCTGTCACCAGACCTCTGAGGCAGAGCTAAAAGCAATTTGCCCCTGAGCTCTTTTGTAGTATTGTCTTTTTCCTTTGTCTTGTTCATGTTTCCAACACTGGTAACAAAGAATCCAAGTCTTTTCTAGGAATATTTGTAATATGCAATGCATATTTATTAATTTCTGATGTAATTCAACCCAGGTTTGGCTCAGAAGAAAAACAGATGTTGCACAGGGACTTGGCCCTCTACAGTTCTTCAGGAGGTTTACTTTCAAAGTGAAGCAATGTCAGCAGGTAAACATAACAGCTTCTGTAAGGTCATCTGCAGCTTTGTTTATTTTAAAATTATATGCAATAAGAAAAAAAGAAAAGGCATTACATCAACATTGGCAGCTCTGTTAGGGGACAAAAAAAAATTATCTGTAGCAAGGCTTTCTGCAATAGTAATTTCCAGTGATTTGCATGCATCGTTTTCTCTAATGGAAATACTTACACAGTGGTAGTTGAATTTACAGGTACTTAGCAGGGGCAGTAAGAGTTTACTAAGCAATACTTGTGACATTTTGACATCTCTGACTAAATATGCCTGACACTAATGAGACATGGTTTGTTAGTGCCAGCGTAAGTTAGAATAAGTTTAAGGATGACCTTGTATCGTACCTATTTTGGAGGAATTATCTCTGTGTTTCAGGTCAGTTCAGGCTATAGCCTCACCCCAATAAAGGTGAGCTAGTGAGGAAACTCCTACATTTGTGAGACCATGCAACCAGACTGATGATCTGCCACCCCAGTGGGTTCTTCTGCACCCATTCCATTAAATGAAATTTCTCAAGAGAAATATCTCAGTCTGTGAGACTGCCTCATTTTAAAAACCCCTTGCTAAAAGAGCAGCATGGAGCTGAGGTGCCCCATAAGAAGAATGTCTCTAAACTTAGAGTTGGGCACAGTGTAGGGCAGAAAAATCAAGGTCGCAAATGCTTCTTGCCATGTATGCAGCACTAGTGACACTTCTGCAATGGAGGCACCTTCTTCATTCCCACTATAAAGGAGCCCCCACCAAAGAGTGGTCTGATTTCACAGATGGGAGAAGGACCAGTTTAAAAGGTGTAACTTGATGTTTGGCACTGGAGAAATATTCTGATCAAAATCATCCTTGCAAAACAAGTTAATTCATTTCACTATTGTAGGGGCTGCAGATTATTTCTTCAGGGTGTTGAGAAACGCAAGCACCTTGTCTGGAACTTTAATAGCTTGGCAATAATAACATAGGCCACATAGTTCACATCATTATCTGCTTCCAGAGTTGATTACAAGAAAAAAAAATTAACCACCTTATAATAAAGTGGTTCAACACTAATTGTGTAGTATATCAGCTGAATATTTTATAGAAGTGAGAGCTGCACACAGGTCGTCTGTATAACTTATTTCCACAAATCATTATGAGAGGGCTGGGGAGGAAGTACATTTGACAAAGACATGGATTTTAGAATACCTGTGCTATATTTAAAATTTGGGTGTTAGTACTTATTCCATCACAGCAATTTTCATTTCCTGCACTTGTTTAATTTTAAGGAAATATTTCCCAAGCTAATCAGAGACTTCAAGACTGGGGGCATCCTCAGTGGCAATGATTATGCATTTGTGGAGTTTGCATTCCTGAAGGATATGGGTAACATATGGAGTATTGTTAGGTCCCTGAACTTTGGGAAGACAAACTTTCAGCTCTTCAAGGAGAGAGTCAATAGGATCCCCCTGGAGACGGTCCTCAGGGGCAAGAGAGCAGAACAAGGGTAGCAGATCTTTAAGGAAGTCTTCCATGTAGTGCAAGACCTATCAATCCCCAGGAGCAAGAAATTGGGCAAGGAAGGAAAGACCTGGTATGGCTGAGTAGGAAACTGCTGATCAAACTAAACAGAAAAAGTAAATGCATAGACAATGGAAACAAGCACAGTAACCTGGGAAGAGTATAGAGATGAAGTTTGGATATGTTGGGATGGAGTAAGGAAGGACAAGCTGAAGCTAGAACTGAACCTGACAAGGGATGCAAAGAATAACATGACGGTACAGATATATGAACCAGAAAAGGAAAGTCAGAGAAGGAGTATACCCACCATAAAAAATGCTGGCAAACTGGTAGCAATGGATGAGGAGAAGGCTGAGGTACTCAATTTCTTTGACTCAGTCTTCCATGTCAACCTCTCTTCTCACACCTATTGTGTGGATGGACAGCAGGATGGGGGCAGGAGGAGCAAAGTCTCTCCCACTCTAAATAAGGATCAGTCTATGTGACTTGATGAGATGCATCCCCAGAGCCCTGAGGGCACTGGCTCATGTAGTTGTCAGGCCTCTCTCCAAGATATTTTAAAAATGTTGGTAGTCAGGTGAAGTTCCAGGTGAAGTCCCAGGTGACTGGACAAAGGTAAACATTGTAAACCCATCTCTGAAAAGAGTAGAAAGGAGGACCCTGGGAGCCTCCAGTCGAGTCTGTCAGCCTCCTGTCTGTGCTTGGGAATACCATGCAACAGATCCTCCTGGCACATATGCTAAGGCACATGGAGGACAGGGAGTTGATTCGGGACACTTGGCATGGCTTATTCAAGGGCAGGTAAGCAAACTAGTGGCCATATATGACAGAGTGACTGCATCAGCAGACATGGGAAGGACTGGTAAAGTCATTTATCTGTAAAGCCCTTGACATGACCCCCCATAATAACTTTTTTTCTAAATAAGAGATGAATTTGATGGGTGGACTCTTTGGTGGATATTGAATTGGTTGAATGGTTGCACCCAGAGGATAATGATCAAGGGCTCAAAGTCTCAGTGAACATCAGAGACAAATGCTGTCCCTCAGGGTTCTATACTGGAACCAATATTATTTAATATCTTCATTAATGACACAGGCAATGACAAAGTGATCCATCACAGCCTGAGCAAGTTTGCAGATGATACCAAGCTGAGTGAGACTGTTACATCCAGAAGAGGATGGGAAAGCCCAAGAAGTGGGCCCAGGGAAATTCCATGAAGTTTAACAGGACCAAGTGCAAGGGGCTGCACCTAGGTTGGGGCAGCCCCCATTATCAACCCAAGTTGGGGAATGAACTAATCAAGAACAACCCTGATGAGAAGGACTTTGGGGGTGCTGGTGGCTGAGAGGCTGAACATGACCCAGCCATGTGCACTTGCAGCTCAGAAAGCCAAACGTGTCCTGGGCTGCATCCAAAGCAGTGTGGGCAGCAGGGGAGGGAGGGAGGGAGGGGATTCTGCCCCTCTGCTCTGCTGTGGTGGGACCCCACCTGCTCTGCTGCATCCAGCTCTGGGGGCTGCAGCACAGGAGCTGTTGGAGCAAGTCCAGAGAAGCCCACCAAGATGATTAGACAGATGAAAAATCCCTCCTGTAAGGAAAAACTGAGAGAATTGTGACTGTTCAGCCTGGAAAAAAGAAGGCTTGTGGGTAACCTAATTGTGGCCTTCCAGTGCCTGAAGGGAACCTACAAAAAAGAAGGAGGGAGATTTTTTTATGAGGCCATGTAATGAAAGACAAAGGGGAATGGTTTCACATGGAAAGACAGTAGGTTTATATTAGGAGGAAAAGAATTCTTTACTGTGAGGATGGTGAGGCAGTGGTGAGGCTGCCCAGGTAAGTTGTGGATGTTCCAGCTCTGGGAGTATTCAAGGTCAGGTTGGATAGAGCTTTGACCAGCCTGGCCTAGTGGAAGGTGTCCCTGTCCATGGCAAGGGGATTGGAAATAGGTGATCTTTAAGATCCCTCCCAATCCAAGCCATTATATGATTCTTACTTCAGTAATTTTACTTACTGATGGAAAGGGAGGCAGTGTGCAGTGCTGAGTTTAGATGTGTGCTCTTGCCTTTCCAGCGATTATGAAGGGAACTGTGCTAGTAGGTGCAGCTTCTTAAACTTTTAACAAATCTATAAGCAATTTTATATTTCATTTACCTGTCTGTGTTATGTATTGATCCTTGAGGGGTTTAGGAAAAAGCTGCAATTGTACATAGGTAGTTTTGTACTGAATAATCATCCTGAAGGAAACGAAATTTTTTTTCAAGACTTTTTCTCACCTTGACTCAGTTGTAATTCAGTAGATGATTTAGGTGCTATTCTTAATCCAAATAATATTTATTGCTCCATCCTGCAGTGATTGGTAAATTCTCATTTCAACAGTGCTTATTTTATAACATAAGACAAGTCTGGACCTGCTGGTTTGTTCTTATTGAAGTATCTGAAATTCAAATCACATATATAAACTAAATGGTACAGAGCACAGTAAGTTCAAATTCTGACCCCCATCTGGTAGGTTACAATGACTGTGCAGAGGGGGAAGTAAACATATAAATAAAAACAATTTCCTAACTGCTTCTCATTTTCGGTAGGTCATGATATAGGATATATCCATTACTGATTCATAGCACTAAATCTTTCATTGACTAAAGAGGTAAATGAACATCTGTACTCCAAGTTTCTCAGCCCACTAAACAACTATAAAATGAGAAACTTGAGAGAATACTTGCCCAAAGTGTAAATGTGTCTGTGAGTTGCATGTAAGTGTTGAAAAAAAGCAACTGAATTATCAAATAAAGATTAAAAAATCAAATTGGATGTAGTGATAGGCAATATATTTAATATGCCTAGGGAAAAATGAATTTTTCTTGAATAAATACTGATGTTAGATCAGTTTTATTTTACAGTTTCATCTTGTATACCAGGATGCTGTAACATTCAAGGTCACTACTTAATCTAAGCACAAGCTTATCCCTCCTTCTTTTCTGTGCCACATCAAACCTTTATAGGTTTAGAGAAATAAACCCAGTGACTATCCATATCTGGACTAGATTTCTACTACTCAAGTTACTATTTCCTATCAATCAAAAAGCTGACTGAATGCCTTTCTTCCTTGTTTCCTTTTGTTAGCGAATTGCACTGGTCAACATTGTACCTGTTGTAAGAGAGAACATTGTTTCAGGGAGAAACACATGTGGGAAGCCCTGAATCAAAACTTTTATTTACTGGAGAGGTGCTCATCCTTTTGTAGGTACATGGACTCCTGATTTATTACATGTTTCCTCAGATCAATCCTATAAATATCCATTAGCCAGAAAACCAGCAGAAGAGACACTTCCACCTCTGTGGAAGAGGTGAGCAGCTGTTTCAAGCTGCAATTTGAGTATTCTGAAGTGGGATGAGTAAGTCACTGAACTGGAACAACCTTCTGCCAGTAGCATTCCTAACACTATTAACCTGAGTACAGGCATGTTCCTAATGAAAGAGAGAAAAACTGCTTCGTTGAAAAACAGAGCAGCAAATGCTGATCTTTTTCCACTGCCAAAAAGAGATCACTACACATACTTTCTTGTAGTGAGATGTTAGCACTTCACAATCTTGTACAACAAATGATACTGAAGAGGATGACTGGTATAGACTTCTTGTTTTTCTGGAGAGTTCTTAGAAAAAAACAACCAAAAAAAACCCCTGAAAACAACAACAACAACAACAACAACAACAACAACAACAACAACAACAACAACAACAACAGCCACAATGAAAAAAATCCATACAAGTTTTTCCTTTAAAAGCCCTGTCATTTTGCCACATGTTAGGCTTTGGACATTTTTCTTGCTGGCTAAAAATGTCTGAATTTCATTTTTGAGTGTTTGAGGACCTTTTTGCATTTTGCAGTTACAATAGCAGAAGTAGGTCAGGGAGCAGATGCTCTGACTGTGGAGACTTTATGGTGCTCTAGACAACTAACAGTTCAAATGTCTAAGATCCTGTCCACAAATGTGGTGACTTAAATGCTTCCTATCATGCTCAGTTTCATAAGCTGGCAAAAAAAAAAAACCTCAAAAAGCACTTTTATGTCTCTGATTTTTGACAGAAGATGTTTTTTCTTCAGTCTTTCTTAGGTTCTTTATTCAGATAAGTTTATTAAAGATAAATGTTGGGATTTCAGAGTTTTGATTGGTCCTTTTGATACATCTAATTTAGGAGCTTTTCTTAGTACACTTGGAACTATATAAATCATCTTTTAAAGCATTGTTTCTCACATGATGAATTTGGTATTTGGTTAGTACTGAAGTTATAATTTTAGGAGAGTAAAAGCCTTTTGCTAATTCATAGCGTCTGGTTCACTCAACATTTTAAATAATGGCTTAATTTTTGATAATGACTTGGTCAGTCAAGTATGTTCCATTTCAATTTTGAAATAAGAAACTATGAAACTGACTGTCAAAGCAATTATGTTGGAAAGAATATAGCTAGAGCTAATTATAGCATGAGATTGGCTATCCAGGCAATTATTAACTAACTACGTCAACTTTTGGGAAAATTATGCATTTTTTTTTTTCATAATCCAGAATTGAATTTTCTTTTCTCTGTGTATGCCCTGCCTGAGACGTACATTATTTTTCATTAATCTTCATGCAAATAATCAATTATTGTATCATGTTTGAACACTGTTTCTTACTGCAATACCTGTTTCATTTCTTTCAGTCTCTGACATGATTATGCTTCCAATTCTTCACTTGCATAGGGGGTTATTTGTTGGTAGCAACTAAAAACTGGATATATTTTATGGCATGAAAAGGCATGTGAAGGCAAAAGCTTGTAAGATCTAGATAGAACCTGTTTGTTTGTTTGTTTTCATTCCAGCCTTTAAGCAACGTAAGTGGGGTGTGTTATAGCAGGGGTGATACATAGTGCTGAAGTTATGTGTTGATGACTTCAACCTCCTAGTTGTAGGTGCTGCTCAGAAGGAAATTGTAAACATTTTTCCAGCAAAGAATCTCCTTTGGTTTTAACATGTGTTCTCCCCCCACACCCACCTTGGCAGTCTGTGAAATACCAGCTGAGATGTATCCATCTGTTTTTTTGAAAATAAAACCTAAATAAAACTGATTATATTTATGATTTATTAATCTCTGGAAATAAACTACACACTCATATGAAATTAGAATGCTCACACTGTTTAAAAAGTCGAGATATTTAGTAATAAGCACTTTCAATTTTAAAAGATCAGTAAGGTCAGTAGAAATCAGACATTGAGATATGACATATCTGAGAAGTCCAGACAGTGACCCCTAAACTCTCCAAACCTGACTAGATAAAAAAAAAACATGCACTGTGGTTAATCAAGTAGTCTATTACATGCACCTACCATTTACATGATTTATTAGAAATGCAAACTCCTCCTGAAAGAAGATGAGATTTGGGAAAACTTGCTTTTGAGACAGAAATTGTATGTGATTTATATTTTGACTTCACTAATTGAAGTTTGGCAGGACATCTGATTTATGTGTAATTCTGTTCCAAGCCTGTTGAAAGATGGAATACTGGACACTTAGGCTTGTGATGTGGGTCACCACTTGCAAAATCCCTTTTCCTGACAGATTTATTTTGTGCCAGCTGGAAGAATTTTTGTTATCAAAAAACATGAACTATTTTGTGTACCTCTGGCCTGAGGTTTGGAACAAGGCTTTGCTGTGAAGTCGTAACTGACTTTAAAATCTATACTGTATAGAACAATGATTTTGTCTGTCTAGAAATGTGGAAAATATTGACACCAGAGATGAGAAATACAATACATAAAGATGGGGAGAATCAGTTTATTGTCTAAATTTATGATTTCTCTTTTGAGCAGAGGAACATTACTCACTTCAAAATATCTGCACCTTTCTTTAACTCAGTAAATGATTGATTTAGAAGGGTATGCTGTAATGATGTGACTAAATACTATCAGGAGTATAAAATCAAGTCTGGAATTAATTGGTAAAAGAGGAATTTGATAGAGGGAAATCACAGAGATATCATGGTTGATTAAGTAAATTAATTAAATTTATTGAGATAAATACAGTCCTGCTGATATGTTTAATGGTTTCTTCTTGGTGAATGTGTGAAGTTTGACAGAAATTAACAATTGATTTCTATTCATCACCTTTTTTCCTTAGCCCAGCCTTCAAAAAATGTTATTGCTCGAAATGTCATTGCTCTGTGATTTAGGGTACATTTATGTGTTGACTTTCACTTCAAATTGTGCTGTTAATATCTGTGAAAACTTAAACCTGCCATGAAGCACTAAGTATCATTTGCTTAAAATTCAAATTTGTGATCCATGCATGGTTTTGACTGATTTTTGGAAGCAGAAGTCATCTATCTAGCACAAAGAAAGATGTGAACTTCATCATTCACTTGCTATGCTGGAATGTAAAGAATTTCACACGTGCAAAGCTACCGATTCACAGAAAGCATAAAGAAAATGTTTTATATATGAAAAAGATCCTTTGTGGGAATTGTCTGTCCTTGGCTGAGGTTGATATTATTAAAGGGTACTGAGGAATGGGAACAAGCTTACAAACTTCCTTTTGACTGTGTGGCACAGCTGACCCAGAATATCCCAGAAGCCACAGTCCAGGAAGTTTTCCAAACAGTTTGACCACCTTTCTTCTTTTCCAACAGTCTACTTGTTTTTGGCATATAGAGCCTTTTCCAAGTAATCTTTCTGAGAACCAGGATATGCCACATGGTAGAAATTTAGGTTCATTTGTAATTAAAAATTTTGAAATATGAAAATACTATTTTGCTGTTTGTCCTGTTCTAATTTGAATTGTTTTTCAAATATTAAAATTCTTGAATAAAATAGTGGTAGGGATGTTTTACTCACTTCTACTATGAAGTAGCTTGCTTACGTCAATAGATATTGTATTATTTCCAAGAAACAAATATGCATCTATCACAGCTAAAATGCTGCAGGAAGTAAAATTCTTGGAATGGAAATGTAACATAATATTTTACACATGCAGCTTGTGGCAAAGGACAAAAATGCTTTCTTGACATAGAGAGAATGATGCATTGTTCACAGGCGTCCCAGGATGAGGGAAAAGACAAGAAAGTTGACTCCATGTTCAGAAGGCTTGGTTTATTATTTTATGATAGATATTATGTTAAATCTATACTAAAAGAACAGAAGAAAGGATTTCATCAGAAGGCTTAGCTAAGAATAGAAAACGAATTAATAACAAAGGTTTGTCTCTGACCAAGACAGTCTGGACACGTGGACCATGATTGGCCATTAATCAGAAACAGCCAGATGAGACCAATCACAGATTCCCCCTGTTGCATTCAACAGCAGCAGATAAGAACTGTTGGCATTTTGTTCCTGAGGCCTCTCAGCTTCTCAGGAGGGAGAAATCCTAAGGAAAGGATTTTTCATAGAACATGTCAGTGACAAGAGAAGGCTGTAGACTATCTGCTTTCTCTGGAATATTGTCCTTCACTAAGTAACATTTGTAAACTCACTTCTTTTCCTTTTGTAAGAAGCACTGAAAGTCTTCCATGTCTAATTGAAGAAATCATAAAAGCATAACTGCAGGGCATACAAATAGTGATTTTGATCATTGTTTCTTTTACTTTTAATTCTTTTTGGATGCTTACCATGGAAGCTGAGCACTAGATCTGACAAGCTAAAGAATGTTTTTTTCTCTCCAAAAGAATTTGCATTTCAAAATGCAATAAGCCAGGGAAAACAAGGGGACAAAAGTAGACACAGGAGCATGTTCACAGTACCATGTGGTTATTTAGTAAAGTATGGCCATATCTGAGTTGGTTTTATTTTACTTTGGTAGTTTGAGGTTTTTGAGGAGTTGGAAAGCATGAACTTTATATGAACTATGGTTTTCTGGGTGCCTGATGGCTGAGCTGCAAGGCTCTCAAGCAGCATGTAATTGAAAAGACAACATATATTGGTGTGTCAGGAAACATCACTTACATCTTTTTATGCTGCATTTAGATCTTATGGAAACTTAACAACAGACGCTCCCTCAGGTCTAGAATAGCCATTATGAATGGACTGCTACAAATAAGTGAACAAATACTGACTTAAAAAAAAAAAATATCCTCTGGAAAACAAATTTTGATAAAGTCAGTGGAAAAGTAGAGCATTAAGGGATTTATTATGATTAGCACAGCATGTTTTCAATAACAGCTCGTCCTTGACTTTGTGTTCAATACTTGAGGTGAAGGGCAAGGACTGGGGTAAATGACTTTTCTCTTTAGTAGTGCTTTAATTACCACAGCTACATGAATGGGGAGAAACAACATGCTTGAATTTTTAAGTGTGTGAAGGTTTACCTGCAAAACATTTTTTAACAGATAGTGCTTAGGAGGACTCACAAAACTGCAGAGCTCTTCTTCTAAGGTCCAACAGGTGAAAGGGTAACTTCTGCTTCCATGTCTTTTTTAAAATAAAATAGATCTTTAACTCTTGGTGTCTCAGAAGTAAATAGATGTGGAGTAGAGTTCACAAAGGTTTAAGACAGCATAGATCTATGAGTGGTCTGAGAGTTGCAGGATTAACACTCTGTTAAAGAGTCTAACTCTTTTTGCTATGGTTGATGAATTTGGACTGCTAAGAGTCTCTCTCAAAGCTGTTTTAAACATTTTTGCAGTCAGGAGATAAGTGATATTGAAGCTGTTTTTCTTATTGACAGTTCCTCAGTAAAATAATTTTAAAAAGAAAAAAAAGTCAAGCTTCTGCAGCAACTGAACAGAGGGCTGAACACTATTTTTCTTGGGGAGGTACAACACAGTTTCTCACAAGAACAAAACTAAATTTACCTTACTCTAGTTAGATGATTTTTCTTGACAAGTTTCTGGAGTGTAAGACAGGTCTTAAACATGCTAGGGTTGATTGGTTTGTGCAAAAAGAAGTTTGCAATTGAATTCTTTGTCCTCTCATATTTTGCAAAGGATCTTCCAGGAAATGGCAAAACAGTATCCTATTGGAGATTGCTCTTTTATGGACAGTCATTAGAAAAAAAAAAGAAAGGAGATGCTAAACCAGAAGGATTCAGGGGAATATTTTGAATTAAAGAGGTGTTGCAACTTCATAAATGAAAATCCTCTAACAATTAATTGAAGCTTAACTTCCCACCACTGTCATGGTACCTCAATGATATTGTAGAGAGCCACCTGGAGCTCATTAACAGGAATTAGAAATATTGTGACGAAGAAATATTAAATAAATATCTGCCACTAAACAACTTGTGAGCAGCAGATGATACCATAGAAGTATTACCTCTCTGCTTTGCCTGGCACTTTCATTTCTGGACTGAGCAACAATCAAAAAGAAGTGACTGTAAAAAGGATACACCTGAAAAATGTTTTCAGAAATACATCTGTATCTTAACTGAAAGTGACTTCTTTCTGGATGATGTATACCCTCTAAATTTTCCAAATTATGCAGTAAATCCCTAAATCTTCAGTTCTTCTCTCTCTCCATTTTTTTTCCTGTGCAGAACTATTTAATAATCCCTATGCTCTTAACTTTCCTCTGTATTTTCATTACTTATTTGTTTTGCTAAACTATGGAATGTGCAACAGAGAAATTGTTCAACATTTCCAAACTGAGAAATCCCACATTTGAATAGTGGGGGTTATTTTTTTAATCTTTGCAGAAAAGAGTGGTTTAGAAATAGCTTCTTCAGCTGTATCCATTTCATTCAGAACTGCAGGAGCTGTTGTCAGCAGGGAACAAAACCAGACCATACCAGTTTTTACTTTCCCTAACTCATAAACACTGCAGGAAGTCAGATCTCATGATGTTACTTGAGGTCTATATGGAAACAACAAGAAAATGGTTGCCATAAAGCAAAAAAATAGAAAAGAAGAAAAACCAGAACTCTTTCCTAGTAAGCAGTAACTAACTCTGCAAACCTATCTAACTGCAAAAATAATCATCTGCTTTATAAGTAATTTTTGTTCATTTTTTATAAGTAATTTTTTTTTTTTTGGTCAGTAATAAATAAGTGATACATTTCACATATGACAGTTTTTTTCTTAATGCTCTATAGTACTAAGATAATTTTTTGCTTGTTAAATTTTGAGAAAGTAACACTGGAATTCAGAATGTTTTCAAAATAGCAGTGGAGGAGATCTCAAGAGTCTATTTATGAGCCTGAAACAGCAGCATTTCCAGGTAAAATAAACTCAGAATTTTTTATTTTGTGAAATGCCAAATACTTTTCTAAAGCTGTAGAAATATGATCCACATTGTTGTTTTCCAGAACGTCTAGAACTATCTGGTGATTTATTTAATTTAACATTGCAATGAAACTTAACACTGATAAGCTTGATTGTAATATTGGGATGCTATTATTGTTACAGAGGATGCAATGACCTTAAATTTAGAAAAATTTTGAAGCTGAAGGGGAAATAAGACCCAACTTTAGTACAGGTTTATGAATGTGGGTCATGCCAACATAAGTGGTAGAAGAGTACGAAATAAAAAAAATACTCTAATCAACTGATGTGAGTAACACTTCATAAGGTGCCATAAAAATGGAAAAGAAATAATAGAAAAGGTCACCAACATTTTTTTTGAAGGAAGAAGTCCATTGGTGTGAAGCTGCTGGCAGATTTTAAATGTTCCTTCCTCATATTCGCTTTGTTATTTACTTTGTGTGTTACAAAATTTGTTAGGGTATAATGTGTCTCAGGTGAACTCCAGGACTGTAACAGAAGTTCAGTGGTGCTTAGTGGTGCAAAAGACACTGACATGAATGCAAAATCTAATTGTGGAATTTCTGCTGTCTGGAATTTACACCCTGAAATTAAAGAAAACCTATCTGAGTATGATAGGTTAACCCAAAATAAAAGTATGATTCAGGCACTAAAGAAATTAAAGTTTCAGAGAGCGTAGAGGTGCTGCTGCCAATATTCCATCCTTGTCTGTGGAGTGGCCATCTGAACTGCAATAAGAGCAGTTGTGGCTGTGGACAGAAACTGGGAGATCAAAGGAGCTCATCTCATAACAAAAACGGTGTGGCAGGGTCAGATCAAGAAAGTGCTTTATTGTCTTTGTGGGACAATAACTCTTCTGTAGAAAAGCAATCCTTGGAAAATTGGAATAAATGGGAAGGGAGAGGGGAGAGGCAGGAAGAGTTATTAGTAATCAATGCAATACTTTGTGAAAACAGCATGTTATAATTTCTGAACATATGTGGGACTTTTGTAATAGTGCCAGGAATTTAAAAAGCAATTTACAATGTGTCCCATATGTTTGGGGAATTCAAGGAACCTAGTGGAAAGAGACAGCTTTGAAATATTTCTTGATAGTTCAGTAATCCATTGTTTGACTATAAAACATTAGAAATACCTAAAACATTTGACGTTAGAAAGGAAACTGTTTCCACTTTTTTCCCTTATCTATCAAGATAGATATGTAGCCAAAAATTTAAGTAATTTAGGTAAAAGAACACCTAGACTCATGAATTATACATAAAAGTAAACAAACAGATCTCTGTTTGTTTTTCTTTTTATTATAGTTATTTTATTTACTTCATCAAACCATGAAATGAAGAAAGCTATTGATGCATCCCACAGCAAGTCCAGACACAAGTTAGCTTCTAGTAATCTTTGAGAAGTAGTCCAGGATGCTTTAAATACTGCTTAGTGCAAAATGCAAAATTATGGCACAGAAACAATGAGTTACTTCTTTTGTCTTTTAAAACATAGCTACAGCTGAAAATCTTACTCATTTCCCAGATAAATATTGCAGAACACTTAATAAATTAATGGGCAAAAGAATGTAGCTTAGAATCTTAATCTTGAGCTGAAATTGTCAATATGCAATTTATCTACATATTAAGAAATAACTAATCTCTGTGTGTTGTGGGATAGCTGTTTGGGTTTTTTTTCCCCTATTAATTCTAATATTAATGAAGGCTTTGAGTGCTGGGTGGGAGAGGGGCTTTTTTTATTGTTTGTATAAACTGTGGTATTTTCTGACATTTGCAGCAACTGCATACTGGTAAACTGTCTGAGAAAGATGACTTTTAGTCCTGTCATTTCCAAAGTTCATGCTCAAGTTTACATGGCCAGGGTCTGAGAGCCGTTCAGGGGAGTAACATCTGAGTTCTAACTGCATACAATAGGAATTGTCCATGATGGATACTGCAACTGTTCCTGGAGTAGGCTTTACCTTGTTGTGTAGAAGGAGAAAAAACATATTTTGGAAGAATAGACTTTCCTGATGTTGGGAAAGGAAGGCAGGAAAGAATGAGAAAGAAGCAATACAGTAAATAAAGATGATCAAGGTGCATTTTCCTTTTCTGTAATGATCCTCAAAATAACACTAAACAACAAAACCCCAAAACTCAGAAACCCCTAAAATCCCCAAAACCAAACAGATAAACTGTTGACTCCCACTTTTTGTATTGGTTATGTTTCACAATTCATCTGGTAACTTACAGTTTTGATTAAAAACATGAGTTTAACTGAAGGTTTTTCAAAGAGCTTCTTCTCAGAACAGTTCTCACTCTCAAAAGCAATAATAATTTAAGAAAAAATCTACCCCATCCAGCTAAACAGAAAATGACTATGAGTGGTTGTGCTACTATACTCTGGGGTATAAACTTTAAATTAAATAAGGAGCTATTTTGGCAGTACCATCCAGCTAGCTATTTATGAATTGATATATTATACTCTTTTCTTAGTTTTGGCTAAACAAACATGTATGTTTTAGAGATTTGCCCTAATATGAATAATGGAGCCTCAGATAATAATAAGGAATTGTCATAGAAGATAATTTCCATTTCAGAAAGCAAATGATAACTCTAAAGCAGGATTCATTTTAAGCTTTGTTAAGTGGATTCATAGTGATACCAAATATAAAGAGCTCATTACTTGCCAGCACACTAATGAAGTTGAAGGAGACTTTGAATCTGCTCAACTGACTTAATACTCTCTTAGAAAGCTGTATTACTTCAAGACTAACAACTTCCATATATTTGAATTTTTTAATTCTAATCTCATTTGACTATGAAAAATCTTAGCTATTTAATCTGGAATTATTGTTCCATTCTTGAAATGCTGGAAAATTATCCTAAAGTCTGACTGGTTTGTGTGTTACAGCTCCAATCTCTAATGATTGCTTAGAAGGTTTAGAATAAATGATAATGATGAAAAAACATCTTTTCCCATGGTTTCTAAGTACCTCTGCAGTAAAAGTAAAACCTAAACTAGCACATTACTTGGTGCATATCCATATTGAGGAGAATAAGCATTTTTGTCTATTAAACAACAAATTGTAGTAATTAATAAAACAGGGATTTTTATGACTCAGCAAGATTGATATGTCTTCTAGCAGGGTTGTTTTAATATAGGACAATAAGAAAAATGTAATGTACTCTTTTCTCTGTAAAGTGTTCCAAGTTCACACAGTGATGAACTTGCTGGGTAATTTGTTGTTGAAATGAAAAATTCCGTGTGGGAGACTGTCTAAACTAATATATCCACTGAAGATTTGCTATATTAAAGTATTTCCCATGGCTATGCTAGCACAGCAGAAATAAGATGGTAGCATTGTCTTCAGTGCCTGTCAGACTTTGAGAATCTTTGAACCAATTTACTTCAAACAACAAAAACAAATCTAAAAATCTAATAATTTTAAAATAATAGCACACCATGAATTGATTTTGTCCATAGAGCACTAGGAAGTACAATACAAGTGTCCTGGTTCTGGACAGTAAAGGGTAAATTTTTGCACCAGCTAGGACAAGTATGGACAGAATCCAGTGATTCTTCTGTACCATTGCCATTTTCCAGGGATGGGGAAAGGACTCTCTTCCTGGTCACAGAGGGTGGCAGCACAGTCAGGTGTGATCAGGGGTTTCTCTGGGGTGACTTCCATCGAGTGAGTCCTTCACCTCTTGAACACTTTATACTGCTGCTGATACTGTTTGTTTTCCTATCTCATCGCTGTTTTCAGCAGATTGTTCTCACCTCGACCTCTGATCTTTGTTGTTTACCACAGATCTTTGCCATTTGTAACTGTAATTGTCCTCTCCAGCCCTCCACAGGGAAAATGGAATGAGGAGGGAGTGAGTGTGTAGCAGTGCATGGTTTGGAGGGTTTCAGTGGAAACACTGATTTGGGAAATACCATTCCTAAACCACAGCATCAAGTTGCATATACATTTGGATACTGCTTTTACTGAGGTTATTTTTGTTGTTTTCCAAGTGTTTATTTGAGGCTTTTTTCATTTTTGGTTGGTTGGTTGGTTTGGGTTTTTTTGTTGGTTTTGGGTTTTGCTTGCTTACTTTTTGTTTTGGGAGAATTTGTTGGGACTTTTTTGCTTTTTTAGCTAGAAGAAAGGATGATGTGACTTGATTTTCTTTAAATTTTCAATCCATGGTGTATTCCTAGGACATTTAAATTAGTTTCAGATAAATTCTCAAATCTTTGACCTAGATCAAACCTCTTTTAGTTGTGCTGTAACAAACCTTAGCAAAGGAGGTGGACTGACTCCCTATAGAACTTCCAGCCTGATTTCTAGCGATTGCCAAATTAAGGGAATAGTCAAAGAAAATGGCAAGGTTGCTTTATTCCTTCAGAAAGGCCTGCCATATAAAAAAAAAGATATAAAAAGAATTGCTGCTTCTGAGACATACTTGGAAGAAGAAATGTCTTTAAGATCCAGAAATCTCAGCTGGCACTGTCATTAAATTTTGGACAATGATGTTTTACAGAATAACAGTAAATCAATTAAGGTTGGAAAAGACTTCTGAGATCACTGAATCCAGCCTTTGAACTCATTCAATGAAATTCAGAATGTAGTAAAAAGACAGACCTAACACTTTCCTGTTCAGAAATAGTACTGTCCACAATTACAGGGTATTCAATATTTATTTTTCTTGCAAAAGAATAAATTCTAAACTATTCCCCCCTCACTCCCCCAACTATTGCTAATCAACAGAGAGGTTTGTGGTTATCATGCAGCTGCTCTTGTGAACTTACTTAAGAATTGCTTAAACTGCACTCTTTTATTCAAAAGAAAAATCTACTGTATTTTTTAAGTAAATTGTACAGTGGGACCAAGAAATTCAGTGGTCTGGGAGGCATCAGTCTGGATAAGTAGTTTTCCTTTCCATGAGCTGTAGCACAGTGTAGCTGCTCAGAACTTGCTCTACGGGTTTCAGAGGAAACCACATAACTAAAGACAGATTACCAGCTGCATTAAATTTTAGATTTATTTGAAATACAAGTTCTCTACTGAACATTGTGAAGATAAAAATTCTAAGCTTCTCGTCCTCCTCATCCAGGGGAAAGATTTGACTATAATTTATCAAAAGTATTTTTTTAATTGCTTGATATATATAGACCACTTGATTGCTATAATATTCTGTTGTATTTCAAGGTATCCTACCTGCCTTTTCACCTTCACTTTGTACTTAAACAGAACTTTTATTTAATTCATTTATATTACTCCATGGGAAATGGAGGGAAGGGAAACTGATGGGTAAAACCACTTATGTGCTAAAAAATATAGGCAGAAAAGAACTCTATCCTGCAAAGAATAATGTGATAGGTTTTGGAACAATCAATCTTTTGTTGCAAGGTTTGGGACACAGTCTGCTTGTTTTTTAACCTTCAGTGTTGTCAGAATGAGAATATGCAGCTGTTTAAATCAAAACTAACCATGGCTTTGATAGTCCTTAGTAATGCTTACACCAAAAGTTTCAGTCAAGTCAGTAGTTTAGGAAATATTATTTGAGTAGGGAGGTTTTTTCTGCAGCATCTGTCTTCTCTCTGCAGCAGAGGTGAGTGTAGCTGTGTCATGGCAAGCCAGTACAACACTAAAGTCAAAATACCTGCTGTGATTTAATTTCCATTAGTAGAGACTGAACACAGAGAAAGATTTACAACATATTTATTCCCAATATCTCACCGATCACTTTTCAACTCCATTAAAGTGAATGGAGATTCACCAGGTATTCTAAGTGATCTTCATGTCTGTCTGTTTTAAGAAAGTATTTTCTGTCATATTTGCATTGCTTCTTCAGACAGTGGTGGATCACTAAATGATTACAGCATTCCTGAGTCAACAATTTCATAGAATTTGGAATACTTATTTGGCACTTTTTTCTCTAGTGCCACCTAGTTCTAATAATATATTTGTCATCCCTATAACATTACTAAAAATGCAAAAATTACTGTAACCTCCAAAAGTATCCCTAATAGCAGAATGATGGGGCCAACTGTATGTGTTTAAAATACCCTCAGTATTTTATACATTGTCTTGCATGACATAATATCAAGTAGAAACAGAGTATTTTTGACTTTTTTTGCCAAAAATTTCAGGAGCAACTAAAGAGTGTAGAAAAGAAACTGTTTTTTTTTTTTTCCTTAAATGTGTAGAGTATTATGATTTAGATAAATTTCCTGTGGAGTTAGGCTTCTGAAGAAAACAATATTGAGTAGACAATACTGGAATAATATAAATTTTTGTCTAATGCTGCACTATAGTATCAAAAGACCTAAGCTTTAAATGATGTCCCAAAGTTCTAGTATCTCTAAGGACCTCCCAGTTCTACATTTACAATGTGTTGGTAAGAGACAATATTTCTTGACTACAAATAATTACTTTTTTCTCTGAAAGTAAATATATTTTGGTATCAGTAATGATGGATTAAGGGGGACAGTGAAAGTTTCAATTCTCTGGTGTTTATGCTATTTTTAGGAATCCATTGAAGTCCTCCTGTGAAACCTAACTTCTCAGACTGGAATTTAGGAGACGTAAACTCTGTCTGAAAAAAGGTGTCTCAAAATGGCTTTGGTAGCCTTGGCAAATACCTGTAAATGTCAAACAGGTCTTCTGATGTGCTTCTGTTTTCCACATGAATCTGGACTGTGTATTAGTGTTGTATAAGGATCTTGTTCTCTTTCATTTTCAGTTCAGGGATGACAAGATAAATGTTAGTTAATTTAATTGACAGGGAACTAATGGAGAACTGCTGTATTTCTTAATAGACTGTATAATAAGTTTTCTCTTACTTGTAGATGAGGATAGGAGGTGTTTTTTTGAAAAGGGGGAACAGTTTACACAATCTCTTCCTGCTCTAGATACAATCCATTGAGTCATAGACTTGGTTTTTACTGTGGTTCTGTTGGAAGGAGATAGTGTTGATGCCTGCTGATGCAGCCATTCAGTGAGACAAGATATCTGGCTACATACAACTTTCTTGCTGCAGCAGCTTTTTAAAAAGAAGAGGCATAATTCTCTTTAAATGGCTTTGTTAGCAAGACCACCAACAAAGGTTTACACAAGAGGAGTATTAAAAACAAACAAAACTCCCGCAATTCCCTTTGTGTTTTGGCAAGTATTTTAAAATTTTATGAGGCCAACAGCTGTTGGAGAGGGGAAGGACAGACTATTTTAAAACAAGGTGTGAAGAATTTTCCAGTGCTACATCAGGAAACTAGTTTTTGCATCTCTTCTTTCTTTTGTTGCTCTATTAGTGAAAGTATCTTCTGCTCATATATTGAGTACTCTTTTCCTTTTTCACTTTCTCATACTATGATTCATTTAGTCAAAAGTGACAGACTGGCTATGACTTAAAGTCATAAATTTTACAATGGAAGCCTAAGATTTTTGAACAGCATTTTTATTATTGGTTATGGATACCACCAAAGATATTTGTTCTGACTAGGAAATTTTTATAAAGACAAAATATATCAGTTTCAATTTTGCCATTAATAGAATAGCTGAGCTCAGTGCACTGCCTCAAAGAAATTTTTGAGGCTGTTGGTGTAGCACATTTATTTCCTGTTTCACAGGAATCAATTGTGGATTTAATTGTGTGTCCTAGATTTTTCTACTTTCTGATTTTAAGATTTGACGGGGGAGGGTAGTTGCCACTCAAATGTGATTAAATGAATGATAAGTACAGGATATTTCATGGGAAACCTTCCAATGCTTTGAGAAAGAGTCATGGTGACAACAAAAGCATAATATTATTATTAATGACTTTATATCATTCTACTAATAATTTTTAAAGTAATCAGTAAGTTGATTCATAAACCATTCTAAAAATATGAATTTTTTTATTGGCTAAATAAAAGGATAAACATGAATCTGTTCAGCATTTAAAAAATAAAACAAAAACCAAACACTGAAACTCAGTCCAAAGCCAAATATTGTTTTTCTATTTTTATCACTTTAAAAGCCAAAGACAGAAATATATTGCAAAGATTTCTGGCTGAAAATACAGTGCCTTTTCCTTAAAATGCCTAGTTTTTCTTGATCTGGTTGGAGAAGACTTGCTAATAGATTGAGAAGGCACCAGTGCACGTCTCAGAAACAGGTCATTCAAGAGGGAAAAGAGATGTTTGTTCAGAAATGTAGTAGAGAAAAAAAAATCTTTGTTAGCTAGGATGAGCTGAGGACTACTTTGTGAAGGAATACTTCAAGTGAGATTGGTGGAAGCAAATCTTGTGGGTGTGATATGCTTGTTTCAATAGGAATACTACTGTTCATGAATAATGCAAAAATCTGAAAGGTCTAAATTTGGGACAAAAAAGGTGTTTCAAGGATAAGAATAAAAGTAAATGAAGTTAATAACTGGAAGGAAAGATATTTGTAGCTGACAGTGTCGCAGTAATCAAGTCCTCTGGAAATACATTATAATTAATCAATAATATTTGAAATTGATTCATAGAATAGTGATGCAAAGAAGCAACATAAATTTAAAAGCAAAGCTTTTAAAGCAGAAGATTATTGATTAGGGGAACCAGTTAAGCTCATAAACTAATTATGTAATAAATAATTACAGGGAAATAAAAATGCTGACAATTAAAAATGGAGTCATAAATGCAAAGAAAGAAGTGACAAATTTCAGTAAGATATCACATATTGCTTGACCTAATTTTTATGGTCTCAGGATGTGGCATGGCTTGCAGAATGAGAATTGATAACATTAGAAAAATAAGACGGTTCTTCATGTGAATCTACTCATATGTAGATTTGGAATAATTCCTCATGTTTAACTATTATACAATGGTATAATAGTTAAACATGAGGAATTATTCCAAATCTACATATGAGTTGAGTTTGGCGTTTAAGATCTGAAGGGTTGAATGCACAAAATTTTGTCTCATTTGGACTGATAATATCACTTCATTTAGCATAATTTAAATTTTCCTTATATGTCTTATCTATATTCAGTATCTCTGGTAAAGGAAGTGTGAATATGTTTCTGAATGTCAGAAGTGTACCTTTTGGGTTTATAACTAATAATTTCTTCTCTATTCAAATGATCTGGAAATTATGCGACAAGCATCCTACCTGTAAATATCTTGACTGTACTTGCAGATGATTAACATAAATATCTGCATAAATGTTGACACATTTCTGCTTGATTTCCCTTGATTTTTCTTATGGGTGCTCTTCATGCTGATTAAAATTTTATTGCAGGCAGGTACCTTCTGGAGTAAAAGGGAAGTTTTATTGGAAAACTAAAGCTATAGGAAGCTTACTTACTAGAAAAGCAGAATATTAGAATAAAAAAATTAATGAAACAGAAGACACTTCACATAAGTCATGCCCTTGACACCTTTGTCCACCTTATCAGTCTTCCCCTGGACACACTCTAATAGTTTGATGTCCTTCTTATACTCATGTACCAAAGAATTCCAGGCATCCCGCATGGATTTGCATTTTGGAGTGTGTTTAAGGTGTGGCTGAAATTCCTTGAATCACAAACAGACCTTGCAGAATGGTGAAGTTGCTTCCTAGTCTTCCATCCCCACCCTAACCCCACCACTGTTGCTGTAGGGGTTTCTTGCATGTTCCTGAAATCAGTCTCTTCAGGAAAATGCATTGTAGTACATCAGTTGTCTTCCACAGCAACTTTGGAAAGAAGAAGCCCAGAGACAGAAATACTGATTAATTTTCTAAATAAACGTTTTTCTAACATTAGTCAGGCTCTCCAGTGGCACTCAATATACTGCTGTTTCCAATATTTCCCTTCTCAGTTCAAAATACATAGTGTAAGTCACATGGTTTTCAAAATAGTAAGCAGTGACCAGTATGTGCATCCTGTGGTTATCACTTGATTAATTTTTTAGTCATGTAGCTGTTCAGTGCACTTCAATTTGCTTCAGCCACTCACACCACGGTTTCACAGAATTATTGACTGTTGAACAATTACAAATGTTACTGGTCTGAGCACTTAAAACTCTGAACAAGTTTGAAATTGACTTCTCATGTTTTGAAGATGAGGCCATGGAAAAGGAGAACTTTCTCCTTCTGGGTTTTTCTTTATTTCTCTCTTTCTGATGTATTATCATTTATCTTCCAACCTTAATCAAGGAGCAAGTGTAATCCTCAGAGAATCTCAACCTATTTTGAGAGGAACTGCTGATATGAGAATACAAGAATTTAATTTTGCATTTCAGAATGAAATTATTTTACTTGGAATGAATTAAACTTTGAAGAAAAACAGGTGGGCTGTTAGTGCTACTCTATTTTTGTGTAATCAAAACACAGCATTCAGTCTTTGAAGCCCTGTGTAATCAGAATCTTTCTTTCTAAACCTCCATTCCTTCACCTCTCAGGAGGCACAAGAGTCCTCAGGCTACTATCTAAACAAAAAGCAGTGAGCTTGAAACAAATTAGGCCCAGAGGACTGGGGGAAAGCATGCTTTCTAGTCTAGTGGTTCTCAGAAATTCCTGCTGTGATATTTTCTATAGTATTGAGCATGTTCAAAGTAAATTACCATCTAAGAATTGTCCCTTTTACCTTACAAGTAGGAGTAAGGTCTCCCAGGTAATACAGTAGAGAAGGAAGCAGTGACAAGTGTGTTGGTGTGGTTCAATGTCTAAATCACATGTCCAGTTGAGCTTTCTCTACAATCCTCTAACTTTAATTTTCATGGAGGTATAGAAGGGTTTGGGTTGGAGATGACCTCAAAGATTCTGACCCCTACCATGGGCAGGGCCATCTTTCATTACGCCAGGTTACTCAGAGCCTCATCCAACATGGCCAGCAGCATGGCACCTGCTGATCTTGAGCACTCCAAGGCATGGGGAGTCCACAGCTCCTCTGGGCAACCTGTTTCAGTGCCTCATCACCCTCACAGTAAAACTTTTTTTTCATGAGGTCAGATCTAAACCCATCCTCCTTGAGCTTAAGACCTCTTGTGACATGTCCTTTTTAAAAGTCTCTCTCCTTCTTTCATGTAGGCACCCTTTAGGTTCTGGAAGGCATTCTGAGGTCTCTCTGGAGCCTTCTCTTCTCCAGGCTGAACAGCCCCAATGCTTTCAGCCTGACTTCATAGGAGAAGTGCTCCTTCCCTCTGATCAGCTCAGTGCCCCTCTTCTGGACTTGCTCTAAATGTTGTAATTTTTGTGTTGGATACCCCAGAGCCGGATGCAGCAATCCATGTTGGGGCTCATGAAAGCTGAGTAGAGAGAGAGAATCCCCTCCCTCAACCTGCTGATGCAGCCCAGGGCACGGTTGTCTTTCTGGGCTGGGAGGGCACAGCCAAGCCATGCTGAGCTACTCACCCATGAACACCTTCCCATCTTTCTTCCCAGAGCTAGTCTTAATCTGTTCCCCACCCAGACTTGCACTCGGCCTTGCTGAACTTCATGAGGCTTGCAGTGGCCCACCTGTTAAGTTTGTCAAGGTCCCTCTGGATATTACAAAACTAGTTCAATGTAAAAATAGTGGCATACTACTCTAGCATTGCAATTGAAAGGATTTTAAGCTCAGTCAAATAAATTAAAAAGTGGCCAAATTTCAGTGGAGTAAACCTAGTCATAAAATAAGAAAACCCACATCAACATTAGTTGGTATATAGACTAGTTAGGAAAAGTGCAGACACACATCTCATCAGAATGAAGAAAAGATTTTTTTTCACAGTATTGGTGACTGAATGTTTATGTTGGTTGTTTAAAAAAAACAAAACAAGGCAAAGAAAGCAACACAACAAAAACCCAAACTAACCAACCAACCAACCAACCAACCAACCAACCAACCAACCAACCAACCAACCAACCAATAAAGAACCCCAAACAACTTACCAAAGTGCCAAACCCTCCAGTAACAAAAAAAAAAAAACAAACCCAAACCAACAAAACCTCAACCAAATAAAAAACCCAAACTCACAAACCTGAGCCAAAAAAAAAAAAAAAAACTTGACAGAATTTTTCCACAGATGGAACTTCATGCCAACAGTCTTGAATGGTAGATCCTTTACTTATGTATTTGGGGAGAGCTTTTATTTCATGATGGGCCCAGTAACAGTCTGCCACTGATCATTAGAGAGTGGAGGCCCATAGCAGGACAACAAACTGAATACACACAAGGACTGAAGTACTCGTGCCTGGAACCATGGAATCATCTGGTCTATGCTGTTTCTTCAAAACCTTTACCAGAAATTGTTCACTCTCTCACCTGGATAGGAATTATATTCCTGGAAGGTGTTTTGCTATTGTCCTCGTGATTTCAGAGCAGGATTTGCTGGGAACAGAAGCATGCAGTAGATAAGGTATGTCTGTCATGACAAGAATTAAAATATATAAAAAGGCTTGGAAAATAGTTTTTTGTGTTATACTGATATGAGCAAAGCCAGGCTCTCTTGAAGGCTTTATGAATTACTTTTCCTTTCTTCCACACCCACTTGGTAGACATCCCTGTCAGAAACAGTACCTCTTATTTCTAGTGACTTGTTTCCTCCTGCACAAGCCTCTACCTCACCTCTTTCTTAGAGAATTTCTTTCAGTATTCTGTCCTTTGAAACACAGAAATCTGTATGTTGAGAAAAAAAAAAACATTTTTCTTGCCATTCTCAATATATTTTTCTGAAGTTATTTGCTCTTTCTAAAAGTGGTTAGGATAAATAATTTAAATTTCTGTTTTCTTTTATACATCTTTCACATAGATAGATACAAATGAGGAATTGCCTACTCCATGGCCACCTGCTGTTTATTCTACCCTAGCACCTGCTCTTACAGTGGTTGTTATCTGAATGTAGGTTTTGACTGGCATTTAGATCTCATTTTAAAATGAAATATAGAAATACCAAGCTTACTGTCAGTATTAAATTTTAAAAAGTGATGGATTAACCCTAGTCTGTTAAAATTTTAGGCAGGAACCTGTTTTGGCAAGCAGAGAATACAAAAATGCATGCTTGTATGAAATTGCTCACTTTATCAGTCCATTTTTTCCCTTCTCCTTTTTGTAACTACAGGTATGATCATGGTTTTTACTCTCCAGATGTTTCAAAAAATTCTTTGCTTAGAAGCTGTGTATTGTAAATGCCAGCCTATTTTTTGCTAATATAGAATTTATATTTACAATGTCTTCTTTGCTAATTCTTCTACTACAAAAAGCTAAGTGTAGGCAACAATCTGAGCCTTCTTTTTCCAGTGGTGAATAAGCAGTCTTTAAAAAAATTGTATTGTATACTCTCTGAACTCCTGATCTGATTGGGGAGATGGAAAGAGATATGCCCTGAAGGTTTCATAGTGTCAGCTTGGCAGTGAAGCCACTCTCACATTAGGACTGGGGTTGGCTTGAAATAGCCATAAAACATTTATAGGTCTGAAATTTTATGGAACGGGAAAGAAATTATGGGTCTCCTTGGTGCATGAGAGGGGCACAGAATTGCTCTGATTTTCAGCTGGAGAGAGACCTTGAAGGGCAGCAAAGGTCTTCCAGTGTCTGGTACAGGGTTAAACCATCTGGTATGACAGGGTGAGGTCCATTACTGCACCAGTATCAAAACAATTGGAATACACTGTGTTCAGTATAGGAATAAAATGTGCACTCAAGGTGGAATCACAACTACTCATGTCTATTCATGTATGGATGATGTGGCTGAAGATGATGACAGCCTCACCAGTGTGGCAAATGGAAACAAACACTAAGAATAGCAAAAAAGATCTGAAATGTGAAGGACTACTGCAGAGCACCCCTCTCTAATGACTCCACTGCACAGTATTCTATGTGACTGACTTCTCTTTAATCAGTTGAAATATTGTGGGTAGCAGGTACATTTTTTCAGTCTTATTGTGATGATGAAGTAACAGAATAAGATAGAGTTAATACTGCCTAAATGTGCAAGAGTTAGTATTTATTTATAAAAATCAGTGGACTGTAGAGTGTTATATGTATTTTACTATAGAAATAGATTATTATGAAATCTACATGTTTGCTTTCAGGCTTCTATTGTTTTACTAGTCCTCTAAATATTTATAGGAAGCATAACATCAAAGCAAAATACAAAATACCTGAGAAAATGTTTAAAAACTCCTGCACATTCACCTTTTCGTAAGGCAGATCCTGTAAATCCTCTTAATGACCTGCAGTAATTCTAGCACTTGTTAATGCAAGAAGCACGCAAATACAGCAGGACCTTGTAATTTTCTTATTGAAAATAATTCCAGATTTCAAAGAAGATGAGATTATCTATCATGCTGTCTAATTGTATCTTGAAAACCTTCAGCCATGGGGGCTCTACCATACCTCTGAGAAGGTTGTTTCTGTAGATGATTATTCTTTCTGTAAAAATTTCTTTCTTATGTTGAGATGAAACCTTTCCTGGTCTGTACCTGCAATCCTTTCTCTTCTTCATGTAGCTCACTGCAAAGAGAGGGTCTCTATCCTCTTTGTAGCTGCCCTTTAAATACCTGAACACCATGAAAAACACCCCCAAGTCTTTTCTTCTTCAAGGAGATAAGACCTAACACCTTCACTCTTTCCTCACAAAGGTGTTCTCTAGCCCATTGCTCATCTTGGTGGCCCTCCTTTGGACTGTCTGTAGTCTGTCCACATTATTCTTTAAAATGGAACATAACTGGACAAAATACTCCAGAAGCAGACTGAAAAACACTGAATAGATGGAGATGACTTCATGTCTACCAGTGCTAGCAATGCCCCTGGGAATGCAGCCCAGGATTCAGTTTGTCTTTGTTGCTGCAGCAGAACTGTGCTGACTTATGAGCAATTTTTGTCTGCCAAGACCCCCGGGTGCCTTACGGCAAGGCTTCTCCCCAGCCACACAGAGCCCAGCCTGCTCTGGGCTCTTCTAGTCTTCTGTTCTGACCCAGCTGCAGAAGTTCATAGTCACCCTCTTCCATTCATCAAGGACATTCTCTGGACTTCAACACTGTTCAAATATTACAGTCAGTGGGTCTGCAACAGTGTCAGCCACTTCTCCTAACTCACTGGGGTGCATTCCCTCTGGACCCACAGATTTATGCCGGCTAAAACCTTGCAAGAAGCTGAAGACCACCTCTTCTTCCACTGCTGGTGGGTTGACATGTGCTGTATCACCTACCTGTTCTTGTGGACTCCATCTATTCCACTAAAGGCTGCAGAAAAGAAAATACCAGAAACCTCTGCCTTGTCACCCTATTAATAACTAGGTTCTCTGCCTTGTTTAGTAAGTCCATGTCTTCCCTGTGCTTCTGCTTATTGCTTCTATTTTCCTTAACAACTTTGTCCAGTTTTAGTTCAACTTCAGGTTTATAAGCCACTTTTAAGAGCTACTATTCAGTTTTGTTTGTGTGTTAAGCAATGGATAATATTTCCATTCCTATGTAATCAGTGAATTACTACAGACTTAAATTATTTAATGCTGAACCTTTCCCTGAATATTTTAGGCATCAACCTGAATCTTTTTATACTGAATTGGAACCAAAATCATAACTGCTTGAAATATTTTTCAAAAACTGTCTAAAGTTCTGATGTTAAAAATGTCAAGGCAAATGAAACAGAATTTCAGAAGAATACTGTCATTATGGAAAGCAAAATCAAGCTTTCTTTTGGGACATGTTTCAGATTTAATATTTTTTTAACTGACCTGCACTGGTCTTTATTTGAATTTTTTACTTGTTTGTGCTTGGCAGTCTCAGTTCCCACCAGAGGGGAAAATAAACAAAAAGAGAGCCTCCTTCTTCTAGCTCAGCCTGTGAAATTAAGTCATTGGAAAAGTAATCACAGATGTAATACACTTCTGGAAAAAATAGGTGAATGTCTATTCATTATTAATGCCAAGTAATGAAAAAACAAACTGCCTGCACTCCTTCAAACCTTGAGGAGGGTTATTGATAAGACAAATCTAGAATTAATTTCCCTCATGCCTCCTATTTTCCATTATGTCTATTAAAAATCTGCAGTGGGTCTCACTGGCTGTGGCACTGCCACACAGTGCTGTTGGCTGTAGTGCAGTTCCTGCAGCTCACAGTGAGACACCTCCCAAGCCTCCAAACTTGTTTCCTTGGTTGCACATCGCTTCTTCATAGAGAGGGTTTCACAAATTTCTTCATAAAACACAGTCCTTCAGACTTTTTTTTTTTTAATTTTCTGTTTGTTAGTGAAGTCAACTGTATATATTACTCAGATTTCAGTTTCCTTATCTTTCTTTTCTGTTCATTTTTCCTCCTGAAATTGGATTTCTTTTGGAATGTATGTTGGGAAAATTGGTGTCCCACTGATCTTATGGGTGCTCTATTCCCCCTTTTCTGTCTGTGCTATCTATTGTCATAATGAGGAAAGTGTAAAAGAAAAATGCATTAAAGACATTCAGTCTTGATGTTTACATGAAGTTTTATACCAGTTTTCTAGGCAATCATTCAGGCCACAGAAGTAAGATAAGTGGCTACACTTCAGAATTTTGTAACACTCAGAAGACCAAAATATGCAATACTACTATTTATAGCAAAAGAGGATCAAAACTTTTTAAATAGATGAAACTAACTTTGACATGCTCATCTGAGAGGGAACCTGTAAGAAAAGGTTGAAATTTGTACCACAAAAGCTCTTGTTGAGTCACACATCAGCTAACATAAAGTCACTTTATTCTTCAAACAGCAGGACAGAGTGGTATATTCCAATGACATATTTGAAAGTGCATTGAAACCTGATGTTGACTCAGTGATTCCTGCCTACACCTGAGTGTATAGCAGCTGGGGGTTCAAAGTAGCAAAAGAAAAGAAAAAATATTTAAAAGCAGCATAACAGTTTGTTTACCCTATTTTCATTGAATGTGTTCCAAATCTTCAAGACTCTCGGTCATATTTTACCTCTCAGAATGGTGTTGCTGTGTTATTTGGGAAAGGAATTCCATCCACACATTCCTGTTAGAGTTTCTTAATTCTTGTGTTAAAAGAAGTTTGGTTATCTTTCATCAATAGAAACTACCTGAAATACTTTTCTGTAAACAGTTTCAAAGTTATTACATTCTTTCATTTTATTTGCATATTTAATATTGTTCCTTGGAATGATTTCAGGAAATAATTGTTTCTTGGTGAAAGCTGTTCTAGACAAGTCTTTGCTGTTATTTCATTTTAAAGGTCAATAAACTCTCAACAATTGATCAAAAGGAAGGATCAGTGCTGAGTCCTCCAGCAAAACCAATGTATCTCTCAAAACATGGAAATGGTAAAGAGGGGGATGCATGCCAAGCCCAGCAGGCCTACTTTGGTAGTAAATTGCAGATCCATTTGCTTGGATCACCTTCTGTAAGACTATTTCAAAACAGTCCAGGTGTCTTATTTTTTGTTAATGATTCAAAATATAGTTTCCATTATTTAAATACAGTTCATAAAATACTACTTCTGCAGTCCTGACACATAGCATGGAGGCAGAAAAGAGAGAGACAGGCAGCCTTTTGTTATCACTACAAACAACATGTATTATCACATAGAGTTATGTGGTTCAAACACTGATTAAAACTCTTGATGTATTTCAAAGTGAGCATCTACAATGCTCTGTGGTTTGAAGCCTGCCTTCAATATAATTTAGAATATGAACTATCAGTATCTACTTCACCTCCCTTGCCTCCTCCCAAATTGTGTACCACTTTACTCCTTCTTTTTGAAGTATTTGTGGGTTGAAAAAATAATAGAATCATGGAGTATTCTGAGTTGGAAGGGACCCACAAAGATGGGTTGGACTCACAGTCCAGCTCCTGGCCCTGCACAGCGCAGCCCCAGATATCCCACCACGTGCATGAGAGCATTGCCCAAACGCTTCTTGAGCTCAGTCGGGCTTGGTGCTGGGGAGGACTGTTACAGCCTGGGGAGCCTCTTCCAGTGCCCAGCCACCCTCTGGGTGAAGAATCTTTTCCTACTATCCAACCTAAATCTCCCCTGACACAACATCAGGCCATTCCCTTGGATCCTATCACTGGTCACCACAAAGAGATCAGGGTCTGCCCCTTCTCTTCCCCTCATGAGGAAATGTAACTGCAATGAGGTCTCCCCTCAATTTTTTGTAGGCTGAGCAAACCAAAATGACCTCAGCTGTTTTTCCTACAGCTTCCCCTCTAGACCCTTCACCATCTTTTTAGCTCTGCTGGGGATGCTCTCTAATAACTTAAAGGTTTTTTTTTTTAATATATAGTTTTAAATCTTTCTCACATTATGGCAATCAAAACTGCCCCCAGCACTCGAGGTGAGGCTGTCCCAGAGCAGAGGAGAGCAGGACAATCCCCTCCCTTGCCCAGCTGGTGATGCTGTGCCTGATGTCCCCCAGGACAGGGTTGTCCCTCCTGGCTGCCAGGGCACTGCTGACCCATGTTCAACTTGCCATGGACCCGGAGCACCAGGTCACTTTCCATGGCACTGCTTTCCAGGGTCATTCCTCAGGTTATTTGTAGATATTACTAGTAGACAGCTAGTACTGTTGGCAGTACAAAGGTAACAGTGTCTGACAGAAGTAGCAAATAAACTGAGTTTTTTGTTTTGGTGTGGTTTATTTTTAATCAAGAACATCTGCTTCTTTTATGTGGTTTGTATGCAGGTTTGGAAGCCAACACTACCTCTTTTTATGTTTTTAGGTAACTCAAATTGCCAAGATGACTTTGGGAGGAAAAAGCACTTTTTAAATCAAATGTTCAATAATAGTTAAGGAATTCTTTCAGTCTAAACCAAGCAATTAATTTCAGTATTTGAAATTTCATTTATGAAAAGTTTTTTTTATCAAAACCATATTTTTTTCAACACCTTTCTGTCTGATGACATAGTTTTGAAAACTTACCTAGCTTTGAAAATATGGGCAGCTCAGATTTAGAGGTTGATCCTAATATAATTAAATCCTTGTTCTTTCTGTTTATGAAAACTTGATGTGAGGTGGACTTTGTTTACATTTCAAAATTAAAATTCTTGCTCAGACTAACTGGAGAGCTTAGAAGAGTTAGCAGTTTTGCGTGTTCCTCAGTCTGGGTTTTTAATTTTGTAGATCTTCTGAAATGACCAGGCGACTCAGTTAAAAAGTTTAGACACATCAGTAAAGAATTGAGAATTGTAGAATAATATCTGTAAACAATTTTCCTAAAACATTTATTTTATGTTCACTACAGCAGTAAGAACATCTTTGTATAACAATCATTTTAAAGGAAAATCAAACCCATTTTCTATTATGGAATCAGATGATAATTAAAGGTTTTTGAAGTAGTTCCTTTTCTTAATTACCTCCTTAAAATAGAAGAAATCTCCTTTTGAGGCTCTAACACTACCTATCCAAGGGTTTTCTGCTTTAGAAGTTGTTTTGCACTTAGTCCTTTGCTAGCTGTTAATGTGCTGGAGAGACTTTCCATTTATACAGAAAACACTTTGAATGTGAATATGGGATTTATATCTTTGCTGAGATGTACAGTTATATAAATCAATTATAAGTGCAAAAAATGTTATGTATATTTTTACATAGTTATGTAAATATTGCAACTTAAAAGGTTTTATTTTGCCTATGTAATTGAACTTTCTTGGCTTATTCTGCATGATAACCTTTCAGTGAAAAGTCAAAGGTATCTCTGACCTGTTAGAAAGGGCATAAAGCAACTATGGTCCTGATGCTTAATAGGAAACAAAACATTTTGAAAAAGAAAGGTGAAATAATGGTTTGTTGAAGCAGGCACAGCTGAATCTGGATAGTTTTAACCAGTCATATTTTTAAATAACTGATGACAAAAGACAAGGTAGAGCACCTATTTACTGGTGGGGTTAGTGTATGCATTGACAGAGATGTTTTGTCTTACAAAAGAGCTGAAGATACAGAGGGCAGAATGCAAAGCGGTACAGAAATTAGTTTGGATTGCTGGTGAGAAGGTAATAAAACAGAGCTGTCACTTGATATCTCACTATTATCAACTTCAAGCAAAGCTTTTCTTAGCCACCCCTGTGCTGGTCTGGCGGCTCAACTGAGGTAGGTAACTCCTGAAGTATGAAACTGTAGACAGCAGCATCACTGTTCTGCTGTAAGGGCAGGCTTACTATGGTTTTTTTTTTTTTTTGTCTACATACATGGCTTAGTTAATACTGTATAAAAAGTTAGCTGTAAAGGTGTTGGTCAATAAGGACAATAAGGACCATTGTTATAACTCAAGGATTTTTTTTCACAGTCATAATACAGAAGTTTCAATGTCTATGAAGAATTGGTGTCTTATTCCTCGTTTTGTTTGCTAAGAGATGAAAATAAAGGCAAGCATATGTAGAAATACAAACATTAACATTTCAGAAGCAGTTATATGAGAATGACTCTGTTCAGTATATACATACATATATATATATATATATATAGCAACCAGAGTAATTCTGAATACAGCTGTTTTCTTGTTTGAAAATAATTTTTAAAAGTTGAAAAATTTGACACCAAGTGTAGCTTAGTCTAAGCAAGCCAATTGATCTTTACTATTACTTTAATCTTCACACCTGAATGTTCTGTTTCTTGAACCTAGAAGGGCTTAATTTCTTCCTTTTAATGAATTATTAAATTGTAAAGATTTCAAATAGGCTATTAAAACTGAGAGTGGTAACAAGCTGAATTGTTTAATTTGAGATCACTTAAATTATTAGAGAATGCTTATATAGTTCACAGTCCATTACTACTAGCTGTCAGGCATGTGTTCCTGATAAATATTTTACAAATGAAACTACTGCACTAGCAGGAAGGGTTATACTTCACAGTATTTGCTATGAAATGTTACTAACAGAAATAAAGAACAACTACATTTTGATCCTCAACAATTTTTTTAAAATTACCAATGTTCCCTCTTCCTTGTAAATCTACACACCTTCTTAGATACGGTGTGTGTGTTTGTGTAAAGCTGTTTAGAGGCAGCATTGAGTAACTAATATGGAGCATTTGTTGGCATGATCTTTGTTTCAGAAGATTGAGCATGCCTTTCTACATCCTGAATTCCTAGCCTTGATTCAGTCACAGTGGGAAATATTGGATATACCTTTGCAGGGTGTAATTATACATCTCCTGTCCTACCTTCAACATTTCTTTGCACACTCCTTCTTCTCTACACACAAAATGGGTTCAGTGAAGACTAAAGACAAAGGACACCACCTTCCCTACTCCCTGAGTGGGAATGATGTGTCAATAGGTGTAATGCATAGTTAGTGCCTCAGCAGAAAATAAAAGTCTTCCTTCAGACCAAAGATCTTTTAAAAAGAGTGAAAAAAACTGGAAGCATCTCCTTCAGCTTTTACTGTGCATTGTAGTTGATTGTAAGAATGATGGTACTGTTCCAGAAATTCTGGAATCTCAATTAAAAGCAGAGATCTGGCTCTTGCTATAGCTTGCTACTTGGGAAAATGAATATCAAAAAATTAGTAGATTGGGTAGTGGATGGAAATAGAAGGTGGTTTTCTTCAGGAGGAAATCCTAACCTAGACCTCAACTAGTAAAAATGATATAACTAGGTGTGTGATCTAGGAAAGGTCATATTTCTTCTTTCCAAAATATTATGGAAGATGAGAGAAGAAAGTTTGAACAGGAAATAATCCTGGACTCCCAAATTCCAGAGGAATGTAGGATGATACAAAGAAATAAAAGTAGATACCTCATGGTTTTTCAAAATCTCTGTTCAGTTTATATTATGATAAGAAGGCTAAGGAGTAGGTATGGCACCCTCTGAGAAAGTCATATTTCTAGTATGGCTTTAAAAAAGAGATAAAATGAGTACTACAAATGGTAATGTTCAGAGATGTCCAATAATGTGTCTCATTGAAGTATAACAGTGGTAATTTTCATATTGACACAAAAAAGGTAATTTTAGTCTCTGAAAGCCGTCACCACCAAGATTGTGTTGAAACCAACAAAATATCATATAACAATTTATTAGACTGTTTTAAAATTTACATAAGACTCTGAGTCCAACTTCATATTTGCTGCACTCTCTCTTAAGATAAAGATCGAATCTGGTGATTTCACCAATATATACAATCTCTACATCAACTCCCTAATATGACGTGACAGCACACCGGAAACATTCCTTGGAGAGAAATGCTACAGAGTATTAGAGGACTTAAAAACTAAAATGACTGACTCAAGTTGACAGACCAGTTATTTTTAAAACAGCTTCAGATAAATTTTAAAATACAAGTGATGTCCTTGCTGCCAAAATCTGTCCTATGTTAGTTATTTCAGGAATACAAGTTGTTTCAAGTTGTTTGGTTTCTTTACTTTTTCAAGGCATTGTATTCTTAAACTTTCCATTTTGTTTAATAAAACTCAGCTTGGTATACTTCTGACCCCACTTGAGTCAGTATCTTCAAGGGGTAAACTAGACTTAAGAATGATGTCATTTTTGTCAAGGTTCAAGTTTACAGACAGAGATTTCTCTTTGGCTGATTGTACACTTTTTTTTTTTTTTTTTTTTTTATTTTCTGCATGTGTTTGGCTTTGATGCCTTGAACTGGCTACCTAAAAGAGAGACTAGAGAGAGTTAGAGAATAAAGTGGGTATTTATTAAAGGCCTTTAACAGATACACCTTGGGCAATGCAGGAGCCTCTCAGAGGCTACACCCCACATGGACGAAGGTCACGAGTTTTTCGGACAGATGCGAGTTTGCTCTATTGACATATCAGGAGTTAATTGTCCAATTATAGCTCCAGGTAATGAAGTCACACTCCCCCAATTTGTGCCTCCCCAATTCACATCTGTTCATACTTTTTGGGGCCTGAGGCTGTGATGGTGACCTTGGTTCTCAGGCTTGGAAGGATTGTTTTTCCTGACCAAACTGCGAACAGAGCTTACTATCACTCATTATGATGTTCAGACTTATACACTACTCCAGTACAGGATCTGAAAAATATAAAAGCTAAAACTTAAGGCATCAGTTTTGTTGGTGTGATTGTTTTTTGATGGTGTTGGGTTGATGTGGCTTTTTCCCCCAGAAACCCAAGAGACTGAATTAATGGAAAAATCCCGCTTACAAAAAAAATTATGAAATAAAGTCACTGTTGTGATTGCTACAGATGATTTCATTAAAAAATGTGGCTAATTTGGTAGGCTAGTTAATTAGTAGGTGATAATATTTATGGCAAATAATTTGCCTACATTTTAATGATGTTTTTTAATCATTAGTTATACCCTGCCTTAAAATAGGCAATTATGTGCCGCTTGAGTTTTGTCCTTTCCCTTTATTGTTTAACATTTTCCTGCAGTTGTTAATGGCCCAATGTGTTCCAGCAACTGACAAAACCTTTTTTTATATTTTTGTATAGTACATCGCAAGAAGAATTCCTTGTTCACATTTGTTTTCTCCTCTTACTACAAATAGTTGGGAAAAAAAGAAGGAGTTTCAGCTGTCTTTCCAAAAATGGCAGATATGGAGCTGGGTACTTTCAGTTGTCTTAAATGCAATTTTTTTTCTGTTATTTTTTGATGCGAGATATGACAGTAAAATATCTAAAAGGATTGTAGAAGAGAAATGTGCCCAAGAAAAAAATTTAAAACCAGCCTTTTTCTGGATGTCTGTATTACGAAATCCTTGTAATGTCCTGGCCACTTTTTTCCTGCTACAATTTTTTAAAACTTCTGCTTTTACTAAGTCTTGTGTTTGCAGTGTTTGTTGCCATATTACAGTCATTCTAGCACAGGGGAACTGAATGGGAATGGAGACTGAGAAGCTCTCCTTTTGCCAAACTACATATAGCATTGTGATTGCCTGCAGACATCAAAGGAACACGGAATGACACTGATGGCTTTAGCAGGCAGCCGGGTGCAGCTCGGCACATCGCTGCTGGCTTTGCCCTTTTGATCAAGGACTCTTCTGGGCTGCTACTACTCTGAAAAGGTTTCTGCTTCTGCTGCTCCCCTTCTTTTCTCACTAAGAACCTTTGCCAGCACTGTGAGAATCCCTCCCTTCACCATTTTTAGCTTAGAAGCTGCAGGGACAATGTTATCTGAAGGCTTCACAGCAGCACAGGCTGTTTGGAAATTCTGCCTGTTTTTCACCTGGCATCATATAATAGCTCCAGGGCATTAAGCAAACCTAAATGGAAGTCTAGTTTTCCTTCCCTTTTGTAGTTCGTGCTTTCAGTTTTTAGTCATTTAGAGTAAGATCTGACCCAGTGAATAATTAGTGAAATTTTCAGATGTACAAATATTGTGTCTGACTATTTATTTATGCCATAAATCTGACCCATAATAAAATAAAGACAAGTGCTTATGCATAGCTGGAAATCAGGGCAACTGGCTAAATAAACATAAAGGCCTGAATCTGACCTCAAAACCCTCCCTTTCCTTCTCTTTGCATCATGCTTTAGCTTTCACTGTATTTGTGCTGGCTAAAAGAAGGAGGATGCATCATAGTGTTTTGAAAAGGTGGACTCAACCAAATGAGCAGAAATGGAGTACACATTCTACACTAACACACCAATACTGTGCAAGGCTGTGTAATGAAAATGCAAAATCCAAGGTAGCTTCTATGGTTGCAGTGTTGCTATAGTTACTTGCAGTTTGCCATGCTATACGTAGGTCAGGAAAATAAAATCTTAACATTTAAGAGGCTTTTCATGATGATGTGTGTCCTGAAGTTACTAAAACCATCCATCTTAGTATCAAAGTGTATATTTGCTCATATATTTGCTCTGGAAAACAGCAAGCTCACTGTCTAATGTTCTTGCAGCTCACAGTATTGCAGACTAAGATGCCTGTGTTTGGTTTTGTTTGGTGGCTGGTTCGGCGGGTTTTTAGGGTTTTTTTCCCAAGAAGGTGAACTTAATACTAGCAATGCCTTGCTAGTATAAGTTTAGCAGATGTTCATCTACTCATTTTGGCACAGATGACAGGACAGTAAAGTTCTGTGTTCCAGCAGTATCCTTTTCTATAGTGGTCTGTTCTGGCTTAGTTTTGGAGAGTGGTTAGGAGCAATATTGGAGGTCTTATTTCAGCGGGACTGGATTTGTATGTCGTGCATGGAAAAAGTCGTGTTGCTCTGTCTCCCAGTAGAGAGCCCTAATTATTTTATTTTACATACAGAGCAGAAGCAGAATGAAGGTAATGAATCATTTGGCATCCTAAATTACTGCCTGCCACCATTCATTATCTTTGTAATGACCCTAGATTCCTCTTGCCTCTGACATATACTTTTTGGACCTCATAGCCACCAGAGCTGATATATTAGGTCCTTTGGCAGGTACTGCTTTCTCTTACCTCTGTCATTGTCACACAACAAACTAGTTCTTAAAAGATCTTCAAATAACTAGTGAAATATCTTTTTATAGTAGAGCTGTATATTCTTTTTCATGTTAGTATAGCACATTAATGATTAAGTCCTTCCCTTACCTGAAATCCTTGTGAAAACTTGCTTAAAGCCTACTGATCTCTAGTTATCACTGTAGCTCTCAGTGTTTTGGGATTTTTAATATGATAACCTTGGATTTAAAAAAGAAGTGTGGAATGGGAAGGAAAATTTTATTTGGAGTCTTGTTGGAATTCTTTTTTTTGTCAGTCATTCTGAAAGATGAGTTGTTTCCAGCTTTAGTTGCTGAAATTGAAAATTGCTGTGGAGATAAAAAAGACTCCACCTTTTTCACCTTTTTTTTGTTGTTGTTGGGGTTTTTTTGTACCCAACACTCACTGTTCATCAGTTAGGGAATCTGTTATTTTAACAAAAAATTGCTTTCTGGGGGCTCTTCTTGAAGCTCAGTTTGCTATAGCAGTCACTGCAGAACTCAGGTGTCTAGAAAACACTGAATCAGCATGCAAATCCATCATTTTGCTGAAAAGTAATAAAGGAACTGAAGAATCCTTGGAAAGAGTGCTATTATTCACCAAAGCAAGATTTTTTTGGTGCCAATACTGTCTTACCTTTCCTATAATAATTTCTTCTCATCATTTTGGGAACATCCATTATTACTTGCCAGTTCTTATCTTGCTTCTTAACTGCCCTAATCTTAAGTGGAATATAGTCATATGCTTGTCCAGCCCATCTTCCTCATCCAATTTGAAAAAGTTATATATAATTTATGACTCACCGAATATGTTAAGTCTTGTTTTTTAAAACTATATTCATGATTACTGCATTGGGCACATGTCTGGATAAAAACATTTCACTTCTGATAGGAACAACACCATCTCATGAAAAAAATTGTTAGAGATCACTCAACTAGAAACTTATAAATATGGAATGTGTCCAATTTTAATATGAAATAATAAACTGGGGGTGGGGGGAGGGGAAGGTAAAATAGTATTCACAGCAGCTATTATCCATTATGGGTTTTTTTAGTATTCTATCAATCTAGAAGAACCTGAACACTAAAACTGATAACTGTTCCATGTTTGACTTTTGAAGCTGACTCTACGGAATTATGATTGTTGTTTCATCAAACAGAAAACTGTTGAAGAGTTCTATATGTTCTCAATGTTCTATACATTGTTCCCTCTTTAGTTATAGATCCAGGTAATTTGTTACTGGCTTGTGCTTAAACCACACGCTCTGAGAACCGCTAGGTCTGTTCCCACCTGCATGAAACTCCAATGAAAAAAGGAGTGTGGAGAGATATGAGTGACAAGGGATTATTAACGTTAGGGACTTAATTAAACCAGAAAAGCTTCAGCAAGGTTCAGGCTGGTAAACCTATATCTTCCTTTGCTGAACTAAGATAGGAAAAATTACTTTGGTTGCCTAGCAACTACGTTTCACAAATTAGCTCAGTGGAGAATCTATGGGTTTGAAAAGTAAATTAAAAAATGGACATTTTGAGTGAAAAGAATAAATATTCTTCAGAACTTTTAGTCAACTGAAAAATTAATTGCATGGTATTACAAATTAAAATGGCCGTGGATTGGGGAATATTTTGTCAGAAATTGTAGATATTCAATATTGTTTAACATCTTGGTAGAAATGGTGAGTTGGCTTGCAATAACAGAGTACTAAGCACATTCAAAGCACACGGTGTTTGTCTGTGGAGGAAAAGCAAAGAATGAGGATCTTGGTGAGAAAAAAGATTATTTTGGAAGATCTTTTTTCATCTTCTAGTGTAAAAGTGCTTTTTGTACACTCATGGCATGTTAGTTTAGCGGCTTTTTGGAAATTTAGTCTTAAATAGAGAAGGAAGAGGAAAATACTAGAGAATTAACATTTTCAAATATCAGCCTCAGAGAAGTAAATTGCAGCAGCCCAATTCTGTTAATTGGTGAGCACGCACATGCAGCAGAACTTGCTGCTTGCCTGATCTTTGGAGTGGTTCCCTACGTCCTTAAGAAGCAGCGCAAGCTGTCCCAATGATGGAAAGTGCTCTTGGCATCAAGAAAAGTCAAAGAGTTAAAGAACATTGCATTAATATAATGCTTGTAACTGATATGGCATCTGCCACAGGTGGCTCTCTTCCACTTCTTTTAATTTAGAACTTTGTTCTCATGAAGATACTTTCACCAACCAGGGCAAACAAGGAATATTTCCTAGTTAGGGCACCTGCAGCACCCAATAACAAGGGTTGCAGGGCTTCTGTGGTCTGTGTGTTTCTGTAATGGTAACAGGTGGCACTGAGCCTGTGGAACCTGCTATGTGCCTCCCAGATCCAAACTGCCTGTGGGGATAAACTGAAACACTGCTTCCAGAACCATTATACTAAATAAACTCTTCTAGATCTTCTAGTGAAGACTGATTATTTTCAAAGTTGCTGTACATATACCACTTTTAAATTAAAAAAAAAAAAAAAAAAAAGCTAGTGTGGAATTTATAGGTATTTTTTCACTTCAGAAAAGTTTGACCTGTGGTTTGTAAGCGGGTAAGGCTGGACTCACCCAGTGATGTGTGCAAAAAGCTCATTGTTCTCGTCCTCCTGTCTGGAATAAAGAAACAATCTCAAACAACGCTAAGACAATAAGAAGATAGCATATTTCTCTGCATGACAACATCTTCTCTATGCTATATTGCAGCCTTTAGCTCCTACAACTTTTCAGAAGTCACAGTTGCTTGTGAAGGACCTATTGGGGTTGAATTCTAGTGTCAGTTTTTGAAGAAGCATCCAGAAATACATGCATTTATAGAGTGACCAGACATATAGGGCTAAGGTTTTGATAGGACCAAAGATAACTCCTAGCCAATAGAAAATTTTGATGTAGAGTTTATTTCCAGAAATTTGTTGCTGTATCTTCTATCTATGTTTGTTTTGCAATTAGGATTTAATTTAAAAAATTAGAGAATTTCAGAGTTGGATCTGACAACACAAAGAAGCTCAGCTAACCTTTATGTTCAATGCAAAGAGCTATTATTGCAAGATTGTGTCTATATTATACTTTATTTTTAAATTGAGAAATATTCCCCTTTATTACGTCCTATAATGTCTGGAGCAGCTACAGTGTACTCGTAATGACTTTCATGTTTCAGACAGTGAATGTCAGTAATGTTAATACTTAGCTGGATCAAGCAATTAAGAGAGATCCTAAAATGCTTTAGGGACCTGTGGTGCAGGTACTTTAAGCCTTCCAGTTTATCTTCCAAGAGGATTCCTAGCCAGAAATAAAACCCAATTTTTTTTACTTTGAAAGATTTATTTGTTTTCAAAGCATGAGAGACTGTTATTATTTATCCTTAACTAAGTTCCTATTTAAAGTAGCAATCCCTTTGAGAAAACAAGTACTTTAAATAGATGTGCAGTTCACAAGCTGATAAAAAGCAAAACTGACTGTACCCACGATAAATTTTTCAGAAAATCAAACTAAATGAGCTTCTAATAATTAGATACATCTGCTCTCATATATTTTAGCAGCTGCTTTAAACTGCAATTAAATCCAAAGACAGAACAGCAGGATACATTAGATTGGAAGGCACCTCTGGATTTCATCAGGTCCTGCTCATCTCTCTTGAGGTGATGAGAAAAGGGGAGGAGATGCTGGGGCAGGTGGATCTTTTCAGCCCCTGGGAAGGCCCCAGGCTGGAGCAGGAAAAAATGTGAGGAGCAAGGAGAGGCAGAGAGGAGCTGTTACGGACTGACTGCAGTCACTCATTCCCCATCCCCCTGTGTAGCTTAGGGTGGGGTTTGGGGTGGTAGGGGAGTTAGAGATGGAGTGAAGCTGTGCCTGGGCAGAAGGCTGGGGTGGAGGAAGATGTTTTAGAGTCTTTTGTCTTTGTTCACCAAACTACCGTATTTTAATTGGTAACCAAAATAATCGTCCTTAAGTCAAGTCTGGTTTGCCTATGATGAGAATTGATGACTGATTCCTCTGTCTTTATCTGGACCTCAATAAACTTTTTCTTATTCTCTACCCTGTCCTGCTGAGGAGAGGAGGTGAAAAAGAAAGACTGAAGGACTGGTAGCCAGCCAAGATCAACTCACCATCATACTACAAACAAGACTAATTTCAAAGTCATAGTAGGCTTCTCTTAGCCTTGTCTAGTTAATTTTTATTTTCTTTTTTTGAAATCTTCATGGATTAAGATGCCTCAGCCTCTCTGGGAACCTCTTTTAGTATTTAACTTCTCTCTTTGCAAAGAATAACTTTCATTCAGCACACTTCAATTTTCAGTCATTTACTACAACATAATCATTTGAAGAGACAGGCTGGATTGAAACATAATATTCTTATTTTTAAAGGCAGTGAATCTATCAATAATCGCTTTAGATTACATATAACAAACTAGATGATTTGTGCTGTCTATACAACTGTATTTTAAAATCTCAATTTTACACTTTTTCTGAGAATATTGTCTTTGGCTGGAAATTTGTTCTTAAACTGGCTTTCCACACCAAGCAAAATTAAACATTCCATATTTTAAGACTCAGGGTTCCCTGTCTCTTCCTTCTGTTCCTCACCCAGCAATTCCATCTCCAAAGGCAGCAGAGGCAAGCCCAATGCCTTTTTAGACTTATTAGAGAACTAGTTTAAAAACCTTTAATTACAAGAACAGGTAAACATAAATTATGAGAACTCCATCTTGGAACTGCACCTCTGTGTTTTCAGGGTAAGCATCTGAAAACTGAAGTTCACGAAAGCCAGTACGGAAGCTGGAAGCTATGTAAAATGTATTTGCAATTCTTTCAATGAGCAAGGTGATTATTGAATTGGAAGCTTATATCAAGTTAGGAAATTCTATGAAAATTTATCCATCACTATTCAAGGGAAGTGGATAATTAGTGGTGGCCTGCAAGAACATTTAGAGAGCTACAGAAAAAAACTGAAGAGTAATGTGGAAAAAAAGGTACTAAACTTAAAATAAGCTAGAACAAGAGGACCTGAATTTTTGCATATTTCTTGTTCAGATTGATGTCCTACTGCTGAAATTAATTGTGACTTACTCTTTGAAACACATGACCCACCAGGAAAGGCTCAGGGAGCTGAGATTACTTAGCCTAGAGAGTAAAAGGGGAGGTAGGCTGCAAAGACAATGTAATAGAAGCCTTCCAGTCTTTATGGAGGGTTATGAGAAGATGCAGTCAGGCTCTTTAAGGGCAGGGAGGAGTGGGCATGACAAGAAGACAGACAAGTGTTGGAATAGGCTTCCCAGAGATGATGCAGAATGTCTGTACTGGAGGTTTTCAAGACCAGACTTTATAAAGCCCTGAGCAACTTGGTCTGACTTCAGAGCTTTAGTTGGATTGGAGAGCTCCTGAGGCTTCTCCAGCCTGAATGACTCTGCAATTCATTATTTATTCTATCTTTAGTCTTGCCTCATTAAAAAAGAATTTTTTTTTAAAGAAATGTAAATGTTTAGTATGATTTCTGATATTTTTCATCATATGGGGCCTAGTTTTGTGGTAGATGTACTAACAGGGCTGAGGAGCTGCAGAAATGTACAGCTCATTAAAAAGTAGTACAGTATAATTTTGCTGACCTAGGCATTCAGACATAGAGTCATGCCATTTAGATGCATCCAAAGACAGCCAGCATCTTGTACCATCCTCTTATTCTCCTTTTCATCAAGGTTGTGTGAATGACTGCCAATTACAGAGTTAGTTCTCAAACAGAAAATTCAGATTTCTAGTGATTAAAGTAAACTTGTGAGCTGAAATGAAAATCCAAGAGGAGCCATCCTGTAGAGAAGACTGACTCCAGATTGATGGCAGACAGATTGCATTCAGTCTGAAAGAAAATGGTTGTCTCAGTGTGCTCCTAGGTTGACAAGTGGATTGATGGATAGATTTACAGGAAACATTGGTGAAGGAAGTATGGGCTGGATATATGGCATTGTCACTGTGAGAAGAGTCACACAGTGGAAGAGGCTGCCCATGCAGACTGTGTAGGCTTCACACTTGTAGGTTTTCAAGGTCTGACAGACTATGGCATCGAGCAACCTAGTCTTATAGCTGACCAAGAGGAATGTTGGAGTGGAGACCTCAGGGTTGGGAATAAGAATCAGTCCTTCCCACTGAAATATGAATGGTCAGTGCAGGTGAAAAAAAACATCAAGTGCATGTTATACAATACTCTGGGCTTTGATGGTTTTGCTCACACCTGATGACACTGATGTATTTCATTAAAGAAGTCATTTGGAGCAAGAATGTGAAACACAAGATTTTAGTTGCCAGATAAGTGTGCTGTGGGTTAGAATAAAGATTAAGATGTGAAGTCAGTCTCCCTGGCTTTATTTGCTTTACTATTAAGGAAGAATGGAAAAACAAGAATGAGAGCGTATTATGTTGACTACCTAATAATGGCACATTTGGGATACACTTAAAATGTCAGGTTTTAGACTGATGATTTGAATTCCTTCTTACAAGTCTTTTTTAGACCAAATGGTACTTATGTCGACTGACACCTAGACACTTTCTTCCACCAGCTCTTTTTTTACAAAAATCCATTCCTGGTAAACAGTATTTTATATTTTGTTTCCACAGGAGCTTTGTTTCCAAGCATAAAGAGGCCATATATGTTCCAGCCTTGATGTTTTATTTCTAATACCAAGAATTCTGAGGACTTAATGCAGAGAAAAAAAGCCAAACCAAACCAAAACAAAAACACCCCCACTCACAGTGAAAGATTAGTAACAGTAAAACACTGTAGAAATACTCAAAGCAAAATAAATTTCTGTGAAAGTGTAATTGCAGAGAGGCTATGGATATGCACAGCTGTAACGGCAGGGCAAATTAGCTCTGCCCTTACAAGTTTAATAGAATTAAAGCCTCTATTAAAGGTTTAATAGAAGTCATGTATATGCTAGAAGGAAAAAATCTGAGGACTGTGCCTGGGGTACGTGTAAAGAGGTGGCAGCGGTGGAAGCATCAAGGTCAACTGATGCCCTACAGTGTGACTCTGTGACACAAGTTACAGAATCTGCAGTCCATTACCTCAGTGATACAGGAGTGCAAGGAATTTTGATTGTTTATATTGATCGTTAGTTATTCAAGAATTACCAAGAATTACACAGATTGATAAAATAATCCACTACAAAAATTATTCAATCAATGTACTTATTTAGTTGTGAAAAGATTGGTAATCAGTAAAAGTGAAAATAAATAACTGTGAGAATAAACATATTAGCAAAGAACTTGCAGGAAAAAATTACCTAATCAGAAAGTCTTGCTTGAAAAGATCTGTCATCCAGATATTGACTGGGCAGTCTAGGCTGAGCATCAGTATTTTTTTTAGTGTTTCAGGAATTGCAATGAGAAATTCAGGCAAGCATCTGTAGACCAGAATTTAATTTCATGTTGCTGGTACTGTAGGCCAGAAGGGTCACTATACTTCAATTATTTATTGCATAACTCTTGCTTAGAACTAATTAAATGCACTATTAGTTTTAGTGAAAACTCTTTTATGGTACTTGGCCTGACTTGAAGGAGAACACTGCCAGAATCACAAATTGTTGAATTAATAGCCTGCATTCATCCAACTTAATACAAATTCTGTGAAGACTGAATTTCTACATTAGCAATAAATAACTTGATACTAAGAAAAAATATAAAATTCATAAGAACAGCTACTAATGCACTCAATCTTGGAAAATAAATGCAAGCATAGTATATATAGTCTTCTTCATTCTTCCCTGTAGTCTAATCTGATTTGATGGCATTATAAAAGTAGTGAATGACAGAGAATATTAGTTAACTGTGAAACACTGAAGGAATAATCAGATGAAGTTGAAATTAGCTTAATATGTCATGCAGTCTCTGTAATGGGAAACAGAAAAATTCTTTGTTGAGTACAGAGCTCAATCATACAATTTTTTTTTAATTGTGAAGTATTGCATGCATGGTTCTCAGCAGGATAATGAAATCTTACCCCAAACATCCATCATTAGACATTCAAATGAGAGCAAGGGGCTTTTTGCCCATATTACTCACTAGTCACCATCAAGTGGGTAAGCAGTCCCACATTCCATCTCTGCTTCAAACAATTTTGTAGTGTTGGATGAAATAGTCTAGAAAGAAATTGGTGTTGACATTGAAACCAGACAGTCATGCTGAAGGTTCAATGGACATCAGCTGTCTGACTATTTTGCCCAGAGCTGCATGCTCCTTTTTTATTTCTGAGATTCGTTTGTCATGTAATGTCAGCCCTTATCTGATTTTAGTCATGATTTGTCAAGTTTAGTAGCTTTTGGGGTTTTGTGTCTAACTTTGCTAAGTGAGTATAATTAAAAATTTTGAATGTGACAGAATGCAACTTTCATCCTACCCTAGACTGCACACCAACAGCACTCTGTTCAAATCTGCCACTTACATGAACTGGAGTGAAGCAGCAGGTAATGTTACTTTGATTCACACTCACAATTTTACAGTACAACAAAATAAAGAGAAAACAGGGATGAGGTAGACAGGCTGGTTGATTGTGACTCAATGGTCATTTTCCATCTGTCTTTTACCTTTCTTATTTAGCAAGTTTTCCACTTAAGAAAGTAACTATCTTAATTAATGTTCCTGTAAAACTTGACTTTTAGAATTGAAAACCTTTTCTCTTCTTTATGCCTTTAGAGAGGACTAGTTATAAAAAGATCTAGACAGATCCACCACCAAAATTTTATTCATTCAGTTTGTCATGCTTCTGCAACATAGGGCAGTGCAGTGAATTTTAAAATTTTCTACTTTTTTTTAGTGTAGATTGTTTGTTAAAATGTGTTAAGACATGTAGGTATTTATTCTATGTGGTGCCTCTAAGAAAGGAAACTAGTATTAAACATCTTATTTATAGATCAGTTATATTGACCTGCTGTATTTTTATCTTAATCTATTGTGGGTAAGACAACATTGAAAAATGGCAGAGTAGAGAAATTATAATTTTTTATGTTACAGGTGGAAATAAAGACACAAGCCTCTTTCCTCCATACTCTTTTATTCAGTTTACATACACTTAGCTGCAAGTACAGTAAAGAACTCCAGTAACTTCAGTGCAACTACTCTTGGTAGTACATTTAATTACATATGTTTATAACTTGAGTTCTTTGCATTTTCTGAATCTTTATTTGTTTTGACCTTGGATTTGAACAGAAGGTATCTATTAGGATGGTGAAGAAAAAAGCGTGAGATCCTCCTTCTTGAAGCAAACTCATTTTGCAAGAAAAGTTCTAGCAAAATTATTTCACTTATGAATTTTTCCTTGAGATATTGACAGTTTATACTAAATCGGGAGTATGTCATTTGATAGGTGTAAATTCACAAATAGTAATTTTTTTGAATGTGTATGTACTTTAAAGATCATTTGAACTTCTTCTAAATGAACAATATGAGAAGCATTAATATTTCTTTTCTTTTCACTTGGAAAGTCTTATTTTGCTTTACCTCCAAAGCATTTTGATTTTCACTCCTCAAATACAAGACTTTTATTTAAATTAAATTTGAATCAGAAGAATATAAGCTTAATTCACTAAAAAGAACACTGTCCATCTACAGTTTCATTATCTGTTTTGATTTTAATATTTTTTTTTCTCCTCTTTTAAAAATCTATCACTAGGCCTCTGTCTGCTAAGCAGTAAAGATAAGAGTGGGGATAAGCACAGCTCTAGACTTCTACATTGTGTTTGGAAGCATTTTTATTGATTCTCTGACTAGGTGCACTTGCATTTGGAATGCCAAAAGCAGGCTGTTTTGGAATCAGCCAGCCAAATTTAATGTGTTTGACATGACAATTAGTCTCATGGAGATTCAGAACCTCCCAGAACAAGACTGAATAGTAAGGAACACAATACCTGTGCCTCTGTTTTGCAATTGCAAATGTTTATCATGCCATAATCTTGCCTTATCTGCAAGGGGATGTATGGAGGTAGGTGCCTTAAAGACCTACAATTTTCTTGAATTCTTTTAGCATAAATTTTATAGTTAATGCATTCCCCTGCAATAGGGCTGCTGGGACTCTCTGTATCCATCACTCAGCACAGGGCTCCCCGCTGCTAACACCTGACTACTTAGACCAAATTAGCTCTGCATTCAACACAGAATGGTTTGAATTCATGGTTCATGCAATCATAATTATCATCCTCTTTGTCACATTACTGAGAAATACTTCAGGAAACCTCATCTCTTTCATATCCAGACTGCTCACCTCACAGACAGCACATGGCTCGTTTGAATGCTTGTTTTGGCTAAGAGATGTGTACAACTGTACCTGTACACAGGTGTTTTTACTTGAGTAGGTGTACATAGATAACTTTTTTTCTGATGAAAAAAGTACTTCTGAGACAGAGCAGCGTTTGGGGCAGTAGCATGGCCATTCACAGCCCAGATTTGTGTGGAATGCTTAAATCCTAACACTGTTTCACTTGGCTGGGGCCATGAGGAAATGCTGCTTGGTGCCTCCCTGGCATGTCACTTGACATATCTTGGAGTTTCAGTATTCTAAAATTTACTCTGAACAAACACCCCTTTCCCCCCTTCCTCTCCCCCTTTCCAACGTCCACCCCTGCACCTTTCCAACATCAAAAATGCTTTGGCAGGAAGTATTCAGAGATGCTGTCAAAACCCCAAAGGGAGAAGGAGTATTTGTGGGAGAAAGCCTGTCCTTACATACAAGCACCTGAGACAGAAACCCTAATTAAAAATGTCATGCTCTATTGGACATTAGGAATTAGGTTATCAAGTTCATAACTTCATAATTTGCTTGCATTGTACTTAATTGTTTGGTTCCCATTTATTTTTTAATTTCATTTTATCTTCCAGCATAATTCACAGAAATTTAATTACTGCCCTACTAAGAGTGTTCGTGGTGTCTTAGTTTGGTTGAGGGCATTTTTGCTTGGCTTTTATTTAGTTTGCTTGGTTTTTATTTAGTTGGTTATTTGTTTATTATGTTAAGGTTACTTCATTTACACAAACATTAAAATTAATCTAACATTTTCTGGAAACCGGAATAAAAACATGTACAATGTGATTTTTGAATTGACAACCCAGTTGGAGGTGAAGCAGAAAATATATCTTTTGCTATATTCATATTAATTTTATCATGTTCTAGCTCACATCCTGTTTAAATAGGGACTTCAATTAATACTTTGTTATAGAGAGCATATATGGATAGCTTAGCTCACTTTCATGGACTGAGATCTGTGAGATGAATCAATTCCTGTTACTACAATGAAGCTGCAGATCATCCATGCGAAGAACAGCAGGAGAATTATGACTTTAATGTACAGTTGATTATACCAGAATATGATCATCTAATTCTCTTACACACTTTTGAAGATTTTAGCCTTAATCCCTTGCCAGCATTTCCTAATGAAATATTGATAGAAATTTGTCTGACTTCGAGTTCCTACCATTGTTTCTGTGACATTCAGTATGTAGATGCTTTCTAAATACAGCTTTTTTTAACATTATTCTTTCAGGACATGGGTTTCTCTTTATCAAAGGAATATTCCATAGTAGCTCTTTACAGAGTATTTTATACCAATGATGTTTCACTCTGATATAGAGGTAAAGTAATACAGTCATTTCTTTATAAATATTGAATTAGAAAACAGAGCTCTCATCATCACTTTCTGAGTATATTACAAGACTTTGGGAATCAGGTTTGACTGCTGAAATAAGATGCTATGCAATAGAATTATATTTTTTTCCAGCTTCAAATAAATATATCATTCTTGGAAGAAAGGGCATCAAAAACCCCTTGCATTTGACATTCTAGCCTTTATTTTCTATTTGATTCAAGCTTTTTATCATTTCAATTCAAGACGTAGCAATTAGAGTCCAAATTCCTACATTAAGAACCTGCAGTATTGGATTTTAATTCTGTGTCTGCTATATAACATGCATCACAAAGTGCAAGAATTACCTTTTTATAAGAGTTTGCCATCTTTTGTCAAATAGTTTGAGCCTAGCTTCAGTGGGCTACCACCCAGTAAGGTCAGTTTAAAGACTTTTATGTGTCAGTAAGGGATTTTAGGAGCAGATCCTCTTTTTTTTCTGCTGACATTTAGCAGACATGACAGGAAAAACTTGTCTCTAACATTGCTTCATATTTATACTTCACTTCCCTCTGAACCTGAATATCTACCGTGTGGTGCACTCTGGATATTTTTCCACATTATTTCCAAGTACATAAGACTATTTAATATGTTTATATATTTACTCTTAACAAAGAACAGATTGAGGGAAATATTAGGAAAAAATCCATTTTTTTAAGGATACATTCTTGATCCCTTTGATATACTATTACATTAAAAAAAAAAAGTGGCATGTTTTAATGAACATAATTACCTTTCAGTCTGAACTGAATTTGGTAGAAATTTGGTAGTTAGCAAGAGTGCAAGAATTCATAGATGAAACAGAATTCTTCCATTTCAAAAACCCAGATGCTATATTTATCTATGATGGTTAAAACAGTACCAGGATAATTCACTAAATAAAATTTCAAAGTTTTTGTAAATCACAGACTGATTTCACAAATCAGTCAGCTTTTTTGTCTCTGCAGTAGATGACACAGCCTTGAAAGGATTTAAGCTTCCATTTCTTGATAGTAAAATTTAGTGTTCTGATATGAAACTCTTGGATTTATGCCAGTTTTAAAATTATCCCAAGATGTGCTGAAACAATTTGTATTACAGCTTACTTAAACCTTAGAAGGTTATATGCCAGATCAAACATGAATCCAACTCTCCTTCAATTTTCCTTCCTCATATTTTCACAAGTTATGACCTCAAGTAAACAATTTTAAAAAGTAGGTTTAACTTAAAATGAAACACATTAAGGATTTTATTAAGTAATAATCATTTTCTTCTTCAGCTATCTGTATTGAACACAAAATAAACTAAAACAATTTTAATGAGCAGAAGAGACACACCTTAAAGCATAATCCTGCAGGATTTATGGCAATTATGCAGTGGACATGAGGTTATTGAATCAATACTTGACTCTAACTGTGCTAATAAAAATTAATTGTTTTCTTAGAAGTGATTTTATAATTTTTTAAGCATAAAATTAGAAGTTTCCTCAGTCTCTTTAGTAGAAGCAGAAGTCTAATGACATTTGATAATCACTTTTTTTAAACTTCAAATTAAATGTTTTGATGCTAAGTCCTAGAAATTTTCCTTATTTGTCTTCAGTGAAAACATTCCTATGTTTTAAGGAGACATACTAAGGAAAGATTATATCTTGCACAAGGCTGTCTATGGACTCCCTCTGACTTCAGGGCTAAAACTCAGGTTAAATCCTCAATTGCTAATCTCATTAAATACATTTTCCTTCTGGAATTTATGCCTCCCTGTCCTGTCAACATCACAGCAGCAAGACTTTCTGACGTGGGCTTAACGTTATGGTGAGGTTTGGGTTAGAGGTAAAATGAAAGTATGATCACAACATGGCAGTGGTCCCTCCATGCCCATGTGTGAGTACTGAATGCAACTTTTGCCATTATCCCATTCTGTGCAAAAGAAAGTAGTTTTTTTCCTAGGGCTACCAATCCAGCCTTTATCCTGAGTATTAAATATGCTTAGTTAAGATCTTGAGTCCACTTTTGTAAACTGCCCTCCAGTTACTCTATCTAATTTAAATATAGATCCTAAGATATCTATTTTATGTAAAAGTTGTTCCAGACTTACTGAAGGCTAAATTTAACAATTTTTTTTTTCTTTTAATCACATAGGTACTCTGTGGTTCATTCTCTCTCTAGAACGAAAGAGGGCATATGTATACTGGAGATGCAGACTCAGTTTTCAAAAATCTGTAATCAAATGTATTCCTTTCAAAAACTGTGTGCTATGCAACACATTTTAGAAGGATTTTTAGTTTACTGTGGAGCTCATTTCTTAAAACTGCAAGGGATCTGTGCATATCAAAGCTAAGATACGAAAAGTGGAAAATTGAAAGGCAGGCTAGCACAGAGGCATTAGGCTTTCTATGGTGACAAAGAACAAGTTGTCAGAGAACTCATCAGGCAAAACTGAGAAGAAAGTATGGGAAGATGATGAGCATACTGTTTTTTTGGTAACTCATGAATATTTATTTAATGGCTTTCAAAAGATATGCAGGAGATTACAAAAAAATAAATCAGAAAACATAAGTTCACAGTTTTAGTCAAGCTCAGTGGCAACGTCTAGATGTTCAGTTTGGGTTGTACTCTGATTTTTGTCTAGAATTCTATTCTTTATTATTGATTTTATTTAGAATTTTTCTTTGTCTCTGGGTTTGATATTTTGAAATATTTTAAAAGGCTTTACTTTGCCTGTAATAGTAACTTTAGTAATATTATTTATGTTACTTAAACATTTTACTTGATTTCTATTCCAAGATAAACATTCTCACAAATCTGAAAGTCATGCTGAGGAAGTTTAGAGGTTTTAAGAAATACTCAGTTTTACTAGGGGCCAAGATGTTGGGGAAAGGTAAAGGAAAGAAAAAAGGTTAAATGCAAGAGCTACGTTTTAGTTTTTTGTAACTTTTCTAATATACAGCCAAGAAGGAATTTCTTGAAGACTCATTTTCTCTCTTCAAGGAAGAAAAAGAGGCATTCCTTTTTCCATCTAGATCTTCTGATGCAGAACTGCAAATTGCTAAGCAGTTTAAAAGCTATTAAGTTTCTGCCAAGTTAAGTATGGGCACTTTCTGAAAGGGAGGTTCAGAGGACTGTAGTGTCAGGATCAAGCAGCCCCTTGAAGAGAGTAGCTGTCATTCCCCTTAATTGTAGCCACAGTGTCATTAGCACTTTTTGTCACAGTTTTTAACTTGTTTTTTAATGGTAGATTAAGGCTTGTTAATGGATAAAATTAAAACAAGAAGACAAGAAGTCAGCTGTAAAGTTGTGTTAAAACCTGTAAGTGTAGTGATAAATATCATTATTAACTATTACATATATGAAATATTACAGAAGAATGGAAAATAATATGTTTCTGAGCATGGCCTGCACTAGGTCTTTCCATATTTTAATTGGTTTTCCCACCTGTAAAGCTATGAAACAGTTGCTTTTCACTCCAGGAACTTTAAGTGGGGGAATATAAGACTGACTGAAAGTCTTCCTTATCTTTGACACAGTTGTACAAAACATCCCTTCACACCTGGCCACATGTGTGGTCTTAGCTGTCGATGCTGCAGGCTTGCACCACACTTGTAGCCCAGAGGGTCAGATTCTGCAGTTCTGGGGAGGTGTCAGAGCAGGTTGTGCACGAGCCACTGGATTGACTCCGGGTGAAAATTCCCTGCCAGTTAGAGCTGGCATAGGCATTGGCAGTTCTCTGCATGACCAGTGCACAGCTACATACCAGCAGGTTTTGGAGGATGTTTGCTGCTCTGTATGAAGTTGTACTTTTGAAATATTGCAACAACAATTTCAGAAAATATTTTTGAGAGAATACTTTACTTGTAGGCTCTGTCACAGCTGTCCTCACAGCAACATCTAGCTACAGTCAAGAGCATACTTCATCATGATACTTTAGAGTGGCTTGAGATCAGGCTGAACTTTTTCTCTGAGGGTGAGTTGTTGGCATTTTTCATTTCAGAAAGCATGGCTTTGTTCTTCTATATCATTCAGGGCTCCTGTGAGAAAATGCTAAAGATTTTCCCTCAGTGTCATGTTCAAGGCTGCTACGAGACACAGGTCCTGACACTGTCCATTTCCCTGGTGAGGTCTGGAGATATTTGGGTGGAGATCTTAAAAAGAACATCTGCACTATAGAGCCTAATAATGAATTTATGCCCAAATTTGCATCTCTAGAAAATGTATGATCTGCATGAAACAATGAATTCAGAAGGTTAGCTTGAAAAGCAATCAATATATCCTTATTAGCAGGAAATACAATTTTATCAATATGCTTTTCATCTTTTTTTATATACCTTGAAGCAGTGTTTCAGACTTGATAGGCCAGATTTTAGGGTTTGAGATTATTTGTATACTGCATCTTCCTAAAGAGTCTCTTATAGAGTGCCAGTTTCTTCTTACATTTTAAAATATTTCTCCTCTTCAAAGAATTTTCTTAACATTGAAGAGCATAAGCTGTTTATTCTTTCTTGCTAGATTAATTTTCATTTGGAGAGTCTAGTTCTGCTGAAGAAACAAATTTTTTTATCTGAATTATTTCCTAGAAAAAACAGTCAGTGCACTCCACTGTCTCTTCAGCACTTCAATGACTCTTTTGCAGCCCTAGAAAAATAAATGAAACGCTTTCCTGCACATTCTTCTCCACTGGATCTGTGTGTTGAACCCTCACTTTTTTTTTTGTGCTGTGGAAGATCCTGATGAGACAGTTCCTCTTCTCAGAATGGCACCAGTGCACCTCAGTCTCTGAGCATCCCTGGCTCTGAAGGCAGCTTAGTGGTAGGGCTCTGACCTTGCACCACACCTGAGGAGACCTTGCTCTCAAAAAATGAAAAATGAAAGAATCTCAAGTACAGTACCTGGCATAAAAACCTTCTCCATTTCGGAGACTCACTTAATATTTAACTCACTTGCAAAAGACAGAGAATGAATATGTGAAACCTACTTAAAAGTATTTAGCAACTTTTCAGTTCTAGGCTCAACACAAGACCTGAACTTGAACTTGATCTAAACCAGCAGGACGTAAATTTTACTCACCACTAAAAGACCCTTTCCTGAGGTGATCAGGTCATGTCTTTAGTTTCCACTCATCAGATTTCTCAGTGTAATGTTGGTTACATTCTACAGACACCTGCAGAAGAAATGTCTGGCCATCTTCAAGAATAGTTGAACAAGTTTATTTCCAAATTAATGAGTACCCTGACTTTTTAAAAAATTCCAAAAGCCACTTCTGAGTTCAGGCCTCATGGCATACCACAACCTATTTGCTGAACAGAAATGATCTTTTGTGTATTTTTCAGAGGGAGAAGCTAGTCCTTAGTCATTTCTCCTGAAAAGGCTTTTAGCAATATTTCTTATTTCACTCTATTAGTAATTTCTCTAAAAAATGTATAGGTTTTCAAAACTCTAATTTGTATTTTGTTTGTGTGATTGTATCCTTTTGAGATGTCATCCTGAAGTTATGAAAGCTGTCGCAGCTGATTAATAACTCTTCTGATCTGAGAAAAATTGGAATACAAGAAAGATTATTTTATCATTTTCATGGTTTTAAACATAAACATAATTAAAGTCTGTCATTCCATGTATAGCTGAATTTAACTCAGTTTAAAAACAAGACCAAAAAAAGTGAATAATTTAAAAATACACAAACAAGATCATGTGCAATTGTAGAAAAAACACAGATACAGCTCATGAACACAGATATATTTGAAGATAAATTAATTATCATTACAGATCTAAGTAATTTTGACAGAATTAGAACAGGTTAATTGAAATTCATCACTCTTTTTCTGCCTGTCCTTTTCTCCCTCATTAAAAAGTGATTGACTTCTGAGTCATTTAGTTCAAACCAAAATGAACGTTTGTTCTTTTTTGATTTTATTAGTTTTGCTTGATGTTACTCTTTCAACAGAGAGCTGAATGATCATGACACAATTTAGTTAAGTTTATTAATACTCCTGAAGTTGTGATGATACTGGGTACCTATCTTGCTCCGTATTTCACCAAACTTCCAATTTTGGGCTCTAAATAATTTGGCAGCTTCTTGCTATGCACCAAAACCAACATTTTTACACAGTAGGTAAGACGATGCTGTTTCAACACAGGCACTAATTTAGTCAAGCTCAGCTTGATATTCAAAATTTCACTTGGAAACTGTAATGCAAAGTTGTGCTTGTTTTCCAACAAAGAGTGAAATTAGTCACAGCAGTAGTTCTGTTCTTTGAGACATGTATGCATATCTTGTCAAGAAAGATGATAAATTTTTTGGCATTTCACCATCTTTCAAATATCATTTTGTTGTTTTGAAAGTCCTCAAGGAGACAAGATTTTTTCCATTGTGAAATGTACCCACTAACTTCAGTGTTCTGAGCAATTTATTTGATTTCTTTTAATATCAGAGTAAACTATGTCTGCTACTATTAGCATATTTTATCTGTGCTAATGCATGTCTGGCTGTTTTTAGTGGACTTTAAGACTCTCTACAAGAAACTGTATCTCCTCAGGGGCTTTCTCATTTTATACAATTATATGCATACATGAATGTGTAGTATTACAGTGGATCATCATGGCTAGAGCCCAACAATGCAATAAGTAATGCACAGATTCCATAAAATCTGGAAGGTAGGATGACTGCAATAAACACCTGACTTTTAAAATATTTTTGTACCGTAATCAAACACAATAGGAGATATTAGGTAATGCATTTTTATATTAGCTGATAAACATATAATATATGCATATAAGATAATTGTGTCACAAGTTTGAGTGCCTGGTCAGCACTCAAATCACTGTTAAGATGAAAGGATTTCTTAGGGTTGATACTGAATTCACCTATATTCTTTACCTACACAAAGATATATTGAAACCTACACAAAGACACATTGAAAACACATATTGTAGGACTGATGTACTTTAATAATTCAATCCTACCATTAAGTATTTGCATATTGCTTTGGCAAGCAGCTCAAAAATGAGAATGTTCTTTCTATTTCAGCCTGGCTCTTCAATATTATGTTTACATATGACTACACACAAAATATATCCTGTGAGACAAGGTACACAGAAAACATCTTTCATCACACCCACTGAAACTGGAGGAGTTTGGGACAAAACACAGAAGCTAGTGGAGAGATGCATTTCTAGCTCAGGCTGCAAAGGAGCTGTTTTTCCCCCTAATCCAATATAGAAATCCCTTGGCTTAGTCATCTTCCTGCAAACAACACCCCTTTGGTCAGAGAACACCTCTATTACAGGGCTGAATGCTATATTTAATACAAAGATATCCCAAGAAAGGAACTGTTTGAGACACATTAGCTATCAAAAACTGCCTGGTGACCTTCAAGAACTAAATTCTAAGAAATCATATTTCAAATCACTAAAGACAGAAATCTTTGCTGAAGTATGAAATTTCCTTTCGGGAAGGGAAACGAAATCTTGAGAAACAGAAAAGAAAGTCTTGCAAACACTCTGGAAATGAGGTATGATGAAATGAAATGAAATTGAAAAAAAAACCCAAAAAAACCAGTAAATCGGGAGATTTCGTTACTACAAGGAAATGGACCAGGATTAAATCATTTGCAGTGCAAAGGACCAAAACAAGCCAAAATTAACCCCACAGATGTTGCAAAAGCAGGGGAAAATCAAGGAGGAAGACACAACTTGGAGGGGAAGATATAAGGGACATGGCATGGATACTTAAAAAAGAACAAAACTCAAAAAAACCCCAGAAAAATCTTTGGAAATGTTAAAGCCATCAAAAGGCATGGTATGGCATCAAGTGCAGGGACTTGCACCAAATCTTGACAAAATTGATCCCTGTTGAAGGCTGAAACAGAAAAGAAGGACTTAGGAACACCTTGGAATAGAGACACCATCAAAGGAATTGAAATTGAAAGAAAAACAAAAAGAAAATTGGGAAATTTAGTGACTACAAGAAAATGGATGGGGATTACATCAGGTGCAGTGCAAAGGACCAAAAGAGACCAAAATGAACCTCACAGATGTTGCAAATGCAGGGGAAAAATCAAGAAGGCAGACACAACTTGGAGGGGAAGATATGAGGGACATGGCATTGATACTTTAAAAAAAAGCAAAAAAAACCCCAGTCATTTCCATGATCAACCCTGAAATTTTAATTTTAATTTTGTAAAAATTAATAAGTTCTAAGATAATGCATCTGTACTGGTATTTGCAAACTTGGGTTCAGTTTTGGCAGTTTTAGTGTCTGATTCTTATTTTAAAATCACATTGGAAACTTCTAAATAATGTAAGTAGAGTATCCCATATTATGAAATTTATACATATCATCAGATATTTTCATTATTGCATTGCTTATATTTAAACATCTAAGATTAGTGTTGAGTATTCTGTATTTCATATATTTATAAATAGCTATTTTATGTCAGGACTTTCTCCACTGATAGTAGATAGCTGAATAGACTTTCCTGGAAGACTGCAAATGTTGACTAATATAATAATGTTCTGTTGACAGTAAGATAATATTGCATTATTAATAATATGTAGGTGTAGGTTCTGCCTCCAACACTGCATTCAGGGCAGAGCATTGTTTTTCTCTTAATTGGCAGTTAAATTGTCATGGAAATAGAAAATATCACAAAATCACAGAAATTGTTGAGTTGGGAGGGACACATCAGGATCATCAAGTCTGACTCTGGCCCTGCACAGAACACCCAAGGTGCCTGAGAGCATTGTCCAAATACTTTTTGAACTCTGCCAGGAGCCTGGGGAGCCTGTTCCTATGCTGGAAGTAAAGTGGAACTGGTTCTTTAAGGGGATAAGAGTAGTTGAGTATTGCTCTAGTTTTACACATAAACTTTGAATGTAAGCCCATGACACATTTGCTTATCCTAATCATACCCTTTTAGGAGCCATAGAGGTTAAAGCCCAAATAACTAAAGAGTACTTGACCTCCTGAGGTGCTTATTCCTGCCTGCAATGGGTATATCTGAGGCAGGCAGATGTGTGTCCACTCTGCCCGTGCCATAAGCTCATTTTAGAGTGCCTGTGTTAGCAAAGCAGAGAGCCTGAGTTAATACTTTCTGCCTGTTCAGCTTCTGGTTCAGTTCAGAGGTGATTCACATTTAGTGAAGTATGGGTAAAGGGAGCCTGCACCTTTCTCCAACATAATGCTGATTTATCCTGTAGCAAGCACTTAACAACCTCTGAGAAGTGGCTCCTAAAATTACAGTGTGAACCATTAATAACCGAGGTTACTTCAAAGCAGTCAGTGCATGTTTTATGAGCAATAGAAACCCTCCTGCTATAGTGCCTAGCCCAGAGCTAGCTGGAATTGCTCATGCTGCTGCTGGTATGGAAATCCTTACCTCAGAGTGTGGGAGTCTTCTCAGCAGTCATTTTGAGCTGCATGTGATACCTTTCTTCTGAAGACGCACCATGTGTTCAAGCACAGTGCTGTTCCTTATTGTAGCTTAAGGTGTTGAAATAAACATCTAAGCCTTTATGTCAGTTCAGCCAGTGAGAGATTTTGTGATTTGTTTTTCTTTTGAAGTGGATGCACAGAAGAGGACAAATATGATGATACAAAACTGATATATAATTCTATGTTAAAATGCTTAAAGTAAGCATTATTGAAATTTAGAGCTGAGAAATGCTTGATTTGACATAGAACTGGGTTAATCACAGTAGAAATTTAATTAAAGAAAACTGAGAAAACAGTTCAGAAGATGCCCCCATTTGTTTTTTCTTTATTGTCCCAACAATTATTTTAGTAACTATAAAATCAAGAAAAGCAGAATATTTAGTGATAGGACAAGACCATAATGGTTTTAAACAGAAAAGAGAGTAGATGAGATTGTCTATGAGGAAGAAATTCTTCACTGTTATGATTGGAGGCACCAGAAGAGGTTGTGTCCTAGGGTGACCGTAGGATGCTTGTATCCCCATTCGTGTGTGCTGTTCATGCTGGATATTATGTTCTGTGCCTTCAAGACTGGCTCTGCAGAGTGAAAGTTTTGTTTTGGTCTCTTATTAGCTACTCCCCTCAGCCGACAGGACGCAGAGATGGGACAGTACATAGTGCTGCTTTTGCTTTTTGCCCTGCTTTTTGCTTTGCTCTCCCTCTTGTTTCTGCTTTGCTCCTGCTTGGCTCTTGCCTTTTTGCTTCTGTTCATTAGTTAGTTTAGCTAAACAGTCCAAATTTCCTCCTGGACTGTTTCTCCTTTTCCTGTTTGGACCTACTTGAACCTGCTCCAGACTGGGACCTGGGAAACATCGAGAGTTTGCACCTTGTGGCTGCAGCAGCTGCCCCAGTGCTGGAGGGACTGATAACAGAGCAACCACCCCAGGAGAGACTTTCTGAATTTGTCATCTTTTTCAGACTGGTGAAAGAGTGGTGTCATTCTGTATTGTTCATTTTGTGTAATGGGGGCGCTTTACCTGTTAAATAAACAGGTTCTTTCCACCTCTCTCCTAGGAATTCTTCCCAAACCAGTTGGGTGGAGGGGACGTGTGGGTTTGCTTACTGGAGGGACCCCCCTTTGGGGATTCTCTCCCAAATTTGCCCTAAACCAGGACAGGTTTCCTGCAGAAGATGTGGATATCCAATCATGGAAGTGTTCAAGGCCAGGTTGGATGGAGTTCTGAACCACATGGTCTAATAGAAGGCTTCCCTGCCTAGGGCAGATGGTTTGGAACTAGAAGTATTTTAAGGTCCTTTCTAATCCAAACCATTCCATGATTCTATGATAAATTAAAACTACACTACTTTGCATATCGTGGCACAGTATGACTCTCAAAAATAGTCTCAATAATTAATTTTGCAGTTTGGCTTAAACATAACTTGAGGTTGCTTTCATATAAATTAAACATGCTTCTGCTCTCTTTCTTACACTATCATGGTAGTTCAAGTGAGATGTCACTAAAAACTTAATGCAAGGCAAAGAAATGCATAAGTAAATTGTATCTGAAAAACCAGGTTACTGCAAATTAGACTTACAGAACAAGTTTCTTTTGTGTGTCTTGATATCGTGCTTAACTTCACTGTTAATTTGTGGTTTGTTCATGTCCATCTATTTTTGAACTCTATATGCAACTTATTCCTTTCCAGTTACTAATTCAACAGCTCAGCTGCTATATATTTTACCTCTATTACACCAACTGGTCATGAATCCCAGATTGCTACAGCTACACTTACCACTCTAAGATTAGGGGAGGGATTGTCCTCTTGTACTCAGCACTGGTGAGGCCATGCTTTCAATCCTGTGCTCAGTTCTGGGCTCCTCTCTGCAATCAAGAATGAGGTGCTGGAGGGTGTGCAGAGAAGGGTTCAGGTGAAACGTTTGGGGCACAAGGCTTATGAGAAGCAGCAGAGGGAGCTGGGGCTGTTTAGACTAGAGAAAAGGAGGCTCAGAGGGAAATTTATTGCTCTCTACATCTACCTAGCCATATGGGGGGTGGTGTTTTCTCCCAAGTAGCAAGTGATAGAAAAGGTGGAAACGGTCTCAAGTTGCACCAGAGGAAGCTTAGGCTGGATATTAGGAAAGATTTATTCATGAAAAGCATTGGAAAAAGCAGGTCAGGGAAGTGGTTGTATCACCCTCCCTGGAGATACTTACAAGAAGTATAGATGTGGCACCTGGATACACAGTGGTCTTGGTAGCGCTGGTTTAATGGCTGGATTCAATCTTAAAGGTCTTTTCCAACCTAAATGATTCTATGATTCTAATAGCATTCTAACAGGTTTCTACTCCTGTATGTCCACTGAGGGGTCACCTGTAAAAGAGGAAAAATGGAAAAAAAATCTCAGTATATATAAAAGTTGACTCAAATATTAATTTTATACATGGAAAATTTTATATATATATATATATATATATATATGCACTCCGATAAGTGCCATAATACCTTACAGTTGCTATGGTAACTAGAGAGCAGCTGAGGTTCTCTTTTTCTATATTTAGAAAAAATATCTACAATGTCTCAACCAACTAAAACCTAATATTGCTAGGAAAATTGTACCTAGGAAGAACCTATCAATTCTGCACTAAATGCCTTTAATTGACCCTTCTGAGGCGTGTCTGTATGGGGGTACATCCGAGTAAACCTCCTGACCTGACCGACAGCAAATGTAAGCTGTGTATCCCATGGGAGGGCCCATGTATTCAGCTGTAGTTTCAGGCTACCTTGGGTTTCTAGATTACAGTCAGCTTGGCGAGCCTGTCCAAGGCTCAGGCTAAGTATGTTTATTTGTGCCTTCATCTGCCCAGACAAAATGCTTCAGTTTCAGCTGACCTTCTAAATTGTAAAATGGTTGGTCCCCCAGGTTGTTGAGGATTGCAGATGTCCAAGATGCAGCCTTCATTCAGCACCATCTGCTGCAGACAGTGACACGGAGCACATTGGAGAGGTTACAGGTCTGTGAAGCTGTGGGAATGACAGAAACCCCTAAAAAGGGTGAAAAATCATGGGCAGACAGTTTAACCTCTGATTAATGCTAGTTGGTCTGGAGCTTAGCAGGGAAAGGCTGCCTGTTAGAGGCATTTTACTTCTCACAACTAAAATGCTGAAAATACCCATATTAATGAGAATTCTGATTTTAAATCAGGTGTGAAGTGGAAATCAGTTTATGTGATGCTGAAAGGCAGCACCAGTTGAAAAGCTCTCTTGTACTCTCTAGAAATCTGGTTGCCTACTTTTCCAAAGGCTACTTTGTTGAAAATGTTTGTTAGGTTTTAGGATAGTGGGGTACTGAAAGGCGCCTACACTGAGAACTGATCACGCAACATCTCTTAGTTGCGCATAAACACTTTCCTAAAAATCTTGAATGAACTGCTTTTAAAAATTATATCACTGAGTCATTGCATTAGATGCTTAGTTTGTGAAACTTATCAGTACATAAAGATCAAACTGAGTAAAATAAGGTTTCTCCCTTAAATTTTACTGTAGGTCCCCAGCTAAAAGCCTGCAACAATAGAAAATAGGTGAAAAATGACTGCTTAAATTATAATTATAATTAAAGCTGGTACCCTTACAATTCTCTGCAAAGTTGACATCTAAACTATAATCACCAAATTTATCAATCTGTTGGACTACTAGGTTGACCCAATTGAATTTTGTGAGCAGGGCTGCGGTTTTTCTTTCTACATTTCAGGCCCATGCATGCTTTGTATATGACAAAAAGGTAGAGTGGATGCATGCAAATTTGAAAATAATCATAGCATGCTGTTCTGGTTTTTCCTTGATTTATAATCCAGAGCATTTTACAGTCTGTGTCTCCATGCTTTAAATACAGACATACACTGAGTGGATGATGTGAGTATAGAGGGCCAGAAATTCCATTTTGAGAAAGGGGAAGGTGACTGGTTTTGCTTTACATGAATTCCAGGTACATTTTAAGTGCAGTTTTATTCCAATGCAATCTGCTTTGTTTTTTTCTAGAAGAACAGATAAGAAGAATATTATATTATCTATTTATCTATTGTTCTGTTCTTGCGTTAAAATGCATCATCTGCTGACTGTTATCTGAGAAGAATTCCACATTAAAGCACATGAAAGTGACAGTATGATGTTCATATTCCTTTAGTATGAGTGTTCATGCTTATATCCAGGATAACTGATCAATAAAAATACTGTGTTTCAGCTATAAAAACCAGAAGAGGCCAGTGTGTGAAACTTATAAAAAAAAGAAAAAAAGGTGCAATACTCTAGTAGCTAATAAAATCATTCCAAGCCATTGTGTGAAAATGGCAGTGTCATCCACAACCCATTGTGTGCATGGGGAAATAATACCAAACTAAAATTCTGAACCCAATCAAAGCTGACATTTCTTAACTTATTTTATGGAAATCTAACTTTAAATTATATTTGATTTTTTACTTCCTCCAGTCTCTACTAGCATTCTCAGTTTCATAGGGTTACCTAGGAAACTGACTGGGACAGATTTCATGATCAGGAAGGAATAGATTTGGAAAGTACAGCCGCTTTCCCTCCATAGCTGCTGAATGTGCCTTTCCCCACAGATATTTTTTTAAATGGAAGTATTTCTCCACCTGCTGGCTTCAAGGAAGGCATTGCAGCCTTCCAAGCAGAGACCTGCGTACAGGCAATGGAATACCTGCACAATAAAAGCCTGTTTGGGATCCACAACATTTTTATGCTGACGTTCTGAACCTGCTGCATTTGTAGTGAGTAGTTTCGGAGTAGGTTATTCTATTTTTAGCTCATTCACTCAAGGAAACTGGATGCAATCCAAAAGATAACATTGCTCCACATATCTCTATTATAAGTGAGACAATTCTGTGAAGGCAGCCTGTGCTGCTCAATCTCAAACAAATTATTCAAGACCAACTCTGAGGCCTTTCCAGTGCCTTAGATACTTACATGTAGACATCATGCATGGACACTCAATTGTACAACATGCAGAAATATTTACAGCTAGTAGGGCAATATCCATTATCTGATAGGGAGGGTTACAGCAAGTGATGCTTTCAACTATATTCTGAAAAGTGCAAATCCTGCAACACTATACCTGAGACATGAAATTTATTTGTGCATCTAGAAGCTGCAAGTAGAAGATGAGGCAATGAAAGTGGCTGTTATACAGAGTTTCGGTGTCTCTGTGCAGTTTTTCTTTTGTTGTTGTTGTTGTTTGTTGGTTGGGGTTTGGTTTTGATTTTGTTTTCTAGGGGGCTCCTCTGTTGCAGTATTTTTTTTTTCTGGCTCAATATTTTGAGATTGAACACACATTGTCCTGAAGGTGTTGGTATGCATTCACTGCAGCAGTTGGTGCTCTTCACATCATAGCAGGCAGTCTTTTATGATGCAGTACGTTGGGATGAAGTTATTTGGTTCAGAAATAATATTTCATAGAAAAATGTAAGAAAAGTCTCAGTAGATGAGACTTCCTATGGAAGTTGATTGAAATGTGGACATTTTGTTTAGTAACACATTGACCTTGTGGCTTCTTCAGCCTGTCTTTTTGCTGATCACCAGTTTGCAACATGTGAGAAAAGTACCTCCATAAAAGCCCAATATCCTGCAAAACTGCCATACATGGTGCAGCAGGATAAAACTACAGAATGCCTCTTTGTAAACCCTGCACTGTACAGGTGATGAAAACCACCTCATTTTCCTCTTAGTACTTAATTTCTTGATTGACTTAAATTATCTTAAGCCTCCTGCTAATGAAAATCTTAACTTTCCTGCATATTGTGGGGCTGATGCTTGTGTGACAGTCAAAATCTACTTGAGCTAAACCTGATTGATTTGCTGTATTTCTGTTTGTTTGTTTCTAGCATATCATATCTTTGGTCTGGATGGCTGCATAGCTCCATGAGTGGAAGAGCTGGAGGAGGATGGAAAACAGAGTGCTCAGGGAAGAATATAGAACCATTTCCCCCAGCAACTCAGGTTTAGACTGGCTTTTGAAAATGCATCCTTCTTTGGGCAGAAATTTGAATTTAATAGAGAACATGTACATGCAGGCATAATTATTTGAAATCAGTTGTCTACTACTTAGAGAAAAAAATCAAAAAAGCTTTTTTTTAGAGGGTGCTACTCTTTATACAAGCTCTTTTCCCTCACTGATTGTCCCTTTCAGGAGAAACATAGTGGACAGTAGCCCCTCCAAATATGTGTGTATGAAAATGATACAAGGATAAATCTTTCAGGTGAATGTCAGTGCTCATTTTCTACAGAGACAGGCAGCAATCTTATTCTCACATCTGGAATAAAGAATCATTATGCTTAGCAGTAATTGATCCCAGATGATCTTATTAACTAGGACAGCATGTGGTTTTTGCTCAGAATATAGAACTTCTTTCTTCAAAAAACAGGAGAAAAAAAGTAGAGGAAGTCTTCTTTTGTTATCTGTATTGGCTCTGGAATTTTTAAGTCATCTCTGGGCTCATATTTAATTAGTTTCTGCAAGCCTGAGGTCAAATGAGGTGCAGTGCTGGCACATGAAAAGAAACCCCAGAGGTCAATTAAAATCATTAAGTTACTATCAAACTCATCTGGAAAAACAAAATGAAATTTCTTTAGCAAAGACTCTTGGGGAGTAAGCATATGCTGAAGGGTACACGTTTCCCAGAACTTAGCAAAGGTATAGTGTTCTGAGTAAAGACTGTTTCATGACAAAACACATTATATGCTAGTAGAAAATGGCAAAGTCTTGCAAGCACCTTTTTTTCTTAGCTTGGGTTTCCTATTTTTACTTGCTCATTAAAATCTCTCTCTTTACATACCTCTTTCTTAAGGATATTAATTTACCCTCTCTGACATTTTACCTAAACCACTTAATATATTTTGTCCAAGTGGAAGCTTCTGGTTGTCCTAAAGCACATCTGCTTATAACCTTCTTAAATGCATGTGAAGATGCCAATAAGCCCACTAAAGCAGTGTCTTACCTCCTTCTGGGTGTCAGATAGTGACAAGGATAGCTGTTCCTGCAGTGATATCTCCAGCATACAGCAGATACCCATGCTCACCTCAAAACAGATGTTTTGTAGCTTCAAATTTGAAAACAAAACAAGGTTTGTCTGATTTATCTGTATGGGCCAGACTTTGTTGTTTCCATATTACTTTTTCATTCTCTGAAAAAATGGTGTTGATTTAACAGGGCTGAGTTTCCTCTCCTTTTCTGTATCTCTGCCTCGGTCAGTGTATCTGCAGTTTCTCTACATGCACGGTATAAATTGAAAGACAATGTCAATTCATAAATGAGATTATCTTCACAAAAATAAGTTCATGTAATTTTTTTTAGGTGGGACAAACTATCAATTGGTGGTGGGGGGGGCTGTTGGGCAGGGGGTGTGAATAAAGCCCTAAAATAAAAAGCAGTGGCATCAAATTGACCCTGGCTGGATGTCATGTGCCTGCCAAAGCTGCTGGGCAGGGGAAAAAAAGGATCACAAAATGTTCATGGGGCAAGATAAGGGCAGGTAGGGATCACTCACCAATTACTGGCATGGGTGAATCAGAGTTGACTCAGGGAAATTAGTATAATTTATTATCAATCAAATCATAGTAGAGTAATGAGAAACAATAAGTAAATCCTCAAACACCTTTCCCCCATTGCTCCATCCTTCACAGGGATTGAGTTCTTTATCTCCTCTCATCAGCAGCTCAGGGAACATGGAATCAGGGCTGTGGCCAGTTCATCACATTTTGTCTCTGCTGCTTCTTTCTTGTCAGGGAGAGGACTTGACACTCTCTTCCCCTGATCCCCAGTGGGATCATGACAAAACTAAAATCTGAATAAAATCTTGTAGTAGTCCTTTCTGCAGTAAAATCAATATTTTGGGGTTTTCTGTTTTTTTAGTTTATTAGCCTTGAAAATATTTTGGCTTTTTAAAAATCCATCCTTGCAGTACAGTTTTCTTTCATGTTTAAATTTACATATCTCATAGAATTTTTCCAGTTACTAGTTCACCTAATTTCTTACTCATTTAATGTATTTTTAAGAATTTAAAAAATGAACATGGGATTGTATTTGCAATAGTTCAAAAAACCCCAAAACTCATGGGCAGTTTCAGTTCTTTATAATAAATGCTTCTTGCTCAATTCTTGGTGTCCTCTAACACCTCTTCTAGTGCTGAACCAAGTGTCTTTTCCTTTTACTTGAATACAAATGTAATTCCATCTGTTGTAAAATTATTTTGGTGAGCATCTTTGAATAGTAAAACAAAGCTGGTCAGAATACTTCTCATTTTACACGACTGGTGAGAGGAGGACTGGAGGATATAACATAAACTGCCTACATCAGTCTAAAGCCTGGAAAGTTCTAATTGTGGTGAGTAAATGTTTTTATGTGAGTACCACAGGCTTGGAGACCCTATTTTTTGGCATTTCTCACCTGAGTTTTTTCCAGGTTTCAATTTGTTCTCCTCATGTAGAAAGGCAAGCACTGAGCTGTACAAATTATACCATAACCTAAAAACTATTCAACCTAGAGATTAGATGTTTCTGGAAAGCTGTTTTCTTTAGGTCACTGTGTAGTCATTCTTTCTTGGATTTTGAGGAAAGCTTGCTTTTCTGGGAAGGATAAAAAAAAACCCAACATACAAATCAACCAACCAACAAATAAACCAAACCAAACCAAACCAAACCAAACCAAACCAAACCAAACTAAACCAAACCAAGCCCAAAAAACCAAAACCTCAAAACTGCCCAAAAAATCAGGAAATATAGAGCTGTATGCTTTTTACAAGACCTTACAATGGTCAATGCTACATTTCTTCTAAGAAGTGTCATAAAAGCAGTACTAAGACCTATTTTGCTATTTTGGATCCTAATATTGATTTCTTTTTTGTCTGTAAACATAACACTGCAGGCAATGTGATCAATATGGCCAACTCTATAGTTCTAAAAATCCAGTTCACAAAATTTTTATGACTGCTGTAGTTGCAGGGTTTAATTCCAGGAAGATAACTAATGTGTGACCTTACAGAGAAGACATATGAATATATTCACAACCATTTCCAAAATTTTGTCTTTACTTAGACCTTTATATATCTGGCTTTGGAAGAAAGTGCAAAAACCCCTTAGTTTAATTTGAATCTTGGTTTGGGTTAGACAATATGACTGACCCCATTTTACGGTGGGCTACAAAATCAGCATGCATCCAACAAAATTTTGTATAAACAGAAGAGTAGCTGAAGTACGTTTTTAAAAAGAGTTCTTGGTAAAAAGGTTTTTTAAAGAAATAGTAATTTTTTACTATCCATTTACAGTTTGATTTGAAGCCCTTTGAATTTAAACATGCTAATTGTAAACCAATATCAGGATGGAAGAGATATTTTGAAAATATTTATTAAAAAAAGAGTGAATATAATTTATTTTTATTTTGATATACAAGCATGTATCTCATTAATGTTAATCAGAGGACAGAATTAAAACTAGGTGTGTTTGACATACTGAAAAACATCCCCAAAGAGTTCTTTCAACACAGTCATCTGAAATATAAGCTTTAAACTAAGTAGAATTCACTATTGATAGGTTAAATAATTGGAATTAGGTCCCAAAACCATATTCTTCATAGGCTGGAATAGGATAATAGGATGTAGCTTGCTACTCAGGAACTTGGAAAGAAACTCTTAAAAGCAATAAAGATATTTACTGCACTAAATCAAAAATAAAACCAAAAAAATATGCGTGTTCAAATACTTTGGGACATACTTGGAAAAAAGAAAATAGTAGTTTAGATACTTTGATACTGTCTATAAAGAAAGATGGAACCATTCTTTCCGTAATGGAATGACTTATTATTTTAATTTATCTGATTGCAAAAAGTGGCAATGAAGAATTATTTTTCTTCAACATAACACTGCAGACACCTGATAACTCTATAGATGGAACAAGAGGTTTCCTGAAATCAGATTTACATGTTCACACATGAAAATGGAGTAGTAAATGTATGTTTCTCAATAATTCCATGATCTGCTGAGATCATGAATTTGAAAAATCATGTTAAGGGATATAGAAATAAGATTTGCCAAAAAGTGAGGCAGATAATTTTGGAAGGATTAAGAGAAACTGGCAGAACCGTTTAAAGTCTAGCCTTTCCCTGTACTATCAGGTTTAGAAGATGCTTTGATACTTAACCTAGAGATGAAAATATGGACAATTGTAGGTCCAAATTGTCAATGCCATCCAGATCAAGTTAAAGGAGGCAAGGAACACTCACTGCAGGCTTATAGTATATGATTAGTCTGTAGGCTACATGTATTTGCTTGTTGCCATGAGCAGCTCAAATGAGAAAATCCAAAATTCCTGTAATGGGTTTTATGATAAAAAAGGGTTCAAATTCTGCTGTTATGAAAATTCTGATTTGTTGAAGATGAGAGTATCAGAGTTTAATTGAACCAGTGCATTTTCCTAGGAATAGTTCAGCATCTATTTTCAAAAATATCTTAATATCAGCATTTTCCTGGTTAATTGAGCAAATTAAATATTAAAAGCATGCATAAGTCAGATGCAAAGGACATAAGTAGAAAAATACCCCTAGTAGCGACAATTGGAGCTACAGTTGCTTTGTATAGAATTATTTTAGCATGATAGTTTTGTGTAGTTATATAGCTATATTCACACTTGCATTGAATAAAAATGCCTTAAAGACCTGTCCAGTCATGAAGGGAAGCTGTATGTATTGAGCTTTATCTTCTTACTGTTATGCAACTGCTGTTGTGAGGAGAGAAATTATTTTTTTATCTAACAATATTTTCCCCCTCTTATTTTATTTGTTCATTTCTTCCTTTTGTCTCATAGAAGAGAAAAGTTAAAAGATGACTGACTTCCTAGGGAACAGAATCACAGACTCCCAGAATTAACTAGGTTGGAACATATGCATTTGTTTTGTATTGTTATCTATCTATCTATCTATGTTTTGAAATATCTGTATAGAATTCCTAATATGGATCTTATTCTAAAATTTCTTAAATGGCAATACATAACCCCCTTAGTTTCCTTTGAAAAAAACCCAGGAGGTAGAAATAATTAATTGAATAGATTTATGAACAAAAATCCATGGTGAAAGCTCTTAGCCAATCACTTTCTGGGTTTCAGCCTGTGTGCTTCTGTGCAGCTGAGGCAGTATTTATGAAGGCAAAAGATAATTTTATAGCCCACAAGACAGAAAGTCACAAAAGCAAACAAATTTAGATCTCTCCAGTGTCTCCATCAGTATATGCAATGTTAGGAAACCAGCCTAAATATTTTGGATGGTGTCTATCATTTTAGGGTGATCAGTTTGAGATTCTAAAGACTTAATTGCCTGTGGCTGAATGCTTGGAGTTGCAATATAAGAATCTATTCAAGCAGGGTTTGAAATGTATGATCTGTAAACAGCAATCTCTTTCAAAATGGGCACACAGAATTACTAGAAGCTCTTAGGGTTCTATCTTCAAACTCAGATTAGAGTGCTTCCTCACTTAGAAGGTGTTGTAAAGATATACATCATCTGGCAAAGTCATCAAATGCTATAATGATGGGGCAGTGAAAAGCCCCAGGGTAATCAACAATTCAGCAAGTCTTTCTTCAAAGTGGAATCAAACAGTGCATGATAAATAAGACTTAGGAATGACACTGAAAAAGAGAATAAACTATATAAAAGCTGCCCATTTCATGAGAAGTGTCCCTCTTGGGAACAGGAGGAAGTGGTAGTTCACTGGCAGATGCGTGCAAAAATATCATTAGAGTGAGTTGTGCACAAAAAATGAAATCACCAATGTTTTTAATACAGTATTGTATATGTTAACAAAGCATTTTAAGGCAAGCAGACTGGTTCATGGGGTGACTGCCAGCTCTAACTAACAGCACCTTGTATGGAAGAAAATGGCATCCATGAGTGAATGTTATGTGTTTTGCCAGATGTATAAAACTTGCTCAACCCTCATCTTTTATATAGCTGGGGCTTTCTGACTGCCTATCTTCTCTCCATGTTACTTTCTTCATCACTATTCCATTGTTCTAATTTTGCAAAGACTGTTTTCCTCTTAGGCTGCTGTTCTAGTCCCTGTATGCAGCAAATCCTGTTTCCACTTAATGATGCCTTTTTTTTCTCTGTCAGCCTTTCCCCCAGTGTTCAATTGTCTCCTGGTCTGACTCTGTTCTATTAATTGGTTCTGCTCAGTGCTTTGGACCCATTTAGACCTAGGCCAAATTTCCCCTGCCAGTTCTTGAGGTCTTCTTCCCCCTATCTTTTACTTTCTGCTTTTTGTTCTTATAAATCTCCTAAGTCTCTTTAATAATTTCCCAGTATTGTTCTATTTATTTTCCAAAAAAGTAACTGAGTTCTTTTATCTTCCCAATTTTCATCAACATATCCATTGCCTCTACTATCCAATGCCCACTAGCCTGAGATCTGGAACTTTTAAAGTTTTTAAAGATTTACTTAAACTAAGGCAAGTGCCATGAAGAACTGAATAAGCTACTGCCATAAAAGGGTTAGCTCTATTTCCACTTTGGTCTTATATTCCTACTCTCTCCTTGTTTCTGGCTAGGTGCTCCAGCCCAGTGTGTTAGCTGTAATGGATATTTGGAAACACAATGAAGTAGATCCAGGACCTCACCCAGAAGGAAAATTAGGACAAATTGACTCATTTTGAACCATCTGGCTGCATGGGTCCTAGTACTGGCATAAGGAAGACAGGGCATGGGAAGCAACTCAGTCTTAGATTAAACAGCTGTGGAACTGAAAGTTTAAGAAAATTAAAGCAACGTGATGGCTTCTAAGAATAGAGGTGTTAAATAATGTTAGCAAAGTAAGTCCTGAGCAAGAATTATCGTTCAAAATATTTTTTTCTGACAAATACAGTTATATACAACTACAGACATATGAAACATTTGGCAAATTTTCTTTTTTTTTGTTTTTGCTTTTGAAACAACACCTAATTTTGAAGTTTTAATGCCAAAATTAGGCAGAAGATATTTTTCAAATTTTATTCCCCATGGAAGTTTAGTTGTTTGGGTTTTTGTGGTTGTTTCCTTGGGTTTTTTTTTTGGTTTTTTTTTTTTTTTTGGGGTTTTTTTTTTTGGTTTGGATTTTTTTCTGGGCTTTTTTTTTCTTTATTGTCTGATACTGCTAAGAAAATATTTACACAGTTTTTATCTTACATGTCTGGCTAAATGCCAATCATAAGGCTCATTTAAAAGGTTTATGTTGTGTCTGTCAGCAATTGTTTTTTTTGTCTTATTTTACAGTCTGAAATTCTGAGAGCAACCTCTGTTTAGGACAGGATATTTGACTTAATAGTGTGGTGACTGTGATCTGGAAATTCAAGCAAAATTTCATATACAGACAATCCAGGTAAAATAGCATTAATTGAGGTAAAATAGCTATAATTAAGACACCTTTACCAGAATTTTTAAAGGTTACTAGATACCTAATTGTTTTCACTTTGAAATAATACTCTGAAAGTCCAATGTGGTGGATTTTATTGGTGAAGGATGTTGTGCTTTTCATTCACCCTAAGATTTATACCAAGCTTTGTACATATGCAAAATAACCAAAAGTAACTCACCTAATTTGCAAAGTTTTTATTTGAATTAGTCTTGTATTATCACACTTTTGAGTTATATTTATACTTGAAATGCTGAAAAGAGAGGATCGGTAGGCTGCATCTATAGTTCTAAATTAAATAGTGACCAGGAACATCCTGTATCACCAAACTGTTAGAACAACAGTGTGTGTGCCTCCTTCCCTCAGGTCATTTGTGGGCGTAGTCTGCAAGCTAGAGTGATAATTTCCAGGAATCATTGCCAGCTGGAAGTTAGTAGGTGAATCAGTTTCAAAGGGTAAGTTTAATATTAGGTATACAGGCTGTTCAGGGGCAGCTGGCCTCAGGACTGAAGAATGAACTCAGGCATATTTAGTCTCCTAAATAGAGCACAGTCAACATGGCACACCATGCTAAAAGTGAATTACTATTTGATACACAATTTCCTATATCTGTATTTGATATGTATATTATTTAATAATGTGATTGCTGTGAGTTCTCAAGTCCATGTACAGTCTAAATTTCTCCAGCAGTGAAGTTGAGTAATTTTTGAAATTCAGCACTCTTCAGGAGCTCTTTGCATATTTCCACTTGGATTACATAACACCTCTGAAGATATGCAATATATGAGACTACCCATTTCCTAGGATGAAGAAAAGGGAGTGAATTCAGCCACATTTTATTTCCTGTTTGGCTGGACAAAGTGTAAAAGATCTGATAGCAAATGATATATTCAATATTTTCACATTCATTGCACTGAAATTTCTTTTATCTGGAAAGGAATTTCTTATTTTTTAAACTGCTGCCTTTTTCAGTAGCCTTATACAGTCACCACTTTTGAAAGATGGCTAAGGCAGAATTCTAAGCTGACTCAGGTTTACACTGCAGAGGGCACATATAGTTTAAGCAGTGGTATTAAGAGCTTTTGCTCATGTGCAGTCTTAGTGGTCATACACACTGAGCACTGAACATATTTTCCAGCAGTGATGTGTTATTTGCTGGCCACAGCACTTGGCTGCTGCAGCAGTTGTGTGTTCTCTGCTGCTACCTGAGTTTAATGGGCAGCCCCAGCTGGAAGGAGCCTGTTCCCACCGGGGTGAGTGATCGATCGTTCCTCCAGCCAGAGTGTTCCCACTCATATTGCACTGATTACTGATCCTGAGATCTGAAGGCTTAGTGTTTTAATCCTTTGTTTGATGTAAAAGGTCATGTCTTCTTTCAAACACCAAGGAGCCTTCAAAAATTTTGTGAGCCTGAATATTTGCAGTATTACAACGGCCCTGGGAGACTTGATTTGGAATTGCATGGTTTTTGTTAAAGCTGAGATTTAATTCCTCAAATCTATTTCCTATTTGTGTTGTGACTTTGCAAAAATACTGTGAATATATATTCATTTATTGAATATATAGTATACTATATTGAATATATAGTAGTTAAAGCATTCTTGAGTTATTAGCTTTATTTGAACTGTTCATTGTTGTTCTATATTATTCATGATACTCTATTGCTTTTCTTAAAATAGACATAAGTAAATTTTTTGGTTTTTCTACCTGGGGAAAAGAAATATAGAGGTAGGCCTATATGTTCAAACATGTAAAGTTGCATCTCTAAATAGTCTTTTAACCAGGTTAATACTTATTATATTTGAGTTTTGAAATTTTTTTTTTAATCCTCAAATGTGGAGGTGTATCTGTTATAAATCCTCTAGATAGAAATGTCATCAAATGTTATACTACTAAGGCTTGTGAAGTTTTCCTACACAATGCTGTGGCTAATGTTTTAGGTTTTTTAACCTAATTATATTGTTTCTGTCATTTTACTATAGCATAATGACCTGAAGGCTGTTTTCCCTTTTGGGGCTTTATCAACAAAACTGTCACGTTGCACACCTGATAAAAGCACAGAGCTCTGTGTAATTTGTTTGCTTACAAAGTTGTCTTGAGGAGGCTCAAAGAGCCCAATACCATTGAGAACACGAGGTGTTGGCATGCAGCAAACCAGAGAAAGGCATTGAGAAAAGGAATGCTTCACTGGTTCCCAGAATGTCTCACTGAAACAAGTAGATGTAAACTGATAAATATGTAAATATGTAGTTTTAACACCCCAGAGGATGACTATGTAAACAAACTTTAAATTCTGGTCGGCCATATAATAAATTATTAGTCAGTCACTCCATTTTCCCACAGTAGAAATGTCAGTTTTTATATTGTAACATTTCTCCTTAAAAGAATATATTTTGTAATTGTCTTGTACAGAAAGTTCTGTATTTTTTGAACCTCAGAAAAGTTGATGGGATGCTTTTATACAGAATTCATATTCTGTCTTCAATAAACCTTTGGCCTAAAAAATTCATTTGCTGTGTTTATATAATGAGGTGGGACGACCAACTTGTTCTAATTCACAGATATCTCAGTAATTTCACATTTGTCTTATGTTACTAACAGAGATAAGTGACTTCAGTGAGTGAAATAGGAAAATAAATAAAGGAAAATTCCAGGAAACATAGATGTGATGACACTATACTCATGGAATGACAACTTTGGAGGAACTAATTTCAGAAAAATCTGAGCTGGTCAGCTTTGGTAAACAAGCAGGTTAATTTCTACACTCAGAAGTTCTCTTATTGATACAGATGGCCTTATAAGTGTGTTCAAGGGTTAAATAATATGAATGAAATGATCAAAACAGCATTATACAGGTAATTTTTAAGACTGACTTGGTCTAACACCAGCTGGCAACTAAGCCCCATGAAGATGCTTGCTCTCTCTTCTGGGTGGGATGGAGGAGAGAACTGCAGGAGTGAGAAAACGCATGGTTTGAGAAAAAGAAAGATTAACAGAGAAAGCAAAATCTATACCTGCAAGCAACAGGTCTAATTTTAAATATTTTGAAATAGGGATATGATATTGCATAATCTTGTCCTGTGAGACATGCAAAGGAATTTGAGACATCTGAGACAAATTAGACAAGCTTCAAATTTGAATGAGATAAGCTCATGTAAAGATATGCCTCTGAGATACATGTCTTTACTTTTGAAACTCAAATGGAATGTACATAGGAAACACCCTGTGAGTTTCCCATGTGATGCATATTTAATGCTATTGAGTTCTGCAAGCTTTAGAATTTTACTGGATTATTGGAAAAAAAACAAACCAAAACAAAAGCAGGATGTTTAATTATGCTTCTTGCAGGGATACTGTTACAATTTAATGAAGAAATATGTAAACTATCAGTGTAAGAACAGAACCATAACTGTTTTAAATTTAAGAAAATACTTTTTTAGCTGGTTTATACATTTTGAGAGACACATTTGTATTTTTTTTTTCATGTGAATACCATACCATGTTTTTTGAATTTAGTTCAGCTCCATAATTTTTTCCTTTGCATGCCTGTTAACATTTTATATAAATTTCTTATTGGCATCGCTTGTTCTAAAATATTACAAACAGTCCCCATTGTAGACATCCAGGCCTTTCTTTCTGGCAAAAAGAAATATAAATATGAACACTCTTTCACAGAAAAGACTAGTGTTTGAAGTAAAAGTTTAGTGTTTGAAAGGAGGTGTCTACCAGTTCTCCCTTCTCCCATTTGACAGTAGGTACATCTCCCTTCTTTTCAGACCATGTCACCTCTCTGTGATTTTGTTCATGGATTCCCTAATCAGATTTTTAAAGCATTGCTTATGATACCTGCTTTATTTTTGTTGAACTATTATTTCTGAGGAATTAAGAGAAATCTATCTATCTATCTATCTATCTATCTATCTATCTATCTATCTATCTATCTATCTATCTATCTATCTATCTATCATCTATCTATCTATCTATCTATCTATCTATCTATCTATCTATCTATCTATCTGTCTATTTCTTTATATTTATGTCTATAACTCTGTTCATAGCTTTGTTACTTTTGTTTCAATACAAAGACCAAACCTCAACTGCAATTTTTCACATTCTTTAACCAAACCTTTGTCTTTTGTTAAATAAATTATCCTCTCAAATAGCCGTCTTTTAAGAAAGGATTCTACCTGTTTTGAGCAAAAGAGCTGGAGACACAACATCCACTCTCCTTTTCACATAGCTGAATTACATTCATTTCAACCAAATATTCAAAGCATTATATGTTGACATTCCTGAGTTGCCCATTGGCCCACAGGAAATGTGAGCTGAAAACCGTATATTGCTTCTGGAGAAGCAATGGACAATCTGGAGAAACTAAAAATCTTTTTTCAGAAAAGCTTGCTTTTTTTCTGGTCAAGTCACTTTGATGTGGTGCTTTGTCTTACCTAACAAGACCATATTCACTTGGTTTGGTTGCTTTGGTTTATTTATTTTATTTGGTTTGTTGTTTTTTTTTTTTTTAACATAGTGTGTTCTACTATACCATACTCCACTCAGAGAGGTTCCATGGGGGCATTCATTCCATCCTCATATTCTGAACAAAATTTTTGAAATTTTATTGCCATTGATTGATGACCCTTATTGCAGGGTGGGCTAACCTGTCAAAAAGGAAATCATTTTTGGTAAGTAGTAAATGCTATTACTGTCCATTTAAGGGAAGAACATAGGTAATACTTACAATTATCATAACAGGGTATTTTTTATTGAAAATATGGAGTAGGTCAGTTTTAAAACCATTCAATTTTGGCAAGGTGTTAAACTCAAGAACCATTAAAGTTGAGAAATTCAATCTATCAGTGTTTTTAATAGGTCTCAGAATACCTGAGCAATGTCCAGGACTGTAGGAAAGAGAGGTATTGATGTGCTTACATTTAAATTATTACTGCTTTTAACAGCTGAACTAGTAAAGTAGGTATTGATTCTAGCCAAAAGTCCTTATGAATCGAATGAGTAAAATCTCCTGTTGGTCTGCATATGTCAAGGGACTACCCAGCTATTCGAAATCACATTTTCAGGAAGTTATTCCTCCAAATAATATCTGAAGGTCTGGAAGTAATCTGAGTAATCTCCCAGTTTACAAAGATAAATTAGGACAGATTTAACATTAGATTAGTCCAACCCTATTTAGGAAATGCAACGAAAGCAAACTCAGTAAGATATATCTCTGTGTAGATGTCTTACAGTTGTATAATCATTCTTTGAAATTGCCTGAGTATAGCATTTTCTCACCAGGAAGTAATAAGAGATCAAATATTTCAAAATATGAGTTATTCAACCATAAGTAGATCAGAAAATGCTAAGGAAAGAATTTATGAAGTCCAACAGAAACGTTCCCTTTGCCATGTTGAGCTTGTCACAATTCTGGTAAATTTTTTCTCTTGCAGGAAATACTCCTGTTGTGAGGCCCTAAAGGAATCGTCCTAGAAAAGTTCAACCAAATAACTTCAAAAAATAATGATGTGAGTTTATCCTCTTCTGAGCATGCATTCCCATTTTGCAGAAATTAAACAAAATCTTCAAGAGAAGAAATGAAAGTTAGGAAAGGTGATTTAAATTAGTAGGAAGAAAGTGACTAAATTTAAAAGACACAACATTCTAAGAAGTTATTAAAGTTAGTGAGAATAGAATGATTCTATCTAGGGTTAAGTCACACAGTTAGGAAATGCTGTGACTTACAATACAAATAGCTAAGAAAATACAGTGGCATTATCACTAAAAGTCTGTGCAGACTGAAAAGCCAAAAAGTCCAAAGCAAAAAAAGTCAGCCTTACCTCTCTAAAACGTTTTGTTGGTTTCCTAAATGTTGTGGCTGCATTTTGAGAGTTATCATATATAGAAGAGAGACAAACACAGCCAAATGTGTGAATTACCTGCTCTACCATGTGTGAAGAGAAAAACTCCAACCCATAAAAGAGACCTTCAGTCTGAAAATGTTTTAGGAATTCAACAGTTAAAGGCTTGAATGAAAAAAGAAATTATCTGAGCATGGTTTTGAAGGGACACAGTACTGCCTCTTGCTATAAGAAGGGTAATTAGAGACTAAAGAATGTCTGGGTGAGACTTCCTGAAGAATAAGGTTTGGCTTGCCCTATTATCTGTTTCCAGGTAAGTTCTGCACTAACAAAAAGTATGCCCTCTTTACAAAAAAGCTCTTTACAAAAGCATTGACTGAGGACAACGTGAGGAAAGAAAATTTTTAAAGAGTTAAACATCAATAAAAGCTTGAATAACTATGCTTTTTATTAACAACTCTTATTTCCTGCCCATCTGTTAAGATTTAATTCCCAGATGCACAGACTCTACGTGCTATCTACTAGTCTTATAGGGTGAACTTGGTCTATATGGGCAAAGAGTAAACAAGTATCCACACCTGTATAACAAATTTAAAACAGAGAAACCAATAAAGGGTTTTCTTTTCTCAGGAAAAAAGAAAAAAAAAAAAAAAAAAAGAAAAAAAAAGATAAAAAAAGGAAAAAAAAAGAAAGTTTGATGTTTTCTTTGAATTTCCCAAAAATGTTGGAGAAATTGTCTTTGGATTATGGGTTTATTGATTATACCTCCGTAAAGCTGATTAAATATTTTTATTAGTTCTTAGCATTAAATTTCAAGCTGTAAAAAAGAGCTACATAAAATTTGTACTAGACATTCCAAGGGATGCAAAATACATAAATCAACAACAAAGATTTTCTTTTATAATTTTAAATGGTAGTACTAAATATAAAACTTGTAAATGCAACATGGTTAAAAATCTAAGGTGGAGGAGAGTGTAAGAAATACTTTTGCTGATTTTCTTTAGTTGCTACAGTACTACAATTCACAACTAGATAAAATAGTTACAAAACCTGCCTAACCAGTACTACTTAAACCCGCTGGTTTTTCTTTCCTATGATAAATTCCTCTTGAAAATTAGGAATGCAAATTAGGTTTTTTTCTCTGATGGAAACCAAGATCTTATTAGAGAGAGTATTTGAAGCTTTTATCCATATTCATCATTAAATCTTTAGGTTAAGAGCAATTAGATATTAGACATTAATTTTAGAAGCTTTTATGTTCTGAAGAAAGTTTTCCATGGTGAATATAAGTGCAAATTTTATTTTGTGGGCTATGTTGACTTACTTGTACATCTGACATAATGAAGATTTTTTCCTGATTTTTTTAGAATGCAATGTGATATAAGTTGTGCCACAGTTAAGGACTGCTCTCTAGAAGGGACCAAAATCACAGTAGTGTTTGCTAACAAGGCTGTAACTTCACATGATTTGCACTGTAATTTTGAGGAATTTTCTACATGTTGGTCCATTCCACAAGCTATTGGGAGTAGCTTTGTTAGTTGAATGTTGATCATTTGATCAGGAATTTGCTAGCAATATCTATTCAGTATTCAGTCTTCCACTAGAGAAGCATTATTTATGCTATAATAAAACAATGTAATTCTGAAAATCATTGTATTGGGATATGAAAATATGGGTGAACTTTATTCAATTCCATATAGGGAAATATCTTGATGAGACTGAGACTATTTAGTTGCCAAAATCCACTGAATTTCTGAAGCATCTCAGTTAAAAAAAAAGAGCCCCTGTAGTGTGATTAAAAATTTTAATAAAGCAAAAGGGGCATATACCAGTGAAGATTATTTTTTGCATTTCTTTATACATGAGCCATGGTCCCTAATTATGGAAATTCTTAGACTCTAGACTGGTATTCAGAGATAATGGACATACAACTGACAATTTTTTGCTAAACAGAACCAAATGCATAATCAGGAGTCTAGAAGACAAAATAAAGATGACAAAACACCGGGTTAGAAACAGATGAAAGAAAATTAGAATAAAATCATACATTCACAAAAACACTTACATTGAAATTATCTTTATGAGTCCAGCCATGAATCCAGAACTGTCAAGACTACCACTGAACAATGTCTGTAAGTGCCACATCAACATGACTTTTAAATATGTGATGGTGACTCCACCACTTCCCTGAGCAGCCTTTTCCAGTGCTTGACAACCCTTCCAGTGAAAAATTTTTTCCTATTATCAAATATAAACTTCACCTGATACAACTTGAGCCTGTTTCTTCTGTCTTATTGTTGGATATCTGGAAGGAAGGATCAATACCCAGCTGGCTACAGCCTCCTTTCAGGTGGTTGTACAGAGCAATGGTGTCTCCCCTAGGCTTTCTTTTCTTCAGGCTAAGCAACCCTCACTCCCTCATTCAGTCTTCATAAGACCTATGCTTTAAACTCTAGGTCCTTTTCCACTGAGCCACTTTCCAGGTGCTTTTTCCCAAGTGCATAAATGCTTCCTGGAGTTGTTGGGACCCAAGTGCAGGACCCAGCACTTTGCCTTGTTGAACCTCCTACAAACGGCATTGGCCCATCAATCCAACCTATCCAGAGGCTTCCTACTCCAGCAGATCAACACTTCAGCCCTGCTTGGTATCACCTGCAAACTGACAGAAATCCACTTGTCGAAATCACTGACAAATATACTTAACAGAGCTGGCCCCAGTGCTGGGGGATGCCACTTGTGACTGGCCACCAACTGGGTGTAACTCCATGCCCCACCACTCTCTGGGCTCCATCATCCAGGCAGATTTTTTACCCAGCCAACAGTAAGAAATGCAGAATTCTGTCAGAAAATGTGTCAAAGTCTTTACCTGATGTCCACGGTATATGTTTAAGGTGACCCCCCTCCCTACTTGTCATTGAGAGGGACCTAAAAATGTCATTTTGTGTTCATTGATGAAAAAGTGAAAAGCTGGTCAGCAAACAGAAAACATTGAAATGTTTACCTATTAAAAAATAGTTGTTGTTAGCAGTGCCATCCAGCGGCTATGTGAATAAACTGCAAGGGCCAAGAGTCGTGCAGGAGGGGATTGTTCCAGTAGGAAAAATTTCCCTGGTTCTATCAAAGTATACTTGAAGAGTGGGAATCTCAGCTAAAACCAAACTCTTGGCTCTCTGAGGTGACAATAACAGAGGTGGTCACTCTGTTCTACTTGAAGCTGAGAGAGAACAGGCTTTGGAATATGTGTTTTTAATTTTGCTTTCATAAATTAATGACGAATAGCTTTAGTATAACAAAATATTTGGACCCCTTATATAAAGTGGTCTAGTTTAGCTGCCTTCTCCCAAACCTATGGAACAGACAAAACAGCTCTGTTTTGTAATGTATTGATGTGCCTCTTCTGCTTTCTTATATTTGTCCAGCTATTTAATCCAGAACTTCTAGAGAAAGATTAGGTCCACTTTTCTGTCAGTCAGATATAACCAGACAAGACTCTGAAAAGTCTCTCCATCAAAAGCCACCTAATATTGTAGAAGGAAAGACATAGGGGCAGAGGAGGGAAGGATGAACTAATCAGCAACAAGAAGGTGGCTATTTTAGGGAACAGAACTAGAGAGTCAACTTTACATTTTGAATCAATGAGTAACAACCATCAGCTTCACATTTGTACTGAGGAATCAATGCATTGAACTGATTGAAGGTGCATATGATTCTAGAATGATTTGTAACTTTTTTTTTAGTAAGGTTTAAAGGTTTTTTAAAAGAAAACTTTGCTTAAAGAGAAGCTTAAAAGGAAAGAAAAAATTCTTCTCCCCAAAATTATTTTTCTGCCAAGGGTCAGTAATTTAAAGGGACAACAAAGTGTAAAAGAAAAGTCATTCAACTAGGGTAATTATTTGGCTTTTTTTCCTAAATTGGGATTGCAATCTACAATGCACATCGTTCATCGCTATAATCTTAAAACTATTTTTTCTTAATTAAACTGAACATCTGTGAGTAACTAGAGGATTTATAATCCAAATAAGTTTTGAGAGAATTTGTGTGTATATGCGTGAAATTATCTGTACATTGTATTTATGCTGTGGTGCAGAACAAGAAAGCCTCGATGAAGTAATGTATTAAAAATCCTCTTTATAATTTTTTTTATTTAAAAAAATATAATTTCTCTACAGGTTTAATTTGCTGCTTTTGAACCTTTTCATAAAAACTTTTAAATATTTCTCTTAGTGGAGATGCCTGTTAATACGTGCAACCTTGGGGTGTATAAATAAATTGGATTTGTTTCAAAAGAAACTAAACTACAAGGTGCTGGTGGGCTTCAAATGCTTTTCAAATTCTGGTAGAAATATAAGTGTCCAGGCCAAAAGTTGGTCCTGCAGGCACTGTTGAACAATTTTGCTTATTGTTCTGCAGACTACTTCTGCTAGTTAGGGCATCTGCTATTTTTTCTTAGAAAAGACATGTGAAATCTAACTTCTCAAGTAGAATGTAATTATTCACACATTAAATATCTTCTCCTGAAGAAATTATCCATAGCCTTATTTTTGTGTAAAGTTATTCCATAATTGCTTGCTTTTGTTTATAGATTCCAAAATATTTTCAGCAACTTAACTCTGGAGGGTTGCCAAGTGAATTCCTTGTAATATACTTCTGGAATATGTTATTTGCTGAAAAAGATTTTTTCTGAAAAACTACTGGGATGGGTGGGTGGGGAACCAAACCATAAACTTACCAGGAGTGAGAACCTAAAAAATCTGTTTTAAATTTACCAAACTGATATAAGTTCCATTGCCATATCCCATAGCTAGCTACTTAAATCTTCTAATTCCAAAAAGATGTGTTAGTTTTCTGAGCCTTTCAGTCATTCCCAGCCAGCAGAACTGAGAAAGGGCTTCTTTGCCAGAAGTGGTGGAGTGCTAGCTGTTGGACACCACAGAAATGCAAATCCTTTCAAGCCGTATCATCTCTCTGTGACATAGCTAACACTTCTGATGTCATAGATTAAGTGTAGACCACCAGCAGTTCTGTTATTTTCATCTGAACCCTAAACCATGTTCTTTTCAGCATTACTTGAAAGCATTTAAAAACTTTTATAAATGCCTGAAGTGTGCTGTTAAAAAAATAAAAAATCTGGCAATAGTCATTGTGATGATTATTATCAAAACCTGAACACATGAAAAATTTTGACTTAAGGAAATTGAAATATGTTCTCTTTGAAACAAGACTATCAATGGTAAGACCAAAAGTAGAATAAGATATAAGGAGATGAGGGCAAAGTATGTACAGAATGATTGCTGAAGTCCTCTCTAGTTGCAAAACAAGACTTGTCAATAAAAGCTGTGCACCTGATGATTCATCTCTCTGCATCACAATGAATTAGTGTGTCACAGGATTTCTGGGAGAAAACTCCATTCATTCTTTCTCCATATGCTTGAAATAACTGTTCACCATGGAGTGTACTTCCACTTTTGGCAAAGAAACTAAACTTTTCTTCCAGCTCAAAAAGCTACATCAGCTTTGTGGCATTAGGAGCCAGAACAGAAATCAAACTCTCATGAATGTTTACTTGTCCTTTTCCCCTCTCAAAGCACATGTACCTTTAGGGGGCTAGTTTAGTATACAGATGTAAGAATTGACTTTGTATACTTATTTCAAACAATGTCTTTTAAATTCCACCTTTCCTTATATAAAACTGTATCACCTAGTTGTGGAAGCATATGAAGAAGAAATTAGCTGCTCTATCTAGTTAGAGCTAGTAACTGCTAGAATTAGTTGTGGATCTTGAAAATTGGTATTAGAATCTTCTAATGAAATGCTTGATTGTATCAAGCCTTTGTAAATATCTCCCAGATTTTTAAAATTGCTGATGCTCAGTATATTTTTAGTACAATGGAAGCTGAAGTAGTATATTATTACAGATAATCCATCATAGTTATTTTTACCACAAGAAACAATCAGTCCTGGGCCAAAATTACAGTAATGAATTTCCTATAAGTAAAGAGCATTACCCCACTAAAATACAAGTGTTATTTCTCAGCTGCACTAATTTTCTGAATTTCCGAAAGTTTCTACTTATATAGGAACTTTCTTAATTTTCCTTAAAATATATTGTGCTTTCATGCTGAAAACTGAGCTGAGATTTAGGCTCTATTTGCTTTAATTTTACTTGTACATGAGAAAAATAGAGTAGGAACTCAAAATCCCTGATACCACAAAGAGGACAACCTTATATAGAAAAACGAGTCAGCATATAACATTTCAAGACAAGACTACCATCTTGTGGCCTTTGTGTACAATGACTGGCTGAAGGCACAGATTTTGCATAAAAATGAAAATAACATTCTCTTGTGTTCCTGTTTATTTCTAACAGTGTAAGTCTTTGTGCAAACAAAGCTTATATATCTTTCAATAGAAGCTGTTTTGAATCCAACAAAGACTTATTTGACTTTTTGTATGACTGCCATAACAGATGCAGAATAATATTCAAAAGCACAACACAAATGCTTTGTATAAATCAGAGCTGCTGAAGATGTGTCCAGTTAAAAGAGACTAACACATCAACACAACTGTGCTAGTCTGGCTGTTTGACACACATGGGATAACAGGATGCTGCTTCTTTTTCTGGCAGCAATACTGTTTGATGCTAATAAGAAGCAGGGCAAATACTCAGCTGATTGTCCTCACAAATGCTGAAATTTGTTTGGAATGGACTGCTATGGTTATCTAAGGTGGCTGACTTAAATTGTTTACTACTTTGTGGACTGGATTTAGGTGCATTTAATGTGGTATTAGAATGTAACTTTCATTTAAAGTGAAACTTCTGTCTACAGTATTTCTTCTGTACTGTGTTTGAGAGATCTGCCTTCTTAGCACAAATGAGATCATAATCCTGTGTGATTTATGAAAAATGGGGCAAAACTATCTTGATCATACCCATAAAAATGTTTAGAATTATCCTTTTCAGGGCAGTGGAAGAAGCTGCTGCTCTGGTAGATGACATTCACTACAATCTTATAAATAATATGTTTACAGTTGGCATGTTTTACTGTGTAATGTCCTTGCAAACTTATATTAGCAGGGCTTAATCCTAGTTAATAGCTCAAAAGAGATGCCAAATTTTTGATCTTGCCAACATGGGTACTGATCAAAAATATGATGATAGATGCTATAGATGCTATAACAGCATCTAGTGATCTCTGAGTTGAATTTCCTTTCACGAGAGGAAAGATTTCAGATTTCTTTGCTCACTCCCACTCTGCTACCAGATGCATGCACCTGGGCATTCCAAGAGCAGATCTTTCCAGCACCAGCTGAGGAGAAAGAAACCTTTATGGCCCTTGGGCTTTTCCCTGTCTTTTGTCATGAGGTCACCAGGAGGCCCAGCTGTTCCTTTGTGTTCCACTGGTTGCAGAGGTCACCTAAGCATCTTTTCTGGCTTCTTGTGACTTTAGTGTGAAGCTGTGAGAAGAGCCTGGCTATGTCCTCTGGAGGATGTTGAAGGACAGCTGAACAGAGCTGGATGCAGCCCCATTGACCTTTCTTCTCCAGAGTGACTCAAGTCTGTTGTGCAACGTTTCCTCACGAAATCCGTGTTCTGTCTTCCTGCTCACCAGGGCCTCTTGGGCATTTGCTGCAGCTTGCTATTATCCTTGGTTGTGTGGTGAGTGCTAAACTGGGCTTAACCCCCCTGCCATGGCCTGGCAAGTCTTAGAATTTTCTTTGCCCATACTGATGGCTTGAGTCTGATGAGCAGTATGGTGAGAGTGGTGAGTAATGGAACCAGAATGGGGCTCCTACCTGAAATCAAGGTGTGCCTTTAAAACAGTTGCCACAGGCTATAAGGATCTTCCAATAGAAACCGGGGATGGTGTCAAAATTTTTATTTAAATACAAAAAATTAATTTCTACTGCTTTGTCCCATTGAATGATTCATTTCATAGTAGGAAGTTATCAAGCTGACCAGACAAGGTATAGTTACAGTTTTTTAACTCTCACTTTATAGTACACAAGACAATCAAAGTTGGTGTAAAGCTTTTATCCTTGATCCAGATTCTTGTAGGAACATGAACTATTCAACTTTTGTTTGCTGTTTACCCCTTTCTTGTTGTCCTTATACTGAGCCAAAGTAATGTAGGAGAATGTCCTGAAAAGTTTTAACCATCAGTTTGCTGTCTGTCTTATTGATGAAGAGAAATGAAATCTTTAGTATGACTGTGTAACTTTTTTTTTGCCCAAAGACTTTATTGCTGCTTAGTCTTTGATAGGATTGATTCAAAAAGTATCTATGACTGCTATATATTTCAGTTTTTCATTATGACCTAAAAAGAGTAAGGGAACATATACCACCAGAAAAAAACAACACTTTTTTTTTTCCTAACGCTCGAAAATACTTTATATATAATACAAGGGAAGACAATAGATGCTTATCAGTGTCACTGAAATATAAATTATTATTTTTAATGAAATATTTTATTCCAGCATTAATCAACATTAGTTCTCCAAGGCAAGTGATATTTGTGGGAATGAATTGTCACATTACAAATTAAGAGACCAATTATAATTGCTGCAAAACTGACATTACTTGCTCACAACACAACATTATCTGAGATTTAATATACTTACCTCACTACAACTATTAAAAAAAATTCTCTAAGTAAAATAGGAATCAAATATAAATCAAATAAATTTTTAACTACATGGCTTTGTAGTTTCATTCTATTTAAAAGATATTCATGTTTGTCATGAGTTTGCATTTTCATAGCTTTCAAGACAAGTCTTGATTGCAATCATTTAAAAAAAAAAAGTTAAGCTAAAAAAAAATCAACAAACCCACAATAAAACCAACTAGAATAATCCAAAGAAAGTAAAAGAATTTTCTCTCCACACCTTTCATTGCAAGCTTTCCTGTGTGTTTTTTCTGCAGCTTTTTTTAAGTAGCTCATTTTCTCCACCAAAATGTAGTGCTGCCCTAGTCCTGTATGATTTCATGTTAAATTCAGTAGTATCTATTTAATTCAGTTTCCTCTACAGAGAGATAGGAAATATCTTGGGTTATCAGAAATGCATAAATGTGTATGCTTTTTATAGGAAGATCCAATTTCCAAACATTTAGCTATGTAAAGTGGGTTTCAGCTTCTCTGGAGTACCTCTCATTTACCCCAGAGACTTTGTGTCTTGCAGGAATAGTACTGAGCAATACATCAAAAATATCGTTTTTCATCTGTGCGAAACAGATCCTATTAAAATAAATCTGGTACATGTTCACACCACTCTTCTGGGAGCATGAACACCAATTGGATTCAAAATGATAGTTTGAAAAGTAATTTCATACATCTATGTATCCAGAAAAACATCTAAATTAACATCCTTTAAAAAATGCAGCGGCTGGAAGACACATATAGTTGGCTTTGTTATTGGAAAGGCTATTTTTAATGGAACCTTCATAAACCTGAGCATTAAATAAATACAGATAATAATTTCTGTAAATGTTAATTTGACAAAAATGTGACCCTGTCCAATAAAAGTGTTTTATATCACAGAGTCATGGAGTCATGTTGGAAGGGACCTCTGCTGAAAATGGGATCATCTAGAGCAAGTTGTGCAGGACTGCGTCTGGTTGGGTTCTGACTATCTCCAAGGGCAGAGGCTCCACAACCTCACTGGGCTGGTGTTTCATCACCATCACAGTTAAAATTACGTTTCTAATGTTTAAATAGAATTTTATGCATTTCAATTTATTCCCATTGCCTGCATCCACATGGAAAAAAATATTGTCTTCCATTCAGATGTTTTTGATTGATTTTAAAGATGACAGATGCAGCAGCCTACCTAATTTGAACTAGAGTGCATCTAAATGAGTGAGCTCTATATCTATTCTGAATTATAAGAGCTGCATAGACATTAAAGGCTAAGTTGTTAAAATGACACAAAGTAGTCATCATGAATTAGTGTTTTCATCACACCTTCACTCACACTGGCTTATCTCTGGCTTATGTTCTGTAAGAATAGACTTGTCATGTCCACAATATTTAAGTCTTATAAAACCATCTGTTCTTCTCTGACAAGGAGATTAAGTCTATTGCAAATGTTTTATTTATTGTGGTACTTCCACTGTTCTTCCTCCTATCTTTTCTGTCACCTTTAAAATAATTCTTCCTACATGTATCCTTCTGCAAATCCTCACACATGGACAGTGTCACTGCTACACAAAAGTCAGATTTTTACTTTTCTAGATACTTAAAGACTAATAAAATTGAAAGCATAAAAAGCAAGCCAAAGGAACTTCCAAAGGGAAAATGTATGGATTTTTTTTTCTTACAGAAGTCTTTTAATAGGCCATGGTAATTTTTTCTACAGCTGTTTTAACAACATGCAAAGGAATTATCAATGTTCTGTAAGTAAATTATTGCACTGACTGTTCATAACCTGATATTAGCAAAAAAAATAATTTGAGAATCATATTTCAAAGCAGGTTGACATACAGTAGACTCAGATTTTCAAATGAATTATCATTGATTATTGTGCTTAAAGAGATAATGAATTGTCTTACAACCAGCACCTCTTATCTTCTAATGAACTTTACAGCTCTTCTTCTTTTCAGCATACTAATCCATTTCATATGAATAAATTTTATTCCATTGATGAAATCTTCAGGGTTTAAATGTCATATATATAGTTCCAGAAACACCATCAGATCAAATTAGTCAATGATAATATTGACCTAATCATCAGGGTGGAATTATTTTGTTTACTCTCTGTATTAAAGCCAATATTAAATGCTTTCCTCTTTCAGAAATGCTTGCTAACTTTTTCTTAATTTCTTAGTGTTTGCTTATTTTGATGAGTTGAAAACACATCTATCCCATAAAATAGCTCTTAAATGGCATAATATATTTAGAACAAAAAAAACCAAAAAAACCAACTTTGTTTTCTGGCCTTAAAATTCTTTATTCTGTTAATTATCATTGAAGCAAGTACTGGGGACTTTACAATCACCATGTGATGGAATTTTACCTACGAGGATGATGTAAAATTTTTTTGTCTTACAATAATTGTAATGGATCTTTTGCATTCCTGCTCAGGCTATTGTTTCTATTATTTTTGCTGTCCAAAAAGATTAGCTATCAGATGACTCTATTTTCCATATCTGATCATTTCACAGCTACATTTAATTGATAATCTGTTCCTATTCCAAGATTAAAACTTCCTAGACTTGTTAGGAAATAGTAGAGTTGGGAACCTACTGGTAAAAGAGTTGAATTGAAAGGTGGGCTGAAGTATTTCTGTGGATGTTTTGCCATCAGGATACTTTGTAGTAAAATGTATTCGTTTTTCATATCCTAAATTCATAGATCAGTCACCATTAGTACACTTCTGTTTCCTAGTTAATGCTGGATGAGTGGATGTAAATTTTGCTTCTCTTGCACCTATTTCTGAGCGGTAGATGTCACTCTAGGGCTGACCAAATTTTGCAGGCTTCTTTCTTACCAAAATAATTTGTCAAGTGGAGGAGGAAGGTGCTGAAAATTTTAATTGTTTACTCCTGAAAAATTTATGTTCTTATATGTTAGCTTGAACAGACAGGAATTGCTGTAAAATTCTTGCACTGAATTATGAATTATGGAGAGTGGAATAAACAACAGTTTTCCAGTACCTTACCTGACTGATATCTCAAGTATTTTTCAGGAGATACAGTTCTAGTGAATGCTAATTTTATTGTGTTCAGAAGTCTTCTAAAAGCCAGATAGATGGTTTAAAATATTTATTTTGTTTTAATCCCTAACAAACCCAGAATTTTTAAACTATATGTGCATTTAGACATGTACCTTAAGATGACTCCAATGTGAGGTGTCTGAAGTTGAATGCCATTTAGATAATGTTAGGCTGGCTGGATATCAGCCTTTGCATTCACTTATGTTTAGATAGGGTAGTGTATTTACATTAAATTTAAAATTAGAGCACCAAAGAAAATCAATTGTATGTGATAAATTCAGAACTCTGCTGAGGACAAAACAGGAACCCTGCTGGTATGGGGAGGAAGCAATATACACTAAGCAAATTAGCATATGAACAGTCTATTTAAAATAAAGGTAGAATTTCCATTAGTCCAGTTAAAATAACACTAACACATGCCAAAATATTAAAGACAGACAGGTCCTGATCTCTGAGTCATCAGGGCAGTACAAAGGCTTATGTTTTCTTCTGCCAGGGCTGGGGCCACTCCTGGGCTGGGCATGGGACAGGTCCTGGCTGCCAGGCCCTGCTGTCACCCACCCAGGAGAGCCCCAGGGAGCCACCTCAGTGCCCTGAGAGGTACCACAGACAATGCTTATGTTCCATGGGCTGAGGTGACATGGGATCTGGATCATGAATGGGGTGGAGTGATGCCCTGGGCCCAGGACAGACAGGGACAGAAAGTAGTGCCTTCAAGAGCCTGGAAAAACCACCCTGGAAACACCAGCTATTTAAATGAGATGTTAAAACTGGGTGTTGTGGATACCTGTTCCTTTCAGATGTAACCCTGCCATGGGTCATTTATTAAAAAAGCCATCAATGAACTTTAGGGTGCATTTGCTTTTATTTTGTTCCTCTAAAATTTTGTTTAGGAAAGAATAATATTCAGAGATTTTTATCCCTGCAGAAGACCTCGTGTGTAATGGATGCAATGTTCCCCACTCCACACTTTCTCATTCCAATACCTAAAAATTTCTCTCTGAAATCTGCCAAGAGGGTCAGATCTGCTGTTAAATGCATTTCAAGGCATTTGAGAAGATAAGAGTTCATAGCAAGTTTAGAGCTCTTAAAAACCACAAAAACCAATTTGAAGCCTCTACTGAAACTTATGGAAATGAGAGGTCTGGAAGGCAGGTGACATTATATTTTATTAACTAAAATTTTTGGACAAACAGACTCATAAAAGTACATAAAATATTAGAACAGCATTTTTCTTTAAACTACTGTATACTTACATGTTGATATATCTGAAAAAGTCACCCCAATTTTGGATTAACATGGTAGAATTTAAGTTTGCAGCTTTGATATAGCCAAATGGATGACTTTTCTAGAGACAAGAGAGACCTTTGGAAAGCACAAAATAGATATGCTTAAAAAATGAGTGAAGGCACTCTCCCATTTGTGAACACAAATGCAGTAAACATTTATGGGATTATTCATCTGAGACAATCTGTATCAATTTTTAATGGGGCAGGTAAAATAGCAGCTTGAAGAGAACATTCATCCTACTTTATCTGGTCTGCCAACGCCCTGAATACTGCCAGTCCAATTGCTATATAACTTAGTAACTTTCTGCTCTAAACCAGGACACATGATAAATATGATTTAACTTCTTTCAGAATACTTCTCAAAGAAAATCAGTGTCTTTAATTATTTATCTCATATGACTTGCACAGAGGTATAGGTTTTCTTTTTTTCTTTCTGTAGTGGTCATTCTCTCTTTACAGTCAACATTAGGTAATTTCTTCTCAGTGCCTTTCTAAGTGTGATCAGATTTTTCAACAGTTATAAAATCCTTTAAAAAATTGGATCCAAAACTCCATAGGATGAGTTACAGCCCTTATTTTTTCTAGTGTATCTCCAAAAATCCCATGCTTTTTGAAAATGCTTGCTTTTATGTCCAGCTTTTCTAATAGAAACTCTGTGGGAAAAGATGCTGCCTAACAGAAAACTACTGGTCTCAGCATGAAAAGGCTGTGCTAGAAACTCTTTACTGAAAACATATTTGCTCCTCCCTGGCCAGGACTCCTAAGACATTGCTGAGGATCCTTGGTTTGACTACCTGTGATCCAAGACCATCTGTGATCCATTCCAGCTCTGGCCCCTTGGGCCAGCTGCTGGAGAAGCCTGCTGCCATGAGAAGCACATGCCTGGTTAATTATTCTTAAATGTTTGTACTGTATACTTTCTGTGATCTTTTATTTTGTCTGATCCTTGACCCTTTTAGGCCAAGTAGACAAATCTGAAAATGAAATCTATGGTTTTGATTCAATTGCATGTGAACTCTTTCACTAATATGTAAAAATTTAATGAAAAAAATGAAGTCTTATGTAATTTCTTAAACATTTAAAAGTGACAGTCTCTGTTAAATTGTTTTACAATGTGACTTTAAATATACCTCCAGCAGAGACCTTTACAGATAGTTTGTGAAATCAATGTGTTAGGTAAAATATCTATATATAATTTTTTCCAACTTTGCAGCTTGTTTCTGTGTGTAATGACAGAAGGATGATTCTTTCTGAAAGTAGGCATTTGTACATATTCATTGTGGACCTGTCAAAGATGATGATTAACTGCTTTTTGTGGTGACTTTTGACTGATATGACAATGTAAATCCTGGGAAGCCTTTACATAATTTTCTTCTTAAGCTATGTGTAGAGACATGACTTTTTTGAATGTAAAGAAATCAGAATGGCATTTAAAGGCAATGATATTCAGGACATATATGCATCATTCTAGTATCTAAAAACACAACAAGCAGCTTAGCTTCCCTTTGCTGGCAATATTTTTTTCTTCAAGAACAATTTAAAATAAGGAACACTTAGCTTTGTGGCCTAACAAAGATCCATAATCTTTACATCAAGCACTAGGTGATTAAATACTCACTCATAGCCATTTTAATAGAAATAAGACCAGCAAATTACAGAAGTTCAGAATCCAGCATTCTTTAGGGCAGGATTGTCACTCGACTTAGTGACATCAGCACCAAGTGGCATATTTCCCTGCCCCACAACATGGGTCTTGAGTAGAACAAGCTTTAAGACAGGACACATAGAGAGCAGAAAGATTCCAGCCATGGGATCCTCATGAATTTCAAGAAATACTCAAACAAAGCAGAATATGATCAAGTTGGAGGTCTTTGGGAGAATTTAATTAGTCTTTTCTATGACAACAATCATGTAATATCAAGAAAATTGTTTTTTCATAAAACAGACTATAACTTCTGAAGCAAATGTGGTACTAAGCATACTAAAAAGTAACATTACTTTTGGGGAAAGGTTTGTTGCAGTTTGTGTTTTCCCTTGGAGTGACATTTAAATCACTTAAGCAGTGCTGTGTTGTTTATTTTTAAACCAAGCTGAAGATTTATTACTGTAAATAAACTAAATGAAAGAGTAGCATGCACAAAAGTCAATAATTTAGGAGATATGGCATCAAGACTACAGCAAGTAGAATTATCCTATGACATTGTAGCTGTGGTAAACAAACTGCAGCAATCGATAATGAAATTAATCAACTTCAGATAAGTGAACAAAGAGATTTGCCTCAGATTTCAGGTCAAAACCCAGTCAAAGGCTTCCTCCTCCAGCTGATGGAAAAGTGTGTGTCTGTTCAATCAAATCCTGAATGAGCAACTGATGAGATTAATCCACATGTACTTAAAAGATGGTAGAGCTCTTCAGCATGGGAACGTGCACCTCATATCTAAGCTGATCTTACTAAAAATACAGGATCAATTATGGATGTTGTGCCCAACACTGGTATGGTCCATGGCTATGGTGGGGTGACAAAGGAGGAAACATACTATGCCAGCTGTGTTTCTCCTTTCCTTCTTCTCTAAATATTTTGTGTGTGGTAGATAGAAACTGAGAAGGTGAAGAAGAAGCCCAGGGCACTGTTTGTGGGCTGTGTGCAGATGCAAAGATCAACAGAGAAGAAAACATAACTCTCACTTAAAAGCTTTGAAATGGAATTCTGTAGTGCTTGGGACTACAGTTGCCCTGCCAGCCTGTTGAAACCATCATGTCTATGGCAAGTTGCACTTTTCAGTAAGCATGTTTTTGTTTTCTACCCCTCCATTCTATTCCTGTACTAATAGTGAGAATGTAACTCGGGAAGGTTACTGAAAGCAACTCAAAATCTCAATGAGCCATTCATCTTTGCATTTGTACTGGGAATTAAGTAAAACTTTTAAAAAATGCTTAATAATTAATATTGGTGGGTTTTCTGCTCATACAGACATTTCATCTTACCAAAGATTAGAAAGTATTTCTGCTTTCATCCCTGTGGTTCTGAAAAAGTCACAACCTAAAGGAAGATATTTTAGGCCCCCCCATCCTCAAACTGAAAAATATGTACTAATGCTGTTTCAATATTATCATTGAGTCTCAGATAATTTTCAGTCTTTTTAACTGAGTTTATGGACATTTCTATGTGGAGAAACAAGACGCAAGTTTTCATTTACATGGACAAAAGTAAAAGCTGTAACCATAGAGGAACCAAAATGGAGGGGTGGAAAAAAATCCCTCATGGTTTCTGGTTTTGTAGGAAAAACTTTCAGAATTTTTCTGACTTGTGTTCTAGATCCTGTTTTATGAATAATTTAGGGTAGCCTTACTATCTAGGTTGGCAGATTAAGCAGTTGGTCTTACAAAACAGAGAATATCAGCTGTTGGAGAAGAGAGCACGGTCCTTTGCAGTTTAAAGATACACTTGAAACCTTTTGAAAATTAAAGGAACTGTTGGTAGTTGGGAGTCAGCTGGACCAGTTTTTTACTGAATGACTGTAGCCCAGCCTGCAGAGGTTCAGGAAGAATTGTAGGCTGTGAGAAGATCCCATGCTGGAGCAGAGAAAACCGTGAGGAGGAAGGAATGTCAGAGAGAAGCTCTTACAGAGCGACAGCAGTCCACATTCCTGATCATCCTGCTTTGCTTCTGGGAAAGAAGGTAGAGGAGTCAGGAGTAAAGGGACAAAGTCAAGCCTGGGAAAAAGGGGGGAGCTTTGTCTACCTGCTTCTGACCACCCAACTCAATTTCTAATTGATGATAAATTAAAATAATTTTCCCCAAGCTGATTCTGTTTTGCTCACCGCAATAAGGGTTCCAAACACACCAGAGTACATATCCTTGTACTCAGTAGCCTTCAGTGAACAAATCCTTGAAAAACAGAAAAAAAATCAAATTGCTTTTGCAACCCTTAAAAGAATTTATTGTCTTCAGTCCCCTTTGGCTGTTTTCCAGATTACTTATCCATCATGTGAAGACTTTTGTTTGTTACTGCCATCCATTAGTTTCATCTGATATCACCTAATTCTATTTTTGGAACTGACAGTGAGAAATGGATTTCTACTTTTTCACTGCCCCTCATGACCATGAAGACTTCTTTCATATCTCCTTTAGTCATCTCTTCTTCCATTTCCACTGTTCAGTGCACAGAAGCCATTTCTAGTCACTCTTGTAATTCCTTCTCTGTACATCTTCAGAAATTCCTTTGAATCCTTTCTCAGAGGTGGGGGATCAGTACCCATAACAGCACTGTAATCAGAATGCTACTGAACCATGGATTCACAGTGTGCCATAAATCCCCTTGTTTCCTTCTTTCTCAACAGCTTCTGGCTTTAAAATGATTATTTTTGATAGCTTCTGAATAGTGAGCCAATATTTTATATCTATCTATTATAGTTCTAAGTTTTCATCTGAGCTGTCAGTCAAAAGACCACCATTTTATATGTAACATATCCAATGGACAGCATCTGACATTTATTTTAAATTAATTTAATCTGTAATTAAAAAAATTAATTTCTTCTCTTGATCCTGATTTACCTTTAGTAGCTTAGCATCAATACCAAAATTTGTCATATGATTCACTCCTTTTGAAATTATGCTGAGTTGCACAGATTCCCTTGGTGATCTGAGATGCTACTGTTAACACCCTTTACTGAAAAAAACCCCCTCCTGTCCCATTTTTCCAATGTTTTGATTAATTATTCATCCATTCTTCATCCTGAAACTGCCTACACAGGTCTTTATGACATAAATGTACTGTGAGCAAGTAAATATTCACACTCTGCAGAATGGAGTAAGCCATGCTACAACTCCTGACTCGGCTGGGCTCCAAAACCTAACAGAACACAGGGATCAGCTTCTGTTTCAAAAAACAGAAATCTGTTTTGACTATGTGCTATTTAGCTGATGCACTAATCATTATCAAGTAACTAATTGCAGGGCTCAGTGTTTTCAGCTATATAGGAAAATATTTTCTATGGTAGAAAAAGTAAGGGCCTCAATGCATTATTTCTGAAATAAAGAGACAGAATTAACACTTTTCTGTTAGTTGAAGATTTTGACTAATGGTCTGACTACTCCTAGAAGAAGAGATGTCTTAAAAGAAGAATTTCCGTAGGTCACTGTTAGGTGTTGTAAGTGTGTGTGTAGTTGCATAGCAGTTGTATGTGACAGAAGGCTAATGTTTCAGTCAATTTTTGGCATGAGATAATTTTTGAATAGCTTACCAAGCATAGTCACTGAGGGACAGTCATGTCTCAGTTGCCATGCAACTATGTAAATTGCAGGAGAAAAGAGCAGATGTTAGTCTTTTTATGCAAAAAATATAGTTAATGAAAAACATGCTTCATGAGAAAAATGTTTAAATGCATGTCATTACTAATGAAGATGTAAATAATTACTGTGGCGTTTTTGTGAGACTTGTATTTCAGTTAAAATGTGAAACAAAACATAACATGCATTTCAGTATGTATTTCAGTATGTGTTACCTAAATATGTTATCCAGTTCAAGAAACAGAAAGGCAAAAAAAATCTAAACTTGTTGTTCAGAATGCAAACTGCAATATTGGTATCAATTTGATGATATGAGATATTTGTTGAAATTTGCTATGGATTTCTAAGAATATGGAATTAGTGACTCAAACCTGGTTGATTAATGCCTTCTGTTCATGCAGAAATAAATTTTCAAACAACAAAGTTTTGTAAAGTAATGTAATCCCATACCACTGCCAGCAGCTGTCATATGTTATAGTACCTTCTTCTAGTGTAGTATTTCAATCTGTACTCCATTTTTAGGGAACCAAACAAGTGAAGATATTTAAATTTTAATTTTTAGTAGGAATATACTATGCTAGAATGCAATTTTCTGATTTGGGGTCCACAAAATTTTACCAGGATCTCTCTCTCTTCAACTGAGTTAACATCTTAACAGACACTATTCTGCAGTGAAAAGTGTGGAAGATGAGTTTCTTTTGCCAGTTTAAGAATCACATGCAGAGCATTAGGTATAACCATAATGTATTTTAAAAATTAAGATGTGCAAACTATGATTATTCCACAGATTGACTCTATTGTGAAGCAGAGAGAAGATGAATTCAGGATCCATTTCTTTCTAGTTATTAAACAAAACTCAAGCCTCTGACATCACCTTCTAGGCCCACCATTCATCTCACCTAAAATTTTGGCAAAAATTCTAAAATTTAGCTACTAGTTATTGAAATGTCTAAGTCCTTACTTAGGTGAGAAGAAATGTAGAAGTAGAAAGAAGTAGAAAAATTTTCTTCAGGCAGAGAATTTTTCTACTTATCCTGGACATCAAATGTCCTTGAGAAATGATGTCTTTTTCTTGACTGTAAAAGGAGTTTTGGAAGCTAGTTTTAAATGGGTAATGAAAATTCAGATAACTTGAAAATGTAAAATCTATTTTGAGCTTTGATTTTTCACAGCTCTAACCATTGTTTATGTAGATATGTATTAGAAACCCTGTGGGATAGTTCAAAATTATGTTTGAAGAGAGATAAATAAAAGTACAGTTCACATGTTTAGGGAACAGCTTATAAATCTCACTTTGAGAATTCCTTATATTGCAGCAGAGTGCTCTTTGGAAAAAAGTACAAGGAAATATGAGGATGTGAATGTGTATAATCTAAAACATATTTCCTTAGGGTCTGGCTATGGTAAAAGACATTTATCTTAAAGCACTTTGTTTTTTACTTGCAATTCTTTCTATGAGGTTTATAGCACACCTTTTGTTTTGTGTGTTTCCCTGGTTGCACCTTCAGTAGACCCATGTATCAGGAGGGAGGTACGTATGTGCTCTTAAATGTTTTTCAGACATGGAGGTTTAATATGACTGAAAAAATTGGTCTTTCTTTGGACCCCTGTTAATTGGTCTTTTTTGCTAAAATGGCATATCTGAGATTTTACTTCCACAGTTTAGATAAATAAGTGAGCCTTACCAAGGTTTAACAAAATTAAGTTCACAGTGCATCCTTCAAATATCACAGACTCATAGAATATGCTGAGTTGGCAGAAATTCACAAGGATCATCAAAACTAACCCCTGGCCCTTCACATGATCATCCCCAAAAGCCACACCATGTGCCCAAGAGCATTGCCCAAACACTTAAACTCTGACAGGCTGGTGGTGTAACCACTTCCCTGTGGAGCCCGTTCCAATTCCCAACCACCACCTGGGTGAAGAACCTTTTTCCAATGGCTAACCTAAACCTCCCTGACACCACTTCAGGCCATTCTCTTGGGTCCTGCCCCTGGTCATCACATGGTGTCTGTCTCTCCTCTTTCCCTCTTGAGGAAGTTGTAACTGCAATGAGGACTCCCCTCAGTCTCCTCTTCTCCAGGTTGAACAGACCAAGTGACCTCATGCAGTTCCCCCTCAAGGCCCTTCACCATCTTCTATATTGGGACTTCTTGTTTATTCAGAAAGATTTTGATTTTAAGACATTTCTTTCTTTAAGGAAATGACCCGGGATTTTTGTACAATAACTTTCCTGTTTGCAATTATGCTTAGGGATTCCATCAAAAAATGAAATGTCACTGGTTGTATTTAAAAACTTTATAATTTGAAAAGTATAAATCTCACAGTTATTCTCTGCTTTTGAGTCAGGTTATAAAATCTTAAAACTGTGACATTATATTCAAGGTTGCTGCTGTTTCCTTTCATATTTTGCATATGTTTTTTGCATTATGCTTCATCTTTAATCCTCTGTTTTCCTTCCAGAGGTGAATATTCAACATGTGTTAAAAGTTAATTCAACTAGGGAGTTTTTAATTTGTAGGATTTCTGAAAACATTGATTATTAGTTTCCCCTACTTCTTCCTGTGTCTTGCAGTTTTGGTTTATATCTCAGGAATGCCATCACTATCTTTGACCTGTAGTCAGTGAAAGAACTTTAGAATTTCTCAGCATCCATTGAAAAAGTCATATGGACATGCTTATTTTATTTAACCCAAGAATTTGATTAATTTAAAACCTAAAATAAAGCACCTCTAAAAACATTTGATTCTCTTTTCTGGTAATAAAAAAAAAGAGCATGCTTAAAGCAAAACTCAGGTTATAGTTAAAGTGGTATTTTTTTTCTTTCTAGGTACAGTTTAGCACAGATATTTTATCATGTCAGCAAAGAGATGTAAGAAGGTTCTTACAACACAATTGCAGATAATAGAACATTACTATATGTTTATGTATCTGATTACAATGTTGCTCCTATCAGGCTGCAAGAGGAAGGAAAAAGCTTGTTACATACCATACCTGAAGAATATGACTGTCTCCCTGTACGTGTTAGTGAGAAATGCCACTGTACTACATAGCTTTGCATGTGTAAGAATTATATTGAGATACCAAAATAATGTATTGCATCAATAAACTCCAAGGGAAAAATTCTTTTCCATTAATCAGTAACCAGGAAATTTTCCATCATGATTGGACATCCTAGTGAAGTAATTAATTGGCTTGGGTTTTATTTCTTTTCACAGAATGGAGTTGAAATTGTAGCATGGCTTTGCATTATGTTGTCATGTGTGCCAAATATACTACAGAAAATATATTTTTATTTGACATTCAGTATCACATTTTTTCATAAATGTAGGCAGGGCAATTTTCTAGGAATGTAACACAATAAGTGTATGATAGCTCTGGAAGAGCAGCCAATCTGAAATACATCCTAAATCTTGCTTTGTTATTACAAGACCACCTGGATTCCCCTATGAAAAGCTGACAGGTATTTTTGATTCAAGAAGTTTCATATTTTTCATTCTGGCTATGTCTTGAAACTAATTTATTATGTCAGTGTGTGAAAATACAGGTTTGAGAGAATCAAGGAATTAAATATTTAGTATTTAGCTTAAGAGGGAACATCTGCAGGTCTTTTACTTTCAGAGTAATGCCATCAGAAATGACTAAATATTTTCCAAATAAATAATCAAAAGTTATATATTAGTATTATATTAATAATATAATACTAATTATACTAGTATTGTATTTGTCTGGTTTCTGAACAAGTAGACATTTGCCAGCTGTGAATGGCAAGTTGCATAATCCAATTAATTTTTGTAAAATATTAAAATTTTGTCATAAAATCATGTTGCATATTTACTAGTGGTGACACAGCTTAGTCTACTCAAGCATTGTGCATGAGAAATTTAAATTGAAAAGGATTTTTATACATTAAATGTATAAAAAATTTCTCACTAATACTGCAGAACTTTTCATGTTCTATTAGACATCATAATATATTAATATTATTCGGGATAGTGTTATAACCATTACTTTATAAAATCAATTTAATAAATATGATATTGTATTAGAAATTGCTTTCATTTAACCTTGGGGTTGCAGTACCTTATTTGCCTTTCATAATAGGAGGACATGGTATAACAAGTCAGATAGGAACTCTTTGTTATTGGAGAACTGTCAAATAAAAACCTACAGTAAAAGAATAAGGATTTATTCCTTTATTCTGATTCTGCATTACTTTACAGGAGCATAGCATGTAACATTTCTTTTTCACTTAAGAATATACCTGGTAATATAGTCTTAATTCAGAGAAAACAAACTTTAACTCTGAAAGATTTCTAATGTTAATTTTCTTAGAAAAAATGAGGTAATAAAGGGCCAAATACCAATAAAGGGGCAAAAAAAAGTGTAAACTGATACAAAATATGGTAATCAAAATAATTTCATTAACTGTTTTTAACATTTGCTTATTGATTTGTGCTGAGAACCATTGATAACATGCAGGAAAATATTTTCAGCTCATACTGTATACAAAGTGTGTCAACATTTTACACAGAGCAGCTTATGTAGCTCAGTGCAGAGTTCTGCTTAAAAAAAATGATGATACCATATGGCTCTGTGCTGCTCAAAGCCTCAGCCTCCACTTCCACTGCTGAAAGTTGTTAATGTCAAAACAGATAAAGCACAATGTCACTGAAGCAAATTACCTTAAGGCAGGCCTAACATAGAAGGCAATCTATCATTTAAAGGGACAATTCTCTTATGCTTATTTAACATTTTTCTGATGTTTTGCAATTTGAGAATTTGTGGCTGACACACTAAAGAAAGAATTAAGCAAAAGAGTCTGAGACTTACCTAATTAATATTTTTCTATTACAAAGCAATTTCCCATGATCAGATGGGCATAGATGAGAAGGGTAATATTCCATTCTCATAGTTTGCTGCATGGCAGAAGTCAAGCTAAATTTGTAAACCAGTTAATATAATGACCCCACTGAATGTCAATGCCAGCCCCTAAATCCCACTCAGCCCCATAAGAGAACTTCCAGACAAGATTTTTTACAGTTCAGTTATTATTTTCTGTTAGGTTCAGTAACCCTTAATCATTCACTGCCTTACAGAACCATGTAGAAGTTCTGCTTCAATGCCAAGCTTCTTTGTGCCAAAACATAGGAAGAAACAGCACTTGCCCCACAGATCAAACTTTCAGAGGAAAGGTATAAAAAATGAAGAATCAGTGACCATGAAGTCATGTTGTTATGCACTGAAATAGTGCAGCATTCATCATTATTCTGCTACATAAAGAACTATTTTTAATATTTCAGTCCATGGAAAGCAATAGCTATTTGCAATGTTTATAAATTAATTAAAGACAAGTTAGGTCTACTAGTCAGAATTTCTTTGAAGTACAGTTTTTAAAAAATGGGTGTCAGGTATGATTTGGCTTCTGATTTGTCCATAATGTACCAGAAAGTAAAGCTGAAGTTCTGAATGTGTAACATTAAGGGTATTTCAAAATTTATTAGTTCAAATGGAATATATTTTCTATTCAAATATATATATTTTTGTTGTGTGCTGTTTATTTCAGCATTTCTGTCTTGGACTGCATTCTTGGTTAAAATGTGAAAGAGGAAAATCATGTTTCTGAGGGGAGAAATGTTTTACTCTTGGTATTTATATTTCTCCTCTCTGCATGACTCCATGTTTGTAAACTGAATTTATGAACTTGCATCAAAGTAGGCTGAATTCTCTGATATTTACAGTACCCTGAAATTTCAGCCTCAGCAGTCAAGTCATGAATCTTTCACATTTTGTATCATTTAGTCATCAATGTCTCAATTTCTTGATTGATAGTTCAATATTTTATTATATGTTATATTAGGCTTATAAATGGAATCTTAGATCACTGTGCATAGAATATAAGTTCTTCAGTTTTGATTACAGAAGCCAGAAAATGCTGCATAAATAATTTCAAAGTCTGAAAATCAAATTGTATTTTCTATTTTGAAGTGTAAGCAAAGATCTGTCACCATAAAACCCAAAGTCATTTAGTTACAATGGTATAAACTGTAAAATGTAGACTTTAGAGATAGCAGCATCAACTTATATATTTAGCACATCCTAGCTTTTAGAGGAAAGAAGAAAAGGATATTTATTAAGAGAAAACAATACTTATAACCAGAGGAAAAAAAATGTGGGGCTTGGGTTAGGATTGAGCAGGTCTCAGATTTGGGACCTTGACTTCTCTTTTGGGCAAGGGTGCACACTGACTGTTCTCTATCACCTTCTTGCCCTGCTTACCTTTGTGAATTGTTTCCAAGAAAAGTTGATGCATTTTTTTCTCTAGTAATACCAAGAGTTGCTCAGATCCTTCTTGATTTTCTTGAATCTAGACTTTATTCATATTTCCCAACCCTAAGGGAACTCTGCTTTTAACGAAGACCTCACAACGATATCATCCAGCATTTTTAACCATCCTGGGTATCTTCTCACCATCAAGCTGATTTCATGGGCTTGTAGAACTCCAGTTAGCTTAAGTGGCCTTTATTTAATTTTTCTGCAGTGGGTTGCTTCCCCTATGCCACACTGCCTTGAGGCCAAGATCTGGAAGACTTGAGGAAAGATTTATCACCAAAGACAGAGACAAAGAAGCTAGCTAGCAAGAACCTTCTCTATTTCTGTGTCTGTTGTCAAATAAAGTTCTATAAGTATAGGAACATACTATTTCAGTCTGTCTTTGACTGGCAAAATGACGGTAAAGGCCCTCCCTGTCCTTCCCTTCCACTGTCAAATTCAACTGCAGTTAAGCTTTGCCATTTGTTATTCCTTCTTTTCATGCTTGGGTGATGTTTCTGTATTCTTGGTTGAGCCTGGATCATTACAACTATGTTAGTTTGTGCACAGCCATCCCAAGAACCTATCATTTGTAAAAAACTCAAATATATTTTATACTTGCCTCAAGAAAACAACTTCTATTACAAAATGTTGCAAACTGATGATATTAGTTTTGATTATTGTTGATGAATTAAAGCCAAGGACTCTTAAATGAGTCATCTAATCATGTAGACTTTGCACGTATAATGACATTTGTGATTGTTAATAAAAGACAGATGTGGAAAATCTATTATAAACATTACGCTCACATATGTTGCCCTTTACTTCATCATGCCACAAAGATTTCCCAGTTTTAAGTGGATTTAAGCAACATGCATAATTCACAAAGTAAATGAGCTGAATAGTCAGGATGCAAGTAAGATTTATAAAATGGCTGCAAGTAAGGTTCAAATGTATAACCTGAGACTGTATGTTTAAAACAGTGGTACTTGGCTTGTTTCAGCAAATCTAACAGAGCAGTGATTGCACTCCTGTTTCTGTCAGTGGGCCTGATTCTACATTCATTAGTGGCATTTAATATCCTACTTTGTGTGTAGCCTTTGGTGAAATTAAATCTGTATAATTATTCAGTGTAAGTAAAGGTAACGAATTTGAGCCCAGTGGGAATGTCTCAAGAGACAGCCTATCATTTCTTGATGTATTGACACTTATTGCTTGCTGGCTTCCATCTGTTTCTCAGTTTAACAAAAACTCTGTTCATGAAGCTTTTAAATGTTTCATTCTGTTAAATTTGTGAAAGTCAAATTCAAGACATGGCTGAATCAAACAACTGAAATGACTTCCAGTTACTAAAGATGAAGGAAGTATTTCCACTACAAGCAGTTGACGACGAGTAAATCTCTAATATCCTCAGCATGAGCTTGCATTCATGACTTTACACTCTGTACAAACCCAAGATAGAATAATCCTTTTTTTGCTGATATCTGTGTTTCTGGTTGTTCTGTGTTTGGCTGTGGTAATTTCCTTCACAGTAGGTAGAATGGGGCCATGTTTTGTATTTTGTTGATAACACATTGTTGTTGAGCAGGGCTTATGGAGTCAAGGCTTTTCTACTCCTCGTGCTGCCCTGACAGTGAGAAGGCTGAGAGGCCATCGTCTGTTGGGAGGGGACACAGCTGGGACAGCTGACCCAAACTGACCAAAGGGATGTTCAATGCCATATGATGCCATGCTCTGCACAAAAATCTGTGAGGGAGGAAGAAAGAAAGAAAGGGACATTTTGAGTGATGGCATTTGTCTTCCCAAGTTGCTGTTATGTGTGATGGAGCACTGCTTCCCTGGGGATGACTGGACATGGGAAGTAGTGAATTAATTCTTTCTTTTGCTTTGCTTGTGTACATGGCTTTTGCTTTGCCTATTAAATGATCTGTATCCCAACCCATCAGTTTGCTCACTTTTCTAATTTTCTCTCACACCACATCGGGGAAAGGTGAGTGATTGGCTGTGTGGTGTTTAGTTTCCACCTGGGATTAAATTGCAACACTGGTAATGTTCTCCTCTTGTTATAATAAATTTGAAATTGTCAGACAGAAGACATTATATTGGATATTCATGAAGATACCTTAAAACCACATATTACAAGACTGAGACCTGCTTCATCTCCATTCTTTTAAAACACTAGAGATAATTTAACAAGTGGTCAGAGAAGATACATTGTTCCACAAGAACACTTAAAAATTGGGCTGAAGAAATTCACACATTTTATGTCAAAAGCAGAGCAGGATGATGAAAAGTGAAATAAATATTCAAAACGTCCTCCTCGCCCCACCTTCTTCCCAACACTACCTCTCCCCCTGCAGTGGCCCAGGGAGACAGGGGGTGGGTGTGGTTATGGTAATTGTTCCTGCTGCTGCTCAGGGAGAAGGGTCTTCCTCCTTCTGCAGTGCAGGATGTCTCCCACAGGAGATAGCGCTCCATGAACTTCTCCAGTGTGATTCCATCCCATGGGCAACAGTTCTCTGTGAACTGCTGCAATGCAGTTCACTCTTCCATAGTGTACAGTCCTTCAAGGACAGCCTGCTACACCATGAGCCCCCCAGAGGGCCCCAAGTCCTACCAGGAAACGTGGTCCAGCCTGGGCTCCTCTATCCCTGGCTCTTCAGGTCCTGCCAGGAGCTTCTTCCAACCTGGGCCTTCCACAGGGTCACAGTCTCCTCTCAGGCATCCACCTGCTCCAGAGTGGGTTTCCTCCGTGGGCTGCAGGTGGATCTCTGCATCCCCACAGTCATTGCTGAGCTGCAGGAGGACAGCCTGCTATCAAAACCTGGTCATGTAAACCCAATATATAATCTCTCCATGGATTATGTAAAATAAATTTAATAAAGGATAAAATGGCATTTCTTTGGCCTTGATGGAAAAGGTTTGATCTCTTATCTGAAGTCATCCTTCCAGTAGTCTTTACAGAGTAGCTTTATATTTCAGTTTTCTATGCCCTGAGTAGAATAAAAATTTTGAAGTTTACTTTCATTTATAATAGCCCCTCATATTTCTGTTTCTAAAAGTAAATTTTCATACAAAATTAGAACCAGGAGAAGATAAGCAATGATTTTTTCCTGTATTATCTCTAAGGAAAAAAATAACTTTACAAAATAGATTACATTAAAATCTAATTTTAGATTGCTAAAATATTTTACTTGCTTTTTATTCCTAACTCTTTCCCCATTGTAGAGGGGAAGAGGGGGTTATGAAGAAAATATTGCATTCAGGTCAACTTTATCTCTCTTGTACTGCTTGTTTGCTTTAAAGAATACCATTCAAGGTGTCATATATCCCTGTTCTCTTTATCTGCTAGAAATCCCAGTTTGAACAAAATTTCTGAAGCACATCATAGGAATCCCTCTGGGGAAAATGAGTCATCAGGACCTGAACTGAACTGCAAAAGGAAATAAGTATTAATTAGTGTTCTTAATGAACATTATGGCCTGAAATAAAATGTTAATTTTGGATAAGTTAAAATACAGAAATCTTACTCAATATTTTCTCAGTAGAAACAGGCTCACTAGAAACAGTATTTTCCATACAAATCTTGTGGGAAACCTGTTAACTTGTTCTAATTATCACAGATTGCCTTACTCAGACGTTGTTATGAAACAACAAATTTTGAAATAACAAACATAAAAGGCCTCTGATTACAAATTGCACCACAGGCAGTACTTTGGATAGTGTTTTATTTATTAATATAGAGATTTTTAACATAAAGGCAAGTGATTTTGTTTTCAATTTGGAAACAAGCATTCTGTCATTCTGTTCTGAGAAGTACAGAATGAAAAAAATATTAGAGTTTTATAATTGGACAGGTAGTAGATTTTCACAAGAAAGATCAAACATTCTGGAAAAATTAGTTGTTGCATTAGTTTCTGCAAGATCCTAATTGTCTTGATAGCACTCATAATTTGCATTTTCCTGAAATATGATGACTTATTAAGCTCCATCTGTCATTTTTGACCTTATTATTTCAGAAAGCTGCTCTCAGTAAACTTTTCCACGTCTTCATGACATTGCACTAAAATTTCAATTTCTGCCTGTAACTTCAAAGAAAAAATAAATCTATGGGCAGCTTGTCAGAGTTTATGATGTCAGCATTTCACATTTATGAGGGAGAAAGGCAATGTATTGGTTTGGTTGTGGGTTTGGTGGTTTTTTTTTTTTGTTTGTTTTGGTTTGGTTTTTTTTTCATTGAAATTAAAATCCATGTTTTGAGCATTCTGTTTATCTTCATGACAGGGTTAAGCAGTGTTGGACAGGTAGCAGGGATCTTTCTTTTCAAGTACTTATTGAGCATTTCAACAAGAAATCCAACCCAAGAGACAGTATTGCTCCACATGTGTCAATAGATAAGGGAAATTCATCCAGCTGCACATTCTGACAGTGATTTCAGCCCAGCAATGCACAGTTCCTGTGTGGTAAACAGAGTGTCAAAATTGTAGCCAGCACTGTCTGCACAGTGCTCATATCTACCCTGCCACAGGCAGTGAGTTGAATCTGTTCCACATTGAGGAACTTCTGGTTTATTCAAACTTATTCACACTTTAAAAGCAATCCTTCATCTCTGTGAGCTTCTGGATGTTTTCATTCTCAGTAAGCTAGGCAGAAAGCTGATTTAAATCATCGCTAGAACACCATGTGATTAAGAGAATTTTTTTCCTCACTTAGAATATGTGCAATGTTCAGATTTCTTTCTTTGTTTTCATAATGATTTAAAACCCCTTGATAGAGAATCCATATTAAAAAACTCTATCAAAAGTGTAGATTTATTTCATGTACAATTCTCATGCTTGATAAACAGACTATGCTCAAATAATCATCTTTATGTATTTTCCTTTTAATACCTGTTCATCTGTAATAGTCAATGTTTGGAACTGCTGGTGGGTAGATACTTGAACAGTTGGTGTGTAATTGACATTCAATATACACATCTGAAATACAACACTGAAACTCTTTTTCTATTTTAGCAAAAGATTGGATAACAATCAAAGCTAGTGTTACTGGAGGGTGAAGTGTCAGGAAAGCAATCAGCAGATAAAATGGTGGTGGAATGGTATCACATATCAGATGAGGCTGAGAATAACCATCAAACAAGGCTAGAGAAAGATGGAATGGATGTGGAGAATACTTCTGTCACTCCAGCAGCCTACACTTGATATGAGTCTGCTGAAGAAAAACAGGAAAATTACTCTTGCCACAAAGGCAGTTTTAGAACTACACTGAATGGCATTGTAGAATGCTTTGTCTCTTGCCAAGATCATCCCCATTAGGTGAATATAACATTAATTGAACTATTTGTTGGTCTCAGAAGTCTGAGACTAACATGCATTACATGAAACAGATGATTCATACAAATAAAAGCGCTTACTCAGAAAAAGCAGTCTTAGAATTTTTAAAAAACAACAATAATTTTAAAAGCTTGAATTAGCTTGAAAATTCACATGTCTTCTTGGTGAAGTATTTAATGAAACCAGATTATTTTGAATATTCAAGGGATTGATAAATTATTTCTGAAGATTTTTTTTGACAGTTTGCTGCAGTCTGCAGTAATTAATTATTTTGGTGAAAATTTTATTTATCTTACAGATATGCAAGTCCAGAATAATTCCAATGACTTTTTGTTGACTGACTCTGGACAGAGTGAACAGGACTTGCCTTCTTTTTAAAATTAAGACAAGCAGCTGAACTACAATGAAATATTCTGGGGTTTTTTTAATTTCTTTTTTTTTTCCTTTTCAGACTTTTGAATATAAAATTGTTTATAACATAAGACCTCAGGTAAGACAATTCCAAAATTTTACAAGTTAGACCTATTGTTCAGTGATTTTCTTAGGCCATATGTTATTTCAGTGTTTTGTCAGGACAAATTTATTATGATTGAAATTCATATATCAAGATTTTTATTGGCACCTGTATCTTCTATTTTTTTTTAATAAATGCACAGTACTGTGATGAATTGGTGAATATTTATTCTTAATATGAGTGCTTGAAAGACATATAAACAAAGAAATTTTTTACTACAGTTCCTGTATAATGGAATGTCTACTGAGGAAAATTTCTTCAGGGTTAGGTTGCAAAGACAGAAGCAAGTAATCTACTAAATTATTTGGGCACTGCAGTGTATTCTAAAACTTGTGTGGCTAATCATTAGGAATATGTTTTCATCCTTCTCAGTGCAACTGAAATTTATTTATTTTTTTAAAGAAAATACTTACAATATTATTAAAGAAATACCATTATGCTTATATTAATTAGTTTAGTGTTTAAGGCAAGACTCCAGAATATGAAGACATCTGCATGTTCCTAATCTATCGAATGCGCATACTCAATATAATTTCTACCATGATGCAGAATATTTTGGGAATGGGAGCTCTGCTAAGAGCTGACTTGGAATTACCGACTTTGGAGAAGAATGGTTTTAGGTGACACATTTTAAAACCATTTTTAGAATGGTTTTACATGACACAGCAGTCATGTAAAATCTGGTAGAGCCTGGGTCAGATCCCACCCTGCCACCCAGGAACAGCACCTCTGAACTTGGAATTAAATCACAGAAACATGTATGACAATCCAGGCTGGAATATAAGCCTAAAGATCATCCAGTCCAAACTTTGATGAGAATGACAGCCTGGATGTCCAGGCTATCCAGCAACTCAACTGTGAAAATTTTCACTGAAAGGGACTGTATCAAGTTCCTGGAGAGGTTGCTCTGGTGAGTGATTGTTGTCACTGTAAAAAAAGGAAAAAAAATTAAAACAATGTTTTGGGATCAATCCATGATGAAACCAAAAGCTGATAAGAGTCTTGTTCCAAGTGGTTTCTGCAATGAGAATGTAGAACAGAGGAATGAGAGCCAGTTTCAGGTAAACTAAAATAAATCCATCAAAATGATGTGAAGGGTCTGGAAGAAAAGCATTATGTCAGAACCAAGGGTGAATTAAGTCAGATTGAATGAGTCTGTCCTGCCAAACCTTTCTCTAGAAACAGGTTGCTTTAGGATGACATTGTAATCTCCTAAAATCTGTTTTCTGGATAGCTAACACTCTTAGCAGGTACATGATATGCCCGAGTTCCAGATCTTGTTCCAAGTAATATTTCCTGATTGACTATAGCAATATGAAGGTTTAATCATACTCTGGCAGGTAGTGCATTTTTCTGGGAGTCAGCACTGCGACTTCAAGCTCTGTCAGAGGAGAGCATTCAGCTGGAGATTTTAATACCCTGGCTAGAGATCCTGCTCAGTATTTATTAAGTGAACAAAAAGAGAAAAGACACTTTTTTCTTACCTGAAAAGGTAGTCCATGCCTTTCTATTCTTCCACTGAAAGCCATATCTCAAGTCATATCTTGTTCTATGGATGAAAGCCTGTAGAATATAAGAAAAAACCTCATATCTAACATGAAATCTGTTTCTGAATTTAACTTGGGATAATAGTTTATTATATTTTGGGTTGAATTATTGCTGCCAGTTATTTAACTGATCATAACTTTTTAGTTGGTAGTGGTTTATACATTTATGAGAAAAAAAGGGTGAAGTTTCCTGTTTCTTCTTCAGCCTTCTGAATGAATGACTGCAGCTTGAGAGCCTAGGGTAGGGAAGGAGCTGCCTCAGGCTTGGCATGTTGCCTCCATCCTTGGCATGTCTCTTGTAGCTCCTTTGTTGAAAAGGGGCCTGAGGACATTGATTGGAGTAATCTGAGAAACATGAAAGGCAGGTTTATCTTAAAATAATTAGTATTACTCCCTGCCAAACCTGTTTTTTACCCTGAATTTGCTCTAAGGCAATTTATTTTGATGTTAAAGTTGTGCTTGAAGTCTCTTACAAACATATGAGAGTACAAATCCATGTATCTGATAATTTAGAAAAACATCTTTGATTTTTGTTTTGTCATTGCTAAGAGTGGGTACTAACTATATGCAGACAGAATAAAGTTTTCTGTAATACGTGTACTGAAAATATATTCTCCTTAACAATGTTTTACAGATGTAGAGGTGTAATCTATAGAGCCTGCCTAGAATATACAAGAAAGGCATTTTGAATGATAAAAACCGTCATTTAAAACTATATGGATATCAGTTTTAATTTTTCAGTATGGCTTTCTGGACTAATTTAGGATCCTGTATTTCTGTTTTGTATTAAAAAATATTTGCACTAAAATTTTTAATAACCTTCTGTATTAGATATTCATTCTCTGACTGTGTAAATCAGAGCACACATGTCTACATTTGGGGCAATTTTTACTTAATAAATAAAACTTGTGAATAGGTGGCCTTAACTTGTGTTGTGTTGGATGCTGCTCTGTTTGCAGTGAAGATTGAAGACAAGAATCTTTGGGAATGTTCAAATTTGGAAGGCAACTTAATAGTGTTCAATTTCTTATTTTCCAGTCTCAGAAATGAAAGAACAGTTGCCCTGAACTGTGTGTAGGCAGGAATATTTTTCTGTTTTCAGTACTTCTCCTGTTCTGATTTTTCTCCTAAAGGAAGCATCTGCAGCTCCCAGCATGAATATATTAATATGGGGTATGTGCCAAAACATCAGAAATAATGCTGCTCTTGAGTAAAGGGCAGGATTTTCATTCTTCCTTGATCTCTTATCAAGATAAATTTACCACCAGTCTTTAGAACTACCACTGCTCTTTGCTGTTGGATATCCTTTGAGGGATGAGCAGAGACATCTGTAAGGTTTTTGTTCCTTTCCACTAAGCTGTCCACAGTGGGATTTTGAAATGGAAGGACTAAATGTTTAACTTTTCATTTTCTTATGATAAAAAATATTAACAGGTGAATATTGCTTTCAACAGGCTGTGTGTACCTGCACACTTAGAAGCAAGTCCTCAGTTTCAGTTGCCTAGGAAAGAAATAGTGATATATTTGAAATGAGAGATGTTTAAAATTTCAAATATGTATTATTTGATTATGTTCATGGAAGCATTTTAAATAAGTTTTTGTTTTATCCTTTCTGAATTTTATTATAGCAAGATGGTGTTTTCAATGGAAAGCAAATAAGCCTGACAGCACTTCTAGAGTTCAGAAAAAATAAAAAAAACAAGCTGTTCAAGGATGTGAAAAAATGTAGATTTACATAAATTGAGTCAATATTGCAGAAACCATTTCTACAAAGCAAATATCAATCCCATGGTAAACAATAGAGTGAATATAGGGGAATGACTATTATATTGGTAGTGAGTCAAACTATTTTTTTCTAATTGTTAGAACTGTAACGCATATTTGATTAAACATGGGAATTTTGGACATAATTTCAAAACAAAACCACTTGCTGTAGAGAAAAATGAAAATTAGGACTAAACTATGTCACTGAGATTGAATGGCTTGAAGTATGACAAAGATAAATTATGTTGATCAATAGAGTAATAGAAATTGATTTGTAGCATGCCAGAATGTTTGATGTTTCATTCTGCTTATCAGGTAAAAAGGAAAGATACATGGATTGAAGATGAGAGTGGAGTTCAAATCACAAAATTTACAGCTGATTGGACCTGAGGTATTTCTCCAGGCTTTCAGTTTTTGCTATATAACTCTCTGCAGTCAGCTAAATGACTGTACTTCTTGGCACTAAATTTCACTGTCAGTTTTATTGCCAAGTGGCTTCCATTGTACCCTTTGTGGTGCTGTGATTCCTTTCAGTGTCTTAGCAGATCCTTCCACCTGTCCTCATTAGGGCTAATCCACTTATTTCACAGTTAACACCAAAATTCTGGAAGGTATGCAAAGGCTTTCTACTTTATAGATCGTGGAAATTCTCTCAAAAAATTACTGTTCCCCTTAACAATGTTCTCTAAAGATTCTGAAAACAGGTTTGAATAGGCCAGTTTCAAAATGTCTCAGAAGAAGTCTGGTATCTTTTCAGTTTCTGGTATCTTTTCTTTCACAGTATTCTTCAAGGAGAACGAGATTAATTTTTTTCTCTTCTCTATTTTACATTTTTTTTTCCACCAATGTATTTAATACTATCCTGAATGGTGCCGATAGAAACCACTAATTCTTCACAATTATTTTCTCTTTAGATGTCAAGTAATCTTTGAAATACCAGCAAATTTTATTACTTTTCAGTTCTCTCTTATTATCCAAATCCCTTCTATGTAGAACAGCATGGGTGTTGACATTTAAGTGATATCAATATTGATTATATTCTGCTGAAAAACCTGAGCACTTTATTCCTCCTATTGAGTATCTGTGAAGTCTTCTTTCAAAACAATTTTCTTCCATGATGTCGGTTTATCTTCCTCTAAATATGTTGGAAAGTATTCTATCGTGTTTCTTTGCTCCACCACCAACCACATCTTCTGTGATAAAATTATTGAAATAATTTTTCATTGGTGGGGTTTTTTGTATTTTCTAGTGGAAGCTTGTATCTTAAATTCCTGATAAATTTTCAGGCTGTAAAACAGATTGTTGTAATAGATCTTAGATTTTTATGGTGAATCAAGTATGATTTCTATGCTCAAAGTCAAACCACAATTAGGTTAGTAAGAATGACTGCACCTGTCCAAGTACTTTGTGTGTTGTCAGCACAAGAAAATTGTTTAATCATAATTTACAGTTGATGAGACAAGACATTCATGGTCTTTCACTATTGAGCTGCATCCTACCTAATGCAATCCAATAATTTACTGCAGATTTTGCCTGAAAAAAAGGACTACAAAGCAGTCACAGATGAATTCTGTTTGTCTGGTTTTAAATTTCTTGTATTTAACCCAGATCTCAAATTGTTTATAATCTCAAATGTACTTCAAACATGTTCAATCCTGCCCTATATCATATTTCACTTCTGTTTATTAAAAATTACTGAATCTGAGGAATGGAGGATATTATTGTTCATAGCTAAAAGACAAGAAATCATCTGTACCGTGATGCTCTCTCCAGTATCAGTGGGGCAATCTATAGGAAATCCAGCACCAGAACCCATGATTGCTACTCTCAGGGACCAGTACTAGCTATTATAAAATATTGCTTATATCATTTAAAGCAAATATGCCAGATTTATATCCTACCACATATTTCAAAAGTATAATGACAGCAGAAATGTTTCTCTCACTGATTAAATATTAATGCTGAAAAGTGAGGCAAGTCAGGAAACCATAAGAAGACAGTTTTCTTGGAAAACCATCTCAGGCACACTCCACATGCCTTCCCTCTTACTGGTTGCATTAATAAAACATCATTCAGTGCATTAAGCTTTATGTTTAACAAAAGAAAAAGGAAGGAAATATTATTTCCTTTATAGAATGGCCAAGGCAATGGTTCAAGAAAAGCATTGTCAGAAAAGTTCCTGAATTTCCTGACTGCTGCTTGCCTGTCCTAGGGGACTTTTATGATGCTGGTATCCCCAGTCGTCTGTTCTGCTTATGCTGGGTATTGAGTTCTGCGCTTTTAAGACTGGTTCCATGGGCCAAAGGGGAAAGAAGAAGTGCAGAGTTCATCTGCAGAACCTGCACTTGCTGCCCCAAGTTCCTTCTCGTGGCCTGTGCTGCCCGCTAGGACAGCGAGACAGAGACAAGGCTCTCGCTGCTCTCTTGGAATTCTCGGCTTTTTGCAGAGAGAGAGATAGACAGGGAGTTTTTCTTTGCTTTTTTCACTGGTTTTCCTCATTAGCTATGGCAAAAAGGGTTTTTGTGCCTTCTTTTTCTGGGCCAGGACTTCAGGAGAATCTCCTGGGGACCCCCAAGCTGCAGTCTGGGTCTGGCACGCTGGGCCCTAGCCCCAGAGAGCAAGAGTCTGAGCCACACCCACAGAAGGACTCTCTGAATGTGCCATGTCTTCAGAACAGTGAGAGGTTTTATTGTTTAATATTATTCACTTTTTCTCATGTTTGTGAGTACTTTGCTTGTCAAATAAACAAGGAAATCTTTCCCAAATCAGTTGGGGAAGGAGCCACTTGCATTTGCTTTCTAGAGGAGACTATTTCAGAAGTTTCCTCCCAAATTTGTACCAAACCAGGACACTGCCTCACCTGTATAAAAACCGAAGGTGTGGGGGCTTTTTTTGCATCCCCAGGTTAATTCCTCTCCTCTGCTGGTGGGAAGGTAAAATAAATTAAATTCTCAAAAAAAAAATTAGCATATAATTCTAAGGTCTGACTGTATGCATGTCTCTAAGGTTCTGGAGTGACTGGTAACCATTGTCTCAAGCAAAAAGCTACCCTAGAACTGAAAGATGTGAGATAATCTGTACTGTGTTTTATTTTGTTTCCTCATTTTTTTTCACAGTACCTCTGATAGCAGGCTATTTTTCATGTACACCTGTGCTTTGGGCAGGTTTGTTACCAGTGTTAGTGTCATTTTGGCAGTTACCATCATTACCATCAAGGTCATTTTAACTCAGTTTTTCCTAAGGTATTAAAGTACAAAGGAATACCTTCCTTGAGTATTACATTGCATGAAGTTAAATGAGAATGTCTCTGTATTTGACTTAATGAGGTTTCCTGTTCTTGGGCCAATTAATGATTCATGCTTAAAGGTAATTGTTTTTGTGAAGCTTCATTTTTATAAAAAAATTGTTCAATAAGGAAATATGAGAAAAAGCCTTGCTACCTAGCAAAATCAAAGCTCTTAAAATCTAAATTACTCACAGATCTCAAAGCTGAAAAGTAAGTCATCTAACTAGGTTCTTTTTGCTCGATATTTTGGAGTGATAATTCTCATCTTTATGAATTTGTAAGGATATTGCTGAAACACCAGGAAATTACTGATTATCTCTAAAATACTATGTATGTTTTCCTAAATAATATTCATGGTTAGCTTGTGTTCCGGTACAGATCACTTCTCCCTTTTTAAAATGGATTAAGAGAAAAGACTTCCAATTATTGTTTGCTCTCTTATCTGTAACAAATAATGAATAAATTTAATCTGTCTTTTTTCAGGTAACTATTTTGTTCACAACAAACACTTTTATACTGAAAATTGCATTAAAGACTGGTTATGACCACAAATAAACCAATCAAAAATTAATAATGATTGAGTCCTTCCTATGAATAAAACCCCAAGTTTGTGTTTCTAAAGAAAGAGTGCCTTGGGAAAATAGGAATAGAAGATGATGGTAAATTGAAATTCCCAGCTTCACAAATGTCTTTCTGTGTGTCACTTCTTTCTTTGAAATATCTCAGGGAGAAGACCTTTGGTAAGTAACTTCTATTCACACTTCTTTATGAGATAAAATAACTGATATTGAACTAAATAATAAATTAAATGCCTGTGATAATTTTCTGTAACAGTAAATTTAGACATCTACCCAAAACACTATTAAAAAAAAGTAAGAATGTCTAAAAGTCAAATATTGTTTATTATTGTAAGAGAAACTTAGAAACAAAACCTGCATATTTTCAAGCAGTGATATCTAAAAGAAATGTATCCATTCTTGTGGGAAAAGAGAGAATACTTTCTGTTGACTAACTGAGAAAGAAGATATTTACACAGACTTTCAATTTACAGCTTTTCAATCAGCAGAGCAATTGTAGTGTGTAAATAGATTTTCTGTTCTATTAAAAATTAAGGAATAGTTTGGGGTTTATTTTCTATTAATAGTAAATTACTGTTGCTTATTATTTTGGAATGTTCATAAACTAATCCCTTTACTAGACCCCAGCAAATTCATTGTGTTGCCAAAATATTTATATGGCTTGAGAGAAACTTATAATGGGCATGAAATTTTGTCAACAATGCAAATAGCATAACTGTACTAAAGTAATTTCCATTCTGTATGTCATAAATATCAGTTCATGTAGTCAGATAAGCTGTAATTAAGTGCCAGTGAACATGAATAGTCTTTTCTTATAGGGAGATATAAAATTACTATTGCAAATAAAAGATTTTTTTTTGTTTATCTAAGCTGTAGGTTATTGGTTCATTTATTGGTTGTTGCATGCACTGTTAAAAATTCAGAGGAAGACAAAACTGCTCATTCTGGGGATTTGTTCCCTTTTTTAATATGCTCTTTTCTGTATTTGAGACATTGAAAAGATATTTAAGTGCGATATTCACATACTCTTTGAATAGAGACATAATTCTCTTTCCCAGCATTTTTCCTGGGGAAGGCAGTGAGAAAGCTCAGAAAGAGAAGAGAAAACAATTCTTATCTGTATTTGCTGCTCCTGCTGTTTGGCACATGTGGAATGTGTTATGGAGATTGTTTACTGAGGAGTGATTTGTGAATTGGACACCGATGATACGGCATTTGTTCGGCCTTCTGAATCATGGAGCCATTGCACAATATTCCCTGGCTGGGGGTAACCTTGCATTGATATTTTAGTAAACTCAAAGTTTTCTCCTGAATTTTCATTGTTGTTGCACACTCCACATTACATTTGACTTCTGCCAGAAAAGATTTTGTAAAAAAAACAAAAAACCCATCAAAAAAACCAAAACAACACACCAACCAAGCAAAATTTCAAGTTTTGGGAAAAAGGGTAATACTGCAAAAACTGTAAATATCTTTCTTACCTCATTCTTTGTAGAACTGTCCAATAGTGCACCTATTTGCCAATAAAAGCATTACTTTCACCATAGACTTAAGTTGTGGCAGTCTGCATATAATAGATCAGCAAGCCAAAAATAATCTTAGCAAACCATGCCTTAGTAGGTGATTTTACATGAAAATAAAATAAAATGTTCCTCTCTTTCAATTTGTTTTTCTTTCTTTTTTGTCTTTGTGCAGTTCTTCTTTTTCACTTCCATTTTCAGTAGTTAGTTAAATTTAATTTCCATAAAAGTTCTAAAACTTAGCAAATTAACATTTCTTATGATAATTGTGTATGCTACCCACTACTATATTATGGGACTGCAGTTGTATCAACAGATAAAAAGAAAGATGTGTTAAGAGATGAGTGAACTTGAGGGAAGGATGCGAAAATGCTGCCAGAGTGTAAGAGGACCCAAAGGCAGACAGTTCCCAAATTCTGCACATGAATGGCAAGTCTCAAAAGAGATCCCAGAATTCCTCACCTGATTTTGAGTGGAGTTATTTTTACATGATCATTTTAATTCTGTCTTGGATCATTGCCACTGGTAACTTTGTTTCTTTTTTTGTGTGTGAAAAATACTTGGTTGCCTAGTTTATGTTTTACTCTATCCTGGTTGGATCTAAGCAGAGTTCAGGGATGGAAAGGGAGAAGTTTCAGTCATTCAAAATATTTTGTTTCTGTTGTAATAAGGGGCATCAACATGTCATCTTATAAAAGTTCAGTGGCACTTTCCTGTTGCAATTGAGATGTAGCTAATATGTTTTGTAGATAAACATATGTAGAAAAAGTATGTTTTGTAGATAAAAAAACCCTTACAGTTGCCCATAAGCTTCATGGCATATCTACTAATTAATCAGACTTGGTGTGTTGGTTTTGCACAAGCTGGTTTCTGGTATCAGGGGGCCAAGGAGGTAGCTTTTGTGAGAAGCTGTTGAAAGTTTCCTGCATGTCCAGCAGAGCCAACCCCTGATGGCTCTGAAGATGGACATGGTGCTGGCCAAGGCTGGGACAAGTAGAGATGATGGTAATGCCTCTGTGATTACAAATTTAAGAAGGTACTTATAAAACATATGTCCCTAGCCAGGGAAGAGAAGGAGGTGAGAACATGTGAGCGAAATCACATGGAGACACCAAGGTCAGTGGAGAAGTAGGGGGAGGAGGTGCCAGAGCTGAGGTTCCTCTGCAGGCTGTGGTGAGACCATGGTGGAAGAGCTGTGCCCCTGCAGCCCAGGGGGATCCACGGGGGATGGAGAGATCCACCTACAGCCCTTGGGGGAGGTGCCCGTGCTGGAGTGGGTGGATGCCTGGAGGAGGCTGTGATCCAGTGGGAGACCCAGTGGAGAGAGGGGCCCTGCTTCCAGGCTGGAGCAGCCTGTCCTTGGAGGACTGCACCCTATGGAAGAGAGACTCACACCACAGCTGTTTTGGGAGGATGGTGTGCCTGTGGGAGGGACTCAAGTTGCAGCAAGTTTGGCAGGACTGCTGCTCCCGAGATTGGAACCATATTGGAGAAGTTCACTGAGAACTGTCTCCAATGGGAGAGACCCCATGGTGCAGCAGGGGAAGGACTCCTCTCCCTGGGCAGTGAAAGAAAACCTTGGGTGATGGACTGACCAAACCCCCATGTCCTGTCTCCCTGCACTGTCAGTGGGAAGGAGGAAGGGTTTGGGAGTAAAAAGGTGGTCTTAAGGGCTTATTTTACTTCTCATTATCCTCCTCTGATTTTGTTAGTAATAAATTTAAGTGTTAAGTGCTTCTAAGTTGAGCCTGTTTTGCCTTTGAAGTTTTTTCTCACAGTTGTTATCTCAGCTCATGAACCCTTCATTAAATTTTTCTCCCCTCTGCCCAGCTGTGGCAGGGAAGGGTGAGCAAGCAGACTTCATGGGTACCTGATGTTTTGCCAGTGTCAAACCATGACTCTTAATCATAAATCCTTATACAAAAAGGATTACTATATGGATAAAGAAGCAGAGGTTGATGAGTTGAACAATGGCAGAATCCTTCCCATTTCACTACAAAGACTTTACAAGGCTGAGGCACCTTGCTGCACTTTAATGGAGCTGAAGGCTTTTAAATCCAGTTATTGGTATGAAACTTGTTTTGTGCTTCCCTGATCCATTCTGCTGCCTGCTCCTCCTAAGGGGAAGATTTCTTCTGCCTTCTCAAAGGCTTCCTATTGCTCCTAAAGCTTCACAACTTCAGGCTGTTTCAGAGAAGTGGCTCCTAATGCAGTCTGTGACTAAGCAGCGCCACAGGTACACTGCAGTTATAACAGTGGCAACTGTTTCAGTTGTTTTCTTTAAATTAAAAAAAGAACCCCACATTTGAGATTAATGGGACCTTGGTGTTGTTCACTGTGTTCCTTCTCTAGTCCATTTTATTTAGTAGACTCTTAATAAAAATAATTATAGGCATTATTCAGTTTAGGACTGTAATCTGTCATGCAGCTTTGCATTGATTGCAAAAGCATACAGTTAAGTCAGCTGTGTAGCTAAGATCTAGCACCAAGTGAAATGTGTGCCAAGAGCCAATAGTAAGCTCAAGTTGCACTCTGTTGTGCAAAAAAAAAATAAATTGAAGTACTGTAAAGTAAAAGGGATGGGAGCAGAGTTGGGGGGAAGGAAAGGAGGAATTGAGTGTCAAGGCAAATAAACCAAGAAGTGCTAAATGTGAAGAACAAAAGAAAGTCAAGAATACTTCTCTGTTTGAGCACAGAGTTATGCTTAAAAAATTATTAATCTTTTGTGACCTTGCCAGTAGAGTACAGAGCCTTCGTAAATTTGATACTGTGAAGAGCTACTCCCTTTCTTTCCTTATGCTCACATACAGCCAAAGTGAGGTAGATAGAGCAGTGGGTGGGAGGCTCAAATTCTCTGGTTGCTCCCAGTGAGCAGCGTAAAACGTGGACAACAGCAGTGCAGCGATACACAAAAGATGAAACCTAGATACAGAACAATCAATTACCTTCCTTTAGGCACCTCTCAGGTGACTATGTTACATTTGAACTGAGATTATGACTCAACTCAGTTTAGGACTTGGCTGTGTAGTATCAATACTGGCAATTGCAGCTCCTGTGCCCTACAGATGCTTACGAAGTCACTGATGAATAGGGAGGAATCTTATATTTTCCTGGTCATTGCATTCGTCTGAAAGAACGTGATCTGCCCTCACTTCAAAATCATAGTAAATACAGCCATTATGATTTCTACATTATACCTTCTTTTTCAGTCTTTTAATTGCTCATAGGGGAGGAGGAAAGGGAAGGAAATGCTGTAGTTCTGTGTTCTATGAATTGTGCTGCTCCATGGCACCAAATTAATTGTTTCTTAATCAGACAACGCATATATTTTATTCCAATATTGTGATAGTATAATGCTTTCTGGGGTGGAATGAAAACCACAATTTCTTCTCCTTAAAGATATTATTCAGCTTTGAAGAACGAGGGAAGAAAAACATAATTATCCTGTTAAGATTCTGTGACAGGAATTAGAAGGGAAATGAATATTCGTGTTAATAAGCTCCGAGTTACTCTATCTGTAGGTTACATGTACTGTAACTAATCCTAGCAAAGAGCTTGTAATTTCAGGATAAAAACATAACTCATTCTTGGGTTTGTCTGTTTGCAGACTGTTTCCTTTCTAATATTATGTACTGTGTGAACACTTTACACAGACAACTAAATTTTAAAAATCTTCCTCTTAGAATAAAAAAGTCTTCTGAGCTTCTTCTGCCAACAAAATTTCTTCTGAAAATGCCAGTGCAATTTCAAATATTATTTAAAACAACTATAATCCTGTGTGGATTGTGGTTGTGAAGCTTGTAAAACAAATGAGATTCCTAGATTAAACTCTTCAGTAGTGCTTGATAAATTTTATTTTGAATGTACATAATTTGTAAATGCTGTTCAGCTTGAATTATTTATTATGATGAGATGAACATTTATATTCATATACTGAAGAAATAAAAGATGGCTTAATATGCCAATTACTGATAAAGAATTTATAGAAAGTACTGATAACAGGTAGAGTTCTTACATGACTGCTAAAACCTGTCCCTGGGAAATAACAGAAAGGTCTGTTGAACTAGGAAATTCATTTATTATAATAATGTGAACATGACAGATGCAAACAAACTGTATCTGAAGTATTTCCTACCATCTTATTGAACAATTCTTCAGAGTGTCAGTACAGCACATACTGCAGCGTGCACTCATTCTCAGGCTGGCAATTCTACAGCAATTAGCAAGCATTGGGTTGTCTGTGATGTTAAATTACATTTATTGAGACTCAGTTTCTTCTGGGGGTAAAGTGTATACATTTTCTTGAGAGTTCTATGCCCTTTAGGAATATTTCTTTAAAGAAAATTAGTTGCTAAAAGAGTGATATGACAGAAATGCATTCTTGCTGTCACAATTTCTCAAGAGAGGTTTGGGTTTTAGTCTGAAGTACCAAATAAATTTGAACAGAAAGGCTATGAAAATTCATAAACAAAGGCTACAAACAGCATAAATTTTAACTAGCTTGATTAATACAAGATAGAAGTTCTTATATTGATCTCCATATTGGAGGCACTGTTTATTGAATATTGGTTTCAAGTTCCTACTATCAGCTGGGGAAAAGGGACTGAATATAACTAAATTTTCCAGTCTTTCATTCTCTTCTGAATCTTTCTTCAGACAAATTTTCTAAAACACATAACAAATCTTATTGTTTGATAAAATTTTGGTAAAAATCTAGCATATATTAAAAGTCTGAATTGATTTAAATATTTGTTATGACCTCATTTTGACATTCCCTGAGAATATAATAATTAAAATTTTTCATATGGTGACCTTACTTAGATCATTAGCCATGGCACAGAATTCTTTGTGAATATTTGCAAACTTTAGCACTTGTTTTCTATGAGCAGTAACAAAGAAAATTTCATTTACAGAATTAAATTTAATAATTTAATGTTCAAAACAAAGAAGCAAACAACATGAAACTTTAACATGAAAGAACTGTTATCAGGATAAACTATTTTATTGGGAAAAAAAAGTACTTATTCTCCAAGAATAGGGATTGCAACTTTGAATGGACCATTCTTGAAAAGGAAGTGTGAAAATTTATCACAAAATCTTTATTGCGATGTAAGATATGTGGTGAAGGAAAATGGAAGCATAATTATTTATAGTAACATGTCTGAATTTCTCTTAATGTAGTGTATATTTGCATCTTGGCCTGTTTTGACCTTGGCTTTTTTATATCACAGTGAAATTGAACAGATAAATGTGAATAAGGATTTTAAAGATATGATTAGCTACTACCTGCTTCTTTCAAATTTTCATGTAACTGACATTGCCATTTCTAAGTGATTGATTATGCCTCCTTTCCACTCAAAGTAATGTTAAGAATAAATAAGTGGAGGTCAATATCTGAATCTTCTAAAGTACAGTTAATGATATGAAGTTGACATTTTGAACAAAGTTCTCTCAGATAAAAAGAGAAGCAGGTAGTCATGAATTCAAGATCCTGGTGAGACTAGACTGTGATGTTCTGAGGTGAGTGCACACTAGATGAATTTCAGGGAGGATAATAAGCTCTGTTCAGCCCAGAGGGGCAAATACCTAAGAGGCAGCAGAGCAGATGCTGAGGAAATATTACTCAAGGAATTTTTCAATTAAATCCCAGTCAAATTCCTGATCAGCTTCCTCAAGATGTCATTCTCTGGTGGACAAAATTATTAGGACAATAATAAAAAGTGATTAGACAGCTAGAAAACCACTGTCAATGACTGCTAAATTGTATCCTAAAAAGATACAGGGTGGTAAACAGGGACACACTCATCACACGTTGCAGGATGAAAATCGTAGTTCATAGAGATGCTCTTTTTTCTTACAGAGTGACACACAGAGGAACCAAAATCTTGCTGACTTGGAAAAGAAGCCTAAACCATGTTTCACTTATATAACAAAAGATTCAGGACAACAGCTCAAGATTTGAAGGACTGGGAGCACCAAATCCACATGATCATGCTTTTATGTCAAGTTAAATAATACCATAGCAAAAGAAAAATATCTGTAGGAATTTACAAAGGGAAGGAACATAACAAAAGCTGAAAGGAAAAGTGGGATGAAAAATTGACCAAAGGTACAAATTTACAGAGGACAGAAGAAAATTAAATACAAATGACAACTGTAGAAAAATGGGCAGTGAAAAACTTATATTCTGTCCTCTTGAACAGATGAGACTTTCAGCTTGTGAACTATTCTGTTATACATCAGTAAAAACAGGTAGTGCTGCTTAGTCAAGAAACATAGAATTGGACAAATTACTTCCCTTCGGATTGTATCAAGAAAACTAAATGCTGTGAGGAAAAATTTTGTTTAGAATATACAAAGGCTGGGAAAATAGCAGCTTGAGCTACATAATGAAAACAATTCTGTAGAAATAAGCAATCTCTATACCTCAATCAAAATGCACAAAATTTTTTAAAATATGTCTCTATGGATACCTCAGCCTATATTTTTTTTTTCCCTTTTTGAGGTTTATTACATATACTGAAGAATATGTGGCAATCTTGTGACAGACTGAAAAAATACATGAGGATTAGACTAAAGTTATAGTGGAAGATACATGATTTTAGCTAGTAATCTGCCCCTTGGTAGTCCACATATTTGAGCATTCCTATTTAAAGAAAAGTAAAAATTATGTACAGCATATGTTCTGGTATTTGGCTTAGTAAGTTACCTGATAAGAAAAGAATTATCCTAAATAGTTTTTCCCTGACATTATCTTCTGGATTGATTTTTTTCAAGCAGATCCTGATATTAGCCAAGATGTTCATATAAGCAAGAGATCAAAATATTAGCAAAAAAAAGGAAATAGACAAAAAAAAAAAAAAAAGGAAATTCTGAGAAATTCTGAGCTTTTTTAAAAAGTCCCATACCAAACTCAGAATTTAAAAAGGGAAGTTATCACACAGTGCAGTGTTTTTAACCTGTGCAATATTACCTTCTAGATTATGATCCCAAATATCATGTAGACCCAGGCAAAAGTAAATATAAGTAATTGAACATATTTCCAGCTATTAAATTTTAATTGGATCTCACTAGAGCATGGTAGTTTTTCAGTAGCTGCAGAATACAAAATATAAGCCTGATAGTAAAAGAAACTCTATTGCTGCTTGGTGTTCTTGCCTGCCTTTTATTTTGTTTCATTTTCTGTCCTGCTGCTTGAGCATAATTTCTTATCAATTTCCATAAACAAATAAGGTTTTTTTAAGCTCCTTCACAGATATCTAATAATTTAAGTTGTAATTTCAAGATCTTTGCTTCAGTGGATCTATTGTGGCAACCAGTTCTGAAGCAATTATTTAATTTGCAGTTATACATCAGATTACATAATATTTACATAATTATCATGCATAAACAAGAAATTATAACTTCATGACTGAACTACTGTATTTCTGAGAATAATTAGAAATGAAAATATTTCCTTTTGTAAAATGCCAAGTATATGAAAGTACATTGCTTATAGGCCTGGAGGACCAATGGCTTTGAGTTTAACTTGTTTATTATTGATGTGTTCAATACTTGAACAGAATCAGATGAGATAATATTGTGTTAATTAATGACCTTTTCCTTGTCTGTGTTGTCTTCTAAAAGTTAATGATATAATGACAAGCTGAACTGTATACTCTGAATACAAAGAAATTATTTGGAATAGTAAGAACTACGGGCTCTTTCTTCTCTAAGCTATGGACTTCATAGCTAAGGGCTATGAAGAATGTTTTAAATTTATCTGTGGTCTGCTGGTACAGTATATTTTTTTGAGTTTACTCAAAAGGAGAATTTTAGTACCTAGGAAAGGATATCTAGAAACAGATCCATGAGGGAGACTATTCAGAACAGCTTCTTTTTAGTCTCTGTATGCCTGAAATTTAGATAAAGGGCATTCATTAGAAATAAAATTTTAGTTTAGTTAATCATATCCAGCCTTTTTCATTACTACTATTATTTAAAAACCAAAGATTGTTGCTTGGGCCTTTTCTGCAGACAGCAGAAAAGTTGTGTCATTTCTGCTCTAAACAGTATGTGGTCTTTTCATCTGCACAGGTGATGTCTTCCTGATAAAAGGAGGTTAAGAAGATTACTACCAGAAAACTTTTGAAGTTTTGAGAATATAGTCAGAAAATTATATTTGGTAAATATATAACTTTCACCCTATTTAAGTAGCAGTGACAATATGGTACTACGAAAAAATCATTGAAGATGATCTTCAAGTGTATACTCATTTAGTTACATGAGTACTGTAGAAGTTTTGTCAATGTATCTAAGAGGAATTACAATACAAGATAGTGGCCAGAACATAAGATTAGAGTTCTGTGGAGCCTGGGACTGAATTAGTGGTTTGCTAGGAGCAAGTCATATATAACAAGAAAGTTCAGTGCTCTTCTAAAAATTGTTTTCTATTATACAGGATAAGGATACAGTTTTTCTGCTGGCTTTGACAAAATGGATAGCATGCACAGTCATGGCAGGAAGATGTATTTTGACTGGTATTTTTTTATCAAAGTGTGAACTGTTCTACTTTAAAACAAATCAAAACTCTGAAGTAAAATGAGACTCATTTCAGTAGAGTGACTGAAATTTTCTGTACTAGCAGTGGAATCATCTTCATAATAAAAACTGTAGTTCCTTTTTTCTTGTAGAATTTACTTTTTCTGCTATCTTGCTGTGGTTTTTACCTTGGAAAATAAGGTCTTCTTTTGCCTACACTGACTTATTTTTCTTTTTGCTCTAAAATGTTTTTTTCTTCAGAGATAACCCAACATTTGCTTCTGAATGCAAACACACGTTCTGAAATGTCAGATGTCTGAACTATCTTAATTTTTAGATAATATATTCTGTAAACTTAGGTAACACTCATCAAGAAAATGCTTTAAAGTTCACAGAGAGTTGATATTTTAAATAACCTTTTGAATGAAACTGAAATCCCTATTTTATATACTGGAAAATTACGTCCAAATAGTCCCATTACTTGTGTGGCTGGTAATCTGTGCAAAGAATGTCATCTTCTGATTCTCTGCTTTATTATCCTAATTTTACCATCCTTCCACTTCAGAATAACTATACAAATATAACATTCATTCATGTCTTGCATTCTTCAAAATAAAATTTCCAACATTTTTACAGGAGGATAGTACTTAGGAAGTCGTATGGATAGTGTTTCCTTTTTTTCCGGTACATTGCTTATGAAAGGCCATGGTCATTATTAAAGAGATCTGAAAACATGAACAAATTTATTTGATAGACAGAATGGCTCACAGACTTTATGATTGTTTCATCATTATTCTTTAAAATAATGGTGTGGAGCCAAATCTATTGATTTTAGTAGACCGATAAAAACTGCAAAACTCTTCAGTAAGAGAAAATGTTTGATCACAAGACCAATAAGGACGTTACACAGCCAGAACATGGTTCTAGAAATATCCATTCTAAAGACTGTTCAAAATATCCATTCTAAAGATTGGTTCGATGGAATAGTTGTGGCAGCCAGATCAAGGTCATGCTATTCAGAATCACAGAATATTCTGAGTTAAAAGGGACCCACAAGGATCATCAAGCCCAATTGTTAAGTGAATGGCCTGGGATGTTAAGTGAACTGTTAAGTGAATGTACTGGCTGTAACCAGCCACCTTGATATTATTAGTAACATGCTCTAAACAACTGAGCTACTTTCAGAGTCAAATAATCATTACTTTAAGGCTTACTCTGTTTATAAAGTAGTGCTCAGAATCATCAGTGACTTGGAGTCTTGTGTTAGCTAAATCTAATGATATTTAATTGAGCTTTAAGAAGGAAAGATGGTAACTAGATCATGTGGACAAGATAAGACAGGGAGTTCAAGGATATGCTACTTAAATCAATTTTAGGCAAATTATGATCTTAATTCAAATTTTAAAAGTAGAAATTTTAATTTATCATGTATTTTATGTTTATATTACATTCGCATTTATCTTTGATAGAGATCTCTTCATTATGTGCAGCAGTTGTAATTAATATATACAAATTATATACTTGACACAATATTGAATGTAGGCTCAAGACTGCTCCTTCTCTGTTAAATTTGTATATACTGTTTTAGGAGGGCTCAAAAAATTATGAAGAGATCCATAAGGTGGAATCACACAAGGAAATGAGTTTATGATTTTTAGTTTCTTAAACTAGATAACAAAATATAAGAACAAAGATTATCATGTATAAAAATTATTATTAATTTTAGGAAATATACAGAATAATCAATTACTTTTTTCCTCATATTTATAAGTAAGATAATGTATAGTTTCTTTCTTTTAGACAAGATAAAGAATAACCCTTTTGACATACTGATAAAAGCTCTAGCATTTTAACCTTTTCAGAGGTCAATGGGAACAGCCAAGTCACTAGTGTATTCTTGTTAACAAATGTACTGTCTCTTCTACAGCATTTCCCTCAATCTTAATTAGCAAAACCATGTAACTGAGCTCCTACAGTTATCGCCACATTAATCTGAGTTAATTTCTAAGCAGATATAGCTGTCTGGAGCCTTGTATCTGTTTGTATGCTGTAGTATTATCTGCAATACATTTTCTCATGAAGTAGCAGTGAGCCAGGCTGACTAATGCAAGAGAGAAAAAATATAGCTCTTGCTGTCATTTGCATGATAAATATATTATTCCTATCATGAGCCTCAGTATTTGTTTCTTTTCCTATACTGAATGACTTTATCATTCCATAGTTAGCAAAATGATTAAGAAGGTATAAATAAAGCTTAAGAAACTGAAAATAGTAATCAGTGCTCAGTTTTAAAAGAACAACCACATTAAGCAAAAAGAAAAGTAAATTTTTGTGCCCCCTGAAAAATAAATTTCAGTTTGTACTGATCTGAAATGAAAATTCCCTCATGGTAGTTGGGGAGATACAGGGTTGGCTTCTGTGAGAAGCTGCCAGAAGCTTCCCCCATGTCCCACAGGCCTAATGCCAGCTTGCTCCAAGCTGGATCCACCACTGGCAGAGGCCAAGCCCAGCAACAGTGATAGCACTTCTGGGATAATGAATTTAAGAAGTGGTAATAAAGCCCACCCAAACTCCGTGGCTGCTGCTGGAGAGAGGAATAGGAATATGTGAAAGAAACATCCCTGCACAAACCCAAATCAATGAGGAAGAAGGGGAGAACGTGCTCCTGGTGCCAGAGTGGAGGATCCCCTGCAGCCCATGGAGCTGACCAAGGTGAGGCAGCTGGCCCCCTTCCATCTGTGGAAGACCATGGGGGAACAGTGACCCCCCTGCAGCCTGGGAGAGATTTCATGCCAAAGGAAGTGGATGTGCCTGAGGGAGGCTGTGATCCCATGGTAAACTGACAGTGAGGTGCATGGAACCAAGATGCAGACAAACTTCAATTTGCAAACAAAACCAAAACTAACCAACAGTAAAGGTCATGATGACACGCCAGAGACTTCTGACAGGTGATAGGTTTGGTACCCTCTGGGGGGATATTGTTACTGCACAGATCAGAATGATGACATACTGTACAAACACACATGAAATTCTCACCCGTGGGTACCCAGGAGATGTGTTCATCCTCAGAGTCAAAGGATCACTCATGGATGTCCAGCAGTAAAACACCCAGAGAGTTGGAAGGGTGGGGTGAGGGAACTTCATCCCAGGAAGTCTCAATCCTCAGGTGCTATCCCAGCCCCGAGAAGAGGCCAACCCTCACAGACATGTTCTAGGACAGTGTAAGGGTCTGAGTAAAACATTTGATTTGATACTACATGTTAAATAATAGATCTAAAAATTAAAAGGAGGAAAATAGAACAAGAACTAAAAATTATCACATGGACCGAAATGAAGATATGTACATGAAAAAGAAAAACTGTTGAAAAGAAAGGAATTACAAGTTGAGTTCCTCAGCATTTTATCTTGAAACTAAACTCTTGCATCCTTTAATGACTGGGGAAAGTCCTTCTAACCATAGGCAGTAAAAGCAGAATGAAAACCATCATGAGTTCCTGAAATGGCCTTTACTTGTTTTTTAACTCTTACTGTTTCTTTTCAGAATGCTCAGTTAGAAAAGAACCAACCAAACAAATTAAAAATTTAATCAAGGATGAAAGAAGCAGTAAAGCAACAGTTTTAGATCTGGTTTCTCAACAAGAGTACCCAGTTCAGCAAGCATCCCAACATCATGCATTTGTCATAATACTGATATTTTTAAGTATGTTTCTGTTCAGCTTGAGAGATTTAAGGAAACTGGTTTGGGGGTTTTTGGAAGGCAGAGTGCAATGGGTTCAATAGTCATGCAGTGGAGTTCTGATTTGTTATATCTAATTTCTATGTACTTTTAATATCCTGAAGCTTCTAGCAGTAGCAACAACCCCTGGTAGAAGAGGTCTCATTTTGTGCTATTAAAGGAAAATTTGTCTCCTGTCAGAGTCCATTTTTCTCCATTGGTTTCTGAGGCAGCATATGCAATTTCCATAGATAAGAGATCTGTTAGATGTCATCATATCCTATATTTATTATTGAGGGCCATATAGAACAATAGTGAGTTACAATTCATAACAGCTCAGTGAAATATGGAAACAGTATCTGGGACAGATACAAAAAGTAAACTATAAAGATTCCCCTAGTAAAACAAAATTATTCTTGTAGACTGTGTGCTTAAACACCTGCTACATTTCTCCTGTTTCATCATTATTGCATTACTATAAAGCAGACTCTGGCTGATGCCATTTCCGGAACTGGTTTGTCTTACCAGTTTCCCACTATAGCCTTTTTACAAAAATATTTGTCTGAGAAACAAAATATTTTGCAGCTCCATATAGGTGATCAATGGCTCTGTCTTCAGATTTTTCTCTGTATTTGTGAATAAATTAATGTGCCTTCATTGATCATATAGATAAAATAATTTTCAAAAAGTATTTCTCTTTTGTAACATTTTGTAGATATTAGCAAATTCTGATGCTTTGATGTGAACCTACAAATCAGAAATTCTTTTATGCATAATAGAGCATAAGCAATATCCCCAGCTATTTCAAACATGCATATGCAGTATATATTGCAGGAAAACCTTCTCTTTTATTAGAGTAGAACATTTAAATAAAACAACCCAGAATTGAGTTCCTTTCAATCTTTCAATCTCAGAATCAACTTTCTTTGCTGGAAAAAAATAAGACTTTTTTTTTAAATCATACGTCCAAGAGAACAGAAGAATTCTGTTTCCTGTAGACATGTCTAACCATATTGTCTAACTGTGCTTTTCAGTAGTTTGGGATCTGCTCCTGAAAGTCAATGTCTACCATTATACATCTCCTCCATACACATTGCAGTTTGGAAATATGTTGCTCTCAAAGCTATGCTACAACAACTACTCATTCCACACTGTGATACTGGCACCGCCAATAGATGCAGAGTTGTCACCTTTTGTTCATTTAATGTGCCCTTTAAGAGCTGCAGGGTTGACTTAAAACCTTTGTGCCAGAGAAGTGCAGCAAGCAAATTAGAAACTGTCAGAGAAGAATCTATTGAAAAATTCTCCTCTGTGAGTCATCCAACTGTTAAGTGAAGGATTATCATTGCTTGCATGATGCTTACTCACAGAGTTCAGACATGCTATATGGATCAAGTTGACAACTTTCTGCAAGCTGTGAGCATCACCGGCTGAATCATTTTCCTTCCCACTTCTGCCCTGCCTGTATATTTTCAGGCTCAGCACACACAAATAGGCCATTGTCATATCACTGGAAGTATTTCATTGCTTGTCAAACTATTTTTCATCTGGGCTAATGATCTGTGTGAGCTTGCATTGATCTCCTGGAAGGACAAATGCAGTATGCCCAGTGAGAAAAAGAGAAATTAGGCAGGGAAAGACAGCTGAATGCCAGTCAGGTTGCAAATCCTCCTTTGTTTAATCACTCTGACCTGTGCTGTCACCAGTGACTTTAACAGGTACTTTTGTGTGGTACAAATAACTACTACACTGACCTTTTTTCCCCCCTAAAACTGTTGTCCCATTATTCTCCAGAGTCAGACAATTTAAACCATCTGATTGTGCAAGCACCTCACTTAGTTTCTTTATGGAAGGTAAAGAAAGCTTTCAAAATATATATAAGCTTTCAAAATAAAGGCTCTTTTCACTGCTTCACAAAAGGATGTTAAATATATCATGTGACTTGTCAGATTTAAACAAGAGGTCAGTAAAAGAAGTTGAGTTCATGTCTCACTATTTTCAGTCTAGTCTTTTTTCTACTAGAAAAAAGACTAGACTGAAAATAGTGAGACATGAACTCAACTTCTTTTACTTCACAGAATTCTTCTTTCTGTGGACTTTTAAAGTAGTCACACCATATATATTAGAATCAAGGGATTTGGGACCACCATAACAGATACTGAGCTGTGGCTTGATAATAATTCTCAGGAGTTTTGTGTGGTTTTAGTCTAAAATGTTTCACTGGACAATGGATGGCAGTGCACTATCAGAGTTCATCTGATTGTAGCTGCTTAAATGCACTCAGTTATTAGTAACTTTGTTATAATGTGCAGTGCAAAGGGATCAGTGAGAGAGTAATGATGTCCAAATATTCTTAGCAATTAGACAGACATGTAAATAAATGAATTACTGATGGAGTTAGTATGTACTTCTTCCTGATAGAGTGAAATAAATCTAAAATATTTCATATATACTTTAGTCAGAAATTAAATAAAATGCTTAGCTTTTATTGCCTTACAATTACTTCAAAGCAAAGAAAAATCCCACTCGATTGATGTAAAAAGATTCAGGGTTTTTGCCACTACATGACAGAAAACAGTAATTGCATGATTGTTTTGAGAGTGTTTGACGCCAGCATGAACAGTTGGATGACTGTTTTAAGAATGTTTGACAACAACGTGAAGTTGTGTGAAAACTTGTATTTTGAATGGATTTACCCTGTCACTGGAAATTTTAGAAATAGTTTGTTTACATGGGATAAATATCAGGTTATACTCCATGTTTCTATGTTTCTCTCACAAAATGCTAAGGACATGTAAGAAAAGAGAGAAATAGGTTCAATTTTTAATTTCAGAAACTCTGTTGCTATGTGCTTATGAATTGATACAATATTCTGGTTTTTAATCAGAAAAGTTGTCAAGAAACTATGACAAAGGCAATATACAGAGGCCAGTTTCTTCTATAACTTCTTATTTTCCTGCGTATTAGCATGCTAGCATGGATTTTAAAAATTACTCAAGAGTTGGAAATCCACAGATAATTTTAGTGAAAAATCTGTCTGTTTCAAACAGACTGCCAACAACAGATTAGCAAGTTATACTACAAAAACAGAGAGGTTTGCATATGCCAGAGTCACTGAACTACCAAAATATTGGTTGATTTCTCCAGAACAATGATCTTTCTTTGCATCGGCTTTCTCTTCCTTTTGCTGAAAAATGTAACTAGCAACTCACAGGCAGGTTGACATTAGAGACAATTTATCAGGTTTTATTAATCAGAACATCATTGTTTCAAAGGTCAGTGCAACTACACTTCTCTTATTTTGTAGGGGAAAATGGATGAACCCATAATAAACACATAAGTCCAAAGAGACAACATTAGTCTGCCTGAAAAAACCAAATATTTTGTATTGTCAACCTAAGCACTACTAAGTGTGTTTGCATGCTTTGTGGTAAGAAATTTTTATTGTCTTGAAGAAGGGCACTTTGGTAACCATTCTCTTGCAACCCAAGCAAGATTGTATTCATAGTGGAATTCTGTAATTCTATTCTACGATCCTATGTTCATGAGCCAAAAATATCAAAAAAGGAGATGGAGATTCTTGAATACAACAGTTTTTGAGACCTATGAAAATACAGATTTCACAGAGTATTTGATGCAAGTAGAGAATGACACAGATTCTAGTAGCAAAGCAGGACTATGGCAACTGCTGTGCTTCTAATGGGCTCAAAGATGTCCCTAAAAGTATATTCCATTAATTTCCACTTTATTTACCAATTTCCAGATGCAAGGCCACACAATATTTTTTTTCAAAAACAGCGTGTTAATGGAACAGAGTTGTGACTAAACCAGATGAGCAGCAAAATATAAATACAATTTATGTGTTTAAATAATGTTTGTTGTATTTACGAAAGGAGCTCTTTCATAACATTTACTATGTCTGCGTCCAACATTTACCATGATTGCTATTATGGGTGCTAGGTTTTACCTTAACTTGTCTTTGCATCAGTGAATTTGAAACATGATTCCCTGCCCTGTGGAGATAAAAATTTTCCTGTGTTTCAGCCAGAAACTTTTATGCCAAACAACTCTGTCCGAGTTTAGAATAAATACAAGACTTCACTCATTTTTACTACACAGTATAATTATTCTTGAGGTTTTTTTAATCTCTGTGAGTGAAAGTACTTATACACAGGTTCAGATTCAGTACTGGAAAATCTCCTGAAAGATATATTTATTATTTTGTTAAGGTATAGAGAAAGTCTTCCCAGTTCATTAGCTTGAGATGTTAGTGAATTATGATTTTTTCAAAGGAATTGAACTGATTACTGAATTTGTAACTGATTACGGCTATATCCTGAGATAGAGCATATTAATAAAATAACAATGCAGTTCTTTCTTATCTTTCTCATCTTTCCTGATCAGAGCCTTGTTCAAAAGAAGCTTTATTGTACAGAATGATTCATCATTGGTTTGCTGATTTTTTTTTTTTTTCTGACCTTAAGGACTGGTCTCCAACTACTTGGCCCAGACTTTCACACTCTTTCAAAGAGTTAAGCTATAAAGGTAACTTTATAAAAACATAAACCAGGGATGACTTTCCACCCTCATAAGCTGCAGTTCTTAAAACAGATTCCTTTGAGTAGCTAATCCCCAAGGGCCCTAAAGACAGGAGAAGGACTAGCTCTACACTCCACTTAGAGTGAGCCCGTGGACAAGGTTCAAGGTCTGATTATCCACCTGTCACAGTATTACTTGCAGCAGTGCCTGTGGCAACAGTCCAGGGACACACAGGTATGACCTATTCATGAACTGACACAATTGCAAGTGTTTAAGTGTTTTAGAGGGGCTGAAAAATTCATGCAGCCTGCAGCTTTCCCCTCTGCCCTTGCCATGATGATTTTGTGTAGAGATGACAACTGGAGACACTTACTGCAGGTGCTGTTTTTGACAGTGGCCATAGCAGAGGTGTGAGGAAGCAGCAGATAAGATTAATTCGAGTTGCCAGCAAAGGACGTGACGGATGCTGTGTGCGGTGTCTTAGGGACCGGCTGGACAGTGGAGGGCTTCCTGTATGCATTTTCTGTCTGGCACATTAGAGATGCAGATAATAAACCCTGTCAGACAAATCCCTGCAATTTCAGATGTTTCACATTCTCCCTCCAAGATACTTCAAGAAAGATAAGGATCTTATTTATATTCACCCTCACATGCATTCTGTTTTAGCCAAGTCTGATATGCAACAACTTATTTTTCTACTTTGTATCAGAAATAATTCTCCAATGATTGGGGTTTTTTTTCAGCAGTTGTACATAAAGAAAACTCTTTGAGAGCAGTGGGGTTCCATTCACATATATAATGTATAAAAATGATACATGTTTTTATGAATTACATGGTTATTTCTGAAAAAAATATATGATAATGATATTTAGATAAAAACAAAGTATTCAAAAAATTACACACACACACACACACACACACCATTTCTACATAAAATAAACATACCTTTAGAAATATCTAAATTAACTAAGTAAATAAAATAACTTCAATTCCTGATGATATGATAAAGAAGCTAATCCTAAAAAACATTTCTGGGCATATTAAGGACAATAAATTTACTGGGAGTAGTCAGCATAGATTCATCAAGGAGAAGCCATGCTTAATCAAATTGGTAGATTTCTATGATGAAAACACTGGTTTGGTAGATAGTGGGAGAGAAGTGAGTATTTTTACCTGGACTTCAGTAAGGCTTTGGACACTGTCTCCCGTAAGATCCTAATAAAGAAGAATGTTGAAATATGAGCAGGATGAGCAGACAAAGGGTGAGATGGACTGTGAACTGTTTAACAGCTGGGTTCACAGGGTGCAGATCAGTGTGCAAAGTCTAGATGGAAATCAAGAAATAGCATTGTTCCACAGGACTCAATACAGGGTTTATTCTTGATCAATATCTTTGCTAATGATCTGGATGATGGGGAAGAATGCTGTCAAAGAGCCAAAAAAAATCCCAATGAGAAAAATATAAAATCTTCTATTTTTTCTTTTAGCTTCGTCTTAGATGTCTATTATCTAAATAATCAGTGCTACATGAAGATTTTGATATTTCCATAACATTGAAAAAGTAATTATTTTATCTTAAGATCTTTATAAAATTATTCTGCTTATTCCAGAATAAGCAGAGTTAAAATACTTTTGGCTGTTTGTAGAAACTTAGGCATCTTTAATCAAGTATCCTAATCTTATTATGACCTCAGGGAGACACATTTCATACTGAACTTATGAAATTGACAGTATTTTCCCAACATGCAGTTTTGTTTGCAACCTGAACTCACTTGAAAATATGTTCTTTTTAATAATTAAAAAAAATGTCTTAAATTTTTGGTACATTTCAGCAGAAACATATATTCCTGGGTCATGATGAGATAATTTATATTAACTCTTCTCACTCTTAGCATTTGGGACAACTTCTCAGATAATGTATGAAACTTCATAAAAATATGCAACATCTGTACAACACGTCTATGTGTGTCTCACAGTCATTTAACTTTTCAGACAGGACACTCTGTCACCGTGTCTGTTACTGAGGCACAAGGGGTGGGCTTCAGTTTATAACCCAATATTGATTTAGTGTTTGGAGTTGGCTTTTAAGCAGCCAACCCAGACAGCCTGTGGACAGATCTGTCTGTTCACAGAGAAGAATGTCAACATGACTTAGAACTTGCTCAGGGATATTTTTGTCAAGTTGTCACTGCAGCACTATTGTATGCCCATTATTTAAATACTTAATGCAACTACAAAACTTAATTCATACGAATCTATTTCAAATGTTAAATAAAAAATTTTAAATATTTCTGATGGATAAATATTCTGGATTGTCATTTCTGATCAACAAGTCCCTCTGAAGAGAAAACTTTTAAGAAATTGAGATTTTGTGAACTCAGAAAGGCTTGTCTTTAATTTACTTTACATTTTAGTTTTATTATAATTTCTTGTTGGTCCTGGCTGATGAGGGAGGTCCCAGATGACTGGAGTTCGGCTAATGTAACACCCATTCACAAGACAAGATGGAATGAGGATCTGAGGAGCCTGTCAGTCTGTCAGCTTGACTTTGGTGACAGGCAAGGTTGTGTAGCAGATCCTCCTGGGTGATGTCACACAGCACCAAGGGATCAGACCCAGCCAGCATAGGTTCATAAAAGTCAGGTCCTGTTTACTAACCCCATCTCCATGTATGACCTGGTGATCCACCTAGTGGATAGGAGAAAGGCTGTGGATGTTGCTTCCCTGGACTTCAGCAAAGCCCTTGACATTGTCTCTCACAGGATTCTCTGGAAAAACTGTCAGCCCAGGGCTCGGACACATGCACTGCTGTTCACTGGGGTAAATACCGACTGAGTGGCCAGGCCCAGATAGTCATGGTGCATGGAATTCCATCCAGCTGGCACCTGATCACTAGTGAGGTTCCCAGGGCTCCTGGGATTTGGGGCCAGTCTTGTTAAGTCTCTATATTGATGATCTGGATGGGGAGATTGAGTGCACCTTCAGTACATTTGCAGACAACATGATGTTGGCCAAGGGTGTGGATCTGCCAGAAAGCGGGAAGGCTCTACAGAGGGATATGGACAGGCTGGATTACTGGGCTGAGGCCAGTTGTATGACGTACCACAAGACAAAATGCCAGGTCCTACCTTTGGGTCTCAACAATCCCATGCAGTGCTACAGGCTGGGAGCAGACTGGCTGGAAAGGCAGCCAGTAAAATAAGGCACTGGGGGTGTTGGTCAGCAGCCAGTTGAACATGAGCCAGCAGTGTGCCCAGGTGGCCAAGAAAGCCAATGGCATCCTGGCCTGTATCAGCAATAGTGTGGCCAGCATCAGGCCACAGGATCAGGGCAGTGATTTGGCCCCTGTACTCAGCACTGGTGAGGTCACACCTCAAATCCAGCATCCAGTTCTGGGCCCCTCACTACAAGAAAGACATTGAAGTGCTGGAGCATGTCCAGAGAAGGGCACCAAAGCTGGGGAAGGGTCTAACGGGTAAGTCTTACGAGGAATGTCTGACGGAGCTTGGGTTGCTCAGCTTGGACAAAAGCAGGCTCAGGGGTGATCTTATCACTCTCTACAACTACCTGACAGAAGGCTGTAGCAAGGTGGGGGTCAGTCTCTTCTCCCAGCCAATTAGTCACATGACAAGAGGACACAGCTTCAAGCTGCATTAAAGGAGATTCAGGCTGGACAACAGGATGAATTTCTTCATGGAAAAGGTTGTTCAATGCTGGAATGAACTGCCCAGATTGGTCGTAAGTCATCATCACTGGAAGTGGTCAAGAAATGAGACGCCTAAATGGCAACTAATGACATGATTAAGTTGAGAAGGTGGTGATCAGTCCATGGATTTAAATAGATAATCTCAGAAGCCTTTTGCAACCTGAATAATTCTATGGTTCTCCTTCAAAGTTAAGTGTTGCATACAAGTAGAGATATTATGAAATAAAGACCTTATAAAATATGTTTTAGGCCCTGCTACTCTAGCTAAGCTAGCAGTCATGTGAAAAATCATAGGACTGAAAGCAGTTAGTACAACAAACTATTCTGGTAAGAGAACTGTTTGCAACTGTAACACAAAATCTGTCCCATGGAAATCAGTGAACAAAATATGTAAACTAACTAAAAGTAGAGAGATTTGATAGATGTGCACCCTGGCCATTTACCGGCCAATAAACAGAGTGTCAGTGTATTGTTAGCCAGTTAGGACTAACACAGTGCCTTCTGATTTTTCCTGTAAATATGAGCTTTGTGAATAAAGAATTGGCTTTCCTGCATGAGGAAACTGAGTCCTGTCTGCTTTACTGCTGCAGCAGTTAAGCACTTTGCTCTCCCAGTCGTCATCTTGCAGTCCACTCACTAAAGAGGTGTGGGAAGAGAGGCTGCTCTTAAAGAAAGAGGCAAAAAACTTGAGAACTCAACTCAGAAGATTTTGAGCCTTCTCATGTGTACCTACCAATTTGCCAGCCTTCTTTATCATAGGGAATATGCCTCCTTTGACCTTCCTTTTCCAGACATTACTTTAGAAACCCTTTTTGTTTTGTTTCCTTACCTTTGCCACATTCAGCTCCAATTGTGCCTTGGCCTTGCTCACTTCATCCCCAAACAAACAGACTGCATCCCTCCACTTCTCCCCAAATACCTAGTCTTGCTTTCACTGCCACCTATGCTTTTACTTCTTGCTCTTTAGTTTGACCAGCAGGCCTCATCCACCCATGCCAGTGTCTTGCCTTCTTTGCCCCATTTCTTATGCCTGGGCATCTCTAGCTGTTGTGTTCTATGGAAGGAGTCCTTAAAGATCTGCCAGCTGTCTTCTGCTCCCTTGTCCCTGAGAACAGTTCCCCAGAGAGTCCTCTGAGTAACTCTTTAAAGATCTGAAAGATTGCTTTCCAAAAGTTCAGATTCTTACCATGGAATAAAATTCCTCTTCACCTGCTGAACACAGTTCCCTTTTTACATTGAGAGTTTATACAGTAGTCGTATTAAAATATTTAATAGCAAAATGCATATTTCATTGCTAGTCATAAATGGCATTAATAGGATAGAAAATCAAATTATCCCTCCAGATAAAAAAAAAAAAACAAAACAAACAACAACAGCAACAACAACAACAAAAACCACAAGAAAACCCCACCCAAAACCAACAGCAACAGCAAAAACAAAAACATGCACAAAAAAACCCCAACATCAAAAAATAAAAACAACCCAAAACCCACGGTATTCTGTATTTAAAAACCAGAATGCTCTTTTATTCTTTCACAATCTGACTTCAAGAAGGCAATGTTTATTGGGGAAAGAAGGCAATAATGAGCTTGGAGATGCTTTATGCGCCTGGCTTTAAACTGTGTAATATTTTACTACTTGGCTGATTAGTATTAAATCAAAGCAGTTTGTTCAACAAAAGCTAAAAAAAGAAATAATGAGAGGGTTATTAGGCCCTACAGAGGCAGTTTAAAGAACTAATAGCTGGTGAATTTACGTTTTGCCTTTAGCTAGACTGTCTAGATCTATTCATTTCAGGACTGACCCTAGGATCTGTTTAAACCTGTGAAGATCCTAGAGCTGGGAAGACACTTATCACCTATTTATTTAGTTAAGAGAAAACCACACAGCTCTGCAATGTGTGATGCTTTACCAGCCCAGGGCAGACAGGAAAAAACCCTAACCCTAGCAGGATACCAGGGCAGACAGGAAAATGCCAAGAACGAAGTATTGTTAGGTTGTTATAAAAGATCCATCCACACATATGCAAAAGAAATTTCATATTCTAATAACCTTGTCAGAGAGCAGGTCTGAGTACCAGGGGCTGGATTGTGGTGTGGGTTTTGGGGTGTGGGCTCTAGAGTTTGCACACCCAAATGCCATCAGCGGATGCAGTTACTGGATAGATCAGCTACTGGAGGGACCCATATCCTATTCATGTGTATATTTTCCACTAAGAGGCCTCATTTTGACCAGCCTGAGAGCAGAACAGGATGAGATCATTTGTGCTGATTGTGGTTGAGTGAATGCTGTGTTTCGTGTCAGTGCTGATCTCCATGCATGTATATGTATATATATATATATATATGTAGATGTAGATGTAGATGATCTACATCTACATCTACATCTACATCTACATCTACATCTACATCTACATCTACATTTACATCTACATCTACATTTGATGTGGGTGGTTGTGGCTGTGAGGGTGTGTCTGTGAATGCATGTCTGTGGGGACCTGGGAACGGGGAACTGGCAGCCTCCCACCTATTGGGCTACTGCATTTAGCACCTTTTAGTGGGTACAAGATCGCTTTTAGTTTTACTTTCTTTAAAAAATACATACCTTTGGGCAAAGTACTCAGGGAAGGAGGTGGGTGCTGACTTGCTGAAATCCTTTCTGCTAACTAGCTATTTAAATCACTTTGTTTTAGAAGCTCAGAAACACATTTGTGTCATGCTGTGACCAAAGCTGTGCTGTTTTAAGAAGACACCCTTCTAATCTAGACACAATTTGACTAGTATAAGATAAAGCTAATCTGATGCATGGGAACATGCTGCAGCATGGGAACATGCTGTAGTCTCTCTCTGTCTGTGTCTCTTGCCGTGCTCATAGAGAGGTGTTTAAATCAACTGCTTTTGTTTGAGTCTGGAAGGCAGATTTTTATTGTAAAAAACCCCCAGAATATCAATACTGTTGATGAAAAAATTACTTCAGTTCAGAGAATGTTTGGTGAGATGGAGAAATTCAAGCCTGTAACTTTAACAGTGCTCTTGAGAAGTGCCAAAAAATGGTCTAAATTTATGTATATCAATAGAGCGACCTTTCCTCTATTCACATAACTGAGGTTTCTTTTGGTACTTTATCATGGGATGCAGCTTATTCTTTGTTGAAATAGCAGCTTATTCTTTGCTGAAATAATAATGCATGTTCATAACAAACAGTATACTGAGGTATTTCAAATCTCACTAAGCCCATCACTCTACAGTAGCACACTAAACTTCACTTCCAGCTTTCAGTCACTCAGATCAGCTGTTTTTGCTGGAGATTAATACACTTCTGCAGTGTCTATTTGTCTAAAAGATCTGCTAAAATAGAGCACTATCTCAGACAGGGATTTGGATGCAACTACTAGATATAATTATGAATTTCCTGCTTAACCAACAGTAGATGAATAATAAAGACAAGGATCTAGTTCATTGTTTTATTGCTTATATTTGCTAAATACTATTACAAACTGGACAAAGCTAAAGCCATCTATTAAATATTTTGGCACTTATATATATTCTTTGGGCTAGTTGTTAAAGCACTGCATTTTCTAACTATTCTGGGATTTCTTGAAGGAAGGATCATGGGATAATTTAATGGATTATGTGTTTGTGGTTATTAGTGTCACATTGGATTTCACTCTTGGTTTTGATGGTGTCTAGAGCTTCCCCTGACGTTTAATTTAGTGCAACAAGTGCTATCAGGGTTAAGAAGGGATGGTCTTTATGTAGCAAAATATTGGTAGAGGTGTGTTCTAATTGTGTCATTATGATGCATTGGCACTTAATAAGGCCAAATATTCAGCATCAGAAAAGAATGCTTCTGTCTTTATTCTGTATGAGTAGCTTTCTTTTCCAGTATGGAAAACACACAACAGCATGGAAGAGAAAGGTCCTTACAAAGTACTCATTATTTTCTGAAATGTTGATTCTGCATTATGTCCCCAAATCCTCGCTCTGTATTTAAGATATTCTATTGAAGTCTGCAAATTATAAACTCCTCAAAAACTTACATTGTCATCAAGCTTCAAAATATGATTCTTCTATTTTGCTTTAGAGTCATGTTCAAAATATCTTATGGACTGTATGTCTGAAGTCTCTGAACTGTAGGATCTATGCGTGACACAGTTTCCCTGGGATCAGAGGAAGCACATTGATTAATGATCAGGGCAAGAGACTTCTATGCAAGAGAGAATTAAGGAAAGAACACTTCAACCTGGAAAAGAAATTAATTAGAGGAATATTGGGAGCATCTATGGATATATTGAAAATAGGGATAAAACTGTACAGGGTTTAATTGCTTTTTTCCTTTTTAATAGAAAAATTATGGAGAATTTAAGGAATTTATAAAGTAGCAAATTCAGAACAAGGGAAAAGAAGTAGTCTTTACCACAAATTTTAAGTCTGTCATGGAAATGATAGACATAGGGTGCTATCAATATTGGTAACCTTCATGGAGTTTAAAAGGAGGATCCTGAATAAATTTATGAAAAAAAAAAATCTATTAAAAGTTACTCAGTGCTTAGAAAGAATCTGGTGAAAAAATGCCTGAAGGTTATAACAGTGTATATATGAATGCAATATAAACATGTAAGTATCCTTATTCTCATGTAAATAATCTTATACTCCACAGATTTAGGCTGTTAATTGCAGTCTTGGCCTGACTCTCTGCAGATGCTGCTAGGTTCCTTTGTTTCTTTGACTGATTTGTCGCTGCAGCCCTATTGCCTCTAGGATTAATATCTTACTTTCACAGGGTGTCCCTGTTTATTCTTTTGCCTATTAGAGGACAGAGATAGCAAAAGAAATATTCCCCATTTCTTTGCAAACTATCAGGTTGAATACCCTGCCAATTCCTTTACATATTTTTAATTGATACAGAATTTGGCACAATTCAAATTAGTTTATTTTTAACAGGAATTATAGGAATTTTGGAAGCATTTGAAACTAGAATCAGATCACAGGTTTTTGTCCTTTCTTTTGTTCTAAAGAAAATCATATCCATGTTTGAACTAGACTGCTCTGCTACCTCTGACACTCATATGGGCAGACTGCTCCACAACTGTTCTTTCCGTGCCAGTAGGTTATTGGATTTGAATATTTTCTGTCCTTTCCAGTAGTGATATTCTGCTGTGTTTAGGCAGAGGTGTATTCCCTTTTCATTTTATTGTGCCAAGATGAATAAATTGAATTTTTTTCTTTTCATTCCATGGACAAAATCCTCTATTCTCATCATAGCTGAGAGCTATTTTCTCTTCCTCCCCTCCTGTTTAAATTCATCTTCTTGAACCCAGCTTATCAAAATTGTTCGGTGTCCATTTTAGGGCCATAGAAATACCTTGTATTTTTTTCACATTAATACCCTTGTAGATGTCTGTATACATAACATACTTCAGGATCAGGATCAATAAAAATTTTCAGTTCCATATTGTACCCATGACTCATATCCACTCATTTTGGTTACTTAACACTCCTGGTCTTTCCCTTTCCCGGATTGCAGTGGAAATTCCTAATTTATAACAGACAAGCTTGATATCAAGCTCTAAGTGAATGATCTGACATCTTTGTCTCTACCAACATCTTGTCATGCTATCTTTCTCCCCTGTTTCTTGCAAGTTCACCTTCTCATTGATAATTCCTCCAAGGTTTTTCCTCTTTATCAAATCATAAACTTCCAAATATATGCATGCAAAAATTCTAATGCTTTATTTAAGTCTTCCTTCATTCATTCAATGCCCTCTTTACAGTGGTCAGAAACTACATCATGTAGCTCATTTTCAATCAAGCAGGGATGCAACCACCACTCATGTGTAACAGTTAGGTGAAAAGTGCATGTGTATTTGTATATGTGTATCTTGCAGATTTTTGTTGAGGGTATTTGGCCAGTTGATTCCATAAATTGAATAAAATGGCCATATTGCTCTAACTCAGCAAAGGCACATATGATGGATTCACCTAGTCCTATCTTTTCCCTTTTTATTGAAGCCTGAATAAATCTTTGTGAAAGCACTTAAAAAAGGCTGTATTTACGATGTATTATTTGACATTCATGAGTTTGACAAAATCTTTTTGTACACAAACAAGATTTAAGGTTGAAGCAAACAGCTTATTCTTTGCAACACCCAAATGCAGTCATGCAACAAATCAGAAAAACTCCCATTACTGAAAGTAAATTAGTAACATTTACATTGTTCTTAAAAAGAGATGTTTAATTCGTTCAAGTGTTCTGTTGTGTTTCTCACTTGGCACATGAAGTGTTAGAAGGGAATGTTGTTTGAGCAAAATTGAATTTGCTCTGTTTGTATTGGGAAGTGTCTAGTTTAGAAATGAATGCACGTAATGGAACTAGACAGGAAAATGTACATATCTTTCTCTCTAGAGAATACTGCTCAGAGTTTTACATAATTGCTTCTGGCTGCTATTCTTTATTTACTCTCTCCTCATTTAAGGAAAGGATAGTTTTGTGCTATCAGCTGATAGAATTGCACATTCTTTTGTATTGTGTGAACTCATAACTCTTTTTGCCAGTTATAGTATAATGAGACAAAGGAGAAAATAAGATTGATAGTACATTGTACGTGGCTGTTGTCAGTGTAAGTTCCAATGAGATTGAATTACATTTCTGCAGCACCAAATGCTGTCCTATTTATTTAAATAATGTTGAGCTGCAAAGTGGTTTCATGTACAGAGGCAAATTGAATTAATCAAATTAACCACTTTTTTTCCTTTCTCATGCATGCTTAACTTGTTTTATGTTTTAAACAGTAAAGTCTGAGATCATAGAAATCATAGAAACTGCTTTACTCTCATGATCACTTCAGAAAGACTTGTCCATTCTCAGATAGTGGTTTGTCAGTGCTTTGAGGATAGCAGTGCATCCATTTGGAACATTTTTTGGTTTTTTTTTCTATTCAGATGTCAGATTCCACTTTCCTTGACCTTGCAGAAATTTTTATCTCCAGCCCCTCTCCTTGTCCTTCTTCAATCAAATGCAATCTTTAATTTCTTCTGACATTTGAGCCATTTGAGCCTTTTGCTTCAAAAGCTGAGATCACGCAAAAAGCTATTATCTTAGTTGTTTTGGACATGATTCACTATGACTTTAAGCATCTTTTTTGTTCCCAAAGTAGACAATAAAATATATTATTGAGAATCATTGCAAAACACCCATTTTAAACTCAAGTGCTCTCAGTCTCTAACTAAATCAAAGTTCATCGTGGAGATTTTATACTTCAGTGTACAAGTCACCTGGCATTTTACCTGGACAATTGTCAATAAGTCATAAGTGGAAAAGAAAGCTATGTGATCTGCAAAACTAAAAAATAATTAACTATTTATGACCCTCATTTTTCATTTTATGTTGGTAGTTGACTCACATTTCCAACAGAACTCATACTGCACCAGCTTAATTGTTACAGTAGAAATCATTTTTAGTAGTAATATTAATGGGAAATCTGTGGTATCTGAAAGGAACTACAGCTAATTCAAAGAAGGAAAGTATAGTGGGTTAAGCCTGGCTAAAAGCTGAGCTCGTGCCTAGTTGCTCACTCCCTTCTCTGCCCTCAGCAGGAAGAGGGGATGAAATACTTTAAAGTGGATCAAGAAAGCTCCTGGTGAAGAGAAAAACAGGATGCTTCCTTACTGCAACAAATTGACTGAACATATGAAAATGAAATTTATTACCAATGAAAATGAATTTATTTCCAACTAAAATAATATTTATATGTAGTGGTAAACAAAAGACCAATATTAAACATCTGACATGTAAAATCATATTTCTTCATCTCATGTCCACGCTCACTTTCACTCTTCAGTCCTGACTCCTCTACCTTCTCTCCCACGAAAGGCCCAAGGGACAGAGAACGGGGGGCTGTGGTCACTCTGTAACAGCTAATCTCCTCCGATCCTTCCTCCTGATGCTTTTTCCTCCAGCGTGAGCCCATTCCAGGGGCTGCAGCCAAGCCCCTGCCGCACGGAGCTCCCTGCTGGGGCCGCAGGGCCATCCCTGCCGGGTCTCTCCCGGCCCGTCCCTGCTCCCGCTGTCCCCTCGGGGCTCCCAGCGCTGCTTCTCTCTCGCTTCCCCTGGCTCAGCCCTGGCTGCCGGGCAGCGTTTTGCCCTCCCTTTCCCAGGCTTTCCCCGGGGCTCAGGGGCTCAGCCGTGCCCCGCGCTGGGGCCGCTGCAGCCGCTGGCACCGCCTGGGGCCGGCCCGGCACAGCCCCGGCACGGCCCCGGCACGGCCCCACCAGCAGTACCTGGGCACGTAGAACCCATTCGGAGGAGGAAGGAGGCCAACAACTGACAATAATGAATACAGTTTTGCCAACATTTCTCTAGCTAACAAGTAAAGATTGAGATGAAGAGTTGCCTACATATATTAGAAATGTGTACATTTTTTGTACTGGGCACAAACCAAAAATTATTATACCACATCTGTGTAACAGAAACAGAGATCTGAGTACTTTAAACCATAACGAGGATTATTAAAAAGGAAAGCTTGAAAAGTATGAAAAGGACAGAAGATTGGCAAATTGATAGTTTTATGCTCTGCCTGGTTGCATAATCTTCTTTGAATTAAATACCTTTTCAGATTAACAGCACAGAAGAAAAATCTTCCAAGAATAAGAGAAAAGGAATATTTTGTTTGAAGAAAATAACCTTCCCAAAATATGTTCATATTACAAAGAAGCTTCAATATCTCTTTAGTGAGAAAATTTGACTTGATGATATATAAGCATATAAGAATTCTTGATCCATTAGTGTTAAGCCATAAACATTGTAAGAAGAAACTTTTCTTAGCATTCCTCTGTATTTTTTTCTGCCTCCCATTTAATTTGAATAACTGGCTTCTAATACCATTTGCTCCTAAAAGTGTTTGTATTTCTTTTCATCCCTCAAAGAAGTTAATTTTGATCTGCATGTGTTTCCCTTTAAATCTATTTACTACTGAGTTTCTGATCTATTTAAAACAGATAATTTATCTATATTTCTTCTTCTAAAAATTATCTTCTGAGGTCCTTTCTATATTGTGATAGTTTGAAAAGTGACTTTTGCATAAATTATATGAATATCATATAGTCATTCCTGATCTCAGAGATATTTGAAACACAGGCTCTGAAATTTGGAACTGCATGATAATTAGCACATGAAGCTGTGCATTGTATGTAGCTTGGCCACTTTTATCAACATAAACTTTGAATAATTTTCATCTAGCACTACTAGCAGCTGGGAATTACATCCTTTTGTGCTTGGAGGCAATTCCTAGCTGGTGCTAGAGTCAGAAGTGCTTTAGATAGAGTGGGAGATCATAAACTCCATGGATTCTCATTAAATAGTTGGATTTCAAGTTAGAATGTTATCCTGAATTACACAGAGGTAAATATTGAGCCAGATTAAACTCTAGTAATGTCTGACAGGACCTACTGTGAAACAGTTTTTCGCCTAATGAATTAAGGCACTAAGGACTGAATTTTTTTAATAGGTTACTTGTCTTTCTCAAAGTCTGATAAGTAAGATCTGTCACCACAGATTTGTAAAGATATTACAGAATAATTTTTCATAAATAAGTAACAGGATAAATTTAGCAGACAAAGTTCTTTATGATAGCCTCAAGGTCTTGTTTCAGTTGGTTGCTGTATGGAAAACTGCATGGCTAAAATAAGTTGGTGAGGTTTTTTTTTTTTTTCTTTTTTTTTTTTTTTTTTGCTACAGGAAGGCTTTGTTTGAACTTTTTATGTTGGGATGTCTTTTTAACAGACTGAGTGATTTTAAGGAATTCTTAGGCTAGAGAATGAGCAGTCTTATGTGATAAATGTTTTTCCCCTTACTTGCTAACGATTTTTTCAGAATGTGGGTTGGGGAAGTATTAATTTATTCAAAGGTAACCCATTACCCTTAAGCTGATTTAATTTCAAGTTGAACATCAGACTGCTGGCTTCATGAAGTGCCTGCATAATTACAAATATATTTATTGTTATTCACTGTGGTACCCTGACTACTTCGTCTATAATATAGGCTGAGAACATAGGCTGTTGAACAATAATTCAACAGCATGTAAACCCAACTTTAATAAGGAAGTAAAAATCTAATTATATGTCCCACAGAATCAAATCTACAGTTCTTGATCTGCAGCCAGTCAAACAGGGATTAAAAGACACCTGAAAAACAAACAAACAAACAAAAAAATAAAGGGGAACTCCACATTGAAAAGCCTTTCAAGTTTTCATGACAGATTGAAATGTTTGTCATTTCATTTTAGCTACTGAAGATGCAGTAATTGATCCAGAAAGTGCTTTTGAAATTTTTTACTGAAAGATACTTCTACAGAATGTAAATTGATGAAGTGAGGTTGGGTTGTCAAAAAACAAAGTTAAAATTCAATTAAGTCATGATCACCAACTTTGTGTATAGTGTTTTATAGTATCATATAATTGATGATTGATGAAGAATTGTCCTGCAGATACAAATTTGGCTGCTTTGTTCGTAGAAAGAAACAAGAGGAGTTAATACTGTAAGTGGGAAATACTGAGGGTGTAAAATGGGAAAGAACATTGATTTTATTAGCTAGTTAGGTAATATGCAATTTGAATATCTCTGATCAGTGTGAACAAAGAAAAAAGTCTATTTTTTCTGTTATAATATGTGGTGTTACATTTTAGTTAAATGGTGTGCTCTGTCTCATCCCACGAAAATGTAGGTTTTATTCCAAGCCTGTGATCCTCCCCTGCAGTATCATGGATCTGTAATCCCAATGGCCCAAGTCTTATTCTGTGCCCACTTTGAATCCCCCAGTTAAGCTGTGCGAGGGAGACGAGAAGCTCTCTTGGCCCTTTTTCTCCCTAGGCTCTCCCTCTCTGCCCCTCCCTTCCCCTTCCCCCCTTCTCTCTCAGAAACCATGCTGCTCCCGGGGGTGGCACCCCCAATAAACCCTCATCTAATTAGCCCTCCCCCAGAAGCCCTGTGGAGTCTCCTTGCCTGCCTGATGCTACCAGGGAATGTCCCCGGGGAGTCCCCTCAAAAGGACTGCTACAATAATATGGGATTTTTAAAAGAAGATATGCTAACTTCTTTCATAGCTAATGCAGTCTTCAGATATGAAGGCATAAAGGAGGCAAATCAGATTTTCAGCAAAATTGAAAACATTTTAAAACAATTGTAAAATTAATAAAACTGGTGAGTTTTTAGACAAAATGAGTCTGTAATTTAAATGCATTAGGAGAAACTAATCTCAAATGCATTTTTCCTTAATCATTCATGTGAAAAATTCTTAAGATCCAATTTCTGATAGAAGTAGGATTTGTATTTGAAACAAAGCAAGACAAACACAGTTTTGTAAGTAAACTTGATTTTGTACAGTCCTATATTAGTAGATTCTAAAATACATTTTTCAAATAAACTTTTTTACCTCCATATAGCTGTTCCATATAATGTCCTAGCATTATGGTGAACACTGGCAGGATAAAAAGATAAAACAAATTCTGAAGCACCATTATGTTCACTGATATTGAGTGGCCTTCCCTGTATATATATGTCATTTCTTTCAAAAGCACAGCTTGCCACAAAACACAGGTAAAGGCTTAACTCCACATTTACTGTTATTTTTAATTTGTCAGTCCCATCTTTAACTTTCCCTGCTAACATTTTAATGTCTTTTTCAAAGTTTGGGGGTTTTTCTTAAAGAGAAATTCCAGTGAACAGAAGCTACATTTTTTCTGCTTCTTTCTACTTTTTTTCTTTTTTTTCTGTTTAGTTTTTATTGACCATTACTGATAACAAGATGTGTCCCTCTACTTCCAATGTCTGGTTCAGACATTGGAATAAATGAGATACAGGCCCAAACCAAAGAGAGGAATTGTTGTTGGACTCAGGCAGAAATGTTCACAAGTTCCAATCTGGACAAAAACAGACATAAACAAGTTTTGTTAAATTGTTTTATGCTGTGTGTTGGAATTTGTACATGCAGAGGATAGAGTACATAACCACCAGTGAATCTGCTTATAGGCACTATTCAATCTTAATGCCTCTTGTGAAATCTTCCTTCACATTAACTGAAGCTCAGTATTGATACTTGATCAAAATCCAAGTACTAGAAATAGGTTTATGTCAAGCAGTAGGTGTTCACCCCATACAGACAGAAAGAGATGTAAAATTTAAAAATTCACACAGATATTTTTTTGTGTGCATCCTTTTTTCTACTCACACCTGGTCACCTGTTTTGTACTGGTACTTTCCATACTGTATCTTGTGCCCCTCAGCCATGAAGAAAAGAGATGAGAAATGAATCTATCTGAATAAAAGCCATCCCTGGGGCCCTTTGCTGTAAAAACTTTTAAAATGTGACTGCTGTAGCATTGGGAAGAAGGGATTAAGAAAGTCTGAGCAGTAAAATTGTCTTGTTCCTATCATTCTCACCACAGGATAACACAGAAAAGATTAATTTAAAATCAGCTGGAAAAAAATAATAAAAAAGGAAAAAAACCCAAACACATTTAAATAAAATTTGGACTTTGAAGTACTACTTTTTTAGAATAAACCAGTAATTTAACTAAAACAGTCTATATCCTAAAAGTGTGTCTTTTTTTGCTTAAGTTGAACTCTTTCCTTAACCTCTCAGTGTGTTGTTCCAAACCTCTTTTCCCTTTTTAATTTTGATATCTGCTACAATTTTTTCTTTATTCAATATTTATGGTGCAATAAGAAATGATACAAGATAATTAATACCTACAGTTCTGTGAATATGATGCTCCTTGGAAGGAAATAAAGAAAAAGGAGCAATCAACTAAATCATGTTGAGAAAGAAGCAGAGGATAAGGTAAAAAATGAAGAAAATGAGTTTGACCAAAATATTATGACTTCCATTAAAATTGCTATATTTTCTGAAAGACATAGAAGATAAGATGATAATGTATCTTATATGCAGTTTAGACATCTCATTTACTAAGTTAACATAGAGTGCCAAAAATACAACATGCCTTTCCCTTGTCTATGGAAAGACATGATCCATTATTTTTCCTGATGACTTAACTCCAAGAGCACAACTCTGGATAACTTTGACAATAAAGCTTTCTTTTCCAAGCACAATTGAAGTATACAGGACTGAAGCAAAATTGTAAAAGTAGTTCTGACACCACTGTGACTACTGCACCTCGTTTATTTAATTCAAGTTTGCTATCACTATGTGACTCTACTGAGTTTCATTTTAATGACAAACGTATAATAAATATTCCTTTCACTAGAATCTTCATCTCTTAGGGAAATTCCAGTATGTTTCTTTCTTTTCTGTGCTTGATAATAAATTATTAAATTAGGATGATACAATTATTAAGCCTGATATTTTATTTTTGTGTAATTCAATATTTGTTCTCATTTATCTTCCTCTATTAGCACTTTTAAAAATATGAATCCGGCTCTTCTGCTTCTAGATGATCAATTATTTAGCATCTAGCTGAAACGAGTATGTACCTTCTTGTGCAGTAGATGGGTTGAACTTTAAAGATAATTTTGAGCTGTGTTATAGGGGGTTTAAGTAATTTTTGCAGGTAAGAGAAGCACAAAGCCATTAAATATTAAACCTACCTAAAATTAGTACACAGGATGTATTCATTAAGAAACAGTAGTATATAGATGTAGTTGTCATTTAGGAGCAATTCAACACAAGTGGTATATTTTGTTGGCATATTTCCATTTCACATCATGAGTTTTAGAGCTATAAAGCAACAAGGAACCCATTGTCAATGTAATCTTTGCTGCCATTATGTTTTGGGGGGCAAGTCTCTAAAATCTGGATTCAAACAGCTTTGCATTCAAAGATTTTGGACTTAAATTCTTAGTGGAAGCTGTAATGAAAATGTCACTTTCTGTTTGAATTAATCCACAGATGATATGAAATACATTTGTATTTTAAATCTGAGTAATTTTAATGTTGAAATTACTTCAGTTGAAATGGTAGAATCATTTTTGAACCTCTCTTCCACTGTGTTCAGATTCACATGGGAATTAAACCTTTACAAATATTACCATGTGAACTGGGGGAAGCATACTTAAACCACTAGAAAAGAAATTAGGAAGTCACAACAAAACAGTCATCCAGCAGCACTGTTTCATAATTCTTCATATTCACCTGACAGTCAAACTTGGGTTTCATAATTGGCTTTTGTTGATAAGACTGCTATGCAGAGAAGAAGAAGACATGGGTAATTAAACAGGTGAAAGAAGCTGCTTCATTCGGTTGAATGCAGTTTCAAAAAGTGAAATGCACGCAAAAGAGAAAAACATTTTTAATCCATATCCTCCTCTCTGAAATAAAACATTGTAATAATAGCAAAGAAAACCAAACCACTAAAAGCCTAGATAGAGGGATTTTTGTCTGTACAAAGAACTTGAAAAATAAAGTGGAATTTCTAAAAACAAGTCTATTTTCTAAGACTGTAAATAGATTGTGGATTTACATTATCATATTTAGAAGAGTATACTTGACAAATAGCTAATTATTTTTAAAGGTAATGCTAAATATAGGTTTTAAAAATGAGAGTGACAAAACATAAATTATTATTCTTCAGTGGAGGTGATGATGTTTGAAAGGTTGTCTTTAGAGAAACTACAACTTGCAGATTCGGAAAGCAAATGAAAGGCATTTCAAACCAAAAAGCATGATAATTCCTCATCAACTGCAGTCCTGAAAGAAACAGAACTAATACACTGTAGATCCCTTTTACATAGACTGAGGACATATTCATAGAAAACGGCAAATATTCCTACTTTATTCTCAGTTAGCAAGAGTACATATGCTTATACAATTTATTCAGCAAATTTGCAACCTCCTCTGTATTCTGCCATCAGAGTTTTAGTGGAAGGGTTCTCCTTGTGCCTTCAGGAGGGGAGAGGAGAGGAGTCTGAAGTACTTCAGGTATAAAAGCAGAAGTGGGGAAGGGGAATTTGATACATTCAGGGTGCAGCTCAATAGCTGCTAGATATAATAAAGCCTCTGGCCTTTGGCTCTAGAGTTCACAGCTGCAGCAACTTACCTGACTTATCTGGGACTTAGTCTTCCAAAGTCTTTACCAGGTGCTGCAAAAGGTTCAGGCAAAAGATTAACGTGTTAAACTGAGTTTTGCAAATTCAAAATAAAAATTTCGATAACTAACTGTTATTAATTGGAAGTTGTTAATTTTTTTTTCTCTTCCATCTACAGAAATACCCTTCTCTTAACAAATCTATCTAATAATTTTTCTGTCCATCTTGTACATATTCCTACATGTAGTGGGTCTAAACGTCACAGTTCTCCAATTTATTTCCAGCTCACAATTGTTACCTTTTAAGTGCTATTATTCATCTAACTACTTGGGATAAAAAGCCCAGATTTTTCTTCTATTTCTCAAGCTTTTCAGATGAACTGTACCATAATGACAAGAAAGTGTACAAGTCCCCATATTAATTGTATGTGATATTGAACAATTAACAGAAACCAACCATTTGCATTTTAATAACATTCTAACAATCTGGTAAATGAATCCATTAATCTTTATTAGCTGGGTATCAGACACTGGACTGTATAGTTCACTGATGTGAATAAGAAAAAAGAGGAATGTAAGTAGTGTTTGAAATAATTTTTCCAGCAAAATCTACAAGTAGTAAGCCAAGCTTGACTAACATGATGTAAGATACTGATGTATTTGCACATTAAGAAAAAAAGCAGAAGCTAGTAGATTTAAATATTAAGATGTCTGTCACTCAAAACAAGTGGCTGGGTCATCAAAATGAAACTGATAATTACCATCTACCGTATGATGCTAAGAGAAAATAAAAGTTATGGAATTAGAATGGGGCTGTGCCCAGGGAGAAGGTCAGACTGCTGCTGATTTATCATCTAGAGTAAATCAAAGTTCACAGAAGAACAGCATGAAGTATATATATTAATGTGAGCAGATATTATTTTCTCCCACAGGCCTAGTTGCTGGGTTTGCATTCTGTTTTATGCATTATAGGCACAGTTCCACGACCAGAAGTTACTCATTAAATAACCTATTTTAAGCTGAGGTCTTTGTTTCTGCAGTGTGTAGATCTTGATGTTTTGACCTCTAAAGATGAAATTTGACTGCATATATGATTGTTTGCAGTGTTTGCAACCATACTTATTATTTAATTGCTGATTAGTTCTCAATTAATCACTTCTCAGAGGAATTACAGATGCAGCAAATTTTCAACACTTCTGCTCTACCAAAGGGAAGCAACTTTACTCCCATTTCTTCCCTGATACTGAGATGAAAACTGAATAAATGGGGAACAACAGAAAATAACATATTCACACCTTTTTTCCTGAAAGGGTGTCTAGTCTATTTTGCTCATGGCTATAGTCAATAAGAGGTCTCCCTCTGTTTATTTAAACCCACAAACTTTTCCAGAGGATTTCTTTCACCTTCCTCCATCCTGGAAAGAAGGGAGAGTGAGAGAGTGGCTGGGTGGGTATCTAGCAGCCAGTCAAGGTCAATTCACTGCAGAAACTTGATGTCTAATTTGTTTTTGAATAGCTATGGAGTATGAAACTGGTATTTTCATTAAACCTAAGCTGTTAAACTCCCTAAGTATCCTAACTGGTAGTGGTTTGCTAATAGTAGATTACACATGGATCTTCACAGGCTTGAGAGATGGTCCTGTGGGAACCTCATAAAGTGTGAGGTCCTACAGCTGGTCTGGGACAGTCCCAGCACAAATACAGGCTGTGCAGAGAATGGACTGACAGCAGGCCTGAGGAGAAGGACCTGGAGTAGTGCTGACAAGAAGATTGATGTGACCCAGCAATGCGCACTTGCAGCCTAGAAAGCCAAAGGTATTCTGAGCTGCATCAGAAGAACCATGACCAAATGTCAGGGAGGTGATTCTATCCTTCTCCTCCATTCTCAGGAGAACCCCTATGGAGTCTGTGTTCAGCTCTGAGACTCCAAATGTAAGGACTTGGACCTGTTGGAGTGAGTGCAGTGGAGGGCCAAAAAGATGATCAGAGGGCTGGAGCACTTTTACGAGGACTGTCTGAAAAAGCTGAAGTTGTTTAGCTGGCAGAAGACAAGGCCCTGGGGAGACCTCTTTTCACCCTTCCAGTACCTAAAGGGGCCTACAAGGAAGCTGGAAAGGACCTTTTAGAAGAACATGTAGTGACACGACTAGGGAGAAAATTTAAACTTGAAAGAGGGTAGGTTTAAATTAGATATATGGAAGAAATTCTTTACTGCAAGAGTGGTGAGAGTGGAACAGGTTGTCTGGAGAAGCAGTGGATGTCCAATCTCTGGAGGTGTTCATGGTCATGTTGGATAGGGCTTTGAACAAGCTGGTCCTGTGAAGGTGTCCCTGCCCATGGAACCTGATGTTATTTAAGGTGCCTTCCAACCTAAGCCATTTTATGATTGTATGAAATTATGATTTCAATTTTTTTTAACTATGTGCCTCACTGTGAAACTCTTTTGAATTTAATCTGCCTCTTTGCTTCTGGATAACACATCTTTTAGGGTCTTCCTGCAATTTTTCATGCTTGTTTTCATTCTGTGTATCCTGCATAATTCATTCATCAATAGTTTTTTTTACATTTTGACTCATTTTTTTTCAGGTTTTCTAGGAGTTATTTGATATGATACACCACATTTCTCTGGGAAGGCTGATAGTGACTTCAGCCACTGAAAGAAAAAGCTACTTGTTCCTAAGACTGGTTCCTCTCTTTTTACAGATTATTTCTCCCACTCAAACACTTTGCTATTTTGACATGATTGCCTATTTTGAAGGAAGCTTATACATACTTGATTCCTTTAAGATTATTTAATAAGTTTAGATTTCAAAAATGAACCACATAATAACCTTTCTAACTGAAGCTTAACTTAAAACCTATTCATATATTATTAGCAGGTAAATAGTAACATATGACAGGAAAATAAAGCATAGAGTACATAATTTTCCTGCAGGTTTAGCATGGTTTCCTCTTTTCTTTTTTTAATCTTTTTTCTAAGGAAAAAGAATGGGAAAGTCAAAGGCCCCCTGTATCATTATTTTTCTTCCTTATGCTGATTATTGCCATCCCTTGCAAAACAATTACTGCTAAGTTTTTATTTTTAAATTTTATATCCTTTGCACCCAAGAGTCATGGTAGTGGACACATTATGTAAAACTTTATGTCCTGACCTAAAAGACAGGGATGAATACTTATACAAATAATTACTTCTAAAAAAAAAGAGGCTCCAAAAAACAGAATTTACCTGAAATTTTGGGTTAAGGCAGAACTGGGAAATTTGTTTCTATAGAATCTCACCAATCACTGTCTTCCTGTTTAAATTTTCTTTCTTATAGAACTGAGTATCATAATGATGTCAGGGGCTTTAATGTTGGGTGTCACTTCAGTTTTGTAATGCAGAATCAAACCATAAATATTTTGAAAGGAAAGCAAGAAATAAAGTGAAAAGTGTAATTTCTTTTTATTCGATGATAATATTGTGTTGCATGCCCAATCTGCCCAAGGCAAACTATTTGAATATATTATTTGCAAAGAAAACATGATGTCTTGCAGCAAGAAAACTATCATGACATCTGAACCAAAATTTATAATACTTGCAAGTAGCTAATTTTTGTTTTTGCAGATTGTGCACAGTGCAATATTATGAGGAATTTCCTTGCAGTTGAAAATTTAATTTTACTCAATGCATGCCATTTTCTAGTGTCTTTTCTGACACAGTATTTCAGCACTTGGTATAGTGTTCATTGAATCATTTTACAATTTCCTTGGGTAGCTTTACAGCACTTAATGAAATCTTAGCAAGAATGATTCTGATGCTAGAGTGATCAGAAGACTATAATGGATGCCCTGGCAGCTTATACCAGCTGCTGGTCTGTGCCACTGGCCTGAGACAGTCACAGTGACGTTGGTTTTATTCATTAAATTGGTTTTATTAATTTGAAGTTGGTTTTATTCATTTGCAAATTCTTGTTGCAATTTTTCTTTATATTGCATCCCTGTCCTAGCTTCCTATGTCTGTTCTCAGTAATGCTTAATTTCTTTCCATGTTCCTCATCAGCATTCTGATTTTTACATCCATCCATCTTGAACACGTCCACAAGATGAGACATTAAATAAATGAGAAATGATGATGAAAGCACGATTTCCAGAAAGGCTGACCTTTCCAAGAACCATCATGGTCATTCAGAAAAAGTTTCAGTAGATGTGACTGTCTTCTAAAACATTTTTTTTCTTTCTGAAGCATTTTGTTCTTATAATTGCTTCAAAGGTACTTAAAATTCAAGCAGACAAGGCATGGGATTCTGCCTTTCTCCAGTTCTGCACTGCATGTGAAAGAACCTGCCCTCAAAAAGAAGCAGTTTAATACATTATGTATGAGAAAATGTAGCAAAGTGGAAATTAGTGCATACAGTAGGAATGTTGAAAATTAAAACACCTGGCCATTTTAATGAATAGGATTTTACATAGCTGTATTGGGAGAAGATGTATTAAACAGAATATATTTTTAATATTCATGTACAAATGCATTTTATACTGTGGGAATATAGAATGATACATTTGTATCTATTTTCTTGGTGGAATACTATGTGATCACATGGCTCTGTAGAAAATCCTGTCCCTGCTCAGGAGTCAGAAATATTTTTTTGAAGAGAAAAATTAGTTTTATGTTTAATAGTGATTTTTTTCTCAGGTAGAGGTTTTCTCATGGAAATTCGAAACTTTTAAGAGATTTAATACTGAAACAAGTCAGTGTTTCAATATGCTATAGATATAATGAATTTTTTTAGCAAGGCAGAAGGATAAGATACATGTAATTTATAATGCCTCTACAGTTCATCCCATCAATAATGTCTGAAATTTTGTAAAAGTATAGAAGCACATTTTCCACACATTTTACAAAGGTTTTAATGCACCTTGCTTAAAAGCAAATATGGAAAGGCAAATTTTTGAGAAATATACAAGAATGTTTCACTTAAGTATAGCTGCAAATTAAGAATGCTTCCAAAACAGGGCACCTTACAATTAATTAGGTTAAAAAGCCTTCACGATGACACTTACCCTGTAGAATTTTTGTGGCCATATTGTCAGAAGTGTGTGAAGGGCTAGCACCTTCTCATCAAATTATTTCCTGAAGTCTGTAATTGTTTGAAGCCATGATTATGAGCTCTTTGATCATGAGAAGAGGCCAGTTTTGCATAGCTATTCATTTATTTTTAGAAAGAAATTTGCAACCCTCATTTTCAATTTTGGCGTAAAATTTTATGCTGATTTTTTTCACATTTTTTACTTTCCCTCTAATTTCCTAGTTTTCTGAGCTTGTTTTTAGTAACATAAGTATTGTAGTAAAATATGTAAAAATCAAATCACTGCTGAATATATTTCATTTAATTAGAAAGAAAGGAGTATTTTTTTTAGGGACTTTAACTACTGTCTGAAAAGCCATTAGCCTATAATATTGTATAAAATTAAACTACAGTTAAAATTATCACTCCTTTTCAGGTTACATCAGTTTGTTTCCTTGGGAATGTGCGGGATTAAAAACATATCCATATATCTAAATGTTCTTCGGGAAGATTATGAGAAGGGGTAACAATTTGGCAGTATTTGTCAAAAATATCTGTTGAAAAACATCATCCATTTCTTCCATGCACTCAAAACTCTCAGCACCATTTGCACTGATTTTGATTGCCCTTTTAAATATTTTTGGACTGAGATCAGATCTGGAACATATCACCTGGAAAGGTTTTGCACGATAATGAAGCAGTAGCTGAAAGCGTTTGATTATAATAAAAGTTGAAATTCATCCATACTACATCCTTATTATCACAGACACTACTGAGATCTGACCTACAATATTCTTTAGAACTCAAGTGTACCTGCTAAACGTTGCATTCATTACAAACTGCATTTTACTAATTTAATTTGAAGGAGGACTGATTCCAGTTATGATACCAACAGCTGCGAATGTAAAAGTACAGAGATGACTACCTCCATTATCATTAAAATTCATAGGAGGTGGGTTAAGCAGTTCACATTTTCATTACATTGTTTTCCTGTAGCAATCAGAATACTGTTAGATTTGATGAAGATGTGATATAGTAAAGAGCCTTAAACTACCCTAGTATTTCACATTTTAAGGTGCCCACTAAAATATTGCAAAATTGATTGTCTTTTAAATTCCTTTCACTTTTTTATACAGTAAATCCAGAAAAGTCCAAAGATTCTTTAAATTGCCCAGTGTATGGGTGAAATGGGTCATCCTAATAGTCATTGGTGAATATATTTTTATATATCTATATATATATATATATATTTTTTTTTTTTTTCCATGCACCTTCCCTGCAAAGTTCAGGTGACTGGCAGTGTTTTATTCTATCTGCATTGGTTGCTGTTTTACATGTTTTAATGTTGAACAGGACCTGCTTCAACAAGTCATTTGTATTAACAGTCTGATTCATTAAGTTGGAAAAAATCAGGAGAAAGCTCTCTATTTATTTTGGAAAGAAAAAAGAGTCGTGTTATGGCAAAACTCTTGATTCCTTTCACACAAGACAAAAGCATTTGTCGTCAGTTTTTTCCACATCAGCTGCAGTATTTTGATTTTAGCCATTCCCATAACATTGCTCTCCTTCTTTTCCCATTTGAATTAAACTGTTTAATTGTCTAGGGATCAAATCACTGTCTCTATGTCTATAATGCTAAACTGACAGTTCTCAGGATTGTTATCCAGTGCTGCTGTCATCTGGTGTGGAATGGCTGTCAGCCATGCTGCCAAGCTCTCTGTTGGGAATGGTCCTTATCTGTGACAGCTCTTGAGGCACAACCAGAAAAGGTTCGAGAGCGTGCTAGCTTGTTTAGGATGAAATCATGACAGGGATTGTTGAAACACTTTGGACATACACCTGCACATAAGAGTAACAAAAAATAAAATAAATTGTGCTTATTCTGGCAGAGTTTAATTTATTGATCTTGACATGGTAAACTAGAGTTGATGCTTATGACGCTGAACTTTACTGTCTATTGATCCCAAACTCAACCTTGCAGCCAAGAGTTTTCCTCAAAGATCTTTGTCAATAAGGAAGAGGTGTCAAGTATCTAAGGAAACTCACTGCATTGAAAAAAGAAATGGTGAAGAAAGGAGCATCTGGCCCTAAGGACAGAGAAAATGCTCATTCACTGCTGTCGGTCTCTTCCACATTGCTTCCTCCTAGAACTAGACATCAACTTTATCTTCCAAAGACAGCCCCTTCTTCCCATTTATGAACCATAGAAGCAGCAAGAATGAAAATGAGCTTCTCTTAAACCTCTATATCTCCTGTTTCATAATACAGCCAAACTTTACATGAGTGATTTCACCCAAATCTAAGGCAGATCAAAACAGGTGCCTGTCTTTTAATTAAGCAGAGAAGATACCTGGTTGTAGAACAGAAATACATGGACACAAATTCTTGACCAAATTCTGCAGAGAGTAATCCAAAGTTAACTGAGTGGAAAGAGAAACCCCTCATGATTAAGATACATACAGAAAAGAGGGAGGTATCATACCTTGATTTTATTTCTTTTTTTTTCCCTATAACTAAAAGATAAAAGAATAGAACAGTTTATTTTTGTAAAATTTTAAAGTTATGGAAACGAGACATAGATTTTCAAAATATCCTTGCTTAGAAGAGGATAATAAATTTACTTTCACAACACACAGAGATTCAGGATGATATATTGTAACTATAATAAAGTTACATTGCTTTCAAATGTTCATGCCCTGTTAATGAATAGGAAAGACAGTCAGTGTGGGATGTCATTACGTTAACCACTGTTAAATTCCTATCAGCTCTTCTACTCTGGAAAGCAAATGAGCTAATCCTCATGCAAGCTTTATCTTCTTACCCAGAATATCTCTTGCCTTAGACCTCTTCCTCCCTAAGGGGAAGGACAGGAATGACTCTTGCAGCACAGTTCTGTTGTGTTTCTCACACAAGATGGTCAAAACCTTTACTTGGCCACAAATTGGAGCATTATTGATTAGTCTGTATTTTTTGATCTTATCATACCATTCTAGGGAGTACCCAAGATGGAGTGACGTATTAAATCAGAATTATTGTTATATTAAATATACAGCCAAGACCTTTGTTTTAGAAAGCAAGAGGACATTATCTGAATAAACCTAAGATATTCTCCTCAGGCCTCTAGCAAAGAATTTGAGCCAATGACAACTGTGAATTTCATTTTCCTCAACACTTTCAGGTTTGTCCTTAGTCACTTAGTCACTTGTGACCTCATTAGAATTACAGAGCCAGTTGTTAGAGACAGAGTGAACAAGTAGTGTCAGGCTACACAAGCTCTGTATAATGGTGCAGGTTACTGAAAATCTGTAGTAGAATAATAATCAGTTTACACACTTCAGAGCTACTACATTATATATATATATATATATATATATAATATATATATATATAATATATATCTTATATATTAGTATTATACATCAACTGTGAGATGAATTAGCTGATAAAGACAATGAATCAGTAGTTCTTCAGTCTAGTCTGCTTGTTGGTCCCTAAAGGAAATTTTTTAAGACCTTTTCCTTACCTTAATTTGCTTTATTTCTTGAGTCTAAACAATCAAGGTTTTTTGTCTTCTTTTCTGTTTCCTGTGTTCCTGAGGAAGGGAGTGGTAGAGGGGATTGGTAGACACCTGTCATCCAGCCAAGGTCAACTCATACAACAGCTCAGCAACTCTTACAAGGTTATAGGCTTATTCTTAGAAAACACTTTGAAAATGTATTTTGCATGTTTGAAGACAGTGCTTAAATTTCTTAATCTATCTTGAAATTCAGTGATAAAACATGAAACACTATTCTAGGGAATTTTTATTTAGAATTCTTAAAAAAACCAAAACAAATGAACCAACCAAAAAAAAACCACCACAACAACAACAAAAGAAATTAAAAAAAAAAAAACAACGACCAACCCCCCCCCGCAAAAAAAAAAAAAAAAGAACTGAAAATTTAAAACTCCTGCAGAATATAAAGGTCTAAAACCTAACATTAGACCCTGAAATTAGCTCAGCTGGTCAGAGCATGGTGTTAATGACACCAAGGTTGTGGGTGCAATCCCACATGGGCCATTCACTGAAGAGTTTGACTTGATGATCCTTGTGAGTCCCTTTGGACCATTCTGTGTAAGAAGTCCAACGGCAGATGGAAAATTTCTAAAATAATATGCACTGCGGCTCTACTGAAAGCAAACATTTAAGAATCAGACAGTTAGATTAGCTTGAAAATTTATTCATAGATTTATAAAAGTAGACACCAAAAAGATACATTTATTTTCATTGTGTTTGATCTTCTGTAGCTAAAGAATTACAATACCTGACTTGTACAAGGAGGATAATTCTTTCTTATATCAATTGGAGAACAATACTGAATGTAATAACTCATGATTATGGAACCTTGTGTCTTAATGCAATATAAATAATTTTGATTCTGGGAACATTTAATATAATTTATTTAATGCATTATGTTTGACAAGGGAAGATAACTTTTTGTGTCTTATGGCTTTAGCTCTTACAAGTGCAAAAATGTATTTGCTTAGTCACAATATATTAATTCATTTAGTTAACACATTTGTAAGTCAAATGGCTCTGAAATTTATTTGGGTAATGAAGGATGGAGTTTGCATATGCTGGACAACTTTTCCATTTACTGTTAGCATCAGAGAACTAAGAATTGTACTATTGCACAAACTGGTACAATTGAGCTTTTATTAATAAATTACTTTAAGTCCAATATAACAGTTGTTTGGTTTGATCTCCAGTAATGAGCCCAAATAAATAATCTTCAGAACTATATGAGTAGCACAAACACAATTACATTAAAATAAGACATATAAAATGCATAATGAATTATTAGAAAATCAGTCTTTTACTAATTTTAAGTCTATTTCTGTTAACTGTCCTACCATAAGACTTAACTTGGGTCCTCAAGTGTAATTGTTTAATGGGCTGAACGGTAATATTGTCCCTTATGCTGTTAGACTTATAAAGAAAATTCAAAGGATAGGCTTCAAAAACGTGGTCCAACGTTAGAGGTCATGTTAGGAGAAAAAAAAAATTCCATTGAATAGATGCGGTAAAAGGCAGTAAATTTAGTTTTATTCTGAGGCTAATGAAATTGCTTTAGGCAATAAACAGCAGGGAGGGTGTAAATATGCACAATGACCAGCAGAAACCCCAAGGTCAAGGCTGTTATCCTTATTAAGGACTCATTCATAGTAAGAAGTCAGGATAGACTTAGGACCCTACATGGATGCAAATGTACTGTGTTCTGGCTACCATGCACCAGCTCTCTGTGTACTCTGAACTATTTCTTACTGGCTAAAAATGTACACAAACTTTTTACAGTAACTGAACTCACTAGGACCATATTTAAAGCTCAGACTCCAATGTAATGCAGGGATACTCAATCTAGCTTGGAATGAGCTGGCTTAATTACAGGAAACATTGGAGCCTGAATAACAAAAGCAGATTGTGCTGTTTCATGGGCAGGGAAAAACAGTCATGTGTGAACACCATGCTGGGAGGTGTACTTTTATGGGCATGGGCAGGCATGGTCTTTGCACACCACAGATATGTGCAGTGGGTTCTTAGGAGATACAGCGAACTAATTTCTACTCTATTCACCTGTTCCTAAATTTCTGTATGGGTAAATCCTAAAATTCCTATGTAGGTACAGGTCTGCTCTTTGAAGGGTAAGTCCATGGTTCTTAACATCTTCTAAATTCTCAGAAAAAAAAAAAATTGATCTGCAAATTACCTTTTCTTTTCCATAGTTATTTTGTGAGAGATGTGGTGATCAAGGTCTTTAGAGACTTAACAAAGTAGTATGTGGAAGGAAGATATGTCAGAAGTTTTATGGAGAATAAGGTGAAGCATAATAAATCTGTTACAAGCAAGCACCCAACAAGTCCATACCAAAGAGGTGGGCCAAAGTTCAAACCAGAGAATCAAGCCTAGATCAAGGAGATGTTAGATGGGATGTAGATAGAGTGGCAATGCAGCCTTTTCTTGTTCAAGAAATTTACTAATATATCTTTCATTCCTTCCATAAGAAGGAAAGGAATGAAAGGAGTTTTTGGGTTCAAAAACTCATCTGGTTGTTTTGGTTTTTCATTTTGTTTTTTTCACATTTCAGGGTTTTTTTCTTTTTTTCACTTCATTAGTCCTTGTTTCTAACAGATGTTTGTTGGGCCGTCTCACTGACAGCAGAAGTTTCAGAATATTTTCAGCTAATTATTCTGCAATGTGCTAGTCTCAGAGAACACTGGAATGTTCAACGTCTCGTATCCACATTCCTGTTATATACCCCATATGATATTTGCTTCTTTGTTTTTCAGTGTTAGCTGAAGCTGGTGACCCCCTGGAATTCTTTTTCTTTTCCCTGCTCTATTTTAGCAAACTTGACTGTTCTGCTAAGTGTCTTAACTTAGTTTCCTTTGCCTTACTCCCACCTTGTTATCCTAATGTTGTTTGTTCAGTGCTGAAAGTGGCTTTTTTCTTTAACTCGGGAGGGTGTAGGAGTCTCCTGTTTATGACTTAATATATGAGCTAATTTTAATTAGGAGGCACTATCCCCTGCTGATTCATAGGTTTCAGCATCCCTGAAAGATCTATATTTTTTGTTCCTGTGATTGATACTACTTCTAGAATGTGACAGAAATCTCATTTTCGTCCTCCCAAAAAATCAATTCCATTTAATTTTGCATACTCTATTTCAAGCTTCAGATAATTTTGAATTCTAATAGTCCTTTGATATTATTCCAGTCCTCTGGTGCTATTTTTCAGCATTCATAATAAACACTCCCTGAAAGATGGGATGCATTATTTCACGGATACTGTGTGAGCCAATAATTCACTTGAAACACAAACGAACCTCCCAAAACACAATACCTTAACATCTGAGCTGTATTGACACTAACACAGATAGTATGTTGGAGGAAGTTTTAACCCACATTTTTAGCACTTTTTAGAGTGTGTCTGGAATACTGTATCTGGTTTCAGGCACTCCAAAAGAAGAAATATGTTAATAAAATGGAATAACCTGCAATTTAGTGGGGCACAAAAGCACTGTTCAACTTTGAGAAGAGATGGCTACAGTGACACATATTGAAAGACACAGTCTGAGCTTTCTACTATGGTGCATTTTCAGCAAAAATGTGAGACTGCATTAGTAAATTTAAAGTAGCAGGCTCAGACTGGGACAGAAAAAACAGATTGGATATATTTTCCTTTTTCTGGACTAGCTATTTTGGAACTTTTGGAGAATGCTGCACTTAAGACCTTCCATGTTCCCTTGTCTTCTTTGCTCTTCAGAGCTGCTCCTGTTTGATTCCACCTGCCTGCTCCCTGAACAAGCCTCAGGCTGTTTCCTTGATGCCTGAGGTCTGGGATCTGCTGTTTAATTTCTTCTTTGCCCTTGGGATCTTCATATCAATTCTTCATGCTCACTCTGGCCAAGGCTGCCACAGATTGCTGCATCCTCACGGTATCATTATTCAACTTTAAACTGGAACTCATCACAGTTGATGGCATTTATTCTTTTAAAATTTGTACTCATAACAGAAGGAATACTCTGAAGAGTATCTTCTGGGGAGCTTAATATTAACTTCTTTTTGGGGAATATTTATTCCTCTGTAGAAAACAGAAAAAAGTAAGAAGGTGACTGGAATCTAGATATACACTTGTGGGTTTATTATTTTTTATTTGGCTTGTGATGGTTTTTTATTGGTTTTTTTTTTGGGGGGGGGGGGCTTTTGTTAGGGTTTTTTTAATTGATGGAGGATACTAGATGAATATTTCTTGTAGCTGATTTAAATTTCCCCATCTTTCTCCAGCTTTTGAAGCAACGAAGTAGTAAGGCTCAGAACTGTATGCATGTGCTGTTTCAATGCAGGGGGTCTCTGGCTTCTACAATCCTGTACCATCCTTAAATCATGTCTCCTTGAGATTTTGTGACCTGGCTCTCAAATGAATTGCTTTGTGTGGCAGGCAAAGCATGCTTGACATTGTTAATGATACATGGGGAGGCCATTAAAAAAGACAAGCACTGTTAAATAGACTCATAAATGGGTCTGGTTCATCCCTCACTCCAATTTTATTAATGTGCCAAAGCAGGAAACAATCTCCTACATAAAACAGGGAGTCACAGATCATAGAATGCTAAGAGGTTGGAATGGACTTGAAGAATATCTGGTTCCCACCCCCCCTGCAAGGGATGGGATGTTCATTATGAATAGTTTGCTTTCCTGTTATACAAAATTAAAACCATAAAATTATCAGAATAGAAATGTTAGGGAAATCATTCATTATAATGAATATAGTGGGATCAGAGAATAGTATGTAACTAAACCAGCTTCATGGACACTTCAGCCAGTTCAACAGCTCCCAGCAATGTAGACAAATGGAGGGCAAAGTTGTTTCTTTCTGCAGTGTTAGCTTATACTGAGCTGTAACAGATTCTCTGTTATATATAGAATATTACTGTTGTGGTTTGAAGAATTTCTATATCATTAATTTCCTACAAAAATGTACTCTAGACAACTTTTACTATTTAATTGTAGAATTTATTACAAATTCATGTGAAATACCCAGCTGACATAAGTTCTTTTATGGTACCAAAATATCTGAGCATTCCTGATAAGAGTTACTCCTTTAAAACTTTGGAAATAAATCAAAACTACTCTCATTTTACAAGGGAGGTTCTGACTGACAGAGAAGTAAAGGGACTTACCACATTTTATATTAATAGGCCACGGATGAACAGCCAGCTAAGCCAAGTTTTCTAAGGAATTCCAGCACTCAACAGAAAAAAAGAACAGATCTTTGAAGCATGAGAGAGTCCTTAGCAATATAAGATGTCATACTGCAGTAATTTTGTAAGTATATTGGCCTATATTTTCTGAATTTTACTAAAAGTAGTCAGTGAGTGCCCCATTCTTGTACTGTACACACCTATCTAGTGGTTCAGCTAAACGTTTGCCTTTTAGAGGAGTGCATTTATCTAGTGTAAAGGAATTGCACTGGTTTTAGTCATAATGTCCCCCACAAGCAACTCTTGGAGCAAAAATAGAATATTTCTTTCATGGCAAAACACTCTTGCACATCTATCTCAGCTTGCTCTGAGTGCACCTCTGCCTTTCTGGACCAACATAACTAAATCCTTCACTGAGAAGTCTATGTGAAAATATTCTGTGCAAATTGCCCTACTCCATGGTGAATCCTTTGTGAACAGATGCTAAGTTATTCATCCATGGGAAACACTTTTCCCTCCAAGGTATTTCCTGATGATTTATGCTTATTTGTCAGGATAATGCCACCTGCTTTCCCTATATCCAGAGGGTAGGTAGGCAGGGTAGGCAGACCCCTAACTCTTTCCTCCACTACAACCAGGATATCCATTAGTATCACTTTTGTATCTATGTCCCTCCTTAAAGTTGACACAGATGATCCAGAAAAAGTCAGCTTGATGTTTAGGAGAGTACTCATGGAAATGAACGTGAAGAATTCCCTTTATGCACAGGCTGCTGTGTTTTTCCTTGGTTTGGCCGAAGATATGAGGTAATTTTAAATTGTTTCCACATCAAGGAGGCAAGGGGACTAGAATTAGCAACCAGTGTATAATAGAAGTTCCCAATTTTTATATGTTGTTTGCCACTGCCAATAGGATGTGAAAGCATGCATAGGAAAGAGGTATGTCAAAACTAAATTGTGGTGTCAGAAGGTCATCATTACCAGTGGCAGTGTTGTTTTATTCTTGCTTTCAAAAATTTTCAGGAGTGGAGAGTTGGAAGAATGGTTCTCAGGGAACAGTAGGACTGCCAGCTATGGATCATGTGCTAACTGTTAGGCTGGAATACAAATAAACTTGTGTTGATGAAGATCTATGTGTTCTCATTCTAATACTTAGAGGTTGTATTTTCTGAATTTTCCAAGTTCCTGAGTTTCATTTTCCACTTCCATCACCCAATAAAATATTCTTCAAGAAAGCAAATGCCTATGTTGGACTGGTGTTTTGCAGTTTTCCTCTAAGTTAGGCAAGTTTAATCTTCCAGTTGGGAAGGGAAAAATCAGGGGGACTTAAGCTCACTAAACATCATTAAAGGAATAAAACAACACAGAGGGAAATATCAGATACCTAATAATGTAATATTTGAATTTCAGGTTATTTAGTGATTTTAAGCAGGATCAAATAGATATCAAATTGCATAATAAATAGCAGACCAATTTTTTGATAGATGAAAAGGAGATATTACTTCACTTTGACCCTTTACCCCCTTTACCTAGGTAGTGGCAGTGGTCAGTCACAGCTTATTTAGTTACACAGCTTGTTTGGTGTATGAAGAGAATTGCTTTTCAGTGTGCAGGAATGTTGATCGTGCTTCTGTTGGCTTTGCACCCCCTGTTAAGTGCCCTGAGAATCTCTTTTCTTTGACAGCCTATATACTGGCAGAGTTTGCCATATTGTCGTGTTATACTTTCTCTATTTTCCATCTTAACTTTCTGGAAGACGGGAAGTGAAGTCAGAAAAAAGCTATGGGAGGGTCACCGCTAATGAATACATTATAAAGACAACCTCTGGTATGTCAGAATTCTCTTACTTTGCTTCTAATGTCTCACATGTGCCTTGCTCCCATAGGTTAATGAAAAAATTTTGCTGAGCCTCAATTGTGAGGTGTTTCTTATCACTGTTTCCATACAGTGAAATGCTTTATAACATTAGAACAGGAAAATATCCTTCTAATGCTATCTGTATGCTCTCTGTTATCTGCAGCTATACTAAATTCTTTTGTCTTCAGCTTAGAAAATCAGTTTTTTGTAAATATTTCATAGCAGGGAGTTGAGAATTATCCAAATGCAAATTGGAATCATCCATCACTGGATTCAGCACTTGTTATCTGGAGAAGCTGGCTCTTATCTGTAAACTTTAAGGAGCAAAAGAGTTTAAGCAAACTGCTTCCTGAGATCAAATCAGTTTCTAATGGAGCTTTCCAAATTCAGCTGTGTCCTCCATTTTCTTTATCCTAATCTAACTGTGGAAACTGGCTATACCAGGGAGAAAATAAGGACGTAGATCCTTCTATCTCCAGCTCACTTACTGTTTCATTCACAAGGCTATTTCCCCTGCCTCCTCTGCTGCATTTTGTTCAACTACTGTTCCTGGTTTTAAGTCCCTGAGAAATGCACCTGCCAGAACTTTTAAAAATCAACTGTAAGTGGTTTACCCATCTTTCAAAGGAGCACAGTATGAACCAAAAGAATCTCAGAGACCAGCTGCATATTTTTGAAATCAAATGTCAGTCCCCATTTGAAGATTCCTGAAGCTTATATCCATGAATATTATCTCTTTGGATGGCTGCTTTGCAATTTGTAATTGTCTCCACAAACAACAGAAATGTCAGATGAGTCAGAAAAGATGTCAATAGAATTTTTCTCTAAAGGAAACTGAAAATTGAAATAAACTGTTACTGGACAAACTAGTCAACATCCCTTAACCTTTTCCCCTAAAGATTAAGGCACTGAACAAATACTTTTCTTATCTTTCACAGTTATTTGCAAAGCAGAATATTTTCCCTTGTCTTGTGAATCTTGGTGTTATTAAAAGTGAGAAAGCAAAGCACAGGAAGTGAACATGTTTTCTCTTTAGATCTTATTGTTATAATTTGTTGTAATGGTTCTATTTATATACTGTTAAGAATTTTAAACGAGGCAAAGTGTCTCAGTGACTTTAGTACACTTATCTCTGTCAGGGAAAGAAATTGCACTTCATCAAATACTTTCTCATGGATTTAGGGTATCTCTCACATTATTGTCCTTTCAGCCTCTTTAGCTGAAAGTGAAATGATACGTTTGGAGAGATGGAGTGCTGAAAGATATTTTTTTCTAAGCTTTTCATTAAATATGAAAACAGAGGGAGAAAAGAAGTTGAAAGCTACTTTGTGTTTCTGTTGTCTTCAACATGAAGGGCTACATCCTTTTTCTCTCCCATTTCATTTGCTTTCTGCACAGAGGAAAAGCTATTTAAAAGCTGGAGACATACCAATGTTTTTGCTGAAATAAGTTTGCATGGTACATTTGGCAAATGCATTCAAATTTCATTCTCTATGTAACATTCTCTTGTGTTTATCCTAACTAACATGTAATAATGTTCAATTTTTTTCTGAAAGTAGAATGAAAATAGTAGGAGAGGTAAATTAAGAAACGTGACAGCTATTTATAATTTCATGTTGTTTAAGCATGAGCTAATTAGATCTTACTGTGCTTAATCCATCCATAAATGTGAGAACATTCACTGTTGATTAATTGCATCTCATAAGCATTCGGTTGCTGCACATTTGATTTAAAATGTCAAAGAACACAGTAAACATTTGTAAGTTTTCTTTTTTTGAACATATATGCAATTCCTCTGCAGAAGCAGCCAGAAGTTCTCTTCCATAGATAAAAGGACTACATTAAATATGTTTAGAAATAATTTTGAATATTATTCTACTTCTATCCTCTTTGATTAGCATATTGAAAGACTACTTCCTTTGAAATATTTTCCAATTTTGTGATCAACAAAATACTGACTATGCTAATCTAATATCCTTTTTATATTTTAATGAAGTTTTAGAGTGAGAGAGGAAGTAGGCTAACATGGACATTACTTCTTTCAGTTTAGAATAGCATATGAAAATGTTCAGATAGATTTCCTTATTGTGCTCCTGGGAATATAATCCTTTCTGAACATCTCCAGAAGTGGTGAAATAGTGACTTACACATACATTCAACTCTTAGACAAACTATATCTCCCAAGCTAATGGACTTCACTGTGGGAACTTTGTAAAATATGAATTTAGCTGAGAAGACTGAAAGTTTATTGATTAGTGGGCATAAGGCTCAGGAATGGCTCTTACTGATTTTTAACAAGCACTACTCAAGAACAAAGCTGTTTGTATATTAGACAAAAAGGAGTTTTTGGTTGTGTGGAAATTTTTTTGGTTGCTTTAGAGTTAATATGCAGTGTTTCTGAACAATGAGGCTTATACCCCAGTTATAAGTGATGACTAATGCCCCACCTCTCCATTCCCCTGGTGCTGATGAAAAAACCCATTGTTCTTCTGAGTGTACTACAAATGAATGAATTCCAATTCAGAGATATAACTAAAAATAGTGATGGAAAATCCCTCTGTGGCCATACTTTTCTTACACGCATTCAAGAAAAAAAAGTGTGCTTCTAGGATTTGTAGATATTGCTATAAACCCTAGAGTTATGGTGAAAAAGAATGCAGAAGCTGAGGTATTTCTCCTCATCACAATATTAAAATGTGTGAAACGTCAAGTTTAGATGTCTGATTATTTATTTGCTAAAAACGATGTTTTATTCTACCAGACATTAAACTATTTTTTACTCTCAAATAACTTCTTTACACTGCTTTCAAAGATTAAAAATTCATGAAAAAAAGTCATCGGAGAGTTAAAATTGAATTTACAAAAATAGTAAATTTAATTATCTGAAAGTATGCGTGCTCTTGGAAGAAAGTTTAAACAGCTATTGAGGTTTTCACTGATTTATATGCATATTTGCAATGAAGTTTTCAAGAAAATTAGACCAAATTGATCATAGAATTATACAATTACTTGGGTTGAAAGAGACCTTAAAGACCATCTAGAACCAATCCCCTACTTGGGCAGGAATAGCATTCACTAGACCAGGTCACTCAAAATTTTTTTAACCTGACCTGGAACATTTACAGGGATGGGGCATTTAGAGCCTCTCTAAGCAACCTGTTCCACCGCCTGACCATCCTTACAGTGAAGAATTTCTTCCTAATACCCAATCTAAACCTGCTCGCTTTCAATGTTAAGCCACTTCCCTTGCCCTACTAACATGTATCCTTGTGAAAAGTCTATCTCCAGCTTTCCTGCAGGCCCACCTTTAGGTACTGGGAGGCCACAATAAAGTCTACCCAGAGTCTCCTCTTCTCCAGGCTGGATAACCCCAGCTCTGACATCCTGTATTCATGGGAGAAGTGCTCCAACAGTTTGATCATCTTTGTCATCCTCCTCTGGACTCACTCCAACCAGCCCACATCATACCTATGCTGTGGTCCCCAGAGCTGGACACATTATTCCAGGTGGGGTCTCATGAGATTGGAGCAGAGTTGGGAAAATCAGCCCCTTCAACCTGCTGGTCATGCCCAGCCTGTATTTATGCTTGGGATTGCCCCAATCCAAGTGCAGCATCTCACACTCAGTCTGACTGAACTTCATGAGGTTCATATGAGTCTACCTCTCAAGCCTGTCATGGTCCTTCTGGAAAAGGGAACATCTAGGATCTCACACGTTCTCAGAACAGGTGTCAAACTATCTGGCATGTTGTATAAGAGATAAAATGGGAATAAAGCACATGTCACTATATTCAGTCTGAAGTCCAGGACATGGTCTCCAGACAGATGTTTCATGTTTGTGCTACCTGTTTTTCTCCCCAGTTTTCATGAAAGCTGTGTAAAGAGGGAGGTAGATGCTGGCTAGCTTTTCCTCCTGCTTATGATCATTGGCAAGAGAAGCTCAACAAAAGCACTTCTGGCAGCGTTATTTAAGAGAAAAATTTGATCATGCAATAATGGGTTTGCACAGAAAATAAATATTTGTGGAAGATTTGTTGTTTTTGAGGTTTTCAGGAAAAAACCAAAACTGTTTAATAAGTAGAGAGAAAAAGGAATTTGTGTGGATAAAAGAGAAAAACATGATTTTACATCTGTTATGAATATATTACCAGCAGAAAAGGTTTTATGGATAAGGCAGAAATATTACTTTTTGATGTGTAGGTTGCTGCCAAATTAGAAACCACCACTATAAAATATTCTATTTTGAGCTAGCATTTTTTATTTTTTGGGTAAATGGCTGAAGGAAATACTTTAAGAGAGTATATGACAAATAATGTAAAAATACAGTTTAGATGGGTTTCAGCTTTCAATGTGGATACTCAAAGTGTCTATGTGAATTAAATCCTATTCATGCAAAATTATAGAATAGACAATTAAAGTGAGTAGGAGTACATCTCTTTTAAGAAATCTTTATGAAGATTTATGGGTTTATGTGGAAGTTTTAGACTAACCAACCTCTCAGTTGCAGAATGGCATAAGAAATATCACAAAATTAATGGTACCTAGCAAAGTACAACCTAAATTGACAGTGCTGTTCTTCCTTAATTATTTTACTGCAACAAAAATTTTATGCAGTAAAGCACCCATTTCTGAAGCTCTGACCAACAGATTTTAAATCTGGAACTGAACACAAACATTTCCTTGAAGACTGCAAAAATCTTACTGATCCTTAGATCTATTCATGTTGAAAATAAATGAGGATGGAGAGTGTGAAAAACATCATTTAGCTCTGGTTCACTGTTTGAAGTGTCATCTCTCTTAAATTATGTAAAGTGGTGGAAGAAACAAAAAAAAAAGTCAGTGTCAGACATTTTTCATCATAGCAAAAACTTTTGGAAAAGGTGTTTGTGCTTTTTCCTGAGCGTAACTGAGCTGGCTCATCTCAAATGGACAAACAGACTAATTTGGAGCCTGCAGAAGGAGACAAGGAAATGGTTTTGTAGTAAGCAACACATTATCTGTGGTAACCAGAGGGAGTATGCTGCAAGCAGAGGGGACTAGGTAAGGAACAGACTCTTTTTCTACACAGTCATCAAAGGGTAGTCTTGATTTTCAGGTTTTCTATTCAGTCTTTTTCACTCTCATTAGATTTTGATAGTCTCAGTCTTAGCTGTTTAATTACTGGCACTGAAAATCCATTATCTTTGAAAATTATCTCATCCTCTAAACCCCACTTCTTGTGGAGTGTCCTGGAAGCTTTTAAAGGAAAGGCTCAGATAATTGCTGCTCAGGCCGTGAAGCTGTGAGTCTGTATTACTAGGTCTGTTAGTCAAATAATCCACAATGGCTTGGAGCAAGCTAATAAAAATCTCAGAAACAACAGAGGAATATTTTTATTTATGTTGCTGTTTGCAAACATATTAAAGAATTGTTCAGTGTCTATTACAGACAACAATATGCACTTTGCAAGAGTAGAAGAAAGGATAGCATCATCTTTAGCTTGGGGAAAAGCTCCAGGAAGAAGTGGAGAAAATCCTTCTTCTTTGAGTCTTCATAAAAGAAACAGAATTTCACAACTCTACTTTTTCTTGTCTAATCAGTCTTTCCATACACATAGTGCTTGTGGGATTCTGATAAATTTTTTTAATAATAATTTGTCTTATTTTTGGTTTTCTGTTGTGGAGTTCTCAGTCTTGCTACTTTTTGTTGCTAGGTCTTAAATTTACAAGAAGTTAGACCATAATAGCTAAGCTGTCTTCAATAATGTTCAAAAATATTGCCTGCCACTTCCTAGTTTAAAAATTTTTTATAGTGTCTGTCCGGTTAAAAACAATGAAGAAGTAGGTAAGCAAATAATAAGATATTGAACTCCACAGTGTTTGCTTTGAAACCAGTGTGGATGTTTTTACCATCTTGGCTGATGGTAAACTGGATTTGATAAAACTAGATTTCCACTTTCCCAAACTCGATTTGGGAAAAACATCAGCAGTGTCCCTCACATGCTTTTCATTCACTAGGACTAACCCTAATTTCCAGCAGTCAGGGTACCTTTACCTTACCATATGGAATAGCAGCAGTTTTTCTAACGTCATATTTACCTTGACTTCCTGTGTTGTCCCTTCTAAAAATTTCCAGGTGATTTTGAGTAGGAAACCAAGCTGCACTTTAACATTATCTTCCCTATATTGGTGGCCTGGATAAAGAGCTAAGGACATTTTTGGGCAGCCTTTCCCTCTTCTGGCTGTGACAGTAATCATTGCATCCTACCAGTGCTCTTGAGGGATGGCTGAGCCAAAAGCTGCTACTATTTACCAAACTTAAGCATCTTGCTTGTGGGCTTTTAAGGTTTAATTATAGACTTTTAATCCTCAGATATTTTAGTGCCTCCACTTTTTTCTGCAACAGAAGCAGCTGAATATTAGATAAAACTGACCTGTGAATACACAGCAAATGTTCTTTGCCACCCTATGTCACATAATTACTCTTTAAGTAGTTTCTGGGAGATGCCCATCTTAAAGAAAAAAATAACAAAAAAACCACAAAAGTTGAACAAAAAACTTAAACTTTTGTTAAATTGATCAAACTTTGAACTTTGCCAAGTTTTTTTCTTTTTTTTTTTTTTAAAGTTCAGTAGAAGAGGAAATTGAATACAATATAACATACAGCAGTATTAAAACACAACAGATTAAAGATCTTTGATGCCTAGTTAAGGATTATGTATTTGTTTTGGAGATTTTTTTCTGATAGTGACAGCTGAAGTTCAACCTTGAGAGAAAGAATAAAAGGCAAACTACAGAGGTGAGTTTTGTTCTCTGCCACAAAATCAGTTAATGTTGGCATTTTGAAGTAACTGGTAATATGATGAAGAAACAGGTAGAATGCACTTCATGTTTACAAGGTACCTGTTCTCTCATTTTTAACTCTGATTTTATTAAGATATTTTTTCTATCTGTAACTTACCCCTATGCATTTGTAAGGTTAAATGTGGTTTTATATCAGACCTTGTCAGCATAAAGTTTTGGAAATGCTGTAGCACTACAGTATAAACTTTAACTGTTTAGGATGGCTGCAATTTTAGTGATAATGACATTTTTAATAGATGCACAAGATACTAGTACAGAGATATAGCAGGTGTGCATAGGAGGTCTGTACTTCTTTGACTACATCTGATATATTTATGAAAAACAGGCATAAGTCAATTGCTTTTTACACAATAGATAATTAATATGTATTAGCAAAACATAGGTTTTCCATTTTGGTTTTCCTCACACAACTTTGTAGTGCTACAGAAATCTGCTGTCTTACCAATAGGTCATTAACACACATATGAAATAAAGCCTTAAAGGATGAGACAAAAACTTAGTCTGTAATTTACAAGCCTGTACATGACAAACACATGCAGAGAAGGGAGGATCTCTTGTACTGAGTAAAGATTTAGTAGTGTGGTCATAAAGCTTATAAGGCTACACTGGCTCTGGCACCTCAGACAGCTTCCTTTAAGTTACAGGGATGCATTGCTGGTTGGAGTGTCATGTGCTGAGGTATTTTTGAAAAAAACAGCAGAACACACACAGAATAAAAAAAGTGTGTTAAAAGCAAGTAGTTAAAACAAATTTGCTGAGAAATAACTGTTTTACCATTACTGTGGTGTAAAGCCCAGTCCAGCTCCAACTCGTGACTGTGGTTCAATTTGGAGTTCTGCTGCTTCTTTCAGAATAAATTCAAATAGACACTCTGCATTAAGTGTTATTGCATACCATTTTGCATCACAGTTCATGACCTAGACCACCTGACTAGTCTAGAAACAAAAGACCTTTCTCAACTGTGCCCCTCCCATGCTGGCTGAGCTGGAATATTTTATGTTTTCCCTCTCATCTCATTTTTGGAAAGCAATATTACTTTCCTGTATTATTGTTTTCCTTTAAAAAATGATTTACCACACCTCAGTGAAATTTACTTGAATCACTGAAAAGTGTGTGAGGATCCATGTATTAATGCTGACATAAACACCAAAAGAGAATTATCGTTCAATTTGTAGTATGGGTTTAAAACACATATTGAAAATACTGTAAAAATAAAGCCTGCTTTTTAACCACATACTCATGAAAAATTACAAATAGGTTCTGGGGGTAATTTGTTTGTTTGTTTGTTTGTTTTATTGTAGGCCACTAAGAAAGTTTTGAAGATTTTTTTGGATTAACTTCTATTACCTTTCTTAGAAAATCATCAGTTAATTTACCTACTGATTAAATATCTTCTATGCCTCTCTAAATCATTCTTAATTACAAAGAATTGTAAAAATTGTTTCCATAGTTACAATTTATTTCTTAATTTCATAACAGATTTCTTTCCATTTATTCAGCTCATTTCATTTATCTACCTAATTTTTTATTTGAACTACACATAAACTTCAGGGGCGCTTATCTCTTACAGCTTTTAGGAAGGAAAAACTGTATTAAGGCAGAGATAAAACTGTTTAGTATGCAGCAAGTTCAATTATCATGGATAGACTTCTTTCCTTAATAGAAATACAGGCCTTTGAAGAGGATCTATAAGAAAATAAGCCAAAGAATCAATTAGACTCTCCTAGAATTGAACAAAGAGCCATAAGCAGCATTTAAAATGTGTTATATTTTTTAATAAATAGCCATAATTTTTCCTGTTTGTGAAAAACAGATAAGTCATGAAGGCATTTAAAACATTTCTAAAAAACTTTTAAGGATTAAAGAAGCCCATAAATATTTTAATTAAAGTTGAAAAATAATGTTCTTTTCCTCTTATTAAACATATTTCTTCACAGAGGACAACTATATTGGGAGCAAACCTGAGGAGAAAGAGTTGAGGGTACTTGGTTGACAAAAGCTCAACACGACCCAGCACAATAAGCCCACAGCCCAGGAGAGCCAACAGTACCCTGGGCATGACCAGCAGGGTGAGGGAGGGGATTCTACCCCTCTAACCTGGTGACTCCCCACCAGCAGTGCTGTATCCAGCTCCAGGGCCTTCAGCACAGGAAAGACACAGACCTGTTGAAGCAGGTCTGGTGGAGGGACATGAAGCAGGAGCTCTACTCCCTCAAAAGATGAACAGAATGCTGGAGTAAATCTGCTAGATTGAGACTTTCTAGTACAAAGTCCATAAACATTCAAAAGAAATGATCCAGCAGCTCACTTGTGAATAAAGTATTTATTCTATGGCTGCACATGAATCCTTTAAAATCTGCTTCATCCTTATTGTTATAGTTATAGCCAAAAGGCTTTAAGGTTATTTATTCACTAAGTTTTTATACACTGAGTTCAGCTTTTGGCAGTCCCTGCTGTTTGCTAGTGCAAAGTTCAATTAGTCAAGAATGCTGGGAAAGAAGAGAAATGCCAAAACTTGCAACAGACCACCAACATTTTTAAGTGACAGTTTAGGACCAGTCTCCTATTTGGCCAAAAAATAGACTGTGAAAACTATTTCCCACCATCCTTCTTAGTTTGAAAGTTGAATTGTTTCCTGAATATCAAAACCAGCTGGGGCTAAACTTTTATCAATTTGCTGCTTAGTTATCAGAGCTGAAATGACTTATGTCCTCCAGTATATCTGAAGGAGGGTACAAAGTAACTCTTTGCTTACAGAGTTTGAGGTGTGAATTCTACATTTTCCCCTTACTGCTCAGCTGGTCCATGGAGAGATCCTGTGCCCTGAAGCTTAAACTTTAGGAAAGGTACACACTGAGCATTCACTGCAATCAGCAAACTAGCAAAACTGTGTAGTTCCAGAAGTCATATCAATCTAGCCATAGCTAGAATGTATTCGAGCTGGATCTATAAAATGGCATGCTAGATTTTTTGTTTTCATGGCACTAAGTGACTGCATGATGTCAAAAAGGGTTTTCTGCACATTGGTTGCAGACAATGCCATTGTGATATTAACTGCTTTAGTTCCCAGCACAGCAAAATATATTTCTTGGCTCTGTCTTAATTTTCCTCTTTATTCAGGTAGTTCATTCTGTGACAAATTTATGAGAGCTTTCCTTCATTGAAGTACCTAGATTTTGCTTTAGGATATATCCCAATAAAAGAGTAAAGCAGTCTGATCCCTAAACTGCTTTCTAGATAGCAGGGAGTAAAGGTGAGGCAAAAGATTTTATTTAAGATTGGCCAAAGGCAATGAATTAAAAGCAGTGCATGCATGTTTTACTTTCACAGCATCCATGGCATCCTCAGAATTGCATGTTTGCCACCATTTTATGATTTTGTGTCAACAGTGATGTGCGTTCCAAAACTTTCTGGAGACAAATGAGGAATTCTCATTGATTATGATGGCTTTAAAAATGCTTGCATTTTCAGTTATTCTTGTGATTACATCATGAAAAGCTCATCTCCTTCTCCTGATTTTTCCTTTCCTGAAAAGGAAAAAATTAGGTTTCTCTAAGCTAAAACCTCTTAATTGGTAATTTTCCAGAGTAAAGGTTTGAAGCTGATATTTTTCTTTTCAGATATTCATATAACCATTGTGAGTGTATAGCTTATAAGTGAGGTTAAATTCTATTTAATTTCTTCCTCCTTGAGATTTTACTCCCAGATCATTTTTTCTTTATATTGGTAGGGTTTGAAAGACAGTATATTGAATTGTCTGTGGTATGAAATTTAGGCAACACTCCATATTCTTTACCTTTCTAAGTCTAGGTGGCTTTGCATAATGAAGAGGCACTCTAAATCACCCTTCTTCATATATCTTCTCTGTGTGTGTTCCTGTAATGCCCTTCTGCTCTCTATGGATTCACATAAGAGTGAGTGATGTACCAGCAATGGAGAATGCCAGTGAGTCACAAACTACTTATATTGCCTGCGTCACCATCAAACGTTGTTTTTATTGACTTGCAGTGAGACTCCCTGATTGAAAAAATGCAAGCTAAGCGACTTAAATGGTCCTTAAAATAAAATAATCCAGTGGAGGTTAATCCATCAAATGGAATATTTGCTTTAAGTCCTCAAGAACTTGATTGTTTTTCTTTTGGTTTTAATATCACTTAAGAAAAACAAGGGAAGAGCAATATTCCAAATTTGTCTCTAGCACAGAATAAAATCTTAGATATGATACTTATTTCCATGCAAAATAATTAATTATCATTGTTGTATATTATTTTTCCAATGTAGGGTTGATTTTGAATGTTACATGTGCAATACAAATATTAAGGTAAGAGCTAGCATCTTGAAATACTTGGATTCAATCTATAAATTTATAGCTTTCCAGCTTCCTTTTCATTACTGATTTTATGTAAGTGTAGAATGTATGGAAATTTATTTGGTATTCTAATGACACTGAAAATGAGACTGGACTAGAGAAGTCCATCGATACCATTTTTGAAATGTTAATATGTGTTGTGGGTTAGTCCCTCTGGCAGTTAAAACCCACACAGCTGCTTGCTCACTCCCCCTGCTGTAGGATGTGGGAGGGAATGGGAAGGGAGAATGGGAGAACTTGTGGGTTAAGGTAAAGAGAGAATTTAATAGGGAAAGCAAAAACTGTGTGTGCATCAAAACAAAATAAGAAATTTATTCGCTACTTCACATCATCATATAACCCCAAAATAGCAGGGCTTTATCATCCATAACAGTTAATTAAGGAGGCACATGCTGTAACTCCTAATATACCCCCCCCTTCCTTCTTTTTCTAGAATTTATTGTTGAGCATAATGCCATTTGGTGTGTGATATCCCTGGAATAAAGCCTGTCTGCATAAATGGAAGTACTGAAGCATGATCCAAACCAATGTAATTCTCCTAAGGGAAAGAAAGGTCACAATTTCAGCCTCTTCAGCAAACCTGGTGGAGCCAGGCGGACATCTGAGGTGCAAAGCGGCTCCTGAGTTTGGCGAGTGTCCCTAGGGGTGGGGGCAGAGTGTGACAGTATCCTTGCTTGCAGGAGGTGTGGGCTGGCTCACCAGGGCATTGGGCTGCAGGAGCAGGTATTGAGCCTCAGGGAGGATGAAGGGCTCAGGCTAACACAGGAGCTCCGGGGAAATTAACTCCTTATACCTCAGCATCACCCCAGAGGCTCAGCCAGAGTCTTTGGCCCAGGTCCCTGCTGGAGTTCCCTGTACCAGCTAAGGTGCAACGTGTGCCCAGCAGCATGGGCAGATGGAACAAAGGACCACCTGTGTACTCTTCTAACTGAGAGCTGGGTACTCTTCTAACTTCTTGCACACCCCCAGCCTACTCTGTGTTGGGGCAACATGAGAAACCAAAACGATGTTGATGGTCTGTAAACACGGCTCAGTGACAGCTAAAATATCAGTGTGGCAACAAAATCACTAACAAAGCCAAGCCACTACTATATCAGCTGTGTAAAGAAAACTAATTCTATCCCAGCCAAAACCAGTACAATCCTGCCCATAATATTGTGTTTAATGTCTTGCAAATAAAGTGCTTGCTTAACCCAGCAAAACATCCCCAAAATCTCTACCAATTATGCCTGAAAAATTGTATCCACAGGTAGGCAGCAAAGCTGGTGAAAGGGCTGGAAAAAAATGTCCTGTGAGGAGTAGCTGATGACTCTGAGCTTGTCTAGCTTGAGGAGGAGGCTGAGGGGAGCACTTTGCTCTCTGCAGCTTCCAGATGAGGGGGAGACAGAGGTGCTTAGCTCTCCTCCCTGGTATCCAGTGGCAGGACACATGGCAATGGCTCAAAAAGGGGGAGGTTGAGATCAGAGGTTCAGATTAGAATGTAGGAAACATTTCTTTACCTAGGGGGTGGTCAATCACTGAAGCAGGCCTCCTGGACAGGTGACTGATGCCCCAAGACTGTCAGTGTTGAAGAGGAACTTGGACAATACCCTTAAGTAATGTATGCTGGTCAGCCCTGAGGTGTCAAACAGTTGGACTATTTAATACTTGTAGGTCTTCTCTGGAAACTATTGAGTTCAGTTCTGTTCTGTTCTGTGAGTTCTTTGCTTGGGAATTGCACCATTTAGTTTCTCATACAACATCTTATTATTATTTATCTACATTATGGGAATGCTCAAAGCATTTATATTGTAAAACAGTTCCCTCTAAATCAGCCTGAGTTATGATTCATGGAGATTAAGGCAAAGACAAGTCTGCACCTTGGGTCTCAGTTTCAACTCTACAATTCTGCAACACTCACTTCTTCCTGCTCTCTGGGCTGAAGTTCATGGAGTTACAAGGTCAGTCCATAAACCACTGGTCTGTACTAACACCTGCTAAAGCAGGACAGGCTCAGGAATAGAAAATTTTCAGCAATTCTTTGTTTCTCAGCTTCAGCATCTCTTTATGGTTTCCAAATGTATGCATTTTCATTAACATGGAGATTTCAGTTGACATGAACTCAAGTTGAAACGCTAAACTGCAGTTTCTATATCAAAAGCCAGATTTATTCTAATGGAGGTCTTCCAGTATTTATCCATCTCCCTTCTTGTTCTACTCACCTCAACACTGTTCTTAAAACCTGAATTCTAAAAAATGAATGAAGATGAGTGCCCCTCTTTCCTTCACAGACCTGCACCTCACCCCTCTTCCCCTGGCTGCCCAAATTTAGCTTAGTCAATATAAATGGAAGGGCCAAAACATGTCAAAGTCATTACCAAACAGAAATAAAACTCTGTAATGAAAAACATTAGACAATACTAAAACATGGTCTAGCTTATTTTTTTTTTCCTGCTTTTGGGAATCTATTTGAAAAATCTATATTTGAACTGCTGTCTTGTAGCCGGATCATATTCTTTGCCATTCTGTTATGACTTATTTTTATCTTTTTTTTTCCCACAGGAGTAAATGTGTATAATTCTATGTCCAGTTCTGTCAGTTCATTACTATAAAAGCAATTTATGTCAACAAGTTATGTATTTCAAAACACCAAGCCTCTGCCTCAGAATGTAAGCACTTTTCTGGTCGTCTTATACTACTTGCTAAGAAAAATCTGTCATATTGATCCTACTTGCTGTGATTGAAGTTGAAATATTACCTGAAGAGGCTAAGAAATGAATATGGCCTTATTGAGTTGCAAGTAGCAATTATGAACTGTCTTTCCTCGTTTGAGTAGAATATATTATCAGAAGAAAAACTGAGACTTGGCCTCAAAGCAGCTATCATTAAAGTTTACTTCAAGGAAACAAACTTTCTCTGTTACCTGTTTCAGAGTGATGGTTGTAGCCTTCGTTGCATTTAACTGCAGGTCTTTCAAGTTCAATTGACAAAACTGACATCAAAATTACAAAGAGAGTACTTTATCTATTTTGAGATGTAAGTATGTTTTTTGGAAGTTTTTTAGTACTTATAAAAAAGACATACTTTATGCTAAACGATCTCATAAATTCACTTGGTCTTATTCATCTTTTGCTATAATATTTTAGGCAAAGTGACATTTAAAGAGTCATATCTTACCTGCCAGCACAGATGAATTATTTTAGAATGTACATTGAGCAGTTAATTTATTAAGGACTGCCTGTGTCACTGAAGAAAGTTGACTGTCATCCAGAAGCTCTGTTCCCAGTATTAACCTGTACATGATGAAGTGTCTCATATTCTTAGCACATTAGGTTCCAGATATCATTCAACATAATTCTCTTTTTCCTAACTTTTATAAGGATGTTTATAGGCCTTCGAGGTATAGCTGTCAATGTTCTTAGATGAGCAGTGAATGGAAGAATGAAATGGAAACGTGTGGCTTGACTGAAATTTTCAGTCACTTGTATTGTTTAGAGTAGGGATGCTGTGGTAGCTGGTGGGTGTAGGTCCCAAAGAACAATAGGAAAAAATGTTTAATTTTGCACACAAATTCCATATCTAGGAAGTGCATTTATATATCTGTCTTTTTACTCTGCCGTGTGGAATAGAAATTTGACATTACTTTTACTTGAGTGGTCCCTACAGAAATTAGTCTGCTATTTGGTAGTATAAACTCTGGAAGATAAAATGAGCTAGGGTCATGCCTGATGTTTTTCCCGTTCAAGTGGGAGGGTTGAAGTATAATCTTGTCTACGTTCCAGATGTACTATATGCATATATGTGTATTAGAAATGAGAAAAATAGTAACAGTAGTCCCAAAGTATTTCATAAGTCTTTCAAATATGGAGTGATATTTAAGTGACACCATTTATTGCTTTATCTTACAATAGTTGAGCTCTTTTATATGTTCTTCACCAACACAAAATAAAACATGTTTATTTTAAGCATTAAAGTTCCGCTGACTTCTAAAAACTCATTAAGATGCCTGGAACAATATACTTTGTTTAGATAGATGTAGAAAATCTGATACTTCATGGAAGGGGCTGTGGGCTTAATGGAGTGATTGTCAAACTTCCTCATACACTTACTCATCCTTATAAACTATCATTTTTTCCTGTAAAAAAAAAAATAAATGTTTCTTCCCAACACACCTTTTGCATGACATCGAAAATATGTTATGAACTACTAAATTCAGCCCAAAAGCGATCATTTCATCTTGTTTGCTGCCTCTCTCTTTCAATAAATGTTTTGAAATTATGTTAAAGGTTCCTCCTTTTCTTAGTGAGAGTGACTGTTTACACATATTACTAAAGATAAAATTATTGTTCCAGAGGAATAACTCTTTAAGATTTTAAATGGTCAAAAAATGGCAAAAATGCAAAAGTAATTTAATGAGAACAACAGAGACAAAAGTTCCATCAGAATTGCAAGTTATTATTTGTTAATATTGCTCTAACAAGAGAATAAGTGCACACCTTTGCAGTAAACCCAGTAAGAGTTGTATTATTTTTCAGGAGGTGTCTGATATATGGCAGTTTTCAAGGAAAAAATGTCATGTGGGAGAGTATCCAAAATAATTTTTTCTTAGGTTGTTAAAGTGAAAAGACTAGATACTCTACAGCATTGAGTTTTGATTCTATTGTAGCTGTCCCAAACTGTTTATTTGGCATGCTAGGACAAATAAAGTAAGTATCTAGTCCAGTATTTGCAAGAAGGTTTGTGAAGTCCATTTAACTCCTGTAGCTCTTATGTTTTTTGGACCTGAATTGCATTTCTGGGTAGTTATTTCCTTTTGCTTCCCACAGTCCTCTCTACCCACTCATGCACTTGGTGTTATTTTGTGTGTGCTCAAAAATTGCAGTGTTATTACAAGACAGGATGAATAACTGGACAATGAGCAGCAGGTTAATTTTTTTCACCACAAGAGATACAAAATCACTTAATAACTGATGTTTTATTTTTCCACCTAAAAGTTTTGAGTTTCATGTTGGAAAAAAATGTTATTGTGTTCCCTAACTGAATATAATTTGCTATTGGCCAACAGGAAACCTATCTACTGGGAAATAAACCTATCTTTTTTATCTTATTCTATGTTTTAGTCACACTACTTAATGACAAAATCTTTTTTAGCATAATGAAATTATACACTAAATAGTCTGTAGCAATTAATTTTTTGGCAGTACATATTTTGAATGCCCCAACAGAGGTCACAGAATAACTAAAAACTAGAACAGCATTCTAATCAAACCACCTCAATATTGGCCTTCAACATAATAATAGTAAGTGACCAGGTTACTGAGACTGCAGGTAACTTGTACAGTCTAAATAAAGGCAGATGAAATTTTCCAGTGCAAGGTGCCATCCGTGTTTTGGTCTCTGAGCACTGCAGGGAACTCTGGGAGTGCACCTGCCAGTGTTAAATCATTTATGCCAATCTGGACCTACACAGAACCAATGTGTGCCAGGCCCTTTCTGTCATTATGAAATTCTCCATGCAACTGCTGGCAGCGCAGTGCTGGAGGTACCTCCCTTAATTTCTATGGAGCCAGCTCAAGAATGAGAAGCTGCATTCTGTGCACAAAATCTGTGGTTAAATTGCCCAGGACGTATGTTCAGACAGCCATGGATGAACTACTTCTCTCTTTCAAGCCATCTGGTTTACAGCAAACACTGGTATTTCTGTGCTACAGTTAAAATTACTGTGTGAGGCCATTAAGAGATGACAAGCTGAACATTAAGGCAGTAATTTGCATCAAAGATTGAAGATTTTTCATGACCTTGATTTTGCATAATACTACTTGGAACAAACTGAAAATAAAGCCCAGGTTATGTGAAACAATTAAGAAAAAAAGTGGGAAAAAAACCCCCAAAATTAAAAAAAACCCCAACCAATATTGTGTTTTACTCAAATCTCTCTATAAAATGGTATTTGTTAATCATCCCAATTTTTTGCGGTTCTTTTGAGAGGCTTTACATTCAAATGCATTCACATTTAATTACTAAATCAGTGGCATTTCATTAAGTAATTTCCAATATCCACGACTTGACAAATTCTCTTATGCTGTAGAAGATATTTTTTCTGAATACTCCATTGCTGTCTTGGTGGGAAACTGCTTCTATTTCAAGGTGTGTAAAGGTCAGTCTGTAGATGCTCAGAAAGCTGGGATGGGTGCTGGTTTTTAAAGGTAAGTTGCAAAGGGAGATAAATTGCTTATGACACTGACTGTACAGCCTGTTTAATGTATTGTGGGTTTTTTAATGTATGGGGTTTTTGTTCTGAATAATTCTGTTTATTATCTGCATGTATCTTTTAATTCCTTTACCATACTTTCTGGAGTTGTTTCTCAGCTCTTAAATTATGCTCGTCTCAAAAAAATAAAGAAGCTTGAAGATAGAGACTCTGATTTTTAAACTGATCAGAAGTAATTCTTCTTATTATAGCCGTGATGCTGTATGCCGCTTTTCAGTACTGGAACAGATGTTTCTGATGTTAGTAATGTTTTCTTTATATTTATTTTGGGAACTTTTTCATTTTTTTTCATTTGAGTCCTGTGCACTTAAAAATTTTCATGTGGTAGGGAAGTCTTTTTATTTTTTGTTATGCTCATTTAGAAGCTGCTTTTCCATTGTCCAGGCGTGGAATCAACTTTGTAGGCTACCTTTATAAATCTAATTAACTGCTGGTCTGCTTGATGTGTACAATTAGCAGGCTGATTCCATTTGTGAGAACCACAGTGACCATTAGTTTTTTTTGTTGTATTGATGTGTGCTGTATTTAGAAACATTCAAGACTTCTTCAGATAGATCTAAGATACTTTTATTTCAGTTTCAATTGCTGCACCTCTGCTGTTGATTCCTATTCAGTGTACATGAAGTGAGGAACAGCTTTCATTTTCCCCATGTTTCTAGTCTTTCCTCCTAAACTACAAACACCTGCTCCTAAGTGAGGTTCTACAAACTGAGGGAACTGAGGGGAAAAGTGAATTTTATGATAGTTATTACTGGAATGAACATTGCTGCTAAGTTCTCTTTATTTATTTATTCATTCATTTATTTATTTTTTTATTATGTTGAATGGAGTATAACAGGATATTTTAGTGGCTCCACATAATTCTAATGTTTTTCAATTTTGTTTTTTTTAATTTTTATTTTAAATTAAACTGAGAATCATTGAATTTGGACATCTGTAATACACAATTTACACTAGTAACTGACCAGCCAACTAACCTGGCTTTAAGGCAGAAGTCTATTTTGAGCTGTTCATTGATGCGTTTGCCAATTGCATGTTCAAAAACTAACATTTTATAGTTGGTGACAACAACAGGTAACAAGGGAATTCTTTCCCACACAATTATTATTTTGAAATGCTTCTTCCACTCATCTTCTAGCAAGAGTTGCATTTAAATATTTGATTGTGTCATTAGGATACAGTTGAATATACAATGTGTGAAGCAATTAAATTATGGTGCCTGAATGTGAATATCTCTCCTATCTCCTAAGTCAGCTGTCTTTTTCTAGGCTGAAGAAGCTTCAATGATTTTTCAGTGTTGCCTAATATGAAAAGACAAAAATTCTTGCAACAGCATTAAAATGGTAAGATAAGAAACCAGTTCTTTATTGGGAGCTCCCAGGTGCCTCCCTAGTTATGGTCTGTGGGCACACACAACACTGGATTTCTACAGTCTTTATAAGTAGATATATGGTCCCATTAGAACAGCACTTGGTTACATCATTTTTCCTGGACACTTCCCCACTGGAGTTGGTCCAGGGCTTCTTTGACCCATTTCTTGTGTCTTCTCAGACTCTGACTAGGAAAAAAAACACGTCCTTGTAGGCTCTCTTCTTGAAAATAAGACTAAACAGTATTTCAGGAACATGTTAGAAGGTTAACTTATTGCTCTAAAGCCTAAGAGAAAGGATAGGAAAAATACCAGCAGCTATATAACCCCTACATAATAATCTGCAAAGCTACAAATATATGAAAAATATATAAAAGCTGAAATCTTTAGGCATCAACAGAATCTCTTCTAACTTTGGCTATCCTTTTCCACTCTTCTCTAAGATTTAACCCCTCTACTGCATCCTGTTGAAGGTTGGGATGAGAATATTCACAGTTTAGAGGTTGCAGCCACTGGAAACTTAAGCAAGCCCATAATTATGTTTTATCTCTTACAAAGTTCCTAATTGTCCTTAAAACCTGATTTGCTTCTTAGACAACTGCTGGATGCTGAGTTGATATTTCTATGAATATCAAGGGCTATCTAAGAGATCATAATCTTATTTCAGGGTAACATGACTTGGTGTCATGGGTGTTTTGGGGTATGAATGTTTCTTTCACATTGAGGTATTTAGTGTTCTACTGAATCCTACAGAAGTTCTTTGCAGTTCTTCAGGGATGGCTTGTATTCTCCCTCTTTTGAACTACTTTATCAACAGTAGTGATCTTGGTCTTCTTCTTTCTCAGTTTTTTTACAGTCTATACAGCAGCACTGATCCTAGCATAAATAAATTCATAACTCTACTGGTGACCCTCTCTATGGTGAAAACAGACAGTTTACTCTCAGTTTTTGTCTTTTCACCAATTACTTATCCATGCAGGATCCTTTCTTCCCAGGCTAGAGGCCCTTTACTTCCTAAAGAACATTCAATAAAAGCTTTCAAGTACAGTCTCATGAATTCAGCCTGCCTCTAATAATTTTGATCTTCACTATTCTTAGCTTTGCTGAAATTTGCAGAGGAATCCAGTGATTCCGTGACAAATTATTATTATTATTATTATTATCTTTGTTTTACAAAAACTCATGCTCTCATCCCTAAAATATAACTTTTAGTCAGGTGACCAGACTTCTGGTCTTTTCATTTATGCCTTCTACTAGGATCATCCCACTGTGAATGTCAGGCTTAGAAACATAGAGTTTCTTGAGTCTCTGGCTATTTTCCAGTTCTGTGCTCTGAAAGGGAAGAGGTTACCTGTTAAGCTATTTCATTTTTAAGATCCCTAGGTGATTACCACCTGGCCTTGGCAGTTTGTTTCCTTTTATTGATTTCTTCCACAAACTCTCCTGCCACCACTTCATCTTCTATTCTGCCCCTGCACATAAGGAAAAGCTCAACAAGAACGAATACAGAAAAGTCCATTTCTGGTATGTATTTTCTTCTTACACAGCAGCTTTTATATTGGGATTTTTTATTACTCTTCCAGGTTATTTGGTATGTTTCCCTAGTAATTACTCATTTTTTGTCTCACCTGGCAACTGGAAAATGTGTAAACTTGCCCAGAAATAAAAGAAACTTTAAACAGCCTCTAACATTTTATTCTGGGAAAGTGTAAGAACCATGACAACTCTAATCTCTCCACTCTCTCTGTAGTTACTTTAGTATTACTGATTTAAGGTACAAAAATAAGATTCTATACAGTGGTCTGAGAAGTTTATTTTGCATGTGTTGTCGCTGAACTCTAGCTGGAAGCTAAGTACCCTTCAGCTGCTTGTTCACTTCCCCCACCCTCACCCATGCTGGGATGGGGAAGAGACTCAGAAAAAGGTAAAACACATGGGTTGACATAAGAACAGTTTAACAATAAGAAATCAAAAGCAGGAGCAGCAATAATAATAACATGACAAAATAAGAGTTTTAAATGGTGTTTTTATTGAACCCCTTTGGATAATATTGCATATGTGTTTTACAATGCAAATAAATTATTCTTTGTGTGTATGACTTGGAGTATGTCTGTGTTAAGGAATTCTTGGAAAAAATATTTTAAGTTAAAAAAAATAGAAAGTTAACAGAGGTGACAGCATTGACTAACAGAAGTTTTATCATCTTGCAGGAAATCCTATTAAGACACAAACAACCCTGGTCAAACACTGGTACAGGGATCTTAATCCTTGGATATATTCATAGCCTGAGTGAATGTGGGGCTGGTCAGCCTGCTCTGGATGATTGTCTTCTCAGTAGCAGGATTGGACTGGATGATCTCCAGAGGTCCCTTCCAACCTCAACCACTGTGTGTTTCTGTAGCAGAAAGTGAGGTTACATTTCTTACTAGAGTAGAGGCATTGTGTTGTTTGTCTGGTTCCTGATGTAGGGATGTCAGTTTCAGAATTAATTAAGGAGAGGAAATACAATTAAATGTCTTGTCAAGAGAATATATTTTCTGAAAATGAGAAGTCTGAGAGAGCTACAGCAAATCAAAATTTGTTATTAAACAAATTTTGAGTCTAGTTTAAATTGGAAATCTAAATTATAATACGATTTTGATCTAAATCATGGAAAATTCATGCTTGATATTTTATTTTAAATACTGTAAACAATATAATAGTTTTGGGCAAAAGATTTCAATCTAGCATTTTTATGCATCTAGTTTATTTTGATATGGAAATACAGATCCTGGTGTTATTTTCTGCCTTCGAGAAACCTGAAAGTTAGGTTCAAATATTTATTTAAGATTTATTTAATCAACTAAGGCTTTAAAATTGTTCTTCCCTTCTCTTTTTTCACCTCAATAAATCATCATGGACAGTCTGTTTTAATGTGCCTTTCTACCAAATCTGGATTTGCAGGGTTTTTTAAGAGGAGAAAGGGAGAAAAGTGCCTCTAAGAAGGAAGGCTAAGCGGATTAGTGATGATGAATGGTAGTTCTTCTTTAATGTTGTGCTGTTTTTGAAAGTAAAAGGAACAAGGCAAGGGAACTAGCATGAAATTGAAATTAAAGTTTAAAATTAAACCAGTGGAAAAACTGGGATTATAATTTTTTTAGGTGTACAGACAATTTTTTTCTTTTACCAACCTTGGTCATAGCTGAGGCTGGATATTTTTTTTTCTTCTGTTGTAGGATCTGAAATGCACTTTGCTATGCAATTGATTATGTGTGCCCTCTGCCCTTACACAAACTGAAGTATTGAATTAAAAGTACTGTCAAGTTCTAATGGCATGGCAGGAAACATTTACTTCTTTTGAATCATGACACTTTTGTTACAGTGATAATGAATGCTTCTCCTGAGAGATGTTCAAAATTCAAATCAGAAGAATAAAAATTTGAAATCTTCTCATTTATACTTTAGACCACTTTGGCCATAAATATTAGGCAAGGGCTCTAAACTTAAACAATTTAAATTCCAATTGAACTATGGAATTTCATTTGTTACCATAGTAAGCAGAGCATATTTGAGTGGTTTCTATAGTTTTGCTTTAGATAATGGTGATATGCTTCATTTTTTCCCCAAGCAATAGGAAATTTTTGAACTCCTTGATTAGCTGAGTAGGTGTCTATAATGATAAAATGGTAGGTGTGAAGTGTATATTAAATGTATAACAATTAGTGTGTAGGAGTGAAGTAGATTAAAATATGAAACTTGGAATTCTCTGATGTGGAAAAATATCTTATTCATCTGTATTCTCATCATATTAACATCAGAATTCAGCTGATGGTGATTTGTTTAAAAATAAAGCCCAGGAAGTATTAAACTGAAATGTTTGAAGTTCTAACATTCTCTCCATTTGCCGTTTTAGACAGACTTCTGTGGACAAACTCTTGCTTGCTTCAAGGTAGTAGAAGAGATGTGAAATGAAAGAAGAGAGCACATCAGTGATCCTTCCCCTGGGCTAGGAAGCAGGTGAGAGTGCAGCTGGTATCCAAGGGAATACTATGTGCATACCTCCTGAGTGCTTCCTTTGAGTCTCCTGTTGGTAAAGCAAACTCACTTTCTTCAAGAAATTTTGGTGAAGGCACAAACCCACAAATCTATGTGTGATTCTACTGTGTGATACATGCTCTAGTCATTTTCGTTTCTTTAGGGCAGGCTGTTAATATATTGAGATGGACAGGATGTTGGCTTGGCTGTTAATTCAGGACCAACAGACCTTTATTTTTAAAAGAACCTTAGAAGATATTTACTATCACATACATAATAGATTGTCATTTAAGAGTATTTCTTTATGGTCTCAATCCTTAACTGAATTTTACCTAATTCTTGAGTTGGATGCCCTTGACATATCTTGGAAAAGTTCAAACTTCACTTCAGAACCACATAAATATTGTTTGTCATGAAGTAAAGCAAAGAACGAACACAATCAAAATCACAGGCACTTTGATATTTCTAGTTGCAGGCAGAATAGCAGTGTACTTAAATAATCATAAAATCTCTGGAAGTCGGCTTTTTCCCGTATACTAGGCAACTTTTGGCAGCGGTTTCGGTTCTGCCGGGGCCGTGCCGGGGCCGTGCCGGGGCCGTGCCGGGGCCGTGCCGGGGCCGTGCCGGGGCCGTGCCGGGGCTGTGCCGGCGCTGCCCGGGCCGGCCCCAGGCGGTGCCAGCGGCTGCAGCGGCCCCAGCGCAGGGCACGGCCGAGCCCCTGAGCCCCGGGGAAAGCCTGGGCAAGGGAGGGTAAAACGCTGCCCGGCAGCCAGGGCTGAGCCAGGGGAAGCGAGCGAGAAACAGCGCTGGGAGCCTCGAGGGGACAGCGGGAGCAGGGACGGGCCGGGAGAGACCCGGCAGGGATGGCCCTGCGGACTGGAGAGAGCCTCTGGGAGAGAGCGTGGCCGCTGGTAAAGCTTCTGCTGGCAGCCTCGTTGGAAGAATTCTGAACATACAGTGGTGTTCATGATGCACTTCTGGCTGTTTGGAAGCTATAGACAGAGTTCTGTTGACCTAAACTCAGGGAACAGTAAAGTGGCGTAAAAGTAAAGCAAAGACCCTTCTTCAGAAATTTTCTGAGGAAGAGAGAATAAAGGCAAATAAAGGACCAAAAGAACATGAAATGAAATGTCAAAATAACATCATGGGGTTTTTGATGGCCATTTCAGCAGCAGCTGTATCCAACTTGCTATTTCCAGGCACCATGCTACCAGTGTCAGTATTCCGTTCTCTAATGCTTTTTGGCTGCACATTGCACTGGTAAAAGTTAAAGATTACACATTTTTATTTTGCTTATTATGTCAATTGAATCATTTGCCTTACTGTCTCTCTTGCGGGATGATTCTGACTAGTGATGAATTAATGGCTTCTTTTCAAATTAAGCAGCTTTTTAAGAAACAATTAAATGGTAACCTTCACCTGGGGAGAAAGCAGGACATTTGTGAAGAAAGGGTACTCAATGCTTTCAAAGGTGGCTTCCTCTTAATACAAATACATCAAATAAATTGCATTGGCTTCAGTGAGGCTGGAATCCCAGGGGAATAGGGTGTCATATATTTAATTTTATGGGAAAAAATACCCCAAAACAAAAACCAAAAACAACCCAAAGAAACACAAAAAGCAAACAATGGAAACTACCAAATACCAAACCATAGCCAGACAATAAATAAAAACCAAAATAAGATTCAAGTTTTTGAGCTACTGTTGGGAAAAGTACTGTTTAAGCTTTTTCTTGTGTAGTTCTTGTAGCTCTATGAAGAGAGTATTTTCTTTTCCATTCCTGAAAAGTAGGAATTCTGTCATTGAATATGGGCAGCATTTTTGGTGGATGATATTTTGGTGGATATTTTGGTGGATTATTTTACAACCATCAGTTGTAAAATATGTACTTTTACAGAAAAAACAGTCTAGCTTATTCAATGCATGGGATGGAGGGAATAGCACTTTTTGCATTTGGGATTCATTTAATTTTTCCGTCTTGGAAGAAAGGCTGAAAAATAAGTTCATTATGGAAAGCTCATGAAAACAGCTAAAGATTTAGAAAATTTGTCTTATAATTTGTCCTGTAATTCAGTCTTTAAAAATTAAGTGTATATGTTTACTATGATTAGTGTATTATTTCATGATAGTCAGTACTTCCATGAAGGAAAAAAAAAATCATTTAAGAGCTCCCCATTCTATGAGGAAAGAACATAAAAGAGCCAGTAATGAACCTAATGCTAGTTAACTCTCCACATCAATATAGAATACAAAAAATTAAAGATGAGAGGGATAAAGAGAACAATATTTAGTCAGTTATATGTCCTTCTGACTAACAGCTGATTTGGAGGAAAATACTGCATTGAGACAGTTGCACTGTGACATTGATGTCTGGTTAAGCAGAAACAGATCCCAATTCCTCAAGTAGAAATTAGTTTTGAAAAAAAAATGCTTTTCAAATTTTTGTGCCAGAGGAATTTTTAAAATTTTATTATAATTACAGCAGCATAGCAAAAATAAATTAGTCACTGAGGGATCTTAGTTTTCTTGCACAGATAATATTTCTCAAGTTAAAATTTTATTTTGCATTACTAATTTAGTCAAAATCTATTAAAACTGAGCATTCAGCATGGATTTTACTTTAAAACTGGATCAAGAACATTGATTGTGACTATTGTAGCAGATAATGCTCTCCCAAAGAGTTGCTAATAACATAGCAGCATTGTTTTAATTATTCAATACATACATTTCCCCAAAGCAGGCATTCTGTGAAGTATATTTGTCTGCAATCTTTTAATAAGTCACACAACTAGTTAGAGTGTAATGATTTTACATAAGCAAATGTGTGCATGGAAGGTAGTCATGCCAAAGATATTTGGTCTTGCTTAATACCCATTCTTCACCAGGAAAACTTGGACTTCTGGCAGTGAAAGGTAATGTGGCCTTTCTCAGCTGCCACTTGAAATCTACATTCCCTGGTACATGTTGGTGTCCTCAGCAACAAAATTTTTTTTCGGGATTTATAGTCATGATACACCCCCAGATATGTGATGTGCTGACAAAGTGTAATGTTGGAGCTATTCAGTAAACAACAATCTCTCAAAATGTGCTGAAAATTCCCCAGTGCTGGTAAAAGTGGGCTCTGCAGTGCCATTACTGTGTGATACATGCAGCTTGTCAGGATGCATGAAGAGGACAATCAAGACCGCCGAGAAAAATGAGAAAACCATAAACTGAAAATACTCTTCGTTGATAGTATTGAATTGTAGTCTCCTAATCACAGGACTAATTAGCAAAAATCAAAATCTTGACAGTGAAAGTGACTTAAATACAAATGGAGAACTGCCATAGATTAAGAATCAGTCAGAGAGATGGCAGAATATCTCTGCAAAATGAAGAATGTTTTCTTGCCCAGGATGCTTTCTGTGCCCAGGCAAGGAATTTGGAGCTTATGAAGTCAGAAAGAACAATATCAGTGATCTGGTTTTACCTCCCACACAATACATGATATAAAGATGTCAAATACTAATTTCTGTTTGAAGCTGAACATATTTGAAACATTTAAATTTCTAGACTTATTTCAAAAGTCTGCAGCAGTAGAAAAATTTGTAACAGTCACTGCCAGATTCAGAATTTTAGCAGAAGAGGTTAACATAACAATTTAAATCTGCCTTTGCTATCTCTTGATTCATTTTTTAGATCCTTCTGTTGGAAACATATCTCTCCCTTCACTCAAGTTTGCACCTAAAGCTCCTTACTAGCTCTATGTGTTGGAAAACAGTCAGCTTTTCCTTTTCTTTTTCAATTTGACCTCCCCTTAAAAGTGGGCTATTTTGATCTCTACCTCTAATTGCAAAAGAAATAATCAAAATGCCCCATTATTTTTAGTTAATACCTCATACAATTTTTGTATTCTTTGATAATGCCTGAGTAGCTAGTCATCTATCCTTTAATGCTGGAAATCAGGTTTGAACATCAAATGAACCATTTGCTCTTTCCTAATTAAAATTTCTAGACAAATGCTACCAAAGAACTTGTGTGAACTTTTGTTTTCATGGAATTAAAAAGAATTATACCCAGAGTTGTTTTAAAATATTTTTAGTTTTAAGTATAATCGCTAGGTTTTAGACATTTTAAGTAGATTTAGACATTAGATTTTTACATTTTTAGTAGATTTTAATCAGTAGACTTTGGATTTTTACTGTAGAGTGCAATGAATATAAAAATGTAGTAAACATACTTACATTTAATTAATTCTTTCAAATACAACATCAGCAGAGAATTGAATACATTTCTGTCAGAAATACCAGAAGAAAAAACATTCTATATTTTTAAAGAATGACAGTGATTTAGCACACTTTTAATTTATTAGTATGAAGAATAGAAATCTTAAGGTTCACTTAGACAAGATGTGTCATTTTTTTGATAAATAATAAATCCTCTAGAGTATAAATCTACTTCTCATATCTTGACAAGCATTTATGGCAAGTGTTCAAACCTTTAGAGGGGCACAGGAAGAAAAGAATAGTCAAATATGCATTTTAATTGTAAGAAATTAGTACAGAAAATGTAATAATCTAGCAATAGAAAGAATACCATAAAAACAGGTGAGAAAAAATTAAATTCTTTATTACTATTGTAAAAATATATTTTTATAAGTAATTTGGGGTCTGAAGTCCAGACATAATTAATTCAGAATATGTATTCAGATTAAGATCAGAGAAAATATTTAAAAGATTTGTAAAGAATTGGAATGTTTAAGACTATCTTAGATTTTTTGTTATGAAACCACATATACATCTATGCTAATTTATTGTGCTTTGACATCACTGCATGTGAAAAAAAAAAAAGTCAAAAAAATCTGAGGTTATTCAGGTCTTGATTTCACTTTTTTCTTTCTTTTAAGGATATATATATCTGAAATCAGCACATAGGTATTGTTATACTGAGTGAAAGAAATATACTAAATTTTCTTACTCTGACCTGCAAGGAATGGCTGAGAAGCTGTTCTTTAGAATTCTGTATTTTTTGGGTACCACTGGGACTGCTTGGCAGACATTTTGATGTAAAGGTCAGGAAAGTTCTCAGTCATTGCATATTAAGTAAATATTTAATATGTTATCTTTTGTGATCAAAATAGATTTAATTCCTCTATAATCTTAAGTTAGTCAGTCTTTTTAAGTCTTTGCATGCCACTTACAGAAGACAGCTTATGATTTTTATTTCTTTTAAAATTATTATTCTACTCTATCTCTCTGGCAGTTCAGAATAGGGATTATTAGTGCATATGAAGTGGAAGTGATCTTTTGATTCTAGTTTTCCAGCAATATGTCATTTAGTCCACTTCCTAAATTTAGCAAATTCCAAGGAACAGTCAGCTTTCTTTAGGTAATTTACTCCCACCTTTCTAGGTTAGAGGTTGCATACTACTTCTGTGCTTAGACCTGTTTCTGCCATATTTCTGTGTAGTAATTCTTTCTTGTCACCTTTTGTTTCCTCCAGGTGAAAATGGTCCTGTTCTTCTGGTCTTCACTTACAGGATAACATTTCCATTTTCCATATTCTCTCTGATGAACATGTTTACCCACAGTGGGACCTGATATTCCAAATAAAACTCTCTAAGGCCTCCTGCACTTAGTGATTCTTGTTCTCTGATGAAAATATTTATCCTAATATTAGGATTATATTTGTCTTCTTTGCAACTGCACCAGAACACTAATTCATGGTCATCCTATGCCATGTACTATGTTCAGTGCTTTTTTGTAATTTTCAACTCTAGAACTTCGTAACTGAAGGGTTTTGTGTTTACCAGAAAAGTAGTTTTAACTTACTGTAGTAGGGTTTTTTAATTATTATTACAGATCCTGACAGAATGAGATAAAAGAAATGTTGTGGCTTGACTTTTCCCCAACAAAGGCCCAAAGCAAAGGCAGGAATTTTCACCACAAAGTCTAAATACATTTAATTGTTACTAGTGAAGTAATATGGTGTTTTACATTTAATGCTGCTGTGATAGACCAATAAACAAAATAACTATACCTGATTAGAGATGAACACGTACAAACTGAAAAATGCTCTTCTAATATCATATATCCTTATATAAATATATGTAGAGTGAAATGGTCCAACAATGCTCAACAGTGGACCCTGAGTTATTTTTCAATTTGAGTGGAGTAAATAATCTAGAAGAGTTTATCTGGTGCTGACAAAAAAAGTGTTTTCAGAAACAAGAATTAATTCTCTAAGTTCAGGCTGCTGGGCAGCTTTTACCACTGATAGTTTTATGCACTGAACCTACCATGGTTCAGTGATAAAGATTTGGGTTTTTTCAGGCAATGCTTAATTCAACAGCTCTAACAGATTAATTTAGCATGTTATATGTAAAGCCTTCACAAATTCTGTTGTTTTCTACATATTTGTATAATACTGTTTTCAGAATATGTTTGAAAATATTTAATGTCTTCAGTTTACCCCTACTGCCCTTAATATTTTTTCTCCAAAACAATTAAGTTTGGTGACAAGTTGTATTCTTTCCAGATTATTTTGTCATTGTGTGTTCCTGAAGCATGTAGTCTATGCAAAGGATAAAATGTTTTCTTAGTTTTTAATTAAAACATTTGTCAGTAACCAGAATCAGTGGCCTTCTCCTAACATTCCTGAATTATGACATTCTAAAACTCAGTTCCACATTCTATTAAAGTACTCCTGTGTATCGTCACTAGACTATGTTAAATAAGTTAATTTAGAAATAAGGCTTATCAAAGATGGGTAAAATGTTTCATCCCTTGACTATTTAGAAATGAGGGGAGGAGAAAAAAGAAATTATGAATATGTCCGTTAAGTTTTTCCTTTTAGTTAAGATTCTCTTTAAATGTTCTGTAACACCTTATAACGTCTTTATTTCACCTGATTTAAAATTTAATGCCACTATAAAATGCCTAAATGTCAAGTCATGGCCAACCATATTTAACAACTGCACAACTGAAGACTAGAAGATATCCCTATTTCAGCTCATTCTGAATAAACAGTCATCTGCACATCATAAACTGGCATCTCAGCAGGAAACAAAACAAGCACAAATATATCTGTAGCTGTATCCTTTGAAGGTTTTTGAATAAATAACAACACTGTGACAGAAGTGTTGAATGTTTTCAGGACATAAAATGTGGTGTTTACTGTAACTGAATGTCTGTGTATGTATTTACATATATTTATATGTATTTGTGTGTGTGTATGTGTATATACATCAGAGATTGAGGGATTGCCTTGAAGGGGTGCCTGGAAGACTGACAAATCAAACCAGTTAAAAAGTTAAAGCAGTGCTTTACTGGATTTACATTCATTAAGAGGGTACATATGAGCAGTGCTTTGTTTTTAATGACCATCAGCCATTATTCACAGAGAACCAATCCTTAACTATCTTGTTTTGATCAGTACTAAGTAAAGCTCAACAGGGTGGATGCCAGTTCTCAATGCTGACTGTTGTCTTTGGTCCTCATTGGTCTTAGCCATGAAGATTGAGGTCATCAGGCCTGAGAGCAGGAAATGAAATACACATAATTTTCCTTCATTTTCTTCCCTGTCAGTGGAAGATTCTTATTTGATTGGGTTTTTTTTCTTTTTTTTGGTTGGTTTTTTTTGGCGGGGGGGGGGTTGGTTGGTTTGGTTTTTTATGCTTCTTGCATCCTCAGAAGAATAGAGGAAGATCCACCTGTTCCAGGCCTTTTTTTTGCTTTTGCCAGATGTCTTTCTTGCTTCTTCCAACTCTTCAGTTCCTGAATTGCACATTTTGCAACATTCACATTTTTCTGTGCTCTGCTTGTGCAGCTCTAATGCTTTTTAATACAAGTTACTATGAACTTGCCTAATCAACATCTGCTTTAGAGGAGTGCCAAAACCCTGATTTGGCTGCATGTTCATTATGGAGCTCCTGGAGCTCATTCTCTGTGCCAAGGACAACCAGGGACTACTGATGTGCCCAGTATTCTGTGCTGACTTTGTTCCTTCTCTACCAGGTCATGACTTCTCTGAATGTCAAAACAGAGAAAGCTTTCACTCAGTAATGAAATCAATATGCTCAAAATCATCCACAGATTTAGAAATGGGGCAAGAATTCCTCCTACATAATTTCAGTAGAAAGAAAGATTTCATTTGCCTTCATGTACATATCTACTTCCATCCTTTTTCTTCTCAATTTGTTTTTGTACTTATGTATCCCCCGAGTATTTTAATGTTTTATGTAGCATTTGAAGAAAGTTGCAAATAGATCCTACATAGATATATAAGGTATTCCTCCTTCAAAATACATTTCATATTTGAGTAGTCTACTACTACTGGTATTAATGGTAGCTCTCTTTCATCTTTTTTTTTTTTTTTTTCTTTTTCTCTTGTCCTACTCCTACTGAGCAGTATCCGGGGTTAGCATCTGAGAAAGATTATAGAATAATTTAGGTATGAATGCACTACAATAAAGAACCTTCTACAGTAGAGACAGTAATATACATGAAATAATTATCTTGATTTAAAGAATATTGGACTGATTAAATTCTGATGTAGTTTGCTTCACTCAGGAAAGCACAATAAGCTTTTATACAAGGCAAACGTTTTTAAAGTCTGCTTGAATTTCTTCTTGTCTAATCAGGTCCTTTAGAAATGTCTGACTCCTACAATAAGCAATGTGTCTTGGATAATTTTTGCTTCCATGGTTCCATCTCCTCTGTAAAACAGGAGTGTTGCTACTCTGGTACAACGTGTAGCCATAAATTTAATTTTCTATGTTTTTAACTTGCTATGGTGCTACTCACTGCCAGAATTTTGCTTTGGTTTTTAAGATCATCAGTGTCACTGGTGTTTCTAGTAGCTGATTATTATTTCATGAGTGAACAGTAGAGAGAATGTTTTAGGTGATTCAGCCTTTGGAATCCAGTGTTGCTGGTATGCATATTGTGGTAATGTTCATTTAAGGTTACACTAAAATTCTACAGAAAAGCACATGGATAGATATTGTAAATTGGGTAATGGGACGGAATGCCAGGAGTTACAGTGCTCTAGATAAGCAGAAAGTAGAAACTCCCTCTTTCAAAATATACTCAGAGAGCTTTCAAGGCTTTTTCAGGTATATTATACACAGTAAATTCTAAGAAGCCTGGAGTACTCTGGATCCTGTCAACAATATGAACCTCTGTGGAAGATTTTTGTTACTATTACATTACATATTTTGTTACTATTATAATCAGGTTAGCTGACAGTGACATGTTTTGGTTTATCCCAGGCTGTGAAAGGACGGGTTTAGCCCATCAATGCTTAGGTGCTTATGGCATTCCTGTTTTTCTTGTGTTTCTAGTAACAATTTTACATCATGCTTAATGCTGTCTAATCATCCAGATGATATTTAAATAAGGAAAGGGAAAAAAAAAAGAAAAAAACCAACTTTTCCTGTGTTGTCATTTGGAAACTGTTCATGGTTTGTTTTGGCAGACAGTGAAATTAGAGTGTCAGAATGTTATCTGAATTTTAAAAGCATCATTAAAGTGGTTTCTAGCTTTAAATTCCAAAATGCTGTAAGTGGTTCACTTTTAAAACTGACACTTGGGTGTATAATTATTAAAATTCAAATATACTGAAGTTTTCCACACAGCTTGGAATTTTTTCCATTCTATTATGAAAATACACAAATTTCAGAGATGGCCAATAAGGTTTGATAAAACTATAAATGAAAATAAAAAAAAAGAAGTAGGTTTAATAAATAACATCCAGCTGGTTAAAAATCTAAAGACTGAAGATAAAATCCAAGAGGGATTTGTTTCCCATTACCTAGAACTCTAAAGGATTGTATGGAGAAATTCCTTTTCAAACTGATTTTTAAAGATTGATCATTCAGTCCTTTAGCTGCATCATAACTGATTGTGTTCTTTAAAACCATCCCCCCCTTTTAGCTGGTTTTATTGTTAGCTTTATCTACTGTTTCTTGTTACCTCAGTGTACTTATTAACTCTTACCCACAGAAACAGGCTTTTTAGATGAAATTGTAATCATAATAATTATATGTTATCATAATTCATTATTCTTCTCCTAAAGAAACAGAGTTGGAGCTGCCATTGCTGAAGAGGCAGTGGTTGTGTATTTCTAAAGATAACATCACAATGTATATACTTAAAAAACATTCATGTCCATAATTATCTACAGGACTAATCCAGAAAAGTATGGCTTCTTTTCCTCATCTCTCTGTTTAGAAATATTCTCATCTGGAAAATCTACAAAAATACTCTAAATAATGAGGGAGACATGCTCAGTCTAGATTATTTTCATCTCAAAGTATGCACTATCTACTGTTGTCTTTCCAGGTGTTTACCCAGCATTTCACTGGCTTGCGATGGGATGTGTTATTCAATGGTGAGGCAGGACAGAGTTAACTATTAGTTATAATTACAACAGCACAGATTTGTCACATGCTTTTCCTGATAGTTCATTGCTCATATTTGTTTTTTCCTGCTATTACTGAATGGCAAATGCAAAATGATACAACAGAGATTAGAAACATGGACAGTGTATGCTTAATGCTTTGTTTTTTATGACATGAACATGTAAAAAGTAACTAATGTACATGTAAACTTATGAACATGTGAAAAGTAACTAATCTTTTAGAAAGTCTACATATTCTGAATGAGTGCAAAATTCTTGGCTTCCTGGATCTTAAATTGAGACAAGTCTTCCATCTTTAAAAGGAAACAAATGGAGGGTACTGAGAAACATAAAATTATTAACTGTTGTTAACTGTTACTCCAGATGTAATTTCAGGTATACTTTATTCTCAAATACAATTCCATACAACACATTCTTGCAATATGTTTGAGCCTAAGGAGTAAAGATAACATTTGGTGTATTTGGCAAGATTTTAAATCAGGAAAAACAAACAAATGAACAAGCATTGAAATTTGTATTATTGGATGAGATATAAGAGTGGAAGAAATGGATGCCACTGATGTCAAGTCAAGAATTCATCCCAGGATATATAGTAGATAATCATATTTTTATTGAAGTAGGTATAATACTGTCTTAATTAAAATGTGAGGTTTCATATAATAGTCAGTCTGTAGTGCTTTTCCCCCTCTTTTAATGCATAAACATCAAAAAGTATGCACTGTAACACATAACAGCTAGCGAAGTTTTACATAATTTCTTTTAAATCAGGGAGAGGAGTTTTTCAAAATGCCATCTTTGTAGTTAGAAAAAGTGTAGTGTTTTCAAGGAACATTTTTTTCTTTACATATTTTTTTTAATGTTCTCAAGGAACATGTTTTCTTTACATATTTGCGTCTCTTTTATTTAATACAGTTTACTGCTGAAAATGACATTAACAATTACATTACTAGAACCTTTGATACAGTCTTATTCTTGCTTGGTTCATTTGAATTCTGACTGTTTATAAATTCTATTTTTCTGTGGAGCAGGAACCTCTGTGCAAAGCCCAAATCTGTTAGGTTTTGTTTCTTAACTACTGGCAAAATTAATGTTTTCCCCCCTTAAAATAGCTTCCCTGTGGAATTCTATATGGAATTACTTAGGTATATATATTTCAGTAACATTTTCAGTCACACTCAGTTGAATTTTTTTGCTGTTTCTTTATAAGGTAATGCCTTTAAGGTAAAGAAAATAATTGGATATAAACTTTGTTCTTAATCTGTCCATATAGGTACTGTATTAATTTATTTCCTTTAAAAAATTACATTACAGTTATATTACAATTATACTACAGTACTTTCAGTACTGTTTATACCAATTTTAAAAGTACCATAATAAGAACAATTTTTAACAGGTGTCTCTTTTACAAAAACTATATCTGTCAGCTGTTGTCTGATTTAGAGATCAGCACAGTTTGAAATTTATTCAATATATTGGATGTATCACACAACAAGTGATTCAAGACTTACTCCATTTTCCTCAGAATCATTAATTTCTATTTGCACAGAAGAAACAGCTATTGTTAGTAATATGTTTCTTAAAGGAGATTTCTGACTCAAGGTGTTTAGGTATGTATTACATTTTTGCAAGTAACTTTGCATGTATCTGAAAATATATCAGAAGGCTGGTGTGAATTTGCATGCATCATTATAGGATTGGTGAAAGTTTAGTAGACATGCAAGACTCAACTTTAAGTAGAGACCCAATATACTGTCCTTGCTGTCTATAGATTAGATTGTGTTATCCTCTTTGTGTTCTTATTCCATTACCGTTATCTCAGTACTGAGGAAGATGCGTGTAATATGCATGCTAAAAGCATCAAACAGTCTTTCTGAACCATCAGAAACTCAGTGGAAAACTCATAATTTTAAAAAATGTGATGGTTTTCATCTGCAGGCAAAACACAACTGGAAAGATATTGTATGTCATTGGATATAATATTTCAATTAACTGAAAAATATTGCAACTGCTCATAAAAGAATGTTGAATAAATGCCTTTTAATGGCAACTGTCACTGACACATCATTTTAATTTAGTTCGTCTTGAGGAACATAGAATCATAGAGTGATTTGGGTTGGAAAGGGCATTAAAGATCATTTAGTTCCACATTTTCTGCCACATGAAGAGGCCCTTCCACTAGACCAGGTTGCTCAAACTCCCATCCAAACTGATTTTAAACTCTTCCAGGGACAGGACATCCACAGCTCATTTGAGCAACCTGTTCCAGTTCCTCAAATTCCTCACAGCAAAGAATTTCTTTCTAATAATCATCCTAAATCCATTCTCTTTCAGTTTAGTATTTAGTTTATCCTCTTTCAGTCATCATTTACAGTTTATTAATGTTACATTTTCAGTGGGTTTTGGGAAAGCCTTAGAGGGCTGTTTGGTTTATTTGTGTCTGTTTGTTCTCTGGATGTTTTATATTTCATGACTGAAAATCTAGAAAAAAAGTCCAATCTATTGAAAAGGTGATAAAAATAAATTACACATTGAGCAGCTTGCTCTTCCTTAAAGACTTCAAAGAATATTTTGCATCTAGTCAGAAACTTTTGCTTGGAAATAGTTCCCAATATCATACTATTAGCTATTCCAGCTTTAATAACTCAGTCATTATTGCTTGTGGCCTTTCCACCTTTTACTGCCTCATATGATTCTTCATAATTCTTTTGGATTTAGAGAACTCCAGCGAATCCTAATGTCTTTGCAATTTGGAAGAAAATGTTGAATCCCTCAAATGACAGTCAGACTCATGTTGCCTGCTTCTAATTTTTTCTGAAAAAAAAAAAAACCAACCCAAAAAAACAAAAAAACAAACAAAAAAAAACGGGTAGGGATACATTTCTATAATGTTTCATGGTTTGGAAACTCATGGATAACACCTATATTGAAGATTCATTTAATGCTTAAATATTTGATTCTTTCAAAAGACAAGACTGTGCCTCTTATATTTGTTAATCGGAGTATCTATGAAAAAATTAAAACGTATGAACTAGAGTTTACTGGCAGGAACCTTATCATCTACTTAATAACACAGAGTTTTAATCTGACAGTCTCCTCCTGAAAAAGAAATATTGCATGACTATACATGTCATCCTTAATCTTAATTTGATCCAGGTGATGTCTGACAAAAATAGGATTTGTTCCACATGCAAGGTGTATTGTGTATCATTGTAGCCTGAATTATCTTTGTTCTGCAAAGCTGCCATCCTATTCCTCTGAGAAAGTTTTTAAACTTCTGAATTTAAACTTTCTATTCGTTTCCACACTTTTGTTCTCTCCATGTAAGTGTTTTCTTTATTGGTTTTGCATTTTCTCCTTAGACGTGTAATAGGTATTTTGAGAAAGAAGTAACCATGTAATGGAAGCCTGATTTGGCTATTTTTTTTTTTACTCCACAGTGCCTGATTCTCAGAATAATTTGATTTGACTTATAATAAGGACTTCAAGGAAAATTAAAATTTATGAATTTTAGAGGAAAAGCAAGTGTGTCCTAGGAGTGCTTTCTCCTCCAGATTTGAATATTCATGGCACAATTCTGAATAAATTACCAATATTCTATTATTACTACAAAATTTGAATGCTTTGATTATATGGTTTCTTTAACAGAAAATAGTGGTGGTGGGCAAAACCCCTAAACAATCAAATCCTAAAAAAAACCGTGACAACATATCCTTGAATCAAGACAATAGATTTATGGGTCTATGGTTTTTTTTGCTGAGATTTAGAGATTTTGTGTCCTTTTTATTTAAGCACTTTGGTGTTTAAAAAATTGAGAAGCAAAGCTTACACTACTGAAGGTGTAGTAACAAGCTGAATCTACAGTATTTGCAGTGCTTGCAAAAAAAAAAAAAAAAAGTGTAAACAAGGTGTTGTGGGGTCTGTGACTCCACTGCCCTTCTTCAGTAGCTGTTTTCCCAAGAGAAAAATTGTAGTGAAGCAATACTATTCTAATTAGTTGTTCTATTACTTTTTCCTTGTACTGCAGTCAGGAACTGACAATTCTCAATTGTCTCCATATGCAGCCATAAGGCTTCCCAGTAAGTACAGGGAACTTACGTTTTCTAGGACCTTATGGAAGGAATTCAAGGAGAGGAAGTCTGAAATTTTCATTACTGGGTTTTTTTGCCTCCCCATTAAAATAACCTATGAGACCATGGCATAAATGTAAATCCTAAAAGGAGAAAATATCACTCTTTCATATAAACAAAAGCTTGTTAAAAATCAGACCTTCATTCTTAGCTGTATCCATATATTCTCTGCTGCTGTTGAATCTGTACTATTCTCTTTTTCACAAATGCCTACTGATGCATATATAAATGTATTTGGACACACTTTCTTTCGTTGTATGTACCTTTATAGCTTTAGAATCTTGACTGAAGCAAGAGGCCTTTCACAATATTTTGAAGAGGAAAAAATGTTTTTAGGAAGCTCATATACTAAATAGGTGATCAGTCAGTCATATTGAACATTAAAAATTATTCATATCTATTATGATGTAAACAGCATTTCTATGAAAACAAAATGTATTGGCTTTTCTTCTTGACACATCATAGGAAAACGTAACATCTTTGGTGCTTCCTTTGGCTGTAGCTTTTTTGTTAGTAAATATCTTGAGAAGCACCAATCCAATGCACAACTTAACTCAGAGGAAAGGAAGAAATAATGGTCTTGTTTAAAGTCTCTTTTTATTTCTTTCCTTGTTGAAAAATGTAATTTGAACATAGCTGTCTGTGTAATCTCAGCTGAAGGTATCTAGATGAAATACTCAGGAAACACAGAGTTTCATTTTGGCAGTCCATTCATGCAAGCTGACAGAGATAGGTTATTTTTCATATAAATGAGAAACTCTGTGAGCGCAGAAAATATTTCCATTTTTCACAGAAATTCTCTAAATTCTGATTTGTAGTACAGAGTGGTAACAGTGCATGTCATCTACTGTAAGATAAGCAACTGCTCAGCTTTGGCATGAAGAAGTATACTTGTTTTAAATTATCAAACCCCTTGTAAACTGCTGTCTATTTAAGGTTTTCTTGTGTGCATTAGCAGTATTTACACAGCATTGCCTATAATGACTTTCCCTTGGCATTTTGCCACTGTAAACTATTTAGTAATTCTCCCTCTAAACCAATTGCCAGTGGCAGCTGTCATGCTAATTTACTGTAGATGTAAGCTCCTAAAAGTTAATTCTAAAAGGTAAGTTGGTTCACCTCCTTGAGCAATTAAGCAACTATTCCTCTTCCAAGAGCTTTGGTTCTGGTTCTGCACCTCTTTCCTGCAGTGGTAACCATCAGCATCTAGGCCTGCACTTTAAAACTACAGTGTCTGTTTCTGGTTTATGTAAAATCAAATTGTAATTATTGCTTCCATTCTTGCTTCCATCTTTTACCTTCCTTGTGCTTTCTATTTCATTTTTAAAGTAATTTCCCACTCATTAGCTGAGTATTTTAAGCTGGGATGGAGAGAAAGATATGAGGGAAAACCAGAAAGATTCAACTCTCATGCTGATCTAGAGAGGCATCAATGGTGAGACAGACTAAAATAGCCCAGACCAATGGAGAAAGCCAGGACAGCTCAGACACTTTGAATTACACTTAACTGCCTTTAGGTTCATACAAAACATTATGGGGTTTTAGGTTTTGTTTTCTTTTTTCATAATTTTTCCCCAGGTTACAAGAATTCGACAGTTTTTAAAGTTGAGATTTTGGTTATCAACAAATTTTTTTGCAATGAACTATATCGATCAATGTTCAAATGGCAACCTGACTCTTCTGTTCTTCCTTTTAAAAATGACATAGAGAAGTCAGAGGAACAAAGTACTGAGGGAATAATTTAGGCAAATGTTTTATAATTACTTTGGTGAATAACTTCAAATTATCACCTTCTCAGACTTAAAAATTTTCATGAGGACTCAGAATTGCTATAGCACATTAAATGCTGATTATATTTGCAATGTATTAAAGCTTGATTTTTTTTTTTTTGGTCTAGAAGACATTGTACTAACACAACTGGATATGTTTTAGGTTTGTAATCTGATAGTTATTAATGTCCTTACTATTAGGATTAATTGCTTTGCATCTCCACTATTCAGCATAAAATTTTCTGATCATGTCATGAGATTTTCTGAGTTTCACTATATTACTGAATTTAGCATTACATGGAATATTTCAGTAAAGCTTCTCCAGACATTCAAAGAGGGTGAGGCATATAATGTGCTCCCTTTTGAAAATTTTCCCCTATTTTTCATTATTTCATTATTTTTCATTGAGTCACTCAAAGGGCAGACTCCGAACAAATTTGTTGGTCAAATTTTCATATATGTTACATAGAGTTTAAGGAGCTGCAAGCAAGTAGTAAAAGTCAGCTGGTGATATGAATATGAACATTAAAAGTTGTGCCTAGGGAAATGATTTTATTTCCACTTTTACTAGTAGACTAGAAAATATTAGACTTCTTACCCAAAAGCTAGCATATCATGGAGAAGGAATTTTCAGACATTTCTATTATGCCAATGGGCATCTGTCGCAAATTTCAGTGAAGTCAGAAAAATTTCTTGGTCTTCTTTGGGTTTTCTAAGCTTCCTTCCTTATGATTTCTTAGGCTAGGAACTGGGTAGGCTTTTTTAAAATCTGTGTTCTGTAGTTAGAGATAGATTTTTTGTTTTACCGTGAATGAAGTCTGGAATAAAGAAACTGAACAGGAAAAAACCCAAATATGTTGGGAGTAATGTGGAAACCAGGCAGCAGGTAATAAAATTGAGCTATCAGCACTTTTAAAAGTGGAAGAAATGTGCACGTTTTTCTGTTACTCTCAGATTATATTGAACTCAAGGAAATGACTTGAGAAACAAAGCGATTATTAGCCTATAAAATCATATAGAGATGGAAAAAATGCAGCAATGTGTTAATATTTCTGTTCAGCCTAGAGCTGAACAATTTTTGATTGCTGCTAAGAGTTAAAGTAAGTTGATAAGAAAGCAGAGTACTGTAAAAGTTCAAATACTTCTCCAACTGACAGTCTACAACATGATGTAGCAGTAAGAAAAATGTGTGTGTTGCTGGACCTTCATCTTAGCATCCTCACTCCTCTGGTGACCCAGATGAAGTGTTAACAGAATATATAGATCATCCAGTAAACGTGTGAGAAGCCACACTGCATCTGTCACTGTCACTGAAAGCAAGTGCTGAAGGAAAGGGGTGGGGGTGAGGACATGTCTTGCGGGCAGGCTCTGAACGATGAGCGAGGCAGCCTTGCCACGCCGCTGGTGGCTGTTTGAGAGGTTCGTTCCTCAGCTGCAGAGAGCTTTTCCAATCACAGCAGTGACAGCCAGCTGACTCACAATACAGACTTCACAGAGCTCATATCTATCAGCTTTGCAAAAGTTTACTCCAAAATTCATTTATTAAAAAAAACAACAACAAACAAACAACCCCAGGAAGAACTTGTTGGAAGAGAGATTGCAATTATCACAGGTATCAGAATGGGACATTTTGAAAAGTCTATCTGTGTCTCAAGACTAATACATGATTCAGATGAACTGAATTAATTAATTAATTATTAATACTTGCATCTGCTTTTCCAGTCTAAAAATCCAAAGATACTGTTTCTTGATAATTGTATATTAAGTGCTATTGGAATAAACTGTTTCTCTGTAGTTGTCAGCAATGGAAATATTTACTTCGTTCATTTTTATAGTATAACTAACTGTAACCAATAGTAGTTTTGTATAAGATTCGTCTATTGCTTTATATTATATTTTAGTTGTACATCTTTTAAAAACACAGTGTTTTATTTTTTTAGACATAGTAAAAATCCTTGTCTCCTCTGGAGCTAATTCTGATACTGGAAGTGGAAAAAAATTTTTCAAAGTATGCCTTATTCTCAGATAAAACTTATTAAACTCAAATTTTAAACAAAAACAATCCTGGAATGATGGCTTCACAAGAAACATTAAAAGCTGTCAATCCTTTAATAAATTGTGCTTCTGAAGCTGATAAAAATGGGACCTTACTCCTACCATAAAAGCTAATAATTGTTACCATAGTATTCTGTCCCAAAAAATCTGCTTGATTGTAAATACTTGCAAAAAGAATAAATACATGTAGAGAAAACAATCTGAAATATTTACTACAGCAGACAGCTAAGAGAAGTTACTGAGAAGAGTACTCCAAAGTTTTGCTCCATATAATTTTATAGGTAAGACTAATATTTTTTTACTGTCTGTGTGGGGAGCCTGCAAAGTCTGGGTGCTTCAGTAAGGTGCATAAAATTGAGTAACATGAAACTCCTGATTAAAAAAAGATAGGTAAAAATGCAAGAAACGATGACATTATGGAAGTCACAGACACCTCAAAGTGTTTCATACAGCTAGAAAAAATGGAAAGGTCACTAACATAAATCAGTAAATTTGAATGGTCTTTTAAAATCCTGACTTATATTCGAGAATGGTTCTAAAAATCATAGAATCCTAGAATAGTCTGGGCAGAAAGAGAGTCTTAAAAGTCATCTAGTCACACTGCCCTGCAATGAGAAGGAACAGGCCATCCACTATTTCTCTGTGCATAGTGTTTTAACACCCACTCCATAAAAAAACTTCCTTATATCTGACTTGTCTTCTAGTTCAAAACCATTACCTCTAGTGCTTTAGCAACAGGCCCTTCTAAAATATCTGTCCCCATCTTTCTTATAGGCTCCTTTAAGTACTGAAAGGATGCAGTTAGGTTACACTGAAGCCATCTCAAGGCTGAACAATCCCAATTTTCTTAACATTTCCTTGTAGGAGAGATGCTTCACCCTCCTGACTGTTTTACGGCCCTCCTCTGACTTGCTCCTACAGATCTGTGTCCTTCTACTGCTAGGACCCCCAGAGCTGGATGCAGCACTGCAGGTGGGCTCTCACCAGAGGGACAGAATCCCCTCCCTGGCCCTGCTGACCACGGTGCTTTGGATGCAGCCCAGGACACTTTTGGCTTTCTGGGCTATGACTGCACAGTGCTGAGACAGGACCAGTCTCTCCTTATTTTCATCCTCAGGTTTTTCTTGGCAGGGCTGCTCTTCATCTCTTCATCCCCCAGTCCCTCTTGATACCTGGCTTACTCCAACCCAGGAGCAGCACCTTGATAAACCTCAAGGGATTCCCATGTGCCCACTTCTCAAGATTGTCCAGGTCCTTCTGGATGGCATTCCATCCTTCAGGCTTGTTACCTGCAGCACTCAGCTTGGTGCCACCTGCAAACTTGCTGAGGCTGTGCTTTATCCCACTGCCAATGCCACTGATTCCAGTCCCAGTACAGACACCACTTGTCACTGATGTGCATTGGGACATTGCAACATTGACCACCATTGCAATATGCCCTGGATGAGACCATCCAACCAATTCCTCATCCAGCAAGTAGTCAATATTCAACAATAACTGCTGTTTCTTCAGTCCTGAAGTGAATTGAAATTTTTAAGCTTCCTTCCCTAAACCAAAGAATTGTCTCCTAAAATATTGTTCATATTTTGCAAATTAAATTAAAATTAGTACATTTTTCATTAGTAAAGAATTGGTATTACTTTGCAGTAGTGTTTCAGAAGGGAGTCCTGCAGGAACCCTTTTTATTTACGTGTCAGGAAAGAGTGTTCCAGTTTTTCTCATGCATTCTGATGGCTTGTCCTGGCTAACTCTGTCAGAGTTATGATATATTTGGACTTAGTCCTTGAAATAATGTTTTATAATCTTGCAGGCAATACTGAAGAGTCCTACTGCACTTTTATTGCTTTCATGTCTTCATTGTAGCTAATACTTTTTGTCTTCACTCCTACTGAAAAGTGCATTGCTCTGACAGTGACAGTAAAAACGGACATTGGTGTGTCAGTGTTGTGAATATGTACACTGTCTCATTAGCTGCAACACAACTCTTAGCATGTCTTCTGTCATTTATTTTACAAGCCCTTAAAGTGACCTGGGTGGAGGCTGAATTCTTTACAGCTTGTGAACAGGGTGCATAAAAGAGTGGCTGCTATCCAAGCACTGCAGTCAACAGGAGAGGCAGAGAAAGTGGAGTTGAGACACAATGCCCTTCTGACCCAAATCACAAAACAAGCACAGCTAAACTAACATCATAATTTGTGCCACTAGAGGTCACAGCAAACTTACTACCTGCCCAGAGCAAAAGGAAATCAGAGAAATAAATTTCAGAGACAATTATTTTCCTACTCTCTTTTCAGGACAGCACTGCTACTTGCAGACAATTTGTAATAGGTTTGCTGCCATAGCCTCAGACTGATCATGCTGGGAGAAAATGGAAAAAGAATAACATACACACCTTCTATTTCAGAAATAGAATGCCTAATTACAATAAGAAAAATGTTACAGTGTTAATTGGGATGCTTTGGTATTTGGCCTTTATTATGCAACTTGAATAACTCAGAACTATAATGGAAAAATTGATCAAAAGACAGTTTTCTTCATGTCTTTATAGCAGTTTTCATTTTGACTTTAACTTAACTCTCTGACTTTACTATAATGAAATGTGACCAGGCTGTTTTTCTGTAATATTTGAGTTTAATTATTATGGAAATCTGGTGCAAAATAGGATTCTAGGTGCTGTGAAATAGACTTTAAAAAAAATGTGTCTTATTAAAATGTGAACCTTTAAGTTCAACTGTTTCTATTCTTTATTTTCTGCCATTCCTCCATGCAGTCTGGCAGGGCCTGCAATAAATTAATAACAAAATAATTATGTTTTCCTATTATTAATGGAAGCTCAGTATTTGAAAACTGACGTCATTTTTCCTTTGAATCACAAAATAATCTGGGATGGAGTTTGTTAACACTTCATATCTACTGCACACCAAAATTTCCGTGGGAACAGAAGTTACAAGATGAAAACATTATACATTGAGAAGAGACTAAATTTTGCTGTGGAGAAGAAGCAAACAACTCCTGTTCTTGAGGTTGCCTAACTTGCCCTTAAGGCCACAGATTTAGAGAGGTCTGAGCACTGTGCAGCACCACAAAAAAATCACCTTAGCATAGGAGGTGTGCTTGACAAGCTTATAAAATCTAGCTCCTCTATGGGGAATTAAGCTTTGTTTTATTTGGCACTTTAAAATTTGTTTTTTAATGTTCATTTCAGTAAACCCTTATTATCTGCCTCCCCTTTGGTTGCTAAATATCTGTCTTTCTTCTTCCCCACACCAAACAGATTTTACCTGTCACATAAAAAAACAGAAGAAGACCCCTCACACATTCAAAATATGTAAATATTTTATACATAGATCAATATAAAATTACAATCTATCACTCTAGAGTAAGGGAAAGCCAAAGATGATAAAATTCCCGCCCCACCACCGATTTTTAAGAAAGTGGTATTATCCATTCCCTTATGCCCAACCACTTCTTTGACGAGAAAAACAGCTGAATTCCTCAGAAAGGGAATTATTTCCTTTTCTGACTTGTGAAAATAAGAAGAGTTAGAATTTTAAAGAAGGTGGAACTTGGAGATATAAAGTTCTGCTGCTTGTTCAAAATTTAGAATAGTATGTGGGCTGACACTGATTGACAGGATTTTTGTTTCAACTGGTGAATTTGCAGCATTCAAAACTGATAAAGTTAAAAGCAAAATAGAAATTCATTCCTGTGGAGATATTAACATGGGATGAATGAGGCAGATTCTTTTAGGAGTTATCTGCATGTTGTTGCTTCTATGCATGTGAGCTTTTTGCAAAGAATTGTAGCTCATTTCAAAACTTATATATAAACTTCCCTCTTCCACTTACTTCCTCTCAACCCTTCCCCTGACATATATATCCTATATATGCAAATGCACTCACATATGTTAAACCCACATCTGTATTTCTGAGTTAGGTATTCATGAAGTAACTCTCACTACATGCAGAAACAGATCCAGATTGTTTGTAAACACATGGAGATGTCACTCAAAAAGTCTTGTGCCAGGGAATTATGCTTCATCCACACACCTGCGGAATAATTTCCTTTTATTTCTCTTCAATTTGGATCTTACTGGCTTAATACAATAAATTCTACTATTACATGAGAGACAGAAAACCAATTCTCTTCAATCTATTGTTTATTTAGGATTCAGCTCTTTTACAGGTAGAAAAGTATAGTCATTCCCAGTGAGAAAATATTCCATAACTTTGATTGTTCTTCTTGCCCTGAATTTACCTCTGTGAGCTTTTGCACAAGTTTTGAGATGGAACCAAGCTACACAAAGTTTTCATGAGGCAGGTAAATGAGGAATTTATTCTAAAGCATAATTACATTCTTTTTTTTCTCCTCTTTCTTTTGAAATACTTCATAGGATTTGATTTGGGTGTTTTGATTGAAACAGTAAGTTGACATTTCTCATAGAGCTCTATTTTATAATCACATTTCCAAAGTGGTCTCAGAGTTGACTTTTTCTTCATGAAGTAAATACTTTTTTTCCCCAGATGGAATTTCCTCATATATGATGACTTTTACTTGAAGTTTTATTCTGCAGCCATTCACTTCATAAGTCTATCACCTTGTTCTCATTTATTCTTGTCCATTCTGTTCTGAAAAAAATAATTTTAGTACAACACTTCTGTTCCTCAACCTGTTTTCCAAACGTTAAGCACAACATACCAAAGTGAAAATTGCCCAGTGGCCCTTCTCCACTCCTGCACTTTACTTCTCTACCTCCTAATCAATTATTTATCTGTGCAGTGACATTCCTTTGATGAGAGGGGTGTTTTGTTCCTTTCAAAACCTTTTGTGAAGGCATTTTAGAAAAGCCAGGTAGATTGCATGCAATGGGTAATTGTTCGTGTATCTGTTAGACCCCTCAGAGAATTCTGGTAGGTCTGTAAGGGTGACTTCATTTTATGAAAGTCATGATGTTTCCTTTATGGCCATTTTCATAGCACCTCTTAAAGATGTCAAGCCAGTTCTTACATGTCTCTCATGCCTAAACTAGGGTTTCATTTCCTCTCTTTAAACTAAATATTTCCTAAAAAAGTCATTGCTGTTTTCTAATGCTCTGATCTTCTCACTATGTTTAATATATTTGTTTAGTCCAAATAGGATAATTAAGGTTCTTTTATACAATTAGGGTTTCTTCTTTATAAAGTCTCTTTGATCTGCCTACAGTAGAAACTGTTGCCCTTTTCTCATGGACAGTAAAGAAGAGTCAGTATTGAACCTGTCCCATTTATGCTCAGAATTTTCATCCATGTGGTTTCTGACTTGCTTGTTGAATTGTTAGTCTGCTCACTGAACTTGATTTTTGTCTCTGTTTTAAAGTGCAACAATCAAATTATTAAGGTATTTCTAAACTCTGTTTAGACATATACTTTAACACACTAGCCCTTACGTCTTTTAGCAGGACATATGTTCAGATCACCAGGTTGTGGGCTTAGTGAAGAAGAAAAAAAGGGGTTTTGTGATATTATTGCTTCTACTGTCTTTACAATTTAACAATTCAGTCATCACATTTTTTGCAGAGAATTAGAAAACAAGCCTTCCTTGCCATAGAAAACCCTCACCTTGTTCTCCAGTAACACCTATCACCTAAGACCAAGTCTTGAAGCAAAGGTGGATTTACTTTTTTGGTGAAAGTAGGCTTATTTTCTTGATGAAGCTGTGCTATTAAGACTATCAGACTGATGGACCCAAAATAAAATTTGTGCTCTAGTGATGTTTTCTCAGAGCATTTAGCCAATAAAACCACTAGATTACAGCATTTGGTTCCAGTACTTGTTTACATGTATTGCACTTTACCCCATGGTTGATAAGAACAAGATGCATAAGCACTCCCTGAAGCAAACAAATTTTTCTATTTACAGCACAAATACTGTCATCAGTGTGCCACAGAGTCAGGTTCTCTGCTTTTTGCTTCTCTTTCTTTGCTGTGCTTTGAAATGACTGGGGCCCTCTTTTCTTATGCAACATACCATAATCTGTGTTGTCTTTATACACTAATTTTGCTCTGAATACATTTTCTAAATAGAGCCCTGTGGGGGACTTATCTAAGTGGAGGCTTGTTTTGTGCATTTTGAATGATTTTACTTATGCCTAATATGCTCAGAACAGCCAAAGTAGCATTGCCTTCGATATATCCAGTAGCAAAGCTTTACTTGCTTACATAATTGACACAAACAGAGAGAGCAATGGTTTCTAAAGCACCTAAGTTTTCAAGAGAGGGTACTGTGTTTGCTGGTTTGTTTGTTTTCCCTTTAGACTTTGTCTAAACTCCCTATTAATATCTGTTGAAAATTTTTCCTATCACCATCAATTAAATTCAAGTTTAGCCTCCAATATCCTTTAAAAACCTAATTTATTGTGCTTCACTTGTCCATTTAGCAAATGAATGCATGACACAAATGCTCAAATTGTTTGCATCTATTTATTTACCACTAGAATATAATGCAAATACTAATTATGATTTTTTTTGTTTTACACAATATAATAAATTTGATGGTTAAGAATTTTTAATGCATTGTTTTTGCTGTTTAGAAGACAAAGTTTATGCTAAAAGAAAAGTGCCATTCTATTAGTTTTTTCATAGAGGGACAAAAGTGTCATAATGTGATCATGAGGTGGACTTTTCCTTGTCTTGCACCAACAATTTCATAGAAATAGCTGATGTTGCTAGAACACTTGTTTCTGTCCAGTATCTATGCCAGACATCTCTCATATTCTTCTGTACACACATTTCTAGTGTTGTCTTCTGGTCCTCCTCTAATTTAAAACTTTATTCATACTCATACCCTGAACGGTCCGATGATAATGTGTTGATGTTTATCAAATTCATTGTCTATTACATGACAATCTCTGCAGAAGAAATTGCTTCAGAAATTGCTTTTAGATGGTACTGATTTTCTTTGTGCATCCCTCCCCTTGGGTGATCAAACATTACAGATGCTGTGATTTAATTTGGTGCTCTGCTGTGTGTACAACCACTGTGATACTACAGCACTGCTTTAACATTATTTTTTCTTCATCACAGCATGAATGGAAAAATCCAAACTATTTTTAAAAACCTCAGGAAGAGAGTAGGAATAAAAACATGCATTAGATATGAATCATGTGTTCTTACAAAGGTAACTTTCCTTGAAGTTAGAGGAAAGCTAAAGGGAGGGACTTTATAACTTTTTTCCATGTTAAAGTTGCTGGATTAGTCTTTAGATACTGATTCAAGCTAAATATTTCTATACATCAAAAATTGTGGGCAATAATAATATGAAGAACAAAATGATACTTAAGACAGCTCTGTGTGAGCTGATCTGTTTTCAAGTGTTCACCTAGCACGTATTAATGCTGGGCTGTCTAGTGCTGCATGAAAATTACACTGCCTCATTTTGAATGAGTTTCTACTTCTAACCCCAGGAGCAGGAAGGCACGGTCATGGTCATCTTGTTTCCACCACCTACATGCTCACAACCACTGCTGGGGAATGTCTTTTGTGATAATGCATTGCTGAGTGTGTCCTTGGACTTAAATTTTTCTTTTTGGTAGAAATACAAGTTATGACTTTCCTGGCATTTCTCTGCCTTACTATAGGTCACAATCTATTCTTTTTAATCTCTCTCTCTCCTTCTGACTTCCTGCACTTTGTCCTCACTCTAGTGATGAAGGCTGCCATCAGCCTCTGCACATGAAAGAGATGATAAGAAGCAATGAACCCCATAAAGATATTACTTTTACACTTCCAAAGAGGATTTGCTGGCATTCATGCCTAGTCTTTTACTCACCTGTGTCCTAGGTTTAAAGGAATCTTCCTCAACTGATTAATTGCCTTTAAACCTTGAATTTTCTCCTCTGGGAAGTCACAAACTATGACCTCCTAAGGGCAAAGTTTCTCTGAACATTTAAGATGCAAAGACACACAGATGTGTATTTATATTCTTGTGCTTTCCAGGCTAATGGCAGACCAACCAAATTCCCAGAGCACATCAAATCAAAACATAAATGTATAGGGCAACTCATAGCTGCATCAAGATAGAACAGAATCTGTTTTATTTTGTGTCATCTTCTAGGGTTTCCATAATGAATTTCCACCTTCATTGTCCCCAGTTTTTATCCAATTGTTCAAAGTGAAAGGTACATTTCAACATTCAATGAACTACAGTGTTCATTTAAAGTCTCAAGGTCTCAGAGATTAAGACATCATTTCTGCATAACTCATATAATTCTAAATGAGTAAGAATGTTTTTGACACACTATGATAAAACAGAAAAAAAAAGTATGCATTCTAAGAAAATATGTATGACTGAGTCTGATTACAGTCATATTAAGAATAAAAATGAACAGGAATATATTAAATATGCTTGCCCTAAAGGAAATCCTTATTGCAAGATTTTTTTCAAGAGCATTTTCTGTTTGTATTTGATAAGAAAATGGTAAAATTATACAATCTTTTCCAAGAATTTCCTCTCTGTACACTCAAGGAACACATAGAAAATTGGCAAGTCTATGCTTTAATGCTTTGCTAAATCTGTATCAAAATCAGACAATCTCTCATATGTGCAATCCACTTCCTTTTGCCCTGAGGAGACAAAAATTAAACAAAACTCTGTCCATTTAGATCTTTCCTTGTTTTCAATTTTCAGTACTAATAATTGTGTATGCTTCTCTGTCCATTTGTCCTTTATGAGTCTGACTTGATCAAAACATTTTTCTCTCCATCCTTGTTCCTTTCAAATTAAAGGTAGATCAGCACTATTCTTAAGTTTTTGAATACTCTATTCTATTACTTCTTTTTCATGTTAGTAAGACAAAATGCTTATAGATCAGGAATTTTAGTAAAACTGTCTCTTTCATTTCTGAACGTAATTCTATATAAGAATAAAGAAACAAATGCAACCAAATTATTGCTACACAAGCTGAATTCTTTTAAGTTCTAATTTTGCAGAACTGAAAATAATTATAGGTAACCATCTAGAATCTGAAGCTGTCTTGAATAATGATACCTTTTAGAAAGAATATTTTCCTAGCAAATGTCAAAAATCTGCATTCTGAGGTGTGACAATAGGAGTGGTTAAACGCTCTCTTGTGCATTCAAACCCAAAAATCTGAAGCATTCAAAGGCAAAGGAAAAGCAGAAATTAAAAAATAACAAGCATGATTGAGAAGAGCACGGGAACAGTTATAAAAGCATCAGAACAATAAAGAGGGACAAATTATAAGACTATTTATTGTTTTTAAATTTTCTGTTAGGTATTTGTTAACTCTGTTAGCTTTTTACCAAGTGGATAATGAATTTTGAAAAAATCCTAATACTGGTCTAGATTAATTTCTTGACTGAGTTGAACAATGGAATCAAAAATAGGAAAGATTTTTCAATAAATGATTTTGAGGAAACCAGATGATGCTGTCATAATGAAAAGTCATTCAATGTTTTCTATTTCAACAATGTTTCAGAATGTTCAACAGAAGTGACTATATTTCAACAAAGGAAAAAAATCAGGACACAAAGAAGATTTCAATCTAAAGTGATTTGAACATCTAAAGTGATTTTAAAAAGATTTGCAATTAATAAAACTTATTTTTAATAACTTTAGAAACAATGAGTAACAAATAATATCTGTATTCCTGGTGGATGTCAAACCATGAAGTCCTCTTCTGATGTTCAGATAGGATAGGCACAAGGAGACCTGAAATAAGGGAAAATATTCAATCCAGTGAATAGATCAAGACTTTCAATACTCTCAGGTAATTAAAACTCATTTGCCTTGTGTTTAGTGATGAAGAGATAAGTTTGGAAGGTAGGCTGAATGTGCTAGGAGATAGCTTCTCTTTTCCTTGGATACAAAAATATCACTTGGAGGAAACCAGTGATAGAAATAAGGTTCACTTTTTCAACTCTGAAGCAGTATAATATTTGTCACAGCTGAATAACATTTAGTGTGTTTGCATTTTTGTGAGATCTACTGGAATAATGTTAGAATCTCATTCCTGAAATGGTATTAAGGTCTGATTATTAAGAGATGCTTTTTCTGAATGAAGGCACAAAGAAGTCCTTATGCCAAAGTCAATACTGTGGGTTTTATTTACCAGTATGTGAGAGAGAGAGGGACATAGAGAGAGATAGAGATTATAGTCACCAGTATGTGATCTGCATGTTTCAGCAGCCTCCTGATGGCTCTTCTTCTGCTCTTCTCTGTGGTGGGAGTCCCCAGAGGGTTCTGCTGGAGGTACTACTTTATACTGTGCACATCCCAGGTATCCAGAGCCCCACATGAAGTTCTCACAACTTGGAATGTGTGTAAGCAGTTTCTTCCTTTCCTACACTTTGCCATGGTAGGAATTTTTGTATGACTATATCTGCCAGATCTGCTTCACCAGGCCTGGCATCTTCCTCTTGTTGTGTCTGAGCTTTTCCTACAGTCTGCGCAGTGGAATCTTGTCCGGTGTACTAATTCCAAACCTTTCACCTCCATACAGGCCTGAAATTAACACTTTCCTGTTCGCCATCTGAGACTGTTGGAGTAGCTTTTCTAGTGGGAACTTCCTTCTTTGTCAGTGTTTGAGACAATTTATTACATTCTTTAAGTGTGAGTGACAGCTATCTCTAGCACCTTGCCAATGCTCTTCTGTTTCCATGATGATTTCTTTTGTCCAAAGGCATGAGAGATTCATTAATTTCTTCTTGTTGTTTTCTACCCTGATCTATTTTTTCTTCTTATTCTACCCTTCCAATTTCTTCTTCTCCTCTGTTTTTACTCTGCAGAAGCAGTACAAGATCCTGTTATGCAGCAGTCTCAAGCACCAGCATCTCTATAACTTTCATGTCTCAAACAGAACCATGTTGAACAATGAACAATGTACTTCAGAGGTAGTTCAAAAATTACAGAGGATAGGTTTGTAATATCTGGTCTTGATTCAGCATCTTAGTCTGTTTTATTTTAATCAGCTCCCCCTGCTTACTTTGCTTAGGTTTAGTACCTTAACTTTCTGTCTCAAATATCCTGGAAGGGCAACTTTTCTCCGGTTTTGAATGTCAGCAATATTGAAAATCATGATTTTGCAAACATCCTTTAGAAAGAAAATGAAGAAAATCTCTTGAAGATTTCACTGATTTCCCAGGCAATAGTGCTGAAATATTTAGACCTGCATTTTCCCTGAATCATTCAACAGGCTTTTTCTAACAAAACAGTCATTATTCAGTAAAGATTACTACCTAAGTAACCACAGAAAAATTAAAATAGCCAGTTGGGGGTTGCTGGTCATAATTGCCAGGTAAAGGGAGCATAGATAACTCTTACATTTTTGCTAGTTGACTGCCTGCTACAATAATTTAAGACACACAATAAATATACTGTGCCAAGAGCATTATTTGTTGTGAAACACTGTGGAGAGGGGGACTTACTAAAGGCAGTAGATGAAGTTATGTCAGGTTTTTTAAGGTATGGATAGATAATTTAATTGGCTTGTCCTCATGAAGACTTTCAATCAAATCTCTGTTACAGTCCTCTTCTAATGGGGGGGAAATCCCAAACTTTTGGGGTTTGTACTTGTCTTTTGGTCTTCTCCAGAACTGTTCATGGCAGATTAAATAGGTGATTTACTTTTCCATTGAATCCCCATGATTTATTTTCAGCTTGGATTGAGTTTCTTCTCAGCTTGTAGACTAACTGTAGAAAAAAACCCCAAAAAACAGCAGCTTGGATTAGCTTTGATTGTTTTTTAAAAATCTTTATATCAGCTAGTTCTACTTTTCTTACATCATAGATCATATTAAAAAAACCCCACGTGTTGTAGATTAAAATCTAAAATCACATGCCAAAAAAAATTTAAGACTTTTCTGACTTTTTCCATATATTTAATTGTTCTGCAATATTGTAGATCTTATTGTAGAACTAATTTTGCTCTTGTCAAATCTTAGGAACAAATTGGATTTCAGAAAGCATTTAAAATAATTTTGTATGACATTTCTATATCTCTTTTTCTTCAAACAGCAGAAATAATATAAAAACTAGGACTATTTTTTTTTGCTTTTCATCATCTTTTGCTTCTTCTGAAAACTATTCTTGATTGAAGGTATAAAGCATATTATTAACACGGTATTTTTTGAGAGTGAATACACTGCATCATTAACACATTATCAAAAATATCTGTCTATAAGTTTTTAAAGAGTTAAAGAAGTAAAGTTCAAAGTCCATGGATTTTTTTTTGGCATTTTATTTCATTTTTCTGATTCTTCGAGAGTTAAAAATATAAAATTACTTCTGAGACACTAAAGTCTTATTTTTTCAGAACACTTTCCATTTTTTTCTTTGAAAATTTGTATTTGCTAATCAAATCAATTTGAAATTCATCTTGAAAAATGTTTTTTGTAGATTGTTTACCCATCTCTGCCAAGATGAATGGTCAGTTTGAAATAAAATGCTCGGTTTACACACTTGGAAAATTGAAGTGTACTATAGGAAGCCACCAGTGGTAGTTTTTCTGAATTATCAGAGCTCAGTCCTTGGTCTCTTTCTTATTTTTCACCCTGTACCCTAATATTATAGCTGTGTTTGTATATTGGTGCCAGTTCTCACTTTGTTTTTATGACTGTACTGTGCAACAATCTGGACCCATTTTTGTAGTACATATAAAGTAATATTCCTCCACCCATTTCACTGCAAGATAAATGACACATGAGGATTTTCTTCCATCTGCCCATTTATTCATGCTCTTCTTTGTTTCCTGATTTGCACTCTGAATGTAATGGAAAAATCAAGCAGGTGCCATTTTCAAAAAGTCAAAAAATTTGATTAGTATATAATAGCAACACTAATTCTTTCATTACATCATCACCAGCCATATTCATATTTTTTTTAGTTATCAGAGGACTTAATAATTTCAGAAAACATGTAAATATTGAAGTCCAGTCTCTCTGCATTTTATTTTCCCTGGTTTGATCTCCACAAATAACCAATGATCAGAGTCATTTGGGTAGAAAAAGAAGTTTGTTACTATTAGGTCTAATCATTAATCCAGCACTGCCATGTCCACCACTAAACTGCATCCCTAATAGCCCCATCTACATGTCTTTTGAATACTTTCAGGAATGGTGTCTCCACCACTTCCCTGGGCATCCTGTGCCAATGCTCAGCAATCATTTCTGTGTGGAATTTTTTCCTACTATTCAATCTAAACCTTCCCTTGAGCAACTATACGTCATTTCCTCTTGAACTCTACCTTGTTACCTGAGAGAAGAGAACAAAACCCACTTTTTGAAAGCCTTCTATCAGGTAATGATAAATAATAATAATAATAATAATAATAATAATAATAATACCCTTCTTTCCTCCAGGCTAAACAACCCCAGCTCCTTCAGCTGTTCCTCATAAGACTTGTACTCCTGATCCTTCACCAGCTTTACTGTCCTCCTCCATAAAAGCTCCAGCACATCAAGACCTTTCTTTCAGTGAGGGACCCAAAATTACCACAGGATTCGGGATGTGGTCTCACCCTATTAACTAAAGCTAGAGAATGTAATGCAGACCTTCTTTAGTTTGGTCCAGGTAGTTTAGAGAAACAGGTCAAAACTGAAGATTAATTCTAAATTTGATCCATGTACGCAAATTTGGGTGTTACTCTCAACTAATTTAGGAACACTGGGAAAATTGAGGAATGAATAACTACTATGACACTTTGACTTTCTCTAATGTTCTTTACAGATCGATTCTCAAGCCTCTAAGAAAATTTTTTTCCTAAAGGCTGATGTGCGAGAGAAAAAATGAATCATGAATACACTGTAGTAAATAAAATCAGGGAAGAAATGATGACAAAAAAGAATAGTGGAAAACTTTCCTGAGATTTCAAAAATCATTTTAAACTGTGTAAGAATTGATTTCTAGTTCAGAACCTTTTTTCTTGAACTCATTAACTTGGGAAAAAGTGAACCATGGGTCTTGAGAGTGATTTTATAAAATTGTAGTGAATATGAACAAAAACCCCACAATAAAACAGATTGGTTTTTAAAAAAGATACATCAAGTTCTCTCTATTTTAAGTCAGATTGGTGACAGTCATGAGAACACTGTAGTGATAACTAAATACTAGAAGCAGGGTGGTACATTGATGTAATAAATCCTTCTGAGCAATGTAGGCTGATTCCTATTAGCAGTGCACAAAATTATTTTCTTTTTGCTGTAGTTTTTGAGATAAATCAAGTATTTTTTGTTTTTATGTTAATTTTCCTGTATATCACATTTTATATCTAAGTGACGGAGTGATTGGGTTCTCTGTTCAGAGTGACATTACCTTACCTTGGGTATTCATTAGAAAATTACTTTTGCTTTTTTGGTTTAGATTAGAAAAAAATTCAGTTTTTTCTGTACAGTTTCTCAGTAATAGAATATCTTGTGACAAAAGCTGTGAAAACAGTTTTATCTATACTGCCATACAAACCTAATTAAAAATACATTAGGGAAATGAGGGCTACTGTTCATGAACCTGAAGAATGGTGATGTGAAAAGAAAAAGGCAGGAGGAAACTGACAATGGTTTTGCCAAAATGTTGATATTTCCTTGCTATAAGAGCAGTGACAGTCTGGGGTAGATATTTCCAATAGGAAAAGTAGTACTGGGAAACCTGAATAGTCTTAAAGTTTGAGCTTGAGGTCAACTAGTTCCCCAAAGTAATTTTATAAATCAGTCTTGCTGGAGCAGATTTCAAAGACTCAGGTGGTCTGAAATACTAAAACTTCATTTTCCCAACAAACTATTTAGCTAATTTCTTTTTAGCAGAGATTTTTTATTAGAATTGAAGCAATATGGGAAGTGAAAAACACCACAGAAATGCAAATACTATTTAAACAATTGGGAGACAGAAAATGAGATGATGTAACAAAGTTATTTTGTAATCTCAGTTTTGGAGCTTACAGGATCACTGAGAGCTTTTTGGAGCTTCTCAGTGATCCTGAATGTCATCACTGTTACTTTGATAACTAAGATTGGCGGTTCTAACAAAAAAACTGAGAGGCGCATGCTTAATGAGACTGAACTTTTCCCATCTCTGCAGGTATTCCCCTTCAGGTCAGGACTTAGACACGTGGATGGGATACTCTAAGGGAGGTTGCATTATTGCTTCTAATATAATATTCATTCTCTGGATTTACTAGTGCAGAAATTATTCTTCCAGTCTTTCAATCTGGAAAACCTCATTAGTATTAAAGATTTTCTAGTATGCATATAAAAAAATAAAACCTTTGTTTTGATTTACCCTCTTGGTAATGTAAGACAGAACAAGGTAAATGCTACAGACAAGTGTATCATCCCAAAAAGTAATCTTTTCATTATGATTGCAGCTATAATTGATTACAGACTCCTAAAATCCTCCTGTTCCTTCCTGGTCAATCTTGCAGCTACATCCTTGCAGAACTTTTACACATACAATTTCATCTCTCTTTTTAATTATTAGAGACCAAGCAGTGACCTATGATATTATTTATCTGCCCAGTCCTGCCCCATGATTCCCACAATTGCCCTCTTGTAGCTCTTGATGATCTCAACAACACATTCCTCTCCCACAAGCTTTGCAATCTACTTTCATGCATTTTGTAAAGCACCCCTGAGTCACTGCATAGTTTACTCAATTTACAGTGTCCTCAGTCTGAACTTACTCCATGCAAATGTATTGAAACTGTTAATTATACATTTATCTGGTTAAGGAGAGCAGTTTCACCAAAAATATTTTGCAAAAGCAATTAAATACATCAATTCCGATTCAGTTCTGTCTTTTATATGTATGCTTTTTTCCCTGGAATGTCTATTGTAGACAGAATGAAATCAGAGGTAAAAATCACATCTAAATTCATACTTTCTCCATAGTAATTTTATTGACCTAGGACTGCTTAAGAACGGGTATGGATGCACATCTCTTAAAAGCCTAAGGTGTTTGAGGTGACTGGCTGCAGCCACAATTAGAAAACTAGGTGAAAAAATATTTCACTGATGTCTGAGGCTTCTGCAATGGAATGAAATTGGTTGACTGGTGTTGTTCTAAGTAATCCTAGTAAACCACTTCTATTCTTAGTACTGAGAGCACTGTGGGAGGCCAGCAGCTGCAGTGAATTCACCTGTGTGACCTGGCAGTCAATTTTCAATTGAAAATCAGAGCAAGTGTTTTCAAGTATCATCAAGGTAAACTCTAATAATCACAGGTACTTGGTGTCAGCTAACTGGCTTCATCTCTTCCAGTGTCCTGTTGTAGCTGTGACCAGAATCCGCTGTTTAAAGCCAGCCAAGAGAAGAATGAGACAGAATGTGTGAATCCATATTAAATTGCAGAGAGAAATGTCCTTACTGACCTAAGGTCGTACCTGGCTAAATCTAAAATATCTAGTATCTGACAGGGTTTTTTTTTTTTATCTCACCTGACAAATCCTTTCTCCTTCCATCACAAACTACTACCAGGGTATTAAAAAAGAAACAGATTCATCTTGTCTGCTTCTATATTTCTGTGAGTCATCTTTATGTATGTGTTCCTTTCTGATGAAACTGTAGGATGCATACCAGTCCAGTGGCAGTGGATAAAATCATTCAGTGCTACTATGTGCCTTACTTATTAATGTGCAAGAGTATTTTAATGCATAAGTAAGGCTACACAAATTGCCTCTCTTATGAAGTAGGACACCATTCACTCCATTTAAGCTTCAGCACAGGAGTAACACACATTGACAGAATGGAGTAAATGATTTGTGTAAGTTGGGTTGTCTCAGGATGTCTCATGGCTTATTGAATGTAATTGTCTTATTGAGTCTTTTCCCTTCCTTCCTTCCTTCCTTCCTTCCTTCCTTCCTTCCTTCCTTCCTTCCTTCCTTCCTTCCTTCCTTCCTTCCTTCCTTCCTTCCTTCCTTCCTCCTTCCTTCCGCCACTTCCGCCATTCCGCACTTCCTTCCGCCACTTCCTTCCGCCACTTCCTTCCGCCACTTCCTTCCGCCACTTCCTTCCGCCATCTTCCTTTCCGCCACTTCCTTCCGCACTTCCTTCGCCACTTCCTTCCGCCACTTCCGCCACTTCTCCGCCACTCTCCTTCCTTCCGCCACTTCCTTCTCCGCCACTTCCTTCCGCCACTTCCTTCCGCCACTTCCTTCCTTCCTTCCGCCACTTCCTTCCTTCCTTCCTTCCGCCACTTCCTTCCGCCACTTCCTTCCGCCACTTCCTTCCGCCACTTCCTTCCGCCACTTCCTTCCGCCACTTCCTTCCTTCCGCCACTTCCTTCCTTCCGCCACTTCCACCACTTCCTTCCTTCCGCCACTTCCTTCCTTCCGCCACTTCCTTCCTTCCTTCCTTTTTTGCTTATGAACTATGAGAAGTGTAGTTCTTAAAACAAAACCCCCTCTGTCTTAGTGCTGACTGTGCCAGATGCTTCCTAGTTTTCCATCTGATCCCACTGGGTGGAGAAAAAAGCAAAACAGTCCTGTAAGACAGCAGTAGCCTCATTGTAGTGATGCCTTAAGTTTTAGCTTTCATATTTTCCAGATTCTCTACTGCATTATTATATAACTCTGAACTTCATATAAAATGTTAGGAAGATCTCTTCACAATTTAATTAGACAAAATAATCCTTTTCCAGACCAGGAATCAAGGACACAATTGCAACTTTGAGCCCAAAAAATATAAACAACAGCAAATTGAGGAAGCAATCTGGGAGGATGGGACTTCAAGACCTGAAGCTGTAATTGGACAATTAACCCCAATATGTAAATGGACCAAAACTTATACAAGTGTGACAAAATTTGAGGCAGTGTCCATCTTGGTTGAGCCTTGGCCAAGGCTCTTTCACTGCCCAAGGTGTATCCTTTGAGGGCCTTTTTTAATAAATACCTACTTTAACACTGTCTAGCCTCAGTTCTAGGTAGCCTATGAAGGCATCAGTACCTTTCTACTGTTTTTATTATTTCAATTATCCTGTTATGGATTCATTAAACTTTGCTGGTTTCATTGAAAATTACCAGGATTTGCACTGTCTTTATTTGTTGTGCAATGTCCTAGGGATTGCATTATACCAAAGACATTCAGGAAGAGACAGTAAAATTGAAAGTAAGATCTGGGGCTCAAAGAAACAGTGGAGATTTTTAGAACGTTGTATTTTTATAAAATCAAGGTCAAATCTAAAAAGAGTAAAGCATGACAGAAATCAGCTGAAAATGTAGACTTAAGTGTCAGCCTACAGACATGTACTTGCAGTCTGTGCTGCATCTGGATTTCCAGTTGTGCCAGTTAAATAAAATGGTTTAAAAACTCAAGAATGGACTGGAATTGTCTGCCATTTCTCACCTGTACAATTGTACCTCATGTTCACTCATAAACCTGTCCTTTAAATGTATCACTAAATCACCTACTGAAAATCAGTGAGTTGGTGAAGGAGGGGAAGGTAACCCTTAAAGAACAAATACAGGAAATGATGTTATGGAGTTCCATGGAAACTGAATGTCTCCATGAGCTGTAGACAGCAAAACCGGACAAGACTTGAGCACTGCTTCCTTCATCCATTCTGTTCTCCAATTTTCTCAGTTCTGGCCTTCCCCTTGCCATCCTCTCCCCTCCCTTGCCTTCTAAATTTCCCTTTATTATCTTCATTTCTGGAGAGGGCATTTAAATATTTTTTGCATTTTCCAATATTTCCTGACTATTCTTGAACCTGGTCATCTTTGATGGCATAGAACAAAGTAAACTTTCTGGGTTTTGAGACAATATTGACTAATTTCTGTGGACACTGTATGACATTTTCCTTGCATGTCTACATGCCAGCTCCCCATGTGTGACAGGAGGTGCTCACATATCAAAAATCTCATCTGCCCTGCTGACAACCTATTTGTGCTGTCTCTGTTACTGCTGAGCTTACTGCTTTGTCTTTGTGAGCCATTATTCTCTTTGATTCCTGTTGCTAAGAAGTGGCTGTAGTAACCAAGCTGTTTATGTACTTGTGCTTTGAAAGGGAATCAGAACTGTTCGAAGTCTTTATTGCTTAAATCCTCCTGTGTAATATCATTCATGTCCCCTCATAATAGTGAGGATTATGGGATCTAATCAAAACTCTATGGGCATGAATCTCAACCTTGATATATCTTGTAGATGAGCTGCAGAATGTCTAAGAAGCATTCAGCTCCTGCTGTGCTCAACATCTGAGCAACAAGAGAAGTCTTCCCATAACTCATATCACTATTGTTATCATTATTGATGTTACGACTTCATTATTTTAATGCTCAGGTAATGATTCTTTTTCATTGTATTACTGCTCAATATACAGTTTCTGTCATCATGGAGTTAATGCTTTTTAATCAAATAAGTACTTCTTTCTCATCTGCTGATTTTGGTATAATTAAGTAGTATATTTGTCTTTGAATGTTTTACTGCAAAAATGTGGCAGGCAGTCAAGTGTGCCATTTAGGAACATTAAATAATTCACTCCTCTGAAATTTTATCTAACAGCAGTCATTTTGAAACCCATTAGAATGGGCTTCATCAATAAATAAATAGCATATCAGCCAGTTTCCTATTATGCCAAAGTAACAATGTTATATTTAAAAGTGTTCAGATATATCTGCTTTCTGAATTTCATACATCAGAGATCTTTATGCTTCTCCATAACCTAGACTGCATTTTAATTTATTACATCTCTCAAAAACAGAGTACTTTTCCTATGCTTTGTCGCTGCAGACTCTTCCTTGACTGTTAGAACTATGCAGTTGCCATTTCCAAATAGTCTGTGTTTTTCATTTAAATCATTATTGGTGAAAGCAAAAATCTAACTATTATGAAGCCCCAGACAAAATAGTCGAAAACAACTTTGAAAGGTTAGCCAGTCCAGTCCTTCTTCACTAGGAAAAGGTTTTTATAAATTTTCACTGGTGCTTCTTTCAGTTATGAATTTTACCCTGAATCTTTACTGAAGTGAAACTGGATTTTCAGCAGTCTACCCTTGTCCACACACACACACACACACACACACACACACACACACACACACACGCACACGCACACGAGCACATGCACACACGCACACACACATACATATGCAATTTGAACCAGAGTTTCAGAAGTTATAAAAGAGCTGTACTTATTCTGAATCAGGACCACAGCCTGGATGTCTGGAGCCTAAGCCTCCAGGATATGCCATGGCCTCAGTCAACATGCTCCTTGGAAAGGGAATGACTGAGTCAGATACAGCACTACCCCACCCACCTACCATTCATTTTCTCTCTGCTTTGCCTTTCAAGACAGTATCAGCTGGAAGATAATCCAAGTGGGATCTGGCTAGCCTATCTCTTTTTTTCCACTGGAAAATAATTTAGTCTGAGTTGAGGTAGGAGTATGTGACCACTGGTCCTGAGCTGAACACATATTGTCAGAAATTTAGGTACCATCAGAGAAAAGAAAACTAAATTAAGCTTGTCTACTTAATACTTCTGCATTGTGCTTCACCAGGAGATGTCAAGGTCTAGGGTATTACTTTACAAGTATTTTCAGTATGAAAATCAATGGTGAACAGAAACCTCTATTGAAAGTACAGTGAGAATTTTTAAGGTAAAAGGCAGATAGTAAACTTTGGTCAAAATTTGCCCTAGCAAAATGATATGCTATACCGGTGCTTTTGAAGATTAAGTTTCTTTACTTCTGTCCTTGAAAATGGTGGCTCATGAAAAATACAACATTCCTTTAAAAACAAGAATAAGATTTTGGCACCTATGACACATAATCTTGTATTCCTGGAGTAATACCTAGAAAATTGAAATATGCTCAAAGTTCTTCCTTTCCCAAATATGCTAGTAGGTTTCCAGAAGCTGGCTGTGGATTTCTGGGACTTGTACATTTTTGTAGAAAATTGAATAACAATTTTTAAAGTTTGTAACAGTGTCTTTGAAGTAAAGCAATACTCTGCACATTACAAACTGACAAGAACAAACTGGGTTGTCACAGCTTTTATTAGCCTTACTCCTTGACAGCACATCTCACTGACTGTTAGGCAACCTCCAAAATAATTTTGTGCATGATCTGAGATGTGATAAACTATCTCTCCCAGTTTCTGATGTTCTCTCTCCACTCAGAAGGGTGGTATTAAATCAGATGGAATCTGAAAGGCAGGTTATTCTTTAGCAGTACTAAAACTCGGTGTGTCAAGCAGCACAAATCATGAGTTATGAAGAAGACCATAACAAAAGGGAGTAAAAAACATATGCAAGGGAGAGAAGATTTGTTGATCACTCAGTAAAATCTCACGCAACTGCTGGTGGTTTGTTTCTGTGGAGCCACTGAAAAGGGTATGAACTCTAAAGAAAATGAATGACAATTATGCATTGAATGATGTTTTAAAGTAAAAAAAATGTATAGAGCATTCAGGCTTTTTACTGGAGACAGCCTGTAATACATTGGCTATACGTAGATGTATATTGTAACTTAATGACCAGTCATCTCTATTGTTGTAAATCAACTGTTCTTTTCAGACTCAAACTGATTGCCTTCTTTGGGGCAAAGTGGGGGGAGGAAATCAATTTCAAGGAAATTGATTTATTGCCTGTCTTCTCTTTTTTGGATTATGGTAACATTTCTTCCCAAGACTTCGCAATGTTATTCACCACTGGTATAAACTGGGAATAAGGTGTTGCCTCGCCGATTTTCAGAAAGAAGATTTGGAAATGATCTGCGAGTTACTGCAATGTGATGGATATTTTGAAATTGGCCACGCTTTACTCCTATACTGAAGTCTGTGATTAGTGCTGCTTTTGCCATGGCTGTGCCATCCTTGCTGTGTTGGTAAATCCCTTTAGACATAAGTGGAATATACCAATCAGTGTCACTCTGCCAGTGTGGTTAATACCAGCTTTCACAGTGATATACATTAAACAAACAATCTGCCTCACTTGTAAGCTTATCTCTTTACACATAAGTATGTTTTCCAGAATTAGCATGCATGAACTTCTCACATCTGCAGTAGCTGTTTCGTATCATCAGAATTTCATACTGCAGAGAGCACATTGCACAAATAGTCTTTGAGAAACTATGATTCATTCTATCTGATGGATTGGGGCAGTAAATCCAGTGTTGCCACTTCTGAACTCCCAGAAGGGCCAGAAACACACAGTTTATGGTCACAAGTATTTTCTTCAGTGAATCTGATCCAGCACTTCTGTAGCTGATAAACTAAGATGCAATATGTCACAGTTTGCTTTTTTTTTCCTTGCTTAAACAACATTCAATTGTGAGATTATAACACCAATAATTTTGTTAGGAAAGTAGGGTTTTTTCTTTCTTAATTATTATTGACAATGCAATATGCTGTGCCATTGATTTTTGCAAAGATCTCCAAAAAAGAGTTATTGTTAAAATAGCTCCATGTAGGTGAAAAAACTTCCCTGCTGCAATTAAAAAGGATGAATGGAATTTTACAGACATGATTTTTTTAAATGGTAATTTTTTTTAATCTAAAATTTTATTTTTCTTATAAAAGTCCTAGGAATGCCAGGTGTAAATAGAACTAATCTGTTCTGTTAGAATATGTTTCTTACAGGTCAAATAGTCTCCTGGTATGGCATTATTTTTAATCAGATTAACAAAAAGATCACAAAAATATTGTAAATACAACAGTGATTGAAAATGCCAACAGAATCAAAACATGATTCTTTTTATGGCCCATTCTAGCTAAATTTCTTCCCATGTTTCCTTATAAAAAAAGACAAGAGAAAATTAATCTTACTTTACTGTTTCTTGTGGTTAAGCAATTAATTAGAAATGCCCATAAAAATCTAGACAGCTAAATAAATTTTTTAAACACAAACCTATTTATTTTCCTAATGTCTGTGACTGTAATATATACTGGGTTGATATGGAAATGTGCATGATTTCCTAAACAATTCTGTTGCCTCTCTTCTTGTCCTGATATACTCAACAACAAGAAATGCTAAATCTTCTTTTAAGATTTATCTCATTTAATATCATATTTGTTTAAAGATCAGTGTGTACATGTTAACTATAAACATATATCCCCCATAAGATCCAAATTTTCTATTATATTAACTTTTTCTTTGAGCTGTGTAGGCAAATCAGCAAAATACCTGTTACTTGGGAGTAATTTTGAGGAAAAAGAAAATATTCAGATTTTAAAAGCTATAACTCTCATATGCCACAAATCAATATTCCTGTACTGATGGTTTTAGACAGCCTGATCCTACAAATCTGGCAAAACCAAAATTGCCAGCATACCCATCTTATGCTCAAATACTCTGATGTATCCCAAAGGGAGTTTCTCTTGGCTTTGCAGTGGCTTATGAAAAGGCAGCAGAACTGGTTGTAAGGGCAGTTAGGGACCCTGAAAGACAAGCTGGTAACATAAACAGGGATCTAGAGTGATTGAGTGCTGCTCAGTGGGTGCATCTTTCCTTTATTCTGTAGGCTTGACCATCTGAAATCGTCACTTCAATGCATTTTTGCTATGATTTTCTGCATGCAGCCAGTCACAGTTTCTAGCAGTATGTTTACAGTGAATACACAACTAACAGCTGACTGTAATAAGCAAACTTAAACAGCCTGAAAGATCACGTGTGGAAAAATGTACCTCTATAGTATATGTATCCATGGAGGGCACTTTAGAAAACTAGATCTCAAGGAAGCAAATTGTTTTAACAAGGCATTTTGCAAGCATGTGCATAGTCATTGACTTGCAGTATATCCTTAACAGTTATTAAATTGTGTCTTAATTAAACTCTTTTTCATGACTATATTTGCATTTTAGTGTTTGTATTCCTGCTTATGAAATAAAACAATGGATGTTTAATGTATTGCAATTCTACAGATGCACCCTTGTAGCTCTTTTGTATTCCTGTAGTTAAAATTCCATTACCAGTTCTAATGTAATCTTCTAGTTTATACAAATGTTCACTGAACAAAATGTTGCAGTCTAGTATGCTGTCAATTAAAGTAAACACAAACTCAGTAAAAAATGTAATTGAATTCACCAGTTACAAGCATATTATTCCCATCTGTGGTATTTTTCAGTAGTTTTCATAAAAAAAACAAGTATAGTAGTAGAGCTCCACTGTTAATACTGTTTTGCCAACAGATTGAACATTTCTTTTATGAGGGTGAAAAACAGTTTTCCTACTCCGTTGTGTGATCCTGTTTATGTATGAGAAGTAAAAATGCCTTTTATTTCTAGGAATGCCAGAAGAACGAGAAGGCACCAGGCAGTTACTGACTTTGATCAACTGTTAATAATGTTGTCTCTGTCTGCTGCTTCTCTTCTTGTTTACAGCTGTTTCTTCATGTTTTCTAGTGCCTTTCTCTATCACACAAAGATCTTATCCCTCATAGAAATCACTAATATGGCGTTCATTTGAGGAAATGAACTACCCTGTACAGCACTACCCTGTCATGTTTATAAATAGTTTTTATTGCTCTGAGTTCATGATCTGAAAAGTAGTCAAAATACTTTATGACTTTAGAGAGGAGCATGATTCATTTTCAGATCAAACTTATATTTTTTATGCATGTGCTAATATACATAACATATATATTAAATATAATATAATTATTGCATATTATGGAAAACAAAACAATATAAATCAATAAATAAAAGATTTTGTAATATTTAATATGTTTTGGCACAATCATAATATGGTGGTGATAAATTAATATTAGATACATAAGTACATATGTTTTATATATATTATATTATTATATTATGAACCCTAATTTCCCAAGATGCTATTCACAAGAGATTCATACACAAGCATATGAATTTTTTTGTAAGAGACCTTATCTTGTAGAACACACAAAAAAATAAATATATAAATAGTACTCTCTGATTATAATATTAAATATTTGAACAGTAATTTAGTTCAAAATGTAATTTGCTCGACTGTGACTCTTAAAAAACCCTCTCAGTGTTTCAGAGGAATAGAAAAAATGTGAGCTTTAGCCAAAAGATAATTAATTATTCAGAACTTAAATGGGGCAGCTATGTTTTCTCTATTTTTCCATAGTGTTTCCTCTTTCTCTCAATTTATTATATTTTTAGCAGTCCTGTGTTACATATGATTTATATGAGAAACAGTATGCTGTGATTTCAGAGAGTTCAGCTGCCAGATAGTGATATGTCATAGGCGCTTTCACTTAATTTTTCATATCTGTGACTTGTGTGTTTCCAATGCTTTTCTTCTCGGAGGGAAACAACCAAGCTTCTGTTTCCAGGGAAATGTGGTTCTCCTGTTTTCATTCAACTATTTCTCAAGGACAAGGAATCAGCCATTTGAACCCTTCCATGGGTGGCCTTTTTCTAAGCTTTTTTATCTTTTAGAGTGAGACATATGTTTTCAGCAGATCTTCTCAGCAACTTTTTCATTTACACTGGTCTGTTTCAATGAAACCAGAGGCTTGAAATTCCTCTTATATAAAATTAAATATTGTGTTTGGATTTAATATGCACTTTTTAAAGAAATGATAATACATATTATTTCTTTTTAGGTCAATAATAGTTTCAAAATGTTGCTCAAATGGCTCGATTCAGTAGACTCATAACTTGTAGAGAAGTAACAAAAGGAAGAAAAGTATCTAAAGCATTTTGTTTGGAAAAGTTTCAAATATGGAATTACACATTTCAAAAAAAGAGAAGCTATAACTTCATAGGTGCAGAAAGCAGGACACACACAGAAGGGTTTCACCAGGAGGAGAAGAAAAGAGGTTCAAGGAAAGAGTGCTAATCCATATAGGAAAATAACTTGTCGTGCCTCTTTTGTTGATTATATTGAATCTGATTATTTTAGGTCTATTTTTCAATTTTAGTATTAACCTGGTTTGTGTTATGGAATGACAAAAAAGTTATTTTTTCTTGCAGTGTTGCTCATTGCATTTCCAGGAGAATTATATGAGTTGCCAAAGCTCCTATTGATGTCTTTATTAGGGCTGCCAACATTGCTGCTTCCTTTGAAGTCTTTCAGGCTGATGTAACTCAGCACCTTTCACCTCTGCCTGTGTGCTGAGCATGGGCATGGGTCTTTCTGATATGGTGCTTTAGTCCTGGGTAACAGCCAAACGCCCACCCAGTCACTTCCTCACTCCCCCACTCAGAGGAACACGTGCAGGAAACAGGATGAACACAGGATGATCATTTACCAATTGTCATGGGCAAAACAGGGTCAACTTGGTAAAATTGGAATTACTTGAACAAAATTGATTTAATTTATTGACAACTAAAATAGAGTCAGATGGTGCAAAACACCTTTTCCCCCACCTTCCATTTTCCCATGCTGATCTTCATTTCTTCATTCCCAATTCCTCTACCTTTTTCTCCCAAAACAAAACAGAGGGATGACTGAGGCTGGAAGAAGCCTTTGGAGATCCTTTGGCTAAATAAACCACAAACTTATGGAAAAAGGCAATCAATTACTAAATCAATATTTGGTGCCTGTGAGTCATAAAAAGAGGCCAAAACAGAACATAAACAGTTGTGGGGAGGGTGTGAGCTATTCTTGCTTGGTTGGGGTTGTTTTGGGAGTGGGGTTGTATTTGTGGGATGGGTTTTGAGGAGATGGTTGATAGGGTGGGGTGGTATTCTGAAAATATTAACAGCTCTGTTCTATTTGGCATTTTTTTCTGCTTATATTGTCCTAGCACCATGCTGACTTCAGCAAACACACAGTGCTTACATCTCTCTTGCAGGAGATTTGCTTTGATCTGTATGGTGTCATCTGGAAGAAGACACTGATTTTTTACAGTATCCTCCCAAGAGTGTGTCTTCTAAGCTGAATTATTAGAGGCTTAGCCACCAGTGCTGTAAAAAAAAAAGAGAAACTGAGAGCAGAAAGATGGAGAGACAGTGAAATAGCATGTAACTGAATGATAAATAAGTAGCATACCTAAATCTGAATAGTCAGATATATTGTAGAAAAGCAGAACTGGGAAGTCAAAAGCTCTTGGATTTCATAATGAAGAGTTCCTGGGGCAATATCATCCTGATGCTTAGGAAGAAGTTGTTGATCTCAAGCCCTCTGGTTCTCAGTGGTACAGCTGGCACACTGCTGACCCTCGAGTCTCAAGCCTTGCTGGGAGTCAGCTGTCAATGGTTAGAAAAAAAGATTTCATACCAATATCTGTGCAATGCGATATAACAAGTCATCCCTATACAATCCCTTTCACCATAAAAAGTACATGAGTACTGTGAAGTGACAAAGCAAGCAGATATCTGACTGTCCCACTTTCCCTCATCTGATATAATGAATATATCTGTAACTGGGGCCAATAGAATACATGAAATGAGAAAAGAACACAATTCAGATTAATGTTGCCAGGTTTTTAGTAATAGTAATTACTTTTTCACCAGCAAATCCAGTCTGGATGGTTCCACTACACATAGTTTCATCATTCCTTGTCAACAATATGTTTTGTCTTTTCATTCTTCACTCATCTACTGCAGTGACACATCATTCATGTTTTTAGCTCCTCAAGAAACCTAAGTCTTTCATCAATATCGGTTTCATGCTAGGTGTTTGTAGTTTTTTTTCTTGACATTGAATGTATAACTTTTGTCATGTTTCCAAATAATTTTATAATGATTTTTAACTATGCTAACTATATTTAAACTACCCATATATAAGCTGAACTTTTTTAATAATCTCAAGTGTTTTGAGAGACTTCTCAATTATAGTTGAATTTTCCAAGTTATTGGTGTAATAATTCACCTGCATAATGTTCATCCTGGTGAATGAGCAGAGATCAGTTATATTTAAGTCACCCATTTTAGCAATTATCAAGCTATTCAATTATTCAATTTCCTTGAGTAATTGTTTATGACAAAATTGCTGAAATTATCAATGAACATTTCTCACAACTAATTGCTCAACAGTTGTACTTATGCTTAATTGTTGTATTCCTGCTGTATGCAATAGAAAGCATGGCCCACCATTACAACAAGTGCCCACCAGCACTTCTCCCAAAATACATGAAAAGATACAACGTCTGGATGTGTTCTCTCATATGATAGTGCCAAAGATATGTCTGGATTTTCATTCATTATAGATTTTACAAATCCAAGTAGCTAAAATTTCCCTGTCACAACCTCCACGTAACTCCTAGATCAAAACTTAGGAGAAGGGAATAGATAGTTTAAATTCATTTTCTCACTAATCTCAGCTTTCATTCACCTTTGTCACTGTCCAGTAACTTTCTGGGTTTTATTCTCAAAGGAGAACTCTTTTTCCCTTTTTGCTGTGGGTGCCATAAAATTAAAATGGGCAACATTCCTCTGGAATGGAGTAAGTACACTGTGTTAAGTTACCACAGTTTCTACATTTGAAACCTAAAATTTCAACAGGTGTAATGAGGTTGCTGATTTATATTACTAGAAGAGAAAACATGAACAATGGTCTCCCTAGGGCAACCTGCAAATGGAGAATCAATCAGTCGAGACTACTGGAAGAAGAAGGAGAATGTTTCAGAAGGAGAATGTTTTTTCTCTTATTCTCAGGAGGATCTTGCACAGAACAGAAAGAAAGAAGAAAGAGACAAGTCTCATCATCATAAGAGAGGAGGAACCACAGTGCTGCCAATGCCATACTACAGGTTTGGGGAGAAGGAGGATAAATGAATAAAAACACAGAAGCAACCACTTAGACAAGAAAGCAAAGGTATGGAGTGTATTTGATATATGAAGGGAGAATAGTCTGGGGTAGAGCAAACACACTGATTTAAAACTGTGGTGATTGTGGCATATATAGCTTTCCATTTTCTTTTAGCTTTAAGAACAGAATAACTTTTCTCTAATTAGCCCTATAGATTTCCATTTTTAATGAAAATAAATGCAGTAAATAGGAACACAGCCTTGAAACAAGACACAGATTTTTGCCAACTTCATTTCTATACTTAGAAAAACTGATATAATGAAGAAATGAGACACTGGGCACTATATTTATGTTTCTAAAGTAAGTTGTCCTGAGTGTCAGCAAGTTGCTTTTGCCTCTCAATGTTTTCAGTATTGTGAAATTAGCTGTTCTTAATCCTGGCCTGTCTTATTTTAGGCATCTAAGATATATAAGAAGAAATGCTGTGGAGAAAACTTACTTCTCTGGTGTCATTAAAGAAAACAGAGGGACAATCTGTCTTAGTTAAACTTTTAAACTGTGATGTGATCCGCTCCACCTCTTTCAAGATGTCTAAACAGACATCAAATTTTCTTTTCAGCTGGCTAATTCATTATATGCATTAATCATTACCATGGGAAAAAAACAATCATAAAATTATTTTTGTAAAAAAGAGAGAGATTGGAATCAATGGCACAGAGATTTCTCTGTAAAATCTTAAGTCTTAAATAAATAAAAAGTTAAAAAATTGTCCTTGTCTCTAATGTTGGTTAGACATAGTTAGTGGGTGTCTGTTTCCTCAATTTCGTGCTGAGTTTTGATACAATAGTTGTATAACTATTGCCAGGTTTCAATTCTGAGGAAAAAAATAGCCTGTTAGGAGTTATTGCAAGTGGGATGAAAGCGGAAACTTCCTTTTTTCCCCCTCAATTAAATGCACTCTAAATTTTAAAAAGCTAAAAAAACCCTTCTTTTACTATGAGCAGCATACTTTCCCTTATCATTTTGTTTTGTTTTTTTTTTTTTTTCCAATAGCATACAGCTGGAACTTGTAGCTTGTGGTTTAGATTTTTGCAACATTCATATTTTTAATAAATATGGGATTCATCATCAAGACATGACAGTCTGTCTCTCTTATGAGAAATTATAAAGACTGACTTAGGTGTGTAGTTTTATATCACATGCAATCTTTCCAAAATGCTAAGGTGATTAGACTTTAATGTTTCTTTTAGGATACACGTGATAAGAAAATCTAAAAACACTGCCTTTGTTCCAGGAAAAAAGACCTAGGAGGTGTCACAGTAGGCTGAAAAAAGTAATGCTCTTGCCCTATGGAAGTACAAACAGCAATAATTCAGATTCATGTCCCTGAAGACCTAATAAATTGAACACAAAAATAATTGTTTCCCTCACACTGCAGGACTATAGATTTATTGAACTCTTAATAGTTACAAACTTGTTTTAGTCAACATGATAACTCTACTTGTTGATCTTGGTATGCAATATAGTTCTTCCAGGTAGATGATAACGAAAGGTTTCTCTATCTTACTTCTGATATATTTTTTTATTTTATATTCCAAATATAGTACCATACTCTGTATGGTAGTGCAAAAATATAATTTGTTTGACTCAGTTTGTGATTTATAACTCTGGACTATTTCACTGGATTTTTTTTCTTGTCATGAAAGAAAACACTAAACCAAAGCTCAGAATAGATATAGCAAGAATAAAACTTGTTTTTGGAACATAACAAAGTGAGCAATAATATATTTCCTCTGTGCAGCATATTGTCTTTTTATTTCTGTAATGTTTCTTTCCCTTTTATTATTTTTTTCCATTTTACATAGAAGGAAATGAAAAAATATGCAGACAACAAGTGTGAATCCTCTGACAAATCAGCAAGCAGATGTATTTCATTTGGCTTTTTAAAGTCAAGTTGGAAAAGGAAGTAAAAACAAAATTTCTGTGATGATTTTGATGGAAGGAAAGAATCAAAAGGACTTTGTAAAATTATATATTTTACATTAAAATTTACATCATTTTTTTAAGCCTGATCAACTTTCAGGTTTCTTGGGCAGCTGAAATAATAGAATGAGGATACTCTAGGCTGGATGCACATAAAGGTTTGGATACATGTTGGCTTGACTTTCTTTTTTTTTTCCCAGTTGATTTTCCTATTCCACTAACAATGTTTCCCTTCTTCTGAGTATAGCTGAATCTTTTTTAATAGGTCCACTGTTTGACTCCACTACTGAAAACCTGAACCTCTGTTTTGAAATGCTTGAGTCAACATGGATATATCACAGGAAGTTTAAGGGCTGCTTCCACTGTGATTAATAAAATCAAATATTTCTGAAATGTGCTATTCTCTGTGCAAATCATCAGACAGAAAATGGAGAGGAAGTGGCAGCACCATCTGCCCTGTTGCAAGCAGCATCAAATAGGGGTGACTAAAGAAAGTGAAAAGCAATTCATTTGCTCATCTCACCTTACCTTCCCTCCTTCTCCTGAGCAAAGTTGCTGGATCAAACTATGCAAGTAGAAGAATTAGTTGAAAGTGAGATCTTTTCTCACTTGGCTTATATTTCTGTATAAATTTTAGGTTATTTTATTTAGACGAGAATTTGACATGGTGAAACCAGTGGGAATGGGCACTTTCCTTGTTATCTGCTCCCACTGAACTTCTCTTATTTTTTATTATTGAAGGTAGGCCAGTCCTCTTAAATTAATGGCAAATGACAACATTTAATACAGACCTCCTTGGAATTTTACATACCTGAAGTACTAGGAGAAAATTTGCTAATGCCTTAGAATACCAGAAGAAAGAATTCACTGATCTCGGAATTCATTATCCAGAAGAAAAGTTTTCAAGGGTACAGGAATCTTCCCAGAAATAGTTTATGCAGTTAAGTACAGAAGAAAATCAGGATCACATTTCAGGTAGGGCTGAAATAAGTTCTTGTATGTCAAATGTGCATTTGTATTTGCACATTTAAAAACATGCTATATTTTCTTAGGAATATAAGGCTATGCAATTCTTGATTTCAATGTGAATAGCAGGATTTATTGCAAGTAATCTTGATTAATACTGATGATCAGATCAGGAGGCATTTTTAGAAGGGACACTTCTGGCTGCTGTATTACAGATATTACCACCAAAACACTGTTCAGAAGCCTATCAGCTAGAGAAATGATTGTGAGAGAGTGGGCATAAGAAGCAAAATAAATGTTGTTCTCAGATTTGGTTCAAGGCTTGAGATTCAAGGGAAGGTTTCTGTTGACATAAGAAATGAGAACACAGCTATTTGTATGGTTTATGAGGAGCAGTAGAATTTTAAGGCTGACTGATAGCCTTGATGTGAAGCTGGAGGTTTTAAATTTAAAATCTGTCAAGGAGAAGGTTAAGGCTTATGCTTTATTTGGAGTGAGGACAAGATGATACTAAAAAGTATTATGTGTACAAATAGTGAGCCTATGCTTGTCTGTCCATTGAACATGTTTTTCTGCATAACTTTTGCAGAACTCTGACATAATGTTTTAGGGTAAAATAAAATGTGTTAGTCATTCTTTTTAATGACAAATGACATAAAAGTTGTGAGAAAGGAATTAAAATGGTATGACAAAAATTGTCAATGAGATTCCATTAGTTAACAAACTTTTGAGGTTCCTTGTTAACTTTTTTGAGTTACTGTTGTGGGTTTTTAGGTTGTTTTTTTTATTTAGGCTTTATTTTAAGAGTAATACACTATTTTTTCCATTAGTTGTCACTGAGTTAATGTATATAAATATACAAAAAGTGAGCTCTCCACATTATGCACTTCTCACAATGACAAACTTGACTTAAAAATTTCGTAAAAATTCTTTTCGGGGACACAGCACATATAACTCTGCTGTTCATAATTAATCACTTTAACTCTTTCATATAATTAGCATTTTTTGTTGGTTGAATGCCAAGCAGTTGTGCTGAAAATTAAAGTTGATTAGAAAGCAGGATACAATATCTGAAACTCTTCAGCCATGCAGCTGTCAAATCTGAAAATCTAGTGGAAAGTATTGTACAATTCCTGCATTTAAAAGAAATAAATGAAAGAATGTTTGCATTGTTTGTTTGCATTATCATCTTTACTACTATACAGATGAACAGACAGTATTTCAGTTATAAATCCATTTCAACAACAATAGCTATTCAATTTTGTTCATTAAAATAAAAAAGCCTTAATAACATATGATGTGACACTTGGATTTTTCTATAATTGCATATTTATTCATGAGGGACAATGCATATGCCAGATGTACAAAATAATAGGATTTCTTTTTTTTTTTTTTGCATGGGTTTGAAAAAATATTTCTAGAAATATAATGCATGCCTGTGTGTGATTTTGTTTGTCACCTGTGTGTGTATAAATACAGTGTGTGTGAGTATTCTAGACACATTCATGTGTGCCTGCTGTCTGTACATGTGTTTTCAAACTATTGTGATAATAAAGCCTTGTATATATTTAAGGCTTTATAAATACAGTTTTGAAAGCAGTTAACTGGCCAGGTGGCATAGCAGCTGAAAGGTGTTGTTCTAGGATGTGAGCAAACAAGGTGTTCTTCAAGTTGGTACTTAAAATCATACTCCAATGATCTATTGTATTAACTGTTCTGAATAAAGCTGTGGTACCTGTTGTTTTATTGTTCTTCCTTAGTGCTTCAGCCTCTCAGCTGTGATTCATAACTTTAGGTTGCATGTCAGATATTTAGAGGTGGTGAGAACAGCAATGAGTTTTAAAATCTGAGCTCACATTATCTATGTAGGGGCTAGTCTTCCAGCACACAGAACCTCTGCCCTGACAAACCACACAAGAACTATAAAAAGCTGTATCATTCATGCTTTAATGGACTGTAAGGCATCAGAATAACAACATTAAACCCAGTATGCTTCCTGAGCAAATGGCTGAAGCCTTCACTGGTGGAATTAGTTCCTTTCACTGGCAGAGGAAGCTGCCTGTAAACTGTGAATTTCTCCTTACTTTTTATAACTGATTTGTGGTTGTGATAGATTGATGGAAGAAACATTTCAGAAGTATATGGCTACATTTTCCATCACTTTTACAGCAAGAAACGGGAAATCTGAATTCTGAACTTCTTTTCAGAACAGACTGCAGCAAGTCATATTTGCTTCTTTCTCACACATTGGTTTTTGACTGTGCCACACACAAACTGCTTAAATTTGAAATTTGTCCCTTAGCCTGAAAAGATAAACTGCAGAAATATATTAATATGGGATATCATGGAACAAGGTGTAAGACGAAGGCATTATGTTTTAAGAGTCTGTTCATATCTGATTATTATTGTTCCTGTTCATCTCTGTTGTTTTACCCACAGAAAATGGGAGCAGGCAATTGGACATTCCTTAAAAGTACAAAAGCTCAACAGCTAGACTAGCCTTAATCCTTCATTTCACTGGTTAAGAATTTAGCATTGTTTTGATTTTTTGATTTATTTAGGACTGGTCTGGATGTTATTTTAGACATTCTGCAAGAAGAGGTAATCTCTGACATAATATAAACTAGTTCTTTCTTTTTCCAAATAGCTCTAAGATGTTGCTTAGGAGTCTCCTAAGACTTCAGTTATTTCTTTCAGCCCTGGCTGATATTAGAAACTCAGATAGATGTGGAAAATGTACTTGCATTTTTTGTAATCCTAAATGCATTTTTCTTTGGTGAACTTGTTTTGATTACACATGAAATGGTTCCCTAGCTTATCAGTATCTTAGTTTCACCACCTACCTCTTGCTCATTTCAGAAACTCCATAGACAAGTAACTCCTGTAGAATATGTCCAAGTGTACCTGTCCTACACTCCTTCTGTGCCCTTATTTCTCACCACATATTTGCAGAGCTGAAGCTCTGTTCTCAAATGGGAAATTCTTTGTGATGTACAGTCTTTGACTTTCCCTGAAACATTTCTGTCATGTTACTCATTAGGTTCCTGGCAGTCCCTCTAGCACACACACAACATATCTCTGGTGAACTGACCTACACTGGAATGAGGCATGCCTTGCTCAAGTACAGCTGAGCCTCTCACAGCCCCATCTAATTCGCTTGGCTTTGTGTGCAGCTGAAGCCCTGAGTGTAAACACTCTCTGGACCATAAATCTGGAGAGCACAGCACATCCTGCATTTTAAAATGCCTGCTTTCAGCAGCAACATCCTTACGTGACTGTTTTCCATATCATCGGCCAGATGAGAAAAGGTAAAGTTGTCTTGTAATAATGGTTTGTTTACTTTATCCACATAATAATCTGCCTTCTGCAATCAAAAGTGTAGGTGAAGTGGCAGATGGACAGGGAAGGCTCTTAACTGCAAGGGTACAGAATAGCTCTGGGCATTTGTGATCTTTAAAGTACAGCCAATATTTTCCTCTGCAAATTTCTTCAGGGTCCCTGAGCTGTAACACCTTGCTTCACTGGAACCTCTGCTGCTAACCTGCCTTCAGCAAGTGCACAGAATATTATGGCTAATTGCCACAGAATGAATACTTACTGCTTGCTTGTTTTAGTGCTTATATTGGAATTCCTGTCTTGGATGGGAATGTATGTCAGTGCCTTGTTAAAGACAGGACATATTGCCAGGCACATATTTCCAGGTTATAAGGAAGAAGAGCAATTAGACATTTTTCTGTCACTGCGAAGTTCAGCATCAATAAAAGCTTTATCTGTGGTAGTATACAGGCATGATCACATAAATACTTTGCAGGCTTATTACATTATCAGTTTCTAGCTGCTTGCACAGCCCTCTTCCTGGTAGGTGTAGAGTAAAAAGGCAGTGGGATTTTTCTCATGCATTTCGTTCTGTAATCTGGGAGTTTACTTTGAGTTGTCACAAAGCCTCTGCTTTCTCTAACAGATACTTGCAGACTTCATACTAAGATGTTAAAAGGTAAAATAGATACCAGTTAATTTTAACATGAAGCCTAAGAGTTAATGTCAGCAGTAATAAAATCCACCAGAAAGCCAGGATATGCAGCTACAGGCATCACCATGAGAAAATTTTCTGAGTTTGGAGGATTATGCAGCATAAAACCTGGGGATTTCTGAGTAGGAAAGCTGGAGCTGGCTCTGTTTAGTGTTTGTCAGCACTCAGGGAATCATTTCTCTGTGCTGCCTTTACTTCACTCCCCCCTAATACACAAAACTTCTACTTGCAAAGATATTATCCCCACCTATCAGTATCTTCTCACTTATATTATGAACTATTCCAGGAAGGTGTCAAATATTGACTAACTTGGTTCCAGAAGTAGCAATACTAACAGTTTCTCCTAGCCAGTTTCTAACTAGCCAGGCAGAAAAGTAATAGCTTACAAATAATGAAAAGATGGGGGTATTTGTAAATTTTCAAAAATATGACTGATTATGCCTTTTCTTCATCCAGCCTATCCATGTAACTCCTCTCAATTTGAGTTAGTCAGGTTTATATTTTTCCAGTTTTTTTTTTCTCCCAGAAAAATATGTACTTTTGTTTCATTGTTCCATTGCTATTTCATATCAAGTGGAAAACATTATGTAATTTATTAATCTAAAAAAATGGTCTCTAAGATGCTCACATTTAGTTGTTACTACACACTATGTGAACAAACCAAGGCAAAGAGATCTCATTGACATGAGTGTTTATGTTTCATTATATTAAAAAATGCAATCACAAACTTATTCTTGTCTCATAACTTTAGGTAGTTGTTAACACCCAGGATGATTAATACAGTTCCTCATATCTAGTTTGCTCCTCACCTTGGAACATTGTCACTGCCACTGTGTTTTGTCACTCTTAAGTGACTTAAATTGCTTTTTCTTGTTGTGTCATCTCATGTGTCAGTGCAAAATTGTTTATTTCTCTATTTGGATTCATTACAAATTTTCACTAAAAGAGCCTATAAATGGTTTCAGCATTCAAATATTTTATGCAATTTTTTTCTGAATTAAGCATGTTTTGATGTTAAAGCTGCAGCCATCTGTATCCATTTTTTAATAGAACTTCTTGAACAATAAAGATTGATCATAAAATGTAAAACGTGTTAAAATATGTCACCATTCTTAAATTAATAGTAAACTTTTATTTTACTAGTCTCTGATTTATTAATTGATATTTCATCTCATCTTCTGTAAAATCAAATAGAAAAAATTAAGGAACGAGGGTTTAAGCAATTTATTTTCATGAATTTGCTGTATCTTTTGTTAGATAATAAAGCAATTCAAACAGCAATGAGGCAGAAGATTTTTTTTATGAATCCCATCTCATGGAGCCAAAAAATTATTTGTCATGTATTTTTATATTCATAATTGATGTTTTTAAGTTATGAAATACATAAGAGAGATAAAACAAATTAATAAAGATAAAACCAAAACCATTTATATATATTTTTTAATATAAAAAAATTCTATATAACTAGAATCCATTCTTTTTGGTTTGTCTCATTCCAGATATACAGGTAATTTTATTTAATTTGACAGCATAAAAATAAAGAGATAAATATCAGTACTGCATTTTTGTGTTTGTGGATCGTATCACAGAATCTGAGTGTCTTAGGACCTTTTGTTGAGTCATGTGTCTCTCAAAAGAAGCTTCTCCAGAACCAGATGTTGTATGACAGTCATGTTACTTGAAGAAGAGAGGAAAGAGTAATTTTGTCACTGACTGTTTAACATATAGAATGAGAGACAGAATATTCAGATTCACATAATAATCTTAATATGTAACCAAATCTATATACTTTGTGTCATCTTTCTCAATGATAGGTGATGCATAAACAAGAAACTGATTTATTCATCTTTTTTAATTCCAATAAAGCTTGTGCATGAAATTATTTTTTTTCTTCTTAAAAGGTTATACATTAAAGAAAATGTCAGTAATTCCGGCTTGCAGGCATATGTTATTCAGCTTTGCCACAAAGGTAATCCTTTCTTATAAGTCTTCCTCCAGGATGCACAGACAATTAGCTTAAGTGATTTTGAATTGTCAAGTGATGAAGGACTAGAAGGTATTATGTTTCATGGAGCTTATTTTTTCTGCTAGCTATAAAAATTCAACTTATATTGAGATTCAGTGGTAAAGATGAGTGCAGAACAAAGACTTGAGGCTATTTGTAGATGAGAAATTAGACATCAGCTTGCAGTGTGGACTTGCAGCCCACAAAGCCAAATGTGTCCTGGACTGCATCTAAAAAAGTTGACAGAATGTCAAGGGAGGTGATTTTCCCCTTTTGCTCTCATGTGAGACCCCACCTGGAGTGCTGCATCTAGTTCTTGGCTTCTCAGCACAGGAAAGGCAATGGACCTGATGGAATGGGTCCAGGGGAAGGCCACAAAAATAGTCAGAAGGATGGAACACCTCCTTATAAAGAAAAGCTGAGAGAGTGGCCGTTGTTCAGCCTGAAGAAGTGAAGGCTCCAGGGAGACCTCATTGCAGCATTTCAGTACTTGAAAGAGCCTTATAAGAAAGATGAAAAAGGACTTTTTACCAGGGTGGACAGTAATAGGACAAGGTACAGCTGTTTTAAGCTGACAGAAGGTAGATTTTAATTGAATATAATGAAGAATGTTTTTTGCAATGAGAGTGAAGAGACACTGGAAGAGCTTGTCCAGAGACATTGGGGATTCTCTTACTTTGGAGGTTTTCTGGGTCAGGATGGATGGAACTGTAATCAATCTGATGTAGTGAAAGATATCCCTGGCCACAGCAAGGGCTTGGAAAAAATGGGGTGCTACAGGTTTGCCAGTGTGACCTTGGTGTTGGGGAGGGCCATGTGGCAGATGATCTTCTGTGGCATCGCAGGGCACAGGATAACCAGGTGGTCAGGTCCACTCAGCATGGGTTTATGAAAAGCTCTTGCTACTTGACTATCTTGACCTTTTTCACTCACAGAATCACAGAATCATAAAGATTGGAAGAGACCTTCAAGATCATCTAATCTGACCATCAACCTAGCACTATCACAGTCACCCTTGGATGACCTACATCTCCCACATGGTGGATGAGAGAAAGGCTGTGGATGTCATTTACTAAAGTGTTCTTCAAGAATAAGTACTTTAGGGTATAAAACTGTTGGAAAGGAACCATCCCTATTAATAGTTTGTGTCTACTCTTCTGTAGATAATAACTTAGAAGCAAAAAGGAACATTTCCCTCATTAGAATATCAAATTCATATTTCAAACCTTGAGGTTTTTTTTCTGTGATGGCTTTCATAGTAAATGGGCACTACCTAAGAAGTAATAAGGCAGTGTATATTGTCTGAGGTGCATATATAATATGCACCTTAGTACATGGCATTTTATTTCACTGCAGTAGGAGTGAGGGAAAATGGCATTTTCTTACCTATTGGGATCTGAATTAAGACATAGTGGGGGTCATTTTAGATCTTATTTCAGGCTCATTTTAGGTTTTATTTCAGGCTCAAATTAACACCTGTTTCTGGTTTGTTCTGGGATTTTGTTTTGTTTTGTTTTGTTTTTCTTTTTTCTTTTTTTTTCTTTTGCATTTATGCTGGTTTTCCATTTGGTTGCCCAATGAGCAACCAGAAACACATCAATATGAACTTACTTTGGAACCTCATCCACACTCTGTAAAGGTCTTAGCCAGAGCTAACTGTATCAGATCTGAGGGAGGGCGAGAGACAGCAGTAAAATGTGGAAAGTGAATAAGCACTATTCAGGTTGAAGAGGTGGCCCAAGTTTGATTTACAAAATATTCAGACCTAAACATTGCTTTGAAAAAGTGTCTCTTTCCTGAAGTCTTTTTAAGGGCTATATTCTTTTGATTTTTTTTTTAGTAAGATGCAGCTTTCTTGAACTGTGTGTTGAGTTGATCTTTGACAAAGAACTGAGTACTTTCCAAATTTTGCTTTCCTGCCAGCAAAATAAAGTGACCTTTACTTCCTGCTGGCCTTACTGTTAGGTTTTTGGATACACATGTCTGAGTCATAAGCCAAATTTCATGTTTCTCTGCTACTACTTCAAAATGATAGTGCTCTCAATGACATGTATCCACCCTCCTAGATAGCTTGGCATCTTCCATTTTCCACTTGCTCAGCATGACTTCCAGTTACTTTTTTACAATTTTCAGTTTATTCTATCTTGTGCAGAAACTTTCATACCCAGGCAGAGTTCAAAGGTATTTGACAGCTGTGAATATGTCTCCCTGCTGATGACAGAAAATCACAGTTCACCCAGTTAGGGATGTGTTTCATTGACCTAAGCAACATAAGTGTCCAGGCTAGCATGAAACTCCATGTTCCAGAGCAGTTCAGAAGCCTTATGCTTTTGATGATAGATAAAGCAGAGGACAGACAGACATTGTCAGTATCAGCAAGAGTAACAAATATGTTAAATGAGACAGACCCCAGAAGAAATACTGAGCAGCTCCAGCATGATCTCCCAGTGAAAGAGGCTTACAAGAAAGCTGAATATGGACTTTTCCCAAGGGCATGTAGTTACAGGACAAGAGGAAATGGCCTTTAGCTGAAGGAGGGTCAATTGAGATTAGTATTAGGAAGAAGTTTTTTTCTGTGAGGCTCATGAGGCACTGGAACAGGTTTTTGAGAGAAGTTGTGGAATTGCCATCTCTGGAAGTGTTCAAGGTCAGGCTGGATGACCTTGAGCAACTGGGGTGTAGCAGAAGGTGTCCCTGCCCACAGCAGAGGGGATTGGAATTACATGATCTTTGAAGTCTATTCAAACTCAGACCATTCTATGTTTCTGTGATTCTATGAAAGCTGAAAAGCCTTCATGGCTCTGACTGACTTAGGTTTAAGCTGGAGAAAAATTCTTCTCTGTCCCTAAAGCCGTGGATCAGCCTTTCATTGAGAAGGACACTGTGAGAGGTATTACTACAGCTCCTATGCCTCAGACCTATTAATATATCAGAGCACCTGCATGCCATTTCCTGGTCCTTTGTCCAGCTGTGCTGAACACCCTTTCCTTCACAAGAAGGGGAGGACTGATTTCTCTTATCTTCCCCTACTCATTTGAATAAGTTGACATGACAACTTCAAATGTAGAATATGGGAAGAAGAATACCCATCCTTATCTTTGTAGAAGCAGCTGAAATCGTGAAGTGTGACATGAAAATACCATTTCCTTTAATATACCATGCTCAGTTTTCTTTTCCGGGGCTCGAATGGAAGGGTGAACAAAAGAAATAGCACAGTTCTGTCTTTGTCATTACTTTACTTTGGTAAAAATATTAAACTATCACAGGATCAGAGAGTGTACTTTATTTTGTTAAGAAGTTAATGAGTTATCGTGGACCATTTGATGCTTAACAGCCAAAATAAGAGTTAATAAGACTCCTAACTCAATGCCAGACTTGGGTACCTTAGGTATTGTATTACCCAGTGCACTTAGCAAAACATAGCTAAAGTTTGTACCCTCTGCTCATGAGGTCAGGGACCTTGGGACAAGGGAAATGGAAAGAGCCTAGATGCTCTTTAACTTCTTTGCCTTCATTTTCACAGGAAAATTGTACTCTCAGGCTGGCTGGTCAGAGCCTTTTGACAGAAACTGTGGGAATGAAACCCTCCCCAGACAGAGCAGCAGGACAAATGGATAGAGTACCCAAGCAAGTTGAACATACACCTATGGGAGCAAATGTGATCCTGGCAGAGCTCACCAAGGTCGGTGTGAGGCTCCTGCTACTTAAAAGGTTACGTGTAATAAAGGGAAATTTGTAATGGCTGGTCAAAGGCAAACATCTCACCCTCTTCAAGACAGGCCAAGAGGATGGACAAAGAGACTACAAAACAGGAAGTTTTTACACTGGTTTCTTTTCAGTTCATATACTACTTTATGCAGAACTAAATAAGTTTCCAATTGGCAGTACTCTTGCTACTTAATACTAGGTATGTGTGTGAGAATTGACATGTATGTATTCTGTTTTGCTAAAACACAAACTCAAGTAAAATAAATCTTGTGTGGTCTTCTGGAAATGAACTCGTTCTAAGCAAGACAAGGAGTATGTTTTCTGGGTTGTATTCCTAGCCTACCTCTACTCTTCTTTTGGGAGCAGGAGAGATAGAAGGGTTGCTGCTAAGCAGCAGCTGTCACCAGAAAGGTCTATGTGTAATATTGTGATAGTGGATTAGGTGCCACTGAAGTACCTCTCTTCTGAAGACTTTCTGCCTGTTAACTGTTGAAATTATTTATAGCCATGGTATTCAGCCTAATGTGTATATCATTTTCCCTTTCCCACCCATCTATATTGACTGTGATATCTAGTGACTTAAGAGCTGTCTATATTTCTTGATGTTAGTTTTCTGAGGAAGTCTGGCCCTAGAGCCTGGCTGGACAGTGCTGGAGTAAAAGTCTACCTGTACTGACTTGCTACTCTCAAATACAATCCCCAGTCCTACCATTTTGTTAAGAAATACAAAGTAAGCTGTATGAATAGCTCCTTAATCCTTGTCTTCTTTTCCCATAAAAAATCTCTTTTCTTTCTCACAGACAGAGTTGTTACAGCCAACTCACAAAATACTGGTTGCAGAAAATACTTCTGAGAACAATTTTTTTCTGCTAGTGAGAAAGTTATTTCAATAAATACATTTAATGAAAACTCAAATCAGAACAAGTACCATCTTTCCCACAGGAAAATGAGCCTTGATTGGGCACCACCCACTTTGCTTAAACTGACTTTGAGGACTACAACTATACAGGTGTGCTAATGCTGCATAGGTATTTTAAAAAGCTGCAAAAAGTACCATGCTATTTCTCACAGAACTCTTGTTCTGGCTTTGAATTACTGCCTAAAAGAAATGCAAAGGTTTTATTACATTCTGATGGGCAGAAATTACAGAAACACCCAGGTAAGATGCAGTAATGTGCTTTGGAAAGACAAACAACTAATTCCTTCTCGTGCATATGGATAGTGGTGACTAAGGAAAACTCTTTGCCACTTGGAGACTTTTTAAGTTGTATTCAACCTTCATGTTTGGCAGTGTATTTTGGAAAGATTTGTTAGTTATGCACCATAGCACAGACAAAATCTTGGAAAGAGATGAACCATAGAAAAAATCACATCTATAGAGGTTGAAACTGCCTCAAATTTACCTGGGGTTGTGGTCCAGATGGCTATGGGAGTGATATTGTCCTCTGACATGACAAAGATTGTCTTGCATTAATTGATATTGGGTGGTAAGGACTGCAGGTGTGGATCTGCTTTCTAGACACCCCCATATAATATATATTTTCTTAGCTCTTGATAGCTTCAACTATTGTTGAATTCTAAAACCCTCACTGTGGACACTTTAATGAGGACTGATCTTTATTTTCTTCTTCTTCAGAGAATTTCTAACTTGATCATATCCCAGTTTTATCGTGGGATATGTTAAATTGCAGTACAAATTCCTCTGGAGTACACCTGGCTGCTGAAAAAAAACCCACAATAAATGGATACAACAGAAACCATGCTCTGAAATCTAAACTGATTTTGCAGTTTAGTGTCAAGCAGCAAGCACATAAAAACCTTGACATGAAGTGATTACAGTAGTTTAAACATTTTAAGACTCTGGTCTGCTGACTGATTTAGTGAGAACTTGGGGTGTACTGTTCCTTAGTACATGTTTCTGGAGGAAAAATAGAAAGCAAGACCTGCATTTGATTACACTCCTGAGACACTGATACAAAAGGTGTAGTATTTCAGTCAAAGCTTACATCCTAACATGAGTGCAAAATATATGTAAACTCACTCATTTTTAATGTCAGGGCAGTGAGAAATGGATAAACTGCATAAGGCCCAAATCGGATATGTTATAGCATCTATCCTTAGTTAAATAATCAGTTACACTGTCCTGAGGCAAACTTAACCTGACTGAAGGGAACTGTAGTTGTACATATGTCTGGACAAAGGAAAAGAGATAAGGAAATCTGATGTGTGGAAGTATGTGTTAAATTACAGTTAGATTCTGCAGTCCCCAGAGATCTATTTTTTTTTTCCATTTTGAAAACCAATTTCTATTAATCGAAGTCCACATAAACAGTTTGCTGATTTTGAGACCTTGTTGCAGCCAGTCTGTGCTCCCAAACATCAATCACCTTGACAGCCTTTAAGAAGATAGTGTGGTCAGAAAGGAACACTGAACAAAATGGGTTTATGGGCACCCAGCACCTTCCTTTCTGATTACTGGGGTGGCTCAGGCAGCCCTGGAGTGCACAGCAATAAGATCAAGGGGGACTGATACTCACTGATATAGGAAATATCTACTCCAAAGCATACCTCCTGTTTTAGTTTGCAATCCATCATGCTTTAATACAACTTGGCTTTTTTCAAGACTTTTATATTGGTATATTCACATTTTATTAAATTCGGGAAATTGTGCTTTAGTCAGTTTTTAGACCACAGGGACTCACAGGCTGTGAAAGCTTATCTTCATTTATCTAACTTTTTATTGAACAGAGCTTATATATTTCTTTTAATTTAAACTGTCACTAGGACTGGGATCATCTCGTAATTTCAATTTGAATTAAATAGTTAAACAATTTCTCAAGCCGACCAATTTAACTTTTTCATTAGGGATTGGGGGTAAGCAATGTTTTGGAACCTAAAATGGAGAAAAAATTGAACTGAGATCATGTAAAAGAAGCTGAAGTTTTTACTTTAGACTTAACTTTTGTATTTAAACTAGTATAGTTTTAGCAAAAATGGCTACAGGTTTCTAATACTCCTTTTAGGGATGGCAGAGAGACGTGACTAGCATATGAAAGATTTGGCAGATTAGGACCTTTTAAAATTACAACTATGTTAGTGTGATTATTATTTACTTTGCAATGCATGATGCATATATATAGCAATCTTTCCTTATTTTCCTCATTTTGTGATTTAATATTTAGATACATAATTCTGAAGTTATATAGTACCAATATATTTGTGTAGAAGCAACACATCTCAAAGTGGAAATTATTGACACAAATAGAAAACCAAAATAGTAAGTTTGTCCTTTTCAACAACCAACTGAAATCTTTTTACTTTCATGAATTTCAATAAAATCTTGAATCATTAAACTTCCTATGATTTTCTTTCTTCAAATTTGGAGGCAAAAACTTTTTTACTTCCATTAGAGTTTATAAGAGAAGCTTTCAATTAAACTAATTTCAATCATCCGGGAGCTTTGTTTGTTATATTGAGCCATTTAATATTTAATTTTTCTTGATTATTCACTATTTATTATAATCATTATTTCTTATTATTTCTTGATAAGTCTCAAATATTCAGACTTGGATGTCTAAGTATTTGAGACTTTGAGCTCTCATATTGAGTATGTGATGGGGCTGTGAAATGTCCTGGAGTACGTCTTTTGGTAGGGAGGGTGGGTTCCATGAGGCTAGAGGTTAATAAGATTTTGATATCTGTTGGAAAAATATTGAAAAACCTCTAATAAACCCCAAACAATTATAGAATGAAAAGTGTTTGATAGAAGAAAATTAATTCTTTAGTTGTTACCAGTGATCACTGATGATAATTTCTTCCTGTATATTTTGATACATGTGATAAGGACAAGACCCTTAACTGTCCTGTAGTGTCTGGAATGCAGTGGTAACTCAGAGACATTGAAGGTTATTCTGTGAGAAAGTTTAAACAGTACTTAAAAAAACTCTTCCTAAATGAAGTTTTGGAGGAATGTGTGTGTGTGTGTGTGTGTGATTCTCTGCAATACCTCGATCTTTGCTTTAACTTCCCTGGAACCAGTGCAGCTCCTGGTAGTTCTGTGGAGTTTATTGTTGTCACTTTTGAGAGAAAACCTGGGATAAAAAAGCCTTGTTGCATGGTTCTTTTCAAGGAGATAATTTGGTTTGTTGCCAAAATGTATTAGAAAATGACACAGTCTCAACACCATGCTGAGCTCATCAGGGTGATATAGACTGTGTTCCAGAATCAGACACACATATCTGCAAATAAATGCTATTGAAAGCAGAAAAAATGAGGGTAAAAATATTAGATTTAATTTGAAAAATAGTAACAATTCTTCTTCTTGTGTATTCACACTATCCAAGACATAATTTTAAGGTGCTCTATACTAGCATGCAACATTAACACAGGATTCTGACAAAGCACCAAAGATATTTATTGCTCAATTTCAAAAAGATAGTTTAAAACAAGGTAGATATAGCAGCTTCCTTGCTCTGCAAAATTCTAGCTATGATTCTTATACTCTGTTTATTCCCAGGTCTAAAAACTCTTCTGGAAGCCCCTGTATATTCTCTGGTGCAGTGGGATCTCTCCTTAAGCATTGTGTCTCTCTTCTGGGAAAGACACTTGTTTCTCCCAAGAGGCCTCTTGTTCAGGAGCAGTTAGACAGGATTCCCTGGACCAGAATTATTAATATTTTCACCTTCATCTGCTATTCATGGAAATCTTTGGGAAAACTCTTGACTACCTCATGCGAATTAATGGTACATGGACTGTGGTAGTTTGACAACAATGCATGGAGATTTGTAATCCTGTCAGAACTGTAGTGGATCATACATTGAAAAGATGTTTTTTTTGTTTTTTGCAAAAATTGAAGAACTGGAACTACTCAGATATAAAGCTTGCCTTGAATAAATAAAGGTAAATATTGATTATAAATTGAGAAGGTGATTGGAAGATAAAGTAAAAGCTAATCCACTTATTCTCATAGACAAGATCTGTGTACAGTTTGAATGCAACTGTTTAATTCAGCTTCAAATAAGTATGTATGGCCACTTGCACTTTACTAAGATGCTATAGCCCTCTTTTCTGGTCCCTGGCATATTTCATAGTTAAATTCTCACTTGCAACATTGTGCAACTGTAATTTAACCTCTGTGATGCATATGTTGATTTTCAACAGTTAAAGAAGACTCTTCCTCTGCAATTACATTTTCCACAGATAAAACATAAAGCTATCCTGCAAGCTGTGTGCAATAATAAAATTCAATAATTACCTAGATATCTGAAGATGTTGGTGTTTGAAAAAGTCCATATATATCAGATATCCAGCAGTTCCTTGTCTTGGATGTTTCTATTAGAGTCTGTGAACCGGACCGTGAATTTAAAAATCAGCACTACTGGGCAACTGATGAGAGTTAGTGAAAATCCTTTTCTAAACTCTTTGTGGTCATGGTCTCTCCCCAGGTGCTATAACAATTCTGTTCAAAGGTGTTATTTTTGAAGCCTGTATTCCCACAAGATGGCATGTAGTTGCTGAGGGAGCGTTTTCAAGTTTAATCCCACACCATGGAAAGCATTGCCATTCTTACATCTGGCATTCAGAAAAGATTAGGCGGTCTGCTTTTCAAAAATCTTCCAAAAAAGAGGGGAATTACCAAGGGTAGAATTTGCAGGATTAAGGAAAAATGTAAAAAAAAAAAAATTGACAAGGATTAGCAGACTTTATTTTATATTAACATTGGGTCATTCCATGTGTTCACTTGCGTTTGCAAGTGTAAATAAAAATGGTAGGGTTTTCATTTATTCAGATTTGTAGATTTTTAAAGGAATAGAATGTAAGCAACAAATGAGTCTTTGAATTAGAGTTTTGTACCCACAGAATGCATCTGGAGACTGTAAGCCTCATCCAAAGTAATTTTGAGCAGTTACAGAGAAAATAAAACCTTCCAAGAGTTTTTATATTGGCTTTCTTTAGAAAATAAAATTATTAAGAAATGAGAATAGAATGGGGTGCAGTGGGGTATGACATTTACATATATATTTTTTTCTAGAAGCATTTACCAAAGTAGGTTGGTAACAAAAAAGCAGCTAAAATGTTGATTATGTCTCAAGTGGTTTTCAAATTAAATATAGATTACAAACTTGAAATTGTTCACAGTACTTGTTAAGGTAAATACAATAATAAATAATTGAAGATTAATGTCCCCACAGTATTTTTAGAACACTTTCTTTTTTAAAACTAGACAAGATAGTCTTTGTTTTCTTTTTCTAATTTCTAGTAAACATTTTTTCATAGGAACAGGATAAAGTGGAATTATGGGTAGTACTAAATATGGGGTAGTTAAAAAACAAGATTATTACAGTTTAGAGAAAGCAAAAATGTATTAATGTGATTTGCACAGTAGAATCACTTGCTTTGTCATAAAGCATAGTGTTTCCATTGGTATGAAAATTAATAATGTCACTGACATGAATGGCAGTGCCAGCAGACAGTAGAACAGATATTGGGTGCTAGACATTAGTTTCGACCTGTTCTCATGTGGCTGCTTTCATTGGTGTGCTCTGGTGATTCAGGACAGACACCAATAATTTTAGCACCAAAGCTGGAAAGGGGGGAATTCCTGCTGCTCTTAGATGTAGAATACATCACTGCACTGGATCTGGCTGAGCTGGGGTTCATTTTCTCTAATTTTACTCCTCTTATCCAAACTAAGTTCCAATATTAAAGAGTTTTAAAATTATTTTCTTCTCTGATATCTCATTTAGAAATCCACTTTCTACTTGAATCTTCAGAGTGTTTACAGCTTTTGTGAGTCAATATTTTTATTTTATTAGTAAAGGTTTGAATTTTAAGTCCAGAGGAAAACAATTCATAGCTTCTTTCTTGCCTTGAGTAGTTTTTTGTCCACTTTGAGAAAACTTTGTTTTCCTCTTCTGTCTGTAATAGAATTGAAATTGAATTGTCTTTCTTGTTTTGCCCATTGAATAGCCAATGTAAGATAAAAAATCACCTTGTAGATTTTTCTCTTCCTTTGGACCATGTCTCTCTATTGCCTTTCAATGTTGAATTTTTATGAATGAAAACAAATTCCCACACCTTTCTATGACCCCATGTCTTTTTATTTTCTTTCTTTCATATAACTTCAAACATCATCTTCTATGTAGGGCCAAAAATTAACCAACAAAAAAAGAAGTGGCAATAATCTCTAGGTAAAAACAGCAATAAAAATTAGCTATACATGTAATTTTCAAATCCTTTTGACCAAGAATCCATTCAGACATGATCTTGACTCTCAGCAGCACAAGAATTTGGACAAAACCATACCAGCCCCCTGCTGCTTTGTGTTCTGGGAGCCTTTATGGCTGTACTTGCTTGAAGTCTCAATCAAAAACTATCAGTATAAGGAACAATTGGGGTTTGAATCTGAGATACATCTACTCTTGCTTTGAATTCCAGAAATTCTTCATGTAGTATGTTAACCAAGACAGTAGCTGTTGCATTATCTCCTTTATATTAAGTATTACTTCTGGCTTCCAAAAAATTTCCTGTAATACCAAGGAAAGAAAAGATATTAAAACACAAACTCACGTGTATTTTGAACATTATATTTCACTAATTCACTATGCCTTCAAAGTAGAGAAGGAGAAATATTTATCCTGTCCTCTTTTTATTCTTAGTTTACAAGATAACAGTTTTTTATTAAAAAACACAAATTAAATCCTTAGTTTTTTTGAAAATCAAATAAGTGCACAGAGAAAATTTTTACAGTAATAAGCTTCTTGCCTCTACACAAAAATTTTATCTGAAATACAAAGGTCTGATTTTGTCACATTAAAAGGTCTGCTTTTTACATTTTAAGACTATCATCCTGACACAGCAAATGACAGCTTCTATTCAGAGATCTAAAGCTGACTGACCAAATCAGCTGTCTGAACAATTCTATTCACAGGAAAATCATTCCATTACTGCACATGACAACCCTTCAAATAATCAGTCACTATGAGGCCAAACAATCCATAGGTGGAGGCGACGGACAGCAGAAAAACATAATTACTTGGATGAAATGAAAATATAATAATGGCTTTTGAACTAAAAGGACAATTTTTAGTTGAACATATTTGTTTGAAAAAAGTTTTTCTACATTCTTGAGGGACTTGCACAAAAGGAACAAGCGGTAGAGAAGCTACACTAACTAGTGGATTAAGGTCACAAAGAGATATATGCTTTAAGCCTACTCTTAGTCGTATGCATCTAATAAATAGATATATAAAGGATATCTTGTAGCTGAGAGAATGTACATATTATAATAGGATACCTCTCCTGTCAGTTTTTGTTCAATAGCATTGGCAATTAAACAATTTCTGCTTTGCAAATTTCATAAAGTACTTGCTGTAGACAACTGTTAATGGAAATTACATATGAATATATGAAAACCTGAATGACAACTGATACTTGTTTATAACAGTTCTTGACATTTTTTCCTCCCCGATTTCTCTTGCCTGGTTCTGAGGCTATGTTTATATTTCTGAACTGATTTTATAATTAATGTTTGTATGCAAATCAAAATCTGACACATTTGTCTTCCATTTTAGTGAGAGTAATAATGTATCTCAACTGCAGGGTAACTTATTTAATCAAGCTTAGAAGTGAACTTTTTACATATCAGATGTAGGAAGCAACATTTAAGGTACAAAGTAAAAACATGATTAAAAAAAGTATATTCTTCTTCTTCATATTAAATTCTCTTACATCATTTGCTGAATCCCCTCTTAAACTATATAATAATATCAGCAACTCAAATTTTGTTGATTTATCTAAAGAGTCATCCGGGTTAAAGCAGGTTAAACCCTTAATTAAAGGTTAATTTTTGCAGTATCCAGTAAGGGGAATGACCAGGACCTAGAGGTAGTTTTATGCCACTTTTCATATTTTTCAGGCAACAGGGAAATGTTGAATTCCCTTCTGGGTCAAGTACTGTGGAAGAAAGAACAGCCAAGGAATTTCCATGGAGGAAGGAAGAGTCAGGGAGCTTCTGGGGAGCAGAGCCATCACATACCTCTTTTCTTGCACGATGAGTCATTAGGATAATTTGTGTCCTTGCTGTTACTGTTAATTTTTCTAACTTGTTGCTGTTTCCAGTAAATTGTTGTTATCTCAACCCATGATATTTCCCTTTTGTGAGTCCCATCCTCCCTTCCAGCCCACCACTGGGAGAGGGGGATGGGAGAATGGAGAATGAGCATATGGTGCCTGGTTTTGAGTGTTTCAGAGGGAATACTCAGCTGGGGACTACCATTCCTAAATCACGACATAAGTAGAAACACTCAGATTTCATCTTTCTTGCCTAACAGAGCAATTTTCCTCCAAAACAAGTCCAGTAAGGTAAGTTCAGTAATGCATTTCTGAGATGCTTTTCATTCTCACAAAAGAGAACAAGCATTGTCATTACCATGGTCAGGGATGGTGAACAATTTTCCTTCAAAACTATGTTTCTAAGGTCTTTAAAAAAATGAACTGTTTGTGTGAGACAGAATAACAGCACACACACACACACAAATAAAAAACAAAATCCAAAATAACATTTTTTTGTATTTGGAAGACAGTTTCTCGTTGAACTCTTTCAGACTTAATTGCATCCAAAAAGTATTTGCTTTGCATGCTTGAGAAAGCTTATCCAAATCAATTGAGTGTGAAAACAAAAGGGACATACCCAACATGTCAAAGTAAGATATGAATAAATGGCCATCATGTCCCATCTCATTGCAAAACAATATCTTACATTGAATCATCTCTGGAGAAAGTGTGTGAGCACAGGCAGCTGTTATTAAATAAGTAATTCACTGTAAGGTTTTTTTACAGTTTCTGCAGTCCCATGCATGTTAAATGCTAAATGTGTTAAAATGCATTAGCCCCAATGAAGACACATATTCAGAATTAAAATGTCCCTAATTTAATTAAGCTTAATTCACTTTGAAGTCTGAAGTAGACTACATGGAATGAAAGGCATTGAAAATGTGAATAAAAGGATCAATATGTGGCTTTATTTAATTTAATTACTGCACTTTAATAGTTACTTCAGATTAACTTTCTTAAGTGTTTCTGCATTGATAAATTCAATAGGTCTTGAGTTTTTAGATGGGAATTTATCATTAATTATGAAATTATCTCTTCCTTCCTTTGCAAACTAAAGAGCTCATGACATAAGATGTAACTATTCTGAAACCAACACTCAACATAGAGAATAAAAGCACAGAATTTTTTAGATGCCTGCACTTTTTTTTCTCTGAAGCTTTTCCAATCATTGAAAAGTAAACACTAAATTTATTTGACAATTAAAAAGTAATCTGTTAGTAGTTAGAATGTCACAAGTCATTCAAATTTTTATTCTATCATCTTTTAAAATGGGCTGTGTTTCACATGAATAATAAGCAATAGATGTTATTTTATAATGATTTTCTTTCAGCAGATTAGGTTGTTTCTTAGTTTAGGGTGACAATGAATATTTGAATAACTAAATGTAGTGTCAATATTTACACCTGGGGCATAAAAGGGTCTTTTATATAATTTTTTTTTCAAGTACACAAAGAGTTATTGTAACATTTCACATTACTTTACTGGAATAAAATTTATGTTACTGAAGTAGTGTCACATGAGTAGCAGAAGAATCCAGGATCATACTTCTTTTCAGGCTTTTGGTCAACCATGAATTCAAGGAAATACATTTGCCCCTTATTTGAATATATTTGAAAGGCCCCATAATTTAGTTAGGTGACTGAGATGAACCTTGTGTCAAATTATATCATTATATATAATTATATCATTATATATAATTATATTATATTGTAAAATCATTATTTTTAGCATCTGTTTCCCTTATGCCAAGTGTCCATAGCAATGGCTTAATGGAATTCAGGGATGTGTTTGTCAGTTTTTCTTGTAGGATGTCCTTTTCTGCTGTTTACACCATCTTAAAGCTATGAAATCTTGACGTTAAATAGAGCTCCTGAAAGTGTCTCAGAGGATGTTCTTAAAGAAAGGACATTTTCTATTGGTTGGTTTTATAGCATGGAGGCAGCACTTGTTGGGAAATGTAATTGTCAGAGAGATAATAGGCATCACTGTTAAAAGAGGAGGGTATGTCAAATTCATGCTCTGCACATGCATTATCTTCATTAGTATCAATGACCAGGTTAAAATATAAATCAAATCTAAAATATGCTCACTAAATCTGAAGTTGAAAAAAACCTGGGGAAAGCTCCACATGTGGAGAAGAATAGAATTCAAAGCCATCTGGATAGTTTGGGAAGTGGCCTGAAAAACTGGATGAATGTACAAAGTACTTCACACAGGAATAATTAATAGCTCATGTACAGAAACAGGTGCAAAAGCTTGAGCAATACTTATTTAAAAAAAACATCATAAAATTAAGATGTCATAAGAAGGTGAATAGATGGCAGCTAGATTGAAAGAGACACAAAGATTGTATTAGGAAAAAAAACGATATGCAAAAAGGAATTTGAAAAAAAGTTCCTATGAAAGAAAAGAGTATGTAAGCTCTTCCATAGACACAGTCTAGCTTCAGAAAAGCCTTGAAAGTCTCTCTTTGTAGATATCTCATCCTGACCTGACTGTGCATGGGGACCATACATAGCAGAGCAGTGTTTACTGTTGAGTACATTGTTTTTTGGCCTGCTCTGGATTGGTAATGCTTTCCTGAAAACACTACTAAAAATATTTGGGACATTGAAAAAGAAAAAAATTGAATATTCCTTGGAAAATGTCCAATGACCTCAATAAAAAGTATAAGGTCTTGAGAGCATGTAAAGAAAAATTAAATGTGTTACAAGAAAAATGGGACTACAGAGGGGATGAAACAGTCTCCAAGCATGTTAGAAGATGATGCAAAAGGGAAGGGAAAAGTCTATCTTCCCCATCTGACACACCTAGAAACATGAAATAATGGACTTCTGTCATAACAAAACGAAGTCAAATAAAATATTGGGAAAAAAATTATTAATGAAACACTGAAAATGACAGGTGAAGGGGCAGTCACATCTCCATCACTATCATCCTAAGAAAAGGATAGGAAAGCATCTGTGAGTACTGATGATGCTTCATCCAGTATGGGGGAGGGAGTAATGCTGTCTCATTGAAATGGGAGGAAAGAGTAATACAGTCCACTTGCAATTTCTCATGTAATTTACTGGAACTTGCTGACACTTGCTTTGAAGCATACAGAAAAATGTTTAGGTTATTAGGTTTTAAAAAAGAATTTTTGTTTCCTTCAGGAGTGGTATTCAGCATTTTCTTAAATTATTTTACTTTTTTTTTTTTCTTTTTTTGTAAGTTATAGACATTTGGGACATCTTCTCCATGTTTATTTCTTTTAAATCCAGTGAAAATATTGATGTAACATGAAAGGTTTTTTTTCAATGGAGCCTTGCATTATAAAGATAAGGTTTTTTTCTAGGGTCTTTTTTTGAAATTTTTAGATTAATTCAACAGAAAGACACATTATTATTATGATTAAAGTGAAACATTAAGACACCTATTTCAGGAGGAATGATGTTCTCATTTTTCTTACTGTTTCTTCCATCTACATTTAGATTATTTAGATAACACATTGCCAGCTTTATTTACAAAATCCTGAAGCCATTGAAGCAATTTTTCATTTGCAAAGCATCAGTGTTTAGATTTAGTTATGGCTGAAGTATTTGAAAATATTTTACTGTTATTTTCTTGTATTTGGATTGCCTTCTTTGACTCTGTCTTCTTTTAAATTAGTTTATAAAAACAACAGAAGCCGTTTTACACAAATGCCCACTTTGTTAAAATAATTTAAATGTTTATACATCAAGATTTTATTTTCTGGAGGAATTGGGTTTTATGAATAGACAAATAAATTATTTTAAATACTTTTGCCTGAAATAACTTTATTTCATTTTCTGAGTCCTAATTTGAAAGATCATTTACTTTTATTAAAAATATCATTATAGAGGAAATAAAAAACATGTAGAAAATTAACAAATGCAGTTATGTAGAAAATTACCAAATGCATTTATAGATCACCTGAAATGAATATGGTTTCCTGAAAGGTATAAAGCACTGAAGTCTTATCTGGTAGCTCTAAAGAGATTAACTTCTATTTCCTCAGATGTAACCCACAAGGTGCTTATTATATAGGAATCTCTAATGACCTGATGGAGCACTACTTCTCTTGAAATTTCACTTGTTATTTGAGATTACATTGTCATCTATTGAAAAGGTATACTGGATCAGAAGGTTAGAAACACACAGTTATAAGGCACTCCTTCTTACAGAATACTTATACTTTCAGTTTAGTGTTAATGCAGATAAGTTTGAATACCAATCTGAGTCATAGAATCTCTAATATTGTCTATGTCCTTTGTTTTCATCTAACCCAAGATGCTATCTGTCCATGAAAAAGACACTGGGTGTCCAACAGAAACCACAGATGTGATTATATGCCTCATTTTTCATGTTAGTTTTCCAGAAAAGAGCAAACCCAAATGCCAAACAGAGCTCCATAAATATAAATATCTTTCACAGAAATGCATTGTACAAAGCAACTGAAGAATTATTCTCCTAGGTATTTTTATTTATCAATCCATGTATTAATAAGCAGTTTTAGTCACAATGTTCACGAATCCATTCCCAGCCCGTGAAATTTGGATGCTGCTATCAATTCATGCTTTGTGCAGCAATAACTCTCTAAAGTTTTGTGTTCATTGACTTTGAATAGGAATTTTGCAAAATCATTCACTTGTGTGGAAAAATGGCACACGACCTTTTAAACTGTAGCTGTAGCTGCAATGCAGTTGCAGTGGAGCCATAACTCTGTCACTTTCTAAATGGCATTTCCTTTGAGTGCTTGCTTTACGTCCCTCTTCCTCTAAAACATTTTTGTGTTCTGAACTTTCTTAGTGTCATATATAAGCTGAATGTCTGCATCAGTCCTCCTGGTCAGAGGGAAAGGGTTTGAAAAGGCCAGCCAAATTAAGCATTAACCATTTGTTTGTTAACAACAAATGGCTAAAAAAAGTCACGGCCAGAGATTGACTAATTAACTATAGGACTTAAGGAGAACTGGTCTACAGCAGGCTGGTCCGGGTTCATCTGCCAGAGAAGAAGAAGAGCATCTTCAGCCATGGGCTTGCCAAATTTGTGAAGTGGGCTCTATCCATCCCACTCCTACCAGTTTGATGCTACTGCCAGAAAATGATACCCTGAGCCTGGAAAGGGATCACAGGTCAGGAGGACAACATCTGAAGCACAGTAGCAAAAGAATTCTAGCAATCCTATCCAATAAGTCATTTCATTGGGGGCTCAACTTAAAATCCTCTATGCAAACATGTATCATGGGAAAAAAACAAAGTAAAGTTAGAAATGTGTACGTGTCTGTAAGGCTGTGATCTTAGTGGCATCATGGAGACATTGTGGAATGGTTCTTCTAACTGGAGTGTTGGGTTGGAAGGATAGAGGCTCTTTAGGAAGCACAGGCAGGAAGATAAGGAGGCAGTGTTGACATCTCTGTCCATGACAAGCCGGAGTGCATGGAATGCTGCCTGAGGATAGATGAGGAGCTGACCAAGAATTTATGAGTCAGAATTAAGTGGAGGACATGGGCAGGTTACATTACGGTGGGGATCTGCAAGGGGCCACCTGACCAGGCATATTAAGTGTATAAAGCCCTCTATAGAGAGATAGAATCAACCCCACATTCACAAACCCTGATCCTCATAGGGGACTCCAATCAATAAAACATCTATTGGAAGGACAATACAGCAGGGCATAGGAAATCCAGGAGTTTCTTGAAATGCACAGAGGATAAATTCCTTCTCCAGAGACAGAGGAGCCAGCAAGGAGAGGTGCTATGCTGGACCTTTTTCTCACCCACAAGGACATGATGATGAGGAATGTGGAGCTCAAAGGCAGCTGACCATGGAATGGTGGCATTCAAGATTCTTAGGACTAGGAGGAAGTGCACAGCAAGCTTTAAGGAAAAGCTTATGGTGCCTTATTGATCGGATGCTCTTCAGCCTCACTGGCAGGACTATTTGTATTGCCAGGTGTTATTGATGCCGACTTTGGTGGGGAGATACAAATTATGGCCTATACCTTATTTCCACCACTCACCACTTAAAATCCCAAAAGGACAGCGGATTGCTCAGCTGGTCCCCCTCCCGCAAATAACTAAGGGAATAATTCCACAACAGGATTCGCCTGGGGGGAACCAGGGATTTGGGTTATCTGGACTAATATTACTCACCATGGACTTAAGGGAGCTACCAAAAACACAAATTACAATCACATATGCTGGAGAGGAAAAGGTCGTGCAAGGACTGTTGGATACAGGAGCAGATACCAGTATTGTATCACCTCAATCCTGGCTGAAGCATTGGCCTCTTTTTGCCACAGCAGATACAGTCACTGGTGTGGGAGGCTTTACCTTGGCAAAGAAAACACCTTAGGGACGCTCTGGGTGACTGCTAAATGGGTCAAGCCTTGCGTATCTGGGACGAAGAATGGTGGAGAAACATAGTCGGTGACAATGAGAGACGGCTACAACAAAAGTTTTTGCTTGTGCTTTGTAAGGATCTTCAATATCTCTCTCAGTTCAGCAGAGAGGCAAGACGTGCATTGAGCAACCCACCAAACAATTGGGTGGACTGGATAGTGGATGTTGATTTTGACGATTGTGAACTGTTATCAAAAGTTGCTTGTTGTGCTTGTAATCAACACTTGGGCTCTGCTTGGGTAGCAATACATTGTGGGGGGGTGTAATCAAAGATTTTGGTTAGATCAGCTAACTTTAGGACAACTTTGGTGCAGATCGTGTAGTGCTGATAATAAAGATAATAAGGCTGAATTGGGTAACTGCATTGCAAAGCTATACTGGTTTGCCAGGAAGGCAGGGACTAAGCTTGTATGAGAGTGTGGAACAACTTGCAATAGCATTTGTGAGGTGGCATTTGCAACGTTGGAGAAAAAGAATAGATGCTATGAGAAATTCTCATAGAATAGCTGCTCGGTGCAGGGATAAGGTGCCATTAACTCAAACCTCAGTATTGGGACCTCTCAGAGATGATCCGGATATAGAGTTAGACAACTGTTTGGAAAGGTTACACAGATTGAAAATAGGAAAGTTCAGGACAGTAAAACTCAAAGGGAAAAGGAGGAGGCGCCAGTAAAAAGATCAAGCTTGTCAGTAACTCTTTTACCGGCAATGGCAGCAAGTAGGGCTTTGTTTTGTTTTTGCTGCTATGCTTTACTGGGATAGCACGTAGCTAGCTAACTGCAAAGATAAGCAAGACAAACTACAGGAATGTCAACTAGGGAGGAGCTGACCTTTAGGAGATAACCAATAATGAGCTTGGCTTTTGCAATATGTATGAGGCTATTATAGAATGTATTTAATCAGAACTATATGGCTGAATAAATGAGTCTCGCTGATGAACCATCTGGTGTCGGCGTCTCCCTTCTCTGACACAAGCTCACTCCCTGTACTTCAGGAGGGAAGTGGCCTTTTCCTCTTTGGGGTCTGTTTGGTAGAGTACAATGGACTAAAGCTCTGCAAGGAAGAGGGGTCTAAGGAATCTGGTTACTATTCGAGGATCACCTTCACCAAGCTCAGGAGTGATGAATTCTAGCAAACAGGAAGAAAGGTAAAAAGACTGGGAGGCCTGCATGGATTAACAAGGAGCTCCTGCAAAATATAGACACTAAAAGGAAGCCTACAGTGGAAGGAAGGGCAGGTAGCCTGGGGGGAATACAGACAGGTAGTGTGAGTCACCAAGGATCAGTTAGGAAAGCAAAAGTCCTGATAGAACCAAACCTGTCCATCCAGGTCAAGAACAAAAGGATAAGCTTCTATAGTTGAGCTGGTGATAAAAGGAAAACTGGGGAAAATATAGGCCCTCTTTGAAAGAAAACATAAGATCTGGTGGCCTGGGACATAGGCAAGGCTGAGGTACTCAATGACATTTTTGCCTCAGTCTTCACCAGTAAGTTCTCTAGCCACACTACCCAAATCACAGAGAGCAAAGGAAGGATTGGAAGAATGAAAAACTACACGTTGCAGAAGATCATGTTCTTTGCTGTCTAAGGAACTCAAAGCTGCACAAGTCCATTGCACCTGCTGAGGTGCACCCACAGGGGCAATGAGATGTACCTCATGGTCCTGAGGGAACAAGCTGAGGAAGTGGTTAAACCGGTCACCTTGACATTTGAAAAGTTGTGGCGGTCCACAGTGAAGGACTTTAATCCCCGTTGTCTTGTGCTCTGCCACTGAGGAGGTGTACAAAAGAAATTGTAAGGCACCGTAGCTGATTGGGCACAGGGGACCCAAACTTACCAAAAGGGATATTCCACACCACAGAATGCCATAATGAACACTTTTCTGTCCAGTAGTCTATTTTCATTTAAAAATGGGAGATGCTTTTTTTTAGTTTCCTCCGTGTTCTTCCAGTGTTATTATAATCAGCAGTCCTGAATACTATGGGAAATGTATGGATAGGCAGACATGGTTTGATAAATAGCACATACAGGAGCACAGCCCCTCTAGCCCCTTTACAGACAGGAAATATCAGTTAAAGCAAAGGGAATTAAATTAATAAGTGCATCAGAATTTTAAGACAGCGTGAAATATATTACAGCATACTGCACAGTGCATGCATTGCTACAGGAAAGAATATCATTATGATTTCTGTCTTAGTCTGCAGAAGTCATACAATTCAGTATGTTTTACTTGAATACAGACCATTCCAAGAGAATTGGAATGAAAACTTATCATGCTATAACACAGAAATCTGTATTAATACTTTAGTTTTAAAGTTTTGGAGGGAATATTTTATCTCACTTTATTCTATACCTTCAGTGAACTTCTATGCAATGACCACAGGAGGCTTTGGAGAGCCTAAAATACCTTTTTCTGTATAAATGCTATTGTTTGATGCATGTAAGTGAAATTTTTGGAGGTCTGGAAGGAAATTCTTTTATGAATTATTCGAAAGCTGAGCTGACTCTCCTTTTTCTGTAGGAAAGCTGTACTATACCAAGCAAGAGATAATATATTGCTGGCTCAGAACAGAAACTTTGGTGTCTTAGGAACACGTTTTTTTTCTGCTGGGTTGGTTGTTTGGTTGGTTGATTGAGTTTTAAATGCACAAAGGAAGACAATAAATTCTCTTTTTGATTTAACCTGCTCTGGTAGTTGATTTGCTGTCCCCTGAACTGCACAAAATCACTCAAGTTCTCAGCATATCTCAATGCTAGGTGATGTGTTAATGCAAAGAAAGGGTTTCTGAGCAGCCTTCCACCATATTTATACAATTAAATGTTTATTCCATTTATATGTAGATTGCTGGCATGGTCATATTTTATCACACAGATTTAAACCTCAACAAAAACATAACAAAAATGAAACACTGAACAATTTAGGAGATTTTCCACTGTGTGACTATAAAGGCAGGTAAGCAAATCTGTGCTTCCACATACAGATTCAAATAACGCATCCCAGGACAGATGTGGCCTGAAACTTACAGAAATAAATTAACATTTCTCTGTCACTGAAACAGTTGTCACTTTTCAACATACTGGGCTTATTAATGTAGGTATAATACCTTCATCTAATGTATGCTCTGGTGGCATGGCATTAATTTCCCAGCTTAGTTTTAAACTTTTCAAGGTGTATTTTTTTTGTTTTGAGTAAAAATTTAGCCCAGCAATAGGTAAATGTTATCTTTTTTGCATAAGGCATTAAGTTAAAGATACAGGAGTATTCAGGTTACAGAAAAGGGGTATTTACAGGAAAAGAATTATAATAATGAAAAATTATTTTTAGATTTTGTTGTGGGTTTAGCCATATTTATGAATGTCTATGATATGAGAAAATTAATCTACTTTAGTTCTTTCTTGGTTCATTTTTTTTTTATTCCTCAAGAGCATTTAAAAAAATAATCCCATTTTCCTTTAAGAATTTTCCTTAAAATCCTGTTTTCATTAGTGGTATTGTTAGCTCTGATTTTTTTTTTTTTTTTTGATTAGGTTTCTACAGGAGTTTAGGTGATTTTTGTTTATTCAAAATTTAATGAGAATACTAACACCATTGACAATTTTAATTGTTAAGCTTGAAAGGGCAAACATGATTTACATTAATTTTACCCTCCTCATAACAAACTAGCATCTCAGCCTTGTGGCTATGCTTTCAGACATCTTTGCATTTCCATTTGACAGCAGAAGGCTGTTAGTCACTCTCTTGTGTGAAATTTGTTTCTTATTTTCTGACATTATAAGAGGGTCTTATAATTTGAAGACTAATCAGCCTTAACTACAGATTTCATACTTTGCACAGCTCGAAGCTTTAATTAAATGGCTTGCTAAAAAATACCGCGCATAGCTGAGATTTTTTTTATTCCTCCTTTGTGTTGGTTCTGTGTTTAGGCCAATTACTACTGGTGCATTGGTCAAGAATTTTGCATATTAAAAAAACATTTGATAAAGATTACAAGATTCCTGTTAAGACAAATTCACGTAGATGATGCAAGATAGCTTAAGTGGCAATTAACTTTTTTCCAACTATCTTCATTTCTCACAGCATTCATGTACATTCTAGCAGAAAAGAAGTACCATAGACAGTGTTGGTTTCTGCACAACTAACCCATTGAGAATTTGCTACTATTGTTTTCAAAAAAAAAAAAAAAAAAGCAAAAATATTTAGAAAAAAAATGAACTCACACTATAGGTATGATTTTAATAATAAGCATTAGAATGATGATAGTAGAGGCAACTTGTGGGTGGAGATAAACAGAGATGCCTAATAAGGGAAAGGAGAAGGGTTAGAGCCTTAACTCAAGATGGAACAAACAAGTTAGGAACTGTAAGGAAGCTGGAAATAATATGGTGCATGTGTGATAGAATAGCTGGTAGTACGGAGAGAAACAGTGTATCTTATACCCTTGTTCTGATATGTGCATTTTTGATCCTATATTTTGAAGGAGCTTTTAGATGGGCCAGATAAAAAATGTTCTTGCAGATCTAATATTTTTTTTTGTACAAATTTCTTTTTCCAGAGAACGTGGAATGTCTCTGATTCTGCAACTATGTCTGAGCCTGTTTTCCCTTTTAGTGATACAGTCTGGGAATTCAGCATCTCTGATTCCTCCCTCTTCCAAGGACATATCATCACTATCATCTTACTGACCTATTCTCGGGAAGAAGATTTCAGGTATGGAGTAAATACGACTTTCCTTAGATGTTATAAGTTTCCGAGCACTTATGGTTACTGTTATCACTTCCTAAGCAGCAGATGTGACTAGAAATCCTTTTCTTTTACTCCTTGCACAGGTAGCTCTGTCAAAAGCCATAAAACCTGAGGAAATTACTAAGAATGAAGTAGACTCTATTAAATTTGGCAATTAAACATGAGTAACTGAGGAAAGGCATGGCGCAAAAGAGGAAAAAGGGATTGAAGTCAGCGGCTAGTCTTTCATATTTGCATCTGTGCTAGGGGAGGATATACTGACCGAATAACTCAATGATTGCTTTATGATCTTCATAGCAGCCTAGTAATCTAAATAATGGACTGTAGCACTTAATCAATATAATCTGCAATTCTGCAATGTAGTCTAGACTGCCAAGGCAACTGACACATCAAGGTTCTTGGGGTTTGGTTTGTTGGGTTTCTTTGTTTTGAATATTAATGAAAGAAATCCAATCTTTCCCATATGGTAAATAAGTAATTAAAATAGAATGATACTTACTTTGATGAGTGACTTTCATAAGTACATATTCAACAAAAACAAGGATGTTTTCTGTAAATTCCTACCACAGCTAAACATGATATTATTATGTGGGAAAAATGAAGATTAAGGGGCTTTAATAGTATACAATTTTATTTGCTATTTCTTTTTATTTGCCACTCATTTTCTTAAATAAGTATTTCAGCCTCTGTACCATTCTCATATCTGACCATTTCTACCATTTATATTTATGTACTTATTTCACATAAATAAAGATTGCATTTAAGTCTCTTGATCTTTTCTTAACTCCTTCTCAATGCAAATCCTTATTTGCTTATTATCCCTTAATATTTTATCTTCAGACACTCTCATGACTCTGTCTTGAATTACAGAATCTTACTGGTGTCTCATTTTGGTGATTTATATAATCTTCCAGCTGCCCCTTTGTACTTTTGGTCCTGTGTCCTGGTTTCTGTGTTGCTCATGTGTTTTCACAGATTTTTCTAACCTCAGATTCTCTCTTGTTAGTGCTCCTTTCAGACTCTTTCTCATCTACCCTTTCACCTTTCCTATTGCCTTAATTTTGTAGTTTTGCTTTATTATTTTTCTTAGATACTGTCCCAAATTTTAGTCACAGTCTTCATAGAAATTATGCATTTAGTAATCAGTGTTTAAAGTTTCATCAGACTAAAAAAATCTTTTTGAGAATGTTGCAAGATTTCACTCTCCACTTTTCATTGTAATTTGCAGCCAATGGCAAATTTCCTAAGGGGGACTATTTTATGATGCATGGCTTGTATGTTTATGCCTTGTCTGCCTATGTCTTGCCAAGTGCACATCACTGATTTCATGAAAGGGTAAAATCATAGAATTGTAGAATCATTAGGTTTAGGTGATATGCTAAGTGCCATGTACAGTCATTTCTTGAACTTCCCAGGAATGATGACTCCACCACCTCCCTGGACAATCTATTCCAGTGCTGAACCACCCCTTTCAGTGAAGCTGATGTCCAACCTGAACCTCCCTTGGTGCAACTTGAGGCTGTGCTCTCTTGCCCTGTTGCTTGCTGTCCGGGAGAAGATGCTGAAACTCAGCTGGCTACAACTTCCTTTCAGGTAATTGTAGAGAGATAAAGTACCCCCTGAGCCTTGGGTTTTCTCCAAACTACATAAACCCAGCTCCCTCAGCTGCTCTTCATAGGACTTACTGTCACCAAAAACCACTAAAATCTAGGGCTAAACCAAGGTTCTTTTGCTCTGGAAAGGTGAAAAGGAGAAAAGTCCAACCAAATATTCTTAAGAAGTAAAAATACACAAAATTTTACTGGCAAATTGTAGAAAATTAAGAAACTTTTGTAAAAGAATAAATATTGCATAGCATCACTTATTACAGCATAGAGTGAGCCCATTGAACATAGAAAATCTTATAACCTAGTCTGTGGTAATGTTCTGTGAGAAGAGAGAAGAAAAAGAAAGGGACAAGACCAGAAAGAAGGGAAAGCTATAGAAAAACAGATACATAGCTATCAACTCTTGTTTTAGGAGCAACGTAAGATTCCAAGATGAAGGCAGGGTTAAAGGACAACATGCTCACCTTGTGGTAACTCTTCTTAAACCTTTTTGGCTCATCCTGCGCCTTCCTCCCAGGAGGGACTTCCAGTCTCTTGTACACTCAGGCACTGGGCTGTGCAAATCTGGGGCTGCTCCACTGTGCCATGATTGACAGATGCTGTGGGGATGGGGGGTTTCGGAGGCAGGGTACCACTTCATCACTTCAACCTCTGCTACACATTCCAAGACCCCAAGTTGTCTTGAAATACATCATCTGAAGCTTTTTATCTTCAGATAATACAGTCTCTGAAGCTTATTCTCTAGACTCTTCTCCAGCTCTGTTGTGCTTCTCTGGTCATGCTCCAGCACCTCAAGGTCTGTCTTGTTGTGAGGGACCCAGAACTGGACACAGGATTTGAGGTGCAGCCCCACCTGTGCTAAGTACAGGGGGACAATCATTGCCCTGGTCCTGCTGGCCACACTACTGCTGATACAGGCCAGGGTGCCTTTGGCCTTCTTGGCCACTTGGGCACATGCTGAATCATGTTCAGTTGGCTGTCAACCAGCAGCCCCAGGTCCTTTTCCACCAGCCACTTTCCAGTCAGTCTTCCCCCAGCCTGTAGTGTTAAAAGAATTGTTGTGACCCAAATCCAGGACCCAGCACTTCACCTTATTTTACCTCATACAGCTGGCCTTGGCCAATTGATCCAGGCTGTCCAGATCCCTCTGCAAAGTCTTCCTGCTCTCAACCAGATCATCACTCCTGCCCAGCTTATGTCATCTTTTAACTTATTGAGGGTGCACTTGATGTCCTCATCCAGAACATTGATAAAGATATTTAACAGGACTCACATCAAGGCTGAGCTCTGGGGAGCTCTACTGATGCCCAGCCACAACTGCATGGAAATACATTCACCACCACTCTCTGCCAAGCAATCCAGCAAGTTTTTAACCCAGCCAAGGTAAACACAGAATAAAAAGGAAGACACTAGAAGAATCTTTCAAGTAAAAGTGTCTTTACAGGGCAGTTTAAAAATCTAAATGAAAGAGAATATGGAGAACAGTACAGCAGCTTTTGTGGTTGCAAAATATCTTATTTAAAAAAAAAATATGGAATAGTATATTGACCCACCAAAATCTGCAGAAAAGCTCTGTATGACTGGATTCACATGTGTGTAAAAATCAAGCAAAAAATAATAATTTTATATGGTTCATGTGTCGAACTTACAATGGAGACACATGTTACAATCATTTATAGTACTTTTCTTTAAAGGATTTGCTGTGCTTTCTGTTATTAAAACGTTTTTTAACCTAGGATTCTGGATTTAATGTCTATATATGTCTTGTTATCAATATATGTTACTTGGTACAGGGAATAATTTTCTTAAGCTGTGTCAAGTTGTTCTGATGAATGGTTGGCATCTTGGTAACTTGTATGTGTTCTTAAAGATAACACTTTGATTTATCACTAACTAAAGTGGGCATATGCACACACACTGGAGAAAATTAATTTCTTTTTGACAAGGACATGTAGAACAAATTAAAACATAAGAAAAGCAGGCATATTTTGAAATATATCTGTAACTATTGTTCAAGAAATATAATCGTAATCAGTACTTCTAAACCAATTAAAAACAAATGATGTAGTTACACATCTGATACACAGACTATGGATATATTTTTCTGTATCAATTGACTATGACTTTAGTAGCAGCTCAATAAATATTCTCTTTTGACTGGTGAAACTGTAGCCAGTGCTGCAGAAAAGATTTGAACACAAGTAAATTATTTTGTTTTAATAGGGTTGTGCCTGTCTAATGAAAAACGCTTCACCATTAATACAGATAGCTTCACTTTCAGCTTTGTTTGGTGATTAGAATCTGTAGCTCTAATTGGTTGTGCAGGACAGTTATCCTCCATTAACATTAACCAGCACATTCCTCTCATATCCAGCACAAAAGAAAACTACAAGAGCTGCTGCTTCTTATCATCCTGCCTACTGACTCTAAATTGGAATGGGTTGTATTATTTAATAAGTTGCACAAAGAAGTCAACAGTCCTCTTTCTCAAAGCCTGGTATATCTTCCATAAAGCTTTAGATAATTTGGTTTATCATTTCTGCTTGGATTCTCCATATGCTGAAATTTTATTTTGAATTTAATTCCTAAGCAGCAGATATACTCTAGATTAAAATGAGGAGAAAAGTAGAGAATTGTAGCCATCTAAAGTACTAAACAATGAATATGTTTAATTTGGTTTTTTCTCCAACTGGTCAACATTCTACATTATTACAACAACTGTATACAACTGTAGCATTCTGTATCCAGTCATTGAGAAAAAAAAAGCAGAAGATTTTTTTGCCCCCTTTTGTTTTGCATTTGAATGCAAAACCACTGCAATTACAGAAACAGATGTTTAGTTTTTTTCAGTTAAAAAGAAAAACATCATGCTCTAAAAGATCATTTTGGGGGGAAAACAATAACAAAAACAAGTGTTGTCAATTCAGTCCATTCAACTTCTAGAGTAAGTTTTTGGAATTCTCATCAATCTTTCATATTCAAAACCTTTTTTAAAAAACACTGTTTGCACCAACACAAACACAAGAATTTATCATTAGAATTAAAATCTTTTGTGTATAAAAAAGAATTATTATTAGTTTGGTAACAGTGATAACATTTCACGGTCAAATTATGTGAAGTTAAAAACAGATGTACATGAAGTTTCTAGTGAATTTTCTTTCTCTCTTGTCAACCTCATTTCACTTAGGTGTGAGCCATCAGTTTTGGGGGCTTTCTCATCATCCTACATTCTTTATGAGCAGAGTATGGTGATGCTGTTAGTGATTTCTCCTCACTGTAGGACATTTTGGCACTGAGGGCATTTGCCCTCATTGGAGGGCATTTTTATTTTTGCTATCACAAGATGTCTTGGTCTTTCTTCATTGGTGTGTAAGTCCACATTATATTCAAATATACCATCTGTGATGTGTTTTTTTTTTATGGAGACTGGTGCTGCAAGTCTCCCAAGGGTGCCTTCCTTTTACCATTGATTAGCTCCTGGTGAATTGTTTAAAACCCTGTAGACACTTTGTGCCTGTAAATTCAGATCCCCTGCTGTAATCTCATGCTGGTTTTCTTCTGTATTACATTTTATCAACATCGTAGATATCTGTTCTTCTCCGAATAGCTGCTGACAAAAAAATAGGCCTGACATCACACAACAGTACAAATCTAAATAAAATCTAAACAAAAATAACAGTGAGGTGTTTATTAGATAACTGCTAGGGCACCCTAGAAAAAATCTTCTGATATAAACAGAAAAGTGTGGGCAAAACTAGAAGAGTCCCAAGTCCTTTCTGTTAGCCTTTCACATTTCCTGCCTCCTGTTACAAGCAATGTCAAAAAACGCTGACAAAACAAAACAGAACAATAAAACATGCTACCTAACAAAACCCCCACAGACTTGGGCTATTTTTTTAATTCGTTGTCTACTTCAGGGCATTGTAAGCTGTACATTTGCTTCTTCTCTTCAAATTTAGCAAGTACTGTCTAAACATCAAATTGATCATATTTGTCACCAGGATGAGTGGATGAGTGTTTCACCACTTTGCAGAAGCTGTGATGTGTACCTGACTTCAGTGTCAGTGTAAGCTCACATGTGGGTGAGGGGGGAGAATGGGTACAATTTCCCTTTACTTTAGCTGGGCTTTCAACTCCCGCAGTTTTTAATCTAAGTTTTCATTGTAGGGTCTGGATTAGTAGACAGTAAGAGGGGTAAAAGATGTTTTAGATTATTGGCCACAGAGGGCAGTGGTCAATAGGTGATGCTGGCGACACATAGAGTACAAAAATGACATATCCAGTTTAACAGTGTTATCAGGGACTTGGAGGAGGTTATGGACAGCACAGTTACTAAGTAGGTGAAAAATGAAAAGTTCTGCCTGTATGGAGCACCAGTGCCACAGCACAGGCTCATGCCTACTTGTCTGGGAGCTGCTCTGCTGGAAGGGACCTGGAGGCCTTGACCAGCAGAAAGTGAATATGAGCCAGCAGTGTGCCCTGGCTGCAGAAATGGACAACAAATTGCATCCTAGACAGTATTCACAGAGGTACAGCCAGGACACCGAGAACTTTTTCGTTCTACATGGCCCCTGTGAGATACCATCTAGGTGCTGCATCCAGTCTTCCTGTCCCCATCCCTGTCCCTCCCAGGAAAGCCACTGACAAACTGAATCAGGCTTGGCAGAGAGACCTTAAACTGGTCAGAGATGGAGAAATTTCCCTGGGAGAAGAGGCTGAGGCACTGGGACTTGCTCATTCTGAAGAAGAGGTAGCACCAAGATGAACCTAACAGCAGCTTCTCACAGCTGTAAGGAGTTCATCAGAGACAAAGTCAGGCTCTTTACTGTGGTATGTCACCGACATGTTTTATGAAAAATCCTTTCCTTAGGATTTTTACCCTCCTGAGAAACTGAAAGGCTTTAGGAACAAACTGTAAACAATTCTTATCTGCTGCTGTGGAATGCAACAGGGGGAATCTGTGATTGGCCTTGTCAGGCTGTTTGTAATTAAGAGCCAATCACAGTTCACCTGTCCGGCTGGTCTCAGTCTGGGAGAAGACCTTTATTATTCATTCCTTTTCTATTCTTAGCTTAGCCTGCTAGTGAAATCCTTTCCTCTATTCTTTTAGTATAGTTTTAATATATTATCTATCTTAGAATAATAAATCAAGCTTCTGATACATGGAGTCAACTTTCTTGTCTCTTCCCTCATCCTGGGACCCTTGTGAGCAAGACCACCATCAAGTGGTACTTGATGGGAGAATGATAAGCAGTAGGCACTAGAAGAAACAGGTAAATCTTAGACTGGATGAAAAAGAAAACCTTTTCCTCTTGAGGATATCAAGCAGCAAAGCAAGTTTTCCAGAGATTTTGTATTTGAGACTCTGTCCTTGGAGGTGTCAATATGAAGCTGGATAAGTGCTGAGCAACGTGTTCTGACCTCAGACCTGATGATGCTATGAGAAGGTGGTTGGACAAGACACCTCCTGAAGTTATTTCCAATCTGAAATTTCCTGTGATTTCTGTATCTACTGCCTTAAAGAACAGAACTAGAACAGTATTTACAGAAAATATTGTTATTAAACCATTTTTGGCTATATTTTTAGCCAAAATCAAAGTTATATCTTCAAAATTTGCATATAGAAAGATATCTGTTGGTATAAATATATTAGCTCCATGGAATTCTAGCAATGGTCTGCAAAATATGTGGTTTAAGATGTGAATAAGACTTTTATATTCTTTTCAATCACTATAGAATGAAGTAATTAAAATCCATGTAAAATACCTGAGAGTAAAGTTCAATGAATATTCATAGTTTGATAATAAAGTCATTACATCTACTAGTTGTCAAAAGTGTTTTGCACATAATAGCATTTTGTAGTTTTTGGTAATATGGAATTTTATCCTATTTTTGTGCATGTATTTGAGCTTTTGCACTATTTTTTGGGTACTGTTGCAAATAAAAACATTCTTTCTTCATGAACTGTTCAGGAGAAAGAGCAGGCGATTTTTATATGCAGATTTCAGCTTTTCCCAGTTTGCTGGATTTACAGAACTAGAATTAAATATACACAACTACTATTAAGATCTGTACCTGGAGAGCTATTAAAGGCTAGGTATTCATTTGCCTGTGTGCCATTGTAGTGGAATCAGCTGTGCAATAATAATCAGATTACTACTGATACAGCTGTTGGGAGGAAAGGGTTAAAACTGACAGATTTGGTGAGAAGGTAATAGTTTCATTCAAAGGGGCCTTGCAGCTGGAAGGGCTAAGAATACCAGTGTGAGAAAACATGTGTTATGCTTATTGCTGATTATCCTCTGTCTGTCTTGAGAAGTAGAATTTCTGCAGAGATAACATAAATGTTATCAGATGCTTGAGAGGCATTTTCACAGAAAGGCTTGAGCCTCCTGCTGGGAGAGAAAGCTCAAAAGCCCAGAGCTTGTAAAAAGCATAGAAGCCTTTTGATGCAAGCAGTGAGTCCCCCCCACCTCTGCTCAAGGCTAGGATGAAATAAGCCCAAGGGAGCCTCTGTCCCCAAGTGTCTCTTTTGTCCAGCACTGTTAGCAAGGTAATAAAACAGATCTGCTCTCTGCTTTTCTGCTGTGGCTTGATGGTCACCCTGGTTACCTGCATGTGTTGATTCACACGATAATCAAACAATCAGCTGTATGGGAGAAAGGACCTGGTATTAGACACTCTCATAGCAGCCTGCCTAAATTCATAAATACATGTATGTTGACTATAGTTTCATAAATACATTTGAATATTCTGCAATATTGAAAAAAGACATTTTGAAGTTATCAGCCTTCAGTAGCCCTCAGTAAGTGATGATATTCATGATCTTTTGAGTTGAAAGTTATTGATGGTCAAGAAAATGTTGTATTGAATGATTGTGTTTAATAGTTCATTTCTGGCAGATAAAAAAGCCAAGCACATTAGGCTGAGGTGAAACTCTTGAAATACTTTGCTTGTGGATAGGGTTTGTGTTTATGGACAACTCAGTATTGTAAAGTCTATATCCAATATTCCTAGTATAATGTCCATTATATATCTATGCAGAATTCTTATTCAGCCTATATTTAGTCCATCACAAATGCAGGCAGATAGTTCTTCCTTTCACAATTGTGGGCTGCAGGACTATGTTAAGTGCATGGGTCCCCAGACTAAATTAGGAATATGTCTGATCATAATAGTGCAAAGTTTGATTTTTTCTGTGGCTGTGAACCACGCTGTAAACCTGCCAGTGGAAAAAGAGCAAGTATGCACCCTGAGCTTCTTGTTCGGTGCCAAGATTTGATCACAGCTACTGGATGTTACTTCAAAATTTGCAGAAATCCTGCTGTTGAGTAGCAGAATTAACACTAACCATCCTCATGTTGAAGTTCCTTCTATCTTTAGGTACATAACTCATTTGCCCAGAACATTTGTATGTGTTTCCCTCCCAGGAGCTATGGAGTACATCATTATATTAGGAGGGGTTGGCAGCATAGTTAAATGGAAAATAATACTGGAGATAGACACAATATCAGTCTTTTGTATTAGGGGTGACATTTACAGTTAAACCTCAGAATAAACAAACAAAATACTTTGCAATACAAAACAGTCTGGAAGCCATTGTGTTAGCGTTTATTTCTGATTATACAGGTACTGTGAGACATTGCTAAATTCCTAGCTTTAGTTACTAAGGGTACATCTGGTTTGGTGTAAGAAGTCACACCTTTGGTTTAAACATAGTAGTTATTCAAAGAGAAGCAGATAGAAGAAAAGAAAATCTGATACACTGATTGGTTTATCAAATCTAAACTTCAAACTAGAGGTAATTGAAGATTTTGATCATTATTCATGAAGTTTATTGTCCAGTCGTGAAGGGAAAATCTTCAATTATGATACTAGTTTTAGCTCTTGATTTCATAAATAGGTTAATTTTCCCAAAACTCTCTGCAGCCTACACATAGATACCACTTTCGGCTCTCCTGTAATGGAATGAAAATGATATTCCAAGAGAAAGCAACTCATCCTGTCTTGTAATGAGGCCTCTGTGGCATGATGCACTTATTTCCCTGAATTAAATTTCATGTCCCTGCTATTTTCTTAGCAAAAATCCTGAACAAATTTTTTTAACATATCCAGTAGTACAGGTATTCCCAAACTGGTCCTCTAAATTCACCGTTTGTTCCTGCCTAGTGGCTGTTTAGCCCCAGCTTGCTATACTAAAGGAGTGCAAACAGGAGTAGTAATGTACTCTGAAAGAGCTCATCTTTGGCTTTCATGGTGGGAAATGTAACCTTTAAGTTCTAATAATGCCTCTGGGGTTTTCTTCCTGAGATAAGCCTGAAAGAGTAAACAGGTATAAAACAATCACTGGACTTGAAGTGATTCATGAACAAGAGCTGAAGACTCAGTGCAGAGGTAAAACACATGCACATTTACTTACAGACAGAGTATCAGTTACTTTTGACAGCTATGCTTGAAAAATCACCCCACCAAACTGACTGCAGGTACTCAAGGCAGACACTTACACTGGGGGGCAGGGCTAGCAGGGTAATGTCTCTTAAAGAAGTGACAAAAAATTATTAATTCTGAGGTTAAATCGAGGTATGCTTTGCCCACTGAACAGGACTCATGATACAGTGCTCACTACTTCAAATCTGCTGTTGCCAAGGAAAAGCATGTTGACCAAAAGCAGGGCTGACCAAGTGTATTTCAGTGGATCCATTTCCTAGCATTACTTTTCTGGTGTCTGTGTGATAAAGTATGCAAAATGATGCAGCTTGAAAGAAACTAATGAGCACACACACGAACTGAATTACAAAGCAAATTTCAGGAAATAACTTCTTTCAAACACAGGCAGAATTGGGTAATCAGTCACAGATGACAAAGGCAATATTGCTTTTCACAGTATGTACTGCATTGCAGCACATAATTAACACCTAACATTACAGAGCTCTGGAGGCAATTTTGCTACAGTCAGAGGAAAAGAAAAAATTGGTGATTTCAGACCTGGTTTGTGAACCTGAAATCTAATAGTATTTTTTCAGTGCAATAGGAAAAAAAAAGGAAAGTGAATGCCTAGTTCCTTGGTGCCAGCTTCCTCTTTTTGTGAGCTTTCTTAAAGTCATGAAACTGTAATCCCTTCCAATTCCCATTCTAATCTTAGAAGTTTCTATACACATTTCATATGTAATCTGTCTTTCCCTGGGCCATTTATATCACAATCTATAATTTAAGAAAAAAACCCTTCATTTTCTATTCATTTGGACTCTGAAATTTGCCCATTTATTTACCAATTTGATTCCTGGATCAGTTATGAGATGTCCCTTGGAAGGCTCCTAATTTTAATAGCTAAATTTTTGTGAGGGGTTTTCCATCCTACTTAAAAGAGAAATTCAGAACTTCAGAGAAAATGGAATGTCTGACTATCAGTCAAACTGCAACCTAGTGAGTAAGGGGTGAATTTCTCTAGTGTATTATTTCTTTAAATTTTTAATAGAAACTTACATAAATATGTGCCAAATGAGGTTGATCCTAAGCTGTGATGGTCTAAGTGATCAAATAATTCAGACTGTTGATGAGGTTCTTTTTGAGATATGGCAATATCTTAAACTTGCAAAAGCATCTATTAGTTGAAAAATGGAAAGGTATGATTTCTTTCTTGAAGCAAAAGCATGTCAACAGTGAGGTCTACTGTAAAATTTAATGACAATACTTGCTTGCATTTATACACCAAAACCTCATTCTGAGTCATGAAGGCTTACAGAGAGACTCAAATTTTTGTACACTTCTTACATTTTCAAAGATACTGAAGAGAACAGAATTCATGTCTTTTGTTTTTATTTAAGGTAATTTCCAAAACATTTCTAAAGAAGTTATGTTGTCAAAAATTCTGTATAGTATTTTAAATGTTTAAGATAATAATTTGAATATTTTTATTAGTAAGTTTTTTAAGACGAACCCTCAGAATTCCACAGCATTTACATTTTCACATACTAGAAATTTACCTAGATCTGTCTACTCTTGTATTTTGTTTGAGTTATTTCAAGTTCTTAGAATTTTAGGTGTTCAGATGGTCATCTTTGGGACTCATTCTCTAATTTATCTAATAAGATTATCTAAATTTTTACCTTTTGTTTATTTCAAGAAAGAAAAGACAAAGAAGAAAAAAGAAAATTAAAAAAGTTCCTGTCAGAATAAGAAGGCTTAGACACCCATTTTTCCTGGAGGGCAGGTAACCTCTCTCAAACAGCTCTCTGCCTTTTGGTGTCAATGTGTTGATGTGTTGCCAACTGGTGCCAGTAGCACACCTCTGGAGTTAGCATCACTTCTACTACAGAGCTGACTAGAAATGCTTTTGTGTGAATGTTTACACAGCTATGTATGCCTGTATTTATAAACATTTGACTGAATTTACTTAACCTGCACGCAGTTAAAGAGCTGGGAGACCACTTGAGAGTGGGATCCAAAGGCTTCTCCAGTTGATACTCAAGTGGGAATGTTGATTAAACATCATATTTAAGGGTTGTTCATCAAGCTACCTTTATGTTTTAATTGTAGTGCTCCCAATGACATATAAACAGGATGCAAAGGAAAGTTCTGGAAAAAAAAAAAAAAAGAAAAATTAAATCTATACATCTGTTAATATTTTATTCATAGCATGAAGAACATGATGTGAAGGTAAGCTGCTTCTTGATTAAGTCCATCCAATCAAGTACCAAAGGCACAAGTAAAGAGGGAGATGATAACCAAAATCACATGAAGGCATAAGCTTTGTAATCAGGGACAAAGGATACGTGGTCAAATAGTAAAGTCTCCAGTTACTAAGTGACAGGCCATCAAGAAACTCAACACACAGCTTTGGGAAGGGCCACGTGATCATTATAACTGATAGAAAGAGGGAAATTAAAGGAATATGGGGGTTTGAGATACTCAGGTGACATTTGTGGGGCCATACAAAACTTAGGAAGAAATTTTTAAGTGAATGGTTATGAGGAAGAACAAAGTTGCAGTAGTTTGGTGAAACTCCTTATTTCTAATGCTGTAGCTTTCAAAGAACAGCTCTGTTTCTAACGAAAATACCAAAGACCATACCAAAATTTTCTGGAAGAAGTATCTTTTCTCATAAGAAAAACATTTTTTTTTCTCATTTAATATATTAGGTAGTGAAAAATAATGAATATAAAATAATGTTGTGTCAACAAGAGAAGTGATGTTTAAGTTCATTGAAAGAAAATATTTAATTATTTAACACATAACAAGTATCATAGGTCTTTATCTCCTCTTTCTCTCTTATTATGGGGAAAGTCATATATGTATATCCAAAATATGCAATTTAAAAAGCTATACAACATCAGGGAGTTTTGTTCCTGTGTTGAAGAACAAAGTTATCTTGGTATTTTGGCCTTGTCATTTCTTTCCTAGTGCAGGAATCAATAAGTTCTGTAAAATTTAGAGCTTTCTTGTAAAAGAGCAATGGGCCTATTGTAAAATTACATTCCTGAAAATTGAGACAGTTTTTGTTGTCATAGTTGGTTTGTTGGGGGATTTTTGGTTGTTTTTGTTTGGTTTTGGGGTTTTTTTGGTTGTGTTGTGGGGGTTTTTTGTTTTGTTTGTTTTTTGTTTGGTCTAGAGGGAATTTTTTATTTGTTTTTGTTTGTTTTTGTTTTTTTTCTGAGGTTTTTTTAACTTTTTAATTTTTTTTAAATTAGGATTTCTATGCAGACTTTTCTGGGAACAAAGTGAGATAGGTAATGTTTTACATTCTTTCAGACTTTGAGCAGAACATGTTGTTTGCAGCACATCTTTCATTCTTTGATTTTCAGTGTTGAGACTGTAGAGCATTTGCAATGGAAAATTCGTTAGAAAGCATTTGCAACATTAAGAAATGTCCTAGAAGATAGTTTGTAATAAAGATATGTCATATAGTATTCAATCAGAATTTTGCAACAATGGCTAGGATTTCAAAAATTTACCATTGTGCTCCATCTTCAAACTCCTTTGAATCTGCAATTCTTTCAAGTTTTCCCTATCTTTCTCCTTATCAATTACTTTATTGATACTGAAAATCCACTTTCTCAAGTTTTTTTATATGTCATATACCAAAAACCTTAGAGAATAGAATATCCAAGTTTTTAGATTTTAAAATTGGTAGATGTGTGAAGTAGAACTGTATCTATCTCATGTTCTTTGTCCCAGACTTTAGATGCAAAATAGAAACTTTATTATAAAAAAAAATTCTCCTCCTACAGCTGTAACAAATTTTTTTTCCCTGGATCTTGTCAATGTTATTGAAGGCTTCATTTCTGAAAATGTTCATGTACTTTATAAAGTGAATTACTATCTACTTTACTTCTTCTGGTTGAACAAATTTGGAGGCAGTGAACAAGCATCTAACATCCAATTTCTGTTGCAAGCTCTTTTCTTCCACTGTGTTTTTTTAATAAAGAAATCAATATTAATCCAATTGTGAAAAATTGAACACCTTACAGAATCTTCCTGGAAGTTTCTTCTTTCTACATATGCTGTTAATCCTGTTTGTGCAGAAAAAGGTGAATTATGCCTACAGCAGTGTATTACTTAACCATGAGTAGAATCTATTTCAATATTATGAAATCAAATGCTCCCTTTTGAGAGTAAAAAGTGATCAAAAGTTAGTTTCCCTCATCTCTTCTGTTCTTTGTTGGGAAGTAGCCTATGCTATCATGAGAAATACTAAAAGCAGCGAAGCCAGTGACACAAAAAAGAAGCATAAATTAAAAACACTTATAAGCAATGAAGTATTTACAATACACGTATTTGGTATGTCAGTTATACCAGCTGGAAAGATGAGGTAAATTCTTTGCAAGAAGCCCTTGAACATTGATTTTGGTACTATTGAAAAATCACTTAAATGTGGTAAAAAACCACACCAAACCCAAACCAAACCAAACCAAACCAAACCAAACCAAACCAAACCAAACCAAACCAAACCAAACCAAACCAAACCAAACCTTTACTGTAATGAAGTTTTTTTTCTTCTATTATTTATGATCAGTACTTTTCTGCTGTGAGAGAACTGGGCTACATTAGCCAAAATATTTTGATTCTATTAATTATTTCCAAAGCCCTACAGCTGATTACATGGACAAGCCATTTTTTCAATTAAACAGATTTTCAAGTTTTCACATTCTAGCATTTTAAAGAGCATCTAGATAATTCTGAAAATAAAAGGTGAAGATGGGATGAGTTGCCTAGTATTTTTCACATCCTAGAAAGACCCATGAGATTCCCTCACTCTCTGGAATTGAGTTGCCATACAATTGACAATATTCATGGTCACAGATTTCCAGAAACATATGAATTGCAATTTTTACTTTTGTTACAAATGTCTATGTTTCCCTGTTTTGGTGTCTCAAATTATAATGTGGAGACAACCTTTGAAGTGTTTTGTGAGAAAAAGTTCTCTCAGTTATTAATTCAAAGTGGTATTGTGAGTTGGAATACATTTTGTTTAAAAGTTCCTATTGTGAATGTTTTAATTGTTCAGCTGTGTTGAAAGGCATTTGATGTTTTAAGGGACTAAGGGGAAACTAATGAAATAACAGTGAGACTGAAGGAAGAGAAGTTTTAATTAGCAATTTTATTCCCACATTTGAGTATGTTCTGTCATGTTGCTGAATGTGCCACTTTACCAAAAACTAGAATATTTTTGTTGAGTAAAATGTGAATGTTCATTTTTGTGCACCAGCCCATGGCTTTCAGTCTTCAGAACAAACTGCACTGACTGGAGGACATTTATCTTTATGCATGCAGCATTTTTCCTTGCCATTATTAAGCTTCACTTGTAGTTTAGCAGTGAGACTATGGAGCAGCAGTTAATAAAATGGATTATTTCTTCAGTGTGACAATCCTAAATTCATTTTCTCTCACAGTGAACAGAAATGAAAGAATCAACATTTAGCCACTCTTTAGAACATCCATAATTGTAATCTTAGTTTTACATGATGCACCTGTGGCTCACTTTCCAGTTACTATGGCATGTTCCCAGAAAATAAACTCCAGTTGTTCCACTGTTCTAAATGTAGTGCTCTTATAGGTGTATAATAAGTATAATTTCAAGTCAATATAAGAAGTATAACTTCAAGTCTGTTTATTCACAGAATGAGTTCACTCCACTTCAGTGAAATATGGCTGATCATATATTTTCATACCTATTTCAGGACTCAGGGTAATTAGCAATATGAGTTCTTGTGAATATTTAACACTCATACTTCAAAGCTGGCTCCTCACTGACATCCCATTCTTGTCCTTGTGCTTAGTGTCTACCTTTTCTAAAGCTATCTATGCTCTTTAAAGTGCTATTCCATCAGTTCACAGAGTGTTGTGGATTCCACAGCTAAAAGAAAAATGGAGGTAAGGCTCAGGTTTGAATTGATTTTAATATCATAAACAACAACAAAGAAAATCCTACTGGAGTGAAGATAATAATTATATAAAAACTATTCATTTGGAAGATGGCAAACAACACAGCGACAGCCCTTTGTGGTTGTTTTGTCTGTTTACAATGTAGACTAATGTTAGAAAAAAATACAATTTGGAGTGAATATGTCACTGGAACCATCTCTAACATTCTGAAAAATGAGCTAGCACCTCTATAGTGTAGATCAAAACCATCATGCCCTGAGCAAAAAAAGGCATTGGTCTCTAATTTGAAGATTCATCATGTTTGACTCAAGAATGCTCAGATTATAGATGAATCACAATATAAAACATAAGAACATATGTTAAGCTGAAATCTAACAGACTCTTAAATATTTCAGAGAAACTTATAACCATGAATACTTTCTGGCACTTGCATTTACTATCTCATTCCTCCTGCTCCATTACTTTGAGATACAGCCCTATAATAGATATTCTGGAAAACAGGGCTTTAAGAATCCAGCATAAGTTGCTTGCATCAGGTTATTACATTTTTTCAGTAGTTCATTCCTTACCAGACTAATGACCCCAGATTCAGACATTCCAGCTATGCCTAAACCATAGAAAGCAGGGATAACACTCTGGGGGCACTACTTTGCATGTCCCTTTATGGTCGCTCTGCTTGCACTCACCCTGGGGAGGTTTTAGTCTCTGTCAAATTGGTGCACTCTGAAATGGTGCCCAGGCATGATTTCAGTGACCAGCATAGGACAGGGGCTATCCCCAGCTTGTAACATGGATTAGTTATGTCTGTCTGTTGAAGGAGAGGAAGGTAAAGAACTATGTGAAAACAAGCTCAATTTCACTATTTGGCTTTATAGGCAGAGAACAGTTGCTGCCCTGTTGTACTCAGTACCATAATTTTCAACTTTAGTGGAAGCATTGATAAATTCCTTTTAGAAATTCATTTTAGAGATTATCTTTTTTGTCCCATGATAGATTTTAAACCATTTGAAAATATAATCCCTGTGCCCCGTCCATTCCTTCCTCCTCATGTTAAAAAAGAAGTCCATCATTTATAGAAGATGGTTTCCTTTGTTCTCTCTTCTCATTGTTTTCAAAGGTGGCACATCCATACCCTCTTTGAGCTGCCTGTTGCAATAATTCACCATCCTTATCATAAAAATATCTTCCTTGTATCTTATCTAATCTGAATTTACCCTTTTCTAGTTTAAAGCTGTTACCCTTTGTCCAATCCCAGCAAGTCCTGCTAATGGACTTACTCCTTCTTACAGGGCTCCTTTAAACATTTAAAAAACACATTAAGGTCACCCCAGAGGCTTTTCTTTTTCCCCCATCTACCCTGACAGACAGGCCTAGGCTCTATGCAAAGATAGGAATGCCTTCTTCCAGTCTGAACAGCCACTCTAAGACTTTGCAGTTGAGGTAAAGACAGCATGGACATGTTGGAAACTCTTTGAAAGAATCATTGCTTGGAAACCTCCACTTTACTGACTTTGTGCTTAGAACTATTGAAATGCTCATTGGCTCTGGTATTCAATAAACAAGTGTCTATAACTTGTAAAAGTTAAGACCTTCCTTTAAAAATTCTGATATGGATTATTTTATGGGTGTTCTTGCCATGGATGCACAAAGGTAAACCTCCTATGCTTAGAGATTTGATCAAAGGAGATGTTCTTAGGTAAAACTAATTTTTTTTATTGTTTTAACTGCTTCACATGGATTATTGGTAGTCTCATTGCTCAAAAGAAAAAAAACATACCAGAAAACTCATGGGGAGAGAGTCTTGAGGAAAAAGTAGTTGATATTTTTTGAACAGCAGCAACTAAGGAATTGAAGAATTAATATTATGAGATAAAACTTCAGAGAGGAGAAGTAAATTAACACAGAAAGAAGCAAGTTAGAGAAATCTGATTATATAGAGCTGGAAGAATCTGTAGGCTTGAGAGAAGTCAGGATAAAAAACAACTTTTTGAAATAAATAGAAAAATGTCTGGGCAATAGAAGCCAAAACATGTAAAGTGAATTTCAGCAGGAAAGTTCTTTAAAATAATTTGTCCACTTGGATGAACAACCGATGATATCTGAGAGAAAAAATAGGAAAAATGTGTCGTTGAAAGAAGCATGACAAAACAACTTCAAGAAGTGAAACAGAGCCCTTAACCTGATTGTAGTGTCTAACCACATCAACTGGGAATGGAAGCTAGCATTTCTGAAGTGAAGAAAGCAGTTCTTTAGTTCAGTAGTAAGTGTGAATGAAAAAGCCAACCACTGATCTAAATTTATACACTTGCATATTAGCAAATCAACTCATAACAACGGCTATCATTTTAAATATAAATAGATTGAAATGTTTTAAACTTAAATATAGATTTGAATTTAAATATAATTATGCTCAGATTTAAAATATACTGCCTTGACTTCCACTGGAAATCAATTGACAATGTATTTACTGAACTGGAAAATTCTTAATATGGTCAAGAATTATTTATATTAGAAAAATTGTTTTCACACGTCTAATATTTCTCTCCTGAACAGTAGGCATATAAGGGTTCAAGGAACACTGTATAGGTACGAGGTTTAAAATGTCTGACTGTGGTGAGGTGATACTGTTAGAATGTTTTTAGCTGCATAAACCACAAGCACATCCAAGACCCAGGTGGACAATCTACATACTGACTTTTTGAGGGTGGGATCTGAACATACATGTTTTTCTCTATGATTTAGAAAAATAAAACTGAGAGCCTGCTAGGGGCAAGTTCCCAAACATAGATTCCTGGAAATGTTCGAACATTTCTGAACATCATTCTTAAAACAGCTGTTTGAGCATAATACAGGCTCCCTAGTCTTTAGTAGCAGTAACATCCAACATGTCTTAGTACATTTAAGGCCACTGTAGTACCTGGGAAAGTAAAGGTAAGTAAAGGGAAATAAAATTAAGAAAACAGACAGGGAATTCTTCAGCAACTGGATCATCATGTGCCAATCTGTGTATTCTCTCTTAAGTGACCCAGGTCAGGTCTTGTCTAACAAAACAGTTTTTCTTCATAACCTTCAAAAGGACAAAAGAATGTTAGCTTCCCTTGCATTTGCACTTTTACTTTGAAGTGTTTTACTCTGAAGTTTTCTTGTTACTTTTTCCCTATCCAATCACTTTTAGGGTTCATGGACTTTCAGAGTGGTACTGCTACATGTAGACTCAATGACCCCATAAATTTATAAAGAATTTTCCAAAATTCTTATTTCTGGTCAATGAATCTCTTGGCAAACCTGCTAACAGAGCTGTGTAGTTCACCCATGCAAGTAACCATATTATTTATAAGACTAAAAATTTATTTCATTGTAAAGTATGATCATTAGTTTTTACCAGTTACCTCATAGGAGATAATTTTAATAGGTCAGAAGTTTGGTAAACAAAAAATGCAACAAAAGAAATCATTATCTTTACACGGACACAACTGCAGGCTAAAGATGGTCTTTGAGTACATGATTAATTGTGATTTTTTTGTTCAGTTCTAATTAATGTTTTCTGCTAGCAGGATATGTTTGCTACATTGTAAAGTCACAGATTACACAGAGTTGTATTTTCAGCTCAAGTTAAATGCTATAAAAGTTTTGGTTTATTTGATTTACACACCACAGAAACTTATTTTTCTTTGGCTTTCATAGTAAAGTATTTTAGTTTAATAGCAATGGAAGAGTGCCAAATGTTAGGAAGCTATTTTTTCTTCCTACTGTTGTTGATGGCTCATATTAAAAAATTATGACCACATAGTGTGTTACATATCTATCGACTGTTTAATTTTACTCTTCATATAGAGCTATTTTATTGATGTATGAAAAGTGACAAAACCTTGTTTTTTTGGTGGTGGTTATAAATTGCCATTAGTACAGCAATATGAAGCAAGATTTACTTATCCACATGTCCAAAGACAGACCTTCAAAGTGAACTAGCATAAGCAAAGTATTAAAAAATAGTAAATACTACATCTAAGTGAACTTTTTCAAATATTAATCTATTTTTTCTTTCTAATGGCTGTTGTTGTTAGGCATTTTGTTCATATAGACCAATCAGAGAGGTGTTCAAAAACTGGTGTCATGGGCTTTAGTTTCTGAGTGCAAAATTTACCAACTTCAATAAATAGCTGTTTTAATTAGCAGCTTCTTGAAATTAAATCAGTTTCTCCATGTTCTCAGAATAAGGGTGAATTCTGAGTACTGCTAGAGGAAGAGTAAAATTTTCTGTGGTGACTAGATGAAACATGTAACCCACTGGGTTGTTTTTCTTTTTTGGTTTATTTTTTTTTTTCAGAGGAACCTATTCCAGAGAATGAAAAGAGATATTACTGAATCTTAACGAGCTAATAACACCCAGTATTTTTTCTCATTATTGTAGATTAGTATTTAACTGTTCTCATAATATTTCTGTCTTGCATAAGCACACATGTACACACTCTCCTTCTTTAAAATAAAGTGGCATGTGGCCTAGTTCTGATCCATCAATCTGCTTTGTGCAACTACATCTAAGAAGAACCTTCAAAAGGTAAAAAATCTGCCTACTGGGTTACTGAAGGATTCATCTTCAAAAAGAATCTTCAAATGTTTTTTACAATCGCCAAGTAATTTGTATCCTGTTAATTTTCCAGTTCTGTTTTTTACTTTGTGGCACATTGACACAATCTAAACCACCTTTTGGTTAAAGAGGTAAAGCTGATTTTCAAACACGGAAAATTACTCACATAAATATTCAAAAGAGAGAGATGTTGATTAAAGATGAGTTTGGTAATCTACTCCACTGCCGCCTATTGGGAACTTTAATCCTAATATCCCCTTTACCTTTTTTTGAAGCCCTGGCAGTTAAAGTTCAGTTAGTGACTTCAGTACTTAGGCTCTGCTGTCTTTGCTGTTAAATTAGGCAGTGCATGAAGTCAGTGTGTTTTGAAGTCAGAGTATATTTTAGCCATGTAAGTTAATTAATAAAGTAACATTTTAGTGGTATATTTTTTTTCTTTGTTGTAAAAAAAAGTCACACGAATCTAGAACAAGGAATCAGCAAGATAATTAGGATAAAATTTTCAAATATAATTCTAAAAAAAATTAATTTAATGGTAGAATTGTTAGGGTTTGAAGGGTCCTTAAACCTATCTCCCATCTCCCCATGGGCAGGGATGCCACTCACTAGATCAGGCTACTAAGGACTCCATCCAACGCTGCCAAGGATGGGGCATCCACAATTTCTCTGGACAAACTGTCCTGGTGTTTCACCATCCTCTGATCAAAGAATTTCTACCAAAATATATAAAGACATGAAATCTGATCTCCAGTGTGCAAGTCCAGTGAAGATTATTGATGTGGGGTAGAAATTTGAGTTTAAAGCAATTCAACCTCAAAGCTCTATTGGTACATTATATTTATGAATATACCACATCTAAAAGACTCCTCCTAATTACATATTGCCATTCGAACTGTGTACTAGGATATGCACTAGTTTCTGTGAATTAATACTGTTCCTTCTAAAATTGATTCTGTTTTATTCTCATTGTCTGACATAACCAAAAATGTGCACACACGTATGTATCCCCTCCAGGTATACCTGGCTATTTTGTCTATACATAACCAGTAAATATTCCAAACTAAAAGCACCCTTAATTAAAATTAAGGTTTTATTAATAATTTCACTATAATATTGATAGTTGTTGCAGCTACATTTATGCTAAAATAATTATTTGAAATTACAGAAATTAAAAGTTGCCTTTTAATGGTAGTGTCCAAGAAAGCACATCAGTGTTCAAATGCTGAATATCATTAGCTTATTCAATTACTTAGAGCCTGATTCAAAGATTTCTTGAAAAAGTTGTTAAAAGTCTCAGTTAATTTACTTTGGATTTATATTTGTTTTTATTTTTTGTTTTGATTTGTGGCTGGTTTTTTTTTTTTGCTTTTTATTCCTGTAATTTGTGTTTGTTTGTCTGAGACTTTTTGGTTTTGTTTTTTTTTTTTTTTTTTTTTTGATTAATAAAGCAAGTTGAACATAATTCCTGTTGTCATAGTTGCAGTTTTAATTTTTGGGGAGTACATTTTAAGTCAGGTCAAAATCTGAACTCCTAAATGTAGTATGGTAATTTTCAGAATTATCTTGCTCATCAATCTTATTAAAACATCAGGGATTTTTAAATGTGTGTGTGCTGTGTGATATCACTTGTATTTTCTCCTTCCTTGAAGTCACAAATAATTTTGTTGTAATTAAATATATGGAATTATATGTTTTGGAGAAATCATTGATCTATGTTGTTTATATATGATTATAATTATGAAGAAACATGGAAAAATAATTAGAATTATTAAAGGTATTTATTAATTGACTGTGATCTTTGTGCAATTGTGTCAAATGTAAAACATTTTAAATTGAAATGTGTATAAAAAGTAAATTCTGCTCAGCCTTTTGGAAAGGTCTGTGATAAGTAAATAAAGCTTACTTAGTGTTTTGAAGCTGCATTTCTTCTGAATTAAAATTAGGTATGTAATGTATTGGTCACTGACCTTTATTTAGATATTAAATTTCTCCTTAGAACTATTTCAATATTGGCATTCTGTGCATTCAGTAGTCACATGCACATATAAATGAGCATTTGCAAATGCAACACATATAGTGACTGCATCTTAAATGTGTCTTTACATTTTTTTTAGCTACTAGCTAATAAAAAAACAATGTGTACCTCTATGAGGAATGACAGAATCCTGGTGAGATCTTGCAAATCATTAAGATTTTTTTGCAATTGAAGCAGTTTTTTCTCATCTCCAAATACCTGGTTTCCTGACTCCAGAGCTGAACTGTATTAGCCGAGACAGACAGAAGCCAGAGAGTCACCAGCTTTATATCTATATATAATGATACCTTTTTTTTTATTCTCTAACTGCTGGTCAGATTGTTCTGTTCTGCTGAGAGACATTTCTCTTCCCATAGCTTGAAAATCACCCCTTTGATTTTCAAGCAGCTCCATTTCTAAGAAATGTGATAGGAACATAGAAAAATGTATGAATGGCCATGATTCAAAGCTTATTTTTCGGCTGGACTTACTAGCACTGGATCTGCATTTCCAAATGGAGCTGCATGATTCAGATCAGAAATGGTTTTTGCCCCACTGGCTCAGAGCACAGGTGAAATTAGTATGACAGCTTCCTCATAACCCTACACCAAGGTCTTTTTTTTTCCCCCCATATCTGGCTGCAAATCTTTTTCCTATTTTCAGTGATTTCTTCAAGTCCACAGAGTTCATTGTGTCCCACTGAATTTGTTTCTGCAGATAGTGCAACACATTTTGGAAATAATATTTACCAGTTTGAAATTCACGTACAATGGACAAGGGAAAGGTGAGAACTTTTAAAGTCTGAAAATCACATATTTTTTTTCTCATTTTTGATTAGAGTCCTTAGTGAAAAAGTTGCACAAAGTTACTACTGACTTTCTAACAGCTCTGTGCTGAAATCCAATGGGTAGGCACTGAAGGCACTGCCTGGTTAATTGTAGTTATCAAGCACTGACACATCTTGTGATGTACAAAATTATGAAATGTTTTTGTTGGGCTTATACACAACTTTTTTGATCAAAGAAATTCAAAGAAGACATGGTGTACCTGCTTTTTTTCCCAAAATTTTTCCTTACATTCAAAAGCCAAAGGTATTTAGAAAATTATTATTACTCTGGATGCCTGGATAAGTGATAAAGTCATCAATTTTTGTGTATTTTTTCCCTAATAGCCAAGAACTATCATAACTGTTTTCTTGAGTTATGATGTTAACTGTGACAGCATCTAAATTGCATCGCAGGCAGAAATTATCCTAAGATTTCATTATTTTTAGCCACTTCTATATTAAAAATCATAAGTAGACAATTGCAATTGTATGCTGGCACATCATTTTGTGTTTCCTTTTTTATTTTGTTTCTTTTTTTTTTTCTTCTTGATCTGATTTTAAAGCTTCTTTCACTTCAGCATCTTATTGCTATTAATTTTTTTGACACAAACCTGCATTCTTGGAAGGTCACATTTTAAATTTTGAAGACATTTTTCTGGCCATAAAGTGTAATCTGCCATATTAAGGAAAGATCATGACATAGAGTACCATGTGATTTTTTTTTCCCCTCTTCATTATCAGTTAATTTTCTGAATTTCAGAGGATTGTATCTGGTTCTGATGGTTTCAATTTAATATTTATCACAGCAGTAAAGGTGCACTGAAGTTCCTTTTACATGAGAAGAATTTATTCATAACTGATTTCTGCCCTAAAAAAAATGTTATCTGGTATTAGTACCCTTATATTTTGTGTTTAAGGAGTGTAAAAATGCTTCCTGTGTGTTCTCCAAAACCAAAATGTGATAAACTAAGTCAGTGGTTTTCTACATTTGTGCAGAATTTCCTGAGTTTGTCATTACAGAAGAATTCTTGCTCTTTTAATCTGTGATTACATTTGAGTATTTAAATATTTAGTGCTGAGGCATGGACTGGACCAAAACCATGCTCTGACTTACACCTGAAGAAATGTAGTATTTCTGCTTATTTTAATTGACAACAACTTTCTCTCAGAAAAGAGCAATCTACAGAGAGATAAGACCTTTTTCCTGCCTTGCCTCTTTCACCTCCAAGTGCAAAAATGTGGTATCTGTGGAGGCTATGCGGGATTATGACAGAAGTAAATAAAATTATCTCCATTTTAATAACTCCTTGAAGAGCCTGCTGGTTTTCCCATGCAAGGCACTTTCTTTTTGGATTTATTTTTTTTTGTCCTTCTTATTGAAGCTAAACTATCTTCAGAATTTAATTAGTGATTTTTGGGAAACGGGAAGGATAACAATAGTTTTAATACACAGACCTAATTTTACACTGTGTAGGAAGGTTGTGGTAGGAAAGAAAGAGTCAATGGGAATGGAATTTGATTGCTCTGAAAAAACAAAAGGAAAGGAGGAAATAAGGAAAAATTCTGCCCTATGGCTGGTATAGGTTATTTAATCAAAGCTGAAAAAAAGATAAAACTGCTTCTTAAATATTTAGTTGTAAAATGCACAATTTAAAAAGTTCTTAAGGGGCTGTGTCTCAAGAGAAAGATTCTGGACATTTCAGTATCTAATAAAAATAACATTTGCTTTATTAAACATCTTGTTTTGAATTTCTAAAAACTGTATACATTCTTTTTCTGTAAGCAGGACTTAGCAAGCTGTCAAGGGACTCGAGGGATCTTCATCTGATTGCATTTTGAGACAGTAGAAAGAGAAAAACCTTACTAGTATTTATATAATATTTAAATGTATAAGCTCAAATCCACAAAGGATTTAGGGTGTATGCAAGCACCTGGTTTAAATATCAGACACAGTCCTCAAAACTACAATGAAAATCTTTAGGCATTTAATATCTACCAGTAGGTACTTGAAATTTTGTCAGTGAGTTAGTGTCCAGATAATTTTCTTCCAATCTTTCCCTGTCTGGCAGCATTAATGCATCCTGAATATTTGCCTTCAGCTGGAAACCTCTGCATAGGCAATTCACACAGATCAGTCCAGAGTGAAAGAAGAAATATGCACACCTCCTTTTACTAAAAAAAGCAAGTGGTGCTGCCTCCCCCTCCATAATATCTGCTTCCACCTGTACAAAATATGCTAATGGACATTTAAAATCAGAAACAGTTCTGGTCTGCTGGTTTTCAGTGTTCAGATGTATTGTTGCTTGGACATTTTCAAACAATTTCTTTTTATTCTTAAATTGACTCTCAAGTGGCTTACAGCAAAATTGAACTCTGACTAATGTTAATTAGTCTAACAATATAAAAATCTTTTTACTGTAAACATTTGCTATGATATGTTTTGTAGTCACAAGAAAAAAAACAACTAATTCATCTCCAGAACTGCTGCCTAGAAGCAGTACAGTCTGATGCAAAATCATGGTGTGATGTGAAGATGGCTGAGATACATGCATGGATGTTATTTATCTGAGATCACACAAAGCACAAAATGAGTTTACAGCATGAATGATCACTCTGACTCTGAATTACTGTTATTTACTCCAATGGCCTTTTGTCAGATATTGTGGAGTTCAAAGGAACATATAGGCCTTTAGAAAGGGCATAGAAATGGAAAGTGTTCTCCTATATGAGTGCAGTCCTTTACAATAAAATGAACATTTTTTTTAGTTGTGTTTTGATGTATGTGATTGGAGCTTAGGAGAATACATAGCTTTTCTAACTTTCCTGGTAGTTTTAGAGGCAGTTCCTCACATAATCATTACTAAAATTATAATAAAAATTATATAATATTATATTACTACAGGAAATTGTTTAGCTGGATCTGGAGAATAGTCCTACCCTGTGCAGTTTCTCCCCCAAGCTTGTAATAGACCCTTTGTACTCTGTTGACTTTTTCTACCAGATGATTCTCCAGAATATCATCCAGTTAAAATTCCAAGAGCAGGGATGGATGCAGAGCATGCCTTTATCTATAGTGAATTTTTGTCATTTTCATATGCAAAGCTGCAGGTGTACTCACTAAAAAAATCCCATGCATATTACTCTAGTTTTGGCTAATGAAGAGCATTATTTGGAGGGCAGATATTCCTATGAGAACCATGTGTGTTGTTGCTGGTAATTTCACTGTGAATTTGCAGAACAATTCTAATTCAACCTACTATTCCAAACTTGAAAGAATTTTTAAATGGGAAATTAGTGAAATATGATTAGTAATTTCTGGTTGTTCCTATATTCTTCTTCTTCTACTACATTTTATCAAATTACATCACTGTTTTCTGCTTACTAACATTGGAGAGATCACAACCTTCCCCTCCCAACTGGATCTTGAAGCAAATAAGAAGCTATCAAAATTGAGAAGAGTTCTCATGCTGTTTTAAACAACAACAAAAAAACCCCTTAATTATCACACATTAATAACATTTTTCTAATTGTTTCCTTAGATAATTTGAATTGTTTCTTGTAATTTTTAGCAAATATGATTAAATATTTAAATACGGTCTTAGCTTTCTTCAGTTTTAGTGTTTCTTTATTAAAATAAGTGTAGCTTTACCAATACAGACAATTCTGCTAGACTGTCTTAGTGGTTTTAGTATTGAGTGTCCTTGTTACAGTCCAAAAGCATAACACTTAAACATATAAAATTACATAGTTCATTAAGATAGCTGCTTCCAACAGCAGAAGTTTTTAATTTTATGTATCCTTAAGTACTCTTAAATTCTCTGAAATATTTTATCAGCACAGAAAGAAGAAGAAGCAAGAGAAAAAATTGCATTGGTCTTTGTACCTTTATTTCATGTGCTGTGTATGACAAATGTGTTTTGTGGTTTTGCAAGGAAATAATGACATGTCAAATAATTATACTCGTTCTATTTTTATTTCTGGTTTTCCTCTCTGAATTTCTCTTTCAAACTCTTCCACTCCCCTGATCTGACCAGTTATGGTTATTTTCCTTTCCTGTGAGGTTGCAAGCAAAGAGGTTATTCCAGTTGTTGTACAAAAGATATCTCTTTGTGGTCACTCTCAATGCTAATTTGCTGCTCACGAGACAACACTGCCACTCAACATTGAATGGTTTGAGCAACACAGGATTTGGGACAACACATTAATCAAGAACAGGAGCGGGGGTAACAAACTGAAAATAACCTGCCTAAGAACTATTCCAGAGATCCATCTGAATAATTACAGTCATCCAGAGCAATATAACCATTGGCTGGAAATATTTTATAATAGTTATGTGAAGGATTTCCAATTAACCTATAAGAAATTTAGGAAAGCTATATATTTCTGCTTACCATCACAATGATTTCAGAAATTATAGTGCTTGTGTAATAATATATGTCCATATTGTTACCTGGGTGTGCCACTGCTGATTTACACAAAGGACTCTACCTTAATAAAGGGAGTCTTCAGGGAGGACTCTACCTCCCTGAAATTAAATGTGGGAAATGTGTTTTACCTAGAAAAGCAGGATTTACCTGGTTCAGTATGAATTCTGGGTCAAGACTGACATGCTAACACTTGAGTTTGCTCTACATTTGACATTTATTTAGCAATACCCTTTCTCTTAAATCCTAATAAAATTTACAGATTAACTGCTCACTAGTTATTTTTCTTAAGAAATATGTGTTCTGGATTGCAAAGGTAAAATGTCATACATGAATAACAACTTGGTCCTTGTCTGATTTTGGGGGGCAAAAAAAGCATCTTTCTTTTTCAATGGCAAGATTTTACTCTGTCTTAAGCTCAATGTCTACAAGCACAGGCACCCAGTAACTAGCTTTATATTTTATAATTTGGAATTACTTTACAATAACTAGTTTGGAGAATTCTGTATTGCTCATATTGGGTTTTTATTGCTTCTCTGGGTATATTGCTGTTCTCTTTTTGAGACGTAATTTATACCACATCACATCAGTAGTATTTTCATGAACGTAGGAACTATAAAAAATAGAATTGTGTTTGTTTTCAAGAAAGAAATCTGTCATCTTATTGTATTGAAAACTCAATATGAAAGGGAAAGCTAGATTTTCGTGGATAGAAATTATGTTTTCTTTTTTCTGATATTTACCAGGAAAAGATTTCACTTTAACCACATCTGCTTTATGTTTTAAAACATTCCTATGTGGGAAGAGATACTTGTACAGAAACTTTCTTTCTTTTATTTTGATAAAGCCATTGCAAAAAGCCTTCAGCTGGTGCCAGTAAAGGTTTTCTAATACTCAAACACCTGACCAATTGCTGAAAATTTTATCATTGAACTTCAGACCAATTAAACAGTGGTGATATTTTTGCTGTTTCTAAAATTCAAAAATTCTCAAACAGTGGAATTCTCCTAGAAAAGACTAACACTGGGAAGTTGATCTCAATCATCCCTTAGAAATTGAAACTATTTTTTTCATTAATATGAAAATATTTGATGAGCTCAAATATTTAATTGAGTTTGGGGTGTTTTTGCAACTTTTGAGCACTGTATCTTGGAATTATTTTAGTGTAACAGAAATTTAAACCAATAAAAAATCATTCCAATCTTCATAAAATTTCCAATTATTCTGTTTATATAATAGAAGACAGAAAACTATGTAACTAATACAGCTGAAACAAAAATAATTAAGTTGCAAGTAATTACTATTAAATTTAGTAAATTTTAGTACTGTGTTTCTTTTATTTTCATTCATTTTTAGAAGACAGTTATTAAAGTGATCTAAGGTGTCTAACTGTAAAATGAAGTTTGTTGGTGTATTCAGACTCAGACATGTATGCAGTGACTGTTCAGGGTTGCAAGGAGGTTGATCTCTCTGTTTAACAAAAGATAGGTTAACACAATAATTTTTCAAGCATTCATGAAGATGTGATCACTAATAAGACATGATCTATGATGTCCATGTAAATGAAATCAGCAAAGCAGTTCTAGAGAAGCCGCTTTTGAACAGGAGTGAAATGTTTCCAACAAATCCCAAATTTTATTTGAAAAGTTTTGAAATAGGTTTTTTACCTAAATTTTCAGAACTGAATGATTTAATTTTCTTGGTGATGGATACACATGTATTAAGGAAATGTAGCTAAAATAATTCTTTAAATTACTTTAAAGCTTGAATACAAGTAAATACTGAAATATAAAATGAATTCCAGTAACAATACAGGGATAGATAGTGTAATATGGAGAAAAATAGGGTCAGCCCAGCCAACCACTGGACTTATCACAAAAAAATCTGTCAGCCAGGGTCTCCAGGAGCTGTTTTTCTTTATTTTACTAGGCATGGTATAAAAAAAAGGTGGCTTTAAAATTGTTTCTGCATTTTTTTATTTTATTTTTTTTTAGCAAGAGGTTCTTGTCATTTCCCCCAGAAAAGTAGTATTGCTCCTTAAATAGAACTTGGGATATGTTTGAAATAGCCAGTTCAACTCTATTTATTGTTTTTCAACATCATAACAACACTATTTCTTGTTACACTCCCTTGCATTCTTTAAAATAACAATTTTGTCTTTTGGGTTTTCATCCTTCAAATGCTTATTGATTTCTTGTTTCACTCCAGGCATTAGACAAGTCAGAAATGTGCAATTTTCTAGAGCTGTCATGGTTGTTTCTGAAGTACGTACAGTTTAAAAATGTTTATCTGGAAGATGTTTCTTGAACTGAATCCCATATTCCAAGAACTGCTCCACTAGAAATGCCCAGAGAAAAGCGCTGCCTGTTTTCTTTCTCTCAAGAAATCTCTGCATATTCAGCCCTAAATTGGAAGGAATTAGCTTTCCTTTTCCATCACCTCATGATGAAAACCTACGTGATAATTTGTTCATTATCACGTGAACAAATTCTTTCCGTTTCTGGGGCTGTCCATCGGGGAGGTCTCCCTGTCACACTGACAATTTGTTCTTCACGTGGTTGCCTCCTCTTGCCCTTTCAGCTCTCTGTTTCCAAGGCTGCATCTCAAAATTTCAAACATAAAGTCAATCAAGAAATAACAATTGTCAGAAATCCCAATACTCTGCATCATATATTGCCATACTGCAGCCATCATAAGTACTCATTCACAGAGTACATTGTAATAGCCTTGAACAAAAATACATCTTGGGAAAAACTCTGACCTACGTGCCAAAGAAAGAGATATTGAGTGCCATTGAGCTGCCTCACTAAACCTGGAAATTTCTCTTGCTAATCTCCAAGATGGATAAAATTGCTTTCTGATTTCTTCACACTGTGGAACAGGGAAAACACATCCATTACAGAAACATAATATGATCTACTACAAGAATTTCTCTCTAACAGATTTTTGGCAAGCTTAAGTGGGTAAGTAAAGATAACATCTTTTATCATATCAACCAGTGGACTTATCACAAGTTAGAAAGGATCCATAAGTTTCAAAAGCATGCAGGCAGAAAGCAGTGATGGGAGAAGGATTGCACATCTGTAAAGGGAGTTACAGGTATTTTGCAGGTCTGAATTTCTGTAAAGCAACAGAAACATAAACTTAACAGCAAACACCCACAAAGCATTAAGGAGCATTTGACAGAAAACAGAAGTTTTAATAGATGGCAGGACTAAAAAAGGGTCTGCCTTGGTTCAATTTCTGGTGATGTATGATTTACCTGTGCTGATTACAGAGCACTGCCTAAGCACAGAGAAATAATTTGTAGCTGTAGGTGCAACATAAAATGAAATTAAGATAGAAAAGTGGTGATTTTCAGGGGAAACTGAATTCAATAAATAAAATGTCTGGACCTAATATCTCCTGTGCAAAAAGATACTTTTTATCTATTGACAGTTGTGGGCAACACAGATAAAATCATCCTAAATACCAGAGATATTGCAGACTTTGCTGTTTTTAATGTTGCCAATTGAAAAGAAATGCCAAGCACAGTTTCAGGGCTGTCTGAAAACACCAAAAAACAATTTATTTTTTACTGTTATTTTCTACTTGCATGCTTAAAAAACTAGTAACACCTAACCTTGTGCACCCTAAATGTATTTGTTACATTACATGTCTACTGAAGTTTTCCAAACTAATATTTCACTCTGTCTTTTTCACATGGAGAAATTTTATTTACATAGATCATTTTGAAAATTAAAGGCAGATGGTTTTTCAAGTGGCCTCAATCAAAGAGCTATTTTTGACATGGTAAAGTTTTTGTTAGATTTTAGCTTACGTGTAGTAATAGCCTAAGGTGACAAAATGCAGCTTTATTTTGCAATGTTTACAAGATTTGATCATGTTGCATAGAACAATCCAAAGGCATCTTACTACCAAGAAAATATGAGAAATTAAACATAGATTTTTGTTCAATTTGGATAGAAGATGTCATTTATTCACTGGAACACTGGGTGTGGGGAATGAGTACTAAGGGTCCAGTGTAAGACTCCCCCACTGACTTCAGGTGAAATTTAGCCTGTGATTTGCATTTCATCAGTTTCAAAATGAATGTGGTGTAATAATCACATGTAAAAGTAAGGGCGAGACTTAATGCATATTTAATGAAATGTTTCCCCAGACAAATAAGAGTTTCACATTTGTCTGGATTTGAATTAGTTTTGGGTTTGAATGCATAGCTTAACAAATATGTGCAAAAGATCTGAACAAATTGCTTCTTGACATAAGGACAAAATAAAGATGACCCCTAAATTACTTATTTTAAGATCACGTATTCTCAAGAATATGGTTGTGACTTATATAAAAAGGAAATATTAATTCTCTTGAAATATTTACAAACAAATCTGAATTTCTCTTTCCTTACATGTTAATGAGAAAGACTAATACACATGAGGAATTGAGCAGCTCTGTGCTTATCTCAGGAATCATGGAAGTTTTTTCCCATTATGCTTTTGGTGATCTGGCAGTTTTTGTGATTGGTAGATCCCTCACAAAGGCAACTGTAAAGCAGATAGAAAGGTTTTAACATCCTTCTGACAAGCAAACAGCTGACAGAATCCCTTGATGGTGTTTTTTGTGACATAGATTTGCCAAACACTGTCTCATTTACTTGAAAATGTCAGCAGCTGGAACAAGGAGTAAGACGGTGACTAATAATCCTGAATTAATTGCAGCCATTAATTTTAATTGGGATTCAAAATGTTCCTATTCAGTGTACATTTAAATTTTTAATTTAAACTACTAATTAAGTTTCACTCTGTGTATATCTCGTATGAAGCAATTACTGATCCTTCTCTTTGAGATAAATACCTCAAAACCAAACTGAAGAAAGATCATAATTTCCATCATAAACTGTATGCATTTAAATTTGCATTCACTTTATTCCAGTAAGGACTGGAAAGATTAAAAAATAGTAAAAAACCCAAAATACAATTGTTTTTATAAAATACACATTTTTGTGAAAAAAAATTACTTATAATTTTTAGTACACTACACAATAATGCTTAGAATTTTAGGATTCTGGGAATTGGTTAGTTCATTAGTTTGTTTGTAAAATGATTTTGCACAAAGGCATATCTCCCAACTGCCTGAAATCATATTAGTGTTTTTCACCAATTTGGAAAAGACAACCATCCAACCATGGAGAATTCTCTGTTATCTAGATGATTACTCCATGCACTTTGAACAATAAAAAAGGAGGTTGCTAAAAAGGAATTGTTTTTGACCTGGATGAAATATGCACAGAAAAAGGTCTGATAAAAATACTCATGTAAGAAGTAAAGCAATAATAATTAAATAAAAATAATAAACAATAAAAAATATAATGGACTGTAATTACCTAAAGACTCCAAAGGCCCTAATAGCATGTTTTTCTAAAAACTGTTGAGGTATAAGTAATATTACAATTTACCACTACAAGCAGCTCATCATATCGTGCAGTAATAGGGAGAAATAATCACCCTCTGAAAAGAACCAACTGAAAGTAAAAAATCCTTGTTAAAATGTACAAGATTATGTGGTGATTCTGAGATAGAAAACTAGTCTTCCTTTTAGATACTAGTAATCTGGTAGTAAAATCAAAATAACAGGCACATGTTCTATATGACAGAAGCCATCATAAAACTTGCATGTGAGATTTTTAATTTGTAGTAATATATGTTAGTCAATCAGTTAGTCCTTCTCTTCAGGTGACCACTTACTCATTTTACTATATTGAAAACAATTTTTTTTTTCTTTTTATTAAAAAATTCTATTTTTGCTAGGACCTCAGCTAAAAAAATGTTGGGTGTCAAGTCGTGCTATATATCCAGGAAATTTACCAATAAAGATGTTTGCTAGAGAGAAATTTACTTCAGATTTTTTGTTTTTTTTTTTCTCTCTCAAAAAGTAAGAATGAACTCTGTGTCTACTCCCAAGTTGCTTATTAACTTTTTTCCATCTAAATTTACTAGAAACAAGGTTGCAGAAGCCTTAAAGCTCATTGAAGTAACTTACATCTAGCAATATATTTTTGTTGCACTGGTTTTGGCTTGGGTGGAGTTAATTTTCTTTGCAGCAGTTATGGGGCCGTGTTCTGTGTTTCTGCTGAAAACAGCGTTGATAACAGGGATGTTTCAGCTCCTGCTGAGCAGTGTTTGCACAGCTTCAAGGCATTTTTGGCTCCTCACAGAATCCCATCAGCCAGGAGGCTGGGGGTGCAGAGGAGCTGGGCACAGGACAGCTGACCCCAGCTGAACAAAGGCATATTCCAGACCGCATGGTGCTGTGCTCGGCATACAAAGGTAGGGGAAAAGGAGGAAGGAAGGAAGTTCAGAGTGATGATGTTTGCCTTCTCAAGTCACCACTTGGTGTGATGGAGCCCTGCTCTCCTGGGAATGGTGGAACACCCGCCTGCCCATGGGAATTGGTGAATGGATTCCTTGTTTCACTTTGCTTGTGCACGGGTTTTTCTTTCCCTATTAAACTGTCTTTACTTCAATCCATGAGTTTCCCTACTTTTATTCTTCTGATTCCCTGTCCTCCATCTTACTGAAGGGGTCAGTAAGAATGAACAGCTGAATGGGATTTAGTTACCGACTGGACTTAAACCACTGCAAACTTTTAACAGAGTTATTTAATGGTGCAGTTATTTTAATATGTTCATTTCTATTTTATTTTATTATTATTTTATTTTATTTTATTTTATTTTATTTTATTTTATTTTATTTTATTTTATTTTACTTTACTTGTGAAAACCCAGAGCACCTGAAATATTTCTCTGTCTTCTCTGGTGTGTTCTGGCCCCCAGAGGAGCACTGACTTTGACTCTCATTCATGGAGAAAGTTTCCCAGACTTCAAGACTGACTAGAATCTACAAAAGTGTGAAATATATGAGAGAATTTAGGTTTTGGTGAGAAATTTACGTTTTTGGATTTTTAATTTTATTTTATTTTATTTTATTTTATTTTATTTGATTTTATTTTATTATATTTATTTATTTTATTATTTACTTTAGTGGAAAACCCAGAGCACCTGAAATATTTCTCTGGTCTTCTCTGTGTGTGTCTGGCCCCCAGAGGAGCACTGACTTTGACTCTCATTCATGGAGAAAGTTTCCCAGACTTCAAGACTGACTAGAATCTACAAAAGTGTGAAATATATGAGAGAATTTAGGTTTTGGTGAGAAATTTACGTTTTTGGATTTTTAGTATGCTGTGGATGGAAGCAAGATGGAGGGCACAGGGTATTGTCCTGGGTTTCTTCCTTCTTCTTCTTCTTGGGTTTGGGTGGCATTTTGCAATTGAACAGAAAATTCTGCATTGCAGCTTCTGTGGAATCAGTTATTGGGTCAAAAGGGAAAATAATCTAGATGTCAATTGGATAATTTTGTCTTAAAAGACCTTGGAACAAGAGATTGTTGGCCATTTTGTGCCTTCTAATGAAAAGCTGCTGAACTCACCGTAGTGAGACTGTTTTACTGATAAGAAATAATAAACACTTGAGTCCGAACATGAACTACCATCTCAAGATCCTTCAATCCAGACCCAGAGAAACCAACAACTGGTACTGCCATTTTTATTTATTTTATTTTATTTTATTTTATTTTATTTATTTATTTTATTTTATTTATTTTATTTTATTTATTTTATTTTATTTTATTTTATTTTATTTATTTTATTTTATTTTATTCTCCCTTTTTTTAATAATTTTTAATGAAGTTGTGGTTATTTAGTTCTGTAGTGGGCCTTCATGTTCCTTATTTTTCATGCTATAAATTTGGTGAACCAGTTAGGAATACCATTGTCAACAGCTGAGTTCATTTAAGAGCTTCTTATGGAAATTGTGGACAAGAGCACACTGCCATGCTTAGGTTGAATTAAAAAAAAAAAAATTTCTTTCCTTTCTATCCTGGGGTGGAAATAGAAAAATATGGATGCATAATAAGTACGAAATGACAACCCAGCTCTACCCCTGATATATAGAACAAGTTTTTAATAAACTGTGAGACTAATACCAGAGGCAATAAAGAGTATATATATATATGTGGCATTACCAGTAGCATAGAAGGTTTTGTGACTGCACGAGAAAATCTGATTTCTATTTGCTTGCAACACAGATTGATAGTTTTGTTTACTCATTTACTTGTGGTTTTAGTAAAGACAATAAATGTGAGAGTAAAAGTGTGATCATAGCACAATGCTGAAATTGCAGGAATTTTCAAATTACTGGGCATCTAATAATAGAAATAAAAGAAATGAAGGAGGTAAGATGAATTCTGTTGAGAGAATGAAGTGTCCAGAGAAAGCTGGAGAGCACTTCCTTCTCCTAAAAGACAAAAAAATATAACCAGGTTATATCTCTGTGAAGTTGAGTGGGTGATGATAGAATCAAATTTAAAAGCCCTGTCGTGCTACTGTGGAAGATGAACTGTGTGCTCCAGGCAAAACTCCCACAAGAGGAAGGGCAGGTTTGATGAGGCAGAAGAGATCCCAGATCTCTCTCTCAAACTGCTTTGGCACTAAAAAATCCTCCCATGCAATCGAACCTGAATTTCAAAGAAAAATGAAGGAAATACAGTGTTGAATTAGAAAACATACATGAATAGCACAACCTAAATATCAAACTTTGCATTAATAATATCTTAAACCACAAGTGAGTAAATATTTCTCATTTTATGGTTATAATTTTTATAATTCTGATTTTTTTTTCTTCTACACAGATTGTAAGGGTCAGCTTATTATTATCATTATCACGACCATTATATTTATTCAGTCCTTTTCTGATGGGCACCAAATAAATAAGCACTTTTTCTAAGAACAACATTAAATTATGAATGAATCAATATTTTATAAAAGATATTTTGGTCTGAGAGAAATTAAGACCCAACTAAGTCTCCTGTATAATTCTGTATTTGATAGAAATTTTTGTATCACTAAAATATTTTACAAATTCTTATCTTCAATGAATAATTTTAGTTAATTAATTACCTTGGCTGAGCAGTCTCAGAATAACTTAATTTCCTTTATTCTGTAAAATTATAGCAAATAGTTCAACGTTAGTTGATTAAAATCTGGAAGAGATTCAACCATCTCTGGCTTCCATTTGTTTTTTGGAGGTTTTTTTTTTTTGCATTAATCTATTTTTGTCACATCTCTATAGGATTTCTACACTTTCAAAATATTTTAAGACACTTTGGAAATAATTTTTAATTTATGCAGTTTCATTGTGTAATGTTCTATAAATAAATCTTTTTGCCTGTGGACCTACAACTACGGTGCTGCAATGATTTCGTTCCATGAATAAACATCAATAGTTACAAAAAAGTTATATAAATAATTGAAAAATAAATAGAAATATGAATAAGTAAGGAACTGGACTGATCCTAGTACCCTTGTTTGAGGACCACTAGAGAATTCCTCTTCTTTCAGCAGCCTGAATTGTAACTATATCTAACATTAATCTTTTTATACTATCTGCTATCACCACGAAAAATGATAGATGACTTTTGTTTCAGAGTAGTTATAAAAATTTTGTCAAGCTCATAATTTTGAGTTCTTCAGGAACTCTTTTCAAAACTCTAATGTTATAGAAATAATAGGAAAATGAATAGAAATATGAATAAGTAAGGAAATGCATAGTTTACAAAGTTTTCTTAAAGGAAAGCAAAAATATTTTGTGATCAAGAGTACAATAAACTAAATAGAAATTCTCAGAACCTCTTTTTTCTTCCTAGAGCATCCCTCAAAAAGGCAGAGTTCATTAGTTAGAATACATATAATTGTTGGTAAGTATGAAAATGGGAATAGGAGGATCCATAGCAATAGCAAAACAATTTAGGTAGTTGCAGATTTGTTTTTTCCACAGAATAACTGTTCTTTGACAAAACCAGAAATTCCAAACTTCAGAAAATTCTGGGCAAAAAATGCATTCTATGATAACAATAAATGGAGATCACGCTCAAACTTGTCACCCTGAATTTTTAAGATTTTCTAAACCTTCTGATGTTTAAGTTCTTGTAATGAACTTTCTCACACACTTTCTTTAAATAACTCATTGTTTTGCATTCCTTTATGGAGGAGGAGAAATTTGATGGACTGTTGGTTTGTCCAGTGTCATTGGAGAGGTGACACTGTCACCCTCCAATCCACTGTCACCTTTGGAAAACTATAAATGTTGGAGTCAGAAAATAAACTTCCCTTTTTTCACCTTGAGAGCAGCGGTGTGTGCACTCGTGTTGTTTTGTGTCCTATACTGACACACACTAACAAATAGAAATTTCCATATTTGCCTGGAAAGAGATGTGGACTGAAGTAAGGTCTGGAAGAAGAGGTTTCACACAGCCTAGAGGCAGAGAAAGAAATATCTACTCTTATACCTACAGTTGAACTATCCAAAGCTGAGGTAACTGAAATATTTTAGTGAGTGCACCAAAAAGTGATAGATGTTTCAGCTCACAAAATTGGTTTTTTCTTGAGTAAACAATTCAACATAAAACACTGCTAATTATTTCTCTACTATACTCACCTGTACTAGACATAAATGAAAAATAAATTAAAAATTTTATTAGAAACCAGAGGAAAATGATGTCATATTAATTAAGTCTTCATTGTAGCTGCAATAAGATATTCTGACACAATCATTATGTTAGATCAACTGCTGTTTATGAACTCAGAATAGTGATGCAAGAATCGATAAAAAGGTTCTGAATAGATGCAGACCACATTAGGAAAAAACAAACCAAAGCAACCCACTGAGTACAATAGAAGCTTCTGCTTGTTGCTTATTGCATCTGATTTAATTGTTGATTATAATAAATACAAAATTACTTCTAAGTGATTTATATGTAAGAAGTTCATCAGAAGATTAATCTTCCTAGGATTTACGGTGCCAAAAGTTAAATTAGACCAAAATTGTGGTATTGGTACTAATTAATTCAAATAGTGGCAGTGATGACCGAGAATGGATTTTTTCATCATTCCCATTATAGAGTTCAATAAATTCCATTTCATTATTGTGTATAAAGCAGGCTTTTAGGGTTCCATAGCAACCCAATATTTTATATTGTCACATGAGTTTGAAAGTAAAAAAGGAAAGAAAAAGGAAAAGAAATGCAATTATCTTTGATCAAGAATTGCAGTGCTTTAAATCTTAATAAATCTGCACCCAGAACTCTTGATTTCTTCAATAATACAGTGGAAATGGGAAGTTATTAAGATAACTACATCAGAATTCTTCCAAATATAGTAGAGGTAATTGAGAAAAGCCATAGTCTTAATGATCCAGAAGATTATTACTTCAAGTTTAGCGCTGGCTGCAATGATCTTGAGAAAGATATTTAACTACTAAACCACTAACACTTGATGTTGGCTGTTCTGGTTTACATCACTTGATGCTGAGAATACTCTTAATTTCTTTATATGATCATTGAATGTGTTGATTTAATAGAAATAACATTTATCATATTTTATTTCAATATATATCAAAAAGCAGTCAGAATTCATATGTAGATTCTTCTACTTTTTAATGGACAAAACCAAAATATTCTCTCGTGCGCACAAGAGGCCCAAGGAGATGTGCTGCTGAAGATGCTTCAAGAATTTATGCAGTTCTTGGTTTGGGGCTTTCTAGTCTTGACAAGATTGTGCCTCCAGCAAAGCAAGTGCATGCCTTCTGGAGGGGAGGGCAGGAGCGAGGAGAAAAGCATGCAAAATATGAGATATTAATATTTTAGTGGTGGGGTACTGCTGTGAGATTTACATCTACTCTTGAAAAATATCATTTTGAAGTGCCAAAGCAAAAGGTTCACTGCCTTTATTTCCTCAGATAAATATAGGATAACTCATTATTAGACAAGTTATGGGCTAGAAGAACCCTCCTGGCAGACCAAGCCCAGCCCAGGTGCCACTGAAAACATCTCATAAAACATTGTCTCTTGCAAGTAACAGCAAAGCTACTGGGCCAGAAGGTTATGTGTTCATTTATCTCTGCTGTGGAGAACAGAGCTATGAAGTTTTGCTTTCCATTTTCCTTGTTTTCCCACTGATTCATCAACTTTCAGGTTGTCTGTCTTACTTTTCCTTAAGTTTAGCCCTTTCCTTCAGACTTTGTTCCTCCCATCTCTCAGACATGGAATACCTGTGCAAAGATGATCCCCTCAGAATTTGAAACCTGCAGTTGGGATAGGACACAAAATTGTTTGTAGGGATTATACCACTTCTGACATTTCCCTTGCCCACCTTCCAGGCAGGAAGATAATTTTCTGTCAAAATTTGACAGAATAGTACTTTAGTCCTTAAATAGTAAAAACTACTTCACTTCCACAGGAAAAAAAACCAAAAACCCTAGGATTGATCTATTCATCAACTGCTCTTAATATCTTAAGATTTAAGGTCCCTGATAAGCACTTCCAAAGCTCTGAGAATGCATGCAAATATTTATTTTCTTACTTCCTTTAACAGTTTCTTAGAGTTCTAATCAACATGTTGAGTAAGCAATGTTGGGTAACAGAATTTACTAATTTAATTGCAATTCATTATTTGTTTTTCCTAAATTATGGAGAAAATATCACTATGTCATAAATTGACAATTCAGTTTTGATCTTGATATCTATTTTCATTTAAGACAACTTGGACATCACTATTATTGATGGAATTTAAAAATAGAAATATATAATTTTTGTGGGAACTGTACTTATTTTAGAAGACAGCTCACAACAGATTCATGTATGAAAATATAGTGAGAAGTGTAATAATTCATCATTATATTTCATAAATAACTGTCAGCAGGATGGAAAGGATGATAAAAATGCCAGCTGTTCCCAATTAAGCATTTCATATGGGCTGAATTTCTATTGATTTATTTTTTCTGTAATTCTTTTTTTTTTTTTTTTCTCAAAGTTTGCAGTAACAGGAGCTGTAGTTCAACATGAGGAGCAAGGTTTGATTCTGCAATGCAAGGTTTCTTTTGTGGCTCTGAACCAGGTACAGAGTGTGTCTTATAATACCTATCATCCTGATTAAATTTTCATCCTCCAGCCAGGATCATACCTGAGGGTTTGAAATCCTTTCAAAGTGTAGAGATATATTTGAAGATTTGATATCCTATGGACTTTTTACAAGAGGGTCACATTTCAGTGGCTGCTGAACCCCAAACATTTCAGATAAGGTAATACTGTAAATCTCTGCCCATTTAATTAAACAATTTAAATAGCAAAATTCTTGAGAGTATTTTTTAATTTTGATCTTTCTGGTGGTTTGTTAGTTTGTTTTGGAGGTTTTTTTTTTTGGTGCTTGTTTGCTTTGGAATTTTTAAGTTCGGTGAAGATATATAACTATGTATGAAGTTTAAAATTTGAAGTATCCCTAACTTAATTTTTAATGGAGTTCAATGTACAAGTCTTGTAGAACAGGCTAATTGCATATCTCTTGGGACTGAAAAATAAATGTCTGGGTATATCTTTGCAACTAAAGGAATGCTCAAGGTGACCCATAATTCTTGGTGGGAAACCATCTCCTTCCCCCCCAAAAAAAGATAAATACCAAGTAGGAGAAGTTAAGAAGTAAAAAAGGAAAGTAATAATAAAATTTGAGATTCTGTATTTTAAGATTTATTTTGCAATTCAGAAAAACACATTTTATTTTAGAATACTGAAAAAATTAATTCTGCAGTTTTGTAACCCATTCAAATTCCTCACACAGGAATTAAATGAAATAAAATTTTAAAATTATTTAAAAATGCATTTCTGGTGAATGTATGCTATATACAGCCAAGACTAGTTTAATGGTTATCAAGCATTGTAAAAATGCTTGACATTAAGATTACCTTCCATGGCCTCAGTTGGTTATGAAGCAAAATGGTTTTGTAATAACAATACCACTATCTTGACTAAAATTCTGCAAGATTTTTATATTGGATTAATGCTAAATGAATAAGGATATTTCATTCATCAGTCAAGTTCCAGGCAGCTAATTCAGCATTAGCATTGTAGTAGAATGTCACATGCTGCTGCTCCACAGAGCCCTCTGCATTTCCAGTAGTGTAAATCATTTATACGTGCTGGTGACACAGTTGATCAACTAACCAAGGCCCAGGCTCTTATTGTCAGGCAATGTCCTGATGTCTTTGCATGTTTAACCATCAAGTTTGGAGCACAGCATATGGCGAAAAACTACTGCCAGTTGGAGTTTTTAACTGCTTAATTTATATGTTTTGGTTTTCAATTCTTTATTATATGCATTTCCCTTCAGAACTCTCATCAAGAATAAAAATCCTGTGTGTTATCCAGTGTTCAGATATATTGCATGCTTGGTGGATAACACATTTGAATTGAAATCAGAAAAGTTAAGTGCAACTTTTTCTGAATCCATTCCATCTTGTATCAAAATTAAAGAATCTTGTCTCCTTTTATAAAGCACACTGAGCTCTATGAATAAAAACATTTTCCAAGACTTATAACGACAGTTTTCGTTCTCTGTTCTTAAGACAGTAAGAAAGAGTGGAATGCATCCCTATAGTGCAAGGATGAATGCAATGTGTCCATACTCACACACTTTCTCACTGTCAGAAGAGAGACAATTTTCCCTTGCTCCTGGAATTATTTACAATAAAACACACTGTATTTCTCCTAGATACAGAACCTTTTCAGAGTATGTTGAGTTTTATTGTGCATTCTTCAGTAATACTTTTGAAAATAGGTATGTGTACAACTAGCTGATTACTTCCAAATAAAAACCAGGATGGATATTTAGAACTGAAATATTTTTCATATTTTGCAGTATTTGAACTTTGTGTCTCTCCAGCATGTGTATCTTCTTTCAGTGATATTTTCAAGGAGGTGCAATATTCAGTCACATTTTTCTGTGCCTTTTTGTTAGATCATTGCTTCACTAACAAGCACTGAACCAGCACATCTATTGTTCTACAGCTCTAGGTCTGCTCCTCACACTGTCAAGTCAGGCCACAGATGCTCAGAGTTTATGAGTTCCTTATAGCAACAGAACATATCAGCTTTTTCCAAATACTTTAATACTTCTGAATTCAGAATAGCATCAACTCCAGAAGAATTGTAAGGAAGGTAGGGTACTCTCCAAGCATTTGATTTCTAAGAAGATGGTTTTCTCTGTATGGGCATTTTTAACTTTCCTTGGCTAGCATACAGTTCAGAAGCCCAGTCAATACAAAATCTCACATATGATGAGATGGCTGTATTTAACTGCTACCTCCACAAGCTTTTCTGGTGTTTTTTAATCTTTAGATTTTTTAATCTTTTTTTCCTTATTTACTATGTTTCTACTCCCAATTTAAGGTCTTAAGGTGACCTTTTTCCAATAAATAGCTGATCCTTTAAGCTCTTAAATGTAAACACAAAAAGAGACCAAGTATCCTCCCTTGCTTCGTGAATGGGCAATTTCATTTGAAAGTGATGTTTATATAGAGGAGTGATACTGAACTGTAAATTTCAGGTTAAGTGACCATTTATTTCGTTTTTCCATCTACTTCTATTCCTCTTTCCACTAAATGCAATGCAGCTGCTCTTGTTACATGTAATTTATAATTGCAGTTTTATTTGTTTTGCGGTGACCCTGCAATGATGTACTCTATTCAGAGTTTTCACTTCATTGGCAAACTGATTAAATAATTATAAGGAATATGAAGGTGTACGAATTTATTTTCTGCTCAAAATTTCAGTTTGGAAATACAGAAGTTTTTTTTCATACTTTGGTAAGAAAATAGTCTAAAAGCTACTTAAACTCTTGTCTATATTCGTTGTCAACCAAAATGTATCAATAAAAATGTTATTTTTTACTGTAAATACATATGCAGGCTTAAGCAAAGCAAATACTAATACAAGCATAGAAACAGTCTGTTTAAGGAAGAAATAGGACCCAAATACTTTTTCTTCTAGTTGTATTTCTAAATTTCCAGTAAATTGAATAATACTTTATACAAAGTATATTCAAGTACTAATTAGTTCACTCCCAGACTGAAATAATGTTTATAAAAAAATGTTTAGTTCAAGAAATTACAATTGACTTTTTTTATAAATAGTGATGCCTATCATCAGCAGCTCATTGACTGCATTGACATTTTTTGTAGAATAAGATGTTCTAATACAAAGCTTTAGGCTGAGCCAAAATTTCTCACTGTAAAAAATCTTTTTAAAGTCTTAATAGAGTGTTAAGAAATTCAGTCAATGACTAAGTGATAGACCATCAAGGAGTAATACCATTAGATTAGAGGGCTTATCAAGCACCTCTTTTTAACTTCCTTTTTTATTACAATGGAGTCCCAGCTGTTTTGCTCTGGCTCTCTCATGGTGTCACATGCTTTCTCTGATTCTCTCGCGTTTCGAGCAAGGAGATCAGAAAGGACTTTTTGGACAGATGGTAATCTTTTGTCTGAGCTGTAATTCATATGTAATCTCTGTCCAGAATTACATTTGTGCCATGTGCACTGACTTTTACATTCCCTTTGAAAATGGTTTTAAGAACAGGATCAAGCAAGATCTCAAACTATGTCATTTCTCTTCCCCCTATGGTTATACTAAATGCACTTCTGCAAGGTGCTAATGGACAAGGTGTCTTAAACCTCACATCACATCTACATAAGGGTGAGACCAGCCTCAACTGCTGATCACAGATCTCCTAGGATAGCTAGCTGTGCAAAAGATGGAAATTAATTTATACTGAGAGATTAAATGGAAATGAAATATTCAAATTTCAACAAATATTTGGAGCCAGAAACACTATATCAATTGTCTTCCAAAAATCTGTCCCTCTCAAGAATAGAACTGAACAGAAAGCAGGAATGTTTTCCTCTTTATAAACTGTAATATAAGACTACTTCCTTTACCTTTAAGTAACATGGAATGTGGTAGTTGTGCTTATAGTAACTCATTTTAAACAAAAATGCAGAAGGAAATAGGTGAAATAGTATATTCAAATAGTGTGTGTGTAGTGCAGTTTACATTGGTAAAAGGGTAGGGTTCAAGTATAACAACAAATTCAGCCATAGATAGGGCAGAAAAATTAATTATTGTAAAGGTATAAACAGGCTACAGAATACAAGGCATTCATTAACTGGTGTAATCAGGAAGAAGGCTCCTTTGTGAAGATTATGATTATTATATAATTATATAGATTTTTATATAATTATTATATAATATTTTTAATATAATAAATATATTTAATATAATCTTATATAATTATTAAGATTTTTACCTCTAGAGAGGTAAAAAATGATGATTTTTCAGTTTCCATTAATCTCAACTGAAGAAGTAAAACCAGGCAGACAAGACTATCAGGTGAGACTCAACCTTACTCATATTTTTAAAATAGCACCACTTGTTTTAGAAGAAAAGTGTCATTTGTTAAATTTCTTGAGGTTTATGGGTCAAGTCCTTGACTCTTAAAAGAGGATTAGGTAGTTCAATGGTGACAGTTTCACAGGTCATTCAAGGATTTCCCTGCTGCACATAAGCTTCACATGTTAAAACTTAACTGCTCTCTTTTTCACCAGCTTTTTTCACAAATGTCTCTCATAGCAGAAATATAACTATAGCATCTCAGGGAGAATTAGCCAGGAATAACCTGTTGGAATTATATTGTTGCACAAAAGAGTTTATTAATTTTTCAATCAGAAAATAGCAAGGCTCTATTTTTCCTGCTAGGAGAGTTGAAATGATGGCCCTTTGGGTGTCTGCTTTGGAAGATCTAAGTTCTACACCTTTCTAGGGCAAAAAGGATAATGCATTGGAGGACAGACAATTTGATCAGTATCCTGGTTGTTCCATATTATGCAACTGATTATCTGGTAGACCTAGACACAGAAAAATGTTAAGTTTTTTCTTTAGACTTCCAGTAACGTGCCAATGCACTGTAAGCTGCAAAGGATACCAAAAGGTTGTGTCAGAATATTAGCGTTTTCTTGATAATGCATTCTGTTCTGTTGGAGACCTTTTTGCAGACTTCCAGTACCAAAAAGGGACATGCAGGAAGGGCATGCAGTGATAGGACAAGGGAGAATGGCTTCAAAGTAAAAGAGGGTAGATTTACATTGGATATTAAGACTTCATTAATTAGTGTGAAAGTGGTGAGGCACAGAAAGAGGTTGCCCAGAGAAACTGTGGTTGCCCTATTGCTGTAAGTGTTTAAGACCAGGCTGAATGGAGCTCTGAGCAACCTGGCCTAGTGGAAGGTGTCCCTGCCTCTGGCAGGAAAGCTGGGAATAGATGATCTTCGCAATTCCTCCCAACCTAAACCATTCTGATTTTCAAAAATAAGAAAATGTATATAGTAATCTGAAGTGTAGTGGAATATTAAGTACTTGAGACAATGATTTAAAGATTCTAGAAGAAAACTAAATGTGTTAAGCATGAACAGATGAAGATAAAAGAATCCTTTCTCTTTTTTAAAAAAGCAAAAATAATTACTTTATTTTTTCTTTTGTTTCCCACACACATGGATTTTAATTTCCTCTGAAAACAGCAGATCAATAAAAAGAAGAATACCATTTCCTTTCTTTGAATATTGGAGGGTCAAAAAAGGCTATTTGCAATGTCTTTTGGGATATTCTAAAACAAAAAACTGCAAAACATAAAATAATTTCATTATCATGTGATAAAATATCAGGGCCATAAAAAGTCATCCTGGATTCCTCTAAAAACATTTTTTTCTGGTATTCAGATGAAATGCTTCTTTCAGGGTCTTGCTGAATGTAAATTTTTCTATATGCATAGCAGATAAGAAAGAAATAAAAATCATATAAATAAATATTCATGCTATATGTGATAGGAAATATATCCCATGAAAACTGCCAGACTTTAGTCTATGCTATTTTCTTTTTCTTGAGTGCAGTGAGAAAGCTGAAACTTCTATGAGCTAAATACTTTTTGGGTGGCGAGGACATTCACTAAATCAATAGGAAGTCTCTAAAAAACACAAATGGTAATTTTTTTTATCAGAGTTTAAATCATATTACAGCAATTTTATTTATTACCTTTTAATAATTATCAGGATCTCTAGGGATTGGCATTTTTTTTCATTTGTGGTCACATAATTTTTGGGGGGTTGTGTATTTATCTCTTATTTGTTTTTCTTATTTGTTTGTGGGGTTTTTGCACCAAACTCAGCACTAAGGACCTTATCTCACCCTGGCCAGCCTCACTGAATCTGATTTTCTCTTTCACTGAGTTGATATGTTTGAACTATTGCCAAGCCAACTTGATCTTTAATTATTCTGGATAACAATGCTAGCTTTATCTTGATTATGCATTTTGGGAGCAGGGATTGTATATGTATATGTTATGTTTAAATTACTTCAATTAAATGAAGAGAAAATGTATTCTTAATAATACCAGTTGCCAAAATCTATAAAGACAGAAACAAAGAAGGGATAAAACAAGATGACATTACTTCCAGCCAGTCATCTTTTGTTATTCACTTTATTGTAAATACCATGGACTTCGCAAACATTTGTTTACATGTGTTCTGACTGCACATTTTTCCATCCCCTTTCTTCCTTCTTGGAAAGGAGAAGGCATTTCATAAAATCTGATCTCTGAAGTGAAAATAGTAAAGCAAATTCCTACTTCATTCTTTTATAGAAAACTTTTCAAATTTTTCAGTGGTATTACCTGCAAGAGATCTAAAGAATCAAGGAAAATTAGGCATTTTCACTAATGAAAATTATCTCAAGAGACATTTCTTTTCTGCCATTTAGAACAATGTGCTCTTAATTTTAACTGCTCTCTAAGTTTGATGAAAATGTCCAAGACAATTTCCCAAAAGAGCAAATTCATCATGGTGCTAAGGACAGAGTTCAAACTAATATCTAATACTTTTTCTGCAAATGAAGAAAGAAAATGCACATATTCTAGTGGGCTAAGTCTTTCAAAGCCACGTTAGAGTTATTTATTAAAAAAAAAAAAGGCAAAATCTGGGAAAAATGGTAATCTACTAGATTGTTACCAGTCATCTAGAGAAAACAAAACTGATGCTAGTAGGGCACCTATAACTCAGTGGTAGATAATATCACCAGAGACAATACTAAAAATTATTACCAGAGCAAAATTCTTAGCAGAGTACCATGGCTAAAATAGAATTTCTTGAGTATTGAGGTAAATTCCACCTTCATTATTGGAAGCATCGTGTTGGACAAATTGAGAGCAAATACTACATTGTTACAATGACACATGGTATAACACAGTTGGGAACTGGGAGCAAAAATTAATGAGAAGCTAATGAAGAAACTAAAGCTTAATATACATTCATAAGTTGTGCTCCTATGAACAGAAATAACCCACAGAACAGTACTGTAAATGATCAATAGAATTAGATTTTACAACATCAGCCAAATTGCCTTTATTTATATCAAAAAATTTCTAAATTCAAGGAAATGTAATTAAAGTTGTCATTAGGAGTGTGTTTCCCTAGTCAAGATTAGTTGGATAGCTGTTTGATGAACAGCAGGCCAGATTTAAAATCATGAAGAGCTTGCTGTTTCCTTTCTTTGTATTGTTTCTTTAAGATAACACACTGGCAGAATTAATACTGAGAATTGAAGTGGTAATGCAATAAAGAAATGATGGTTAATATAAACCCATGAACTGTATTTTAGGTTAAAAAGATATTTGAATAGTCAGTGTCTTGAATGCTAATTCAGAAGATTGATAAGCCTATTGTAGCTGTATAAGAACATAGGTGTTGATAGGAATATGTGGATATTTGAGAGGTGAAGTGTGGTTTGTTATTGAATGCAATATTGTTTTTGCAGCATTATAATACTGGCAATAATGATAAGCCATAAGCCTTCACATGTTTGTGAAAAGAAAGGAAGAGTATTTGCTCTTTTCTGAAGGAGAAAGGAAAATCTTAAATCCACAGTTTTACATATTTTCAGGTTTTTTTAATCTGTATAAGAATAGATAGAAATATATCTCTACCAAATATGTCCCACTTTGAGAATTTAGTTTTTTTTACACTTTTCTTTCTCCCCCAACTTGGTTGTACTGAACTGCACACCTGAACAGCTCTGTCATCTCCAGATAAATGTACAGAGTAAAACTTTTATAGTTCAAATGAAGTTTCCAAATCATATCCTTTCTCTGTATTCAGGTTGATACGATACTTTGCAGGTAAGCATAAATAATCAGCTTTGCCCCTAATGACTAGAAATTTGTGCTAAGCATGCCAGAGAACATCCAACTCTACAAAGAGAGGAAGCAAGGTCGAGAAGGTGGTGGATATGTCGTATAATAAATGGTAGAGTAATTTGTCAAAACTTTTTTGTCACACTAAAAATATATGGATTTAAGAGAAGGTCTCAGATGTGAGATGTTTTGCCAAATAAACAAGCTTTAACTGTGGCACTTTATAGTCAATGTCTTCAGCATTGCAGTAAGGCGTTCCAATTATGTTTGGATAGAAAAAAACTACAATTATTTCTCATGTTGATGCATAATAAACTATTGGTTTAAATCAGCATAATTTTAACCAACAAAAAACCAAACTTTTTTGACAAAGACAGTTGCATAGGATGTACAAATGATTGGACTATAAAGTCAGGAAAAAAATGTAATAAGTGATACGAAACATATGAAATATTTCTCAAATTAATTCTTTTTAATAATGAATAAATATTTCCATAAATATAAGTATCTTAGAACTTTGATGCAAAAATTCAGTGCAAAGAAGAATAGCAGTGAAAACAAGGCAGATGAAATTAAGGCAGAAAAGAAAAACTGTTCTGAGCAAATGACTGATTGACTGAAACTAGTCTGATCAAAACATGCATGAGATCTTGAAATAAACACTAAGGAAGTAAAGCTTATTTTGAATTGTTAGAATTTCACATCTCATTTGTCTTTGATATAGTTTATTTTTAATTTGTAGAAATAAAATTGTTTCTTTGTTTTCATTCAGTAAGTCAGATATTGAAAGATTTCCAACTGTTCTGGGTAAATTCTTGCAAACTGAAAAATTTTAGAGAGAAATACATGTTTCAGAATTTTATGGAAAAAATATTCCCTCATTGCCATCACTTTTGCTAAAATTGATCTGTTTAGTCTGAGAACATGAATCTAATCTTTCCCCTGATGAACTTGCTTCATTTTTCTCATGGAGGGTTAAGAGGTAAAAAGAGTCTTTTTTTTTTCTCACAGTGTTGAATATAAACACTTCTGCCCATATAGTCAACCTTCTCACAAATGGTCATTCATGTATCCACAGGCATGATATCCTGTCTGATTCTAGGAAAAAAAAAACAAACCAACCGACTTAAAAACAACAGACTTTCTTACAACACTGTTTAGGTATAAATGGCTTGATTCAACAGGTTGAATATGATTTCCTATTGATGCTTTTCTGTCACTGGTGTTATTGTTACATCTACAAAATGATTTCAGTTAAGGCAGCACTGCAGTAGTTTTTCTAAGTCTTTGGTCTGGAGCAGGAGTTGAAATCTGTTGGAGATGGGCACACAATTGATTTTGTCTCTGAAGTGCCATACAGTAAAGTACACAGCATGGGGAACAAATGAGAGAAATCTGAGATTTGCATATTATGTTTGCTTTGAGGTGAAAGAGATGTGGTGGGATAGGTCAACCTGGAATGCTACCCTGAGTGGATATAAGATTTTTTACAAAGAACACAATGAAGAAGTGAGAATGGGGAGTCACCCTTTTGGAAAAGACCAGCAGGAATTCATGGAGATGTACCTTGGATTAGATGATGAGCCACTTCAGAGTTCAGGATTAGTGGGCAGACCAAAATGGGTAGTCTTGCAGTGGGTACACCAGTGACAACATCCTGGCAGAGAATTTTTAGGATTAGATAAAAGATGCTCTTCTGAACTTGATATTAAAAAAAAAAAAAAAGTTCTGGTGGGAAATAAGATGGTTGGGTCAGCCTTGGCTGGGGTGTTTAGGAGATAGTGAAGTTAAAACTTCTGAGATAAGCTGGGGAGTTGTGAGTGGAAAATGAAGGTAACAAAAGCGGTATCATATCCTTAAGCTTTTTGCAAGTAGATTTAGGCCTCTTTGGAGAATTTAATCATATAAATTTGTAAAGAAAAGAGATGTCCAGAGGAATCAGATGGCAGATAGGTGCATGAATCAGTAGTTCTGACTAAGTTTTGTGTAACTTTTGTTGGAAAATATGTATTTAATGTTAGAAGTAGAATGCCAACTGCTTTGTAGAAGATGAAAACATTATAGGCCAGAGTTTAAATGAAAGGCTATTTTATTTTGATTATGTGTTCCAAATGTTTGGGGTTTTTCTTAGTCTGTTCTATCACAAACCCATGCATGGAAATAAAATATGCTGTGGAATTCAGCGACTCAGAGGTACAACCCAGTCTTGTTTCAGTGTGTCGTAGGGAGTGTACACTTGCTGTTTCATAAAAAAATCAGAGAACTGCTATTTAAACTTTGTATCTAAAAAAATGATAAAGGGTGAGTTGATGAATCTTTTTTTATGCATGACATTTATAGATATAAATTCAGATGCTTTAAACAGTTTCTCCATCATGATTGCAGATACCCTTGGAGATTGCACTACCCAACAAAAAAGGATTGTATATTCATAACACAATGAATACCTGAATGTTACTGTGCTATATCACCGTTCTTCCACATATCAATATTCTCAGAATATTGCTTTGTACTTCCTTTGCTGTTAACCAGACTGATCATAAATGCATTTATTCTTGCAGTGCTCAAGATCTGCAAAAAAAAAATGGATAATTTGTTGCATCTGGGATGACTAGATTAAAGATTGTACTCAGTAGAAAAGAGAGATTTGCCACAGTTGAAACTGACTGTCAGAGGCACCTACAGTACCTGAGAAATGTAGGATTGTGTCCATTAATCTCAGGTAGTAGCGATGATCCTGATACAAAAAATGGAAAAAGTAAAGTTAGCATACAAAACTAAACAAAAAACTCCCCTCCCCCCCCCCAAAAAAAAAAAAAAGATAATTTAAAAGTAATAAAGTAATTACAGGACAGTGTTTGAAAAATCAAATTTCATCATGAGTCTTTTACAATTAAATTGGAGATTTTGATTTGAGGCAACAATATTATAAACATGGGAGAGGATGAGGTACTCCTGTGACAATGCAGAAAACAATGCCTGTCTGACCTGAAAAAAAATTAATTAAAAGTAAAAATGATGATGTGACTATAGTCAAGGAATTTATTAAAAGTTATGTTTGTAATGATTAAAAATGAGAAAAATTTAACCAAAATATACAATGGAAAATATAAAAGGGAGGTGGAAAATCATTGTACAAGCACTGATAGAAGTGATTTGAACAGTAATGAAAATCTTTAGAAGGAGAACACTTTTTGCTTAGGAATTGAAAAATTTCTGAATTGCCAAAAAAATTCTAAAGTGCTGAAGTAATATCAGTATTTCTTAAGAATTGGAAGTAAAGAGATCTAGTAATGGTAAAATATGAAGTGTGTGCTGTGACATTTGATTTTACAGGCAATCAGCAAGCTGAAAAGTTAATAAATGTCAAAATACACACATTATAAAACCCTACCTGTCAACAGCAGACAAAATATGCCCTTAGCACAACAAGGGACAAAATATGGGGCCATCCAAAAACATATGAGTAGTAGAGATCACCTGAGTCAATTAGCATGGATTTAACTAAAGTACAAATGCGTAAACTACTGTATAAGGAGAAATCAGAATTGCCAAGCTTGTGGTCCTAGTGCCCCAGGCTGGTTTTGCTTTCATTACACTGGAAACAAAGCAGAGCAGAAAAGCACGTGTTGAGCCAGTCCATGGCAGCTTCCAGCATTTGAGATGGAGACAATCACAAACAGCACCTGAAGAGCTCATGTCCCACTATGATCATTCTTTTGAAATCCTGTGAAAGTTTTTTTTAAAGTGGTCATACTGGGTGGCTGACTGTATCACTAAGACATCTTCTTCAGACCTGAATATACATGATATCTTTACATATAGTGATAAAAGCCACAATACTGTATCTTTAGTTTGCCTTATATTATCCAAGTTTTTGTGCTGGGGTAACTTGCTTAGTTTGGTGCAAGAACTGCTATGTCAGGAAAAATGTGTAGGATACGGCTTCAAAGAATGGAATAAGTATTTTTTTACATTGAGAAGATTCTCCTATTGGTGCTGAAAAATATATCAGTTGTTGAAAGTAAAGTACTCAAAGTGTCATTTCAGTTATACCCATGAAGAAAATTATCAATGTTTCCTGTCAGACAAAGAGTTTTCATATTGAATAGCACTGTTTTGTTCTAGGGAGACACAGGGTTTCTATGTTCACAGGTAGTATAATCCTTTTTGCAGAATTCTGTGTCAACAGAATTGGTTGTCATAGATATCTCCAGCAAGACAAGTTAGTTTCAAGTGCTCTGAGAAGCTTAGTTTGGTTGCATCTTACTTCCCAAATGAAATGTTAGAACCTGATTTTTATATGTATTCCCAATGAGCAAAGAAATGGCCAACAGAAAAAGGGCTCCTTTCCCCCTGGGGTGGCAGTGGTACCCGCAGGCACTGTGGCTTTCAACAGTAGCAGCTCCAGTAAAAGCAGCAGCAGCAGTAGCAGCAGCTGCCCCTTCTTCCATGACTTCAGCAAGTGTAGCAGCAATTGCAGCCTGATTCATGTCAAAAGGAGCACTCTTTCTTTTCCCATAATGGAGGTAAGACTGAGTCCACTTCTGGCTTCTGAGGATTTGGCATTTTTAGCTGAAACCATTCCCTCTGCCATGATGTGAGTGGTATGGAATCAAACAGTGCTAGGAAATTCCACAACCTTTTTCCTCTCTATCCAGGAAGACAGAAAAGTACTAATGTGTGATTCTTTGATTTAGTTTTTATAGCACTTTCCCCTTAAACTTCTATAATGGAACTGTACTTGGGAACAATATATTTAAGTAAAATGGTTCAGAAATATAAAGTGAAAGTTAGATACATTCCACATGTTTTGTGCACTTGAACATCACCTAGAGAGTCTCTCCAGAAGTCACCACTTACTGCAGTAAGAAAAAAGTAATTGTATTGCTTTCTGGTCTTATGCAATAGAGAGAGTGAAAAAAATAAGCTCCGTTGATGAAGTCTGCTCATTACATATAGGAATCAAACTAGTAGACAATTAAATCTATGAAAAAAACACCTCATTGTGTGTCACAAATTTCATTGTGTGACTTCTCTTTTCTTTTAGGAGAAATAAGGTATGATCTGCTATGAATTGTAATAATAAGAAAACACTTTTTTTCATTGTTCCATAGAAGAAGATTTCCATCCTACCTGTGAGCCTCTGCCAGTCATGGACACAAGCTGTGAAGGGTCACAGATCACCACAATACTGAAATCTGAGCTCAACAGGATGAATGTGTCATTCAGAGAAACAAACTCTTACCTTGCCCTCAAGAACAGTAGCTGCTGCAAAACAGCAGAATTTAGGGAGTGCAGAAATGATGAAATGTTCCATAATCTTATGGGCTGTAGGTCATGCCACTCTCACCTACTTACCAGATGAAAACAGCATTGAACATATTGGTGGTACCTCAAGACCCTGCTGTAGTAACTCTAACAATGACTTTGACCCTTCCAAGGACTCAGAAACAGGCACCTGTGAGCTACTGAGAGCATTCCATTTGCAACCAGGACCATGAATCCAGAAATAACCTGCATTCTGGATCGTGCCATCTGAACAGGTAACCTAATGGATTTGTGCCATCCTCCTGCGCATAAGGTTATCATAGAAATATTTACTCTTATTCTGGACTCCAGTGAGATGTGCTGCACAATCTAAACTCAGAATGCATCTTTTCACAAACATAAATACTTTAGGATGTCCTGTGTTTTTGAAGCAAAAGTAGACAGAAAAAAAAAGATCAGCAAACTTTGTGCAAATGTGATGACCACAATTTTTTTACTGCCTAAAGGGGTAAAAGAGCAATAAATCTTTTGCAGTTTCTCTCAAACCATTTAAGTTAGCACTTCAAGAGATTTTTATTCAATGAAAAGCTTTTGCAGTGTGAGCACCCAGAGCAGTTCATGTGTTTAAATTACTCATTAGGCTGTGCAAGAGGGTGAGAAAAAGTACCTTGAGAGGAAGATAAAGGCATTCCACAATCATGGCATAATGTTAGAATGTCCACACTATTGTTCTAAATGGAACTAAATTAGATCAAATTATGCTGTCAAAGTAAAATGGGACTCAGCTTTGCCTTTTCTTTTCTTCATTTTTAAACTATTTTCTTTATACAAAGTAATCATGACTTCAGAACATTCTTTAAAATTTTGGATTAACCAGAAAATATAATTTACTGGAAAATGTTTACAATCTTCAAGGTTAGGAAAGGATGAGTTTTTGAACATTTGGAACCCAGTCATTGAAAAGGAGGCACCAAAAGGGAACTTGAAGTCAGAGTCCAAACTGCTGCTAAAAGCTGGTGAACTTGGACAAGATTGCTCAAGGCTTTTATTTGCCTGGATGTGGAAAATAATTATTTTATTTATTTCCTCCTGTTTATTTCTAAATATTTTGAAACTTGAAAAGCAGAGTTTTAAAGACTTTATGACTACAAGTTATAGTGCCTTCTAGTGTTATCAAATTTAACTGACAAACTAAACCTTCAGAGTCCCACCAATAAATTTGAATTGGTTCTCTGCAGAATGGAGAGCTCTCCTCAAAAGATATTCTCTACTTAAAAGAACCCCAAGGAGAGTTGACCTATTCCATTAAAACTGTCACAAAAAAACAAAACCAAAATAAACCACCATCACCACCATCAAAACACCAAAACCACCACCAACCCCCAGAAAAAAAAACCAAAAAGACAAAATGAACCCTCAAAAACCACCAGGAAATATTAGTTTATGTGAAAGAAAAAAAAAGAATACCAAAATCCACTAAAACATATATGTTCCCATAGATAAAAAATAATTAAAATAATTTCTTTGTTAACATGCTAACACTTATTTTCTGCAGCAGTGCTGAATATGACTGAATATATGCTATAGATAAAAACATACAGTATTGAAAAAACCAAACTTCTAGCATGTTACACAACTCTGTAGACTTGCCTCTAATCAGCTAACAATTTGTATATTTTGAAAACATGCACTAAATTTATTACAATAGAACCAGACTAAAACCAAACAGTGAGCATAACAAAACCAAACAGTGAGCATAACAAAACTAAACATGAACACTGAATTAATTCAGTAGTGACCCATAGTAATAATCTATTTGGGCCATGCAACTGATGCCCCGTTTTAAGGGTTTCTTCTTCTTTTTGGAAGTTCTGTGTCACGTGGTTGTTTGCCCAGTTGGATGGAAGTGATTCAGGCATGAAGAGTGGCCACCATTGAGGGCAAATTATGATTGTGATATATGGTTGTATGATGTGTGAACTAATGTTAATTCTCAACCAAAAACCTAAAACTTTGTTGTTCATGTATTTACTAAAGGTATCTAAAGTCATGTGCCTTCCTGATATATTTATTTCAATTATTTCTTTAGGCATATATTAAAGGAGGACAAGAATTCACTTAGTAGCTTGCTTGCCTTGATGGCTCATCAGTAAGAAAAACATAAATTAAATGAACAGCAATCTTCACTGACATTAAACTATGGTGCATATGAATTAATCTACCCTTTCATGTCATTTAACATTTACCATTTTCTTTGATAGTTTCTGAAGATGTTCCTGAATATCAAGTATAACATCCTATATATAATTTATATCTGTGTCAGAATTCTATTGTCATTAATATGAACTTGTATGAAAATAATTTTTCTTTTATTTTTACCCAATGTCCATTTCCAGTTTTCAACTGTTAGAAAGAAAACACCTTGGGAGAAATAAGAGTTCAAATTGCCATTCTAGAAGACTGCATAGAGAATGAGACTTCTTTCCACCTAAAATACAAATAACAATTTTTTTCCTGGAAAGTTTCAATCACATCACCTTTGCACCAGTCCTGAATTTCCTTGGGAAAAAAACAGTGATTTCCCATTAACTTTTCCTATAGCTCTGATTCAAGTATATTTCATAAGCCAGAGGGAGACCACTAGTATCTCTTTGATTCTTATTTCAGATAGAGGATGAACCCTTTAAAATATAAATATGTTACTATACAGTAAAACTTTACAAGAATTATGGTAGACTGTAAAATTGCTTATATTACAAGCTTGATAATTGATAGAAACACGTGAAAACTTTCACATTTTTAATTTTTTTATTTTGACGGATTTTTTTTAACTCCACAAAGTAGACAGCTTTCTGATTGTGAAAGTATTGATGGTATCCACAGGGAAAAGGGAAATGTCTGTTTATACCTTTCACAAGTGCTTCTAATAGAAAGTTTTCTTGTGAATTTTAGTCAAGAAACTGTCCTAGGGTGAAGGTATGAAGCTTGTATCCCCAGACATCTGTTCTGTTTATGCTGGATATTGAGCTCTGTGCTTTGAAGACTATATCCGAGAGCGAAGCTGAGGGGGAGAAGTAAAAGCAGTGGAATTTTTTCATGGCTGTATTCAAAAACATAGAGATGAGAACTTCTGCTCTCTCTCGCTCGGTGTGTGTTGTCTGCAGCACAGACAAGAAGTGGGAGAGAGCTCTCCTTTGCTTTAAGTTAGGTTTTTAGCTAGCTGAGGGAGATAAGTTCCCCAGACTGTCCCTTTTTCTTTTCCTGGAACTACTAAAACCTGCTCTGGACCTAAAACTCAGAAAAACCACTGGGAGCTCACATCTGTGGCCCACTGGGGCCCAGGACACTGCATTCTGGCACTGGTGGGACTGAGAGATACACGGTGAACTGAGAAACACCCAGAGAGGATTCTCTCTGAACTACAGAAGGACTTTTTTAATTTGCCATCTCTTCAGAACAGTGAGAGGTTTCATTGTTTAATATTGTAATTTTTTTCATGTTTGTGCATACTTTGCTTGTTAAATAAGCAGCTTTTTCTACTTTTCCTGAAGGAGATCTATGTCACACAAACTGGTGGGTGGAGGGGCTTCTTGAATTTGCTTTCTAGAGGGACCCCTTTGGAGGTTTCCTCCCAAATTTGTCCCAAACCAGGACAAAAACTTATCAAATTATTGTCTTTCTCAACGAAGTAATGCAAAACAATACCCAACTAATTAACTGCAATAATTTTAGAGAACATACTAACATCTCTCTGTGGTGCCACTTCATAAAAACTCACGTCTATGGTTGATAATGTGAGAATTGTCAAGTAATACATTTGTGTTAATGAGAAGTTTATAGGAAAGAGGCAAGGCTGAAAATGAGGATGATTATTTTTCTGTGACATTGTTCTCCACATAGTTGTCAACATGTAACTATGACCACAAATAACAGAACATCAATTTCATTCCTGTTTGGGCCTGAAATTATATACCCATTCTGATGATAATTGTACAGAGTAGAGGTATCCAATATAAGACATAAACATCAGGTAGATGAATTCTGTGGGGCACTGGCTTGTCTTCTACACCACGAAGAAAGATGCAACAAAATCATAAAAAATAACGATAATTCAAAATAATGTAAAACTACTAGAAACTAGATAATGTATGATTGTTTTAGAAGGAATATCCAGCTCAACAACATGAGTCAATCTCCTCAGATCAAGGGCAGACTTTTCACTGATTTTGACAGGAGTTGAGTAAAGTCTATATAGGATGCTTCTCTTGCCAGTAGAAGTATGAAATACAAACATAAATAGTAAAAGCAAGGAAAAAAAGAAGATGAGACTGTTGTGCCAATAGCAGAAAAATAAGTGGCTTGCTGAAACAATAGACTGTATTGTATGATGTTAAAATTTGCTCTTGGTAAAAGCCACAATAGTTAGGAAATTAGGCCTTTGCTGCCCTTTCAATTGACTAGGAAATGCTGGATGCAGTACTTTAGAGAAAATAATTGACATAATTGTTATATTAATGACTGGAAGCCAACATCTTTTAAAGTAATGAATGTAATTTGACAGCTCTTACTATCTGTGCCTTGTATGTGCGTGTGTATTGCATTACAAAGAAGTTCAGTAAGTTCACAGTCTTCTGGGAGAGCACAGTCTTCCTTTTACATGTATGTGAGGACATTAGCACTAAACAGAAAACTACTTGCCATTCGTTTTTAGATAAGCCACTTTTATGCATTTGTGTTTTAATAGGCTTATCATAGTTTTATGGGCAAGTAAGACTAGACAGTGCTAACATTATCTAACTTAAAAAATCATATTCAATGAAGAAGGAAGCATGCAGATAATTTTAAAATACTCACTGTATACAGCAAAAACAACAAACCAAAAAAAAAATGAAAACAAGAGACATGGATTACAAATAGATGTGTTTAAAAATGGTTAATATTTTAGTTAGAAAAATTCAGGTTTTGAAATTTGTAATCCTGAATTCTATTTATAATGTAAATACCTGTAGTAATGTAGATTAACTGAAATCCTTGTAAAACACTTCTTATTTACTTCAATTGCATCAAGAACAATGAGTGTGTTTCTTCAAATGCCATCAGCATTTATCTATTTAATAGATATTGTCAAAAACCTGTAGACACTGATAAATGAAATAATTATTTTGACATTTGTGGTAATTTCTGTTAAGTTTCTGAATAATTAATAGAGCTTAAATATGTACAAAAATATCTAAATATAGGCTTCATTTTTTTATTAGGATACATTTACCATGTAGCTTTGAAGTGATTTTGTTATCTAGAATTTGTTTTAAAACCAAGCCAGGTCATTAATGACTAAAAATATCTCCTGTCTGTGATCAGACTTTAGTCAAAGGACTTGAATGTGAGTATTTCCAAATCCTGACTTTTCCAAGGATTAAATAATGCTAAGCTAGTGTGATCACTTACTCTTTAAAGATGATTCCACTAATACCTCAGATGAATTGGCAAGACTTACAATGTTGTACCATTCCTTTTATCTCTTTTGTGAACAGATGTATAATTTCTTGCCTGTGAGACAAGTGTGCAGTTTTTCAGGGTCACTGGATTCAGCTGAAATACAGAAACAGGGAAGTCCAGCACAGATGCAAAAGTAAACCAAGGATTAAAACATCAAATATCTTTTAAGTGTGTTTTCCTAGCATTTTACAAAAGGCATTGTAATATAGAAATAATAGAAAAAAAACAGTAATTCATAAGCATATAGTTAAAAGGTTTTGAAACTGATCAGTAATGTGTGTTTTCTGTGCAAAACTTTTGATACTCCAAAGAAAGCAGATAATATCTGTATAATTTTAATTTAGGGAATACCTATTATAAATGCCACAGTGATAGTTCAACATGGGGAATGGATGCATGTGAAACTGTTAATCTTGAACTAAATTTTTGAAGGCCCAACACTGGTAGTGTTAAAAGCCAGGCTGGATAAATCCTGGAGCAACCTTTTCTAGTGGGATGTCATTTTTATATTGTGGCACCCAAAACTGGATTAAAGAGTAGCATGAAGAATTTTCTGCAGAGAATCTGAATAGAACTGTGAATAGTTTTATGAGTAGGACCAACCACTGTGGAGTGAAACAAACTTGTTATTTTAGTTCATATGAAAAGAAAGGTTTCACATCCCACAGTGAATCCTTACTGAATTACATCTTTGAATTTCTCACCAGAAAAAAAAAGGTGACTACTTCAAAAACTATTTTTTTTAATGTAATTACACTACTTACTCTATATATAAGCCTTCAGATCTAGTCTTGTAGTTGACACTAAGTCTTTTGGAATAATCCTTTTCTTGTTTTACCTAGATGTGTGATGCTGAAGACATAGTGATGTATGGCATGATGCTGTATGTATGCCACAAAAAAAACCTGATGTGTTTGCTTAAGGAAACCAAAGAACACAGATGAAATATCATGAATGGGATCTTCCAAGAGAACTATATCTGCTAATATGTTTAACATAGGCAGAAGCTGGGAAATAATTTGTGCCACACTTCAGAGAATCGCTGATGGATAGGAAAGAGATGGTATAGACAAGTACATGCATTGGGCAAGATTTCTATTTAAAAAATGCATTAACTCTCACACTTTTTCTGCAAAACCAGATGGCTGTGTAACATATTGCAGTCAAAGAAAACTCAGAGTGCCACAGGAGGACGTTCCCTTGAGTAATGAAGCTGGTTATATTAAAAAAAATTGGATAGCTTACCAGTTTCCTGAACTAAAGCAGGAGTGAGCAATAGGCCTTATTAAAGACACTGACCAACCTCATGTTTTTGATAATGTCCTAATAAACTACCTTAAAGTTAGTAGTGGATTGCAAACCTGCTATCTTGTGTTGTAATTTTGCCTGTAATTTAACATTGCTGTATCTGATGCCTGATGGATGCTGCATCTTCCCCGAAATGCACTTTCAACTGACATGTAATTTCTTATTGAATAGATAAAATGAAAATAACATTTATTTTTGTAAAAGACAAAAAATACATTCATAAAAATTCCATTGTATTGAATTTAAAAGAGCAGGTGAAATGATGTGAAGCTGAGTTAGTAATTGAATACACAAAAGCAAGATTAATAAGAAAATTTAGATTGACAGCCTTGGAAAAAACAGAGTTGCCTGTTCACAATGTAAAGGGTCATTGGCTGTATTTATTGCAAACATAATTGTTTTGTTCTGTGAAGCAAAGAAATAGCTTTGCTTATGAGTGTGTCTGCATATTTGGCAGCATTGCCTATGAGCATGCCAATAAAGAGCATATGACACATGAATTCCTTTGGTATGTAAAAATTTTTTCACGAGTTGTATTATCTATAAGATAGTAAAAATAACACAAATAACTGGAGATAAAATTTGCCAGACAAGGCAAAAGAACAATGGTTCCCACATTTTCAGCTTTGAATTCCATGAGTATCTTTTGAATACATGTGTTTGCAAAACTCCAGGATGCATAAAAGCATGCTGAATGACTTTTAAAAAGTCATGGCAGTCAGGTGGTACTCCCAAAGACTGAAGAAAATGGAATACTGCACACATTTTCAAAAAGGATGATAAGGAGAATCCTGGGAAATACTGATCAGAAAGGCTTATCTTTGGACCCATGAAACAGGTCATCCTGGAAGATGTGCTGAAGTATATGGAAAACAGGGAGGTGATTAGAGAGACACAAGATGGTTTCATTGAGAGCAAATCATGCCTGAGTAATCATGGTCTTCAGCAATGGAGTGACTACATCCCTGGAAACAGGAAGAGCTAGTAACATCGTTTACTTGGACTTCTGTAGGGCCACTCATACAGCCCCACAAAAAATTCTTGTCTTTAAATTGGCTCTGAAGAACTGTCAGATAAGAACAGTTGGATGGTCCCCCTCAAAGTATTATAGTCAATGCCTCAATGTCCAAACCAGTAGTGAATGGTGTCCTTCAGGGCTTTATACTGGGACCAACACTATTAAATATTTTCATCAGTGACATGGATAGTGAAATGGAGTGCACCCTCTGCAAGTTTGTAGGTGACTTAAGTTGAATGGCACAACTGATTCACTTGAGTGAAAGGATGATGTCCAGAAGAATCTTGACCAGTTTGAGGAGTGAGCTGATGTAAACCTCATGAAATTCAGCAAGGCAAATTTCAAGGTCCTGAACCTGGGTCAGGGAATCCCAAATATTTACACACGCTGGGTGAATAACTGATTGAGAGTAGCTCTACAGGGAAGGACTTGGAGATATTGAGAGGTGAAAAATTATGTATGAATTGTCAAAGTGCCCTTGAAGCTGAGAAAACTATCATATCCTGGGCTGCATAAAAGAGATGTAGCCAGCAAGTCATTGGAGCAAAATTCTCCCTCTTTTCTACACCTCATGAAATGTCACCTGGAGTAACAAGTCCAGCTCTGGGAATCTCTATACAAAACAGACCTGGTGGAGTGGTTCCAAAGGAAGGATTCAAAAATTATCAGAGGGTTTGAGAAACTCCTATGAAGAGAGGCTGGGAGAATTAGGGTTGTTCAGCCAGGAGACGAGAAGAGTCCAGGAAGACCTTAATGTGGTCTTTGCATACCTACAGGGGGATTACAAGAAATACAGATAAAGACTTTTTGTTAGGACATCTAATGACAAGAATGGGGCAATATTCTTAAATGGAAAGAGAATAGATTTATATTAAATATGAGGAAGAAATTTTTTATCATGAGAGTGGTGAGCCACTGGAACATATTGTCTAGAGAAGAAATTAAAAAGTTATTTGGGGAAAAAAAATTCCTCTAACTGAATAGATAGGGAATTTCTTTTACCCTCCATAGAATCTAGACAGCTCTTGTCACAAAAGGTGACGGTTCACTGAGTGTTTAGCTCACTTAAAATGTTTTCATGACTGTTTATTAAGTAATTAAGCAGAGGTTTTACTTCTTAGCCATTTATTAACTGTTAATTTAATGCAAATTGCTCCCATAATGTGTTACGATTTCCCACAGGTAAAGCTTAGCATGTGATAATGTGACCATAATTCTTTATAAAGTGGTTAAAAGTTGTGTTCCATTTCTCTGGGGTTTAGTTGTGTGTGTGGGGTTCTAAACTTCAATAACAAATTAGTTTTTTCACAGAATCTGTAGTTACTATTGGTTCATGTTTGTTCCTATTCATCATAATTGGTACTTCAATAAAATATGCTTTCCTATCTCACTAGGTATTTGCTTTGTCACGATGTATGTGGATGAAAAGCACTTCAGCATCATCTCAATGACTTTTACATGAATAGCTGAGTTAACAACCAGTAGTGCACTCAGCAGGGAATGCCATTTGTTGTTTCAAAGACAATAAATTATACCAAGTCAGAGGTATGACAGAAATTCACTAACATAATACAAAAGTCATTAACTCAGACTGAGACCTGGCTTATTTCCAGCAATTTGAGTGGAATTTAGCCAATGCTAAATTTGGCCCATTAACTTCTGCATGGCTTCTGCTACACATAAGTTTGTTCTTTCTGTATTCAAACATTTTATTACCAAGATTAATAGCCTCTTTTCTATTACATTAATAATCCAATAGCATGACAAGGAATAGCTAGCACAATGTAAAATGCATAAACTCATTAAAAATAATGACTTTCCCACAATGGGTTGTGCTACTCAGGGATTGATTTCAAATCCTGGCTGAAGTATATTGCTGTACTGGCAAAATGTCAAAGATTTGTGGGATCTACAGCAGACTCTGTAAACCATTTGAATATCATCATACATAGTATCTGTAAAGATTACTTACAGAATGTCTTTCTAATTCTAAGAAATTACAACTTTTATTTATGTTATAAAAATTAACATATTGATACAACTGGATGGCTCCAAAATTGTTTTTTAGGTTATTGAATACTTAGCTTTTCATGCTATTTGGCCCAAAAGCCAAGAAGTTTTTAATCTTCACTGGATTAGATGAAGAATTACTTGAATTAAACGTAGGCTTCCCCTTCTTCATTATATAATGTTTTTATTAATACTTTTCAATGAAAAGGTAAGGTCTATCTTGAGATGAGGAAATTGTTTAAATAGACTTTCAGTAACATATGGAGTATTATGCCTGTGTTGATGTTAGTTTTTAGTACTATTATTTTTGCATTTTATTTTCAAAAAATGAGTTATCTTCATTTAGTTTTGAAAATGGCTTATCTGCATTTATGCAATCTTGTATTTCTGAGCAGAACAATGCACAGCTGTAATCAGGGAAAGAAAACAGCCCCACAGGGTTCTGCATAGGGTATGTTGCTGAGGTAAAGCATAGGGTGAAAATTTGTGCAACCAAAGCTCAGTTGGGAATGAAGCTGGCCAGAAAAGTGGGATCAATATAAAGGGCTTTTTTCAAATATATTAACTGCAAAAGGCTGTGTAGAAATTACATCTGCCCATTACAGAAGGAGTATTGGTGCCTCACAAAGGACATAGGCAAGGCAGAGCTCTGTAATGCTTTCTTTGCATTTTGTCTTCAGCACAGATGATAGGCCACGGATCTCTCAGTGTCCTGAGCTGGAGGATCCATGGCTGTGAGAATGATGAATTCCCAGTTGTTCCTGAATTTGTCGGGGATCTGCTGGGCCAGATGGATCCCTACAAATCTATGGGCCCTGACAGGATTCATCCAAGAATCCTCAAAGACCTAGCTCATGCCACTGCAAGGCCTCTCTCAAATGATGATTCTGACTGATCCCTTCCAACTCAGCATATTTTATGATTTCTCTTCCTGTTTTATATTAATTTTGCTTATCTGCATATAAAACCCAGAACAAGGGAAAATCAAGTCTGTTTAATAATTCTTGATTACATTCTCATGCCAGGTCATGTTTTTAAGCACACATTTTCTTATAGCTCATTATTTGGCTACAAAATAATGCAGCTGGTGTTTGTTCCCATTTTTGATGTTGTAACAAAGGAAGAAATGTTTCTTTACCTGTTCACTATAGCATAATTTGTGAATGTCTATTCAATGGCAAATAATGCAATGAATGTGACAATGCAGTTTATCACTGAGTTCTACAATAAGTGTTTGCTTCTCATCACTTGAATGGAAGTAGAAATATTAAGACCTCAGCTGACGAAAGGACTGGTGTAGATTGTGCAAAGCAGTTGACTTTCATGAACTTGCGTAGTAATTCATCAAAACCTCTAAAAAAATCAAGGGATTTTTTTCCATTTCCCCAGCTGTGTTGAAATAAAATACTTAAAATAAAAAGTCTTAAATTATATACTATAAATGCAGTTCTTTTGTATGCAGTCATCACTATGATTGCTTGACTTGAAAATCATAACACGATGTGGGCTTGTTTATTAAGGAAAGGGTTCAAGGAAGCAAAAAATCTCAGCAGACAGAGGAAACACGACACGACTGCACAATACTCACGCATGACAGTGCTTCACTACCACTTAATAAACTATAGAAACAGTCAAAGGGTCATTAACTTCTAAAAAAATCAAATACCTAGCAGACAACCCCCTAGATGACCTGCCAGTATTTATTTCCAAGTTCTTTACTGTCATTAAAAGAGCTGAATTCAGCATGATTAGTTTAAAAAACATTCTAGATCACTGTTAATTAGTTGTAGTATGCCTTTTAGTATGTAGTATCACCTGACAGTGTTTCCTATCTTTTTGACTAATACACTATGATGATAAGTTGTATGTTTTACCCCATGTTTTGCCAACTATGCTTTTAAGAATTTTAGTAATTTATTATTGTATATATTTACATTCCAGAGACACATGTGTTGTGTTGACAACCATTTTTCAGGATACAGCTTAGCAGATATAGTGCTTAAGAGGTAGACTTTACATTTTCAAATGTTTGTCCTCTTAAATCCATTTTCCAGATAACATGAAAATTTGAATCTGAGCTCTTCTTAAATTGATAGGTCTTCAATTGTTTCTAAAAAAGTATCATGTGGGATTTGTGATATCAAAGACATTCTAAGAAATATAGTCATGTGACGTTTGTGTGGGAAGAATGCAAGTGTCATATCTAGATTTTTTGGCATGATTGAAAGTCCAGTACATGTGTGAATAGACACAGGGTCCTGCAAAATGGGTTCTGACCCAACCATTGCTCTGTCTACTTTTGTTTGTGGGCACAAGCAGTCTGCAGCAGAGGCAGCTGGCCACAAGCATGATGAAAATAAGTTAACCAGTTGGAAGAACAATGAATGTTCTCCAAAGCAGGTAAAAAACGTAGTACAGGTTAGATGAAATCATGAGTAACAAGACTGTTGAAATGCTCAGACATATTTTTGAACATTGATGAGACTTTGGGTTGAAAAAGTAGAATGTGGGTGAGGGTTGGAAACAATGAATGTCTCGGTGTTTTGAGGTATAACTGTCTGGCTTTGTTTAATATGAAGAACAGTTATTTTATATAAACAGATTGTGTTAAAATATTTAGATATCAATTTATTTGCTAAGATCAGCTTTCTCCTGATTTTGACTTCCATATACACTATAAATATGGGCAGAGTGGAATGGGGCTTTTTTTGTGTTTCAATGGACACGTTGCATTACCTTTTATGACAAGAATTTGCACTTAAAATAATTTTCATCAAGTATGCTAGCTACTCTATATGTAAAGTTCAAGCAGAGTATGTCACCTGTGGTGCAAAATCTATTCTGTTGATGGGACTTTTAACAGTAAGTGGCAAAACTGCATTTAGAAATATGATTACTATTTAAAGTAATCTGAGAGAGATAAAGAACATGTCTAATAATTTACATCTTTCTTTCATGGCAGTGAAGAAGCATGCAAAGCATAACTAAGTTAAGTTGACATAAGGAAGACACTGATCATTGAAGGTTTTCTGTAGCCAGATGCTTAATTTGATTTTTTTGGTTTTGCTTTCTAAATGTATTACCCTAATTAGACATCCAAAAATGGATTTTTAAATTGAGTACCAGAGAATAATTCAAGGCTGATGATGAGTCTTTTATAACGAGTTAAAATTTTGTTCAGACATTTTGAAAATATGTATCATTAAACCTGTTTCTAAATAGGGTAAAAAAGGAAGAGGATTCTAGGAAGTATTGACCAATCATGCTCACCTCCATGCCCAATAACATAATGGAACATATATTTCTGGAAGATATATTGAAATATATGAAAGATAGAGAGATGATTAGAGAAGAGCTTCAAACTAAGAGTAGGTTTAGATTTCACATAAAGATGAAATTTTTTACAATACAGGTGGTGAGCCAGTAGAGAAGCTGTGATTTCCAGGTCAGCAAGAGACTTCAAAGTCAGGCTGGATGGGGCTTTGAGCAACTTGATCTAGAGAGTGATGTTCCTGGCCATAGCAAATGGTTGAACTAAATGATCTTTAAAGGCTGTTTTCAACTCAAACCATTCTGTCACTTTATACTATTCCTAAAAATTATATTTTTGAGTTGAAATAAATTGAGGAATTTAATTAATCTCCACCATTTTTTGCTATGATTTAATCTAACTGCTAAGCACTGTAAAACAGAGTCTTGCTATCACTGGGGATAAAAGGAAATTAATACATTATCTTCTACAAGTAGAGAATGGAATAAAGAGTAATTGGAAGTTGTTAAAAAGAAACTCTTTCAGCTGGTCAAAATTAATAGTTTATAACATCATCTTTTCTGATAATGATTGAAAAAGTTACTGAGCAGCAAATAAAATGTAACCTCTGACTACAATAGGCAGAAAAAGTAGAAGAATAATGGTCCCCTGATAATAATTTTGACATTGCTATTGTTGAAAATTAGGATTGAACTCGTTTTTCTGTGCACACCATTGCAGCTGTACTATAAATCCTTACACTTCTTACAAAGAGAATCAGTTTTTATAGTTTTAAAAATTTATTCAGTCTTATGAAGGAATGCCCTGAAAGGAATTCAATACAGTGGTTTCATAAAGATTAACATTAAATGTCCTTTTTGTGGTATGACAAAAAAAGACAGACTTTGGCCCTGATAAAAAACATAGAAAGAACACATATATGTTTACAGACATAAAACAAAACTGAGCAGAATTTCCTAGTCTGATGTCAGGGCTCATCATCATAGAAGCATGGAATCATAGAACAGTTTGTCTTGGAAGGGACCTTAAAGGCCATTTAGTTCCAAAGCCACTTCTGTGGGCAGGGACACCTTCAACTAGAACAGGTTGTTCAGGGGCATATCCAAACTGACCTCAAACACTTCCACAGATGTTACATCCATGGTTTCTCTAGACAACCTAGTCCAATATTTCACCATCCTTACAGTATAAATTTCTTCACTATATCTAATGTAAGCCTATTCTCTTTCAGTTTGAAGCCATTCCCCTTTATTCTGTCACTACATGCCCTTCTCAAAACACACTAACTTTCTTTTGGGCCGTTTTCAGGTCCTGGAAGGCTGCTCTAAGGTCCTCCCAGAGCCTTGTCTTTTCCCCAACTCTCTAATCTGTCCTCATAGCTCTCTGATAATCTTCGTGGCCTTCCTCTGGACTCATTCCAAGGTATCCATGACCCTCTCAGAGCTGAACACAGTACTCCATATGGAGAGCTGAGAGGGGGAATCACCTCCCATGACCTGTTAGTCAGGTTTCTTTTGATGCACCCCAAGATATGGCTTTCTGGTTCTTTTCAAATCACACATCCAAGTCTTTCTCTGCAGAACAGCTCTCAATCAATTTTCTGGCCAGTTTGGGATTTGTGATTGGGATTGCCCTGACCCACAGGCAGGCTATTGCACTTGCCTTGTTTAACACCATGAAGTTCATACAGACTCGTCTCTGAAGCCTGTCAAAGTCCCTCTGGATGGCATCCCTTCCTTCCAGCATGTCAGTGAACAGATTTTGGAACTGTCAATAAATCTGCTGGCAGTGCATCAATTTCACATGGATATTAAACAGCACTGATCCCAGTATGGGTCTCTGAGGAACACCACTCATCTCTATTCTCCACCTGGACAGTGAGATTTGACTGCAATTCTTTAAATGTGACCATACAGCCAATTTGATACCCACCAAGTAAATTATCCATGTCTCTCCACTTTACAGACAAGGATGTCATGCAGAACCATGTCAAATACTATGCACTAGTACAAGTAGATACTATCAGTTGCTCTTCCCTTATCCACCAACAATTTCACCATCCTGTACAAGGCCATTAACAATTTCAGACACAATATTTGTTGTAGACCAGCTTCTGTCTTATATACAGCCCTTTAAATAAGACATTTTCCATATGTGCACAGTCCTTCTCTTTAAGTGAAAAAAAATTTTATCAGATGCCTTTGAGTGTCAGATTCCTTCCCCATACCAATATAATTCCTTAAGTACTAGCGACATTAGTTCTGTGTAAGGTATTTTCATCAGTATTTGCACCTAATACTGAAATATTGAAATTTAAGGTGTGAATTTATATGTTGGTAAATGTTTAAATAAGTGACTTCTTGATAGAAAAATGAATTACCTAAACACATGTGGTATTATTGTTTTGTTCTGGGGGAAAAAAATAGCACAGTAATCTGGATTTTGCAACTGAAGTTAAAATATTGGAGAGAAATTGAATTTCTGTTATGAATTTGTCTTCATGTGCAGCCTTGCATCATGTAAGATGCATGTCCTGAAAGTACATTTCCTGAATCCTGTGCAAAAGCTGTTCTTAGCACTATCTCCCTTAACACTTCCCTCAGAACTTATATTAAGGACTATTTATTCTGTATAGTTCTATATACTTGCCTATACTATATACTTGCCTCAGAACTATGTATTAAGTAAAGCTGAAGTCAAAATTGGGAGATAGATTCTGCCTTCTGCTATTCATGATATGGTTTCATTACCACTATGTGGGTCAGCTACATACCTCTGAGGAGATTTTACTCAATCAAGTAACTTCACACAATATTACAGGAAAAAAAATTTCCAAAATTTCAGGTACCAGAAATCTCTGATTAAACTCAGCAGAAAAGGACCTGGAGAGGAAAGAACAGAGAGGCAACATAAAACTATGAGACTGAGCTAATATGTGGGTGAGAATTAAATCTGATGACTAAGGGGATGCATTAACCTCAGTAAGCAAAGTTTTGAACTTGAAAACGAATGGATTGACGGTTTGGCAGTGAAAAAAGAGAAGAAAAAGAATCTTGACAAACAGACTGCCTGATGTATGTATGCTGGACCTTATATGATGAAAGACATTAGAAGAAAGTTTGGAATAAAGAGAAATCAATTGCTTGTGATGAAAGCAAAGCAAGAATAGTTTGTCTTGATTGAATGAAGTACCTTGAAAATATATTTTTATTAGAATCTGAGTGATGACAACACTATGTCAAACAGAAAAAAAAAGTTTCATTACTCTTGAGGAACTGAAAAAAAATCTATTAAATACGATCTTCCAGACAAAGAATGATTTTCTGATAGATTTCCCACAAGTATTTTCAAGAAGTCACATACAGATTTTTACTCAACAGATTCCCATAAATTTTGAACAACTGTATAGCTGTCTTTTAGCAATATAAATGCACTGTAAAATGTAATATTGGAATCTGGAATTACTTTTCCTTGGTGAAGTATCACAAACTTGATAATATTTCTCCACACAAAAATTTCAAGTTCTTGCTTTTTGATCAACAATTAAAAACTAAATTGAGTTAATATACATAGAAATTTAAAAAAACTGAAACAAGCACATGAAAGCATTCTACTCTTTTTTTTTTTTTTTTGTCTTTATTGTCAGTAGCATCTTCTGGTTGTTTTTTGCTTCTCTCTCTTTTAGAACAGAAGCAGTTTCAGGCTGTTTTGTGCCTACATGCAGTCATGGGTGCTCCAGGCAACAATGCACACTTACAGCCTTAGTCAGTCCTCAGTGAGCTGACAGTCCTACCTCCATTTGCCAAATAGGGAATAATTCCCTTAAAGTAAAGTTATGAAGCACATATTGCATACTCCTATATCTTAAAAGAAAGTGAAGCAAATAATATCTGTTTCAGAGTCTGTTTGACATTTTTTATTGTAAAATATAATTTTTAATTGCTTAGATAAATTAAGTATCAGGTGAGTTCATGGTTAATCACATTTCTAAGAACTCGGTAAATTAAGCGATGTCTGCCTAAATAGGTGCTCCGGATTTTCAGAGAAATGGAACATTTCAGGGATGCAAGAATTGAGCAAAACTTCTCTACTGACACAGATGATTCCCTGCTGAACTCTGTTTAAATTCAGTCTTGTTTATGATTGTGCCAATGGAATGTGCTGGAGAAGCATCAAAAAAAGACTCATCTCAAATGTGAGGTGAGATGAGAATAAAATAATAAATGCAAGATATAGAAGTAAAGATAAAGAGAAGGAAGGCAGAACTATAGAAAAACTGTGGGATGCCCTGGCAGAGACAGGATGAGGAACAAGAAGAGGCAACTTCAGATGATGAGAAAGGAAAGGGTAGTTGTGTGGTCTTGATGTACAGAAGTTAAGATAGCTCTGTGTGTTGGTATATTAACAAGAAACAGCTTGGGAATATTCATCAGGAATTAAGTGTCTTACAGCATATCTTTCTATCCTAGTTCCTAAGTGGCTATTCATACAAATTGCTGTAGTATGTTTATTTGCAGTCCTGAATTTGAAATATGTTTGCAGATTTGAATCTATCCTTGTAAACTATTCCAGTACCTGGATTACATTTTCATGTTATTTTGTTTGTACTGAGGAAAGAACTGTGAAATCCTTACCTAAAAGCATTCCTCTTGCACACCCTTTAGAGATCCAGTTGCTTAGGGAGTCTCTCAATGTATGGAGGTATTAAGGTTTTTCATCATAAAAGTCTTCATTGTTGAAATTAAATTCTTAACCCTAATTACAGCCAGAAATGAAAACCAGACAAAAGTCTGGGGGTTTTTTGTGTTTTTTTTTTTTTTTTTTTTTTTTTTTTTTGTGGTTTTTGGGTTTTTTTAATATGTTATTGAACATATGAGAAATCACATTACAAATCTGTCATAAATGAATTTTTAGAGGATGAACTTAACCACTCGAAAGATGACATATAAAGCTACCTGTGCATTATAACTTTTTCTTTTTCTTCCCTGTAAAGTGTATTCTACACTGAGAAGTGTCAGGTAGCTATAGATCAGACATAAGTAAAATACTCTCAGTGTAAAAGTCTCACGGTTTTAATGCCTCATAATTATGCTTCAGGAAAGAAATATTATTTCCATTTTACAGGTAGCACATAAAAGCACAGAGATAAGTGTCTTGCCCAAAGCTGCAGAGGAAATCTGTGTTACAGAATATAATTAAATGTCCCAAAACAGCTACTGGGCAGATGAATATTCTTCTGTTAACATTGTACAATATAATATTGGGATAGGTTCAGACATTTACACACAAATCCTTGTGCACATACAGACAGGGTCTCTGGAAGGATTTATGTGCTGTTTAATACCACTTAGCAAAAATTCAAAAAGTCAAAAATTAAGTGTAACAGAGACCGTCCATGCTCTGTATGTAATACAGAGAAACCTAATCTCCTGTCCTACTGTCCCACTTTTGAAACCTATGCTTTTTAAACTATGGCACCACTTAACTGAGAGTTAAGTCTCCTGTTAAAACCTTATACATGAATACTGAGGGATATAACATTTTAATCTATTTATACAATAAAGTCAAAATATTTCCCATGAGAAATGTGTCAGGCAGCTACTTAGATACTTCATTGTCTCAAAGAGAACAACAAAGATCACTTTCTGAATTGCAAATTTGCAGTAAATTTTACCAAGTTAAACTATAAATTTGTGTTCTCATATTTAAAGGATTCCCTCAGTTTCATTGATACAAGTTTTCTGGGGCACAATATTGCTTGTTTAGGGAATAATTAAGCATCTTAGAAAGAAGAAATTGCAACAGAACTATTCTTAGTTTAAACATTGCTACAGAATAGAAAATATATAATCAGTTCTTCTTGTGTATGATAGTCTCTTGTTTATGTCATGAAAACTATACTGCCTCAGTATTCAGGAAAAAAATTGGTTCACACAAAGAGAAAAAGCTTTTCATATTTAAAGCAGACAGTAATTCAATATTTGCTCTGCTCCCTAGTCTATCCTGCCTGGGAGATAATTCAATTAATTTTGTCTTTTTTTGTAGGTGGTGGCCAATGTTGACTGAAACAAGGAGGCTGAAACTGAGATTCCATCATCCACGTTTATGCATCTGCAGTGCAGGAAATTACATGCGAGCTAATTGTGTCTAAGCTCCTGCTGCAGTCCAACAGCAATAGAGAGTTAACACAGTCAGTGAAGAAAAGAGAACTATTCAAATATAGACATCAAAGTTATGGTGAGATCAGCAGTTCTCCATTGTCCATGATTGACAAGATCTGCATCTGTAGCAAGCAGCTAGCCTGCTAGAACTTATATTGTACATACCTAAACGTGTGTGTCTGGATATAGAGCTGAATACTGCTCTAGGAGATCGTAGTTACCAGGGGGCAAAGATTCTTCTAGTGGCGCATGCTTCAGTCTGTTGTTCATTTGTAGTCATCCTAGCCCATGGGCCAGATGATTCATTGCCAGAGGAAGCAAAATTCCAGATATTAGTCACTTTTGGAAGGTTTACATGTAATGATACTGTTGTAGTATTAGAAAAGTAAAGCAAGGCTCTAATAAGTCCAGGCCTAAGGACATTGCATGGTTTGATAGCAAAAGTTCATCGGTCTGTCAGGACTCAGGCCTCGGGTGACTTCTTTTTCAGACAGTGGCTGGATTTAAGTGCTGTAGACTGTATTCAGAAGCCCAAGGAAAGATGAATACTGAATATACTTGTGTCCATTCTCATATGTAGTGTTTTTTCCTTTCCTAGGAGGCTAAGATAACAGACACCGGCACTCTTCAGCCATTTTCAGCCCAGATGCAGTCAATACTGAAGCATCATCTGTTGCATTTTGCTACAAATATTCTGTTCCTTCTCCAAAGAAAGGAAATGTAAATCTTACTTGCCATAAGCAAGTTGGTACATAAGTTTTTTTTTATTATCTAACAGGTTTCAGTGCAAAACAGTTAAAAATAATGAAAGTGAATACAATCAAGTCCCACTGATATACTAATACTAAGGGGTGGAATAGAAAAAGAAGATGCCACAACACTCACAAAAACCTTAAATAGATATAAAATACAACAGATTATTCTATAATATATATTATCAATATGAACACAGGAAATATTAAAATGAATTAAAAATACTGAATTGAATCTCTTTAAAGAAGTCAAGAGGTTTTAATCATCCTATTTTTATAACAATATAAAATCTCATTTTACTTTTCATTTTGTAGGAGTATTCTAGAGAAAGGCCAAACATGTCAATTGGTATGTAGGCAGCAGTATTTTCAGCTCTGAATATTTCATCTGGTTTCCTGGTCTTTATATTTCTTCAGATCTGCTCAGCATGTAGAATTTATACTGAGCACTGTGCTAGGGCATCTAGCAGGGTATCTTCAGGGTATCTCTGAAGTTAATCTAGAGTCATGCCATCATAATTTAGAGCAAAAAAATGCTTCACTATGCTCTCACTGAGGTTTTAAAAGGTCAGATTTCTCCATTAATTCTATAAGAAATGTGGTCTTTCTAATTTGTGCCAACAAAGGTCTTTTTATTTCCATGTCCCAGTCTTATGCCATACAATAAGATTCTCTGAGATGTGAATTTATGGAGTAATAATTTATGCCTATATACTATCATAGCTGTTGACCTTCAGTCTTATACTCAACACATTAAGTCTGAATTACAGGGGAGTATGTTGAGCTTTATAGAGATTCACTCCTCAGCCATGGTGGTGTAGGTGAGGGAAGGACCCAGACAGCATCATCACAGTAAACATTACTTCTCTAAAGGAAAAATTACTGCATTGTTCTAGGGAGTCCTTATCATTTCCTTATGAAACTTTATGCATATTGAGAATAAAAGATTTGTTGAGAATATAAGAAAAGATTTGTCCCAGTGGTAAATGAAAATGTAAAATAAAATCTTTTTTTTTAGGCCTTTATTCCTGTTTTGATCCTATCTGGAAGCTGAATGCTTCTCAGTGCTGATCCCACTGGGAAATGCCTTCCATCTTTACACTCATCAACAACAAAACCATTTTTTTTTTCAAAAACATGTTATCAGCTAGAATATAGGTGATAAGTATTGTAAAGTAATTGTAAACATTGCATACATAGTTTTTAGTATAAAGACATAACACAGGCAGAGTGCCTAGAACTGTCCTGGTGGATGGACCTCATCAGGGCAGGAGAAAAACTTTATAGATAAGATGCAATAAACAACCTTGAGACCGAGAACTGAAGAGTTCTGACTAATTCTTCAAGAGCTTGGGCTGAGAAAAGAGACTTGTAATGTTTCTTGGGGTCACGCTGACCATCTAGAGATCCCAAGATTCCTCTAAAAAAATACAACTTAATTGGTGCTGCAGTAAATGTTTTTAGTGAAGTAATGATTTATAAATCTCATGAATCCACATTTCAACTAATAGCTAGTGTGGAGCTGTGTTTCATTTAGAAATGCATAAAATGAAAGTACAGTTCTCCGAGGAAAGCATATTTGTGGCTTCAAAGTGGGTTAGGCTGCTATGCTTCAAGGGCTTTGAATACTCATTTTATTCTTTCTACAAATTATTTTTCATAGCAAAGGATATTGAATTAGGCTATGCTTACAGCAAAAAACAGAATTTTGTGTTTTAGAAAAAGTTAGATATGTTAGTAGGAAAAGGAGCTAAGTTCAAATGTTTCCATGGGTACACCATCAAAGTTGGAAATGGGGCTGTAGGCAATCAAAATGTTACCTGGGATAACTCCTGTCATTGATGCCCAATCATATGGGATCAGCTAAATTTCTTCCTGAAAATCTGTAGTTTCATTTTCGCTTTGAAAGACAGATATAGCTATAATTTGAGTCTTTAAATTTCTTTTATCATCCAAAACCCAGCTGTGCCTGACACATTTCTACAATATTTTTTTCCCTGAAGGAAGCAATGAGCTAATCAGTGAAATTTCTTGATTTCACAGCAAGGTAGCATAATCTCTGTAGAATTTTTTTTTCTTTTTCCTTTTCTTTTTTCTTTCTTTCTTTTTTTTTTTTTTTTAATGGGGACAGTCTCCTTCAGTACTCCCCATGGTATCTTTTGCAAACTCAACAGTTTTGTAATTATCAATATTTTTAAGACCATGAAAAATACTAACACTCCACGGGGTGCCTAATTTCAAAGTTCTTTAGCTTTTATTAGAGTATTTCAACAGACTAGTAAGCTAGCTAGTGTGACTGGATCCATCCAAAAGATTTTTGTATGAAACAAAGCTGATATCCAAATGTAAAGTGGGCTGAACTACTTCCCCTTTTTATTTCTTCTGCATGGTAAAAAGGAGTTAAACCAGAAGTGCTATTAATATGTATGGGAATAATGAAGCTTCAAGAAGGAAAACTCTATCATCAAAACACAAGTAAATGTGGTTTTCTTACCAAGTGATTAATATTAGAGCAATATAAATTAAAGACAAGAAGAGTTCATTTGAGTTGCTGTACCTTCTTGGTTATAAATAGAACAGACAAATAGAGAAGTTAATAGCAATGTCAAGGCGCAGTAGGAAAAATATTAAAGGATATTAAACTGTCCCTGCACTGAGCAAATCAAAGTACAGCAAAACTGTGATGTGATAACCCATGCTGACCCAATATTGTTTAAAGGATTTGAAGCTCTGATTTTGTATTACTACAAACAATTCTGGATTACTTTTGGAGAAAACCTTTTTTTTTTTTGTTTTCCCCAAAACCTTTGGAAATTTAAAACAAGCTAAGGAAAGCCCACTCTACAGAGTGAGACTTTACATAGTTCTTTCAAGCTGATATCTCATATAAGTTATAGGCAAAAGAAGGCAGATACTGCTAATGAAAATTAATAAATTAATAAATTACAGTTCTCCTGTCAGTACTAGAAGAACTGGTAATTATTACTACTTTTATCTTTGATCTTCATTGAGTCATTTATGGTTAATTAGATTATGATTAAAAAACCAATTAATTACAAATCAGCCCTTGTTTTTAATTCATCCTCCTAAGGCAGTTGCACTGATTTCATTTTCTAAAGAACAATGATTGAGTAGAGGTAAACTGACATTGAAGCATAGAACTGAACTGAGCAACTGTTGGTTGTTCTGAACCAATGTGAATTCCCATTGTGTTTAGGAAGCACATCCTAAGATAAAGATTAACCATATATACAGAAACTGATGGGCTTTGACAATGATTCTAAGTGTAAAGGTGGGACCTTTTGATATTATTTTAATGTAGCATTCATGCATGCAATGCATCCCTGAAGCCACTCTGAAGCCCTGGGGAGAGCTCAGGGTGTCTCCCTGATCCCTCTGGGTGTCTCTTTCCTATCTTTTAAAGCCATCCTGGGCCAAACACCTCCATGAACACCTCCATGAACCCAGTTCAGCTTCCAGCCCCCGGGTCTGAAAGAGACAGTGAGGATCTTGGGTGGGTCAGCATAGGAAACATATAGAATACCATACACATTTTTTGGGTTAGCCAGGACAAATGCCCTTGATGAACAAAATAAATAGCTTTCAGTGAGCTAAAACACTATTTTTTTCAGTTCTCTGTTGAAGTTTTAGGAAAATGAAATATTTAATTGTCTCTAATAGCATGCATTCTTCTGTACTGCAAACTACTTACCATCTGGGAGTGAAAGCTGCCAGTTCTGTTAAAAAAAATTAAAATCCCTTTTTTGTTCTAGAGGACCTAGATAGTTCTACAGCTAATGTGAAGATCAACAGAATTTGCAAAACACCTCAGATGATGAGTTTCCTAAGATTTCCTTGAAATCTCTTTCCAGGGAATTCCTTGAAAAATCACAGCCCTTGTTTCAATGTATATTGATGTTCTCATTATTTCATTAGATGTTTGTGATAATATCATCATGTCTGATAAAGAGAACTGATTTTGTTTTAAAGACAACATCAATTGCAATCTTATAGAGAAAAAGAAATGCAATGAAATCCTGCTACCTCTGTTGTTGTAGGAAAATTCTTCAAACCCACGTTACTGGGACTGCTTTGAAAAGACAAAACTGCTATGCTTGTTGCTTAGACTTTTTTCCCTGTTTAGGACAGACGAACTATTCATCTCTTCCACTTTTCTTTCCGAGTGTAGTTCAGACAAAAAATATGACATTACTCTGTTTTCATTTTAATTCAAAGAAAGACAGAAGAAATGGATTTTACTGCATAGTTTATGGTGCGTCACAGAGAACTCTTTCATCCTAAATAAAAGTGAAGGAACAATGATTTAGACTCAGTTAAACTCTCCCGTTATCTGAGCTTTCATTATAGTATCTTAGAACCCACAATTTCTGCATTATCCTTTTAGGACTATCATGTAGATATTGAAAATAAAAACTATAAATATATATAGTAACTTATACATTAACATTAATACTTTTCATTATTGGTGTTTAAAGTATGGCTCCTATCTTCAGAGTGCTACAGTGTTGAGATGCACATTGTGAAAGGAGCATGTGGTAGCATTGAGTGCACTTCATGGAGCAGCAGAAAACCCAGTAGAGATCAACCCCAATTAGATAAGATGTGAAAAATATCACCTTCATCACTACTAGGGGTAGAAATTCTGTTATAAGTCTTCTACAGATATGTTAACTTACAACTTTTGTTGACTAATTAATTTTGCTTTCTGGTTATTGTCTGTTAAGTGTCCATTAAGTATACTGTCTAAAAAGATAACAGCTCCTATCTCTTTCAAAACAAATCTGATGTCTAAAAAGACTTGACTAATCTGTAAATTGCCAATTGTACTGATTTCTCTCAAAGACCATAACTGGATAATTGCTACATCTGTAGACAGATAGAAAGAAGAAAGATGTAATCTTTTTAGATTTCACCAAAGCTTTTGATATTATCTCTCCCAGGATCCTTTTTGCGAAAAGTCCAGCAAACAGCTGTAAAAACACATCACACAGTGGGTGTGCAACTGGCTCATGGGTGAAACACAAAAGGTTACAGAGAATAGACTTCTATTGGGTCTGGCAGGCAGTCATCAGTGGGGTTCCCCAGGGCTCCATTTTAGGCCTTGTCCTGCTTAACATTTTCATAAATTGTTTGGATGCAAAATTCAAAGGAATACCAAGAAAATTTGCTGAAAATAATAAGCTCGGAGGAGCTGTTGATTCCCTTAAAGTCAGAGAGGTCCTGCAGAGACCCCAACAAATTAGAGGGCTCAGCAGTCACGAACCACATGAAGTTTAACAAGGGTAAGTGCCAGATTTCACAGCTGGAGCAGGGAACCATGAATGGATGGACTGAATGGGAAAGCAGAGGCTGGTGAGTGCTGCAGAAAGGGACCTGGAGATCTTGGTGAATGGCAAGTTGAACATGAATCAGCAGTGCCCTGGCAGCCGGCAGATCCAGCCCTGTCCTGGGGGGCATCAGGCACAGCATCACCTGCTGGGCAAGGGAGGGATTGTCCTGCTCTGCTCTGAGCTGGGATAGCCTCCCCTCCAGTGCTGGGGGTAGTTGTCATAAATAATAAAATGATTGAAATGGATCTGCTGTTACATAATAATTATATATACATATATATTGCAAATAGATATTTCTTTTAGCTATTAAATAGATAATTGATCAGTCTGAAATTCTCTGGGATTCTATTTGCTTTCTTCCTACTATCAAAATTAACATTAAAATGAATGTATGCTGCATGCAGGTGTTATACAGTTTGCTAAATTACTGGTTTGTGTCTTACTGTCTCTTGATCTGTTTTTAAACATATTCATTATGCTACTATGCTCTTCTTATCCTTAGTAATATACTAGTGATTAGAAGAAAAGGCAGGATTACATTGCTGCTTCACACTGCCATCAGTGTATCCTTCCAGCTGGCCTGTGAGCCAGCTGCAATCCTTTTCTCAAGCAGCAACAGTCACTTCTTTTGAATAATTGATCTACCCTGCCACAGAAAATATTTGGTTTAAATACTGCTGTTTAGTTTAAAATCAAATCAACAACAGTCACAGTTTCATCAGTACAAAGTCTGTGAACTCACATCAGGCACAAGAAGCAGCAATATAAAGACATCAAGGCTTTAGCTATCACTGCAGGTATATTGGCACTGCATTCCCTCTCCACATGTGCATCTGTGTTGGCTGCTACCCTCTATGCCATAGAGAGGTACTGCAGTTCTAATTGACCTGGGAATCTGGCAAGCCCTTGAGGTCATCTCAAGATCAATGTCATCTCCTAGTCTTTCTCCAACAGCGCTGTTTTCTTTTTGTTCATCTTGCCAGTTTTTAAATGCCTGCAGCTTCTCATGATTTCTGTGCTATGCAGCTAAATTTCTAAAATACCTTCCCTTACAGATGAATCCTTCCTATTATAAACCATTTCTACCACCTCTCTGAGCATGAGGATGAGAAACAGAGGTGCCAGAAGGCTTCAGATGAAAAGATGTATGCCAAAACCATGAATATCTGCCTCAGCAAATGGGTACTAGGAACTGTGGTAGCAATCAGGTTGACAGAAGCACCCACGGATCCTTTTAACAGAATTTTTGGACTGACACATTTTCAGAAGACTTTGATACTCAACAGCAGCCATAAAATGTTTGCATAAAGCAAGCAGCTTTTCCCATGAGCTTGCCTTTCTGTTTCAGCTCACAGACTCATGAGTGGGACCTCCTCAATACAGTCAGGGATTGGTTAAAGCTGTTCTTGACTGGCACTACTGTTAGGAAAAAAATATGATCTTTCTGACTCATAGCATAGAAACCAAGGACAAAAGAAACCAAGATGATATTTAAAGCTGTAGATTAAGCAAATGGCAACTTTATATGAAAGAATCCCTCTTGAAGTTAACTTCAAATACAGAGGATTTTGAATTATTTAGTTGAAATCTAAGTCAGAAGATAAAAAAGGGCTTATGATAGTTTCTTTTCTGTCCATGGGACTGTCTTTTGTCAATTGATTTTTTTTTTCTTTTAACTCATGAAACTTTAAATCAATAGAACACCCAACCATGATTTTTGCAGAACACTGAGTAAATAATAATGTTAACCTAGTTTACCTTTTGACTTCTACTTTTCTGAAAATATCTAATCTACAGTAAAACTGTAAAAATATAAATCAACCCAAAATTATCAGAGTAGAGATGTATTACTTTTTAAAGCATGACTGTCCCACAGACATATGTTTACTATTAGCCAAATAAGTGCCTTTACTGTTTTGCACTCAGATTAGACTCCATTTCATCTCATTTGAAAATTACTTTGAATATAATTATCAGTTATATTATAAATGATAGCCCTGGCAGCCAGGATGGCCAGCCCTCTCCTGGGTGCATCAGGCACAGCATCACCAGCCAGGCAAGGGAGGGGATTGTTCTGCTCTGCTCTGCACTGGGGCAGCCTCTCCTGGAGTCCGGGGGCAGGTTTGGGTGCCACAATATAAGAAAGACATTAGGCTATTAGAGAGTTCCAGGGGAGGGAAAAAAGGATGATGAAGGTTCTAGAGTGGAAACTCTATGGAGAATGGCTGAGGTCAGTTGAGGTTCAGCCTGGAGAAGAGGACACTGAGAGGAGACCTCATTGTAGTCTTTGACATCCTCACAAAAGGAATTAGAGGGGCAGACACTGATCTCTTCACCCTTGTGATCCATGATAGGACTTGACAAAACAGCATGAAGCTGATTTAGGGGAGTTTTAGGTTGGCTATCAGAAAAAATTTCTTCACCCTTCTGGGGTGGTTGAGCACTGGAACAGGGTCTCCAGGGAAGTGGTCACAGTACCAAGCCTGACAGAGTTCAAGTGTTTGGGCAATGCTCTCAATTGTAAACTGTAGCAGAAACACTAATATTATGCACATATGGCAGAGAAATATCATTGTTTGAATTTGTTCCTTTCCTAGTGTCCCTTGAATTCTTAGACTTGCCCCATTAATGCTTGCATCTGTCTTAAGCTCATTGATAGGGAGAAGGACAGCATACCAGCAGAGAGCTAAGAAGATTAATATTTTCTAATAAAACAACATGAAGGACTATTGCATCATTGTAAAGCAACAGCTTTTAGAACTTTGTTCTTTATTAATAAAAAAAATAATTCTGAAACAATATTCAGAATCTGTGGTAACAGATATTTATACATAAAATATGCAAGCAGTAATATTTGTTCTGGAGACATAATCACCCATAGTTGTTACATTATAAGTGAAAACTTAACATTTTAAATAACTAGGAGATGTTTATTATGAATACACATTACATTTTGTCAGTGAAACCCCTACCTCAGTTACATAACAAAGGAAATCTAATTTTATGGGTAGAATAAAAACAGAACAATGTTTTCTCTTCTTTCTCTATAAGAGAGTGTTCTTCCACTCTCTTCCTGGTCGACTTTGCCCAAAGATATCCTTTGCTGCAGAATTTGAGGTGAGTAACTCAAGAACAGACTTAAAAGGAGGAATAATTATTACTTTAGAAGGGATAGTCTTCTGAGGAAACACAGAAGTTTTGGAATGAAGTCATTCTTTTATGACATATTCAAAATAGTTTTACAATTTTACTTTTTTCAGAGTAGAGATGCAACTAAGTCTGTATTGTGGCATATCAAAAGCTTTAGGTTTATTTTGTATATCTTATTTTGGTAAAGTTCATAGACTCATAGAATATGCTGAGTTGGAAAGGACCCATCAGGATCAAGTCCAGTTCCTGGCTCTCTGCAGGATATAACTCCTTGTGCCTGAGAGCATTGTCAAAATTCTTCCTGAAATCTGTCCAGCTTGGTGCTGTGATCACTTCCCTAGGGAACCTGTTCCACGCTCAGCCACCCTCTGGGGGAAGAACATTTTTCTAATATCCAGCCTAAATGTTCCCAGAAATAACTTTAGGCCATTCCCTGGGTTCTGTCACTGATCACCACAGAGGAGACCAGGGTCTGCCTCTCCTCTTCCCCTTGTGAGGAAGCTGTAGACTTGATGAGGTCTCCCCTCAGTCTCCTCTTCTCCAGCCTGAACAGACCAAGTGACTTCAGCAGCTCCTCATACTGCTTCCCCTCTACACCTTTTACCATCTTTGCTGCTCTCCTTTGGACGTTCTCTAATGGTTTTGTGGTTTTTTTATATTGTGCACCCAAAACTTAGCAAATTGTATAACAAAAGCATGCACCATACATTCATTTTAATTTTAATTATAATAGTAAGAAATAAGTGAATAGAATCCCATAGAATTTCAGACTGTTTGCTTATCTATTTAATAGCTAAAATAAATATATATTAGCAATATATGCATAATTATTGTGTAACAGTAGATCCCTTAAAATAATTTTTTATTTATGACAACTACCCCCAGCACTCAAGGTGAGGGCATCCCAGCTCAGAGCAGAGCAGGACAATCCCTCCCTTGCCTGGCTGGCCATGCTGTGCCTGATGCACTCCAGGACAGGGTTGGCCCTCCTGGCTGCCAGGGTACTGCTGAGCCAGATTCAACTTGCCACAGACCAGAATCCTCAGGTCACTTCCCAAGGTGCTGCTTTCCAGCCTCTCATTCTCTAGTCTATACACACAACCAGGGTTGCCCAATTCCAGGAGCAGAATCCAGAAATTGCCCTTGTTAAACTTTATATAGTATATCCCTATTATTATGTAGTATATAAGTTTTATATTAGTGCTGTGGTTTATATCTAGGTGAAGATGCAAATGTAGAGAACATGATTAATGTACTATAAAAATTGAACGGCGCAGTGTGTTCTGTAAAATTAAAATAGAGGATAAAGTTCAGCTGAATTGTGAATGCACTTTTGATATTCCCCTGGTTGCAGCTATAACAGTGTTGTTAATTAAAAAATGTAAGCTGCAGGTACTCAGTGCCACAACTAACAGATGAATGTGTGATTAGAATCAAATGAAGGCAAATTGAATTAATTCCTCCTGGGGTAGTATGGTGTATCTGGCATATACTCCATAGCCCCAAAGCTTAGACCATAGTCTGTTGCACTCTGTGAGACATCCCTGAAATGAAAGAATGTTTGGCAGAGGACCAGAAAGCCACAGGAGAACTTCTAGATTTAACACTCAAAGAATGGTTGTGCACACTACTTTTTAATATGCTTAAAAATTCTTTTATGCTTATGACAAGGAGCACAATGTTTCCTCTGAAAAATCTGTTCCAAGTAAGTTTTTTTTTTGTTTTCTTTTTTTTTTTTTTTCTGTCAAGATGAGGGAAGGTGAGTAGAGTCCTAAATCTTTGCAACAATTCTGCTTAGCCCAGCAAACAGAAGAAATGTGAAGAAGAAGGCTGAATACACACTTTATGTCACTATGAACACATGCTTTAAGCCACTATACACATGTAGTGATCACAGCGGTTTGTGTGATGATGAAAAAGTAGGTCAGATGTAAGTGCTGTTAAATCATGATTGATAGTGAGGCTACACAAAAAGATAATCTGCTGATAAATCCTTGCCTCTGTACGGAAATGAAATGTGGCCACATGGCTGGTAAGACTTACATGATGGTGTCACTCTATAATCTAGTTCCCTATCCAGCTAAGCATCTTATCGCCAAGCTGTGTCTTGGAGAGTCTCCTTCCTTTCTGTCTCTGAGGTAGGGAGTATCCATTTTCTTCCTCCCAGCTAGACCAGATTTTAAGTCAGAAAAGCTGGCCATCTTATTGATTCATTGATCTAATGAGATCTGAGTCAAATTCTAAGTTGACTCAATGCAACTCCAGCATAAACTTGGTGAAGCACTGCTGCTACTCTGTATTTAGAAGTCATAGCAGAACATGACAACATTCTCATGTCAGGACTGAAACTTTGGCTGTATCTGGATAGTTTTCTGCAGCTTGGACTTAGCAAGAAAGAAAATACAATCATATGGTTCCAAAGAAAGTAAACTACTTTAGTAGTGTGCACTTTTTATATTTTTTCTTTAAAAAGTAAGTCATTCAGTAGTCAATCAATCCATGATGATTATTCAGCACCATCCCTATTTGTGCAATTGGTTTCTTTCCATAGTTAAAGAAAAGGAGAAATGAAAAAAAAAATAAAAAGAAACAGAGAGAAAAAGCCCCAAACAGTTAATATTACATATATTGTAATAGTATCTGAATATCACATGGCTGAGGAGCTCAACAATTTTTTGTCTCAGTATTCAATGGCAACCTCTCTCCCCATACTTCTTGAGTGGATGGAGAACAGGGTGGGGGTTGGGGAAGCAAGGTGCTTCCCACTAAAAGTAAAGATCAGGCTCATGACCACCTGAAGACCCTGAAGGTACATAAATGTTTGGAATTCAGAGTCCTAAAGGAATTGGTCAATATAGTTGCAAAGCCACTTCCATAATATTTGAAAAGTTCCAGTAATCAGGTGAAGTCCCAGGTGGGACTGGGAAAAAGGGAAGCTTTGTTCCCATTTTAACAAAGGGTAGGATGGAGGACCTGGGTTGGGGTAATCCCCAGTATCAACAAACGATGGGGCATGAACAGATCAAGAGCAGCCCTTGCAAGAAGGACTTGGTGTTTTTGGTGGATGTGAAGCTGAATGTTAGCAATCAATGAGAGCTTCCAGCCTTGACAGACAACCTTGTTCTGGGATCCATGAAGAGAAGTGTGGCCAGCAGGTTGAGGGAGGTGTTCATGTTCCTCTGCTCTGGTGAGACCCCACCTGGAGCGCTGCATGGAGCTCTAGGGCCTCAGCACAGGGGGGGCATGGACATGTTGGAGTTAGTCCAGAGGAGAGATACAGAGATGATTAGAGGAATGGAAAATCTCTCCTGCAAGTAAAGCTGAGAGAACTGGGATTGTTCAGCCTGGAAAGGGGAAGTCTTGGATGTAACAAAATTGCTGCCCTTCAGTACTGGAGGGAATCCTACCAGAAAAGAGGAGAGGAACAAGGGTGTGTAGTGACAGGACAAGGAGGAATGGCTCCAAACTGAAAGGGTGTAGGTTTAGGTTAGATATTAAGAAGAAATGCTTCACTGTGAGGATGGTAAAACACTGGAACCAGCTGCCCAGAGCAGTTGTGGATGCCTCATTACTGAATTGTTCAAGGCCAGTTTGGATTGAGAATTTCAGTGAGAAACCTGATCTAATAAAAGGTGTTCTTGCCCACAACAGAGGTGTTGGAACTAGATGATCTTTAAGGTCCAATTCAACCCAAGCCATTCTGTGATGTCCTTCATACCTATTGATTGAATTTGGACAAGCCATATGTTACTGCTGTCTAACAGAATTTATTTTTTTCAAGAACATAGGATTTCTATACCAGTGAGTGATTTAATACTTTGCTGACTGAAGGAAAGTTTAATTTTTAGTTTAATATATTTTTTGCCTTTGGCAGTTTGTTCTGAAATTAGAAGGCAGCAAATGTCAAACATACCTACTTGCCTGATTTGTTATCATGAGAGAGAATTGTGACTCACATTGCTATCATTTTCCAGTTGAGGTTTTTCTTGGATTCTTATGACAACTCTGAAAATGAGCCCGTTATATGACATGTAAGTCTAATGGGTTTGATGATATAACCCTGTGTAGAACTAATGTTCTGTTGCACTTCTATCTGTTCAATCTACTGCTGTTCAACTTCTGTTTTATTTCTAGTACATGCTTAGCTTCCACAGGAAACTCAGGTGGGTAAAACTTCATCTACGGCTGTGGAGAGAACAAACTAATGTGCTGGCAAGATTGTTGTCTACAATCTTTGAGAGATTAAGGAGATCCAGGGACTTGTCAGTGTGTGGAGGAAGGAAAATATTACCCACAGCCAAAAGGATGATCTGGGGATTTTTAGGCCACCAACCTCACTTCAGCTCTTGAGAACATCTTGGAGGAAGCCCTCTTGGAGGTCATTTCAGGGCAAATGCAGAAGGGAAAAGTGATTGGGAAGAGTCAGCATGGGTTTACTAAGGGTTAATCATATGTGGTTTATTGCCTTCTGAGATTTATATTGTCTTTAGCAGAGCTATTGCAGTCTAGAGGACTAGGAAATTAGGTGAGTAAAAAACTGGGTCGATATTTGAGCCCCAAGAGCAGTGGTTAATTCATCATACTCAACATCTTTGGCAATTTGAATACTATGGGTGTCTACACTGGGATCTTTTTTGTTCAGTGTCTTTGTCAACAGCCTCTATTCTTCCAGCACAGAAGCACTGAACCAGATGTGGGTTTATTAATAAAGTTAACTTTATGGGTCAGAGAACATTCACATTATCAAGGACCAGTGTCATCTCTGGTAAGTGTGACAATTGATTTCAGAAACTAGTTTTACTGCAGAGTATTAATTTATGGTATCAGACTAATGGGAGGTGTCTCGCAACTCAGAGCAAATAGATGAAAATCAGGAAATCCAGCTGTTGTGTTTTGTTTGTCAAGCATCTTTTTTGAAGTGTAGTTGTTGCATCTATGATTTAGTGGATTTCAGTGAAGTTAGTGCTGCCATATAGGACATTTCAAAGGCTGTAGGTGTGCCTCTTTTGCTCATGTTTATTTGTTAACTGAAAATAAAATTGCAAAGTTCTCAGCAAGATGAAATTGGTGTCAGTGTCTGAGATGTCCAGCTGTGTAATGTGCCCAGACCTGCACCCTAAAGATTTTTTTTTTTTAATGGGAATATATTTTTCTTCACTTCTTTCTTTCTTTCTTTCCTATTGATTAATTTGAAGATAAATTGCTTTTCAGGTACAGTCTGTCAGTGCAGTGTGGTGAAAATGAAGCTGATGCAGCTAGCACTAGACACTTCTGAAACCAAAAAGATAAATTAGTTAACAAACAGAAGGTTTTTTCCTTTTCTGACATTCTAAGGCAGAACTATATGAGAGTCCAAAGAGATTTGGATAAATTTAAGGTATTCCTTTTTTATGTCCTCTGTTCACAGGAAAATAATCAAGACACCTATCCATGCAAAAAAGAAATTTGAGATTTTTTTTTTCCAGAGGAATGATTTTAGGCTATTTTTCTAACTCTGCATGAAAACTTATGACTCATCGACTTTGTACAGTGCTTAGCTACAAGTACAGTGACCACACATTTTGCCTCTAGTTATTTTGTTTTGTTTCCTCATGAATTTTACAGATTAAAAAAAAAAAAAAAAGAAAAAAACAAAGGCTTTTAAGGAAGTTTAAGTCAAAGACCTGATGAGTTTAAAAAAGGTGGAAGGTATAGACAGAAATTCATGAATCTATTTCTAATTCTCTGTTGTAACTATACAATGTCTATAAACAGTATATCGTATTATTTCCACCAAAATAATATGTTCTTTTCCAAGAACATAATAATGTTCTTTTCCATGCTTAGTTCTTGTTCTATCAAAACTGAGTTGAGTTCTACTATTCTCTCCTAGTGATATCATCCATTTTTCATCATTGGAAGATTTTCTCACTACTCCTGAGAGTTCTTTTTTCAAGTCATGAGATCGAAGTTGAACAGATATTATCTTTAATAGTGTTTTGGTAATATACTTGTAAACTTGTTCCTCCAGGTCACTTCCACTGATAAAAAGCTTCTGCTTTGAGTCTGTGGAAGGTATTCTATTTTTCCTATCTCTCTCCAGCTTTTTCATTGTCCTAGACCTATTTTACTAAATCACTGCTTCAGACCATTTTCCAAATCAGGAAAAGAGTGCCCAAAATACCTTTCGGTGTCTTTTCTTCCAAACTATATTTTCTGTGTGTTAAGACACGATAATCAGGCTTTAATAATGCATACTATATATTCTTGTGAGGCTGTTAATATCTTCCTTACTTTTTCTAAGAGACACATCATCTATAGTTCTCACATGGATAAGGAAGGATATCAAGAATAAGGATTTTTTTGTCTTGCTACCATGAGGAAATGATGAAATATGTTACTGGGATTTACCTATGGCATACATTCCATGGTGCCATTATCTGCAGCTGTTGGAGAAAAGCCTTGTACTGCTTGAACATACTTACCTTTATTTTCAAAGGCCTTGCTGGAGAGAAATGAAAACCCTGACATTTACTGTATGTAGAAATGTAGAGAAGTTCCTTCCCTAAAAAGGAACTGAAAAAACAGAAGAATTTTGCCTTGTTTTTCATTTAATTCATTGAAGCATTCACAACTTCTGTGTCTATTTAGGAGCTTCTTTCCTGGTGTTTCCAAAGAAGCAACTAAAAGCCTTCTCTTAATATTTACTAGTTAATTGTCATTGAGCAGTGGAAGTTTTTCCCAGTAAGAAGATTTTCATATATTAAAGTATGGAGCATCTCATTATGACTGTTGTACTAAAAAAAAAAAAAAAATTTGAACTGGGATTTTAGTATGATCTATGTTCATTTATCCATGAATACCTGGAAACTGGCAAATGTTAACAGAGCAGAGTGTAGCAGCAGCAAATGCAGTCTGCAACACAGATACTTCTACAGTCCACAGAGATCAGCAGTTCCTTTGAGAAAACATCCAAGCAGGTCAACATAACAGAACGGCCAGAAGGTCACGGCACTGGCTGCTGGTGTCTGACACTCTATGTTGCTACTTTTGTGACCTTTCTTAACTGGCACTTAAGAAAACCTTAAGTTCTAAGATTTCTTGATCTATTGACCTGTTTTTCATGTGAGTAATGCTCAACACCAATTCAGTGGGTGAAGAGCTCCTATACTTATACAAACCTTAGACAACATAGCATTTTTTGTTTTCTTCAGGAAAATTCTGCTTCAAGATTCAAGACAAATTCTATTTTCACAGAATAAAAAGTTCTTCCTCCTGCCCTTGACCTGCAGAAGCAAATTTTTTGAAACTCACATTCCACTGAGCCTTGAAGCCTCATATTATCTCCCTTCTTTATGATTGTCAGTTCACATGTAGAGATGCTTGAATATCTCCTGATAGATTTTTTTTACTGTTAATAACACAAACTGTTGCAATGAAACTGAGATATTTTGTTGACACAAAAAAATAAATGAATATGAAAATTTCAGGCAGCAGAAAAAATTTTATAATTGTGGAACTGATGTTCTAAAGAAATAAACCAAAAGGTAAATTTTATAGGTTATAACTTTCTGCTCTCAGAAATCATAGTTTTATACTAAATCTCCTCTGTGCAAGCAGATCTATTGAAATGAACAAAATTGAACAAAATTAAAAAAAAAACTTAAAAAAATGAACAAAAATTAAAAATTAAAAAAATGAACAAAATTATTTGATTTTTAAATTATTTTACAAGATTACAAACTAACATGTATGTTTTCCTAGGGCATAGATAGTATCCCATTATGTGAAGTAAAATTAATTGTGTGTAGTAATATTTACCATTGAGATTTAAAATCTACCAACTCCTAATTTCACAGGAAACAGCTACAAACAAGTGCAAGACAATTGCCTCTGTTACCTGCATGTCATGGCATTTCCCAGTTGCTGCAGACATTGTGAATACTAAGTTCTTAGCTCCATTTTATACTTAATGAAACACATCACTTGATTTCTGTCAGTACTAAATACTGTGTTACATAACAAAAGGAAACCATCTCTTAATTAGTTCATTTAATGGCTCACACTATTGTTTCCAAGGAGCACAATTCAATGAAATTAAATAAAATTTGCTTTTATCTCGCAATATGTTTTCCTGCTTTTTAGTAATTGATTAAAGATTGATGAACAATGATACAGTGTCTCAGCATATCTCTCCACAAGGAAACTCCACTGTAATAGGTGAAAAAGAATACATCAAAATGGCTATTTTTGGCTTTTTTTCCCTTTGCATAATTTCTCCATTTGATTTTTATTGATTTTTCAAATTTCATGATGTAATTAAAATCATGGGCCAGAGAAGAAAAAAATTCATACCTAGAAAAGCTGCACTGATTTCCACAGCTTTCTAATGGAAATATTAATGGTATCTGTTGAATTTATGAGATTTATCTCTACTCTAACTTGTATTACTTTTTTTTCTTCTATAAGCAATATCAAATTTGCTCAAAATAGGAAAATAAACTTTAATTTCTGAAATATATCAGCATTAGCATGACTCAACCTTTAAAGATGAAGAGTTATTGTTGAAGCATATGCAGATGTCTACATGAAAAATAAATTTTAAAGAATTATAGTTGTTTAATTTAACAGTACAAATTATGATTAAAATCAGCAACGGGATGAACTGCATTAACACAACTTTTGAACTTTTACTTTTCATAGTATAAATGCTTTACAGTTCCATTTTAAGCAGCTCTTTGGCTTTCCACAGCTTTTCTTGGGAAGTGGCCTGTACATCAAAACAGTGAAGAGATTTTAAGTGTATGAAGTCTGTCGGATTAAGTCACAGGGCTTACAGTATGACCCAAAGTTCCATATAGAAGCAGTAAAAGACAGAGCAGAATATGCACCTGTAAAAGAGGAAAAAAGTTTGAACTTTAATTAAATTTGATATTAATAAAATTTAATAAAATAATGTTAAAAACTCGAACACTAAAGGAACTGAAAATCTTTTTTTTCAAGAAAACTATGGGCAGAGCTAAAATAGTATGAAATGAAGAAGACCTGAGTTTAAAAAAGAGTACACTAAACACGTGAAAGGAGCTCAAAATGGTTTCAGCATTTATGTAAATGATTACAAAATTTTTTTATGTATTTAAAAAAATTGAGGATGAGTTCTATTTAATCCTTTTGTTGAGTGGTTTTCTCCCGCAGCATTAGTTTTAGTGTCCTCACTTCACTTGATGTTGTTTTACAGTGGTATTCCATGCTGATTTCAGTAGATTTTTTCTGTTTCATGCCATGGTAAATTAAATTGAAATCTATCTCACTAAGTTTCTTAATTGAAAAGAACGCTACTAAAGAAGCAGTGCCCTTTTGTAAGTTATTTTAAATTTTTATCTAGCATCTATTATGTATGTCAGCAACATTTTTCCAATGTGAGTGTCACTGTTTATCTGTAAAAACAAATTAGGCATGTTGTGTATATTATTTTCTCACAGAATTATTAAACTGGTTGAATAAGAATCGATATTGGCCTCTGTATCATGTTGTAGCTTAGATTTTAACTAAATATTTCTACTTCATGTTTCCCTAAAGGATATTTCTGTACTAAGGAAATAACTGGTTTTATTAAGCATTTGTATGGTAGATACCAAGAGGAAAACCCAAATTATTTATTTGAGTTGAGTCCTATTAATCACACGTTTTTCTTTTCTGATTATGTTATGAGCCATTGCCACTTTTGATTTCAGATCCAATAGTAATAGTGAACTAAGTAAATATTTGCATCTTCTAGTAACAACCATAAATTGCATTCTAATTATACTCTGCATTTATATGACTTGAGAAGAATGCTAATGTTACATCAGACCTGTTTCGACCAAAAATTTTCACCACACAAAGATGACAAAATCATAAATTTTTGTTTATTTTGCTTTGCAGGATTTCTTTCTTTTTTTTTTTAAATTATGATCAAACTGAAATAAATGAGAATGTTGTAGAATCCTTTTATGCACCCTCCAGTTGAGGGTGCATAGAAGGATTCTACAACAGTAGAAAATAACATTAGGAGACAAATCTTCACAGAAAAGGTGGTTAAGCATTGAAACAAGCTTCCTTGGGAAGTGGTAGAATCACTACCCCTGGAAGTGTTCAAAAATCTTGTGGATGTGGCATTCAGGGATGTGGTTTAGCAATGGATATGGTGGCTAATGGTTGGATTCAACAAACTCAGGGGTCTTTTCCAACTTTAGTGATTCTATGCTTTTATGAAATGTACATCCAAAAGACATTGCAAACATCTAAAATTGTGATAATTGGCATCATTTTGCCTGTAGACATAGAATGATTCATCAAATAATCTCTTCACTTGAGATTGGTTTGGACTAGACTTTGGCAGTTAATAAATACACAAAATTTTACTATCTGTTTTCCCTGAAGAGTCTTAACATGAACTGTTCCATCTGATTGTTTGATTTAAAGTGAATCTTAAATTATTAATGAAATAAAGCTCACAGTATTAATAACAGAACAACTGGACCTATTGCAACTTATTTGGGTTTTTAACCAGCTTTTTGCTTGTTTACTTTTTTTCTGGATTTAGAGGTAAGAACATATAATTTTTTTTTGGTCTTTGTATAATTTTTTTGGTTTTTGTATAATTTTTTATGGTATTTGTAACATTACCTTTTGAAACATACAATATGTAGTTGTAAATAGCTTTAAGGTAAGCCTTTTAGAAATACTGCCACACTCATAATAGCCTGAATTAATATGAAAGTAATCCTTATTTAACTGGAAAGAAGTCATGAGTCCTTGATGTAAAATGATCTGAAACAGGAAGAATTAACAAGATTTCCAAGGGGTTTTTTCCAGTTAACTGTTGTGTCATGTTAAATGTATAATTTTGTTTTCCATTGCAACAAAATGTTGGACTTTGAGATTTTAATAGTTACTAAAGGAGTACTATTTTTTTGCAATGCACAGTTGAGTAGGTATGTTTTGATTCTCCCTCAGAAAAATATTTTGTGGCTTCTAACCTTTCTTTCTTTCTTTTTCTTTCTTTCTTTCTTTCTTTCTTTCTTTCTTTCTTTCTTTCTTTCTTTCTTTCTTTCTTTCTTTCTTTCTTTCTTTCTTTCTTTCTTTGTTCTTTCTTCTTCTTTCTTTCTTTCTTTCTTTCTTTCTTTCTTTCTTTCTTTCTTTCTATCTTTCTTCTTTATTTTTTTTTATATGGAAGCACTGTTTTTTGGGCACACCAAGAGAAGCAGACAAAATAGACCAAGGTTCAGATATATAGTAGGTTAAAGTTTGCATATTTTTCTTGTCCAGAAATATCAGTAACACAAAACCTACATACTTTTTATGCTTTTCTTGATTTTTTTTCTGGCCATCTGAACCATCAACAGCTCAGTTGGATTTACTTCACATGTAATCTGACCAGTAGTCTGACCTTTCTTGTGGTTTAACCCCAGCCAGCTGCCAAGCCCCACACAGTCACTTGCTCACTCTCCCACCAGTGGAATCAGGGAGAGAACTGGGAGGGTAACAGGTAGAAAACTTGTGGATTGAGATAAAAACCAGTTTTATATGGAAAGCAAATGCTGCACAAAAGAAAAGCAAGGAATCAATTCACTGCTTCCCATGGTCTGCCAGGTGTTCAGCCATCTCCAGTAGAGCAGGGCTCCATCAGGTGTAACAGTGACTTGGGAAAAAAACACCAGCAGTCTTAATATTGCCTTCTTCCCTCCAATTTATATGTTGAGCATGATGTCACAGGGTCTGGAATATGCCTTTGGTCAGTTTGGGTCACCTGTCCCAGCTGTCTCTCCTCCCAAGCACCCACAAATTCCTTGCCAATGTGGCAGTGTGAAAAGTAAAAAAGGCCTAGGCTCTGTGTAAGCCCTGCTCAGCAATGACAAAAACAATCTATCTCTATTCTGATTACTCTGTTCAAATCAGAAGCACAGTCTCCTACCAGTCTCTGTGGAAAAAATTAACTCTATGCCAGCCAGAACCAACACACCTGTACAATATACTTGGAGTTAGCTTCAGTATTTGAGGATTTACTTAGACATGTGGTACATGCAGTAATCCATTTTACAGTACATTTAGATGAAATATACTGTATATTTAGATGAAAATTCTATGCCCAACTAAATTCTATGAAAAACTAGATCTGTGAGTAACTGTCATATGTAGAGAGAAAAATGAGAGTACCAAGGTAGTCATAGATACCTTGGTTCTACCCTGGAAGAACCTTAGTCTGGACTTTCTCAATTGATCTGAAAGAGTCAGAGGATTTGTGACCTCTCTGTAACATGATATTGAGAAGAGAGTCTTGTAGTATAAACACACTTTGACTCAGGTCTATTAAATGCATGAAGTTGTGTAACTTTTATTTAATAAAATAATTGAAAAAAAGAACCAATCCATGCTTAAAAAATACCTTCAGACTACATTTTCTCTCATTTATCTTAATGAATAAAGTAATGACTTTGTGGTTTTCATCTCAAACCTGAAGTATTAGTAAGCAAAAGTATTACAGCTTTGTAATTTTTAATAATAAAATAACTAAAATGGCTAAAATAACTTTATCAATATTGAAAAATAATAAAGAATAACCCCTAGGATTATATAAAATTCCTGATCTATTGAAAAAAGTATGAGCATTTCCTGGTATGTTTGATGTCAGCATTTTGTGAAAGCAAATGAATGCATACATATGCAAGGGCTAAGTCTGTGAAATGGGTGACATTTCTGAATTTACAGAAAAGAGCAAATACTAGTAGTTTGAATTATGCATTTTTTTCTATATTTTTATTGACATTACAGACATTTTTGCCTGTTTTCAATAACTAATTTTGGTGCTTGACTCATAAAGCATAGAGAAAATGGAATATTAAAAAAATCTTTGGAGAAATATTTGTATGCTAAACAGTAACACAATTACTTAAATTTAAAAAAGCACTTCTGCATAGTGGAGAGAAGTGGATCACTTTAATAATGTAGACATAAGATAAGCATTGTTTATTGAAGGAAATTACCTACCGAGAAATTTGTTTTCACTCTAATAGCTGCACAAAGATTTAAGTTCAATGTGATGAGAGTGCCATTGAGAGATCTTCATATGGTAAAAATAATTAGATTTCTGTGGCCTTGAGATCATCAAATAATAGTAAAATTCTCTCATTTTCAATGCCAGTTTTCAGGTTGTTGACTTTTTCAAGATCAACTGTAACATTATAAAATTATAATAGAAGTACAGACAGAATAGTAAAACACTCAAAATTTAGCATACATTATATTGTAGAGCATAAGTAAAAATACCTTCTTTACCAATTCAAACCCGAAATACTGTCTGGATGAAGTTCTTAGATACAGTGTGTAATTATGGACTATATATATAATATAGAAAAAAATTTAACTTCTCAACAAGACCTTCCAAGTGAAGATTTTTTGAACATAAATACTATTTGGTAGACTTCAGTGCAACTCAGCTCACTTCTACTGAATCACACTCTCAGGTGCTCAGCTGGTCTGCCCCCTTTACCATTACCTTTATGAGCTAGCAGTGAATGAAGTCTCTCTTGGCTCTTTCCATCATGACAGACCATTGGATTTAACTCATGTTGTTAATCACATGACCTCTTTCAAAGTTTTTTGCATGATTATGAATACTGCAGCATTAACTAGTAGATTGATTTTCTGGAATTGGAAATTACTGCCTGCTTTGCCCCATGTAAACTTGTAGAATGAATATTAATTTTGCATACATGACTTTTCTTCTCTATTTTTTCTTGATCCTTGTGTTCTCTTTTTAATCTGTTTAATGATCATATGAATTCAGCTGTATGAATTGGGAAATCCTACTGAATTCTTTCAGAAGGAGAAAATAAATACAAATGGATTGCTGCTGCATTTGGACAATGTTTTTTCTTTTTTGTTCATCCAATCTTAGAGGAAAATGAGTTGTTCAAATGAATTTTTGAGTATTTTAGATGAAGATCTTATATTTTCCCCCTTTTATTCTGTGATCTATTTTTATAGACTTGCAGCACTAGCACTTTTCTTGGTGGTGTTGTCAATTTTACGATGTGTGTTACATTAATAAATATTTTTCTTATTTTCCTTAATTGCTTATTAGGTATGAAAATAATAGTACCTCACTTAAGATTTAGTACAACCACTAAGCAGAATATTGAAGCATCATATCTAATTTTAATAAATAAAATTAACCACCTATATGTTAGAACTATCCCAACTTGAACAAACACATGTCCAATCTAAATCAGACAACCTGAAAAATATACCTTGAAACTGATTATGGAGCACTTCTTTATTTCCCATTAATTTGAAAAATTTCTTTAAAGATTAGCATTAGAATTAAAAACATGGAAGAATTCTCTTCAACTTTCTGTTTACTTCCAAATCAGGTTTAGTGAAGTCAGAGCTTTTTGGTTTTGTTTACATCTTACTTGTGAAGAAATGGATGCTGTGATCCAGTAGTTACCATCAACAGAGTGCTGCTGATCTCCAGTAGCCTATGACAGTCACCAGACAACCAGTCATCAATTGCTTTTTGTCTTTCTTGTGGAAAATCAACTTCTCTATAAGCTGCTTAGTTCTTTTCCTCCCAAGCTATAAGTCTGCCATGCTCAAACAGAATCAGTCATATCAGTGCAGTTATATAGTTCATCCTTAATTTAGAATTTAATGCTGCATAACAAAATACCATATATGCTTCATCTTTTTTGCATCTATATATTCCATAAAATTATTTGTACAATGTTTGTAATTCTTTTGGTCTCTTGTTCCCCCATATGTCACAGGAATGAAAGAAAAAACATTTGAATGTCACAAGAAAAAAGCAGTACCGACCAACCAACCAACCAACCAACCAACCAACCAACCAACCAACCAACCAACCAACCAACCAACCAACCAACCTTCCAACCAACCCACTCCTCAAACTCCCCTCCTTCACCCTGCTTAGTAAGAATGAAAGCTTTTTTTTCTGTCAAAGAGGAGCAAAAAGAGTAGAGATCCCTTACTGCAGAGACAATGCTAGGAATTGCAAGGCTTTGTGGCTATCTTGTTCATGGGGAAGAATATAAAAGTGCTGAGTCAAGGTATAATGTATTGATGTATGATTATGTATATGCTTTATAGTGTATTGATGTTGGAATTTTTTTGATCTTAGAATTAACTTTCAAGATTTTTTTTATAACAGTTTGCTCAGTGGAAGTCCCAAGAGCAAAATCTTCCTTTCCTCTTGCCTCCTTCAAAACTACTACACTTGGCTTGTGTTATTTTGAAGTATGTAACAGAACTGCATGGCATAACTAAAACTATTTTAGAAAAGATCCTACCATTTGGGACCAAATTCAGCAGAGTTTTTGTGTTAGTAATTCATACATTTTGCAACAGGCAATTGTTTGTGAAGTTCATTTGCATACTAGAAAGACTGACATTCCTTAAAGCTATTCCATTTTCCATGTCTTTTATTTTTGTATTGCTACTATTGCACCTTGAGCACAACTGGTAATCTGTCATGATTATAATCAATAGGTAAAATACAGCTATACCAAGTATTTTTGATTAAATAAAAGGGACAGAATGAAGACATGCATCCAAAGAAATGTAAAAGAATAACTTGAAATTACCAAACTTGAAAAGTTTATTTTATACTCTGAAAAGAGTAAGCCCAAGGCACACATTTTTAATTTATAGAATTCATTGAGGCAGGAAAGACATTCAACATGATTTCTCTCCTGACACCACATAATTTTCAGGTGCTAGATCCCTTCAAATTACAGCTGCAAGGTTGCCAGTGTGCATATGCCCCAGGCTTGGAAATATCTGAGTAAATTGGGCATACTCTAGAGATGAGCTTGCACATCAAGTTAACTGTGAGGTTTCATTATTTATTTGTGCCTGACTTGTCTTTACTCAACTGCTTCCCATGCCTCCAGCCTTTGCTTCAGTTCTCTAAAGCTGACATACTTATCTATGGCTTTTTAAAATACACATATTTTAACCAGAAAGGGGGAAAAATTAATTTAAGAATCCATCCCTGGTTTCTAATATTCTTAAAAAGCAAGTGTGTGAAAAGTTGCAGGGATGCTTTAGTGTGTTTTCTCACTTCAAATAGGGAGGAGAAGGGTAAGAATAGTGCCCCATCCCACAGCATCCTCTCTTCTGTGTTTGATGTACAAAAAGATTTGATCAGTCACCCTTTGTCAGCAGAAGTGGCCATAGAAAGAGCTTCTGTAGAACTGCAGAACTGCAGAAGAAGGCTTAGCAGTTCAGAATTCTAAGATAACAAATAAAAATGCTGTGGACGTGGCAGAAATTCAGGTTCAGATTGAAGCTTTGTTAAGAGCCAAATCATGGGAAAATAAACCCAAATGCATACTCTTTTCCCAGTAAAATAAATTGGATTTTCATCTGCAGTCTCAGGATCCAGCTTAGTGATCTGCTCAGAACCCTCAAATATCCTTTTGATTAGGCTGCTCATCAGATCTACATGGCTAAAGGATGTCAACTTCTGTAACCAGGAGCATGCCATCAATATTTTCAGCATCAGGTATTTTTGCTGTCTGACAGAAGCAGAAATTTACAAAAGTATATCAGCAGCAGAATGAATAGGAGGAATGGTAGAGTTAAAAAAAGCAGGAGTCCCTACACTATTATTGTACTGCGTGTTTACTCAAATAGCTGAGGAATAGCTTCCTAACTTGACCTTATGTCACAGCACAAATACCCATGGAAAGGAGATATAAAAGGAATGAAAGGAATGGGAAATCACTCAGAATGCATTACTGCCTAAGTCTTAAGAGATGCCTTTAAAATGCTGTTCACAATATTTCCCATTTGTATCCCCAAGCAGACACATTTCATTCATTTTGGAAGCAGTAGGAACTGGGAATAGTGCCTTTTCCACAAAGCTGCTTTATTTTGATTCCCTTACAAATAATTAATTGTTTAGCAGATGTCCTAAATTTTTCTGGCTTTTGAGGAACAAGCCTATAACAATTTTTTAAGTGGAACTTGGGTTTTTTTAGTTTTATTTGTTCGTTTGGTTCTTTTAATTTGTTAGCAATTTTACTCTTTGCTATCCATGCTTGATTTATAGATGTATCTAACTTAATAACTGAGCTGTTAGAAGTATATGTTTACTATCCAATTCTGATAAGAAACTCTGGCCTGGTAAACTATAGGTCCTACTCAAGAAATACAAAGACTAAAGAAATACTGACATACAGTCTGTGCAGTAAAGATACATTAGGAGAAGCGATTACAAAATTCCATACAATAAAAAAAAAAAAAAGAAACAATTCAAGGGCATTCAAAGATACACAGTTTTAGAGTTCAATCCTTTCTTCCCTGATTGCTGTGAACCTTGTCTTGTAGTAGGCCAGGTGCTCTTGAAGCAGAGAATGCTGTGCCTGGAGGGTAGCCTGTTTCCTCTTTGCTTAGGAATTCAAACTGCATGTACACCATCTGAGGTTCTAAAACTGAGATCCAGGAAACACCTTCTCCTTCAGACTTATACTGGATTTTAAATGCTCAAATCCCAGCAGACACGTTTCAGACAGTGTGGCTGCATAATTCTCCAACAATATCATCCCCACAGTTGTCTTCTGGTGAACTGATTAGGTATGGCCTTGTGGAAATCTGGGCTTTTGACTCTGCAGGCATTCCTTTATTGCTTATTTCCCTAACACTGGCATTGGAAGATCTGTGCAAGCCTTTTGGTTAGATAGATCTGTTTCTTTACCCAGAAATTCTGTGTGATCATCATGTGCTTGCAGAAATAGCACACCCTTGTATCTCATGCCAGCTTTTCTAGCTGAGAAATGTCACTTTGCAGCAGATGTAAGAAAAGGAGAGCTATAGGAATCTAAAACACTGGAAACTTACTAGACATGGTTTTGCTTCCACAGCAGGAAGCTTGGCAGTCGGGGCTGTGACAGTGCTGGATGTATTAACTTTCCTTTGACCTCCATCCCAGAAGCCCTGAAGGTACCAAAACCTCTCCTGCTGTAGTCCCAGTTCCTTCATGATGCCAAGAGCATTCCACAGCTTTGAAAGGACTCATGGCTTGTGACTGGAATTTCAGATGACAGAGAAGGGTCAAGTACAAATTCACTCATAGGAACCTTCCACCTTCATAATGTGTACAGCCACACCTGGGAAACAGGGCTTTAACCTGGACATGTTTGACAAGGGCTACATCATGGTCTAGAAATAGAGAAACAGAAATGTCTGAGTTTGGGATTGTTTCAGGTGAGCTTGTGTCTATACTAAATCATTATGATAGACAGGCTTTTTTTTTTTTTTTTTTTTGTCTTTAAGACCACTTTTAACCCTCATTTTGTAATGAGCTGTGTTGCTTTCTGTCCCTTCCCTCACTTTTGATATCCTTAAAGAGACTGAATCCTGGAGAGAATTTTGTGAAAGTATCTTTCCTTTCTAAAGCATTCTAAATTTAAATTGGAGGACAGGCAGTATTATGTAATATCAACTTTATAAAAAGCATGCAAAATTTTTTCTTTTTTTGTGTAATAACAACTAGGTATATTTCTGTCCTTTTTGGTTTGCAAGCATGAGTTGGAGGAATGAAAGACCTGAGATGTGCAAAAATTTTCCTGAAAAAAATATATACAAATAGAACGAAAATTTTATAAAACTAATTAGTTTTAAAAAATTATTACTGAGCGTAAGTAAACGTCCTCCTCCATACACACCATCTTTTTAAATCTTAACCTTTTTACAAATAATTTTGAAGTAGGTGTATGTAGGAGTACATTTGACTGCATATGCCTAGCAGAAGCAAGAAATTATTTACTTAAACTGATCTGCTAATTATATGCAAAAATAATAAAACTCATGTGTTTGAAATACAAATTCCCCAGAGTAATTTTCTGGAGTTTAGGCTAATTATAAGCTCATTATCATTTGTCTTCAGTCTCATAAAACTAAGGTGATCGGTAAGAAAAAAAAAAAAGATAAATCAGTAAAGAAAAAAAATTTTTTAGATGTATGTTGGACTTGCTCTGTCAAATTACTATTAATTCTACACCTTCTTGTTCCCTTCCTCCCTGTCTCTTCAGTAATTCTGATAACTAGTGATTATTTCTGTGAGAAGTCTAATGATGACAGAAATTACCTACAAAATCCTTTAGACCTCATGCACTAGAAGCAAAACGAATACTGTTTAATAAACCTTGTTTTTCAGAGAATTCATTTAAAAAAAGAGTTTTTAATAAAAACCATGAACTTTCCAGTATATATGCCACTGGGAGGAGAGGTTAGAATCTGTAAAAACCACAAACTATAAAAAGTCACAAAAAAAATCAAAAGGTTAACCTAATAGTACATATAGACTAGTTTTTATTTTCCTTTAGTAGTTCTGTCAGTTTGCAGCAATCCTGTGCCAGTTTGGAAGTACCTGTCTTATTTGCTCAGGCAAACTAACTAGCTGACTGTAGATAGTGACTGGCAAGAATGAATCATTTTCACAATGTTTGATTTCAGTCTCTTAGTACAACATAGCATGTTATTTCCCTCTGCAAGTGAAATACATTTAAAATTTAGGCCTGATCAAAGAGCAGTTAGCTCTAAGGGATTTTTGATGGCCCAAAATATTTTTGTCTGCATAGCAGTTCTCTCTATAATTCTGAGGTACAAAATATCATATTACTAAGGAGATAACCCCCAATAGATTTGCTAAAACAGCAGAACCTTATCTTTGCCTTAGCATGGTATGTGAAGGAAAAAAAAAAGGAACAGAAACATAGTTTTAAAAAATTAAAATAAATTTCATTGTGTGTCATGTCACAGATATTTCAGGTGGCAGCTTAGTAGTTGACAACACAGCATGCAAAATAGGTGATTTGATTTACAAAGACCTGAAAAAAAGAAATATGCCTCAGCTGAAGTTTGGAAACTTCCCCCATTTTTATCTCTAAAAACCCAGTAAGGTTCAGGTTATGTGCTGGAAGTAAATAGACAAAAAAGCTCAGGTTTTGTGTGTAAACTGTATTAAAAGCACAGTTTCATAGCTTTCTCTATTTAGAATGAGATGTAAAAGATTTTGTAACATAACATGTTCATTATCCTGTAAAAAAGAGCAAAATGTAGCTGCCAATGAGGTTCAAGATGCAGAGTGACTTTAGCCCTTCTCAGTCAGGATGTGTTGAGAGTGAGGCCACGACATGATTTTCATTTCTTAGATATTTTCTTGACTGAATAATTCATTCTTAAGTCTTTCTACCTGAAAAGTGAGAATTATTCTGCTCCTGCTGGTCTTCTTAAGTCTGTAGAATTAAAGTCATGACTGACAGAGTCCATAGGGAGGGGTATGCACTTTTTAAGAGATAGACAAGAGTAATGGGTAAATTGCAGTGGACAGAACAAGATCTCCCCAGTCTGTGGCCATTCTTAATTGAACTAAAACTCTGTCATTTAAAGGAAAAAAATGCTTGCATATGTTTAAAATCTTTTACTTTCCAGACACAGAAGAATTTAAAAACTGCAAAGGAACATCTCCTCCTCTCTAAGAGAGCATTTCTCTTTCCTGAACACTTAGGAAAGTCAATCAGAATGGCACACCTGATAAGTTTAAAAGTTTTAATCCCTTATTTCAGAACTTAGGGAATTAATAAAGAGAAATCAGATCTGTGTCCACACAAAAGTTTAGTGCAGTTGACCAATGAATTTTAAATTCACCCTCCAATTTAGTTCAGGTTGATTTCACCAAGTGTCCCTGAATATAGTAGAGATGTTATAAATCCCAGTTAAGAACCTAATCTTCTGATATTTTCAGCTTATAGTGAAACAATATGTTTAGACAAAAATCTTAATTGTTATTTTGACTGAGGGCTGAATGTTAAACTTCTCAGGGCCAAAACCTTTCTAGCCTGTTTGAAAAAAAAACCAAAAACAAAAACCACCTACAAGAAAAAAGGCAAACCAAATCTTTCCAAGGCTATGAGACAATTTGAGACCATCTGAACATATAGCCTTACTTTGTTTTTATTTGTTCTGCCCTGCATTTTAAATCTGAATTTTCTTTAATCTCCTAGAAAATCAATACCAGCTTATTTAAGAGAGGTCCTGAGTGTTTGCCACTCACTTGAGCTCTGTTGACTACACACTAGAAATGAAAGTTAAGAGTGTTAGGAAAATTAAAACTCTAGAGTTCAACTGTTGTAGAAATACTCCTTTGCCTATGTCCATTGAATTAGGGGTAACGATCCTTAATTTGATTCCTTATGTGCCCTTTCCCTCCTGTTGAAAAATCAATACTTCTGCCAGATACCATCATGTAAATATAAATATTAAATACTGTTTTCACATAGGATTCAATATTTTATTCCTAACTTGGGAACATGAATACATATAAGGTTAAGCTGCCAACTTACTTGCAGATGAAACTAAAACAGAGGTTACTTTGCTAGTTTTGTAGGTGTAATTTAATTATTTAAGTATGTGAGGGGGAGATGGAGCTGTACATATATCTAGCTCACATTTCATTGCAGAAGGCATAATACTAAATTCATCCAGGATTAATGCCCCAATTGCCACTTTGTGTCATCTGCAATATAGGATTGGATTGCTGTTTAAGAGAGAAAAAGAATGATTGCATTCGTATAGCAGAGGTGATGTTAGAAGACACGTGGATCAGCAAGAAGCTGGAAAGAAAGGGACGAGGCTGTGCCATCAGGAAATAGTTTCCTATCCAAGAAAAAATATGTGATATAGCCTTTGAAATTATGCCTCAGAAATATAACCTTTAAGTGCATAAATAAGAATATTATATTTTCACTGAATTCAAAGAACTTCAGGAACGTGGGAGGATTAAGGAAGTGAAATAAAGATGAGAGAAATAAGACTGATTACAGGTATCCTTGCAGCATTACTGGTCTTATGCAACTCCAAACTTTCACCAAGTTAGCAACAGATAACATAACCAAAGATACCATCTCTATACTATTATTGAACATTGACATACTTGATACCATTTGATTTTCTTTGGTCAAAAAGAGAAAGCATGGAAAATTTTATAGAAAACTCAATCCAGTCTTCACAAATTGCATTAATTAAAAGAAAAGGCAAGGGTAACTAATTAAGCAAAATATTCTCTATTAAGGAATATACTGTTATTTAAAAAAAAAGCAACATAATCATTAAAAGAAACAATCATTAAACACAAACGCCAATTCATCCATGCTCAGTGTCTCAAATTTATATGACCATTGTTGAAGACATTTTTAGAGAATCAGAGAAAATTTAATAATAAAACACTTTGAATCCAGTGAAAAACTCCTAGTGAAATAATTCTTGAAAATAGAAAAGCTTCAACTGCAAGAATCAGGAAATATTAGAGCTTGAATAAATGATGCTTGCTGATGGCGATTTTTTAGTTCTTCTATTTATGAACACTTCAACAGAAACTACTTCAGTTTAAAGGGAAGGGTTTGTATTACTTTAGTTTTACTTTTCTAGAATGGCAAAGGTCTCCAAACATTAAAGTAAAAGTTGATAATAAAATGCTTTCAGCAACCACAGTAACATTCAGAAGTACCAGTAATCATCATGAATTTATAGTCCCTGTGTTCCATGTATGAAATATGAATTTTATATAGCAGAAAAATATTCATCTATGTGGTATAAAATCATCTTTACTATTTCCCATAAACTTTGTAGGAAATCACAATGCTTTTCAAAAAAACAAAAGAACATATGAGCACTCTGCAAGTTTTCTAAATCTTTTTTCCAAATTTTTTTGCAGAAAGCTCAGAAAGCTAGAACTACTTGCCTAGCCATGACCAAAGAAAGGTTAATTCTCTTGAAGAATAAAAAAGAAAGGAGAAGAAAGTGGGGTTTTTTGCTCCTTTCCTTTTTCCTAAGGACGTATGCATTGGTACATAGCCAAAGAGAAGACACCTGAATCAATCAATGGTATGGAAATATATTTACACAATATTTGTTAAACCTGAGGAACTGACTGAGTGGCCAAGCATGGGGTCTAGATATCATTTCTTCCTGTTCTTCACTGATCCTTTCCCATTACTTTGTGGAAAGCCAGTCTTACTGCACTTGAGATGCCCCTGAGGAGTGCCTTCTCTTCTGAGGGTAAACCTTCTCTGGAAAGCAGACCCACCACTTTTTTCCCCTGCACTCTAATACCACCACCACTACAAGAAATAAAGTACACGTGCCACGTGCATATGGATTCAGCTCAGACCACAAACTCTTGGCATTGTCATATCCCAAAAGACCATGGTAAGGCAACTTCCAAAATTTCCTCACACTGTATGAAACACAGAGTTTCATACCCTTGAGGTCTGCATAAGAGAAGACATTCTAAGGAGACTTGAGGTAGGGTTAGTGACTGGTAAAACCTCTGAACTTTCAGCTGATAATGGATGAGTGGAAGATGTAGAATATAATCTGGATGGGTGGACAGAGTAATGGCTAATGGGAAAGGATTTTGTGCAAAACAGCAACAGAGAGAGAACTTATTTCAGCTATGGCTTGTAATGAACGGGCAATCCAGTGCCATCAAATCCATGGCATTTGGGTTGTGCATGATGACTTGGTTTTTAAAACAACTTGCTACATTTCCTGTGATGATAAGGATTTGTGATGCAAGACTTATTTTTTGGGAAATGAGGAGAATGATTGTATCAGCATCAGGGATGTAACAGAATTTTACCTGTTGTGCTCTCCCAAGGAAGTTAAGGGAAATGCCTTTTTAAGTAGAGGGAAATGAGAATGTGTCAAGAGTTTCAATCCTAGAAGTGTGACAGTCTGCTCCTTCCTATTACCTCAGAAAGTTTTGATATAAAATCCTTTGTCAAATATTTGAGTACAAAAATCTTCCTCTCTCCAAAAGTCCTTGTTCTCTAGGAACATTGAGGTGAACTACTATTTTCCCAATGACACTAAAAAATAGATTGGAGTGGTCATGGCAGTATATTTATAATGGGGAGGAAGAATAAATAGGGATCAGATGGTTACAGAATGTGTAGAAGTTGTCAGTTTTCCATTTTATCATTTTTGTTGTTATCAATTATTATTTATGAAGTAGAGGAGTATGAAGGAATCTGGACATAAGTTTGGTTATCAAAAATATCCAGGAACATAATATTTGGAGTAGTAAAGATTAAAATAATGAAATAGGGGATAAGGTCTGGAAAATTAGCTTATGGAAGGACTGTTCAGATCAGCTGCCATGAAGCAGGAATAAGAAATCCAAAATGCAACTAAGCCATTCTGGTTTGAGCTTAGCTGCACAATCACTCACAGATAAATGTCACAAAAAAAAATCTTATGAGGCCTTTTGCACAGAGATTTTCAAACTGATTACTTCACACAGCTGGTCTTATAAAAAACAAGTTGCTTTTCCATCTGTCTAATGTCTAACCTTCTAGAGTATTATTATTAACAGCTTTTTTTTTAAGGTGCATCTGAATTTTTTTAGGTCTATGCCTGAAAATAATATGTAAGTTTTAAATTTCAACTCCTCCATTAATATCCTCCATGTATCTTTTGGCCTATCACAGTTGTAAAGTTCTTACGCTAATCTTTTATTTGATTCTGCTCAAACACTTTTTCTGTTATCTGAAAAACTGTTACTCACCTGCTGACCTGGAAAAAGGCAAAGAATTATTATCCCCATAGAATTCAAACCTGGAAAGGGTCATGAGGAAAGGGTCAAGGGGAGGGTTTTCTGCATACTTCCAACGTTTTCCTTTATTGACAATAAAACAGTTTTCTTTAGAAGATTAGGATAATCCACAGAGTTGAATCTGGGATTCTTTGTATATCACAACTGCTATGTAAGTCAGGTGCTGTGAATCTTTCCCTAGAGAGGTTTGATTCACTGAATATGAGAGTATAAGCATTTTAAGCATTCTAGTGTTATGCATTTTAATACCACCACCACTGTCCTACCACCCCCCCAGTTCATTAGGTGCAAAGCAAAACTGAGAACAACCTGATGTAAATTGATGTAAATATGAAAAATGTTAGCAAGCAAAACTAAAATCTTACTATGAATAGCAACATTTCACTCAGTAGCATCTTTGACACTTTAGAATTGAAATGTTCATCTGCTACAAAGCCATTTTCAGAGTAACAAAACCAATGTTTGGTCTTTTCCCATCTGGAAGGGAATAACAATTTGCACCTCTATCTTATCTCTTTGGATTAGTGCCCTGCATACCTCATTGGAAACTGTTAACACTTTCAGTCAAAGTTTTGTTAACCTACTGCCTAGGGATTCAATGAGTTTGAGTTTCCTATAACCTACTTTCTCACTCTCTTCCTCACACTGTACTAAACAGAGACATCTTTCAAACTCTTCCTAAATATTTGTTTGGCTGAGAGGTGATTATAGTCATGACAGCAGTTGGAAGTCTTCTGGGCTTTGATACTACTACCATCTGCCTCAAATAACAACAGTTTCTGAGAATGTTCACTTATTCATGCCATAGCAGCAAGCCAATTTTGAATAAACATTCAGAGAAGGCAGCCTAAGTGATATGCCTGTATTTCACTCACTGATTTTTATTGAGGCAACAGGTATTCTCAAGAAGAAAATAGCAGAATGATGTCCAGATTGTGCTTTTATTGTTTTAAGTGAGTTTCCAAAACAATTAAAGTCTTTTGATAGTCTGGAATGGTATAATAAACAAACGCAATGGTTTGGCTCCAAACTTGACTGAAAAACCAAAAGTAATTCTGAGCGAGTGAGCAGCTGAAATTTAATCAACAAACAAATTCAGCTACCATGTGAATCCAAATGCCAAACTGTATACATCTGAGAAGAATATATTAATATATTAAGAATATAAGGAGTAGAATGACAAGAATGACAGAGGAATTACTTACAAAGTCATCTGTTGAAAATTAAAAAGAATAGAGTAAGAAATATTTGAAAGAAATACAGCTATCAAAAAGCAGTAAGTTAAAAACTTTATCTAAAGACTGACAGAGATGAGTCAGTCATTTAAGAATTCAGAACGGCTTGTGCATGTCAAAGGTGATATATCCCAGAGAACAAAATTATTTCTCTGAGGTAACTTTAAAACTATTAAACACCTAAAAATATAGAAACATAGCCTTTTATTTGTATAGCAGCTAAGATCTGATGAACTTAGGTTTTTATAACAATGTACCTGCAAACTAACTTGGATATAAGTGATATGAGTAGCAGAAATTTCTAGTTTCTGTGTGCAGATAGCAGAGAAACAGTTTCTAATTCTGTACAAAGCTCCATTTTGGCTTGTATCCTCTTATCTCAAGTTTTCAAATTTTATTTGTTTGTAAGTTTGTTTAATTTTTATTTGCTCTTTTACTGTTTTTACATTGTACCTAATTCCTGCTGAGTTCATGAGCTAGATACCTATGAGAAGGCTCCTGGGCATCTAGGAGCCTACATGTCAATCCACTAACGGGTTTTCCCTTACAACATACTCAAAGAGCATTTCACTCCTTTTTTGTCCATTGATGCAATTTACTTATGCTAGGCTCTTGCATATGAAGATGGAACAGTCCAGTGTTTGGGGGATTAGTCTGGGGTTTGGGAATGGAGCTTTCAGTTTCTTTCTTCATCCTGTTAATATCTGAAGCAAAGCAGTTGGTCATCCTGTGACCCAGGGGATTAAAATAATCATCTGGATGCTACACTCCAATCCTTTCATATTTAAGTGTCTTAAAGAATGGAACCACTATATTGTGAAGATAATTCAGCATCAGCTAGGAAGCACCTAATATTTCAGAACAATCTGATGATTTCCTGCAGAATATGTTCACGCTATAAGAAAGGATGCAAACTTCCCTCATAAACCTTACCTTTCATCATTCTTCATCTGGCAATAGTATTAAGGGAAATTGTTGGGGGAATCCAGTGTGGAGAGAGAAAACAAAATTATGAGCACAAAAAGTATTTTAGAAAAAATCCAGGCCTTTCTGTTGCTTAAAGTAAAGCAACCCAGAGAGAAAGACAGTTATGAGAAGAGAGGCTTTGTAGCACAAAGAGGGTCCAATTGCCTTTCGAGCTTTCTTATCTATACTTTTGTTATGGTAAACCAGGACATGAACAGAATTTGTGGTCAACCTTAACAGAGAACATGCAGATGTTATGCCATAAATAAGCACTGTACCATTTCTCATCAGAAGGTGAGCTGGGCTTTCTTGGATTACAGTACCTCTCTCCTGAGGTAATTTTGCTGGAGGTCTGCTCTGTAACCAAACTGTAGAAGTTGTTCCCATCATGTGATGATAGTACAGTAAAATGAGGGAAAAAAAAAGAAAAAAAGAAAAAAAAAAGAGAAGAAAGAGAAGAGAGGAAGTCTAAGCTGTAAAAACAATCCATTTTTTTTTTATGAAGGTCCAAATATTGTCCACTGCTTGTGTACAGCTTGTTCATTGCAGCTATTCACAATACACTGGACAGCATGGTGGAGGGTAAATCTGTCATAGCATGATTTTACCTTTTGTTGTCAGATTGCAAACTGCCTTTCAATAATCTAGTATGGACGACAATAGCAAAGTATCTGAAAGACCAGAGAACTCAACATGAGATGAAAAAACATCCTTAGGATGCTGAGCAGTGCCTGAGTATCTTGTCCCCATCAAGTTGTGTTCTGTCATGTACATACGGCTTTGGGTCATTGGGCTAGTTAGTGGAAAACTAACTTAGGTATGTCTCTGCTTTTGCCATTACATATTGAAATTGTCAGTCTGCACATTCAGAAGAAAATAAATATACATTATGGTTTCTAGGAAGATAAAATTTACTTTCATCCATGTCTATGTTTTCTTAACCGAAATAAATAACTAGCATCACTAAAAAGCAAAAATAATATGTTGTCAATATGCCATTTCTATATTCCCTCTGAAGAAAATATTTCAAATCATTGTGCTCTCTCAGACTGCTGAAGTATAAAATTAAGGAATGATTTGACAAAATATCCATCCTAAGTTGGAGAATAAAGCAAAACCTGATGGATTGAGTTTACTGGGTTTTCTTTAAAAAAAAAAATTCTTTCAGTATTTTTCAAATGAAAATAACCCATGTTTTATATGTGTGGTTAGATTGAAAGAGCAAATGGAAATAAAGTTTAAGGGGTCATATGTTATATTCATTTATGCTGTCCATTTTACTATCTGCTAGCTCTCTACTACTTTTTAGGTATGCTGCCTAATTGCAAATAAACCTCAGACAGAGGAGGAAAGGCATTAATTTTCTATTAGGTTTGTCTGAACAGGCAAGAGGAATAGACAAACACACGCTGCAGAAAAGTTTGCTTCAGGAATTTCTTCTTGATTATATGTCAAGCAGTACACAGAGTTCATCCTCGAAACAAAAACAGAGGGAAAATATGTTCACATGGGTTCATTTTTGACTTACCAATGTATTTAAATGTTTACATTGAAGCATTTTGTAGATATTTGTTGTACAATACACAGTCCCTTAAAATTATATCCATTTAAAAGATTACTCTGGAATAGCATCACTCTGATTTAACTTCCATAATTGCAGCTCTCTGTAACATTTCATGTTTAACTTTTTTTAATAGCACCATGTTCAGTAGCAGATTGCAGTGTAGATTGCACTGCTGCTCTACAGGCAGTTAAACACTGATTAGCGCACAGCTGAAAGTTTTTAATAACATTTGCTCATTTGTCTGGTTTTAATTTCAAAAATAAACTATGTGATTTCAACCCAATTATTTGCTTTTTCATGAAATATCTTAATTGGTTTAGAGAGCCTAATGTATTGGTTAATTGAAATATTACTTCATATTAACAATTCTATCAGATGCCCAAGAAGGCATTATTACATCATGTAAAAACAAAACAGAATAACGAAGAAATCAAGCAAAGACCTGTAGAATGCATAGGATGTTTTGTATCCTACAGATATTCCTAGGCTGTCCAAATTTTATAAGCACCTTTCAGCCAAGCTATGAAACCCATAGAATGTAATCCATATTAGCAATAAGAAATCTGAAAATTATTATATTCCTAGGTTTTCAGAGGTCTGGTATTAGTTATTGCTAACTCATACAGAAGCTTTTTTTTTGTTGCTTGTCTATGCTCATGTTCCTATTTCTGAGATTATTAGATTCTAAAAAAAGACTTGCTGTGAGGTTATATTTATGGAATACTAGGATCCAGATTTCTGATGCTACAAATAAATGTGCAGTGTTGTACATGCCTGCTGACATGTAGCTCAAGAGGGTTTTTGAAGTGCATTCCATACTGCTAGTAGAATGAAAACTCAATGCAGTCCCAACAATGCCCTGGGGTTTTGGCCACCTGGATCTCTTGTCCCTTCTGCAAGCATGTCTTGGTCAATAATGTACCAATTTATTTTTTTCAGGTTCAAAGATGCCAGTGATTTGAAAGATGACAGTTTTTTATCTAAACACCAGAGTTTCATATATAGTTACAATAGCAGATATTTGTTGATCTTTTCTTTTAAAGCAATTGCAACTCCATACTTACTTTAACTCCATAATCATAGAAAAAATCCTGAGTTTAGGTGTAGTCCAGACAAGTAACTAGGATTTTTTTCCCTGAAGATATTTGAACATCTTCTTAAATTTACTGACCTGATTGATTTCTTGGTTTCAATGCAAACACTTGGTAGGAAGATAATGTGGGAATCTAAAAGCTTCTGTTTCCAGAAGTGACCCATATAACTGCTGCACACAAAGATATATTTCCAACAGCTTTAGTCCACTTAATTCCAGGGAATGAATGTAGGGGAATGGCATCAGCCTAGTCATCCTCTGCCTAGCCAGTGCCCTACATTTGGAAATACCTGCTACAGTCTCCTGGGAAAACGGAATGTTTGGCTAAGAAACAGGCAAAATTTCTGTAAGATCTTTAGTTAATGACATCTGATAGGATCAAAAATGAAGGGTGAATTTCTTCATGCTATAGAATCAACACTTTAATTTTCACTGAACTTCAATTATTTAGCCACATATAAAGGAGATAAGCAGATGTTATTTCTCTAATATGAATATACCTTTGGGTTTTCTCAAGTACTTTCAACCTTGAAATGTTTTTACCTCTCGGTGTGAGTGGACAAAAAGCAGAAATTAGTTAACTAAATCTATATGAAGATGTAAATGACAAAAAAAGTGAGAGAAAATGCTGATGGTGTTTTGTGAGTACTGAATATTTATAGCTAAGCAAAAAATTAATAAATATTATAAACAAAATCATCCCCTGAGGAGAACATATGGAAGAAGAAATAGAAAGTCATCACTGGAGAAAAAGGAGAAGTTGAGATATAGAATCTGATATAAGCATTTAATCAATTGCCAAACAGTGAGACCAATCCCCAGTGTAATTTGCAAGCACAGATTTAGGTAACTTTTACATAACTCAATATCTATTTTAACTGAAAAAAAAAGAAAAGAAAAAAGATTAGGAACTGATTAGTTAAACTTAAGTAATATAAATTATACATATCACAATAAAGCACCAAACCAATTATCATAACAAAAGAAATCTTGTCAACTGAAGAGCATAAGAAAAGAAAAGATTGAAATGCCTCTCACTGTCTTCAAGAAGACAAAGAACGTATTAACTAAACTGATTTCTGTTATTAAACTAAAACTGTATGGTTAACAATTCATCAACTAAATGTTTATATAGATTCAGCATACATTAAAAATATAATTAAACATGGTTCATATTTAAAAATCTCAAAGGGATATTCAGACAATTTTAAAATAACCTATTAATGAAAAAAATATTTTAAAGTCAGTATAATTTGAATTTTATTTATATATATATACCTTTTAAAGAACACTCCCACCTTTTTAATAGCACTTGCACTAATATAACTATTGTGCTCCACAGGCAGTAAGGCCAAGACTCTCAAAAATAGATTCCTATAACAGGATGAAATATCTCCTTATTTAAACATGACTATTTTCTCAGTCTAAAGGTTTTTATTCATGTTCATGATCTCAAGCGTTGTTATTGCCAGTATAAACAGACAGGCATTTATAAGGCAAGTTCATCTCACACTAAAGGAAATGTCTAAAACCAGCCAGATGATGCATACCTTAACAACTTTTTTTCCTCTGTTGACTGTGATCTTTCAGATGTGTATGCTTGGTTTGCCAAGCATAGGCATATACAAGTAGCCACCAAAATTAGCCCATCTGTTAGGAATACATAGAAGCACAGGACATACTACCTTCTCCACAATCTTTCCTCAGAAATGCAAGAAACTCTAAAACTTAAGCAAATCACAAAAGCAGAAAAATAACCCCAAAAACAAACACAAGGAAAAACATATTTACAGTGGAGATTTCTTTCCATTTATCAAAATGGAGAGAAGAAAGAATAAAATAGAAAGAGAATTAAAAAGTCCTGAGGCATTCTAATATCATACTTGTAGTACAATTGCTACTACTCTGATCTTAAATTTTCACTTTTATAATTATTACTTCTATTTTTATTAGAAGTATAATAATTTTAATATTATTTAGAAGAATATTAATAATTAGAAGTATAATAATATTTATAATTATTTTAATATTGTTTTTATAACAGCATGAGTATTGTTGTTAAAACATTAGATCTTTTATAGACATTGTTAGTTGGCTTTGAGTGGATTTACTGAAATTTTAAATAAACATTAAACATATATAATATGTGAGTGCCTGTGTACAAAGCCAAACATGAAAGAAGCTGTAGTCAAACACAATATAATGTATGCTGAAGAATATGCGATATTTCTTCTTCCCAGGAAAAGACCACGTTAAACACAGTAGGCTTTTTGGTTGGTCTAGAGCAAGAACTTACCAATCTTTGCTCTTGAAACTGATGGGATTTGGTCTTTTATGGCTCTGTTCCAATGAGATATTCTATGATTCAATGAATTAATTGTATGTGTTCATTAGTTCATTCACGCCTCATTCAAAGAGGCGAATGATTGCATCAAATTGTACAAGAATCTTTTCAAAAAAATTGTTAGCTTCCTTATCATGTGTTCCCAAAAGTTCATTCTTTTTGAATCTATATTTTCAAGCTTTTCTTATAACCATGAAGGCTAAAAATGTCTTTTTTGTTAAAATGAAAAGTGTTTCAGGTATTGAAAACTTTGTGATTCTTGCTAGTGTGACAGGCAACAGTTCAGGAAGAGGGGCCTGCAAACTATGTTAGACTCCTCTCCACCCAAGTAAAAACTTTTATCTTTCAGGGAGTTTGTTCTAAAAGTCTGCAGGCACTGTTGGCACACTGTCAGTGGCTAATGATATGGTGCATTCCAGTACTTAATCTCCACTGTGGAACCCCATGATATCTTGAACACTCTTGATCAGGAGAGTTGGATGGGAATCAAATGAGAAAAATATCACTCCTGGAAATGCAAAATGTTTAATTCAAAAAGATTATTTTGCTGTAACAGGACTTAACAAATACATTACAATATTATATAGATACACAGAATATTTAATTAAAGAAATAAAAGCAGAGTGTCTGCTTTTAATTTTTTCCTTCCATTGACTTAGGTGTAAAAATAGCAACAGTCAAATTCTTAATGAATATTAAACTTTGACATGGCCAGCCTGGAAGAGATTAATCTCACTCAAGTTTTAAATACTGAGTTCTGATGACATGAAAACCTTCTTACATGTCCCAGTGAAAATTTCAAAATTAACTTAAGTTTATTATTAGAGGAGCTAACCTCAGGACAGAACCCTTACTTTATTTTCTAACCACATTTTTTATTAGCACGATGGAGTCTCAATGCAAGGCTAGAAATCCTAGGAATTGCTAAAAGGTCTACAGATAAGTCTTCAAAAAATCTTCCAGGAGGATGCTTATAAGCAGTCTGTCTCAAGATGTGTGGCAGCATCCTAAGTGCCTGGCAGTGACTGGGTTGGTGGGTGTGCTCAGAGAGCTGGTATTCCCTTGGGAGCAGAGGGAATACCAGTAGCACTTGGATTGTCCTTCCCCATGTGCTGTGTGGAGCACATGAAGGGCAAATATACTACTCTGCTCTTAAATCCACTCTCAAAACACAGGACAGCATAGCCAAACTCACAAGTTTGTTTACCAAAGCATCAGCTTTCAGATATATATAGAAGTGAAAGATGGGCTTCAAGTGGCAAAGGCACAGCACAGAAAGCCAACCAAGTAATCTGGAAATGAGATATTTAAGTTTTCTGGGGGGAAGAAAAAGACAGATTAAAAAGCCTATACATCAACCAGGAAAAAAGGGGAAGAAGTGGAGCACAAAGGATATTATCAATAATTAACAAACATATTTCAATGGCACAGGCAGCAGAACATAAATAATTTTTTCTTTTTTTAGTTCCAATTTAATATTTGTTATGGATCCATAGATGTTGCAATGTTTCTGGCCATGCATCAAAATTTTCAGTGTATACCAAAACTGAGCACCAGCTAGCCCCTATAAGAAAACTGTTAAAATCATATCCTTGCTTTGAGTGTTAGGTACAAGAAAGTGATAAATGTGCCTTTATTTTTAGTACTTATGAAAATCTATTTGCAAACAAAGTAATGTCTGCGAGCTATGTGGGCAAAAGACATGCAAACTGGCTGATCTCAACTTCTTTCATGAGAGCATTGCTGAATGCTGGTGAAGTGAAAAATTGAGGAAAAATGCAAATGCTGTAAAATATTTCCTATCTGCTTGAACCAGCAGCAGAGCCTTCAGTGGTTAAAGCATGTCTATTGTCACTGAATGTCAATGGGAATACTCCGTGATTTGTTTGCACTTGTGAAATAAAAGTTACATTTTTGGAATAAGGAGTAGATTTAATTGTTCTTTTAAGACAAGATCCCAGTTATGAATTATAACTCCACAAGGTGGAATTCTGCCTAGACTCTTTTCAATGTTGACATGCAACTTGTAAGATATTCAAAGGTACCGGTCATAACAGCAACAACACAAACCCTAAAACATCTATATACACCTCTTTCTAAAGTATGTAATCTTTTTTTCAGTTGAAAGATATCAGCCAATGGTTCTGAAAGAGATAGAAAACTGCATCCTAGGGTGCATCAAGCTCAGTGTAACTAGCTGGTCAACAAAGTTGATTATCCCGTTCTATTCAGCAGTGGTGCATCCTCATCTTGAGTAATGTTATGCAAGTCTGGGCCCCACAGTTTAAGAAAGATGTGGAAGTTATTGAATTTGTCCAGAGGAAAGCAGCAAGACTGGTAAAAAAGCTGAAAAGAATGCCCTATGAGGAGCATAAGGGATAAGGACTCTGGGCTTGTCTAGTTTGGAAGGAAGGAGCTCAGGGATGACCTCATTGATCTCTGCAGCTTCTTCAGGAGGCAGAGGCGAGAGGGAGATGCTGAGCTCTTCTCCCTAGTAGCCAGTGACAGGATGAGTGGATATGGTTCAAAGTGCGCCAATGGATGCTTAGACTGTAAACAAGGAAGCATTTTTTTACTGAGAGGGTGGTCAAACCATGCAGCAGGTTTCCTAGAGAGGTGGTGAATGCCCCAATATTGGCAGTGTTGGAAAAAGTATTTGGATAATGATTAAATTACATGCTTTACCTTTTGGATACCATGAAGTGCTAAGACTGTTGGACTAGATGATCATCATTGTTCCATTTCAACTGAAATATTTGATTACATTCTAAATGACATTAAGGGATATTATTAAGTTGTCCTTAGTCTCTTATGTTCTGGCATCTTTGACAAGAGTATTCATCTACATCAACTCGTTTGCTTTAAATTGCATGGTGCACATATAAAGTCATACAAGGTTATAGTTAGTACTTATATAAATCAACACTAGATTTATAACATTAAAAATTAATTTATTAAGGTAATCTAAGATTGCAATCCTATATACAGTATCAGTGTTTCATGCTTTTAAATGTTTTAAGAATCTGGTGTCTCAAGGAGCTAAAAGAGTTTTACTGTAAATAGAAAACTGCATGAAAGACTCATTTGTTACAGGAAAGAAGATACAGATTGAAGGATGTGTTGCATAATTAGAAAGAAATGTGTCATCAGTGTTCTGAAGTGAGTGGGAGTTACATGTTTCTGTTTTCATGAGGACACTGGTTCAGGCTTTTCTGTGAAAGACTATTCAGGATTTTTTGTATTAAATTAAATTAAATTAAATCATCATGCTTGAGTCAATGTTCCTTCATATATGTCCATTTAGATAAAACACTCAAAAAGTATTTTAAAGAGATAGGCAATCAGAGAGACACAAAAAATTGTTATTAACGTTTTATTTTATAGAAAAAAAAAAATTTGTTTTATTATATGCAAACTGAAAAATTAACCCATTTAAGGTGATATCATGCAGGCTCAAGGCATGTAAAATGAAACAGTGATGTCTTGATGACTGCAGTGGGAAGCATAACTTACAAAAAATCTACTCTGACAGACAAAAGAGGAATCTTCTTAGCCCTTCTTAGTGTCCGTTTGCCAGCATATTGAAAAATTTCAGCCTTACTCTATTTTGAAAAATTCTATTTCTCTTTAGCTATTGCAGCTTTGTTTCTTTCACTAGGACTGTATGACCAATGAGGATTTGAATTAACTATATTATTTATTTCCTAAGACCTCTGGCCAGGAGACATGTATAAAATTTTTAAAGAACTGTTGGATACCATTTTTTTTTCTTTAATTATTAAGGATATTTTAAAACAGCTTAAATATTTAAGAATTCTTAAAATTAAGTATTTAATTATAATTTAGAATATGAATATTCTAAGTACATATATGTATATTATAGTACATTATGTTTCCCAAAATAAGTAAATATTATTTTTGCTATAGGGCTAAGTTGTATACTTTGTTTGTTGTACTCAGAGAGGAAAGAAGAGAGCAAATACACACTTCCTAGTTGAACCATTCTTTATCAGTATGCACCTACCTGTAAGCTTACTCTGTGTAGGTTATGAATCCTATCTTTTTACATAAAATGAAAAATGAAAACCTGAAAAGCTAAGTGTAGAAGATATTTTCAGTATTATGGGAGGGGAGGTGGGGATGGGAGGAGAAAGAAGAGAAAAAGGTAGGGAGAAAATGCTGTAAGAGGGAAAGATAATTATAGTGTGTAGACAGTGAAGGAAATGTCAAAAAGTGCCCTATCAGTACAAGATTAATAATTGTAGTTTAAACAAACCCAAGCAACATCTCTCTATTTTTCTTCTTTTCTTATCACTCCTAGCTAGAAAGAGTTCTGATTATTTTCTTAATCTGTCAAGAAAAAAAGAAATAATTGTGTTGGTATCTTAAAGAAAAGAGGAAAACAAATACTTATATTGCCCTTCCAAATGAGAGGCTAGGCAAGGCTGGAAAGCAGAAATACAGCAATCATGCTAGTACAAGGTTTGCTGTGTTAAAAAAAAATTACTTACAGCAACATTTGGGAAAAGTGTAGCAAGCTTGTTTCAAATGGGTTGTAGTGAGTAGTTTCTGATTTATATCTATACTAGGATCCAAATCTCAAGTTTCACACAAGATATTACAATTACATTACAAAACCAGCAGGATCCATGGTTTTGACTTAAGTCTGCAAGGCTCAGCTCGTCTTGAAGGGAAACTGCAACATATTTTTCTCCTACATAAGAAAAAACCCAAACAAACAAAATAAGCCCAGATGACTCAGATCTACATAAAGTGATAACTTATTTAACAGAAATGATGAATGCAGTTTGCATAATCAAGCAATTGTTCCACCAGTATATGGATGTACTCTTATTTTTGCAAATGGATCTCAGTTTATTTGATTCACTTGATATGGCCATATTTGCAAAGTTGTTAACATGTACATTGATTAGAAACAGTGAGAGCATTTAGCATTTTAAATATTTCAGAAAGATAGTATGGGAACAGTGTTGGCTAATCATGCCTGTTCATTCATGTGTAGCTTTTATTCTTTGACTGGATGCAACATGAAGATCTAAGAGGAAGTCAGAGGGTCTCTGGAGAGCTTGAAATTATTAACTGCAAAGGAGAAGGTAATTTAAGAAATGTTCATTTTCTTTTCTGGGTCAAAATCAGAAAGGTTTGCTTCCTCTTTAGACATTCCAAGCTGTTGTGAACTTACCTGCTTAGTTGCATTTCACATCTTTCCTAATTTGTCAATGACTAACATGTTTGAGAAAAAAGCATTTCAGATCTGCTCCTAAAGTGCCTTCCTGAGGTCTTAGAAACCCCTCTTTTAGGCCCAGCCTTAATTTCAGGAAAATACAGCCTCATCCTATTTCATGTGACAAAAAAATATTTATGTGTAAGGAAAACATTGACATCTTTAGTTTAAAAATTCTTTTTTTAAGTGTGTGTGGTTTTGACTGCATAATGGGCTTGTGAGCAATAAATACGAACACACATACATATCTATCTATCTATCTATCTATCTATCTATCTATCTATCTATCTATCTATCTATCTATATATATATATATATGTATATATATACATGTGCATAATTCATTCTGCAAGTATGAGGGTATGAACTGTTTGCCTTGTACATTTAGTGGATTGGCATCCAACACCAGCTCGTTACTTCTTGATGTGACAGGGCTTATCTGGAAGAGGTGATTATGCAATGATCTCATGTTTGTAGAAAAAACCTCATGCTTCCTGAGCTGTTTTTCTCCATATATATATGGATGGAGATACTGCATACTAGGTAACATTTATTGGAACATAATTTGCTGTGTGCTGACTAGAATTATTTGCTGTGTTATAGTCCCACATTTTTGGCATTCCCAGTGTCTCTGAGTCATCTGAGCTGTAGTATTATCTGGAGATGTGATTTTGCTCAGCACTGGCTAACTGCAGTGAAGCATCTCACCACTGTTTTTACTAACTGGTCCAGCCTCAACAGCAGGCAGAGATGAATCTCAGTTTTGGACTCCCCTCCCCTGCCTGAGAAGACAGGCAGTACTTGCATCTGTGCTGGGTTGTGCAGGCTTGGGAGGAGTTGTGTCTGCAGACCTGTGATGCCCACTCCTGTTACATCTGCAACTTGCTTATTGCCAAGCCATTCACAAGGAAAGAGATTTGGCTTTCAGTGGAAAATCTGCATTCCAAACACCTGCTCCAATTTTTTTCCCAGAAAACCAGCAGGCAGGTGGATGCTTATGTCTTGTGGATGGGCTACAGCCATCAAGTCACCTGATGGGTATCACAGAAAAATACCAGCCTCTAATGCTCAGCAAAATATTCTGGATTTCTCAGAAGTTCAGAAAGAGTGTAATTCCTTCCAGTCTTCCTTCATTATCATGGATTGTGGGAACAAAAATTAAAAAATAGCCTAGAAAATTATGGACATATAGGAAGAAAACGGCTACTGATATTAGAAAAAAATTTGATTCCAGCTTGTCAGTACTGTGGTCAGAATGATGATTTATAGTGTAGGTGAGAAGAAGAGGGGGAGGTGTACATACAAATAAAAATCTTACAGAATTGTGACCTCTGAAACATTTACTGTAAACAACTGCTCATGAACAGTGTTGCATGCATAACAGTGAGGAGACAAGCAAACCAAAAATTATTACCATTTCAATCAGATTTCAATCCGTTTCAATTCAGCTCAATCTATTTTTGTATAATTATTTTGAAATCCACTCAACTACAATAAAGTCTCTACTTGGTCAACTTCTCTGAAAATTGCCCTCTCTGCTCTCCCATAGTGCTGTTTGTGATCACAGGAATTATTTTCACGTAAAAAATATTTTTTAAAGCAGATTTGCGATGTTGGGTTTGATTACCAGTGCAATTCCTACTTTCCTATCCTGACCTCACAGACACTTCATCAGCTCTTGTGTCTGTCCTTCATTTCTCTGCCAAGGCAGAGAAAATCACAGCCACAGGAATGCACAGCCACACCTGGCAGCTCACCAGTAGTTTGCTTCAATCCCCCAACACCCAGCAAAACTAGAATGAGCCGATCTGAGGCTACTTTTATTTCCCCACTTGAGCTACTCTGAACTCATCTCTCCCGCTTTGAATTTCCAGGTTGCAGTGTGGGATGGGTGAGATGTACACGAGGCAGAAGGCAAGTGTGATAACTGCCCTGTACAAGCACAGGCAGCTCTCTCTGCACACATCAGTGAGCAGCCAAGCTGACACTTCACCTGTGACAAGGGTGTGTCTTTCTACCCATTGCTTGTAGTCTAGTGCTTGCATTAGGAGCTCAAGCACACAGTAAGTGTTTGCTGATCTAAACAGGCTTCATACACACCCTTTATTACCCTAAAAGGACAACCACTTTAGATTAAATTCCCTGAATGAAACCTCAAGGTTATTTTGACAGAGAAAATGCCATTTCAGCAGCTGTTGCATGACACACTCTGTTTTGAGATATTTTGATTCCCCAGCTTAGAAGATAGGAAAAGTAGCAAAATGGAACTCACTCCAACAATATGGCCTTTGTTTAAAGGTTTATTTCTTAACTCCTACTCTTGCTATTAAAAAAAAAAAAAAGGCATGCAACAGGACCAACAAACATCAATAATTAAGACCAAATGGGCATAGAATTTCCGCAGATTATATTTTGACAATACTCAAAAGAAAAAAATTGTATAATCCCACATATGTCTTTAAAATGCTGGCACTAGGGCCAGAAAACATTCTAGTCAACACATAGCACATCAATGTGTATGTGTTTCTTTTTATTGTTTTATAATATTTGCAGAGAGTATATGCTATTTAATGAATTTTTGGCCTTTATTGAGGGCTGCTGAGTGCTAACAATGTGAGGAGTCACATTCAACACTTCTCTTGCTCAGTTGCATAATGTGTATTGCTCAGGGTGCAATGCACTTGGGCAACCTCCACAGCACACTGTTAGCATACCTAAAAATACACCAACTGGCAAAAAGATGTACCCTTGTCCTCTTTCTGGGCTGGTTGTTTATGACATTATTTAGAAATCTAAACATGGAAACTTGCATTTTGCATTTTTTCTTTCCAAATTTGCTGTATTACTGTAGGATTACTACCTACTGTAGTATGCCAAGGAATCCTTTCTTTCTTTCTTGTTCTGTATTTCTTTAACCTGGATTTGTTCCTGGCTCTGTCTGGAACAGAGCTTGCTTTCAGAAATTCCTCAGAAGACTTTGTTACAATAGCCTTTTCTTGCTCATACAGCAAGGCTGCAGGTTTCTGTACTATCATTTCACTGTCACTGACATGCCAGCAAACACATTCAGCCCATTTTGTTATTTCATTGACAGTCAGGAGCAAAATGCTTCAAAATAAAATCAGCTTTTTTTTTTTTTTTTTTCCCTCTGACTGCAGCAAATTGATTATTTCTTTAATAATAGTAGTGAGGTTTTTCCTTGAAAATTTTATTTTCATCAACACCATCAAAAAAGGAGAGGGTAAATAAAGGTACTTAGCAGTGAGGTTACAAATGCTGATTGTTGTTTTTTTCTTTATTTTCCTTTTTTTTTTCTCTTTTGTTTCTTTTTATTCCCCCACTAAATGTATTTGCAGTAAACAACAGCTGTGATACTTTTAGTTTGCGGGACATAATCCATTCATGATTTTTTTGCATGAGTCAACCTATTTCTAGGACTTTCTGTCCTCACATACTCCTGGCATTCATCCCCTGGGAATTCTGTACTTAAAAAAATCCCCTTTCATATAATGTCATGAATACACTTTTCACCAGAGATCTCACCTAAAGCATTTTTAATAGATAAATAGAAAAACAACTTTTCTATACACCCTTGAATTTTTCCCTATACCATATTCACCTCCTTTAGAAGCTAGATCTGGGGGTAGATAGTGCCTTTGAATTTCTAAATCAGATATTCTTCAAATTAACCTGTCATTTATGATCCCTTTGAAAACATCTGGGAAAATGGTCTTCTCTGTCTCCATGGAATCCCAAAGGACTTAAACCACATTTATATCTCTAAATGCAAACTGGAAACATAATTCAGACTCCTTTGAAATCCTAGGTTTCAAAAGAAAAATACCAAAAAACTCCAACAACAACAACAACAAAACCTAAAAGAGAGCTACCTGTGAACTTATAGTGGTATATGCATTCTGATAAAAAAACAAGCTTCATTTGATACTTATAAAATAATGCTCCACAGGCATTAATACATTTCATCTTTTTAGCTGGCACTTAGCTGGCACATTGGTAGAGAAAGAAAAAGACAAAATAACTCCTGGAGAAAAAGATTTTCTTTTTGGACTAAATGGAAATACAAGCTACTACTAAGAGCTAAAATAGCCCTTTATTTTGCCCAAAGGCTGCTTCTATTCCTCTTGTATTGTGTTAGTCCCCAGAGCAGGTAAAATGCTTTATGCAGGTTGAAAATCTCAGTGTATGCCAAGCTGCCTATGATCCCCTGTATCCCAGACTGGGGCTGCACAGACTCACACCATGACGTCTCAGTGCCCATGCCCAAGCCTATGGCGATTGTGTGGAATTAGATAAAGAAAAATCAGAAAACCAGCCCAAACCTGAGCAGTCATTCAGTTATCCACTCACACAGCACACAGATCTTTTCACAGTATATTTTTCATGCTGAGTCTTGAAAAATGCAATAGTTTTTTTAAGCATGTGTTCATTATCCTTGCAATGGACCGATACAACAAAGGTGTGTGGGAGGCAAGGCTTCTAACAAACAAGGGACCCTTCACCTAATAAGTAGCCATAGTCAGGCCAAAAGATGTTTAAAGTGCTAAAATTGCATGCAGGTTCAAAAGGTGAACCAAACCCAAAAAAAACAAGTAACCAAAAAGATAAACAAATTAAATGAAACCAAATCATACACACACATAACACATAACAAAGAACCACCAGCAACAATAAAATATACAACAGGGAGTGTGGGGAGAAAGAATTATTAGATCACTGAAGTGTGGATAGAATTCAGGCAGTCTCAGCCATAAATCACTGGAGACCAGCAAAGTACACTGGAGAAATGTCACTAGATGTTTCCCAGTTTCCTCTTTCTTCTAAAAGGTGCTCATTCTATGTGTCATAAATAGAATAACAGGTTAGACCTCTTTCCCAATCTAGTATAGCATGAGAGAACTAAGAAAACAGATATAGAGGTCACAAATGGCAGTTTGGATTGCAAACTGAGATTATTGTTTAATGAATGAAATCAGTGACAAATGATAATGAATGGTATTAGGGATGTGTAGTCACACTTGCTCTCACTGATGTGTGCTGCAAGTCTTAACCTCATGTTTTTTAAGGTGGATTTCTGGTTTTCAGGTGGAGCTTTGGTGTAAGGACTGCCATTTAGCCTTGAAGCCACAATTTATACTAGAGACTTTTTTCTTCCCCTTACAACTTCAAAGAGGAAAAATGCTTTAAAGTTTCATGCATTCCATAATAGAGGAAAATAAAAACACAATATTATTTGAAGGTAGACATGTTTGGCAACAAATATATCAGATTCTTTTCAAAACCAATCCAGAATAGATTGAAGCTTTATTTTCCAAACTGAAATCAGTATTCATGGACATTTTTGCATCTGTTCTCTATAAAACTTCTTGGAATCAGATTAATGAAAAGACAGAATTTGGAAGGATGACCCAGAGAGAGTATAGAGTTTTCCCCAGAGTGTTGCTTGCACTGAAAGACACTACCTGTCTTAGGTTACAATGTAAGATGTACCCAAAAGCACCTATTCTATCACCATCTTCATAGGCTGTTAAAACCAGGTAGAGCAGTGTTCCTTATCTCCTTCATCAATCATTCGTGATAACTCCAGGGAGATATCTTCTGGTAATGGGCCATTGAGTCTCACTGGATGACTCAAAATTACATCATCCCATTGTGAGATGCTCTGCCCATGGGGAGGAAACAGCATCCCTACCTGGATATAATCTGAGAGCTGGAACACAGCAGGCATTCCCATAGGAAGACCAGACCCTTCTACAGGACCATTGCTTCAACAGAACCACATCTGTCACTCCAGGAGGGCTGCAGCCACCATTTAATTGTGCTGCTGACCAACAGGGTGTAAGGTTGTATTCTGACTCTGTCAGTGTTTTTTGTACTATTGCATTTATTTTAATTTTCCTATTAAACTGTAGTTCTGACTTGAAGTCTCTCACTGGTTTGCTATCAAACTAGCACACTGCCTAATACATTTTCCTCTTTAAAATACAGGTTTTTTACTGAAGAAACTTACTACAAGCAAAACCATGTATTTTGAACTTTCAAAAACCTTAACTAACCACCTAGCTATGTAAACTGCACAGTAATTCTCATAGGAATCAGGAAGCTTCTATTCTTATCATATGTGAGAGCATTCATCTCCCCTATAGTTTTGCCCTGTTCTACCAGAAAATTCCATTCTTACAGTGCAATAGAATTAATAGTTTCCTTAGTCACACAGGCTGAAATAAGAATCTGAAAATATGCTGAGTTTAGACGGTCTTTGCAATTTGGTATAACTGCTAACTCTACTCATAATTTTTGCCTAGAAAGAGTATTCCTAGGAGCACTATTTAAAAATAGTCCTAATAGTCTGTGTCATTACCATGGCTCCCTAAAACTGCTCCTTGGACCAAAAGGTTTCCAATGGCAAGAGCCAGTCAAATTCTCCTAAGAAACTCATTCATGACACCAGAGTAGCAGGTAAAGATCCAGCAATATCTCCTTTATTTGCCCTAAATAAGGAAAGGTTAAGAGGAGATTTCACAGGGCCAGAACTTCACTTTCCAGCTTCTTATTAGCTTAAAGAGCTGTTTAAAAAAAGGTGATGTTCCCAAAAGGAAAGTTATCACACAGATTATCTTTCTTCTGCCTACTTTTTCAGCTCCATCTTCTGCTTATCAGATGTCACATATGAAAAATAGTCATATAATGATAATAAATGAAATCTTTGCCCTAAACTGAGGTATATTGCTTGTCTTTTTCTTTAAAACCAGACTTCTTTCTTTCATAATCTTGACAGGAATTTTTATATTAGAAAAACTGAGTTGTGCACAAAAGGCTTAGCATGTGGAAAGATAGCAGTGAGGGGAATGAAAGAGAGATGCAGATGGCTGAGCTGCAAAGATACAATGGAAGAGGAGTAATAAAAAAAAATACCAGCAAGCATAAAATATATACAATAAAAAGAAATGCAAATAGATAATCAAATGGGGAAAAAAAAGGAAAAGTAGACCAACCCCTCTTCAAAAATGTTTTTTTGGGACTAAATCTTCCTGGTGGGTCTACTTATTTATTTGTATCTCACAATATCGGACTGGATTATCTCATTGATGAACCATCAATGTACATAATTTTGCATTCCCAAATTTAACAGGGTCAAAAGGATGAAATACCTAAAAAATTGGTATTAAACTTTACAGATTTTAGCAAACCACACTTATTGTAATCTCTAGTACATTAAAGGGAAACCAGGGAAATCATCAAAAGACACTTTTTTGTGGTAGTTGGTTTGGAGTTATTTTCTGTTTAGTCTTTTTGTTGTTGTGTTTGTTTGTGTGTTTGTTTGTTTCTTTCTTTTGTCCACTAAGAAAAGAAAAAAATGTGGGAACATTTGTTTATGCAGTGATGCTCTGAGTGCTACTGGACAAGGAGTAACTAGACTAGCTGTAAAATAACACCTCTATTTGCAGCAATATTTTTCAACTATATGAGGTAAGACCTCCCCTTGCATGCTGTGTCCAGTTCTGGGCTCCTCATTTTAGGAAGGACACTGAGATGCTGGAATGCATCCAGAAGGCAACAAGGCTGGTGAGGGTCTTGGAACACAAGCCCTATGAGGAATGACTGAGGGAGCTGAGGGCATTTATCCTGGAGAAAAGGAGATTCAGAGGTGACCTTATCACTCTCTACAACTCCCTGAAATGAGGTTGCAGTCAGGTGGGAGTTGGTGTCTTGCCAGGCAGCAGCTGACAGAACGAGAGAACACAGTCTTAAGCTATGTCAGGAGAAATATAGGTTGGATGTCAGGAAAATTTTCTTTTTACAGAAAGAGTAATAAATTCTGGAATGGTCTGCCTGGGAGGTGGTGCAGTCACCATCCCTGGATGTGTTTAAATAAGACTGGATGTAGCACTCAGTGCCATGGTTTAGTTGAGGTATTAGGGCTGGGTTAGACTCAATGATCTTGTAGGTCTCTTCCAGCCTTGTGATTCTGTGTGAAATCCCCAGAACTGCTTCATCATACCAGTATTTGTGCTGACAGCAGTTGATGAGTGCTTGACTAGGACAGTGGTTGTTTAAGCTAACACTAAAGTAGAAACTTACATGGAAAAACAGTTTTAAGATCCTAATTCCTTCCTATTTGTAGGCCCAGTATGATTTTATGTAGTCAACACACCTATATGTGTACAATCAATAATAGTTTCACTACAGAAAACTTATGAAATTAGTGAAGATGCATGTAAAATTATCTTAAGTCTTGTTGGATTATTTTATTCCTTTTGCATCATACTGCATTTTCCCTATTCTTATTGCCTTCACATTTTGTTGCACTACATTTTAACATATTCACTGGGTATTGTAACTGGTCTGTTTGCAAAAAGTTCTCTGTTTAATCTCTAGAGATACCTGTTTCTTTAAAAGGAAATAAAATCTTGTCTAGGATTTGCAAAGAAATGAATAGATATTTTTATTTATTTAAAGATTTTATCAATACAGGAAAATAAAAACTACTCAGAAACTTAGATTGCATAGAAAAGCCTGAATCACTACAGAGCCCAAAGATTTTGGATAACATTTTTTGTAAGAGGAAAACAACTAAACACATAACAGATGCAATAAAAGCAAAAATGCACAAAATACAATTTATTCCTCAATGATTACATTAGACTCTTCTCTACAGTGCAACCAATAGCCCACAGGTCAGGGATCATTAGGAAGCATTTTGCTAGCTCAAGTGCCTAAACATAGTGCCACTGCTATTCTCTGCCCCAAGTGTACAACCAGCTAGTTCTCCACAAGGATGCAGGTCTTCTCTTGGCTGTGTCTGACAGCCCTGTGAGGATTTTTCAGACAACCTAGAGCACCTTAAGTGCCACTGGATATCTCTGTTTGGGTGAGAGAATTGCTGCCCTCCCCAAAAAAAGCCTATCACAGGTATGCTTTTTCAACAGATGCTAGCATCTAATCACATTGACTGGATTTGCATTCTTAGAAGAAGCAATGCAAACAGCATCTGTGTTTATAGCAAATGCAGCCTTCATAACACAGCTGTAGGGATGCTATATAGTCTCAGAAAGCTCCCATGTTTTAGCTCAGGGACTGTGTTCAAGGGCCTGGCTAAGGTCTCCCCAGAAACCTCTACAGCCCCAGCTACAGAAGAAATAGTCAAGAGTGGGGCACTACCAGAGGGTTTATTGTGAAACTACAACTTTCTTTTCTGTCTGTATCCTCTCTTCTTGCCCTCAGAAAAGTCTGCCCCACTAGTCACCTAAAGGTTTAAGGAAATAATCCTTAACAAGTGGAGCAAGGAAGTGTCAAGTATGGAATAGGGTAAGAATCAGAAAGAATCTAAGAAGAAAAATTGGAAAAGACATGTAGTGGCAACTCTAACCTGAAGTAATTTGTTTCCTCACCCATGTGTTTCCATATATGGGCCAACATTTATGGTATTGATACAATACAGCCTATTGCAAAGGGCTTGTGTAAATTTCTCTGCATCATTAAGCTTTTTATATCAAGGGATGGATAAGAGCTAACAGCATCAAAAATGAAAATTCACTTCCATAAAGAATGCTGGCATCTTATTAATATTTTTTTCTTTGGAGATCATTATATTTTGAAATGAGTGTTCCTTCAATATGACATTTTCTGTATGTTTCATTGTTTCTGGTCATTGCAAAGTATGTGTGCATAAGAAGAGTTCATTTTTCTTGTGTTCATTTGCTTCTACTGTCTCATAATCATAATAGAACAATAAAATAGACAAGCATCATAGTTAGTAAGCAAAATAAATTTTAAAATCTCCATACAGTTTTCATTTCTTCTTAGTGCAACATTCTGAAACACAGATGAACATACTCTTGTTGGCCATAGGAAAAGTATGGGAATGTTCACAGTCATTTTAGGGTGCAGCCTTTGGTGCTCTGTGTGTCTGAATTGAACACTGCAGGGCCTGACCCATCCAGGTGATTCATTTCCATAGCAGACAACACTGTGTATGCAGGATCCTCCTGCCTGTGGGAACCTTCCATAGTCAGATGTGCTTTCCCTGCCTTCCTGAGCAGAGACTTCCATCCACTTCATAACATTCCTCATAGCCTAAAAAGATTCCTTAAAAGAAAAGGAAGATGCTGCTGTGGCATAGAATCATCTACCAGTATGCTGAGATGTCTGTAAGTAGAAAATGTTTGTTAGCTCACTGCTGCTGGATCTCATGGAATCATGGCAAGCTGATGCTTCAACCATGAAAAGGTGAACAAGAAAATATCTGGGGAAGCTCATCAAATACTTTGTAATATTGCAATCTGAAAATCGTAACCAAACTTTTCACAGAAAAATAGCAATAGTGTCATCACCATGATATCTGTGACCATCTGGCTCTCAGAATTAACCTGTATGCCAAACACAAATGGCTGAAAATTTTAAAGAAAAACTCTGGGTGTTGGCCTGTCTCTGTTATTTAATGTCAAGGACAATCTGTGCTGAAGAGGCCTTCCTACAAGACTGCTATATGGCTCCTGAATTACTTTCTGTTTACAGGTCAAATCCTTGCTACTGGACAGGAGCCAGCTCTGGGAGTGAATGAGTGAATGGCTCTGATAAGAGCCTTCCAAACCTGAGAGCTGGAGCAGAAAGGTGAATATAGAGATATGGGTTATGGTGTGTGGATGTAGAAGGGATGCTGTTCTATGCTGAGAGAAGTAGCACAAGTAATTTTGGGAACCATTCTAGATTAAGTTGTTTTTTGCTAAGTAGAAGTATGGATAGTGTCCAATTTTAATTTTATTTTAACTTAGAAATGGTAGTAGTGGAGTGGTTAGTGGTTAAAATCCTCCCATCTCCACTACTTAGAAAGATTTATTTCTGACATTATTTACATAATCTAGCAGAGGGCTGAAGATTTACCCTACAACTGCTCAAATAAGAGTTGTGAAGTTCCTTGCCTTCCTACTTCCTCAACAATAGTTGAAGTAACTGACTACTAAATCTGGAGCTGCTGTCATATTTCAGCATAAGCACAGGCTCTTCTATCCATCCATCCATCCCTCCAAAAGCTAATATTTGAAAATCTCATTAAGTGCGACAACTGTTCAACTCCACTTTCCAGTTAGTCCTTTGCTCCAGCCTTTCCATAAAAATATAAAGATACTGGTAGTTGTATGTGAAGTTTAATCTTCCTTAGAAAGAATGATCAAAGACATCCTGAGAATTCTTTTTTAAATATTTATTACATGTTATCCACTGTGATTGTGCTCTTTGTAATAAAGCTTTCATTGGCATAAGTTGCTGACTTGATAATTACACAGATACAATTCTAGAGGCTGAACTTCACAGCATTTTCCTCTTATGTGATTTATGATCATTGAAAATTTCAGTTAGCAAAGGTTGTTAATCTTGAAAGTGATCAGGAGAGAAAATTCCAGTCATTTTAATCAAGGAAATTGTCAAAAAGAGAAAGAAAATTAACCTCAGTTTTTCATGTCTGATCACAAGATAACCACAGGGCATCACATTTCAGGTTATCCTATTGCATTATTATCATCTTCATGCATCAGATTGCTTGGGCACCCTTGTGAATAACAAGAAGTCAGTGATGGTACTGTAATTTAACTTGTTTTTCATTCAGGGAGTAACTCAGAGTTGCTTTGAGTAAATACTATTGTCCATTGGATTTCAGCCCATATAAAATGCAATAAGCCACATGCTGTTTGTGAAGAAAAAATAAAGATTGTCTACAGCAAGGTTCAATAAACATTTTTATTACCAGACTGATTTGATTTATTTCTAATTGATTTTTTTAATTTTTCATGTTTGAAGTTAGCAATGTACATAAAGTAGTGAATAAGAACTTGTGATAGATGTGTTTTGGGGAATTCTTTTGTATTTTTATTTCTTTGTTTTTCTTGGGGCAGTTCTAGCACCCTGTTCATACTGATCTATAGCCCAGCAAAAGACAATGAACTGTAACATAGGAAATCTTGATGTAACATAAATCTGTATTTTTTAAAACTACATTGAAATATGATAATTATAATGACTATTGGGCTAATTGCCCTCCTTGTTCTTTGTTTACTAGTAATATTTTTCTTCTTCAACTGTCATTATCAGTAAAGGCATAGCCAGTTCATCTGTTGAGTAAGTATCTTTCCACTTCAGTAAAAATACAAAGCATGATAAATTACACAAGACCAAATATTTTGAGCTATGATTTATAGACAGTCATTTAAAAAGCAAGTAGAAATATGAAATAGTCGTAATAATTAAACAACCATGATTTAATCAAAAAGGGGCTGGATTGTCACATTCATCTTCAGATATGAATCCTCCTCACTAGACACCTGAGCCCAGAAATTTGGTTTAGAAATCTCCCCAAATTCAGATTTGTCTTCAGACAAGGAGAAGAGTGGGAGAAAGAAGAAAATTATATACAACCCTCCTATATGGGTCAAGAGCAACAGTAAAGACAATTTTTCTCACATTTCAGTATATCCACTTACTCTCATGGTCAGAAAGAGATACAGCTGAAAAACTGTATCTCAGGATGAAAAACTGAGTACCAGTCAGTGTTTTGGGTTCAGCTTTCTGGGTGTGCTCTCATGTTTCAGTCAAAAAAAAAAAAAAAAATTCTGTGGCAGGAGTTCTGGCAGTGCATGAATTCCAGCATCTCAAATATCAACAAATTACCAAATTTGGGAAAGCAGTACTGTATCACTTTCAGGTATCCAAGGCAGCAGCAGCACTGAGGGGTGCAGGGTCAGCCCCTGTGTGGAGCAGCTGGAGCTGCCCCATGCCTTACAGAGTTGACTCCAGTGGCTCCAGTGGCCCCAGTGGCCCTACCACAGGCCACAGCTGAACATATCATAAAAATATTTGCAGAAACCTAATCATCACATTTTAAAGTAACATATTTAACAAGTACAGGTATTAATGGGAAAGATAACTTTTCCTGTGGTTTGGTTGTAATTTGATTGCCTCTTGAAGCACATTGCAAACTTCAACTAGACAATTTTTATAGAAGTTCCTATCAAATTTATCTAGCCACTGGGTGGCTAGCACTTTTTTCTCATCTTTTAGGATTTATTAAATTTTTATGCAAAGGTTGCTGCTTAAGTAGACCTAAGAAGGCCACTTAGGGGCAAAAAGTTCTGTGGGAGGCCACTTAGTGGCAATTAGGTAAGTGGAAGCCCCTTTTATTTATCACAATAGGTGAGCAACAATTAGCAGACAATCTATATTTTCTTTGACATTATGCAATTTCTTAATAAATAAAACATTTTAAAATAGCTAAGAAAGTTTTAAAACCTTTATTTCCATCTTGAAACTTGAGATCATAGGATGAGAAGTTCATTCAATTTTGGCCAAAATGAAAGCAGTCAGTGACATGACAGGCAGAATCAGGAGCTGCCCACTGCAGACTGCAAAGCCATCATGTTCAGGGCACAGCCCCACGTAGCTCTTCTGGGTTTGCTGCAGGTAGGTGACTGCAGAGCTTGAGTGAAACCACAGGGCTTCTTTCACAATGAGCATTGCCCTGGTTCACGTAGAGCACCAAAACAGTGCTGCACTGAGAAGTGTCAGTTCTCACTGTTAATTGTTTTTACAAGCATTCAAACTACCACTCTTGAATAGATGAATTAAGCTTTTGTTTTTCTGAAGCAAAATTTTCTACTGCTGTTCAGGTGAATTGCAGATTGTTGTATCTCTACACTCTTTTCAAGTGCTTGCTTTGTAACGATAACTGTTTACAATGCTCTGGGTTTTGTTTCGTTTTTTTTTGTTTTTTCCTGAAGAGCTGTAAAATGAGAATTGCAAGAGTGTTTGTCAAGCACAAGCTGGTACACAAATATTGACTCTTTCCGAACCCTGCTTCAGTTCCATAGCAGTTCTGCTTTATTTTGACAGCCAAATTCTCATTTATTATTTTGATGGGTTATGTGTATGCATGTAATATATCCTGCTTGGTAGAAAGAGGAGTTCTTTGATAGAAGAAATGCAAAGCATGAAGGAAGAATAAACATTTGTCAGTTGTAGTCTGCTAATGTAACTTTCACTATTAAGTCTAAAATTATATGTGATAGACATATGAAACACTTCATGCACACATAGTACAGTTATTCATATCCTATCCTCTCCTGTGTTCACATTCTGTGTTCAAAAATGTATAAACATTTGCGCTTGCACTTTGCAATTCTCAGTATATCTATCTATCTATCTATCTATCTATCTATCTATCTATCTATCTATCTATCTATCTATCTAATCATCTGTCTCTCAGAATTTCATTTTAAAGGCTGAATGTAAAAACTTATATATTTATATATATGCATAAGTGAACAAAAGACCATTTAATTAGTCAGGTTTATGTTTATCATGTCTAATTTATCTGAGCACATGCAAAAATTTATTCTGGTAACTCCTTCCCTCTTTAGGAAATCATGTGTAGCACTAAAATTTTCCAGAGAAAATGTTTATATTGGAAAATGTTTATATTGAAAAATATTTATATTGAAAATCCTTTTAAAGCTATGGAAATGGCAGTGTACCACTCTCATGCTTTAACTCTGACTGACAGCTCAGTCCCATGATCTATTTGTTCACTCTCTCCAGAGTGGAATGGGGGACAGAAAGAAAAGGTAAAACAGAGAAAACTCACATGTTGAAACAAAAAGCACTTTAATAGGGAAAGCAAAAGCTTCACATGCCGACAAAGCAAATTAAGGAATTAATTCACCACTTCTCATGGGCAGGCAAGTGCTCAGCCATACCCAGGAAAGCAGGACTCCATCACTCATTACGATGACTTGGGAAGACGAATGCCATCCCTTTGAACATCCCCCACTTTCTTCCTCCACCAGCTTTACGTGCTGAGCACGGCGCCCTGTAGTCTGGAATGTGCTATGGTCTAGTTGAAAAGGCAATGCTAAGTCATAAGTTGGGCTCAATGATCTCAAAGGTCTTTTCCACTGTCATGGACTCTGTGGTTCTGTGAATATCTCTTGGGGCATTTGGTCAGGTCAGTTGCCCTGGCAGTGTCCCTTCCCAACATCTTGTACATTCCTGGCTCCCTCAATGATGAGTGGTGTGAGGAGCAGAAAAGGCCCTGACTCTGTGTAAGCCCTGCTCAACAATACTTGAAACACCTTTATGCTATCATCACTGTTTTCAGTGCCACACCAAAACACAGTCCCACACAAGGCACTGTGAAAAAAATAAACTCCATCTCAGCTGAACTCAATACAGACACAAAATTCTTACCTGAGTGTGCCACATTCAGGCATGTGAGAGATGTTTTTTGCTTTAAAAGAAAATGCAAAATTTCATCATGTTTAACAGGCAGGACATATTTTAGCATTTTAATTCCAAGACTTAATTTCTAGGTATCTAACTTTGAGGATTCTTTTTTTTTCTGCCAGCATATTCCACTTTACATGGAAAAATCATGGACTCTGCAGTGTGCTTAGTGTTCATAAATAAACACCACCTACCATCAGTGCTAATCATGTTGCAAGCTGGATCATGAAAATGCTGACCAAAAAGAAGCCAAACTGCAACTATCAAAAACAAAAATAAAATGTGAGTGCTGGGTTTTGGTAAGTTTGTTTTCATTTTATTTTGGAGGGGTTTGTGCTTCTGGTTTTTATTTTCCGCAACAAGATCTACCTTTCAAATTTTTCAGTGGGAAAAATAAACTGGAAGGAAGATTAAAAAAATAAATATGCATGTGTCCTTTTGCCTTCCAGGATCAATTCTGAAGTTCCAAGATCACATTCAGTAAGGCACATTCCATTGTCAGAGTAATGATTTTCCTATTCTTTGTTTTTACAATATCTGTGTTTCTTCTTTTTTTAGTAAGTTTTCCTTTTTAAGTTGGGGTCAAAATGTACTTGCATTGTGATTCAGGACTGGTTGGTTTCACAACTTGTCAATTTAATCATGATCCATCTAAGGAATTACAGTATAACATTTATTAATTTTTTGTAATTTGCTATTCACTCATTCAAGCAGTGCATGGCAGTGTCTCCTGTCCATTTCAAGATGGAAAAAGGGGACTTCATTGTTGTGGTGGTTGGACTTCAGCTGGATGCTGGTTGCTCACCAAGTGGCTCTATCCAAGCTCTGTCTAACCCATCCACCACCATCTCTTTCAAGGAGATTTCACTTGCATGGCTCTCTCAATTGCAGCACAATTGTTTCACATTCATGGATAATCTGTGTGATGGCCTCCATGGTCAGGCCCACCTCTTGATCACAAGCCCATCTCCACATGGCGTGAAGCAAAGTGGCAGGAATGACATGAACCCAACAAAGAAGGAATTTTGTAAGGAGCAAAGAGAGCATGATGATGACCCCAGCTGGGCTAGTGTCAGTGCTCAAGGCTCAAGTGAGTTGCTTTTCCCGTCCTGACCACCCATCCTAATAGAATGAAAGTCATGGACTGTTTTTGAATATCTGGTGATGTAGAGGAAGCCCATGAAATGTGAAAATAATATCTATCGGTATAAGGACAGACGGTAGTAGTTAATGAAAATGTATAAATCTGTATGTTTGGTAGAGAATAAATTTTTTTTTTTCTCTTTGTTTGTGCTAATGCAAATTTTGTTTTCTCTTTCATAAAGTGCTTTATCTCAACCTATGAGTCATTTTCCATGTCTCTCCTATCCAGCTGGGAAGGTAAGTGATAGAGCAGCTTGGTGAGCACCTGGTGTCCAGTCATGGTCAAACTACCATAACTGTATGGAAAAGACTATCTTGACATTTGTCTATATTTCCATTTGACTATATTTCCATTTGTCAAAAAGATATATAAATTGATTGGGTTTTGGTTTTAAAATGAATATGCCAATTATATCTGATAATCTCTAATAAAATAATAATTCTTATTCTAAGGAAAAAAAAATTAAAATATATATTAAATTGGGGAGTTTATTCCTTTCTGGGAAGAACACAAAGTAGGATTCTGTACTGAAAAGGTTACATTTCTATGAAATAATGAAATAGCATGAAAATGCTATGTCATGAATGAAATAATGAAATAGCATGTTGCAATTTCTTGTGCATGTCTGTTGTTGCAAATGAGGAAGAGACATTTAATCAACCTATAAATAATTAACAAAACATACAAGTCATACCAGTCACAAAAAATGTAACGCATTCTTCCCAAAATGAAATTCATATATGTCAGGTTGCATCTAAATTTCATTTCAATGCCTGAGATAGAAAACCTTAATACAAGGCTTTATTATGGGAATACATAAACAATTCTACTCTGTGCTGCAATAACAGGGTCAATATTAAAAGCCGTAATTAATTTACAAATTAAGAAAAAATAACTTATTGCTCAGAAAAGTGACAAAAGTGACAGCCCATGCTGTTACATTTGAAAAGCAGTATCCCTCTTGGGTTGATGAAGACGATAGATTGGGGAAGACAGCTTATTCAGTATTTACTTGCATTTTGTGAGCTCTAGGAGGGACACTACTTTATGTGGGTTATGGTATGCTTTGAAAATCACTGTCTGCACTGTGTTGGAAATGCTTTTGTATCCAAATCCTCGGTAAGATGAACATGTGAAAATAGTATTATAAGGAAGTCTTAGAATCAGGTGCCAGACCTGCTCTGCAGAAATTACTTTAGCTCTTGGGTGTCTACTCCTGGGCCCTAAACATTTCCCAGAGAGATATTTTTCTTTCTTCTTTTCTAGGATATAGGTTAGCTTTTCCTCCAAATATGTGTTCTATTTCCTTGTAGAAAATTACTAAGTAAGGTTTTGGTATGTGAGCCTGTCATGCTCCAGAACAAAAGAAAACATTCAAGAAGGACCTTTTAGGAAGTGAAAGGTATTCAGGTGGGACTCAGAACAACTTCAAAATACAAAGTGAAAAATCTACACAGAGTGACATACAAGTGTTGCTTGACTCTAACTGATCTAAACCCAATCTTTTCTTTGCAGATATCAGGTCAGACTCGCTTCACTGAACTTCTGATAAAATAGCACAGTGTAGAGGAAAGAATATTGTCAAGAGGCTGTTAAAATGCTCTGTTTTCAGAATGGATCTCCTGCTTCCTGAACCTTTGCAAAGATTAAGGCTGATTACAGCCAAGTAAGTCAGTTTATTGCAGCAGAATCAGTAGGAAAAATACAAACAAACCTGCTGTTATGGGCTGGGATAGAGTTAATTTTCTTCACAGTGGCTCCCCTGGGTCTGACTTTTGGATTTGTGATGAACACTGGGGTGGTAACACAGAGATGTTTGTGTTGTTGCTGAGCAGGTCTCACACAGAGCCAAGGCCTTTTCTGCTTCTCATACTTGCCACAGACATACATGTCAAGGATGTTGGGGGTGCTTGGGAGGTAGGGAGGAGACACAGCCAGGAGAGATGACCCAAAGTGACCAAAGGGTTTTACAGAACACGTGACATCATACTCAGTATATGAAGTGGGAGCAAGAAGGAGGAAGGGGAATGTTTGGAATAATGGTGTTTGTTTCCTCAAATAACGGTTACATGTGTTGGAGTCCTGCTTTCCCAGAGAGGGCTGAACACCCGACCGCCCATGGGAAGCAGTGAATTAACTTCTTGTTTGTCTTTTGCTTTCCCTGTTAAACTGACTTCATCTCAAACCATAAGTTTTCTAACTTTTACACTTCCAGTTCTGTCCCTGATCCTACTGGTGGGGAAAGTGAGTGGGTGATGGTGGAGTGCCTGGCTGCTGGCTGGGGTGAAACCATGACAATAATAAGTCATAAAAATAATTGCAAATATCAAGCAAGACACAGAGATTTTGTTTTGAAAAACACTCTCATGTTAATGCAAAATTGAAGAAACAAAACTTGTATGACATTTGGTGAATTCTGTACAGGTTAAAATATTGCAGCACGCAGATTTGAGGTGGGGAACTTGTTTGACTGACTGCCTAAAGAAAACATACAGAACTCTTTTCTATTACACTGATTAAAGTTTAGATTACCCAAATCAAAAAAATATAGAGAAAAGGGAAACATGGCATCTCATTAAAGGCTGAGAAATATAATATTTTGGAATTCAACTTCAAAAGCAGGCTGTTTTGATGGCCAAATCTGTTCTTGAACTACTTGTTGTGGCTTAATGCTTTCCTGTGTTGGAGCTGAAGAGTAAATGGTGATTAAAGATGACTGAGACATTTTTCAGTTCATTGTTTTCCTCAGCAAAAGGTTATCACAGATAAGAGTTTCAGTCCCATGCTGACAGTCATGCCTGAGCTGGAACAGATGATCATTTCTAAAAATCAATAAAAGTAGAAACCTGAGCATTGACTAGACTAATATTGCAGGCTTGGCTTGCAGCTCCTTTGGTATTTCCAGTCGATTTATTAGCAGGTAATGACACTGTACTCTCTGCAGTGCTCCTGAGCCATTTCACCATATCTCATCAATCAATCTGTCAATGCATTTTAGAAATTCTACATATTTCTCATATGATTGCCCTTCACAATAAAGTTGCTAGAACATTCATTCATTGTCTTCCATTAAAGTCTAAGGATGTCATTAGGATAACTTCCGAAATCCTTCAAGATATTTGCTTTCAGATAATGACTATTAAATGCCAGCAGACATTCAACACATGATAAAAACTCTGGGCTGTGGAAAGAATGCAGAGAGGATAATGAATTTTAGAGAATGATTCCTGTGAGAAACATTCATTTTGTTACATTCTAATGAAAGAACACAGAGATAGCTTAAGCTGTTTTTTGTGGAACTTGAATAGTTCTATCAAAGTAATATTTTAAAATATATTGACTCTGCATGAATTGGTTCTTTTTGAACCAATTTAGGAAAGTCTGTATTAAATTTTTTCTGAAATAGTATTTTCAGTTAAAATTAGAGTCAACTTTTGGCTGCATGATTTATTTATATGTTTTTCTTTTTCTTTTTAGAGCAAAATAATGTTAATTTAAGCAGCACACCAGGCAAATTTAATGTCTTCTTGGCCATACCTGATTCACATTCAAGCAAGCAGAAGCTCACAGCTGCCCCTAACTGGTCTGCATAGATGAGTCAATACTTCCCAGAACTATGCTCTATGTAAGACATCTTTTTCATTAATTATGAAGTCTGGCTTGCAGCCCTCATGGAGGCAGCCACAGTAGAGTACACAGGTCTTTGTTACCTCTCATACTACTTTTCCTGCAGAAATAAAAATACCAAGAAACACAAAGCAAAATATTTTTTTTACAAAATATATTTGAAATTAAAAGGGAACTGAAAGTTAGAGATGTATTAAAAATGTATAAACAATGTATCAGGATGTCTTGAAGATATTATTAAACAATTAAGAGCAATTTAACCTAAAATTGATTTAACAGTTTTTAGAATCCAGGGATATAGCTTTTTAAAAATAAATTCTTATCATTTATCACTTTCTCTATCTTCTGATTCCCAAAGTAAAGTATGATTATATCTTTTATTCTCAAAATTATCATTATTGCCATTAAGTACCTAAGAGCTGGTACTGCAAGTTCTCAAATATTTTTTAAGTTGTCAACTTACCAGTGTTCTTCTCTGGCAATTTATAAAAAGAGACATTCAGGTAACCCACAGGTCAAGCTAGTCCAAAAATATTTTTTCCCAGTTAATAAATAGGTCTATCTGTATTTTCTCACTGGGACATGACCAAAACCCTGAAAATTACATTTTCTAGAGCAGGTTGCCCTTATTAGTCTTTTTTTTAATGACAGAAATATGGGATTTCTTGCTGAATACAGACTCAGTGGTGAAAATGCTCTGGTATTTTACAGAATAGTGAGGGCAAATCAGTTTTCCTTCTGTCCTGAAGTCTTATTTTTTTGTGTTATTATAGTTTCCAACACTTCAATAATAACACTGGTCTGGCAAGCCTTAAGAGCTCACTGTTTCACTGGTTTTTATCTTGGATGAAAATTAAAAAGGGTACAGATTTACATTGATGATAAATATAATCCTGTAAACTTAAATACTGTCTCTAACAGGTTTTCTAAATGTAATCTGAACATAAGGCTATCCTTATGCTCAGATTGTATTTATGCTTTTTCATGTTTTTTGTTTGGTTTTTTCGCTTGTTTTTTTGCGTGGGGTTTTTTGTTTGTTTTATTTGTTTAATTCAAAATAACATTGTCATTGGTTGAACTGAAGCATTTGGTTACATCTTTTGCTGAATGCAGTCTTAATTAATGATTTGGATCAGGGGACTGAGTGTACCCTTTTTAAGTTTGCAGGTGCAATGATGCTGTTTGGGAGTATGGATCTGCTTGAGGGTAGGAAGGCTGTGCAGAGGGATCTAGACAGACTGGGTCAGTGGCTGAGATAGAAAAGGACCTGGAGGTGCTGGTTGGCAGTGGCTGAACAGCATGTGCCTAGATAGCCAAGAAGGCCAATGGCCTCCTGACCTGTTGATCAGCAACAGTGTGGTCAGCAGGACCAGGGTGTGATTGTCCCCTTGTACGCAGCACTGGTGAAGCCACACCTCAAATCCTGTGTTCAATTTTGGGTCCCTCACTGTGAGAAAGAGGGACTAGAATGAGTCCAGGAAAGGGCAATGGACCTGGTGAAGGGTCTGAAGTACAAGCCTGATGAGGAGCAGCTGAGGGAGCTGGGGGTGTTTAGCCTGGAGAAAAGAAGGCTCAGGGGCATTCTTAGAGCTCTCTACATGTGCCTGAAAGGAGGATATAGTGAAGTAGGGGGTCAGTCTCTTTTTCCAAGTAACAAGCAAAAGGCCAAGAGAATATATCTTCAGGTTGCACCAGGGAAGATTTAGCTTGGATATTGGGAAAAAATTCTTCACTGAAATAGTGGTCAGGCATTGAAACAGGTTGCCCAGGGAAGTGGTTGAGTCACAGTAAGATAACTAACCTAACAAGCTATTTACCTGTTGATAGGTAGGCCAGTGTTCTTTTTACTGGAACCACAATAATACACTGGCCTCATATACCACAGAAAAAATGGAGAAAATGGTTCTAAACCTTTGCATAGAGAATGACTTAATTTTCCCCTCTTGAAATACACACTATTTCATTTCAAGAAGAGCATTTCATTACAGAGCGAAATTCAATAACACAGATTAACTGGAAAACACCCAATGTCTACTAAATTATTTTCTTGATATTTCACTATTTACAGCCCTCCTGCCTGACTGTTTTTTCATGCAACAAGTGCTGCACCAGCTACGTGCTTCTGATCTCTAGTAACAGCTTGCATGTGGAGAACTCTGACCTACTGTGCCTTGCTGAAGTTGAAAGATAATTTAGAAAATACCTCCCTGACTTGATGACAAGGAAACACTGCTTCTTGCTAGTAATTATACCTTATTGAAAATGTATGTTGCTAAATTATCTGTAAAAGGAAACCTAATAAGAAGGCCCAGAACAATCACTATGACTGTAGACTCACGTCCAATCTCTTTCTCAATGTGAAAAACATCTGCTTTACATTCTGAGTTTAGATTCCCCAATCTGTTTTTGCAAGCATATCACATCAATCCCCAATTCAATTAATAAATGAAGCATTTGATACATTAGAAATCTAACATTAGAACAGCCTACAAAAAATAATTTAAAAGATATTAAATTACAGGGAACCCCAATAAAATCTCTTTTGTTTATGTGTCTTGAGAGGTACAAACCTTTCTGAAATTCATAAACCTCTGTTTCAAAGATCATTACTACCTTTATGTTATAGACTAAAGCTATATAAAAAGCTAATATAAAGCAAATAAAATATATAAGACTAAATATTTACAGCAAACAACTACCCATTTAGGCAGACAGTATATATCCATATCTGCATTTAGCCAAACATAGATATTTCAAAGTGAGTTCCTATGTTCACATGAATCTTTGGAAGTGACGAATTAATAAGCACTGAAACCATGATAGAAACAGTCATCATACCTCAGGAAACCAAACAGCTCATCAGAAAAGGACAGTAGAGGAGGGACATTAGCAGTGAATTATATGAGTGGAGAGGATTCCTGTGCTACAAGAGAAGAGCACTGAAGAAAATTCAGTGGCTCAGAAATGAGAACAGCTATTTTAAAGCAAGAAAATTACCAGTAAAGGAGTAAAGGAGAAATCAGCAGTATCTGCCAAGCTTGGGAGTGATTATTGACAGGGGCAGGGAGGACTGGGATGCCATAGGCTAGCTGATGAGTGTATGAGCACTCACCTGCCAAAAGTCAGGAACTGACAAGTCATTTAAAGAACTGGGAGAAAAAGTATCAGGACTGAAATCTGTCAGGACTATTTGAGCAGCTATTCACTCTTCATAAAACCTTTCTTTCTAAAGATAATCTCACCACACAAAAGATGTGAAAGAGGCTTCCTTTTCCAAATAACTTAAGATTTGTCGCTTGCAACACAGCCTGAATGTGTGTGACCCTGTATGGGAATTCTTCATCATACTGTTCCACCTGTATAAGCCATTATTGTGTTCAGTTAGAGGATTCCAGCTAATGCAGTCTCTTTAGAACCAGTCTCTCTTTATTTTGTACTTTGCCATAACAAAACATTTGCTGTCTTGTACTATTTACAAGATAAGGCATTTGAAAAAAAGCAGACATCATAAAAGGTATCACAGAGCATACAAAATATTTACTTAGCATCTGGCATAAGCATAGTCAGGCTACATGTTTGCGAATATTTACAGAAGAGGAGAGCTCTGCCTTGATCCTGCAATATTTGATCACCAATTGATTCAGTTTATGTTGACTTTCATGTTTTCTTTGGTAGGCATTACTCTGGCATAATGAAATACATTTTTTCCCCCTGAGAAAAATTTCACATAAAGTATTTATTTTCACATTTAATTTCACATTTCTCTGTTAGTGTTCTATGTTTAAAAAAAACCCTATAATTTTGCATTCCTTTGTAAACCATTTTGATGAGCAAATTATGGAAAAGAATGAAAGACAAATAAAAACAAAAACTATCAGGGATATGTTAAAAATTAATTTAAGAAATTAATTTGATCTTTTCCTATTGTAAGAGCTAGATTTAGAAATGATTCCTAAGTTGAAATAAGACTAAATATGACATGATGATCTCCAATTAACACTCCTCAAGGCCTCCTCTGTGAATATTTGAACCCTTTTATTTTCAGGGGAAGATTTCCAAAAGCTCTTCTCTCATTTATTTCCACTGTTACTGTTGAATCATGAAGATGTAAAGAGGGATGGTAAATTCCTTCCATTTTGCAAGGTATACTGTGATAACATGCATCCATTGAATAATGTCTATGAAAAATATTTGGAGAAAGAGTTGAGTTTAATTTTTATTATGTCCTTGCAATTCTGGAACAGAACTAACAGAATACAGTAGTTATCTTACAGCAAGCTATGAGGTTTCTTAAATCCTCCTCAAATATATTTTGGGTTTCATATGACAAGTCTGCCTAACTGGGTTACTCATAAAGCAATGATCATGAAGTGTCAGATATTGCTGACTGCAGTGTACTGTGACATGCATGACTCTAAATAAATCTGCAGCTGTGAACCTGAATTTTTTGCAGAGTATATTTTGTATTTGCTAACAAAGGAATTTGTTTCCGCTTTTTCTCATGAATTTTGTGTGATGTACTCTCTTTATTTACAATAAAATGTATGACATACATCAACAGCTAGAATAGGTTCCATATTAGCTATTCTCTGCAGTAAGATAACATGGTACATTCCAGGCAAACTGACATCAACATGCAGAAAAGCTCCTAGAGCTCACATGTGCACTCCCTTGGAATCAAAGACAATACAGAAAAATTCTCAGTGATTGAAGTGGTACTTGGTTATCTTTAGAAGCCTCCAAAATGAGCATTCTTTATAGGTGCATAGTGTTCCCTTCAAATTGACAGGCTGTATTTATGTTGAAAAGTTGAAAATACTAATTTAATATAACATTTCAAGGAAAAAATGTACCAAAACTGGTAACTGGTAAATGGGGGAAGGATTGCATTCCAAGAAGTTTAAAGCTGTTTTGCTTTTACCTTGTGCAAAGTGTACACAACATCCTACAACTGAGACAAAAGCTTGGTTCAAATGCTGCAAAATTCACAAGTCAAAGCTAGATGTTTTCTATAAACACAAAGAAATACTGTGCTATTAGGAACCACAGGTATATAAGCATCAGATAATATACTGCACCTCTGTGAATACACTCTTCAGAAGAACTAATGCTTAAGAATAATTTTCATGGGTATATTAAGAAAAATAGTAGTAAGAAAACAGGCTATATGAGGTGAAGCATTTAAAACTGATCAATACTTGCTGATAGAATTGTACAGAGAATTCTGTGGAAAGGTAGAGATTTCTTATGCTTCATTTGTTGATAGGTGTTGAGTTGATGCATATTTTAATTTAAGAAAAAATAAACATTTTCTATTTGAGTCATCTTTATTTAAACACTCTTGTGACATGGAGCTTGTAATATCTGAGCAGTGTAAAAAATATAAACTTATATAAAAGTAAACTGCCTGAGAAGACTAACAAAGTTTCAAAGGTTAGTTCTTCTATGCCATTTTCCTAAATCTGTTTTATCATTCATATGCATAATCTTAAAACAAATTAAGTTTAAAAGACCAGGAAATAAACATGATTTCTAGGCAATAGAAGCACTGCAGAATGCATAATTTGATCATTTATCCTCCTCGTCTTACTTTGGCAATAAATTGAAGCTTCCTGGAATTACAACCTTCATCTTGCTGGACTGCTTGACACATATCTCTGCAGAGGTAATAGTTGATTTTTCATAATAATTTTCTCTTTATATTTAAGGGGAGGTATTTTTTGGGCTGTGTTTTGTTCCAGATATAAAGTGCAGTAAATGCAAGTTCTTAAATAATTCCTTAAATGAACTATATTTTTGTAAACTGGATTAGTAGAGTGAAAGTGAGGTAAAAGAAAACTAGCCAAAGGACAGAAGGGTTTCTGAATTGTTTCCAAACTTTTAATACTTTTAACCAGCCCAGTTGGATTTTTTTTTTTTTTTTTTTAGTACTGAATCTTAATAGAACTATTGGCCTTTCTGGTGGAAAAACCACAGAAGACTGGCACCAGTACATCCCCACTGTTCCTTTTGATCTGAAGGCTCTGTGAATGATTACGTTACACCACAACTCATGAAGTTAGAGAACTGTAAAATCAAGAGGTTGGGAAGACACAATTTTAAGACTGGTTATCAAATGGAGTTTTATCACATAAGCACAGAATGGTTGAGATTGGAAGAGAGCTCTGGAATTCATCTGACCTGACCCTTACTCCCAGAGGCATTTGCTCACAACCTCATCCAGATGGGTCTTTTAATACATACAGGGATGGAACCTCCACAACCTCTTCAGGAAACCCGTGTCAGTGCTCAGTCCCCTCCACAGTAAAAAAAGTGCTCCCTGTTGTTCAGCAGGGTCTCCCACGATTCAGTTTGTAATACTTGAAAGTCCCAATCATAAATGTAACTGGAGAAGTACCAATCACAAATACCCAGGAATTTGCTCCCCTTTATAATGTAGTTTTCCTCAGCTACCTTTGATCAGCATACGTAATACACAGACAAAGACACACACACATATATACACACACACTTATATCAGTATATATGTGTATATAATATTGCACCTATATGTGTGTGTGTGCATGCACATATATATATATATATATATATATATATATATATATATATATATATATATATATATATGTAAGTGTACGTATATGATACATGCATACATCAGATATTTCCAAATTTATACATTACCCAAAAGGTCCACAGCAGTGTGAGGCTAATGTGAAGGGGTGAACTGAAGACTGAGATACTGGTATTAAATTTTGAAGAAGAAGGTTTTTATATAAATTCCTAGGTAGCCACACAGATTTTATGACAATTTATTTCTGACAATTTATTCCAAGTCAGTTTAAAAATATTTGATGGCATTAGAGTCAGATGAAAAACTTTGAAGTAGGTGAAAACTCTTTAAAATCCTAGATTCTTGTTAGCAGGGAGGTAAGGAAAGCTCATTGGTAACTGCATCTTTTTATTGGTAAATGCGTCTTTTTATTGGACTACACAATTTATTTAAGCTATTTTAATTATAGTTAAATGATCACAGTATAAATATGTCATCAGCAACAACTAAGAAAAGGAAAGTCTGTAAAACTTGGTGTGAATTATGATAACTGCTGTGCATTATTCGAGTACATTTACTTCAAAAAATAATCTATAAAATATTTATGAAATCCATTAAAATATATAAAGATGTACCGTATGATATAAGCAGCAATTAAAGGAGGCTGCCTGTTGAAAATATATATTTCAGTTTTATAAACCATATTTCCAAGGAGAAATTAAAAAATCTATAATAAGCATAATTTAGCTGCACTTTGTGAATAAAATTGCCAGTATTTATTGCTCTATTGGTAACCACGTTTGTTAAAATGTAAACAAGAGCCCATAGGTATTATCTATGCAAATAAGTAATAATGTATTGTTTAAAGAAACTTGAGATCTCACTTGGATTCAAAATTTTTTTTGCATTTGCTGTGTCTATATGTAGCTATATATTTAAGGCTCTAAAGAAAACTGTGTTTTCTTATATGTTATTAATGAATTTGTTTTATGTCTTAGTCTATACACAGGAAACACACAATGAATTTATGTGAAAAGTAGCCTCAGTAGGTACATTAAATATGAAGCTAAACCAGATCAATAACCTTATCTAGTTTAGCAAGATATTTTATTCAATCATTAAATTAATTATTTTCTATTTATGTTAGTGTCAGTCTTTTGAAAAGTGAAATTGAATCTAATTTTTATTTTATGTAAAGTAGAGTTTTTTTAATTTGCTGAAAGAATCTCAAAGACTTGGTTCTCAAGAGATCTGATTGCTATATTAAAAACCTCATTTGATTCTTGAAAACAAAGAGCAAAGATGCTGAGAAATACTGAGATGTATCCAGCCTTTGAAAAACATACTAAATGTGACTTTTCTAATGTATCATTAAACTGACTTCACAACACTTTATAACTATCAAATCACAGCATTAGCCTGTTTCACAATAATTGAAATTGTGTAAAATCATTTAAGTGACGAAAAGCAATATAAAAACCAGATGGAAGTATCAGAAATGAAACCCAGAATTCTAAGCTTCTGAGTAGAATCTCTGGCATCATTATGGGGCCTGACTCTTGCTGTGATGTTCTGCACTTCAAAGATGCTTAGATTAATCTTGTTTTAAGACAACAAAATTTTTGTTTCATATTTCTTTAACTAATCTTAACTCCTTAATTTGACAAAGCTTTCTACAATACAGAGACATTTCAACAACTTTTTTTCTTGCATCATTATTTGAAATTTCACATTTAAACCAGCATTTTACAGCTTCTTACCATGCAGCAGTCTCAGGTCAGCTTGGGTCCATCAAGGCTACTAAATAAACATGAAACCTAGACTTGTTCATAATGTGATGACACAAGCAGAAACAAGGATAATAGAAACTGAAGGCTTACAAAAATAGGATATAAAATTTGAAAAAATTTAAAAAATTAAATACTTGGCCTGGTTCCCATCTGAAAGTATAAGTGTCATGCTTTTTTATTGTTTTTTAAGACTAGATAATCTGTAGGATTTATGCAAATGCAATGATATATGTTTTACTGCAATTATTCCAGCAGTGACTGCTTGTCAGTATTTATCAGAAGATCCAGCCTTGTAAGATGGTTTCAGCTTCTGATTGCAGACTGAAAAACCCTAGATTTTGGTGGGGTATTTCAGTGCACTCTGAATTGAAATATATTTTGCAGAGCCAGCAGTAACACTGTTTTTCAGCTTGGGTTCTAGGCTTTGGGAAACTAGTCGCAAGAAAGATGGAAACTTTGTAAATGAGGATGTGGCATTTGAATTTAATCTAACTCAGTAATATCATAAACTAGATCAAGCCCACTAAAAACTGCAACAAGAGGGTAAAAATGTGAAAGACAAACTTGGCTGCCCATGGCAGACAAGATAATTCTTCTGTTCAGCTGGAAGAGATTAGTCCTAGATCTCATCTGGAAATGAGGAAGTCACTGGTGAGGACAGGAGAGAATCATGGTAATCAAAACTGAGGTCTTTATGTACCAACAAAAATGGCAAGATCCTGCACTTAAACAAATTACTCGAAATGCTGCCTTAGTTTTAGTCCATGATGGGATCATTTTAATGGAAATTCTGTTTGTTGATGATAAAATAATACATTAAGTAACTGGTCAATAACATGTGATTGTACTTTAAAGCGTCAGTCTTCAATGTTGGGATAGCTGTTCCCACCTCTTAAGCAAGGTAGTCCACAGCCAGCACTAAGAGAGATCCAATAACAGACTAAAATTATTCTCAGATGATGGACACTGGCGCTCAGGCAACAAGGGTGATTTTTACTCCTCTTACCTCATCAATCAGGGAAGTCTGAAATTCATCACAGATCTATTTACTCAGTGACAGGTTACTCTCTTGAAAACCTGTGACCATTTCTTTGGGTTTCAATCTTTTTCTGATAAAAAGTATTATTTCTGAAGCAATCTGTGCTGCAGTCCTTTACAGCAGAAACATGAGTGCTCCAGGTAGAATCATACTGGAAATAGTTTAGATTTGATGGCAGTTGTGTGAACTTGAAATATTTGATGTCTCTATCCTGTGTTGTATTATTGAATGTGATATGATGAAAGGTGGAAAACCCCAGACACCAGTTCCTTCCTTGTTTAGCTGATGCACTTTGGTTCACTAACTTTGTTACCTCCACTTCTAACTTAGTCAGATGATTTAAACTTTCTGTCCCAAATGAAGAGCTCTTCTAAAGGCTGTATTTTCTATAGATGGAGGAATTTTTAAGCCTCACATTATTTTATTTCATATAATTCTGTTTAGTATCATGTCAGTAGTAGGTTTTAAAGTAAATAGTTAATTTGCTTTGGATAAATGTTAAAATCAAAAGATATAAATATGGAATTTCCTTTTTGCATCAATTTCAAAAGAAATACTTGATGATACACTGAAATAGCATTATAAAATTTTACTGAGGAGACTTGTTAAGTCTTGGCTTTTCCAGTTAAAATTAGATCGTGATGTGAGGACTTTTCTTTCCACATACAGTAGATGTAAACAATGATTATTAAATTAAACAAAAAAAAAAAAACAAAACAAAGAAGGCACCTATTTTAATGACAAGTTGCCCTAAACACTCAGAATTTTCTTCATAATCTGTTTTAAAATCTACATTTCAGTACAAATTTTAAAAGATTAAAATATGCAACACATAGTGGTAGAAGAGACAAGATAGCTTACTGACCTGTCATATACAGGAGATTGCATCAATATTTTCCCACTTATTCTCCATAAATGCACAATTTGACGTGTGCTCAATGGAGCAGAAAGTATGCATTTACTTTTCAGGTTTTTAAAAGATGTGTATCTTTTTTATTTATGTATATATCCCATATATATATCTGTATTTCAGAATTGTCACCTCTTCTTTTTTGTGCCCACCCATAGTGGTTTCATGTCTTATAACATCTATGTGTTTTTTTTGATTAAGTATTTTTTTGTGGAGGAATGCATTCTGCTCAGAAGCTTCTAAAAAAACAAATTTAAAATAATTTTTGTGGGTATTGTATGACCTCTTCCATCCAAAACAAAATCTGAGCATATAACCATGAAGTCACTAGGCCAGTTGACATCTATCAGAATAGATCCCATAAGACTCCGTTTTCTTCATGGTGGAAAAAGCTCATTCTTTACTTACATAACTCGTTTTTATATAGGTTTAGAGACCTTGTGTGTGACTCCAATTGGTTAGTAGCTTTCTTGCCAATTAAATTATTGGTTAGTAAAAGGTATTTTACTTGTCTATCAAATCTCTCTACTCTTGAATAGGTTGCATATTTTCTTCACTGCTTCTCATGGGATAAATTTGATGTTTATGCAGAAATAGATTGTTATATTAACAAACTGTTCACACCAGGATTGCTTTCACATGGGAACTTCCAGTGTTAGCTTGACAAGGGCAGCCACTGATATAACAGAGCAGGCCTGATTTTATGAGGCCTTTCATTTTAATTTTTCTACCTTACTGCAACAGACATTCCTAATTTTTCCTCCTTTTTTGGTTCGTCTATGAAAAGCTACTAAATTTTACTTGTCTTCCTATAAGTTTAGATGCTGGACTATGCAGCAAGAACTGGGAGTCAGTCTCATTTAACTAAAGGATAGACATTCTTGAAATAGTTAAAGTACATTGCCGTAGTCTAACAGTGTCCAGTCTCTCCCTCACTCTTGCCATTTTAAGATAGGGGAGAGAATGCAAAGTATAAAAGTAAGAAAAACCCATTGGTTGAGAAAAGGATAGTTTATGGAGAAAAAAGCCCAAACATGTCCACAAACAAATCAAAATAAGAAATTCATTCAATATTTCTCATGGATAGGCAAGTGTTCAGCCATCCCCAGGAAGCAAGGGCACATTACAGCTACTTGGGAAGGCAAATGCCATCTCTACTAATGACCTTCTGTTCTTATTTTCCCAGTTTTGTACTGTTGAATGCTGCATATGAAACAAACATTTGGTCAGTAGGGGTCACCTGTCTTAACCTGTCTCACTGCGTCCCTTTCTAACCTCTTCTGCCCCCCCAGACTATCCATGTTGGCATAATATTTAATAATAATTCTTCATTTAAACATCACCACTATTTTATCAAACGATAGAAAAATATGTGTTTTATATATGTGCCTGCCCCAAAATCTCAACCAAAGTCCACAAAGAGGGCAAACAGTTAAAAAAATATTTATGAATTAGTAGTCATCTATTCTAAGGAATTAATGAAATAAATAAAAAAATATAAATGTGAACAAAATAATCAAAATTGTTTCCTGGATTATTCATGAACAAAAAACTACAGCTCTTTTTTATAAGGAGATCTAGATTGTTGTTGCCATCCTCAAACTGTAATTACAACACAATTTGGAGCAAAATGTTTTATAAGGCCAGTAGAGCTATATTACAGACTACATTTTCTGTCTAAAAAATATAATCTCTATCTGAATGGCAATGAGTTTATGCTTTCAATTACTGTGAACTAAATAATTTATCTTAACTAAGCTGGTGATTATTTTTTAAGACAAAATATTTCAGACCTATTGCTTTTTCAGTTTGTACAGCCCCACATTTCAATTTCAAGCTTTATTGCAGAAGTAGAAGTAAACTTAAAAAAAAAAGAGCTGTGCAGCTCATTTTCCAGACTTGCCACCTCCTATGTGATTTCTGTGCATTTTATGAATCAGTTATTTTTATGTAGCTGTGCAGATGACTCACACCAACTTTCAACCTTTGAAGAACATTAAGTAAAACAAAGCCATCTCTGGATGTTCTCATAGTTTCACAGAGAAAAATGTTTAAGGAAATACAGCAAAATGCTTTTACTTTCCATCATGACTAAATGAAATCAGAAGTTATTTGGGGTGATGCAGCATGAGGCTACTAGAATAAAAGTGAGAGTCTTCATCAAGTTCTGTGCTACTACAACTGGACTGCTCCTGGTACTTAAGCATGACTAAATCTTTCTGTTTTAAAGATTTATGCATAAAGGAGATATGCCTTTCTTATCATGAGTTACATGTAACCTCCATCTTCCGTATCTTGCTGGTGTACTCCACAGATAAAGAACAGTTAAAATCTTCATCTATGGAAATAGACACTATCATTTGTTATTCCCATAACTAAATTACTTTTTTTCCCTAAAACAATGCAACATTATCAGTAAAACGAATCAGAAATTGAAGTATACTTTATATAAAATGGTCCTCTGCATTGCAGTACATATCCATGCTTTCTGTAGGAGTCTCTGCAGCTAATAACAAGCTCATGCAGCAGCTCTACGATCAACTAGACACATGAAGTCCTTCTCCTCTGCCTAATTCTTATTTTCAGAAAAAAATCCAAACTCCATAACTTTGTTTGATACCTTGTTTTTCCCAAAAAATTTCTGGAAGGAACTCAAAAGCTGAGAAATTCACACACCCTAGGCAGGCTACATCTGCATAAATGTAGGTGCAAGGGTACTGTGTTCTCGATCTGACATCAAGTACTACAGCCTGCTTCCAAACCTTTCTTATTACTTTCTGGACTACAGCACAGGGAGCGTTAACAGGAGTTATCTAATGTGCATTTCTGTCTCTTCTGTCTACATAATAAATTGTTCATAAATCTACTGGGCAGTCCCTTCAAAGTAGAAGAAGGATCAGACAAACAGATTGTTGCTAAATAAAAAGCTTAAGAGAAAAGGACTTAGAGTCAGTACAGTCTCTTCAAACAGGAGTGAAACTGGCAAGAAAAGCATCTTCCTTCACTGCTGACACCCTGTGCTGAGGGAGGAAAGACTACTGCAGTGGAGGTGTTTTCTGTGCCTATTTTAACTTACTGCAAGTGAAAATCAGCATAGTAACTGCTATGTCCTGAACTGACTCGAACATCCAGAAATTGTCACAAGAGGATGTTTCTTCTCTTGCTCATCTCTTGAATATTGAACTGTAAAAAGTGTTAAAATGAACACTGTGTATTTTATTTCAAGAGTTGAATCTTGATACAATTTTTGTCTATTGGCTTTTGGAAAATTGATTTCGAGCACTAGAGCAGTATTCCATGTAGATGAATATAGAACACTGAAACCATTTTTGAGGTTTTTTAAAAAGATGCTGAAGCTATTTAGGACATATAGTTTAAAAGCCATGTTTTTCCTTCAACATGGAAACAGAGGTAAAAATAAATTCCATAACATATTTATAAAAGAAATAATGAGTTTTCACTTTTTTTTTTTTGTGTACCAAAATCAGTGTGTCAATAATTCATTGTGGTTTCCACCAGGTCTTTGGAATGGTGGTCCCTAATTTAGTGTTCTGTTTGAAACACTTCAAACCATGCTCTGTTCACTCACTCACCCTACCCTTTCTCTTCCCCTGTGGCAGGATGGAGAGGAGAACTGGTGGCATGAAAGGTGAAGGTTACAGGTTGAGATGAGAACAAATTACTGGAAACAGCAATGAGATAAGACACTGAGGGTAATGGCAACAATGTTGATAAAAGTGTTTACCAGAAAGGATCCCAACATGGAAACGGGCAATGCGCAAACGGACAACGCGCAAACTGCTGCCTGTCGCCACATTTCTCTTCACAGAGAAAAGCAAGGCACAGTTCTTCCCAGGAATATTTCTAGGATTCACATTCTCTGAATCTCAGAGAAAGGAAAACAATTCTTATCATTTGCTGTGCCGGTGTTTGTGCAAAGACCGGCACAAGGCCGGTCACTTGGCTTATCAAGGCCAAGAGTGTGTGTATGTGTGGGACTGTTGGGAGACAGTCATGAGATTTAGTGCAGTGTGTGCAGTTGTGTGCAGCGCTGAATACTTGGCAGATTCAGTTTTAGATGTATAGAATAATATAGTATAATAAAATAATTAATTAAATTTCTGATATCCATAGAGTCAGATGCATCATTCTCTCCCCTCATCAGGGCCATTGCAGCGTTGGTAGAGCTGCCACTCTTCATGCCTGAAGAGACTCTTTCCACTAACCCTACCAGTGATATGAGATTGTATAGAATAGATATTTCTGGCTACTTCAAATATTCACCCTGTCCTGGCTGGAATCATGACAGGATATTGTCCTGAACATTGTAAATCCAGATTTTTTTTGAAGACCTGCATTCTAGCTGCTTCAAATGTGCAGCCTATATATTTCTGTTCTTGATTCCTATAGGATTAAAAGGAAAAAAAATTAAAAAACCGTGACATTAGAAAGAAAAATTGAAATGCAAAATGTATTTGCAAAATATCTCTATTGTTAATGGTTTATTATTGATATAACTTTTGAAGGTAAGAATAAGTTCTGGTAATACCTGGGAACAAAATAGACATGACACTAAAATACACAAAAACCCAATAATTTTATAGAGCAACCAACCATTGTTTGGTTGGGTTTTTTTAAAATTTATTTTGTTCTTCTATTGAAATGTTGTTCTTTTGTTTTCCTATACATTTTTCACTAAAAGCATACTTCCCTAGCTCCCTGAAGTATCTGAAAAAGATAATAAAATGCCTCATCTGAAACAAACCTGTCACTTCTAGTTGAAAATCTATTATCAGTTTTTATAACACTTTTTGTTGTAAAAAAAAATATAAAGGTTTTTTCCACATCTCCCACATACACCTTTGTAAGCTATTCTCAATAATTTTTGTATTTAACACATTTCTGTCTATAAAGAATAAATGAAAAAATTTCTATATATTCAACCTTGATACTTTAACTATTTATCTTACAGAAAAACAGAACAAACAGAGAGAACTCCATTTTGCCAATTAGCTTCTCACAAACACTTCCACTGCAGCGCTATCTTGCCTGATAATTCAAGAAGAATAAATTATTTTTTATACCTCACTGACTAATTTATTTCTGAATTAATTATCTGTTTCCAAGGTGGTAGTAACTCTCTTCAGTGTTTTTTTTTGTTTGTTTTTTTTTCTTTTTTGGCATTGTGAATTTTAGGAATGTTTTCTACTTAAGCATTTAGACAAGGAGCTATGTCTGGGTAATACTCATAGGGATATAATATTGCTTTCTTCTGTAAGGTTCCTGGTGAATAAAAAGTTCTGTTTGTTTGAAAAAAAAAAACAAAACAAGACAAACCACATATATTGTCCACAGCTTTCACAGTTATGTACTTGAATTTCAAATTATTATGGTGTTTCCTCAAACTATAAGCTAGCAGTAGCAAGTTCTTAATGTATTCTGTGTTGTGTTATATACTGACAAGTGTTAATTGTCTCCTAGTGAATCTGTGATTTTGTTTCCCCATTTGTTGTCAGGTGTTTAATTTCTCAATAATGACAGGGACCTTTCACTTCTTGTAAAATGGTTAGTATGTTCTTGTTAATAAAAATTGGAAATTTATTCAAATTCTGTGAATACCTATGTTTTACATCAGAAGACCTTGGCTTATTATTCCTGGTAAAACTTTATTTACTTGGTATTCTTAGGAAGTAATCAGAAGTTTAAATGTACACAGTGAAGAGTTCCACATGCAAGTTATATGCTTCTTTCCTTTCAGGGTCTTATTTTGTTCTCAAGTAGTAGGACTAGAAACCTTGCAAGAAGAAGGAAGGAAGGAAGGAAGGAAGGAAGGAAGGAAGGAAGGAAGGAACGGAAGGAGAAGGAAGGAAGGAAGGAAGGAAGGAAGGAAGGAAGGAAGGAAGGAAGGAAGGAAGGAAGGAAGGAAGGAAGGAAGGAAGGAAGGAAGGAATGAATCCAGGGCTCTGAAGGCTATATTATTATTTTTTGTGAAAATTGAAGTAATACTTCTCTGTACATTCTGATTTTAGCAAAAATTCAAGCTACTTTGAAAAAAGTAAAGAGAAAAAGATTGCTGATTACCATGGAGGTTTGCTTTCACAAAACCATTTATATGACTATTTTGTTCCTGCTGTAATTGTTGTTGTACTGCAACAAATTAATTAGTGAAAAGGTAGTTCTCAGTTTCACAAAGGGAATTTCATCTTGTTCAATTATTTTGAGAGCTTTTTGAGCTTCTTGGGCTTTAATGATCCAATGATGTAATTTTAGGGCAGAGGTTGAAATCAGAAAATTAGACCTCAATGGACTGTTTCAGAAAAATATGAGCTGATCTGAATAAGCCATAATTAATTCAGCTGAACAAAACATGAATATCATTATTTTAAGCGTTCTGATTTACACTCCTGCAATATTCATGCTACATGCCAGGTAATCCCAGCTCTCACCAACACAAGCTGCAGGATGGGTGGCATGACTGATTTCTCAGCTGCCACAGCTCACAGCATCTTAAGGTAAAGTGGAACAAGTGCCAGTGCAAGATGATTTTCTGGATTGTCATTTGTGTCTGCTACAGGTGGGTGTTTTAACTCTTTGGCTAACATGGACAGTAGTCTGCTGTACAGGGTGGGCAGGTAGGGAAATATACTGCTTATAAAGCCCTTACAGAGATTGACTCAGGGTGTGACTGAAAGGCTTTTGTTCAAGAAAAGGTTGACATTTGCATTATCACATTACAAGTGCACCCAAGAAAGCTTTACATCCTAAAAGCATGTTTATCTAGAGAGGAAAACAGCCCAGGGAAGTCAACACAGGCAGGATACCGGTGATACCTTTGCTGAGCAAGCAACAGGACTCTGTTTGTAGCTCCCTCTCCATTCAGAGCAGAAATTTGAAGTTAATATAACTGAGACATTTATTTACTCATAAAATATACTGCAATCTCATTGACTGAAATTAGAAGTAATCAATAAATATTGAAAAACAATCATGTTAGTTATGAAGTAAGTTTAAAGCAAACTAAGTGTCAAAAAATTAAATCTATTTAATAGACCTTTTTCTTCTTACTAATGTCCCTATAGGACATAGTGTATGAAAATAATGATGCTTAAGTAACTAATGACTTTATTTGTTTTAATAGCTATTTATTCCATTTCAATCTGACATTTTGAAGAGCGCAACAAGAGAAAAACACACAATTTGTCATAAAATAGCCTAGAAAATATCTGTAGTGTAGAGGCAAAAAACCATTAACCTTAAAAAGATGTTTGGGACATAAAATTGTAAAATTATGCTGATGAAAAAATTCAATTTTAATAGTTTTTAAAAACTATATTTTGTATGTAGAGCTTCCAATAAGAGGAGAGGTGTCCAGCCTCAGGCATTCACAAATTCCCCATTGTTGGTGGAAGAAAACTGGAGTGAATGTCACAATCCCCTTCTGTCGTGATATGTCTGGCTTGGGGCCAGAGGTGTTACAGCATATTGTCTATTGAATCCTTTTTAAATGGTGGTATGAATCACCATGCAATAAGCAAGAACTATCAGAAAATGGTTGCTGTCTTCCTGGCATCCTTGGATTTGATGGGAATGTAATTCCTGTGTGATAAGAACATAATTCCTAATAAACATGAATGCAAACCTATCTCCATTAGCCATGACCCTTTAACTTAATTCATCCTTGAGAAGTCCTTCAGAGCAATTACAAATCAGTAAAGAGGGATAACACACAATTCCTATGCTGTTTGCTAAACACCCTAAATATGTAACAAATTCCACTGATTCCACATTCCTGGAAACTCATCTTCTGATATGAATTCATACATCTCTCATGCTTTAATTCTGCAAAAATTATCATGTTTCAAAGGTTCATAACTGGAAACAATGCACTAAAAATTGTATTGGAAAAAATCATGTATATTTATGCTTCACTTAAATGCAGCTTTCCAAAATACATGTATATAAATATGCATATATATATATATATATATATATATATGTATATACATACATACATATATATATATATACATATATATATACACATTGTATATAAATATAGTTGGCCTCTTGACAGACAGTAAGTATAGACTTAATATTGCTGCATTCTTAGGTTTATTTCTCATTCTGGATAGTGCCAGTACAGCCTGCAAATGAAGAATAGGCTTTGGCCTTTGAAAAAGGTTTTTTTGTGTTTGTGGAAGCTCTAGGTGTGCAATTCAGCAACAGCTACTGGGGAAAATGTTGTTATGCTTTGCTTATACTTTTTTGCCTGAGGAGTACAGAAGCCTCTCAGAGTGGTGTCAACAGAATGGCTTTCAAGTTAATAGAAAAGTATAGTCAATCTGCTTGGTATTTCTGTCACAAAGCAAAAGGTAGAATTGCATTTAACCAAGCCTCTGTAGTGTTTATGCATGGTGTGTTCTAAGTGTCATGTCAATCCCTAGATGAAAAGTAAACAGAAAGGTAAATGAAAAGGAATTCCTCAGAAAGAGTTCAAAAACGTTCTGATTAAAAGCATTGCCTGCAGAACTTTGACAATGCAGTGCTGGGATGAAGCCTTTTAGGGCTCCAGTTAGGCAAATTCGAAAGTGTTCAGTTCACCTTGATGAAATTGTTGTCATCCAACTTTTCTGGGCTGCTAGCTAAACAAACTCCAATGAAGTCACTCACAACATTCAAAGATCTTATTGATCTCACCAGTCTGGAAAACTCATCTATCTTTAGCATTTTAGGGCAACTTGAGACTGCTAATATATGATTGCTGAGCTACTTTTCATGTGCAGATATTTTGAATGACAATGAGCAAGTCATCTGACCTGTGTAATTGTTGAGGTACAATGTAACTCTGTCTAAAATTATCACATGAAGGAATATCCTTTCAGGTCTCTTTGAAGGTTGCATACTGCAGCTAGATAACAAAGAATACTTTGGTAAAATTTGCCAAATAGCAAAGTCACTGATCTATTTTTACCTTTTTTTTTTCCTATCTTATATAATCCAAATAATGAGTGTCATACTAAATATTGTAATTTGAAATTTTTATTTTACAGTCTTCAAATTTTAAGGTTATTTTAGCTTTCTTCCACTAAAGCATGTTCTGAACACCTTAATTTTGCTAGAATATGACTTATTTCTCTGAACTGTAAGCAAAACTACTGCTTTAGCTGTATATGCATTTACTTTTAATTCCTGTGTGTCTCTTTTACGAACATGAATTGTTATGGAGACACACAGAGTTTACCTTAGTTAAATTCCACTTGTGTATCTTAGCCCACTAAATCAAATTCTATACACTGACAAATTAAATGGTCTTCTTGACAGCAGTGTATCTACTGTTCCATACATTTTTTTAATGAGAGGCATAAATGAAAATAATTCAGCCATTTCCTTTATTGTTATTAACAAAAGTATTTGTTTTGCTCATAAAATTTTAAATACCAAGTGCATTATTGCCTTGAAAAGAAGTACAGGAGAAAAAAACATATAATGAGAGAAAAAAGAATATATGGGAGAAAAAATGAATGTAAATTACAAATAGGGTATAATGATTACAGATGCAAATATATTGTCATAAAATTATGCACATGGGTCATAGATATATGGCAACAGGAAGATGCATGTACAATGTTGAATGAAAAAAAATTGACTCATGCATTCATCCTTAGATAGTTTTAAAATCTTGAAAATTGACATGGAAAGTATAAATGGCTAAAAAGCACTTGCTACCTTCTCCCAAAGCATTGTGGGTGACATCTTCTATCCATATTTTATTTGAACTTGACAGCTGCAATAGAAAGTTTGGATCACTGCTGTTGTCTTTCTCAGGGAAAAAAATAAAATATTGTCTTCTGGTTGGCTTATACACTATACTCAAGGCAACAAGCAGTGGACTATGACACAGATCAATAAAGAACATTTTATTGCACTCACCAGTTGTCCTACAGTGCAGAAGATTTATGCAAGACAAAGGTATTTAAAAAAAAATAGGTTTTGAAATACTGCTTTTGTGTATTTGTAGATACTCTTATTTTTAATAAAACAAAATTACTATTTAAATAAAAATGAAACCAAGAACAGAGGTAATATTTATTTGGTTATTCATGACTCATAGAGCAATTGGAAGTGCGGTGTCTTGCTTTCATCAAATTGAGAAGTAGTTTTGTCAAAGTAAAACTTATATCATCCACTTACCAGAATTTTTACACTTGCCCCATTATCAAGTAGGTTTTATAGATTTTGCTAGCAATGTAGTCTCCTTGGAACACCTTCAGAGTCTGTGAGGAAGAAATTAAAAAAAAAAAAAGCCTTACAGAATTTTGTAAGAATTCTTTCATGTGCACAAACAGTAATAAACCAAAGGGAAGAAGAAAACCTGCAGTGCAACCATTTAGATCTGCATGACTGTAACCTTATACAATAAAACCAAGCATAAATCTTGTACTGAGCTAAATGACAAACTGTGCTAATGTCATTAAGTCTGCATAGTGAATGTGATGTGTGAAATTCACAAAGCTCTCCATGGAACCTCTTTTCAAATCATTATCTGCAATCTTCAAATCAAGAATACTTCGGTCAGACAAACAGGAATTATATTCACAGCTGTGCAATATTTTATGTGTAAAAGACTTTATAGATTGCAGTCCTTAAATATCGGTGGTAGCTAGCTGATAACTAGCATGTTGCTCTTTAGTACACTATGCTTAGATGTTTGTTGCAGTGCCTGAATGAATGCATCTCAGTGAATGCACTTGTAATGTTGAATTTACTAAAAACTTCATATGGGCATCACCATTCTTTGCACCCTACGGCAGCATGAGTTGCCAAAAGTAAATAATATGACTGGCAAGGACACTGTCAAAATAGTTAGGAAAACTACCACAGCCAAATGAAGGAAAAACAATAAGATAATGAATTATGATATGCAATGATTTAAAGTCTGTAGTCACCCATGTTTTTGTAGGACAACATGAGGTTCTTTGGATGATTTTCCTGTGCAAACAAGTCTGTAATATTTGAATTTTCATAACCAAATTTTAAAGGATAAATGAATAAAAGTAACAGTGGCATTTAATTTAAAAGATGCAAGGGAATTACTGCAAAGTCAATTCAATGTGCTTGTCTCCAGCACGATAGAAAATTTGCTCTGGCGAAACTGGCATTATGAGCAAAAAAAGAGTGACATTTTTTAAATTATTTGATATAGCAGTGAAAGATAAAAACAGTCAAGTTCTGACAAGGGAAAATACTGATGAAGGAAAAACTGATGTCTTAGAATCTATGTGTTCTCCTTATATAAGCTTCTGATAAGGTAGTCAGGAATATAATAATTTTCATTATTTTAACAATAAAATCAAGGACTGTCAAACTGAATTCATGAGGAGGAAAGAGTTCTCCTAGCATTTATGTGCATGTGTGTGTGCATGGATTAGTCCCCTGATTCCTTTTTCAACTTAGAAATGAAACAACACACTCTTTTGACAAAATATTAATATTAATATAGAAGGTAATATAAAAGTGAATTTTTATTGAAGACATCCAGGGCCAGTTTTGGAAAGATGTCCACGAAAGCCAATCCACCATAGGGGTGTATGCAGTTTTATAAGTTTGGTAAATTAGCATAAATGACAAAAAAGCACCAATTATGAACACACATGGTGATAGAATTCCCCCCTCCCCAGGTCAAGCACCTTCTAAGTCTTCCCCCTCCTGGATGGGACTGTATTTTGTTGATGAAAATGTGTCTGAAAAGTTGTTCTGCAGCCTTGGTAGCCAGGGAAAGATATCCAAGATAGAATAGGAGCCCTTGGAATATGTTTTGTCTTTCTGCCCAGGGAAGGGACATGGAAAAGTACTGGGCAAACTAGCTGGAATAAAATAATAGGCTACAGAGCTCCAAATATATGTGTAAAGAATTCAGAGAGTACATAAAAGAAAAAGAGACAAAAATCAAAATAGCATCACCCCTGCTGCCACTGTTAAGCTTCTAGTCAATCCATTGCCACTATATTTGTTAGACATACAGCTCTCAAGAATAGCCAGATTTCCAAAAATTCCTTGGAAAGTTTCTGTAAATTTTTGATTCAAGAGGAAAACAAGTTCTGTTTATTCCAGTCTACGTGGACCTTGTTGCTTTGGAAATATTTTTGGGTTTTCTAAACTTTGAGTTTTGCCTTCAACACAAAATCAATTTGGCTGAGATGTTTATAGGTATTGTGCATAGGATTTGAAATCTAGAGCCTGGTATAAGAAAGAGTAAATCATGTTAACTTTGTTAGGGATTGAATAGTCTCAGTCTCAGGTGGGAGACTATCAACAGCAGTGAATTTTCACTCAGCATTTCACACTTGTCTGAGAGCCAAGGCTCTCCAATTCCTCTGGGGGGGTCTGTTCCAAAGAGATGCTGAAGGGAGAGGCTGCAGCGCAGACCAGATCTGCTTCCAGAAGGTGTGCCCAAGGGAGGTACCTTCCCTCAGAAGTGGCTGAGCATTAGGAGGAAGTCAGAAGAGTGTGCAGGACCTAGGAGGCTGAGAAGGAGTTGGATAGCTGATTCCAAGAGCAGTCTGCAGTGGACCCATAGCCCATGGCCAACCAGCCAAAACCTCTTCCATTGAAATGCACAGACAGGAGGAGGCTAGTAACATGGAAGAATTGTAGGTTATAATGGCAAGGAGCTGCAGGAGGAAGAACCTCTTCACCAGTCTGCAGACTGAAAATTAAAGACCTGTCATATCAGGAGAGCCACTGGAGCTGAATAAGGCAGCTCAATCTTCTCCCCCATGTAACAACCAATGCAACAAAGGAAAGGTGGCAGTTAATAGTAGCAGGCAACTCTTCTGAGAGGTACAGAGGCACCTATTTGCTAATTGGATGCAATTTCTGGAGAGGTGTTCTGCTTGCCAGGAGCTTGTATCACAGATAGCACCATGAGAGTACCAAGTCCACTACACTCCCTTATTAGTCACTGCTGTTGTTTTTCATTTTACACTTCTCTTCAAGATACATCTGTACTGTAATGTACTTTTTTCCAAATGTAAGATTATGGTCCCTTGCTAGTTGGGAGTGCCTCTAAAACCCGAGGTGTCAAAATTCATCTGACAAAAGAAATACGATTTAGCAGAAAATGTAGGTTATGACAATTTGAACATTTAGGAAGAACAGGTACAAGAGGCAGCAGTTCCCATTCTTTCACAAGTCATATGATGGTATATTACAATGTGATATCAGCTGTCTTCCACTCCTGAGCTGAAGGCAAAGTATATTTTTCTCAGCCATGCTCCATTTGTGCTCTGTCTTGTATTTAACCTAGTTAGATTTGATTGACATCCACCTTATAGGAGAAAACCCTGCACTTAGTTTAAATTTGCTGCAGGCCAGGCCAGGTCAATTACAAACGGTCTCAGAGACTTTCTGCCTGAAAAAGTCACAAGTCAAACCTGGAGTTTAAATTATTTTTCTAAAAAAGTTAATGCACACCTTTGATGTTGGGAAGGAAGTGCTGGATGTTGACTTGTGGCAATGAGCAAGATGGTTTCTTCTTTGAACAACCATGGAAAAGTTAAGCACAGTAAAAAAAAGGGATTAAACTATGTTTACTAATATTTCTTTAGTAACAGATTTATCAACAATAATGTATACAACCATAGAGGGACTTGGGTTGGAAGGGACTTTAAATATCATTTGCTTCCAATCCCTTTGTCATGGGACATATTCAACTAGACCAGGTTCCTCAAAGTCCCATCTGACCTGGTCTTGAACTTTTTCAAAAATGGGGTATACACAACTTCTCCCAACAACCTTTTCAAGTGCCTTTATATCCTCACAGAGAAGGGTTATATATAAACTAAATCTGTCAGTTGAAAACTATTGCTCCTCAGCCTTTCACTACACTCCCTGATGAAAGATCCTTCCCCACCTTTTTTGTAAGAATCCTTTTAAGTCCTGAAAGGATGCAATAAAGGCCCTGCATGACCTCTTCTTCGCCAGGCTGAACAACCCCAACACTCTTAGCCTTTCTTCAAAGGAGACATGCTCCAGCCTTCACTCCTGTTCACAGCCTTTCTCTGGACCTGCTCAAGCAGATCCATGTCCTTTTTATGCTGAGGTCCCCATAGCTGGATGCAGCACTGCCAAGAAGGGTTTCAGGAGAAGGCAGAAGACAGGGAGCTGAAGGCCATGCTTCATGATCTTCATCATCTCCAACAAGTGAAGAGCACAAACTTCTCATGTTTTCTGATATTCTATCTTGAAAGTAATTTTTGTCATTATATTGTTATTTATAATATTCTGATACTTACTTGTAATGTTTTCTGTCTTTGTAGCCTAATCTGAAAAATGAAAAATTCATTAAGGGCAGAGAAACTTTGTAAAAAGTTTATCAAGAAAACTCCAATTAAAAGCATAAATCAAATGAAGGACTGCAAAGTTTGAATTTGTTTTGTTCTTTAAAATGTATATATACTCTCATTTAGGTGTGTGACTTAGGCAGCAGTTTTACCAGCAAGAAATGTTTTACCTCTTTGGAACAATATTTCATTTTTATGGAGAAAAACATTATATCTTCAATATATTCCCTATTGTCTTTTTTCTTCATAAAAAAGTGCCTGTGATACTGTATATCCCAAGGCAGCATTTTTTTTTACAACATCATGTGAAGGAGAGCTATATGAATGTTCAATACTAATTTCTACAATAACTTTATGTTGAACAGCTTCTTGTAACAAACAATCTACAAAGTATGGGTAGCAGAAGTTGACAGATTCATATCATAATGCTTAATCAAAATACAAGGAAATGGCACAGTACACAGTTAAGAAATTTTAATATTTCAGCAGAGCAAAACATCTCTTTTGAATTTTCAGGCTGGCAATGATTGATGCTATTGCAATATGTTTATTGATGCACATGTAAATGACTGATATCCATGTCAGAAGAGTAGCTCTTATAATAGATTTACATAATATATTTTCTTTTAAGAGCCAATAAACAACAAAACAAATGAATAATTTCCTATGAGATGTGGAATACAGACTTCTGCATTCATTCTAAATTGTGGCTTTCTAGACTTTTCAAAGTTACTCTAAGACAATAAGGATTAAAAGCAATATTTTAAAGGTCTCTTAAAATTGAGACCTTAATTTCTATTACACTGGATTGTGTTGCAATTTGACTTGAAGGAAAAAGGATTTTTTGCCTAGTGATTCTTGAAGATGTCAAAATATTAAAATTGTCAGGTCTTCTGCCTACACCAAGATTTTTCACGATTGGTGCAAAGTCAAAGACATCATTCGTTTTTTATATACAGGAGGGTTCCACCAATATTTCACTGAAAAACTTTTTGTTTAAATAATCAATAACCTTTCTCTGAAATCAATTGACATTAATATATCTTTGTTTGTTAATTAACATGCTAATGTGCAATCATTCACTTAAATATTTAAAATGTTGCTGTGTAGATAGAGAAGATTATTAATCCTCAGTAATTTAATTAAATTCTGTATGAAAATATAATGCCTTATTAGCAACATCAAGAGGGAATAAAGATCTCACTACTGTATTTTTTCTTTTAGCTTAAAAAAGTAGTAATGGTGTAAAAGATGTATTAGAATCTAAGGTCATGATTCTGCAAATTCTTTCAGATATAGAGTAAACCATCATTGAGGTACATGGCAAAAAATACTTTTTTTTTTTCATTTTTAATGAATCAGAATGAATAGATTTGTTTGGATGATCAAATCCTGACAGTTTTAACTAATGATCCCCCATATCTTATAAATGTTACACTAAGAAATGAAAGAATTAATGCATTAATAAATAAATAAGCTGCATAAGCCCCCCAGTGTTTCTATACAAGCAAAAAACTGTCACTCTAGATATTTAGAAAAAATACTCTCATCATATAAATTGTGGAACTCAAATGTAATTTTTTTTCAGGCTACTCTGTATGCAAAATGACTACAGAATAGGCAGCACAATTTCCCAGTGTAGATAGGATATCTGCAATGCAGATCAGAGGAAATTCTGCCTACGTTTACTATATATATACATATATATGTTGATGCATGTTTATGTATTACTTACATGCCTCCTTGGCAAGAGACCATCTTTCACATAAATAGAGTATTTTTTATGTTATCTACACCTCTAAAAATAAAAAGTGTGATTACTTTGGCACATGCCCACTGCCATAATCTCTAGTTTCTATTCTTAGGTATTAAAGGCAGAGATAGTAGAAACATGGATTCTTCTATAAAGCTTATTTGTTGAAGAGAGGCATAGTCTTTCACAGCTTCCCTTCTTCACCAGCTATTTTGGTGATAGCTGATGCTTCCTCTCTCTGTCTATCTATCCGTTTAACTATCTGCTGTAGCTCTCATATATTCAAAGGTACTTACTTCCCTTGACTTACCTCAAGGTTTCAAAGCTAAGGTGCAGGCTGTTATTTAAGTTTCTTGAGTATAACTGTGCAAAATTAATGACATCAAGTAGTAGATTAAGTTTCAGGATGAGTCAAAGTCTAAGCCTTGTTTAGAGTCAATTTCAATGGTTTTCATTGTAACAGTGACCTGAAACCCACCCCCCAAAACACCAAAGTAAAACCCAACAAGAAAAAAATAAAGCCCATTTCATAAGCTTATCTTTTTCCCTCCAGATTTTCTGTTCTCTTACAGAAAATTAAGAAATGCATGTTTTTTTCTGAAAAGTCAGAATCACTCAGAAAAGAGCAAAAGCAGCTTTTAATTTAGATTGCATCCAGTGTAAAAGCTACAACAGAGAATCAATAATCTTTCAAGGTTGATGTGTCAGGCTGCATTTTTTCATCCTCAAATTGGAGACAGAATGCAGTGGCATCCTGAGGATGCCTCTTCTCAGAGGAAAAGGACTCCAAGTATCTTAATTTCTGTATTTTGTCTCTGACAAAATCAGATCCCAGAGTTTTTTGCTGAGTTTGGACCTCCTGGAAATCAGAAAAAAAAACTATTTCTCATAGATGCCACTCTCCAGATATTATGCTTCAGTGTTGTGCCTCCTGTTTTCATTTAAATATCTTCCTCAGACAAATCCCTTTGTGCTGTCTTTGGCACCTAGATTGCCTGTTAGCAACCCCTGCTATATCAGCTGCTTGAAGACTTTCTCACCCTTATATTTAAAGGTATTTAAACAATGAATTTGGTATTAGCACCTTTCTCTCGTTGTTATCACTTTCTGATCCACTGGTGCTATTATAATGACATGGCTAAGGAAAGGAAGTTGTTACAAGAAAAGCAGAGATAATTAAGTTCAAAATTTATTTGATTGTGTTCTGTATTTTCTAATAATTTCTCCATTTCTCCTCTTTCCTGTCATGTCCTTAAAGCCTGTTTTTTCTCCCTTGCACAAGATTCATTTCCATTTCTCATTTAACAGAAAAAATGCTGGGTTTAAAGTTTCAAGTTTATTGATTAGGTAGCTGTTATTTCATTCTGGAGGGAATAAAGGCCAGATTTACATTTACTTTTTCTTTACTAATGTTTGCCTACTCACTCAATTTTTACTAGATTAATAGTAATAGAATACCCTTGACAATTTTACTCTCAGGAAGATTTAACTGAATTGACTAACAGATGTTAAGGAGATATTTACAAATATACAGATGGAGAAACAATTTGGCTGCATGCATCTGATTTCTTCAAGAAACTAGGGTGAAAATGCTGTGTTAAAACAGTTTGATAATGCAGATGGTTTGCAAACCCTTTCTCCAAACTCTATTCATGGGGCTCTCTGGTAAAAAAACCTTACTGAAAATGGTAGATCAGAACAACAATGAAATGTAAAATTTATACACCCATACAGATCTATGAATTCCTATCCCCAATCTAGAAATGTGCCTAGGCGACTTATTTCTGAGAGCACTAAAACTCTCCAGAAAGGGATAAAAGGATCAAAAATATCTCCTGCATGTTTTTTGAAATATCTATTTATACTTTTCTACCTAGGTTAATTTATACTGAGTTATTAATGAAGGATAACTGACCAAAGCTTGCTTCAGATTAAAGAAAATATTAAATGGTAGGAAGGGAAGTAGAGCACATGGTGGAAAATATGTTCTTTTGAAAACTTATGTATAGTTCATTGGTGAGATCAACAGCTGAAAATTCTGATTGGATATTGGTGTATCTATACTAGGAAATTAAACAATACCAGACACTGTTCCCAAGTAAAGCAAATCTGTTATTTCTATGTTTTGAAGTTATCCAAATGTTTCATGGCATTACTTTGGCCCATTGTGATTTGCATCCTTGCAAAAAATTCCTGATTGTATTTGGTGAGTCAGCACAGGCTAGAAGTAGTTGAGGACAGGCTTTTTTAGTAGGGCTTCTTGCAAAGGAATAAGGGGGTTTGGTTTTTAAATAGAAAAAGGCAGATTTAGATGAGGTATAAATAAGAAAATTTTTGTGCAATGAGGGTGATGAAACACTGGAACGGGTGTCCCAGAGAAGTGGTAGGTGCTCCATCTATGGAAACACTCAAGGTCTGGTTGGATGGGGCTCTGAAAAATCTCACCTGGTTGAAGATGTCTGCTCACTGCAGGGGGATTGGACTAGATGACTTTTGAAGGTCACTTCCAATCCAAACTATTCTGTGAGCGTATGTCTCTTCAAAAGTAACTATCAAAACAGAAATTAAATATTTCAAAGAATTCAAAAAATGCAAACTGATTGTTTCTGGATACACATTACATATCCATTATGTGTCTGGAACTGGATGACAACACTTCCCCTGTAGATTAAAACAGAGCAGTCTTGAAATATATGATGACTGAAGAATCCCAACACTGGAGAACTTGTTGGAAAAAGAAATCATTATGGGGTGTCTGTTTGACAGAATTGTGTAAAATGAAAGTGGCAATACTTATGAAATTAAAATGGCAGTAGCTTTGGGAAATTGTTACTGACCTTTGGATGTGCCAGTATTACCAAGGATGTTTGCTTAAACTATATTTTTTATCCTCTTAAGAGAGTGAAATAATGATTAAAGAAAGAAGGTGGTGCAATATAAAGATGATGCCCAGTATTACATCTTCTTAGAGGTGCAACTCTTAGAAACAAAAGCCTAAAAATAAAAGTCATTAGCAACAATTAGCAACATGTTTGCAGCCTCTCTGTTATTTAAAAAAAAAAAAAAAAAAAAAAAAGGAAAATTTAATAGAATAGACATAGGTCATTTTGTAGTGTAGCTATCTATGTATGGATCAGGACACTGGTTTGACCTCTGTGACTCTATGGGCTTATGAGATAATTGTGTGAGGAACAGCCTTTAACTCATCATTTTTTCCAGTTCAGAATGGCAGAAAAAAATTACTTTGAACAAACAGTAATAAACAGCCTTTAGGCTTTCTTGAGTCATCATGTGTCTCTTTTCATTCAAAATATCTCAAATCTGACTACTTTGAGTGAAGCTGTAAATCTACTACATATAAGAATTTTAAATGAGGAGGGTGAGAATGTATTTTTATAAGGTTTTTAAAGATTTAGAGTTGTATTGATGTCCATTTCAGAATCAGGATTTTAGTATAACAACAATATTCATATGCACCAATGGTTCACAAATTATATATACTGGGGTTTTTTTAATAGATTTTGATAGATTTTGTTACAGCAGTCCCTTTTAATAAATGAAAAAATACCTTCCTAGTACAGAAAGTCACATAGAACCTAGATATCATACTTAGAACATAAATGATATACTAGGCCTCCATAACAGAACAGATTTTACAAATGAAACGCTAAAGGAAATCAGTAATGTGTTAATGAATTTTAAAAAACCCCAAAGTAACAAAATCAAAGCAAAAGCAAAACCAAAATTACCTAACAGAATGAAGGGCTTTGAGTCAATAACTCCTAGTCTTTATTTAAAAGTAAAATGAAGTTGCTTTGGCATTGAAATTGAATATGCTCCAGTTTCTAACTGTGAATCAAAGAAAAAAAAAATGTTACAAAAACGGTGTCACTGTTTTCCAGTGACAGAACAGTATAACAAATTTGAAGTGGAGGAGATAAAGTTCAAGAAACTTTAAAATGGTAATCATTTGCATTTGTCATCCATGTAAAAGAAAAATAACTTCCAAATTCATAAATAATATGTGTTTATCTGCTAGATTTATCCTACTATGTTTGAACCTAATAACCAATCACAGTAGAAGAAAAAAAGGGTAAAAGTCTACAAAATATTATCCCTCTCTACAAGCTGAATGAAAACTGGTGTCAAAAAGAGACATTGCTGTAATGCTTCTATGTGAGAACTGCTAAATTGTGAGGTCATATTGTAACCCTCATTCATTTGAGGGCTAGTACATAGGCAGCCAGGATATATTTACCACGCCAGGTAATTGGAAAGTTGCTTTACATCAAGGCCATGATGCTTACTTGACAAACCATGCAAAGAAAGACAGAGAGTATGAAAACAGCTGGGGAGTGGCACTGAAATTGCTGGATTTGTGGAAGTCACCGGTTGTTCCTAGGTCTTGTTCGGAGACCACAAGAAGGTGTGCTTTCCACAAAGGGTGGGAAGACTGGTCTAGTATCAGTGACATTGCATGGTGTCTTTGGTACTTAGGAACATCTGTAGAAAACAAAGCTCCATCAGTTCTGCTGTTTGGGGAGAAATTTTGGTTTGATATTGTTATGAACAGGGCTCATAATACACTGAAGTACAGGAGTTCAAAGTCAGTTAGTTTTATGGCAATCTGGCCACAAAAATCCAGACTGTGAGCACCATGACTCCTTCCTAGGGATTTGGATCAGTGACTACTCCCACTCTAAATGCTGGGTGCATGTAAGTAAAACAGATACTGTTGAAAAGTACATTGCAATTGCTTTATCCAGTGAAAGGAATTCGGAGAAAATAAATAAAAACAGAAAAACAACAAAACTGACTGGCTGGAATTAAACAAGTAAACTTAGAGACATGGACACACCTGCAGGGCAATGAACTTACTGGCATCACTGAGACATCATGGGATAACCCTTATGGCTGGAGTGTTGAAACAGAAGGATACAGAGCCTAGGAAGTTCAGGCAGGGAAGATGAGGAGGAATTGTTGCTCTCTATGTCAGTGACCAGATGGAGTTCATAGAGCTCTGCCTGAGGATGGATGAGGAGCTGAACCAGAGCTAATGGGTCAGCATTAAAGGGAGGGCAGGGACATGTGACATTACAGTGGGGGTCTCCTATAGACTGCCCAGTCACAAACATGGAGTATATGCAGCCCTCTATAGAGAGATAAGAGAAGCCTCATGTTCATAAGCCCTGATTTCATGTGGAATTTCAACCATACAAATATCTGCTGAAGGAAGAGCAAAGTAGGACACATTTCTGGAATGAATGGATGACAACTTCCTTCCAAGTGATAGAGAATCCCATGAGGAGAGAAGCAATGCTGGAGCTTGCCCTCAGCAAGGAGGAGGGATTTATGGATAAGGTCAAGCTCAAGGGTAGCCTTGGCTGAAGGGGCAACAAGATGGTGGTGTCCATGATTCTTAAGGAGAAAGAAGGTCTCATGGCAAAATCACTGTTCCGGACTTCAGGAAAGCAGATTTTGGCCTCTTCAGGAGTCTCTTTGGTACCATGGAATAAAACCCTGGAGAAAAGAGACTCTCTAGAAAGCCAGTTGATATTCAAGAATCACCTCCTCCAACCTCACCTGGCAAAGAGGAAGTCAGGCAAAAACACCAGGAGGCCTGCATATCCTGCATAAACAAGGACATCCTGGAAAAACCCAAGCAAAGAGGAAGGCTATAGAGAATGGAAGCAGAGACAGGTAGCCTGGTGTTAAAATCTGACTACTGAGAGATGCTTCTACCTGAATTAAGTTGCAGATGAGACCAAATACCAAAGTCAATAGGATGGATTTTATTTAACAGTAAAATATCAGGTAGCGAGATAGAAATGAAAAAAAAAAGAAAAGAGAGGGAGTGAAGAGAGACAGATTAAGCAGAAGATAGCCACCACCCATGGATCAAGCTACATCCTTTTGGTCCTTTATTACCCTGGTCTTCTTGGTGCTGAGGGTCACAAGGTAATTTGAAACTTTTCACTATTTAAATATTTTTGCACAAATTAATGCTTGTTGGCTACACACTTATCTTACTCTATTGGTTAAATGATTATGTTGCTTCTAATCCTAATTATTCATTTTGAGTCAGGGGGTTTCTTGAGTCAGTGGGCCTCAATCTCCCTGTGAGCTAACCCCCTTTTACCTAGAATGATTTCAGCACAGTTGTTGAGTTGGTTTTCCTTGTGGATTCTTTGTGTCCATGATCAGTGATACATTCTTCTCTCTCAGCTTTGTTTACCTCTCCATAGGCTTGAGATAACACTTGGACAATAGTACCAACTTTATCTTATCACAGTGGCTTAATTTACAGTCCAAGTTTCAGGTTTTGTTAGAGAAATATTTGGCAGACAGTGAGGCCTTCACTGGTCACAGATGAGCAGTTGCTGCTTTGCACAGTTTTCCACAGCGGGAATTCTTCGGTGGAAACAATGTTTGAGACAGGCAATTGTGATTTGAGACAGAAAACTGTGATATTTTAAGTCTTTACACCTGGGAGGAATGGAGAGAGATTACCCAAACAGGCAGGGATCAGGCAAGCCCTGAAAGAAACAAGCTTGCCCAGGGATATTAGGGTCAACAAGAAAGATTTCAATAGCTAACTTGGTGATAAAAGGAAGATTAGGGGAAAAAGTGGGATCAGTTTGGAAAGAAATATGAGACCTGTTTACTGGTGAAATGGAGAAGGCTGAGGTACTCAATGATTTTTTCTCCTCAATCTTCACTATCAAGTGCTCCAACCATGCTACTCAGGTTTCAGAAAGACAGTTACTGGGACAATGAAGAACTCCACATTGTAGGAGAAAATCATTTTTTGAGACCATTTAAGGAAACTGAAGGTCCACAATTCCATGGGTCCTGGTCATATACACCCACAGATCTTAAGGAAATTGTTGAAAGAGATGGATGAACCACTTTCCATCATATTTAAGACATTTGGTATCCTAGTGAAGCTCCCACTGACTGGAAAAGAGGAACCATAACCTCCATTTTTAAAAAGGGAAAAAAGGAAGATGTGGGGAACTCTAAACCAGTGAGTCTAATCTCTGTACATGGCATGATCATGGCACATATCCTTCTGAAAACTATGCTGAGGCACATGGAAAACCAGGTGGTGGTTGGTCACACCCAGAAGGACTTGACCAAGGGGAAATTTAACCCGAAACATTATTGGCCTTCTATAATGGAGTCACAGAAGAGTTGAATGACGGAAGAGTGACTGACATCATCTACCTGAACTTGTGCAAAGGAGTTGATACTGTTGCACACAGAGTCCTTATCTCTAAGTTGGAGAGACATGAATTTGACAAATGGGCAATTCAGTGGATTAAGGAGTCTGGATGGTCACACTCAAAGAATCGTGGTCAAAGCGGAAAGCAGTGACAAGAGGAATTCCTCAAGGGTCGTTATTGGGACCCCCACTTTTTAAGATCTTTGTCAGTGACACAGGCGGGGGTATCAAGTACGCCCTCTGCAAATTTTGAAACATCATCAAGCTGAGTAGTGCAGCTGATGCACTGGAGGGAAGGGAAGTCATCCAGAGGGACCTTGACAGTCTTGAGAGGTGGGCCCGTGCAATCCTCATGAACTTCAATGAATTCAAGGGTAGGGTCCTGCACAAGGGTCTCGGCAATCCCAAGTACAAATACAGGTTGGGAAGAGAACAGAGGAGAAGGGCTATGAGAAGAAGAGTTTGGGTATGTTGGTAGATGCTTGACATGATCTGGCAGTGCATATTTGCAGCCCAGAAAGCCAAACACCAAAAGAGGAGTGGCCAGCAGGTCTAAGAGGGTGATTCTCCTGCTCTACTCTATGCCACTCTACTCTCAGGATGCCCCACCTGGAGTGCTGCATCCAGCTATGGAGTGCTAAGCGCAGGAAAAACATGGAACTGTTGGAGCAGATCCAGAGCAGGACCACCAATCTGATGAGACAGCTGGAGCACCTCTTCTATTGAAGACAGGTTGAGTGAGTTGGGGCTGTTCAGCCTGCCGAAAAGAGAGCTTCTTGAAGAAAATTATAGCCACTTTCCAGTACCTAAAGGGGACCTTACAAGACAGCTAGAAAGAGACTTTTTACAAGGGTATGTAGTGGTGGGACAAAGGGCAGTGGCTTCAAATTGAAAGAAGGCACGCTTAAATTAAATATAAGGAAGAATTTTTTACTGTGAGTGTGGTGAATCACTGGAAGAAGTTCCCCAGAGAAAGCCCTGCCTGGAAATGTTCAAGGCCGGTTTGATTGGTGTTTGAACAACCTGGTCCAGCAGAAGGTGTCCCTGTCCATGGTGGAGGACATGACATGAGGTGATCTTTGGGGTGCCTTTCAACCCAAACCATTCTACGTTTCTAAGATTAGCATTGTCACTATAAACTGCTGAAAGTCAACTTTCATACCCTGCACTGAGAGTATACCATGCTAACAATGGTTCTTTAATGATTTCTCACAAAATGATCAGTATTTGTTTTTAAACGTAACATATACATAATAAGCAAGTCTCCAAGTTGCTTCTTAGCTTCTGTATTTATCACAATAATATGAATTGAATAAAATTGAATATGAATTTTTAAGTGAAAGATTTTTATCTACTATTTTGCTTTTCCACATAAACTCAACTCACCTTGTTGAAAGCATGGGGACTCTGTTTACTGGCTCTGTATATAAGGTCTCTGTCAATTTCATATGAATAATAATCTTTTCTAACACTCATTTGATTAACGGACTCTGTTCAAGCATAAGGAACCTATACGATGTAAGATCACTAAGGATCAGAGCCCAGTATTTGTCTGCCAGTGTAATCAACTATTCTTCTTATGATGTATAAGAAATATTAATGGAAACAGGCATATACTGATGAAGTAAATAAGAGATTTTCCATGGAACAATTGGCTTGGGTGCTAAATACCATGATCTTGCCTAGGCACTGTACTGATTGAAATCCTAAAATCAAATTAAATCCTAAACCAAAATTGAAATCCCAGAAACAGATCAGTCATGTTCCACCCACATATAAAGTCATTATGGCTAGCTCAACACAGCTGTACAAGCTTACACAGATTTATTTTTCAGCTGATATCATAAGATTTTAATTGTCCTTTTATTTTGGGGGAAGTTATTTACCTTTGTCTAGATAAAAGGGTTTTTTTAATCAAAAAGAGTACAAAAATACTTTTTCTGTAAACTGTCTTACAAGATTTAAACTCTGAATGCTTTTAGTTAAGACTGTAGTTTCTAGATGCTTTTACCAATTGCACAAAAACAGAAAATAAATTAATTACTTTATAACAGAAGTAACTGCTGAATGATTAATATAATTTTTCCTCCAGTGTTATGCCATTCTAAGAACACTGACTGCAAGACATTTAATTAGCTTTTAGTTGAAATGAAACATTACATTTTGCCTATTAATTATTCATGTATAGTACTTATTTGTATTTGTTTATTTAATTACTTTAGAAAGGCATCTATTAATGTGTCAAATAGGAACCTCATGTTTAATTTGAGAACTTTTTTTTCCTACTGAGGATGCATTTGGTACATGGAGAAGATTTTAATCCAGTGGAATAGAATAAGCTGATTTTCTAGCACAGGACAAGAATGTGAGTAGGATGTAAGAGAAAAAGAATAAGTGGAAGGGACTGTCATAAACCAGTTTGCCATATATACATCTCCTGAAAACTGATGCTATGACTGATACAAATGTTATATCCTGCAGTAGGAAAATACAGGAAAATCAATTTTCCCCTTCTTTTCAAAACATAGGTTTCAGTGTAACGAAGAGTTTGCTAAAATTCGACTCCTGAACTTTTTTTCTTAAATACAAAAAGTGCATTTGAACATACAGTTTTGTAGTGTGCTCCAAACAATATCTTTTAAGCTCACTCAGCCATTCAGGCTAATCAAGTTCTATAGAAAAGATGGTCATTTAGATAAATGCTAGATGGATGCTCTATATCTTTTGCCACTTTTTGGAATTCAGCTATCAATTAATACAGTTAATTGGTACCAGTATACATCATGAACCCTGTCATCTAAGAATTTTATTAGAACTTACTCATGTTCTAAGTAGTCCTCTCCATTCCAAAATTAATTTGAAGTAAGTGAAATCTAATTTACATAACATTTCCAAAAAAGAGTAATTTCCAAGTGGATGAAAAAAATAACTATCATTCAGGAAACTGGAATCTAGGAAAGTGGCCAGGAATGTATGCAAGCCACCAAACAACTAACAAAAACTTCCCAGAAAATTTTGCATCATGAGTTCTAGACATTCTCCTAACAGTAGAAAATTCTTAACAGCAAGTTCAGTAAGTCATAATGCATTTACCAGTGATCCAGAAAACCTATGGAAGAAGATGAAACAATTTATTTCCTTAAGACAATAGTTGGAAAAACAATGAACTTGAAAATTGTATTGGAATCTGGCCTTAAAACAGGAGATAATATTTAGGATAGGCCTAGTAGCTGAGAATCAATATTTTATTTTAATTAATATTAGCCTGTCATCACAGTAATTTCTTAATCTTTCCATTAGAATTTTAACTTAATTTTTGCCACTGTTTATTAACAGCATAGAAAGACCAAGGGAGAAAATAAAATTCTCTCATGTAAGAGTAATTTCTAAGTAACCTTGGGGTAGTTATCTTTCAAAAAATACTTTTGTACAAAGCCAAGCAAATTGTACAGAGATTTAGTTAGCTACTTCATGCAGCGCGTATAAATACCCTTTAGACATATGTAAGACTTTAATGTCTATTATTGGTACTACAGAGCCCAAGAGCACGAGTTTGAAAGAGTTTTGGTCTCACACTGACTACACACCGGGGATCCCTTCTAAGCATCTTTGTAAGCAAAGCAAGAGACAACTTTGTAGCTTTGATCAAAAATACAAACAGACAAACAAGCTGATTTTTAGTGTCATATTGAAATTTCCCTGTGGCACACAGAGAGAAAACTCCATTACAGTATATGTGGTAAATCTATCTGAAACAGCAATTAGTGCAGAAAGAGAGATGTTCCACAATTTCCACAGCTTCCAAAGCCAGCATGCTTTTCTCTGGCAATTAACAGCAAGAAATAATATCTTAAAAAGTGTCAAGGGGAAACAGAGACTTTTATCAAAGTGCAAACTGTTTTTAAAAGAGTTTGACTCTATTGAAATAACCTTTCTCTTTTCCAATTTTAACACCTTTCTGGTGTGCAACTGTGTCCTGACACCTTCAAATAGCTAAATAAATCTGTGATATGTTAAGTACCACAACTCAAACCTAAACATATTTCCATCAGAAAAAAACTAGTTGTGGAATTTCCCGAACACCAGGAATGTATCCCAAGGAGGAAAATCATTCTTAAATGTTACCTAGAGCCAAAAAACTTCAGTTTGTCCCAGGAACAGGGTGCTTGACAGTCAAGAACATATCAGAATCAGTGGTTACCTCAGAGAAGTCTCCCTACGTCTATTCACCATGAAAGTCTTCCAGGTTCCAATTCTGGGTTTATCCCCTCAACTCTTTCTCCAACAAACAGTGTCTATATGTGTCTATATGTGGAAATAGCAATTGATGAAAGAATTGGAAATATAAATAAAATTATTTTTGTGCTCAGCTCTTATGCCACCATAGTCACTCTCTATGAGTCAGCTATGTAAGATAAGGACAATATAATTTAGTTTGTGGAGATCCTGCGGGTATAGACAATCATAGTTATCTTCAAAAGCACAGAGCTGCTCTGTCTACTCTCAGCTATGCACTGCTGTAACTATAACCATCTTGACTTCACTGTCTGTTAAAAATGAGTGACCCTTTATTCATGTTTAGAGACTCTAAATTAGAAAGGAAAAGAAGGGAAATAAACACAAGTGACAGGGAAAGACCAGGCAAGGCAAGGGACAAAAGTGACATGTGGAGCTGCTGCATAGTATGGTAGCAGGACTCACTCATGTAAACGCTACATTTTCTGGCACATGCTGAGTTGAAATCACAAGTCTTCAGGAAGAGAGGAGGAGGTCAGGGATTGTTATCTATCAGAATAACTTATCCAGCTTTCAAACCCATCTGGAGGATCATGAGGCATTAAGGAGTAACCAAAATCTAATTACATTTTTTCAGAAGGCTGTGCCTAGTGCCCTACTTAGCTCATCCTATCATATACTATAAAAAAAAATATTATAAAAATGGAGAATGTAAATTTTAAAAAGAGCTTGTAATAAAATGTCCCATTCAAATTGCTATGGTTCCTGCATTCATATTCTAAAACTGTTATATATATTGCCCTATAATGATATTTATGTTAATATCCTCCCTTCAGCAGAAAGGGACTGAAGATTTTATCCATATTTCCAGGCATGTTTATTCTGAATATAATATTGTTAAATTTAGGGTATTTTATTGATAAATTTATGGAATTTAAAAAAAAAAAAAAAAAAAAAAGGAAAGTCTGTAGTTTTTCAGTCATCATGTGTTCTGAACATTTTCATTCCTCCCTGTTTATAAAGAAATTTTTAGCCCTTCACAAACATAAGTAGACTAAAATACATTGTAGCATTTTATTGACAATGTATGTCATCCTTTTTCAGTTCTAATAACAGGAAAAGAAAATTACACCGTGGCTAGCATATTCATTGTCTTTTTGTTTGGGTTTTGGTCACTTTTTTAAATCGGAGTAATTCCAATCAACATAATTAAGAATTTAAGAAAGCAATAAATTAATATGTCAGATTTTTCCATTATTTAAATATACATGGGGATAAATCAGGTGCATCAGTAGTAATGGGAAAATATTTAATTATCCTTTCATGGGTGTAAATTAAAGACTTTTGAAAACAAAACAATGTGGGGTTTTTTTTGTGTTTTCCTTGTTGAATAACTCATAGCTTCAGAATGCCTTGTATGTAAACCTCAGTTTTTCAAAAGCATTAAAAAGCTGTATATTTTGTTTCTTTTAAATTAATGATATGTGTAGGTTGCCAAGGAATAAGAATAGAAGTCGTAAATGAGTGTTTAACAATAGGAAAGAACATTTTCCAGCAATAATTTTCAGAAGATTTTTTTTTCCTAAACATTGCAGGGAGGACAATTGAGAAAAAAGAAAACAGGAACTATTCATAATGATAAGAATGACCAGGGGCAATATGATTGCTGAGAAAAAAACCCAAAACAGCAAAACTTGCTAAGTTCTGGCATGTCTCCCTGGAGAGAAAATAAACTAACAGTTTCTTGTCTTGGTTTGTTGGTGAGGCAGAGAGTGGCAATGGAAGAACAAAATTGAGTCACAGGGGAATAAATCTATTTGCATTTAGATCCTTGAAGTCTAACAAAGCAACCTCTATGGGCCAGCCTTATTGTCAAAATATGAAATCTGCTTCCTGTTAAGAGATGGCAAATGTATTCTTGTGCATATGGCAGCTACAGTAGAAAAAGAGAAATTGTAAAAAGAGCCAAGAAGGTATTACCATGCTAAACTTCACGTGAGGATGGGAAGGACAGATCTGTTTCACTTTTTCACCTAAAAACAGAAATGTATGTAAAAAAAAAATAAAAAGGATAACACAAAAATTGTAAATCAATATTTCTCAGTCTGTATACCACTGAGATAAGCTGCATCTCAAGACTGATTCTATCATTAGAATGGTAAAAAATTCTGCAGTCAAGAAAAAAATTCCTTGACATTTTCATTTGGTCTGCCACCTAGTCTACAGAAGAATTGAGAATCCAAGCACAAATATAATTTTCCCATTTTTCCTATAAAAATAATTTTGATATCACACAGCAGGAAAATATCCTCCTATGCACACTACTACTAAAACAATGTCCAAGGGTAAAACCACTAAACCCAGAACTTTTAACAGATTATTTCTTTTCATTAGCTTTAGCCTCCCACTCTGTTTTCTCTTGGAAGTTCTTGGAAACTCCCTCTACATAAATTTTTTATCATCCTTTATGACTTGTTTTCCCTCTGCACTGCATATCAATAAGTCTAGTCATAATGAAGGAATGGGGTGTACAGACAGGATCCAGGAAGGAAACTGATATTCCTCTGAGTCTCCAAGTTGCTTCTGTACTCTTCTACCTTCCAGACGTTAGCAGAAATTGTGTCTTTGACTCCTCTCACCTTTTTTTCCTTTCTGCCAGCTAATCTGGAGCAGTGTAGCCCAAAAAAGAACTTCTCCATGGAAATAATCTGTGATAAAATTGTGAGCTTCTCCTCCCCAGAAAAATTTAAAATGTTGCCTGTATTTTTGAAAGTACCTTCCTAAGAAGTAGGAAACTATGACACCTCTATATACATTTTTCTGGGTTAAAAAACATATTCTGGATGTTTTTGAGGTACCATCACCATGCTAGCAAGAAAAAACTTGTCAGCTTACAGTGCAATGAGAGAGAGAGAAAAAACATGAAAGGAGAGTGAGAGACATAAACAGAACAGGCAGGTGTAGAAAAACAGTGGCAGGATGGAGTGCAGAATATACAATGAATTATATGGAACACCTATACAGAAAGAGAACTAGTGCATAAGAACAAGTCATCTCTTCAAGCCTGGAAAAGGATTAATTTTTTCAATCTTGGATTAGGTCTGCTGTGTCTAATTTTGGGTAAACAACTTTCTTTCATAAATTTGGAAGTAAAAAAAAGATTTTGCACATTCATTTTTTATTTCAGAACAGTTAAGGAAAATCCTGATGGCTTTTCAAAATTTGGTTTGAGACTCCAGAATGTGTTGGGTTCCTTTTCAGCTGGCAAAATGCAAGAAAATGCCAAAGCTTTGTGCAAAATAGATTTTACTATTTCTCTAAGGGATGGACTAAAAATATCTTCCTGGTGTTCTTTTTTTTTTTTTTTCCCGGAGTACCTCTGTAGCTTCTAAACTTATTTTCATCTACTATACCAAAGTAGAGATTCTCTGTTCTTTCCAATGGAGCCCTATAGAAACCAACAAGGGGAATATGAGACCAAAAACATGTGCCTAATGGTAAGACAAAATGTGTATGGGGTGAATATTACTGGTAGAGATGTGACAGCTTTGTGACAGCTTGAAATGTGTCAGCATGGAAATTAATTACACTGATAATTTCCAGAAACAAAGCAAGTATCTGGTATAGGGAAGCGCTTCTTCACTCCCCTCTAGCTTTACTACATTCAGATACCTCAGAAACAACCAAATGGATTTTTATCAAACTTTTGAGGTACTTCATCTGTGTATTGGACACCAGTGTGAGAAATTTCCTTCTAAGAGTAAATGGCTTGGAAAGATATGAGCAGCAGAAATTAAGCACTTAAAATGGAAATAACATCTTAACCACAACTGCTAAACTTGTACCTCTGTCAACTCAAGCTGTGAGTGCACATCTCAAAAAATAAGTGAAAACAGGCTGACTCAGTGCTCAGATGAGAGCTGTTTAGGAAACACCCAAGCAGAAATTCAGCAGATAGCAGCACTCCCACTGGGCTGCTAATGAAGTAGTACCCATGACAGGTGTTTAACCCTATCCAAGACAAGACATAGAATTATTGTCTTATCTGTCTAGTGGTGTAGTTACTCTGACTGTACAGGTGTGAAACCTTGTGTCCTGGACTGAGACCTACTTGAATAGTTTCTATCATCCCTCAACCTCATTTGGTTATGTAATTTTCTGTTTCTTGCCCTGGAAGAGTCATGGTTTAGCCATCAGTGGACGGACATTCAGTGGTCTTCACTCTCATTTTGCAGCCATGTAACAGGAGACTGCTACCCACAGGAGGCACTTCTCAGCCCTTGTCTGTGTCCCTGAACAAGCCATATCAAATGGAGTTTTTAGTCTGGTAAGCATGAAGCTAGGTTTTTTAAACAAGAAACTTCATCCTAGTTGTATGACCTCTTTGACTGAAACAGAAAGGCAGATCTGCCTCCTTTTACAACTTGATTGTCCAATGAGGAACCACAGTTACATACTAGTAGGTAAATGGAATGGCTAAGCCTCAGTCAACCTGCCTAATATCCATCAGTCTATTAAGATGAGATAAAATTATTTTCCAATTTCCAATGAACATTTTGATATAACATCGGTGCACATCTTTAAAGATGTCAGATTGTGACACTTGAAAAGCTGCTAAAACATGGAAGAGGTCTGGGGATCTATTTGCCTGTAATTTATTTTGTACATGAGAATATGTCAAAAAAGTAAAGGATGTTCATAGAGTCTGATTTTCCCAATACACAGCAACTTCATCTGAAGTTATGATTTTTCTCTCTGAAAATTCAAGCTTTGAATATTTAATTCTGCTGTTGTACTGCTCCAAAAAAGTCATTAGTAAATTCAGTCTATGTTCAGGTGAGAGCCTTAAGGCAAGGCCTTCCCACATGCCTTGCCATTTGTCCAAGCACTGGGATTTTTTCCTTTTTTTCCTTTTTGCATATGTTTTCTGTGTTCTCAGGATAATACTAGTTCAGAAGAACATTTTATAGAAATTTAATGGCCCTTGTCAAGTAGGTTGTTCTACAGACCCACATACTCTCTTAACATGAACAAATGCTCATGCTACTACTAAAACTCTTGGTTACTATGTTCCTTAAATATCTGTAGACATTCTTTAACTTTGGTTTTCTGAGGAAACGAAACTTATACATTTACATAGTTTATTCATCTGTTGATCTACATCCCTATCCCTGATGCCTACTCTCTGTTTAATTTATTGATTGGAGTTCAACCACACTTGGCAACTGGAAAAGCCATTTCAAACATGAATAGAATTCTGATCTCATAAACATTAGTCAGAGAGTACAGCTGCAATTACTGCAGGGAGAGATGAAGTAATTCTGCTAGAGAGATAGGAATGCAATTAATGCACTCTACAATGTACATACCTCACCTTAATCTTCTATGGGTTCAGCAGTGGGAAGGAAATTGGGTTCAACAGTCCCTATATTTCTCCCTACCTCTTGACGGAGCAAGTTACATTCTGCTCTGCTGTGGCTCTGTGCATATTTTACTCACTATTTTCACTGTGGTTTTACTCCTAAACAAAAGTGCACAGTGCTAAATAATATCTGGGACCAGGGTGGTCTTTAGAAACTGGAAAGTGGACAGGGAACATACAGTAAGATTTTAATGTCCCGGAGAAGTTACACCTCCAATCAATATTAACAGGACAGTCATTACTAACCAACCATGATTCCTCCTCCCGTATAAAAGATGGAGAATGAATTTTTTATGTATTTCATTAATTGTGCCACTTAAGCAAGTGTAAGATATGAGAATTCTCAACCGCCAAAAGCAGGACCAGCACCCAAATCAGGATTCACAGTCACGCTTCTCTTACCAGGGAAGCTCCTATGGCAAAAATGGTCTGTGTTCACCCATTTGTCATAGCAGGCTGAACCCCATATTTAAATAACTAAACCTGCAATAAAGCACTTCAAATATGAAATACAAAACAGATCAAACAGAAACAAATGCACCAGAGAAATTTTAAAAGGCAGTCATCACAAATTATTTGGCAGGCTCAGCCACAGCACTGTGGTGCACAGCCTGCATGTCAGAGTTATATGACTTATTATTTATGTTCTGAAGAACAAAGTAATGTAGCATTCAAACCACAGAGCTTTTGTTACAAGGACTTTATCTCACCAGGTGGTCTCAGCATTTCAATTCCATCTTCTGAAACCTAAAGCAGAATTTGATCAAACAACAAATTGATTTTAAAATCACTTCCATGACTTCCAAAAGCACTGCTCAATTTGGGATCCTCTATTTATATTTATCTTCAGTTCCATTTCTGCACTCAAATTCCTGTTGCTGTTTGAGAATAGCTGGCCTTTCTAAATAAAGGTACACACACTTGTCTTTGCAGTGTATACTGACAAAAGGAGAGATTTCTGGCTTCAGGCTGAAATGCTCACTACAACACAACCTAAATCTAATCCTATTTTACTTTTTGATGCTAGTTATTTAACATTGTAGCCTGGTTTCCTTGGGTTTGTATTTAACTTTGCTAATGACACTAAATTATAAATATTGTGGAAAAACATTTCATTACATATGTTCAAAACCCAAGGTTTTATAATGAAAGAAAAGACAGGAACCAAGGAAAGAAGTGGCGGAAAAAAGGAAGTGGTAGAAGGAAGGACTTGGCGGAAGGAAGTGGCGGAAGGAAATGGCGGAAGGAAGTGGCAGAAGGAAGTGGGGGAAGTGGCGGAAGGAAGTGGTGGAAGGAAGTGAAGGAAGTGGCGGAAGGAAGGAAGTGGCGAAAGGAAGGAAGTGGCGGAAGGAAGTGGTGGAAGGAAGGAAGGAAGTGGCGGGCGGAAGGAAGGAAGTGGCAGAAGGAAGGAAGGAAGTGGCGGAAGGAAGTGGCAGAAGGAAGGAAGGAAGGAAGTGGCGGAAGGAAGGAAGTGGCGGAAGTGGCGGAAGGAAGTGGCGGAAGGAAGTGGCGGAAGGAAGTGGCGGAAGGAAGTGGCGGAAGGAAGTGGCGGAAGGAAGGAAGGAAGTGGCGGAAGGAAGGAAGGAAGTGGCGGAAGGAAGGAAGGAAGGAAGGAAGTGGCGGAAGGAAGGAGTGCGGAAGGAAGTGCGGAAGGAAGTGGCGGAAGGAAGTGGCGGAAGGAAAGTGGCGGAAGGAAGGAAGTGGCGGAAGGAGGAAGTGGCGGAAGGAAGTGGCGGAAGGAAGGAAGGAAGGAAGGAAGGAAGGAAGGAAGGAAGTGAGGAAGGAAGGAAGGAAGTGAGGAAGGAAGTGGCGGAAGGAAGGAAGGAAGGAGGAAGGAAGGAAGTGGCGGAAGGAAGTGGCGGAAGGAAGTGGCGGAAGGAAGGAAGGAAGTGGCGAAGGAAGTGGCGGAAGAAGTGGCGGAAGGAAGTGGCGGAAGGAAGGAAGTGGCGGAAGGAAGGAATGGCGGAAGAAGGAAGTGGCGGAAGGAAGGAAGTGGCGAAGAAGGAAGGAAGTGGCGGAAGGAAGGAAGAGTGGCGGAAGGAAGTGGCAAGGAAGTGCGGAAGGAAGTGGCGGAAGGAAGTGGCGGAAGGAAGGAAGTGACGGAAGGAAGGAAGTGGAAGGAAGAAGGAATGGGAAGGAAGGAAGGAAGGAGGAAGGAAGGAAGGAAGGAAGTGACGGAAGGAAGTGGCGGAAGGAAGTGCGAAGGAAGGAAGGAAGGAAGGAAGGAAGTGGCGGAAGGAAGTGGAAGGAAGGAAGTGAGGAAGGAAGGAAGTGGCGGAAGGAAGGAATGAAGTGGCGGAAGGAAGGAAGTGGCGGAAGGAAGGAAGTGGCGGAAGGAAGGAAGTGGCGGAAGGAATGAAGGAAGTGGCGGAAGGAAGTGGCGGAAGGAAGTGGCGGAAGGAAGTGGCGGAAGAAGGAAGGAAGGAAGGAAGGAAGGAAGGGGATGGAAGAAGGAAGGAAGGAGGACGGAAGGAAGGAAGGAATTCCTTCCTTACCTGTCCTTCCTTCCTTCCTTCCTTCCTTCCTTCCTGCCTTCCTTCCTTCCTTCCTTCCTTCCTCCTTCCTTCCTTCCTTCCTGCCGCAGGCCTCACGTCCTTCCTTCAGTACCTTCCTGCCCTTTCAGGAATGAAGGAAAAGGACTGAAGGCAGTAAGGAAGGCCATGGTCTGAAGAAGTAAGGCAGTGTCGACTTTTGCGGCAGTCATTACTTGTCTTCATTCCCTTACGTGGGGCGGAATGAGTGTCGCCTGTCAGTCCTGGTATTTAACTGACGGAAGGCATGAAGTAAAGGAGTAAGGAAGGCCTGACGTCATAACAGTAATTCATGAAGTAGGAATTCAGGACGAAGGAAGTACTGCTTCCTGGACAGTAAGGACTTAAGTAAGTCCTGCCGGCCGCCTTCTCCTGCCTCCTTGCCGTTTCTTCCTTCCTTCTTCCGCCTGCCCGGCCCTTTCTGCCGCCGTTGCTTCCGGTCCGGCCTTGTCGACTGCAAGGACTCAGTGGCTGCACGTACCAGGAAGGAAGGGGCCCACCATTTTTGGCGTGAGGAAGACGTTTTCGTCCTCCGTCCTGCCTGTGGTCGGAAGGAAGGAGTTGTCGGAAGGAAGGCGAAGGAAGTGGGCGGCAGGAATGGAAGTGGCGGAAGGAAGGAAGGAATTGTGGACGGAATGAAGGAAGTGGCGAATTAGAAGGCAGTGGCTTGCGAGACAGTTGGCGTAAGGAAGTGGGGAAGGAAGGAAGGAAGTGCGGCGGAAGGAAGTAATGCAGAAGTGCAGAAGGAAGTGGCGGAAGGAATGGCAGAAATTCGGAAGGAAGTAATTGTCGAGGAAGGAAGTGGCGGAAGGAAGTGTGCGGAATGAAGTGGCGGAAGGAGTGCGGAAGGAAGTGGCGGAAGGAAGTGCGGAAGGAAGGAAGGAGTGGCGGAAAGGAAGGAAGTGGCGGAAGGAGGAATGGCGGAAGGAAGTGGCGGAAGGAAGTGGCGGAAGGAAGTGGCGGAAGGAAGTGGCGGAAGGAAGTGGCGGAAGGAAGTGGCGGAAGGAAGTGGCGGAAGGAATGGCGGAAGGAAAGGGAAGCGGAAAGTACATAAGGGCGAAGGAAGGACGGTAGGAAGGAAGATGACGTAAGGCAGAATGGAAGGACTGAAGGAGTGAGTGAAGGAAGGACAGGAAGCGGAGTGCATGGCTGCCGACGTCAGTGCTGACGGCGGCGTGGCGAAGGAAGGAAGTGGTGCGGAAGGAAGGAATGGTGAAGGAAGTGCGGAAGGAAGGAATTGGCTGATGATGAAGGAAGGCAAAAGGACTTTGTGGGGCCGGAAGGAAGTTGCGTAAGGAAGTGGTCGGAGGAAGTGGGCGAAGGAGTGCGGCATGTGAAGGAAGGAATTTGCGAAGTCCTTACTATAATTAGCAGGCGTAAGGTAAAGGAAGGAAGTGGCGGAAGTAAGTTGGCGGAAGGAAGTGGCGGCAGGAAAGTGGCGGAAGGAAGTGGCGGAAGCGGAAAGTGAAGCGAAGGAAAGGAAGAGGCGGAAGGAAGTGGCGAAGGAGAAGTGGCGGAAAGGAAGGAGAGTGGCGGAGGACGGAATGTGGGCGGACGGAAGGAAGGAAGTGGCGGAAGGGAAGAAGGAGAGGACGTAAGGAAGACTGAAGTGAAAGCAGGAATGGAAGCAGGAAGGCAGGAAGGCAGTGAACGTTGCCTGACGGCAGCCGGCCGGCCGGCGTCCGGCCCTTCCGGCCAAGGCGGCCGTGCCTGCAACGGCCCTATCCACCGCGCCCGTCAAGTCCGTCCTTCCTTGCCTACCACCCAGACAGGACTTAGGAAGGACAATTATTTTCTTGCAGCTTCTTAGTACACAGATCTCCTCCTTGTGAAGTTAGGGACATTGACGCTGTACAAGGAAAATTATAACAATGTAGAATCTTTGTGGAAACATCATTCAAAGGAAATACAGTTCCAGGATCATCCCTGCTAGTAAGAGCAAACTTTCAGACAGAGACATTCCAATGTATCATAAAAACCACAAACCCCAGAAATTTTATTTCCATGGGCCTGGTTTAGATTATTATGACAATGGTTCATTACATACATGCTATGCAGAGATAATTTTCATGTTGATAGAAAGGTTCATGGTAATTATAATTTACTTTTGAAATCTCAGCATTTTCTGAAAATCTTCCAGAAAGCAAGCATGCCAGATGGAGAAAAGAAAGTCAGGTGCAAACATTATAGTCTTAATTTGTAAAGTGCAGTCTATACAGCAATAAAATTATTTTAATTTTGCTTTTCCAAGAAGGTTAAACAAAAACTTCAATCTGTATCCCAAGCTACTATCTGAAACAGTACCTAAACTCCTTTCTCTCACAATTGCTGCACAGAGTTTTTCACCCTTTCTTATATATATAATATGACAAAGGTGTCACCAGGTTTCCTGATGGTCTCAGCTTTGGCTACCAGCAAGTCTGTTTTGGAGCTAGGTGGAATTGGCTCTGTACAACACAGGTGCAGCTGTCTCTTTCCACAACATCCACCTCTGCAGCCTCTTGCTACTAAAAGCTTTTTGTATAAACTCAATAAAAATATCTATCATTCAAGTTTGAAATAACTTTTTATTAAAACCATGTACTTGTAAACAGAAACATAACCTCTTTTCTTCGTGAGCAATCTACATAGAGAAGGGGGAGAGACAATTATTGCATTGCAGCTGCAAAGTCCCTCAATAATGAGAAGACATCAAACAACAGCAGTAATGAGAAGTATTTATTCAGCCTGGTAGTTTTTCCTGTCTTCTTGGGGGCCACAGTGGATAAATGTTCTTCCCCTACATGTCTCTAGCAAGTTTCCTGAAGATGTGAGAAACTCTGTAGGTTACACAAAAACATCCTTCTTTATTTACTGTTTCAAAATTAAGGACACAATATATGCATCAGTACTTTTCACTAAGGTTTCCTGCTAACTGCTTAAATTATATTGTCTGGAAGATGAGAGCAACTATAAAAGAGACTATGCTCTTTGGTCTATTACAGTGGAGGGCCAAATAATGCAGCTGAACTCTATATAAAATTAGACTTTGCTCGCTGTTATTGCAGTTATAAGCAGTAGACTGCTTATACAGATTTAATTGCACCCAAATGTAACAGCAGCCCTCAGAAAGATATCATTCACATCTATTTTTACAGATGTGAAGGATGATTATGAAAAAAACCTCAGAAAAAGAACAATGTGTGAGAGCAAAACAACAGGGTGTTATTACTGAGATGGCTTGTATCCAGCAACAGTACACATGTTCAAGTTATTCTTAAAGCTATATAATGCTATTTAGCACATGTAAATATAGGTGTACATTATATTCAGTATTAGGAAAGCAATACAGATTATGATAATGCAGAATCTACCATACTAAAACATCTGTTCAGTGTACTGTATTAGTCTCATAAAGTTAGGTACAAGCCCATGAAATTCTCAGGCTTTTTCTATCACCTGAAAACATCTTACAAGAAAATTAGGGCCCAGGTTTCACGTTATTGAAGCAAATAAAAAAATGTCTATTGGCTTTGAGAGCATTTTCATTTGCATGAATATTTCAAAATACCTATTTGAAGCTCCAGATATTCAACTTTTTGAATGACACAAACAGTAGGGTTAATAAATTTTATTTCACAGGAAGGGGCTATTTTTGGATTAGCCTTGAAAAGCAGTAATCTTTCTGATCTCACAGCTGAGTACTCCTCAGTGTTGTTAATTACATTCAGAATTATATTTTCAAAACCCAGATTCTGTTTTGCTCTTATAATTTAGGCTTGATTATTGACTATCAAGTAGGTAGATTTAAAAGCCTTTTTAATAATGTTCATCCAAATTCTTAGCTAAATATCATTGTCTAAATATGTATTTTTAATATTCCATTAATCTATTTGGAATAGAAGAGGGAGTCATATTTACAAAAACATTTAGGATTTCTTGTATTTTTATATAGAAATTAATATTTCATATCTGAAGGTAGTCCTAGTGGTGAAAATAGTTATAATAATAATAATTCAAGATACTATTTCCAATGTCAGTTCCATTTTCAGTGGTGAGGGAAGTAGGGGGAAAGGAGAAAGAAGAGCTGCTAACTGCATATTTTTTACTTTTGTCATGCAATGCAATAATAGTGCATGAAGTAAGATTGCCATTGCTTCCTTAATATAATTCACCCTACCTTTCACTTGCACTTCCAGAAAATCAGTCTTGCTAAGTTACATAACACACAATAAGTGCTAGGCTTTTTACACAAGTAGAAAGGATAGTGATTGTCTCAGAGAATTTACATCCTACTGTGTTTATTTCCACTGAAGCTAAAACAAAATTGATTGAAAAAAATAGAAGCTGGGATAATAGAAGAAAGGAAAGGAAGCATGAATACCAAAAAAAAAAAAAAAAAAACCAAAAAAACCCCACCACTAAAAGTTAGCAAGTTATGTAGTGAGAAAAAATAAAACTGCAAAAGAAAGACACAATCTCTATGTAAAGAATAATTATGGTGCTCTCTGTAATGACCAAAAATTAGACATATCTCCTTGTCTATCAAAATATGAGGGGAGGCTAAAGAACTACCACACAAGCAGTGTCCTTTTTCTATCTTCTGCTCTTAGTAAGTGCTGTTCTGAGGCTTCACCTCATTGGTGTTTCATTCAACATCACTGGACAAGTTACATCTCCCACAGCACCTGGATGCTTTGCAGCATTATAGATACTTATATATTCACAAAGCTTTCTCACCATCTTACAGATGTTCCAAAAGAACAGCTGGTGATAAAAAAAAAAAAAGAAAATCAATTTTACCATTGAAAGTGGTTGTTCTGAAAATTTAGGGGGGAACCAGGAGGGAAATATTTTCAGAGGGCTACCCAGTTATTGTCTACACAGAGTAAAGAGAGTGAGGTGCATGAAGGAAGGGTGGGCAGGCAAGATGTTGGCAGCAGGTTACACAGTAATGGTTCACCCTTTCTATTAGCTCCCACTCCCCACATGGGTATCATATGCTGAATTGAAGATTCCTGGATTTTGGCATTGGTAGTGAAAATAGATGAAGGACACACCCTTGTTTTCAAGTCAGAGAAATCTGTATAAAGTGATTGGTTCTCTTGAAACAATAATCACAGAAGATATCTGAATTTCTTATGATGCAAGTTTCTGAAGGGAATTTGAACTGGGAGCTTTTGGGAGTGAGGTAGGGTCCCTCCTGTTGGGGGCAGAATGGGAAACTAATGTTTCTCTAAAGAACACTTCACTTAATTTTTATGATTTAGCCTAGAAAAGAAAAATACAATTGCATGAATTATAAAGCTCAGGAAATCTAGAAAAGCAAACTATCTCTCTGCAATTTTTCATTTTTTAATGAACTGTTATTGTGCTAAGAAGAGACACCACACAATAATCCACAAAGAAATAACAGTTTAATTTCCCACTTCCAAATTCTTCCCTCTTTGGAAACAGAAGCTATTTCTGAACAAAAACATCCATTCTGTGATCTTAATAACACATGCTTCTGTGCCAGCATGATATTATGAAAATTGCTTTCAGTTTCAGTAGGAGCTGCAATCCTGCAGCACCTCTAAAAATCCATCTGTTTTTTAACCTTAAAAGGAGAAACAAAGTGCCTGATTCTGAGTTACTACAAATCAAATATGTAGCACAGAATTAAGTAAAAATCAATATGCTTTAAAGCAAAAATTTGGGTCTCTCCATTCTGTAAAAACCCCAAACAAATTCACTTAGTTTTCACTGTTTGAAAATAGAAACATGGCTTAAAAGCTCTGCTCTTAGGGAGGTTTGCATTCAGAAATGACAGTCCTCCTTTTAATAGGCCAGTCATAGAAGAGCATGAGAGGAGGAAAATTACTAAAATTTTTATTTTAGAGAGAAGGCAAAGACTATGGTGGCCGCTCTATTTTCAGTGGAGAGGAGATTTTAATTATGAAGTCATGTTAGAATATCATTCAGGGTATAAAGGTTATGATTTTAAGTTGTCAGCAGAAACACATGCTCCCAGGAAAGATAAGGAGCAGACATGTTAGAAGCCTGAAGTTGACCCTATGAATACAGGTTCACTTTCCCCAACACTCTAAAACAACTGTCTTGCATATGAGCATTTCAGTAATCTTTTCTTGCTGCTGTATAATTCACACTCTTCTTCCAAATATATCCTGAAATATCAGGAATACCTGTGAACAAGTCTCCTGAAATACTTATACAATTGTTGGGAACTGTCTTTAAAGGTTGTGACACTGTCATGCAGTGAAAAAAATGGCTGTGCTATGCAGAACCAATCAAAGAGACATTCTTTCTAGTGTTAACAAAAAAGAACTTGGTCTTCATCTGTTTATGGAGTTATTTCAGATAATTCAGTCACATTCTGAACTAAAAAGCTTAAAAATATTCAGCCAAGCTACAGATTAATCCCAGTCTATGATTCCCATAGTCCAGTCACACAACAAGGTTTCGATGCCTTAATTGCTACTTAGAACTGGACATATTGCCTTAAAAGATTCACAAAATATCTGCCCCAGTCACTCATACACTTAGTGACTAGTTCAGCAACTACCCAGGCCTCAGAAATCAAAAGCAATGGTTCAGTCCCTTGAAATCCCAAAACTCAATCGAGATGTAACAGCCAGTATTGTATCTTGGTCTCAAATATTATTGATTTTACCTCCAGAGACAAAATTATTGTTAAAAAGAAGAGTAATTAAAACTGAAGAGAAAAAATAATTTAGTTTCTGAACCTGATCCTCATTTTCAGCACACAAGCAATAATTCAAGTAATATTTTCTTTCTATGTATTTTCATAATTGGATTTGTGTGCCAAGGTTTTGGTATCCACGGAAGAGGCCATGGGAGTGACTTCTGCAAGAAGATGATAGAAGCTTTCACCATCTCTAAGATGGACCCACTGCTGCTCAAGACTAAGCCCTTCAGTCACAGTGCTAGTGCCTCTGGGAAAACGTATTTAAGGAGAGTGAAAAACAGTTGCATAACTTCAAAGGCTGGGCTTTGACAGGCTAGAGAGGTGGGCAGAGAATAATATCTGGAATCCAACAAATGCAAATGCAGGGTCCTCACCTAGTGAAGGATAACCTCATGCACCAGAACAGGCTGGGGCTGACCTGCTGGAAAACAGCTCTGCAGAGAAGGGCCTGGGTGCCAAGAGCCAGAAGGTCAGCCAAGAAGCCCAAAAGTATCCAGAGGTGCATTAGGAGGAGCATTGGCAGCAGACTGAGGAGGGTTGTCTAGTCTCTCTACTCAGCCATGGTGAAACCTCGTTTAGATTATTGTGGGCAGTTCTGGGCTGCTCAGAACAAGAGAGAGATGGATTTCCTAGAGTGGGTCCAGCAGAAGGTGATAAAAGCAATTAGGGGACTGGAGCACCTCTTATGAGGACAGGCTGGGAGAGTTAGTCCTGTTCAGTCTCTTACAACCTGCATGTCTGAACAGTTATTTTCAACAGGTTCAAATATTAGTGCAAGTTCTTCTAAGCCTAACCTTTGCATACCGAGCATTTAAAGGAAAGCTTTTAGACATTTTGGTATTCAATATAGTATTTCATTGGAAAAAAAGTCTAATTTGAGGAAAGTTTTTCTTGTTTTTTTCAGTTATGACTTTGTCATAGCGGCCCCTTGTTCTCTGATTTGTTTGTTGGTTTATTGTAAACCAAGACTGAATGGCTGAATAGATGTGTGAAAGCTATTCTCCAATTAACTGAAATCCTAAATGCTATAATTTTAAACAAAGAAACCATATTCTGTATCTGTCTCATAAATATGAAAGTATTTTCTACTAAAGCATCACACATATATTCTAACTAAAGTATGAGAGGAATAAGAATTATTAGCCCAGTTTTGCACTCAGTAAATTATTAAAATGTACCAGTGTGAGTAGGCTAGTGAAACTAGTGATATTGTTATCATTTATACAGCATTCATGGATTCAAATGCACTACTGTGCTTTGTTTTGTGTAAAAGTGTAACACTAGAGGAACCCTTTGGATGGAGTCCTGATATGCCATTGATTACAGTTTTCTGCAGATCACTTTTGTTAAAGGACACCTAACACAGCTTAATGGACATTAAAGGTGACTGAAAACATCTAAGCTGCAGAAGTTATTGCTGTCTTTAAGAATGGCTCTCAAACCCACTAAATATCTTTCAGCAGAGTAAGAAGGATACTTATATTTTTTTCTTTTAAACTGATATAAAAAAGGCATTAAAAATATTTTGCCTATTTTTCTTGGCCTGTACAAACATTATCAGGTACCTTCCAAGAAAATCTAAAATACTTGTACAGCTTTCTAATTCAGCTTGAGACTGACAAATCCTTTCAGCAATTATTTTCTAATTATAAGATTTTACAAGAATTCTCTTGATAATTTAATTTTGCCCTCTTTTTGGTCAAGTTTTGAGTTCAAAACATCTGTAATGTTTGTGAAAGGTTAATTTTAAAATCTTGGTAAGTATCTGATTTCAAAAGTGTTAAAAAAATCTAATACATCTTTCCTTATGGTGTACAAATCAGTGGTGATTTCAGTAGGCCAATCACATCTGACCAATATAACTTACATCACTGGAATAAATACTCAGATAGCATTTCACCTATCTGTAGTACACTGATATATTTAATTGAATTGAAAATAAATATATATACCATTTTCATTTTTAATTCCTTACCTTTTCTGTGGTAAATAAATGCAGGACAGAGTTAATAATTTTTACATGGACCCTGAGGTTATTCTATACTTCCTTACCTCATTTGATGGTGATGGGGGCAAGGGGTCTCTTCTGGGTCATGGAGTGTTGTGGAGGGAGCAGCTGGGGATTGCTGGATGTTTCTGTGTGAATCATATTCCTCTTTCTTGTACCTTCTGTCAGTTATATCGTTGTTGTCAATGTTCCTCTTCTTATCTCTTAAGTATTACACTTAGGTATTACTTATCAGAATAAGTAAATTGCTCTTATCTCAATTTGAGATAAGACCTTTTCCTTTTGTACCTCCAGTTCTCTTCTTCATTCATCAGCAGGGAAGAGGAGAAGGGAGGAGAAGGGGAAAGTGAGCAAGCAGATCATGGTTTGGAATGCTGCAGTGGGAACACTAACTTGGGGAACACCATTCCTAAACCATGACACCAATTAAATAAATTAAATTCTTCATGTTCAGTGCTTTTTTGGAGAGAGAGGGAGAGATGTGGGGCTGCTGAACATTTCTGCCAGTATAGGAATGTACTTGTTTTTCCAGTAGTGTGAGGGACGGAATTTTCTGTCTGTCCTGCAATCACACAGTAATCCTCATTAGGAGGTAACATCTGTTGATTTGCTAAGAAAACAAGAATTAAAAGAATTAAAGGATATTATCAACTAATGCAACCTGTCTACTAAATTATTGACTCATATCTAAATTGCATTTAATGAATAAATGGCAGCAAAGTGTACCAAAACCATTTTTAATAAAAGACTAAACAAATTAAACTGGATCAGCAATAATACCAACTCAAAACATCACATGAAAAAATCAAACACTATATCGCTATTTATGCAGTACACTAAAAATAATTGGTAAAAATTATTCTGATTTCAACACTTTTGCAAATATAGAAAGTTACAAGCAGTAAGGTCAACGCCAATATAGGGCACCAGAATGGTATTTCATAAAATGCAGAGAATTATTTGAAAAATTGATAAAAAACAGAACTGCTGCATTTCAGCAATATATTAACATGATTTTTTAATAAACAAGTTTTAAAAACCACATAACTTCTATTACAAGAGAAATGAAAACAAATAGTCACCAGGTCTCTAAGTTCCATGTACAGTTTTCTAATTCATACCCATCCTTTACAGTACCCTCAGTAGTCAAACAGTACCCTCAGTGCTCAGTACCCTCAGTATCCTCAGTGCTCAGATCCATGCTGTGACAATCATCAGATCTGAGCTCTTCCACTTCTGGGGTGAGGTTCTACCCCAAGAATTTTTGCAGAAATCATTTTACTTCCTGCCTGCAACTAAATAAGATAATTTTTTAATTTGTATACCACATCTACTATGCCAACAGCACAATGATGCCGGATTTACACCGGCACAAGGTACACAAATTACAATTTTCCTGGAAGTTCATCCAAACATTTTGGTGGTGAAATCAATAGCCCACCCAAGGTGCATCTGTGCCAATGCAGGAAGAAGTTGTAAGTGACCTGCTGTGCCACTTTGGTACTCACAAATCTGTGGAACTGGGTGGGATTCACTTGAGGGTACTTAGGGAGCTGTCAGAAGAGCTCATCAAGCCATCCTCCATCATTTATAATGATCCTAGTTAAGCGGGGAGGTTCCAGATGACTGGAGGTCCCAGATCACTGGTCAATGTGATGTTCATCTACAATAAGGGCCAGAAGAAGGATCTGGGGAACTACAGATCTGCCAGATTGACCTTGGTGCCAGGGAAGGTTACACAACAGATCATCCTGAGTGCAGTCACATGGCACACACAGAACAACCGAGGGATCAGACCCGGCCAGCATGGGTTTGAGAAAGTCAGGTCCTGCTTGACCAGCCTGATCTCCTTTCATGACCACGTGACCTGCCTAAGGGATGAGAAAAAGACTGTGGATGTTACCTCCCTGGGCTTCTGCAAAGTCCTTGGCATTGTTTCTCACTGGATTTGTCTGGAAAAGCGGTCAGCCCATGTCTCGGACCGGTGCACAGATCACTGGGGTAAAAACTGGCTGGATGGCCGAGGCCAGTGGTGGTGAAAGGAATTCCACCCAGCTGGCATCCAGCAACTAGAAGTATTCCCTAATGCTCTGTATTCCACCCAGTGCTGCTCAATATACTCATGGATGATCTGGATGAGGGGATGGAGAATACCCTCAGTAAGTTCACAGATGACACTAAGCTGGGCAGGAGGGTTGATCTGCAGAAGGGCGCAAAGGGTCTGCTGAAGGATCAGGACAGGTTGGATCAATTGGTCGAGGCAGCATGCTGTTCAATAAAGTGAGATGCCAGGTCCTGCCCTTGAGTTGCCACAACCCCATGCAGTGCTACAGGCTGGGGACAGTGGCTGGGAAGCAGCCAAGTGGAAAAGGACCTGAGAGTATTGGTCAACAGTGGCTGAACATGAGCCAGCTGTACCCAGGTGGCCAAGAAGGCAAATGGCATCCCAGCCTATATCAGGAATAGTGTGGCCAGCTGGACCGGGAAAGTGATTTTCTCCTATATTTGACATTGGTGAGGCCACATCTCTAATCCTGTGTTAAGTTTTGGGACCCTCAGTGCAAGAAAGACACTGAAGTGCTGCAAGAATGCACAGAGAATGGCAGCAAAGCTGGTAAAGGACTTAGAGAATGAATGATAAGAGGAACGGCTGAGGGAGCTGGGGTTGTTTGGGCTGGAAAAAGGAGGCTCAAGGGTGACCTTATTGCTCTCTACAACTACCTGAAAGGAGGTTGTAGCAGGGTGGGGGTCAACCTCTCAGGCAATTAACAAGAGGACAGAAGTATATATCCTCAGGCTACATCAGGGGAGTTTCAGGTTGAGATCAGGAAGAGTTATTTTTATGGAAAACATTGTTAAGCATTGGAATGAGCTGCCCAGGGAGATGATGGAGTCACCATTCCTGGAAGTGTTCAAGACACAACTGGGCTTGGCACTTAGTACTATGATTTAGTTGGTGATGGTGTTCACTCAAAGGCCGGACTTGATCTTGGAAGTCTTTTGCATCCTTAATAATTCTACGCTGATGTGTCAAAGAAGTAACTTATAGCCTATAAAAAAAAATGAATGGCAAATCAGATATCATCAGCCTGCTTTAGTTATAGCTCCATTTTTTGTGTGCTTTCACAACACAAAGGAGAAGACAAAGAAAGAAAGGGGGCCTAAACACAAATCATGGTTATAATGTACTTGTTTATCTATTTATGTTCTTTGAGGGAAAGTGAGGAAAAGGAGAAGGAATGATGACAGGCAAAGCAGGTGCTATGACTCTAGACTGAGAGAGTTGTCAGTTCCAGGAATCAGTGCATTTGGTTACCAAAATATCCAAACAGTCCTGGCAATTCTTAAAAAATCTAAATGGGAAAAATATACTACTGTAGAACTTCTAAAATTCTGGAATTAAAACATGTTCATTTACATGCCAAAAAAGGGCAAATATCACTAGCCTGCAATAGACAATGGAAATATAGACTATAATAATTTGCTCTTTAATTTACACAGATTAAATAGTCCCTGACCTTACATGACACCTAATTTGATTAACACTATATATTTAAGTGCAATAATTCTGTGATAAGGAGAAAATATTCAACTTCAATATCATGGTGGAAATTAATTCTGTCCTGAGCATGACGTGTTATGTCTTACTTTGCTCCCTGTTTTTTAAGCTCTTTGTGCATTCAGAAATGATCCAGGATCTGAATAATTCCATTTTTCACTATAGTCAAGGTAATGATATTATTAAATATTATTAGTTTTTTATTCAAATGAAGAAATGCAATTGGACATGTACCTTGTAAAAGAAAGAAAAGGGAAGTCTTTGCCCTAATACTAAATTATTTGCAATAAGATAAGGAAATTTAGACAACCCAATTCTCATCATTGTTAACATTTAAATTATATCAAGTTGAATATAATAATAGAAAAAAATTAAGCACATTTTGCTTATGCCAGCTTTAAGAAAGAAAAATTTGTCTCAGCTAAATTTATTAAAGCAATCTTGGGTCTTCCTAACAAGTCAGACAAAGGAGTATTAGAATATTGCTTAGCTTCCCGAGGGTTTATGCAGGACATTGGATAGATTTTACATATTACTTGGAATCCCTTACTGCTAAAAACTATTTTTAAAATTTCTTCATGCAGTTAGCTTAAAATTAAATCTCACATACCTATAAAACCTTCATCTATGCCTTCGGATTTAATTGTATTAATATCTAAAGTACGATTATTTCAGACATTTCTAGTATTTCCCAAAAGAAGTTTCATAAAGCCATCTGATTGCAACTATATATGTTTCATCACATGTCTGTTCTCAGGTTGATCATTTGCCTTTGCCTAATAAACTTGTGGGCTACTACTGATCTGAAAAAACAAGTTCCAATTTGGCATGTTCCTCCCTGGGGTGCCACACACCAGACTCAGTCATAAAACAGTGATCCTTGTTGCCACCTCCCAAATGAAAATAGCACAAGCTCTTATCCAGTAGGTTGCCCCTCGAGTTGTTAAGGATCATCTGCTTGACTAAGCTCTGAAACACAAGTATTCCCACAGTCAATAGTTCCCCTTCAAAAGTTGCAGCTACCCACATCCTATTTTAGCCTTCCAGCCTGAGTCGTCTCACACCTTGTCCTGCAAGAGCTTTAGATGCTTTCAGAAGTGCTAGAGCAGAAGTTAGGGTTTAATTTGTGAATAAACTACAAATCTGACCTCAGATTCTACTTTGTGCAAAAGCATGCCTGGAAATACAAGCCCACCATATTTTATTTAATATACATAATGGTTTCATGCCAGATATTTCATTGCTGATTTATGCTATAGCTCAGCTACTGAAACTTCTGTATTGCTGAATACATTAAAGAAGGCCAAAAAACTCCCTCCTGTTACACAGCACCATTTTTAAACATGCTTAGAAATACAAAGGTTTTCTTTCTAGAAACTAGGTTAGAAGTTCACCCAGCCACAAGAAACTTCTTTTTCAGATTTTTCCTCCCTTTACAGTGAAATATTGAACATATTCTCACTGCTTCCCACCTGTTCTCACTAATGAGTCTAGCAATATCATTAGCTTCAGGCTTTGGATTCAAAACAGCGACACTAAACAACTGCCTTGACTTGACTCACAATCCCCTCTCAGATTAAAGTAACATTGTTTTCAACATCTGCACAAAAAGCAGTAATAATCAGGGAGCTTGTTCTATGAGCTTCAACCGGTTCTGACAAAACTTCAGTACAAAACCTCAGTCCCTTTTACTAGGGCTCCAATAAATTGTTGAAAATCTCAGTTCAATGTAAAATAGGTCATGATTCAGTGACCTTTTAAAATAACCCAGAATCAAATGCAATCCTATTTATATATTATCATCAAAACCACTGGCAAATTTCAACTTTGCAAGGCTTAAACATGGAACAAAAAGAATAATGCTGTTAAGGGGATTGTTTTGCCTGTAAGCTTATGATTATATTCCAGTCAAAGCAGAACTCTCAGTCTACAAATTCACACAGATAAAATTTGACAAAGGATTTGCATGGACTCTTACAATGTAGGACTGCAGGATTTTGCATATCAGGTTCACAGGGTGTCACAGTGTTACTCATCAGGATTATGTGAAGACAACAGGCTTCCTCATCTGCTGCAGCTGCTCTTTAGAAGTGACAGCCTGACTGAGTCACGGAAGCTACTGAAACCACAGCCTGCTTGAAGGAGGACCTAATACTTGAAAGTAACTGTCAGGGTGAGTTATTTGGGTGGTTTTGTTATGCTTTTGTGGAGAGCACTGCCTCCTTACATAAGCCAAAGATACTCTAATGCTTTGTTTTCTTTAGTGCTTCTGAGAGAAGAGACCCTTCATCAAACCAAGAGGTTGTCTGGAACTGAAACAAAAAACTGTTTTGAACTTTTCTACCTAGACTAATAGCTGAACCTAAAATGCTACTTTGAACTTAAATCATCTAATCATGTAGTACCTTCTACATAAAGAATAATCCCTTGTCTGAAGATAAGAATAATTTCTATACTTTTTTATAGTGCAGCATTGGCTAAGTTGGATGAGGCATATTTTATTTGCAAAAACTTGACAGATTAAAGGAACTTAACCTGAACTTTTAAACAATCTGAGAAGAGCTTTTTTTTTTTAAACAGAGCTGAGCAAATTATTAATTTGAGGCACTTTGTAATTTAACCAGATATGACTAAAAAATAATTCATCATTGTTAGTAAACCATTGTAATTATATGGAAACTTTACATCTTACACTCCTAGAAGTGACCATATCCATGAAGTGACTCTTACTATGTCTATGTTATGGAGTAATATGGAGGAATATATGTACATCTGTGACCTGAGCAACTGACACTCAAGACCTGACATTTCCCATGCCTTAAATGATTTAAACCTAACTCAGATCAGCCTAGATCTGGGGACAAAATGTCCTGGGGAAAAAACGCCCAGGGGACAAAACCAGGTGCATTCCTGTGATTCATCTGCAAGTTTATTTTTTCCAGATGGGAAATAAGTCCATGTTCCTGAAATCTATTTCATTACTGTGTCCAAAGTATGGTTCACAAGGGTACCTAGAATATTGATTTCTCCCAGTCCTAACTGTAGGTACAGCCACTACTTACTAAAGTGATTCAGTGTTTCAGGTATTCTCTCTATTTTCTTTTTCACATAATCCACTAGCATTTCCACACCAGTCCCATAAATATTCACTTTTAAATCAGAAATTATCACAGACCTCAGATGGGATATAAATGTTCAGTAAGGGGGAATTGTACTTACCTAAAACAAACTTGAATTAAACTTCTTTTAAAAAATGGAAAATATGAGAGAGATAGCATCTACATCTTTAATTTCTTTTGCTGGAAAATCTGGCCTTGCTTCTCACAGCTGGGTCTTGAAAGCCATTTTTGAAACTATTAGAATGTTCTTCTTTCCTGTCTGCCCAGTGGTAGACTGTGCTGTAAATAAATACCTGTGTATGCATTTCTGTTTCTTCTTTCACGTGCATGAAACTTGGCTGATGAGTTTTAGTGTAACCTCCCTTTTCACTGAATTGTCCTCCTTTCTGACTCAAAGTAGCATTTTAGCTCCTTTGTGTCACATGCCTTGGAGAGGTGAAGAAAAGTGGAAATGATGAGGCAGAGACAAGTAAAGGCACTGCTTCTACAGGGAAGTGGGAAACAAGGCTACACTCTCCTTGCAGCTGCCGCTCCAGGCAGATGGACCGTTCCCTTCCTTAATGTTAGTTCCTGGTATAAATCACATACTGCATTGAATATGGCAAAAAAAAAAAAAATTGAATTTGAATTCTTTCTCAGACATGTTGGCATGTATTGACAGCCACAGAGCTGAGTGAAACAATTTCCTAAATGATGTAGATGGGAATATCATCATATATTTAATATTCAGCAGAGTGTTCCTTAATACACAAAAGAAGAGGACAAAATAAACTGTGATGACATGCAAATAATTGTCTGCCTGCAGGCAGTTATTAAACTAATTCAGTTTCTATTAAGGCCTTAAACTTTCAGCAAGTTTTTACTTAATTTAATTAATGCTCAACAAATAGCCTACAGCTAGGCAAATCACATCCCAGAGCAGCAATGCCAACTGGCATTTATTAATCTATTTGCTGATGCTTATTTAACATCTTTAAAATAATTTTGGTAAAAAAAACATAGTAAACAAAACCATCCCTTGTGGCTCTTCTGATTTATCAAGAATTTGGATTCAGTGGTCCTATAGAAGAACTTCTTTAAATGACATGTGTTTCAATTGGAAACACCCTGATTCTGCTCTTATACCAGTCCATTGCTAGAGATAATAAAAACCTTATAAAATTAGAGAAATCAGATCATTTTATATTAGATATGGTATATTCATATGATCATTTATTATAATTTCCTAGAAAAATTAGTTTTAAGTTGCCCAAACATTCTTTAGAGTAGAGACCTTGGTTGGCTTTTGTTCTGCATTATTTTCCACTAAGAAGAAACCCACGTAATTATAAAACTTAATTTTTTCTCAGTTCTTATCATCACTTTCCTGTAATGAATTATTACTCAACACATACATTTACATGTTGCAGCCAACTATATCTTCAATTTTTCCACAATTTACTGCAGCATCTTTGTTAACAAGACACATTTATGACCAAGAAATCACAGTGCCAGAGATGAAAATCTGCAAGAAGGAAGAGCTAGTGCCTATATTAAAAAACCTGCCCTAGTTTAAAAAACCTTTCCTATGTTTGTGGCAATCAAGCAAGTAGCTCTACTTAAAGTAAAAGCAAGTTCAGCACTTCAGCAAGATTTATTTTTTCTTCCTTAACTGATGTATGGCTTACCTTCACTGAGATAAGAACTGAAAAATTGTGTTCTTGACTCTTGATACACACAGAAATACACTAGAGAGGGAAGAAAACTAAAATATATTTGACAGATTTACCTTCTTTAGCCTATCTCTTGCAGTTACAAGCAGTGTGTTGCATTGAATTATTTGGTGAGGAAGTGCTGGTCTGGATTTTGAGACAGTATACACAAGGTACAGTGCAAAGTACAGAATCTGAAGTTTGGAGACTATATGTAATATATTAAAGAACAGTATCCATAGGCTGAATATCTAAATAGATCAAATCTTTTTGAATTATGTTATTGATATTTGTCTCCAGATACCACCAAAGTTCAACATGTTTCCACTAGTCCTGTCAGCTGAAGTAAGAAACTTTGTGCTTTCACACACTACTTCTATGTGTATCTATATATCTATCTCCACGTGAATTCAATGGTTGAAATCCTTGACAGAAAAACAGTGAGACCATAATTAAAGAATATTCTGTGTCCTAGTTATAAAAAAAAAAAAACCACACACAAGTGTGTTACATTCATATTCCTCTCTTTGCAGTCTTTTTGTGGTTTTCTTCAATCATCATAGAATTAAATGGATCCATTTAAACATCAGTTGAACTTAATTTCATAGGGTTATATGTACACATACAGCCATAGGTGTCTTATACCATAGTTAAGACTTATTTGATGAGGCTTTTTGGCAAAATATTCTGCTTACAGAAGCAGCTTAGGCAGCTGCACTGTGATTGTTCTGCTGAATAGGATTGCTTCAGTGTGAAGATAGAGGTTTTCCTTTTCTTTCTTTCCACCCACCCAGGCCCACACTTGCTCTCTTTAACTGTTAGCATTTTGGTGCAGATTTTATCTAGCATGAAGCTATGACATAAAGAAGCTCCACTAATCTCCAGTGCTACTAACAGTGCCTGTTAGTAGTATAATGAATGTTAAAATGCTGCAGAAATGCTATAATTTATTTTTTATTACTTTTCATTTCCTTCATGCAAAATAATCCTGTGGTGAGTGTATTCCTACCCAGCAGAGCCACACCAGAAGTCTAAGAGGGACATCTTCTGCACTTTGCACAGTCCTAGGATTTGATCAGCAAGTCCCAACAGGTTTTGCAACAGCCCAGCTGGATTTCTGGCATGTTTAATCTGAGTCTAATCTGAGGAGTTTTATTTGGTGTTGCGGTTTAATCCCAGCCAGCTTCCAAGCACTGCATGGTCACTTGCTCACTCCCCCATCAGTGGAAGAGAATTGGAAGGGTAAAAAGTAGAAAACCCATATATTGATACAAAAACAGCTTCATAGGGAAAATGAAAGCCACGTAGGCAAGCAAAGCCAAATGGGGACTTAATTCACCCCTTCCCATGGGCAGGCAGCTGTGCTGGCATCACCAGGAGAGCAGGAGCATCATGCATAATAGTTAAAAATTACCCTTGATTTTTTTTGCTTTCTTGTCACATAAACAAATGAAGTAAGAGCATCTCAGGATCTCTCTTGGCTAAAAAGACATATGTGAATCAGAAATCTCTTCTTTCTCTCGCTCCCTTTTGTTCTGGAAGTCTTTCTTTTGAAAGCACACTTTTGCTGCTTGACCTTAAAGACAAACAAACATAAAAAGACAGTAATCAGAGTTGCTTTGGCATTTACATTATCTGAAATAAATTACCTCCACACTTCAAAACATCTATGGCAACACTTTAAATACTAAAAGTTCAGAGCATTGGTCCTTTATATGTTCTGCATGCATATTAACACATAGGTTTACCAAGACACTACTTCAGTTATTTTAACAAATAGTAATGATAGGTGGTATCAGTAAAACTGAATATTTCAAGCCTGAAAGGACCACAGTAGCTGGGACACATCTGAAACTGTTGCATTCCAGGGTTGAAAATGGAGAAAGAAACAATCTGTCATATTTATTTTTAGCAATAGCAATGCTAGTTACAGACATTTTACTGCTTTAAAAGGCATGAAATGCAACAGATATCTCATAGGTCATTATATTCTTAAGAGAACTAAGAAGAATATACTTAATTGCTACTTGTTAAGTAAAACATGACAGTAAGAAAGAAGCACTGCACATATTATGCCTCTGGTTAATGAAAGAATTTCAGTACAGGTCTTGGAGAGCCTTTGTGAAAGTTCAGCAGACTGAACTGGGAGCACTTGTAACAACATTATACCATCAGATAACCTAATGAGATATTTGATCAATTAGGTGGAAATTTCAAGACTGTTTTAAAGGAAAAGGGAATAAGTTTTCTAATTGTTCCATCCCCTCCATCATGCCTTTCAAATTCAGAAGTTGCTGTAAGAAGCCAGAAAAGACAAGAAAGCCCAAAAAACCAAAACAAACAAACAAACAAACAAAAAAACCAAAATAAAACCAAAACATGAAAAGAGAGATAAAGACAGGATGCTATCAGCAAATAGTGCAACTTAATAAGAAGGAATATCTCTTAGAAGAGGAGTAATAAACTGAAAAGCAATGGAGAACAAAACAGACTGGAAAAGCATACCAGGCTTATTTTTAATGGCAGCTTGTGTTTTCAACTAAACGAGATTTTCCCAAAAAGTCTACTTTCTGATAAAAGCTTAGCTTTTCCACTGCAAAATCAAGTATTTTCAATTGGCAATACTCCTTTGGATACCTTATCATTGCAATTTATACTCTCAGAGAGAACAAAACACTCTATGTCATAACTGCCATATAAACTCTTCTATCAAGGAAAGAGATGATGCTGTTTTGATTTGATTTCAACAAAACCTTATCCCATAAAGGAAAAGTGGGAGCATATCTGTTTGAAAATTCCTTCAACATATCAAGGCAGGACTTTCAAATAATAACATTCAATTTTGCTACTGAGTTCTTAATGAAAAAAACTTGGCTTTGAGAGAAGAAAGTTTTGCTGAATAAGACTGTTTGCTTTAGAGAGACTGAGATTATCAAGAAAGCATGCATGAGGTAATAAGCACTGTAAGTAAAACTACAGTCCTCAAAGCTTTCACCATATTGTTAATAATAATAATAATAATAATAATAATAATAATAATAATAATAATAATAATAATAATAATAATAATAATAATAATAATAATAATTAGTATTATTGTATGGCTACAATGAACTACTATCACAGCTACAAAGAAACTGTACTTAAGGCAGAATGTGGTATCCTTAGTGGTGATTTTACTAAAGACCTCAACTAGAGAAAGGAAGAAGTTTCTGTGAAAGATGGTAAGCAGAGAAGGAGAAAGAGAATATACTTTGAAAGTCAAATCTGGAAGAATTTTAGGATAGAGATCTATTATTGTTTCATTTTTCATCAGAACAATATTGGACTTAATTCAAGAAAGAAATTTCAGGACCTTGCAACATGATACATCATCTAGGACTTCTTATATTTTTGTTGAAAGACTTTTACAATCTTGATATCATTGTATAGCAACTGAAATTCCAGTTGGTTAGAAGCATTTAGAAGCATTTTAAAAGTGAAACCTTGAAAAGTAAAATGAATACTTCATCCAATGTTGGTGGAGAAACACTCGGGTTTATAATTTGAGTTCATGCTGAAGTCCAAAAAGTATTTCATGAAATAGAAGTTCTTTTCACCAATAGAAGCTCTTTTCACTTCTCTTTTTTTCTGCAAAAAGAGAGCACATAACCTGGCTTCAGATTCTGAGCATTCTGTCTGTTAAGAGACAGTTCCCAGAGTAAAGCTGTGAATCTGAGAAGACAATGCATTAATTTCCACTCCTTCTGTAATGTGTGGATAGTTATTGATAACAAAGGACCTCCATCTCTTTCTTCTATCTTGCTGTCACAAAGCTCTTCTGAAAGTCTAACTCTCCAGACTGCAGCATTCACCTGTGTGTGAAGGAATGACTGACTGACTGACTGAGCACTAAATCTACCACAGCAAGCTCTGCTTCACTCACAGTGCTATCAGAAAACTGTATTTCCTGGCCTCACCCAGGCCACTGCCTCTCACCTCTTATTGCTGCTCATTGAAGGAAGTCTGAATAGACCATGAAGCAGCTCCTGAGTCATCACAGTTTTCTTCTAGACTCTGAAGTTTAAATGAAGATTGTGCACTGAGAAAAGAACTGTGCTCATTCAGGAACTATTAAAGATTTCCCTTGGTTAATGCCTGAAAGCAGAGAAAAAATCTTATATGAGCAGTAGGTATTTAGACAGGAGGATTTTTATCATCTTTTGCATCTGTAGGAGACCTTTCAAAAAAGTTACTTCAATAAGTATTCTCAGTGAATTCATAGTCCAGTAAGACACAATGTTTTGTACCTTGCTGCCATGTCAGCCCACTTAGCCACCAGTAAACTGACTGGCAATTTTGCTTGTACCTTCCATATGATTTATTGACTCAAACACTTTGTGTGTTTTTAGAAATAAATGCTATCTACCCTGTGGGTATTTCTGAGTTTGTTAAGAATACCAAAAGATCCTTTTCCTCCAGTGTACAATACTACTGTGTTTTTGTGCACAGTTGCAAGTGGAATACAAGATGCAGAATAGAAAAGATCTATGTGAAAAGAAAAGAAAGTCCATAAAAAGTAGAGAACTCAGGTTGAATTAAGGATATCAGGGCAAGATTTTTCTATCTGCCTTAATTACAAGAAAGTCAAGTTTAAAATTGCTTGTATTTCTAGCAGCTCCAGGAAAATGTGCAATTAATATTTTATATTGTCAAACATTATTTATAAAATGCATTCAAGCTTAACATCATACTGCCTTGTCAGTACTCTATTTGGTTTTCTACAGCTAGTAAATTTATAAAAATAAAGACTGGATTGAAATTAAAGTATGGTGTAATACTGTCAAGCCCCACTATATAACAATTTAGAAAAAAAAAAATAGCCAACACAGTTTAATTTTCCCTTCCCTTCCCGTCCCTGCCCGTCCCTGCCCGGCACTGCCATTCCCGTCCCTGCCATGCCCGTAACGGCCTGACCGGAACGTCCGTGCCCAGTGCCCGTAAAGGCACCTTCCCTTCCCTTCCCGTCCGTGCCCTTCCCTTCCCGTCCCGTGCCCTGCCCGTCCCTTCCCTTCCCTTCCCTTCCCTTCCCTTCCCTTCCCTTCCCTTCCCTTCCCTTCCCTTCCCTTCCCTTCCCTTCCCTTCCCTTCCCTTCCCTTCCCTTCCCTTCCCTTCCCTTCCCCTTCTTTCTCTGCTTCATTCCTTATGCTTCATACTTTTCCAAATTCTAAGGATCCTGAAAGTGAGAATCAGTTGTGGAAACATGTCTCCTGTTGACACAGACGGGATTGATCAATATCTGGTTCTCCCAGTTGTAAAAACCTCATAAATGCATCTGTTTATGAGAAAATACATCTGTCGATAAGGAAAGATTTTCCTATTTTCCTGGAAGCAGACAAGGGAAAAATAAAAACTGAGGGTCTTTTACCAGTAACTTACATATTTGACTATACACTCAGTGCTTTTATTCCAACCCCAAAGGATATAATTGCTTATGTGACTAGCAAATTGTCTTTAGATAGGTACAGATTGCAAATATAACAAAGACCTTCAAAGAGATTGATTTTTAGTTCAAAGTTTAGCACAATAGTATCTCAAAATTGTGCTGATTTAACAGTTTCATACCATCAGTTCTATAGCAGGGTCAATGGTACAGGGACAATGGTACAGGCCCTGTCTGATAAGGCCCCAGCAGTGCCAGCCCAGGGTTTTGTGGCAACCAGCCCAATAAGGAACATCCACCCTTTGAGTCATTCTGACACTAAAATATTAACTGCTGTTAGTTTTAACTTTCAGAGTTTTTTTCCCTCCATTATCAATGTTATAAAATTTGTGACAATTTACCAGTACAGTTTAGGAATAATCCAATCTAATTTTCTTGCTCTTTTCAAGGAACTCAACAGCGGTCACCAACACTTGGCAGTAAATTCTTGGCATCTTCTTGAGAAGCCAAACATACCAGCTAAGATGTAACATTTCAGAGATGTTTAAGAGGATTTAGCTTAGGAGTTACTACTGGCTTTATCTGCAAGGTGCATGCATTAACACCTGTTCTGAGTTCTGAACATTTGTCCTTATTAATATTTAGGTTATGTTTTACACTAAGAGCTCCCAGGGTAACTGCTTACATAAAATTGCTGTGAGAAGGCCATACTCCATTTATTTCATCAGACATGACTGGATATGCAGTGTGCATATTCGGAAACTGGATATGCTTTGTAGATTTGCAAAGAATTGGAAGAATGTGTAAGAATGATATCAACATTGACATAGACATTTGTTGTATTTTCATGAAGGAGAGGATCTTCAAATTTCTGAGAATATTATTTTATTTTTCTCATCTGGTTTTCAAAACCCCAAGTTAGCATAAACTCAATCCACACAAGTTTATGTGTACTCTGGAGGAATTGAACTACTACCAACAAGGCAGGTAGAATTTTCCTGGCTAAGGAAAACAGCAATTGTTTCTCTTAATTCTAGTGTTTGGGAAGCTTCCCTGTCTGACCATCCAGGAGCCCCTCTGGCAGACACACTCACGCCAGCTGAGCTGGGACCGAGGGCCCTTCACAGCTACACAGCCCACACTCAGTGGCCCACCAGGTCTCCTTAATGGCTAGACCCCAGGTGTCCAAGAGCAGAGTCTCAGACATCCAGACCCTTCAGATGATTTAATCTTGGCTGAATAGCAAAATAACAGCTCCAACTGAATGACTCCAAGGATGGAACCCAGACAAAGGAACTCCTGGGATTTTATTCTTTTACAGTCTAAGCTTGGGAAATGCTGGGGGTTACTGGCTCCTGCCTGCCTTTAAGTGGCCAGTCACTTGGCCAGGCCACAGGTCCCTGGCATGGCAGTTCGTGGCCCTTTGCCTGGGGCTCCCACCCAGAGCTCAACCTGCAGCTCCACTGCAGGTGCACCCCCAGCTACCTGTGCTATATGTATTCCTCAACACTTGTCAGTACAGGAATTAAGTAGTTAATAATTCATTCTGATTGTTCTAAAACACATGACCCTTTAAAATCCTCATGTACCATGGTGCCAGGGTTAGAAGGATATGTCTAAACCCACAGAACTTGTGTTGCAAAGTGTCGAGCTGCCAGAGGAAAGCATTTAACTAGGTATTATGTTGTACTATCATCAGAAATTGAATTATTTTGAATCTTTTTTGAAGCAATAAGCACCATTTATCACCCAAGAAAAACACACAGGGGCAGCTTGATAAAAGTTAAAACAAATATTCGAAGTTGACGTTGGTGAAGTTGATCATTGTGCTTCAGAGTTAATTATACCTGTCTTCTAAAGCAAGCACTTACCCAAAATTAGGAGCCCCACATCTTGCTTTTCTACAGAGAAAATGAAAGGATGTGGTGTAACTTATAAAGATCTAATTTTTTAACAAACGGAGTATCCAAAATCCTAGAACCTAGAAAGAGGAAAATATATTGTTGTTACCAATTCCAAGCTCCTTCACATTTTATAGTTTTTCATGTCTACCATTTTTCCTTTCTCAGTCAATGCTGTTGGCAATTCAGACATTTCCCTAATATATTCCAAGGTGTTTGTCTTTCAATTTCATGGAATAGTCACAAAAATATGGGTCAACAAAAGTGTTGTCAGGTTTATTTCTTTCTTTTGGAATTCTTCTCTTAGGTGATGATCACTTCTCTTTGGAACAGGGTCATCAGGCACTGTTAGTTTCTTACAGATGTGATAAATAAAGAAAAGCAATCCTACTTTCTGTAAGTGGTAGTCTTAAATCAAGAGCATTTTCACATGCCCTTAAGAAGAAAAACTTGCAATAATGAGAAGATAATGGTGTTGGTGGCATTTTCTCAGACTTAATTTTTGAGAAGTATTATTAAAGCTTAAAATACATAAGGGCTGACTTTCACAGCGATTTTCCCTTGCACCTACATCTCACTAAAAATCTCACTTCTTTTGGCTGGTGGCAGGCACACTGTGCATGTGTAATTATTTACATAATGGAGAGTCTGACAGAACATTAGAATTACCAACATTGTATAAATTATTCAATAATACAGGCAGGAATATTTTACCTGACATGCTGATGTTGTGGATTCCTACAAGGAGATTGTGCAGAGGAAAAGAAAGCCACAGATCAATGTACAGGAGCAAAGATAGGAGTGATTAATACCAGAGTAATTCAACAGGAAACAAAGACAAGCTTTGTGTACAAGAATGAAGAAAAAGCCTATTAATTTTATCTTCACAGTTATTTTGTGTCTTACCATCAGAGCATCTTGATGACTCAGAGACCAATGCATTTATCCTCACAAAACCCCAGAGACAGGTAGACAATACTTTGAAATCCATACCTCAGATTTAATGTGGAACATTTATGGCAAAAGCAGAACAGAACTTATATCACAGTGCCTTCCTTAAAAAGATCACCTCTTCTCATCCCTGTCTACTTCCACACATGCATTAAAATATATGGAACTGACTATTTGTTTCCTAACTGATTGACATTAAACTCATTATTTATGTTCCTTGTACAAGTACATGTAAGTACAAGTACAAGTGGCATGTGAACAAGTGAAATAGCTTTGAATTATAGAAAAATTTTCTTTTTTCTTATATGTCTTTAGAGACAGCTATGGTAGTAATAACATAAAAACCTTTGTACGGACTTTTTTCTCTAAAAAAACACTTTAAATGAGAAATCTGATATGCTGTTCTAGCCTTGAGAAAATAAATAACTGCAAACTTTCATGGGTACCAACTTCACTGTCAGACTTGTTATTGGAAAAAAGAGTGTTTGAATAGCCCTGCAATGTGGAATGATTTGTGTCCTCCTTGTGAAATTGTTCAGCATTGGCAAGCTTACCACAAATGCAGCTTCTCATCTGCTGGAGATGGATCAGTGAATTGATGGTGTTCAGATTGTTCAGTGTGAATGTTCAGTGTGAATGTTCCCATTCTCTTTCTAGGTGTCAAGTCCAAGGTACCTATAGCTATGGAGTTAAACCCTATGGAGACAAAATACAGCTGCTGTTTCCAACAGAGACTTCCATTGCAGCAGCAGGACCTGATCCAGCAATGGCTCCATACCTGAAAACTGAGTGCATATAAGCTAGCACCCCCTAAATGTTTATTTTTTTCTAGAAAAACCTCTGCAATAATGTACACCAATGACTGTATGAATAACTCTGTGAGAGTACAGTAATAACTCAGTTGGTAGACAGCATGTTCATAGAACCTCCACATCATGTGCAATGACAATGGTGGTAAACAAGGAGAAAGGCAGCAGGGATATCAAGAAAGCTACTTGCTAACAAAAACTTTCTGGAGTACAAGGCTATTAGATAAAAAGAAGAGAATGATGTAACCTGCTGACTACAGTCTTCCCTGTTAATCATCTTAAATATAATAATTATAGGGGATACTTGCTCCACAGTGGAAAAAAAAAATAACAAACACCACAAAACCAAGAAACCAATATTTACTACACTATCCCTAAAAACAAGTAAACCAGCAAATTGAACCCTCCAAGCACTATCTTATATTCAAAACTTCTTTGGTTTGGAATGAACAGGAGCCAGGAGAAATATTAATGATCTCACAGTCGAGGGAAAAAATCACCATCTGAAACCAAATCAGCTGTCGAATTTATTTTTTAATTAATGGTTGCATATGCACAAAACAAAGTTTGGGCACGTTCATATCCTCTAAACATTAGCAGAAGCACTTCAGTCACTCTGTGTGTAAGTTTGAATTCACAGCTGTCTCAAAGCATGTGGAGTGATTTCAGCCCATCTTTACAAATATTTTCTAAGGCACATCATGCTGAACTGCATCTCCCACTGTATGAACTTCCCAGTCTAAGGGTTTCACACATTAAAAAGTGTATGGTTTTATTATGCTCTGATGAAATAATTCTTTCTCTTTGAGGTAAAGCACTTCACATTCCAGCTTCAGTTCTGATGCATACAGGAAGATCCTTTTGATGGCTTCTAGTTTCCTAGTCCTTTGTGCTTTCAAAGAGCCAGAAAGAGATTGCTGTTTGGCAGAAATTCTTATACATGGGGCTTGCATATAGGAATAGATATGGTTGTAAATTAGACACAGTATTACAATTAATTTCTGTTTTCAAGTAGAAAATCCAGTTCTAGTATCATGCATCTCCATCCAATAAAAGCTATAGTTTTTTTGAAACATAGCAAAGCTGGGACAATTACTATGATGGGTATTTTTCAGAAATAAAACTGCTATGTACAAGAAAGAAAACTGAAAAGAACTAAATCCAGGTAAGCTACACAACATGCAATTAGATTAAGATTATAAATATATAAATTTTTTACTTTTTCATTACAGAGTGACTAAAACGTGATGAAATCTGCTCATCAGATTAACTGACATGATAGTTATTAATATTTCATCTCTTTCAGAACTAGAAAAAGCACAAATCTGATGCAGTAAATCTAGAGACTCAGAACTTTAAATGAAGGTTAAATTCAAATTTCTCAATGCAAATCCTTTTTGTGCTCTCAGTCATGTGTCAGAGCTAAAATCAGAAGTCCAAACGTCACACAGATTGAAATGTCAACGCTTCAGTTCATCCTGCTTACAACAGAATAAATGAATTTGATATTAAAAGATATGAGATGCTTTAAATATCATATTTCACATTAATATGTACTCCTCACCTTTACATCAAAGTGTACTTTTCATTTTTGTTTATGAATCATTGGAAATATTAGTAATTCACAGAACAGAAAGAGAGAAAAACCCAACAAAAAACCACCACAATGACAACGGAGATCAGCTGAGAATTTTACCAGTTATCTCAATTTTTACTTTGATGCACTCATCCCACCAAAATTATTTGATAAAGACTCCACAGATCTTTCAAAAAGGCATTTTTCCTCAACTTATTCAAGTGAACAGGAAGAAATTTAGAACAAAATTATTTTCTAGTCCTGACTGTTCATGCACAGGTTTGGATTTAACAAAGTCTTATATCATGAAAAAAACATCATGAACCTCTTTTAGTAAGAACAATGATGATCATTGGGTTAGACAGGAGCTTTTGCAATTCTTCATACTTCTTGTGAGTGACAAACATCTGTGAACATTCTCCCTGTTATGAATCTTAAAAATTCAAATGATAGTAGTGTTATAGCACATAAAACTGAAGTGATTTAATAATTTGGACTTTCAAAAGATAAAAATGCATCAAAAGCAATGAAAGTAAAATTTATCTTTCAGTAGAAACTATATTTCTGTATATTTGTGCACAGACAATGTAATTTATTTACTTATCAAATTTTATGCACATAAGAAAACCAGATCATTGGGAGTATGAAGCTCATATTAACTGTGTAATTTTGGCAAGGTTCAAATTACAGACCTACAACTTCTCTACAAATCAATGAGTATGAGGCCTTTGAACCCAAATATAGCTATAACCCTGTAAAAAGAATTGAAAGGATAGAATTGTGTTTATTATTATTTAACTTCATTGGTTAAGAAGGACATTGTGTGGTTTCAGTGACTCTGAGATGATAAAAGTGGAAGTAGACATGATTGCAAGTCCACATTAGGACACAAAAATTTTGGAGGCATCCATATACATACATGTGTATGTGTGTGTGTGTGTGGCATTCATACATATCTACTTGAATTTAAAAATGAAAATCACATTTGCTTTCTTATGTTAAAGAAAATCCATCTCACCTTCCCCAATAGACCCCTGTTTCTTTACAGCATCTGTTCTGGAATGGAATTTTTTTCTATTGAAGACAAGGAGGAAGTGTTTTATACCTGTGTGAAAAGTTCAGAGGAAAAGATGAAACACAAGCAGAAAAACTTCAGCCTCCACAAGCTCAACCATTGCTCTCTGTTCATTCTAGGTAGACTCTAATGAAAACATCTTGACTTGCTACCAACAGAAATTGTCAACCTACTCTTCCGAGGGAGCCCCTATTTGCCTTCTGTTCCCCTTTATATTTTCAGTATCTGAATGTGATAGCGAGAATAGCAGGACAGTGATGTTTAAGATTCACAGAAATACTTCATATTTTCTTGGCTACTATGGAAATGGTATAAATGATCATACAACTTAAATAGGTCTCTGAACATTAGATTAATAATAAAGACCAAAAAACCACATTTGAAAGTTGTGTTAGAATTTTGCAACACGTAGGGAATGTTTAATTAAAAGATTCACAGACTATTCAACTAGTTCATGAGCTCTGTAAATAAAAATAACAGAAATCCATTAGAAAAAAGCAGCAAAAAAAAAAAAATTTGAAGACATTCCAACAGTTCACCTTTGTGCTATGTGGTTCAGGGGACTTCCGACCTGAAAGGTTATGAAATGAATGCTTGCCCTTTTTACATAGTTCTCCTTGCAGTTCTCTATTTCCCCTTTCACATTTAAGCTTTTAGTACATCTGGTGTAAAGATTAATAGGGAAAGCTGTGAAAACAGTAGTCAAAGGATTAAATACCTCTTACTGGATTTAGTCTTAATCAGTATTTTCTAATTAATATTTTGCTAACCTTGTCGACATCATAAACATCTACCCTTGCCACTCCTTGGCTAAATGGTTTCTGATTCTCCTGGTTCCAGAAACAAATTAACACAATTAAATATGAAAGGTTGCTATCAAATTAGATATGTTAGTTGAAGATAGGAGCAATCTGACAGATGGAGCAAGTGACTCACTGAAAGTCCCTGCCCCAGTTTTCTCATAACACAAAGTTTAGAGTTTTTCTCTGAATTTCTCAACCGTATTTTTGTCCTAAACTCATATTATCTTTCAGGTTTCTACCAAATAACTTCCAAATCTCCTTCAGTCTCCCCAGCAGCTCAGAACATACTCACAACAGATAATAATGTAGCCAATTACCGGATGGAAACTTCTTCTATTTATAAGTAGCTGAGACAAATTTCTGAGGAGCTCCAGTCATGCCCCCTATCTAGAAAAGGCCAGATGCTCACAGTGGGTGCTTGGTGATCATCTTGTTTCAAAGACCTAACCTCTATACAGACTTCCCTGGACTTTTGCAATAGAACATAGTAATCAAGTTTACTTTCTGTTTTCACAGCCAGTATCAAGTTTTCTTATAGGTTTTATTCTTTCCTTGTCATTTCCATGCTTCACCTGGAGAATCTTGTTTTTAAAATGTAAAGTCACAAATATATAGCTGCATCATGGATGTTCTTTTAGGGAGGATGCTAGAATAACACAAAAAAACCTGTACTTCCATCCTTTTAAAGTATTATGTTTGTATTTCTGTTTTTTGTTAAACAACTGTGCTGAAATGTGTACGGAAAAAAAGGAGATGCAATCAAAAGTTGCTGCCTAACATTGCAAAATAAGTTTGATTTATTGATGTTACTTTGTTTTTGTTTATTTGATACAAAACAGAGAAAAGAATTTAAAATAGTTGCTATTTGCCAAGAATTACTTAATTATTACTCTTTCATGGTCTTTTACATAAAAAAAAATTAATGCAATCATTTAGATCTGCTGTTTAGTCTTAAAATCCTTCATACAGAACTTGTGAACTTAAAACCTGAATAGGTCAAGCATTTAATTATAAAACAAGCAAAATAATTTTTAGTTAACAGAATATTTGACAGAAAAAAGCACCAATTCAGTTAAAAAAGATCAACTTACCAGATGTAGGAGACCAATTCTGCATCACTGTGCTCTAAGTTACAGCAAAGAATAACTTAGATAAGGAAGCAGGTTACTGGAAAAATTAATGCTGTTTGATGTATGGATTCAGTTGTCTGCAAAGAGAGCACTGGGTAGCAAGTGTTTACATCCACATTTGTTGTCTTAATATTATTTTTAAGGTTGAGCTTACTGGCCACATGCAATATATTCAAAATTCTTTATACATTTGGAATTTTTACCTCACAATTACTCTCTTAGTGTTCTGAGCATCAAGTTAACCAAATGACATGATGCTATTTTCAAGGAGCAATTTTGGCCAAGTGCTTCTCCCATTTATTAAGAAGCTACCATTCCTACCTGCTAAGCAAGTTAGAGTCCCCAGTTCCATTTTTTAATTTAGATTATATATTAGGAAGAAATTCTTTACTGTGAGGGTGCTGAGGCCCTGGAACAGTTTACCCAGAGATACTGTGGATACCTTGTCCCTGGAAGTGTTCAAGGCCAGGCTGGATGGGTCTTTGAACTGCTTGGTCTGGTAGAAGGTGTCCCCTACCCATAAAGACACCTCAGGTTTTAAATTTTATGTTTTTCAGATTCTGTGCTGCTTTAGTGTGTAATTCTGAGCTTCATATTAGGGGATAGTAGGCTCTCTTCACAGAGTAGGTAGACAAAACAATTCCTTCTCTAACTGGGAACCAAGGAGAAATAATCCAAATCCCAGGCCCAAGAGCATAAACAGCAATGGACTGAAGAGAGAAAAACAAGAAGGATGGGGCTTCATAACCTAAAGCTATAACTGGAAAATTAACTCCAATATGCAAATGGACCAGAACCTGTAAAATTGTGAGATCCTGTGACCGGCCGTGCATTTTGTGACCATTTTGGGTTCATCTTGGGTGTAGCCCTGGCTGGGCTCTTGTGCTGCCCAAGGTGTAACCATTGAGGCCTTTTAATAAATACCTATTTTAGTCTTTAACTCTGTCTAGCTTCTGTTCTTGGTCAGTCTTCACAAGGCATCAATAGCAAAAAAGTGGGGAATAGGTGATATTTAATGTCCCTTCCAGCAAAAACCATTCTTTGATTCTTTGTATTATTGATGGTAGACATCTTTTGTCTCTTTGAATCATCCCAAGCAGGGTATAGTTAAGTATCTTTTTATTCCTCTAATTGTTATAATAATAAATTGTATTCAATAAAAGAAGGAAGTAGTCACGGAATATTTCAAAGTAGTTTAGTGACTTATGAAAATCAGTGGGACATAGCCAATCTAAAAGCTTCAGAATTTTAGTTGTTTTTTTTTTAAATATGACTGCTTAGAAATGTATAGGACTCTGCCAACAGTAACTCAACAGAATTTAAAAGAACTGGCAGCCCAAAGGCTAGCTCCCAAGCTGCTTGTTAAAAAAGGCATTTGCTAAACTAAATTCTCGTGCTTCTCTCCCACCTTTGTTCTCCTTGACAGATCCTCCTCAGCCTCAAGATGATACAAAAACAGTTATGATCAGGCTGTTTTTTCCTTGATCTTACTCTCCCATACCTGTGCCAGACCCCTATGACTGGCCCTTCAAGTTTGCATTTCACAAGGTGCCCTTACAGGCAATGTCTACGCAAGGTTTTTAGTTGACTATCAGTAAATACTTTGTAGTTAGGTCTATTAAATTTATGATGATTTGATTAACTTTGGGTGTGATTCGTGTGACATTCATCATAAATGCTATATGAAGAGAATTTTGCAGGTTTCTAAATACACATTCCTGAGAGCAGCTTTTTACTTCCATTAAAAAAAAAAATTGCTAGCTTAACAAAGAGAAATTTTGCCTTGGCTGACACTTTACTAATGGACTGAAATGAAAGGAAAAGTCTCTTTTGTAAAGAACAAGCTCATTATTGAGGAAGTGGTTGGAGGTAGGAAAGTTCAGCTTAACTAAGGATCAAAACCAAATTCAGAAAAGCTGACAGAGAGGAAATGATGTTTCTGTAGTGTCTTAACGGTTGCCTTCTTTTTTTTTGTAAAAAAGTAACAGCAGTGATCACTTGAAAAGTGAGTCAAATACAGAGTTAAATAATGTGTCTAGTGCAAATGGAGTTATTTGCATTTGACTCTGTAAGGAAAAAATCTTTTTTTAGGATTCCCAAAACTCTCCAAAAGTGACTGCTGATATCTGAGAATCTTTATGTTGGTCAGAAATATTTTGTTTGTATAAGCAGAAAAATAAAATAAAAAAAAGCAGATAAGAAAATGGAAGTCTAAAACTTTCAGTTTTGTGGCAAAGAGAATACAAAATCTCTATAATTATGTCAATACAGTCACCTAAGTTGAACGCAAAGTAGAGGTACATAAAATGTTCCGTATACTTTTTACTATTATGGTCATTAATGTTCCAAGCTTAATGCATACTTCATTATCTAGAAATTCATGTCATTTGCATTTTAATAGGATTTTATCTGGTTTTGCTGCATCTTTTCTTTGCCTATAATATTCAACAGCTAAAGATAGTGAATAAAGATTAAAGAATTCAAATTCAATTCACTTGAGTAACTTATATTTCTTTCTTCTTGTTAGTTAAAACATATTCTGATAAAGCAAAATCAACATGACATGATACTGATACAGGCAATTGATCTGGAAAATAAATTTTCCAAATTTTAAGACAATTTTCATTATTTATATTAGTGACTTAAAATGTGTTTTCCTGGGAGTACACCCTACAGAAAAGAAATTTCATTTTCTCATTTTGACGCTATCTATGTACAAAGAGTACGCAACAATCACACAATATCTTAAAGAATTTGCATATTTTTAATAGAGCTCAAGCACACCATGAAATACATTCATTAATGTCTGCTTTGTAAAAAAGGGGTATTAGCAGCCTTGCATTTTTTAATATCATCATTCACTTTTCTCCTGAGAAGAAATCTATTTGAAGAAAATTAACACTTTAAACAGAACTTTATTTTTCTATACTCTGATCCATTTCAAGATATTTCCTGTAATTCTTAAACCAGTATTTACTCTTCTAAATCTACAGCACCTATTCCTGATAATATCAGTAATCTAAGTCACAAAAGAAATACAAAATCTGCACTTTTTACCTCTGGGCATCAAATTCTATAATTACAAGAGCTATCTCTGAATATGATTATTTTTATCTTTAAAAAAATCTGAAGGGAATGTACACTGTTACATCAAAAATATGTTTCATTAATAAAAGATTATTATCTTAAAACTATAATCTCCATTTTTATCTGATATCTTCTCTACAATTATGCAGCAGCTCTTATTGCAGATGTAACTTCATAACAATGCTGAAGATTGTTTTTAATAGGGCAAATCACTCTGTTCCCACTGTTAAAAATTAATGGTCTTTCTTATCTAGCTATGGCTCTTCATGGTAAAGAGGCATCAAGGGCATAACACATTGGGGGAGTTATTGTACTCTTTAAAAGGTTATATTATTGCAGCACTGCACCATATATATACAGTCAACATTAGTTATTGCCACCATCACCTTGTCAGACACAATTTTTCATTAAAAAAAACCTGAATACAAATAAAGAAAATTTATCAAACCAACCACTGAAAATTAAGAATTATACAAATGATACCTTATTGTTTTCTATTTTTTTTTTCACCTGTGTTGAGTGAACATTGGAAGGACTTTTCATTTTCTCTTATATCAAAGCAATGTTTTGACAATTCATTTCACACATTTCTTGGTGGGTTTTCCAATATTTTTCTCCTTTCTTAAGGAAGCACACTAGTGTCTTACATATGAAATGAAAGCTTATATTTGGGTGAATAATTTGAAAGTGAAGGAATATATCTCTTCTCTAACTGTAGCTTTCAGTCGTGTGTCAGCTTCCTATGTATTTCGGAAATCTATTTTTTAATCAGACACGATAAACCAGCATCTTTGTAATTCTGTAAAACTAATGATCTTCCTATATTTGTTTTTAATGTATTGGTAACTGTGAAAATGGCAAAACTTAAGTAATGAAAGAATGAAAAAGGAATATTGCAGTACATTTCAGACCATTAGTCTCTGTGCAATGCTTCTAAACAACTTTCCTAATATGCTTGCTTCTAGGTTTTCCACCTCAAACATCTTTAACATAGATAAAAATATTAAAGCTGCCAAAAAATCTGCAGATAAATTGCACATAAACCCTTTATCTGTTCGTCTATTCTGTTTTTAAAATGCAGGTATATCTATATTATTCAAGGTTTTTGTTTTTAGACCTTGGCACAAGAGGAAGACATTTTCTCTGTTTACCTTCCTAGTTACGCAGTCAGCATGGTGGGAGCATTGCCTCCCTTCTAAGGACCCAATAGGCTATATCTGGGGTTCAAATCAGTGATATTAACACTGATTCAGGACTAACTAAAGGTTTCATGATTTTCTTATGGAAACTGGACAGAACATTTAAGTCGAACATTGAAGTGGACCTTTTGAGCTATTGCACAACAAGAAAGAAAAGATTCCTGATAGAAAAAATTACAAATTATTCTTTTTAATAATAATTATTATCATTCCAGAACTTTTAAAAGCAGATGCAAAAAAGGAGCAGGCAAATTCTCTCTTTTACCTAAATATTAGCCTTTTTTAGAGCACACCATGGAATATGTGAGGTTATTACCCTTTTTCAAAGGAAAGATTTGTCTAAAAATTAATTCTATGACCTGAAATGGCTAATACTAGAAATAGCTTATTTGCAAAGCATTTTGAACAATAGAATGACCTTCATTCTAAAATGTTCTTAGATAAAATTTTAGGAACTTGAGACCATAACAAATCTGGGAGGTAGCAGAGGTACCCTGACTGGGAAAAATCCTGGAAATATTTGTACAGATTTTGACTATCAAATGTCCACACCACTTTCCAGGTCTGTTTATGCCAATTTTTTGCAATACTAAGGTACAACAATGTTATATGAATTTGAAAGTGAGTTTTGAATTTCAGCTATTTCTTTTAGCTGGTTTTGAATGGCAGAATTCCTCACTGGAGAAACCAAAAAAAAATGTATGAAGCAAAATCATCCAGAAAGGTATATTTGACTAGATCGTGGGGATTTTTGGCTGTAACTTCTAATTGAAATGCTAAAATTGGAAAATTTTTATTGTACTTCTTGACAGCAGTGAGCATCATTAGAACAATCCTCAACACTCAATCTGTTGGTTTCACAAAATAATTGCCTGAGAAAGCTCAGTTTGACAACACATGCTGCACGGTGTTTTATGTCAAACCTCGCTCTTCATAGAACTTAAAGGTGAAGAATATTGCCAGTTAACCCAGAACAACTTTCTGAAGCTCACAGATAATGGCATTAAAATGTTTTTCTTGATATGTGTATTTAATAGGAAGTAAACATCATGACTGTTCTGAGGAACATTCTGTTTCTGCAATAAATGGGTTTTTCGGTACTTCTATGCGTTACTTTAGATCCTTATTCTTTATTCAAGTCACAGCATGAAAATCTTATCCATGGGCAAGTCCAAATATGTTTACATGAATTTAAGTCTAAACTTTAAACATGATCTTTCTATGTAATGTGCTTGTTTACTGTTTATGATGCATCAATTTACTTATAAATGTGCTCCTAATTAATGATGATTCTGAGCTTTCTACCTCATCACTAAGGAGACATGACTGGAAAAGGAATTGATTAGACTGTGGTGTCTGACTTTGGAAATTTACTTTATCTGTGCTCTCACTCACAGCATTTTCTTTTAAAAAGAGCACTATAAAAGCGAGTAAAACAATAGACAATGGGATAAGCCATTTGTAAAGCTTTGCACATGAAAATTATCCAGATTTAGGTGGAAACTGGTCAGATTAGTAGAAAAATATTTATTAACTAACTACAGCCACAGTAAATCACTTAAAATGAGGTAGTTATTGGAGGATGGTCAACTCAATATGATACTCTATGACAGCAATCCTCCTGTTTCTAGAGTTGCAAAGCCTGATCTTTCAAAGTGGGTTAAGAAAACAGTAAGATCCCTTCAAGAATGAGAGAACAGCTGACAATTACAGCTGCGGATTGCTTTGCTATCCTGGGGCCTCATCCAGATTTTATGGTTCTCTTGCTCTCTTAGTTGCTTTCCCTTCCTGTTGACTGAAACTGACTGAAGCAGTTGGTGTGTTAAAGAAACAATTAATGCATGAGAACATATGCTGTGTGCATGAACCAAACCTGTGCAGAGCCCCACACTGCTTTAGCTCCTTGTCATCCCCCCCAGTATGGCTGTGGCAGGGGGAGCACTGACCTGTGCAGACAGCTGCACTTCCAGAGAGCAACCAAAATGTGGCTGAAGGGCAGCTGTGAAGTTGTTCTGAGATGATGCCAGGCCAAGGGAGTATCTCTGGGCAGCACAGCACTTTGGACCCCTCCCAGGGACAACAATCATAGTTCCATCTGCCTGACCCACCTTCCCCTCTACTGCTTGTGAAATTTGTCAGCATTTATGTTTAAATATGATCATTAATAAAAGGCTTCTTTCTGGAGTCTTGAGTTTTTTCTCACCACTTTTTCAGCACAGCTTCTTTCTACTCTTGCATACTTTTGCCTTTCTTTTTTGAGCTGTGCAATCAAAGCAGCAGTTCTGTATTTTCTTCTGCAGGCAGCTGTAGGGATAAGGAGAGCCCCAGTCTCCAGCTGTGAGCCATCCCTTATGATTTGTGACCCACAGGTTCACAGCAGGGATTTAAATATTGATCTTCCTATAGCCCTTAAAATAAGACAGTCAATGCTACAGTTATATTGGCTTTTTGTGTGTGTGTTTATTTGTACTTTTCTTCTTGTGGTTCTTCTCAATGTCAAGAGAAATTGACTACTCACAGGTCATAGTCACCTAGGTTTATGAACTTGCCCAGTGTTGTACAAGCATAAATTTATTTGATTTAACTGTAGTCTTTCTTCTCTTTTTCTCAGAGTATTCCTGTCACAGACATAGATCTTGATGCTACATTTATAAGGCACTGAAGAGCATAATTTATCTTTATTTTTTGAAATCATATGCATACTGAATAAATAACACAAAACTGCTTAAAGGTAAATTAACACAGTCATATGTAGAAATATAACACATGAGCAAAATGAGATTTAGAGTTTTGTTACAAATATAGTTAATAAAATTTGATTATCATTGCTTTAGAAAGAAAAGAGAACACCCTCAGAAATAAGATGCAACCCAGAAGGCTTGGATTTTATTTTTAAATATAAATCACCTAGTAAGAATTTTAGTAGGTGTAGTTCAGCTAATAATTTATCAGATTTTTTTTGAAATTTTTCCCTGAAGGAACTAGAAATACATTACTTATAAATTCCTTTCTGTGCTATTCAAATGGAAAATTTAGGATATCCTGACAACAACTCAAAACCATGAATATTGTGGATACTCTTATATCTGATAAAAATACAGAAATTGTTAAGGAGAAAGCAAAAATTTGTCTACCTAATTGCTTCTTCAGTCTTTATCTATCCTGTAGGAAAGTTGAAATATTCAAAAGGGATAAGGTTTACCAACAAAATCATTAAGAATCATGCATGTGATTTCTCCTCTCTTTAATTCCTATGCTTCAGTGTAAAGAGATGACACACATAAATTAGGATGCACCACATATCTATGTGAGTCAAATTCTTGGAAGTTTTGTCATATTTGTTTTTGAAGAGAGTCTTATGTGAGCCAAAACTTAAAAAAGGTGCTACTTTCTTTCTATCCATACTTCTTTTTGAAGGTGATAACATTTCAGTCTCATGATAAAGTACTGCCACAGCAATTTACCACATTTTGTGTCCTTTATGATCAGCAAAAGAGGATGCAGTGTGCAGCTTTGTCTTGGTCTTTCTGGATCATGTCAGCAGAGTCAAAAGGTCACAAAAGCACCTAGCAACCTTCACAAAATCAAGCACCTTATCAACAAGCAATAATATATTAAGCCAATACTCTGGCATCCTTTTGGTAATGAAAAGTAGAATATTTACCTTGAAGAATGCTAGATTAATATAACAGATTTTGGGTAAGAGAAAAAAGGTTAAAATTAATCATTTATTTCTATGATAGTGCAAATTCAGGTAGCACTTAATTCACATGTCAATGAGAACACATATTATTGTCTCTTTTTGGACTTATACTGACACCTGGATTAAAATCTAAAATCCTTCAATTATTACAATCTTGTATTTACATGTAAACTTTCTGTGGCACTTTCTTGAAATGCATATGCAGCATTTTTTTTGTAAAAAATGGATCTGTGAAATTGCTCTTGCCCTTGCTACTAATGTATCAAGTATCTCCACACCTTTCTCACTTGTACTACTGACCTTCATGAGTAAAATAAACATTAAAAAAGCAATAACATTGCCTTCTTTCAGTTCCGCCTTAAAATTCATTTCATGCCACACCTGAAAAATATGGCAGTAAATGCGCCATTGATTTAAAAAGCATTTGTCCAATAACCCACCCACTTAACTTGTGTATTTACTGCATGAAACTCTCTATGTTATTCTGTGGTATTCATTAAAGAATGAGTACTTCTCTTAAGTAATTTGTTGTCCATCTCAGAAATTTTTTCTATACACATTTCCTAGAACACTGGAAACCTCATTCCTGAAGTCCTGATAAGTATATTTTAGCATTACCACAGATCAAATAATGATCAGAAATCAATTTCTTAAAATTAGTGGCTTAAATAAGGGATACAGTGGTATACAGTTATTGTACGCTCCAGAGTGTAAATTTCAAATATTACCCTCATCTACACAAGGACTTAGTGACCTACTAGCATAAAAAAGGGAGAAAACACCCAAACATATTAGTGCTCTGTGCCAATCGTATAGAAAATATGTAATATATTCCTTTTTGTTTTCTTAAGAAGTCCAGGATTTTAATTTCTTGTCTATGCTTTATGTTTAATTACAGTACACATTTCTCTGATCTGAATCCTTGTCATTAATAATTTTTAGTAGCATATTTAGGATTTTATCCTCTTAATCAATATCAAAAACTCTGTGTACAAATGAATATCACCCAAGATACCAATCTGTGCATTTGTAATCACATTTTTTTCCTGTAACATTCATTTATAAGGATGACATTGTATATCCTTCCTTCAGCTGTACTACAAATGCTCCCTTCCAATAGTTTGGCTTAAGCATATAATATCTGCCTGCAAAAATATGGAGTGCCAGTAAGAAAAAGAAACCCCTGCTGCTCACTTCATATGCATATATATGTGTTGTGGTGAGGGTTCAGTTTCCATTTGTATTGTTTTCCCCGTTGGTGTTGTTCTCCCCATTTTATAATGTTCTCCCCATTTTGCATCCCTAAGCCTATGTTGATGGTTCAGCCCTGGTTTCCCCCTCTCCCTGAGTTGGTTCCCTCCCGTTCTGGGAAGGCTGCCAAGCCCTTGTCTCCACCCCCGTTCCCTTAGCAACCACCCCACTTGTTACATTTTCCCCTCCTCCAGAGCCCTGTCCATCTCCTGAAACCCCACCCATCCTTCCAGAAACTTCCCCCTTTTCCCGTGGGTGATTGGGCAAGAGCTCCGAGCCCTTCCCTGACTCATGTACCATTAGTTCTTGTCCATGTCAGTTATATTCAATTCCCCTCCTCAGTTTTCCCCCATTGGTTCTTGTACTGTATCAATACCTATGTTCCACCCCCTTTATATACTGCTGTTATTCATTGCTCTTGGCCTTTTCTCGCCTGGATCCCCTAGAGACAATAAAACTCTGGACTGCACCAGCCGAGTTAAGATCCTCTTTTCTCTTGAGCTTCTCCGCTTTTGCCGCTCCTCTCGATATTGCTGCCCTGCCGAAGGCGCTGCCTGACACCCCAGCGCATCAAGGCAGTGCCCCCCGCTGCTAGCTGCTGCTGTGCTCCCTGCTAGCTGGTGCCGCCTCCTCCCTGCTCTCAGGGGAGTAGAGTGCACTCAACGCAGCAGCGCGGCATATATGTATATATATATATATGTATATATATACACATATGCATGTGTTTGCTCGTGCAACCCCAGCCACAAAACAACACAATAATATAATAAAAATTAGAAAGTAATTCAAATAACTGGGATATTATTTTCTTCAGTTAGGCCACAACATTTTTGAGCATTCAGACATCTGATAAAATAAGGCAGTCTTATTGGAAATTAAGATACCACCATGTTACATGAGGAATTGACATATATGCTTTGCTCTTTTCTTCAGTTAGCTAACAGTAGCTGTTATTTGGGGTTTTAGATCAAAATGGACTTTATAAAGTGAATGTTGCCTGTAGCAGAGGGAGACAAGGGTAGTTTCTACAACTGCATTGATGATCAGTGGTGATCTATTGGACAAGGAAGGAGAAGAAAGGGGATTTTAGAACTATAGACATCCTTCCTTATAAATTCCACAGTATCAATGGCTCCATATATGATAGTCCAGATGATCTCTGTTTTATACAGATTCTGAATTCGGTTTGGTCTTAGCTGGAGATACTGCCTTGTATTTCCCTGGACTGAACTTGGACTGTTCTGAATAATGAACCAGGACTTTTACAAAAGAATCCTAGAATACCATAAAAATGCCATAGGCCACCCAGAAGTAACAGATAAAAGAAAAAGAAAAAAGCATCACTTTTCATAAATCTTTGCAATGTTGAAGATCTGACAAGTAACATGTCCAGAATTCTCAATGCCCCTGTTACTTCAATTGCATTTTTTTTCAAACACTTTTCATTACACAGAAATCATGACACATTTTTGTCTTTTATCTCTTTAGCAGAAGAAAAAAAATCATCTCGAACTCCTGTGAAGAAATAGATAGAAGCTCCTTTACTGGAGGCCAAGACACCCAGATCAAGATCTATTTCTAAAAACTGAGTCACTTGTTTGTCAGATCAGTAATAGAATTCTCAGATACTCTTTTTTTTTCTTCCTTTTTCTCATATAATTTTCACAGTATGAGTTAAAAGACTTTAATAAATCTAAGGTACAAAAAGGCTTATAATGAACCTGTCAAGGGGCTTGCTTGTAATTTGCCTGAAAGTATATTATTTCCTGAGAATGTGATTCTGTCTTTTTATAATTCTTCCTGAAATGCCCAATGCAGAACCCTGAAAATGGATGTTGACAATTTTGAATACTATCCACTGGTAGTTGCTATCCAAATATGATGTCTGAAATGCCTTGGAATAAAGATCAAGTGTAAATCAACTTCATCCTGCAAAGAAAAGTAATTTGATTTTTTTTCTGAAAAAAAACCTTTCTTCTGAAATGGTTGAACCTAGCAATGTATAAATGCATCTTTCTAATTGTTAATAAGCTTTTAAGACAGTTTAAGTACTACTGTTCAACTAATGACACCGTTGTTTAAATACTGATACTGTTTAAATACTAACACAAGTACTGTATCCCACAGTACATTTTACATAGACAGTATCCAGCTGGTGTATGGATCTGTGATTATTCTGCACTACCTCTTTCAGTTCAGCACTTTGTTCAGCACACTTTGTTCTGAGAGTTTCTGGGGATGAGTAAGGCTAGTGCTTCTCTCCCTAATATTCTCTGCAGGGAGTAGAATAATGGGAAGATGATCTGGTTTAGTGCAGCAGTCTTTACATTTTGTAAATCCCAAATTATCCTCAGCAAGGAAGAGAACATGGCTGTTTGCCCTTGAAAACAGTAGAGGAATTATTTTTCTGGTTTTCTCTTGTTTCTAAAAGACTAAAATAAGACAATACTTACTGTGTAGAAGTTCTCTTCACAGGATGCAGTGGAATTTAAGTTATGTTTAACCCAATGACAGTCACCAGACCTAGTCCATACTTAAATGTCATCAATTTAATATGGCTTCATAGGTGCTCTCAGCAATATTAATATATTTTCATCATGTACTATGTTTCCTTCTATTCTAAGTTTTTCTTGATGTCATGAAGCAACACTTTTCAAAATATTTTTGATGGCTAAAAGGCTAAAGTCCTTTTTTAAAATCACTAATTTTGAAAAATTCTTGCCTCGTCTTTTGTAGCCAAGGCACTGAGCAATTTGAAGCAATCCGATGGCTATAGTGTAACTATCCTCTTTTATTACTATTACAACTGAGATTTCATTTAGTATCATATGGAATAGCAGAATTTAAGATTATGACTAATAATGCACTAATAAAAAAAAACGGCTTACATGAGAAATCAAAATTAGATGGTTTATCTGATCTGATGCAGAGCAGAATTTTCCAATATTTGGTGAGCATTTTTATCTCATCTCCTTATTCATAAACATGTATGAAGAATCATAGAAGCACATAATATATTGATTTCTGCAATTACATTTACTTTGGTATTCATATACTAGTATATTCTTTTTCCATGTGGCTTGCTGGGCTCCTGGAAAGTGATCCAGCATTAATTATAAAGTATCTGCACCAACAGGTAAAATGTTTCTAAATTATATATTCTCTGCTTACTTTCCTCCCTGTAATATCAAATGCTTGCCCAAAATCTGTCTGGACATTAATGACTGAGTTATGCTCTTTCATAATAATATGCTTGATGGATCTCTCTATTCAGACAAAAAATCAAACACTATTCCTGAACACTGAACCAACTCTGCTGGGGTCGGAAGAGGCCTGAGAATATTTGGAAAAAGATTTAGAACTTCTAGTGCTTTAAGAAAATAGATTATTTTAAGGGACCACCAGAGGTCTTTTCAAAAAATAGTTTAAATTTTATTTATTTATTTACTAGAAAATAAGTAGAGTCGTGAATGTTTAATTCTCAGACACCTTCTTGCAAATTAAAGAAACTCACATGACTATAAATTTGACCACTATAAAGGACATTTGTGAGGAGCCAACTCAGTTTTGTTATCCTCAGCAATGGTTGTCAGAGGCACACTGGGGAGGGGTTGTTCATGTGTCATGTCCAGGAGGCAGCCAGAAGAAGATGGAGCAAAACCTTATCTCTGGGGAGACGTTACCTGGCCACCAGTTCATGTCTCACAGGGGACAGGCAGTCAGCAGGGGAACCCAAAGGCACTGTTATCCAGAGACACTCTTCAGTCAGACAGCAGAAGGTTTTTGCCAATGGACTGCACTGGGACATCGGACTGGGCTGATGGTCTCCTGTCAGCAGGCACACTTTGGGAGAGGCCAGGGGCATAAACAGTAACTGCACCCCAAGCTCCAGGGGCTGGTCTGTCCTTTGCCTTTTTACTCTTTGTGGGGCTTTTCAAACTTGCTTTTGGAGTCCTGCCTTTTGGGTCTCCTGCCCTCGCTGCCTTCTGCTTCCCCTTTGCATCCATCCTGCCTCCCTGAGTCCCTGACCAGTGCCCTACCTGCTTCGTCCCAGTATCCCTGTCCCTGTGTCCAACCCTGCCTGCCTCTGAGCCTGACCACAGCCCATCCTCCAGGCTCCTGGCCCTCCTGCCTGATGTCCCCTCACCTCGTGTCCAACTACTGCAGGAACAGTGCCAGGCAGGCACTATGCACAGCCTTGGGACGTTGACAGCACTCCCTGACCTCCGGGGCTAACGCCATCTTTTCCCTCTGTCTCCCCTCTCCCTCTCTCCCTCACATTTTTATTCCTTTTGCTCCATCTTCTCTAGCCCTCTTTAGTAGAGTAACTCCTTTTCTTTTGTCTTTTTGTTACCAGTAATTGGTTCTCAGATGCAGTGTTTCCCTCATTTGGCTTAATTTTGTTCCTTACCATCCATCATTATCCTTGCAGTTCCCAACATTGGAATACGACAACATTGTACTGTGCATTGATGCAATTTTGCAATTGGCATTTTTTTGTCTCTGGTGTTGAAGGATATTTTTAAAAATGCAATGAAACAATAGGAAAAAATAAGCCTTAAACCCTCTTATCCACCCAATAGAAGGCAGCCACCCTTGTCTTCCCATCTAGCCCTCTGCTGATCAAAAGAAGGGCCTGACAGACACTTCTGCACACAGATCTTTTTTATTAATTATGGTCTTTGCTGAGATAATGTCACTGTTTCCTTTTTCTGATTCAAATAAAAATGACTGGCAAGTGTTTCTCACCTGTAATCTCAACTTGAAAAGAGCAATTAGACACGTACCAGTTCACAGGGACTGGCCCATCTGCTTCCTCCCACAGACTGATGCAAAGATTTATATTCATTTCTAGAAAATGGTAATACCCTAGCTGTTTGACTTTTTTTTTTTTTGAGCCCTACTATGGTTGCTGAGAGCTACTATAGCCATTCCTTTAATATTTTATAAAGTATACCTTAATAATTTGTAGTTGAGTAATTCACCGAACTACTAATTATAGGTGATTGAAATGATAACACAGAAAAGCTTACAGTTTTGGGGTATTTAAGATAGTTGTACCAAGATTATTTGTTTCAGATGCTCTGACAATGCACTGGAAATAACAAACTGCATTATTTACAGGTCTTTCCAGTTATCAAAGGCAAGGGATTTTTTTTTCTTAGACAACATGTATGCTTAATTTGAGAGACCAATGAATGCTCTTGTATCCCATCCATTTGCTGAAGATTAAAATTTTCTGAAAGTCCATAGTTCTTATAAACCATTAAGAATACACATAATCATCTTCTAGTTTATTTTGAAAGCTCAGATCTTGGAAGTCTTTTCAGAATGCATATTCTCCTCTTTCCATGACAGCTGCTTCAAAATTTTTATTGTCCCAAAAGAAACAAAACTGCCTGGATTTTCAGTCCTAATCATATCACTTTGGGGCATGTGGAACAATCTGCTGCATACTGTTCAGCAGTAGCTAGTGGGATTTAGAAAGGATTGGAAAGATCTGTAAAGATGTTCACACATCCAAACTGATGGATTACTTGCACAAATATTGCAATACCATAGTTCTTTATTTACAGGCAGATTGAACAAACATCAAGTAGATCAATATCACTTGGTGTCCAGTTCTGGGCTTCCCAATTTGGGAAAGATGTTGAGATGCTCTAACACATCCAGAGAAGGGCAACAAGGGTGGTGAAGGCCTGGAACACAAGCCCTGTGAAAAACAGCTGAGGGAGCTGGAATTGTTCAGCCTAGAGAAGAAGAGGCTCAGGAGACCTTATACTCTCTAAAACTACCCAAAAGGAGGTTTTAGCCTGGGTTATGGTTGGTCTCTCCTCCCAGGTAACCAGTGACAGAACAAGAGATCACAGACTTAAGCTCCATCAGGGGAGGTTTAGGCTGGAGATTAGGAAAAGATTCCTTTACAGTAAGAGTAATTGGACACTGGAATGGGCTGCCCAGGAAGGTGGAGGAGACCCTGCCCGTGGAAGTGTTTAAAAAATGACTGGATGTGGCATTCAGTGCCATGGTTTAGTTGATAAGGTGGTGTTAAGTTATAGGTTGGACTTGATGATCTCAAAGATCTTTTCCAACCTAGTTAATTCTGTGATTCTGTGATCACAACTTACCCAATCAAAAATATGGAATTTAACTCACTGAATGTTACATTTTAATTAATACTTATTCTCCTCTTTCCTTTTGTAATGTGAGAAGCACCAAGAACAGCAGAAGCAGAACCCTACTGACAAGGGCCACTGCCCAAGTCACATCCTCAGGTGGGTCAGTACAAGAACTAGAACTCTCACAAAGGCTTCTTACCTTTTAGCACACACATGATTTGAAAACCTGAAGACAGAAGTGTGTCATCATCATCACATAGAAGCTGTGGATAGTGGAGTGATTAATGATAGCATTGATACTGAAGCATTTACTTTTCATCTGGAACTTTTTATGAATGGAGCTTTTTAACTTCAACTCGAGGAGTGGTGGCAATATTGTTACTGATCAAGCATCATGAAAGTTGTAGAAGAGTAAATAAGCAGTCTCTATTCAGAACTCCTGTAAAAAAGTTTCTGTGAACAACAGAAACACCACTGTTTCTGTGAAGAACACTGTACCAGAAGAAGAGTCATAATTTCATTTGAGACAAAGAGCTAACCGAACCTTGGGCAGATAAGGTAGCAAACATTTTCATCACTTTTTTGTGCTGAGCCCAGTGGAGCAAACATGTAAATTAAGACACAGTGAAACACACTTTTCTTAAAAAACACAGATGAGACCACGGCCTCAACTGGGAATCTAGAAAAAAATGCATTCACACAAAAAAGAATTACAAAAATAAAGAAAAACTGCAGTGCATTTTTAACATGTAGTTCCTATATTGTCTTCGTATTTTTGATACAGTATGACTGTGGGTATAGAATGAAAAAAGAAATATCTGCTAATGTGAAAATCACACATCATCACAAGTGGTTTGCTTTTAAACTGTATTTGACCAAAGAGGGAGCGAGAAGAAATATCATCTTCAAGGAAGATAAATCATATCTCAATCCAAGGCATGAGAGAAGTGAGGCTGCTGCTGTTCCATGTCCACAAGTTTCAACTAGCAGCACAGCTTGCATGAGTACAAGTATAAACAGTGGCTTTATTCTGCTCTCATCTCTGTGCAAACATGAAAAACTTCACTGGTTGAAATCTATTGATGTACAATGAGGATCCCTCCAGAAGCTGGGCTGAGTCTTTCCAGTTCCTGGGTCCTGCACTCCAGGCTCCCAAGCTGTGCTGGCCCTGGGCATAAAAAGTCCCACTCTGTTGCTGATATGGATTCTTGTACACACACAGGCACACATAAACACTCACCTAGACCTGCCAGGGACTGCCCTGGTACCATACCTGAGCCCTTCAGCTCTCAGCCTCAGAGGCACACAGATACTCTCACACACACAGATGAGCTCTTATGTAACCTAAAACATTGTATCATGCAAATATTTTTTAAGCAGTGGGGAGGGAATTTGAAAATAACACTTTTGGTTGTTTGGTTTTCTTTTAATTTGGTGTAAAGCACCAAAGAAGATTCCTGGGAAATCAGATAAAGCATAAGATTAAAGAAGTGGGAGACAGAAGGAAAGTGATTTCTGTAAAAATAAAGTTTTAAAAAACAGAAAAATGCTGGGACCTCAATTTAAAATAACATATGCACAATGTATTTGCATGTTACAATAGTTTATGCAAATCTGGGCCAGTTATCATGTTCCTGACAGGTTTTTAATGTGAGGTTAACTCAACAGCAATTCTTTGTGCTGTTACATTATTTTTGCTATTTGTTCAGTTCTTTTATAAAAAACTTGTCAGTTCCATTTCTTTAATATTTATGGTTTTTAATTAGGTCACAGAAATCATTGGTGTCTTTCAATAATACATTTTCCCTAGAGCTTTCAATAAAAAGATAAAAACTTTACTTGCAAAGTTCCAACAATACCCAATTATACAATTCAAACTCTAAACTATAAATTCTTTTCAAAGTCAGGAGAACTTTGATTTAGTCATTTCTGCTCTATATCCCTCTTGATTGTTTAGGCTGCTAAATAGTTACAAAATCTCTGGAGAAGACATTATGCAAGTTAACCTTTTTTTTTCACCTTTTCAGGATGACCTTTCACTGATTGTTCGTATGTCTGTGAATTGTGGCATTCCTAAGTGGCAAAAAGGTGACACCTGATTTGTGTCGGGTGGTGTATAGAAGTAAATGTTGCATGAGCACTGTCTTATTGCTGTCTTAGAAATTCAAGTATCTTCCATAGTAAAATATACATTCACTGTAATACAGCATAAATCCTCATCTGTTGTCTATGATTAATTAAAGGTTTATTCTTTTAATTAGACCTGAAAGACATTTTTATTATTAAAGTTTTAGTGATCATCCCAGATCTTACATTTAATTTTCCTTGCATTGTAAATAGACCTGGAAATTTAGAAAAACAATGCATTGAACTCACACTTAAGCCAGTGAGTGTTACAATCCTTTTAAGCTGGATTTGCCATAAAAAAAACATCCATAAACACTAGGGTTCATCTGATAAAAATTTCCAAAGCATGCTGCAACTTTCATCAGGGACTTCACCCAAAGACTCATCTTCCTAAGACTGCATCTTCCACCTCGAGATTTGTTGCTCATCATCACCATGTCAAAAAGACTGAAAGACATTTTGTAAAAAGCCTAGCAAACCCTAATTGTTTGGGAGTACATCTGACAGGCTGATTTTTTAAAATCAATATTAGTGTGAACTTATTAGTTATTTCAGAGAACAATGCTAAAGGAAATCAGAAGATTTTTTTTTACTAAGTAAGTCTTCTGAATTTTTGGAGGGAGAAAACTCCATTGACATCTGTTTTCATTAAAAAACATAATCCCAGTAAACATAAAAAAGGACTTTTTAAATTATAAACTTAAATTTTCTTCGCCCTCCTTAAACTCAGAGACTAGGTTTATTTAATGTCACTTTGAGTTGATGCTACAGTTTATGGTTGTTCCAGGAATTCTTATCTAAGAGCAGGCATCCATCTGTCCTATGTTGCTGCAGATAGCTTTGGAAGCTGAAGCAGAACAAATGAAGTATTAGAAAGGAAAGAAGCAGAGAAATACAAATTAGGCTTGGATATGGATATGGGTTTGAAGGCCAAGAAAGAACAGGGGTGTTTCATGGGGGCGTTATCTCTCTGTAAATTCCCCTCTGTCAGGGAATTCCTGAGGAGCTTGGAGTGACAGTAAGACGGAAAAAAAGAATTATCACCTTAATAAGCTCATTTGTTGAACTCTTTCTAAATAAGCAGCCCTGGTTATTCTTCAGCAACTAGAGGAGCGAGTCAAGGATTTGTTGGGTAGGGCTTTGTTAGGGTCTTACTGATCTGGCCAGTGGCCATCCTTGTGGTTCAGACACTGGCCCCTGGGTTTAGCCTCAGCCCTGCTTGGCTGGTTGGAGAAGCCAAGGAAAGGACATGTACCCCTCACATATGGGTACCTGGTACATTCAAGCAGCTTCTCCCAGTCCCTAGGGCAAAATGGAATCATACTTGAAGAGATAGAGAAGAAGCATTCATGTCTATCAGAGTATAGTTCTGTTCAGAAGATGGTCTACTCCAGACCCTGCTCTTCTCCTTGTTGAATGCTGTGAAATCTGCAAGCAAAGCATTGCTTTTCAAACTGCTCTCGTTATAGTCTCCATAAAAGCTAAACACTTTTTTTCAGGTTCCTTATTAGACCAAGTATCAACATTCTGCATGGAGCCAAAGACTATAGCATTGCTAGTATCCTGTTAAGTATCAATGCAATGTTACAAAAAGAAAACTAAGAAAACTGTTGTCTCAGTGAGGTTTTTCAAAAAAAAAAAAAGCTTAGGAAATGGCACACAAATTCTTTGTTCTGGAGCATTCTCCACCCAGGGGGAAAGAAAAGAAAGATTTAAGATCCTATATATTCTTAATTCAGAGGCTTATTAGATTTGCATCTTGATTCAGTCTTAATTATAAGATTGCAATGGTCTTTTCCCCTGTGTTTAGTTCTGTGCACTGGCAGGATAATGGCTAGTTAGCAAACAGCTGTTCAATATTTTGTTTTGGTCTTGTGCATTTTGTTGATCTATACTGTATTTATTGCACAGTTTTCAATCTCTTTATAAACTCAGAAATATTTATTTACCTCTGGGGTTTTGCATAAAACTAATCATTACACTATATTTAAGTGTTTCAAAGGTATGAAACATTCTCACAATATCCCTGTGAGATGAAGGGCTGGTATTTATTATGCCACTGTTACAGATGGGGACAGACAATTTAAAATAAAAAAGTCTGCTTTTTCCTGGAGACCTGTCTGGGACACTTGGCACGTGGTCTCCCAAACCGCTTTTCCTTTTCACGGCACTTTACACCTTCAAAGCATAACCCCACTGACCTGTCCATATGTTAAACACCCTGCTGATCCCATCAGTAGATGACTTCTACAGGAGCTATACCCCTAGCTGCTTGCCATCCCTAACTCCCAGGCTTTTGTTTGTTGTGGTTTTTTTGTTTTATTAATGTATAAAAATCTTATGTAATCATATATCTCACATATCTTTCCGTGTCACCTTTGTGTCATTTTTGTTGCCTTTCTTCTTAATTTCTGTGTTAGTATTCTTGAGTGAAGGAACTCTAAAATAATCTGATATTTCTCATGCTTACATCTATTAGGAAGGGCATTTAATTTCGTCCATTAAAACCTCCCATTAACTATATCAGTTGTTTTTTTTCTAGCCAATGTATCGACAGAGTAAATATATATCTACTCTGCTGCCTTTTGCTATTTTTTTTCCTGCTGAAGCTTTCTAGATCACTTCTGTCATCGACATGTTTTATGAAAAATCCTTTCCTTAGGATTTTTCCCACCTGAGAAGCTGAGAGGCCACAAGAACAAAATGTAAACAATTCTTATCTACTGCTGTGGAATGCAACAGGGGGAATCTGTGATTGGCCTCATCTGGTTGTTTCCAATTACGGGCCAATCACAGTTCACCTGGCCAGACTGTCTCGGTCAGAGACAAGCCTTTGTTATTCATTCCTTTTCTATTCTTAGCTTAGCCTTCTGATGAAATCCTTTCTTGTATTCTTTTAGTATAGTTTTAATATGTTATCTATCACAAAAAAATAAATCAAGCCTTCTGATACATGGAGTCAACTTTCTCATCTCTTCCCTCATCCTGGAACCCCTGCGAACAATACCACACACTTCTTTCTCAATTTCTACTTATACCATATGTTTCCCTATCCATAAAAATACAATGAAAATTGAATGGTATCTGTTGCACTGTGTTGCATACTCATTCCACTTTTAATCTTATTGTAAAAATACTTAATTGATCAATTAAGGCAAACAGCCCTAAACAATTCACAAAATTGCATATACATTTGTCATTTGTGTGAAAAAACCCCAACAGTAACAAGAAGGTTTTGAGGTTATGCAAACTTTTGAAAAAAATGTATTTTTCTTGGTTATACAAGATTTGGCAAACTTCAGGTAGATAAACATTTATAATTAGATATTTACTGTTTTTAAATGTCAACAATATGGCCAGCACCTGAGTTAAACCATTGAAAACATTGCATGTTAGACTAACATTCTAATCATAATAATGGCATTTGTAGAATATTACTGGTAATTCAAGTTGAACATGTGGAAAACATGCATATAGATCTGGTCTGTTTTTTGAAGATTCATTGTCTTAAATAAGCCTGCTGTCTCAAGTCAAAATCCAAACAACTTTCCCATCATAGATATTTTGCAAGAGTAATTTTTAGATATAGTCTAAGATGCCAGAATGTTTCATGGGGCTTATAGGATGTATAAAACTGGTTCTGTTGCATTTCAGGAAGGGTTTTTTCTAGTAGTTCTTACAGACCAGAAAAAGTTTTAAATCCTGATGTTTTAGTCTCTGTCGGTTAACTACTGTGTGTGGCACATACTCTTGTACTCGTTGCAAAAACCTGTAAAAAGACAATGATGGAGTTTTCTTCAGCCTTTTCACGAGTGTATTTGACTACAGAATGTGTATGCCATGATGAAACAGTCCTCGTGTGTTTGATGTGACAGTGTGATCCCATATCCTTTCTCTCAGTACGCCCTGCAGTTAGAGAACTCTGTTTTTTCCTCGTATCACCAGCAGACATGTCAGTGGAACTGTGTGCATACCAAATACACATGGCAACACTGGAATCTCAGCACAGTCCTGACAATGGCAAATGCAAGAAGAATAACAGCAATTGATTCATGGCAGGCACTGGATTTTCAGACAATATTCATGGTCAAATTTTGGAAAATCCATTAACTTTCAATATTTTTTCAGCATATTCTGATTATTTTACTAGCTCTGGTAAACATAAGGATAATTGCTTTGAACCCAGCCACCTTAGAGATGTTAAAAATTTCAGAGAATACAATAATTTGTGCTACTGGGAGAACCAGAGAGAAATAAAAAAAACCCCTGTAATATGGAAATACACTGTTTTAAAAAGGAAATAAAAATAATAAAATCAGAAGTGGTAATTTTATTAAACATTCTTGAAATATTATTTTGTCTGTCACAACTGAGTTATCTGGCATCTAAACAAATAACTGTCTTACATCCCTTTATGAGAACTACTTGCACTCAGATATATAGTGACCTTCTTTTTAGTAGATTTGTTCACATATTACTAAAGAGATAAGCATCTTTATCCACAGATTACAGATTAATAGTGAGAAACAATAACTTCCCTTCTTTTTTTAAGACCCATATCCCAGCCTTTAAAGACACTTGTGAAAGAAATAGTTCAACTAGAAATATTTGTTTAAAACATATTCCTTATGCAAATTTCCTCAAAAGCTGATATCTGGCTTCCAGTGCATATTGTTGCAAGAGAACCTATATTAATGGCAGCATCAAACAATCATTATAGGAAGTACTAAAGACAAATATATACTTGCAACCTTTAAAGGATGCTTTGGATTTTACTTCAAAAATACTGTTGTTGACATGTTAATTATCTACTTCTATGAAAACTGGGTTCTCTTTCAGTTTCTGGCACTTTTTACGTTCTTTAATTTTTTCTTACCTCATCTTCCATTATATCTTCTTTTTATTGAGAAAATAAATATTGCAGGATCTCAAAAAAATTAGCCCAACAAAGACATAAAGAGCAACAATTCCTTAAATGGGATGGATTATTTTATATTGCATATATATGTACTCATAGTTCAGCCATTCAATTAATTTTCCTTTTTTGCAGCCACTTGTTATCTTTTTGGGAATGGCAGACCATGACTTGATACTTCTCTACTGATAAAAGGCAGAGATTATAACAATAAAATATTAAATACACATGTAATATTCATTAAAGAAAAAATAATAATACTTTGAAATATATTGATATCAGATTTCAATAATCTAACATCCAAGAATTCAGTCAACCAACAAAGCTATACAACTAAAGCCATTTTTCATGATCTGTGCTGGTGAGCAAGTTGAAAGTGAATCAGAATTAGCCAATTTTATTGCATACTTTAGAATCATTCCACGTTGTTGTTAATTATTGCATCTACTTTGAAACATTCTCATCCACTAGAAATTTCTGAATTGGAGAGGTCTGTAAACCCCTTTTATGCTTTTCAACTCCAATTCCCTTTTACCAGTAGTAAGAAGGTTTCACTATGACTTGATGAGAAGCCAGGGAGACTCTAATGGTGAGGAGTTTATATACACTGATAAAATGTGTTCTGGAGTCTCCTGCCTGATGACTGTGATCCATCTGCAGAGCTACACCTGAACAATGACTCGTGGTCACAGTACAAGAGAGCATTTTTTTGAGTTAGCAAACCCATTGGATCTGTTTCTGCACTTAGTGCCCAGAGGTACATACAGGCTGTTCCTGGAGCTGTGCTCAGTCTCAAGGCTTGGATAACTGGTCAGCTGGACAGTCTCAGGGCATAAACATTCTAGCAGAAAAGACAAGGGTATGCACTTAAACAGAGGAATAGCTTGTTCTTTACCTCTGGAGAGTAAGGAAGGCAGCTGAGAAATAAAAGTCTGATGAAACACATTCAGCAGCTGGCACGGAGCTAAAGTCTGCTCAGTGCCAAGAATATTTCTGTTATTAATAATGCATGTCATTTATGTGTGCATTTACCAATGTCCTGACAAATTCTACTACCAGTGTTGACTAATGAAAAATAAATTAAGATATTTAAAATTTGCATATTAATCATGTGTAGGAAATACCAAGTAAATGTTGCTCTAATTAATTGTTTGATTTGCCTTTTTTAACATTTTCATTCAGCTGACTTTGGCCTGACTACACATAAAGATAAAAGCTGGTTTTCTGGTTTCAAGCTCAGCAGCTGAATATAAACCCTACCGATAGTGTGTGCTTTCAAAGGCAGGCTTCAGAGTTAATAAGTTGGCAAGAAGGTGAGAACAAATGTGAGACTGCCAAAAGGTGTAATGTCCACTATCATACCCCTAGACAACCTACCAAGCAGTAACATGTCTGACATTAAATCACCATTAGTGTCAGTATTATTAGGTTTCAATCTGTTTGCCTAAAAGATCTCTCTGTTAAATAGCTTTCATACTATTATGCATCCTGATTAAGTGGAGTCTCTCCCTCCAGAGACAGAGTCTGAATTTCTGTCTTTTTTAGGATCATATCCTTGCAACAGTCTTGATCTTGCAGCTTGGGATTAAGGTAGGACACCACATCTTACACTCTCTTATTTCTCTCTCTGTTGGGAATATAACTGACTTGTTTCCCCCAAAGGTGTAACTATTTTTGTACATTTGTTTGTGCACATAATTTGGTGCTTCATGGAAAACTTGACTTAAAATTTAAAGCAACAGTAGATGGATGCTAGGAAAACACTGCCCACTCTCCAATTTATATGTCTGTATCTCATATATATTATACCCAAATATTTGCAATAAAATGCTTGATATTGTTTAACTGTTTTCAAAAAAACAATGGTAACTGTATCAGAGAGGCAGAAAGAAAAAAAGAACCTGCTATAAAGTTCATAATGTTTCTATGTATTTTGTTGCTACCCTAACATTTAAAAGAGATGAAGTCAGATAATACCTGCAGTGGAACACATGAAAAAGTAGGAAGAAGAATCTTTAAAAATTTTAGTTCTACATTACTTCCAAGAACTATTATCAATTAGACTTCACAATGGCTAGAGAGATTAGGAGCCCCTAATGCAGATGCAACACATGATCTTACTGACTTAAGTGAGTCTCCACCAATATATTGAATAAAACAATTTAACACCATTAAAAAGAACCTATGTAGAAATTAAAACGTGATAGGTGGCTAGACTTTTCTGTACACTTCCTGGATTGCATTGAGCAAGTCATCTGGCCTACCTCTAAAAAGAAAAGTACTGTGAACTTTTAGAAATTATAACATTGCCAAAAGTTAGGAAGATTTGTATATAGACAACTGTATAGTAAAACAAAAAAAAATTCTACTGCTGAATCAAAAAGCCATTAGGATGTACCATTTTAGTCCAGAAAAACATTCCTTCTCAATCTATTTCTCCACTTAACTAGTAAACTAAAGAAAATGAAAAATGCTAAACCTTCAACTAGATATAGAATCAAGTTTTTCTTTATTTTCTAGAGTTATAGTCAATCCATAACATTACCAGTGGAGAAACTAAGTTGGTATTCTGTTTAAATGGACTCAGAGTTTTTAATTTCTTAGCAAATGTACTTCGTTATCAACTATTAATTTACACAGGCACTTTGGGTTTGATTAATTACAATAATAATGGTTATTATTCGCATGAAGGTGATGTGATTTTGATGTCGTTTGAAGTTCTCTTTTGTTTTTGTTAAAATTTTTTTTGGAGAGAATATCATAGTTTCTATGATTTCTCCCTTTTTAGCATTCAATGGAAGACTATTTGTTCACATGTCTTAGAGATCTATGGCACAGTTGAACAATATCAGCACTCCTGATGTTTCCAGTGTGTGAATGCTACATTGATGTTTCTGACAAAAACCTGCATGATATTTGCTTTACAGCATGGGTCTACCTTCCGTGACACTTCTGATAATAGTCTTTCTTAAGGCATTTATTCTGGAAATGACATCAGAGTGTATCCAAAATAATTCACTATAATTGAAATAGCAAACACATGGACTAATGCTCCATGCATTCTCTGAGCCAATGAGAAATCTGCTGACAAAGTAAGACTGACATTAGCAAACTTAGCTAATTCACTATGTTGTCCTCAGGGAGTAATATTGATCCAAGCATAGTCAAGTGGATTGAGAGAGAAAGTAGTTACAGCAGTAGGCAGAGATTTCCTGACGTCTCAAGACAATGAATATTCTTGCAGTAATGTTTATCTGACATAAAGGTCTAAACTGCTGCTCACATTTCAATCATTATTCTTCTGACTGGTTGTTTTCCTCTGCCTATGAGGTCTACTGGCCGAAATATTGCATAGACATGACATTAGTGTGAATCTGGAAAAATGTCACACTTCGCACAGGGACTGTCCACGGTAGACCCATTACTGTAGGGAGGAGAAACACAATTTGTGTAGGCATAGAGTTGGTATAGTACCCATTCCTCACAGAATGATCTGCAGCAGTCTCATAGCACATGTACTGGGTGAGGAGAACCGGTCTGCTCACAGTAGTCAGGTGTATCCAAGAGTCTACATCACCAGGCATGTCCATCCCAATGGGGCAGCTTTGAGTCAAGCCAGGAATCTGAGTCAGCAAGTCAGGGTCAGGATGTGCACATCTAGAGCAGCAAAATTTTTTTTGTCGGTAGTGGTGAAGCATCACACTGTGACTTTGCTCTTTTTTGCTTGTTTTGAGCATCAAGACCATAACTCTGCACTGAAAGTAGAAGAAAGAGCCATGAAAATAAAATCTTGCATCTATATTACCTTTTGGCAACCTTCTTTGAGGTACACTTGCCCTACCTTCTGCCCAGGTACAAATTCTTTATTTACAACACCCTGAGCAGCAATCTAAAACCCCTGCAGTTGAAAAGTAGAGAAAAACATTCCATCTGGTAAGATAGTCAGACATCTTCACAGAACCTTTTTATGCTACAGTCTTGTGTTATTCTGCTCGTAAGCCCACAGGATGGCAGAAACAAATTTTGGCATTGCATTGAGTGCATAAAAAAAGACTGCATCTCCTGTTGGCAACTTACACTTGACAGACCTGAGCTTTTTGCTTGTTAGTGGAAAACTCATCTTCAGCTTCTACTATCAGAAACCTGCAACCTGGGCAACCTGAACCACTACTGCCTTACCACCATGGACATATGAATGAGCAGCATACACAATACCTAGATGGGCAGTTTGCACACATGCCTGATGTAATTTTATGTTTCAGCACTCACTGCTCACAGGTCCAATTCTGCATAAGCTCCCTGCCTCCACGACCCCCATGACCCTTTCAATTAGAGAGACCATCTCAACTAGCTGTGGTGGTTTTGGACAGGAAAATGTGCAACTAACATACACACAAACAATCAGAAAACTCAGGCAGAACTTCTATTCTCTGATTAAAAACCATTTCCCAGACTGCATGAGTTTATTTTTGTTACTAGTATCCAAAGAAACACTGTCAAATTCCAAAGAGAGGAGGCATGGAGCCTATGGCATGTATGTACTCAAGCATTTACAGTGTAAGGGAGACGTAGCCTGTCCTGCTTTCTATTTAGTTGGGTCAAGTCTTTGTATTCCAGTCAAACGAGCTCCAACATATGGGGCTGATAATCCCTCAAGCAAAGATGTCTCACAGCTCAGTATTGAAGGGATTTTTTTAAATGCTTCACAGTCAAAATTGCCTCTTTTTGCTTGCCTTTTGCTGTAGCATTCTGTGGGATAACAGAATGAGTTTTCTCTCCTGTATACAGTAGTGTGTGGCATCAGGGCTCAGTGACAGGAAGGTGTTATGGCAAGCAGGAAAAAATGGTAAGGGACTATTTTGAAAAAGTATTGTGATCTTCCAGGGCACCTCAGCCTTAAATACTCTGTAGGATACCAGAGACTTAAAAGCATTCAGTGGGAAGGCCAAGCTCAGATTTTACTTTTAAAGTACTTTCTTCAGGCCAGAGCCTCTTCATTATATGCAGGTTCTGTTACCAGATATACAAATTTGCAATCTGAAAGAAATGTATTCCAAGAGTGACTAGATAAAACATGCACTGCTCTTAGATGTTATACCTTTAGCAACTCATTGTAACTGCTCAGTCTAGTTTTCAGACCTCTGAGTTTGGAATAGTGGAATACAGTAGATGTTTACCTGTGGAATACCAAATGCTTAAAAGTTCACCAAGGTCTGATGCATGATTTAATCCCTGATTACAAATGCATTTGGCCCCAAAAAGAGAAGAAGGAGGGAAGCTTTTGACAGCATATAGACATATCTTAAGGCATATGCCAAAAGGATTGGGTGAGACTCATTTTTGTGTTGCCTTGTGACAGGACAAGGGGCAATGGGTACAAGGCGAAACACAGGAAGTTCCAATTCAATATGATGAAAAACTTCTTTATGGTGAGGTTACAGAACATTGGAACAGACTTCTCAAAGAGTCTTCTCTGGAGATACTTAAAACCTGCCAGGATGTGATCCTGTGCAACCTGTTCTGGGTGAACCTCCTTTAGCAGGGACTTTACACTACATGATGTCCAGATGTCCTTTTCAATCCCAACCATTCCCTCATTAGAATCAGAGAATATTATCACAATCTATTTCAGAGGAATAGGACTCAGTAATTTACAGGCTGTGATTACTATACAAGATTCATTACTGCTGCTGAGAAGGCAAAACTGTAATTTAAAATCTAACAGTACAAAAAGCAGAGCAAATGAAAGCATTTTCCCAAAGGTGCATGATTATAAGATAAATGTACCTTGAGACTGAAATCATGCAGAGTTTTCTAAAACTTAATTAAGTGAAAGTCCAAGTGGTAAAAGAAAACCCGAGTGGATAAATGACCTTTATTTTGGACCCTGCAGTGTTAGCTTACAGTTTCTTAAATATTAGCATTCAGTGTGGTTTGTGTGCTGAAGAGGTGAAAATAGAGACAAACTTCAACAAATCTGCCTTCTCTTCTGCAAGTTAACTATATAAAACTTCCATAAAATCAGCTGATTTTTCTCTGTGACCAGTACTTTTCTGTCATGATTTATTTTTTTAATAAAACATAGCTACTATTTCATCTTCTCTGTATGGTTTATTTAAATAATGTGAACTGTACAAAAGAGGTGGGAAAATGAATAAAAAGAAGGAAAATGACTTTTCCGTTTAAGTTCTAGGGGTCCCTAGGGTTTGCATTTCAATCTCCAATAGGAAAAATTGACTTCCTGTTCCTAAGGGAAACAAGAAAATCCATAATCTTTGCTAGAAAATAGGAATAGCAGAATCTTTTTCAGTTTTAGACTAGTGGTTCATTCTGATTGCTAACCACTACATTGTGCAGCCCATTGTTATTTCTTGAAACTTTCTATCAAGCCTCTAGTTCTGATATTTTATATTCTGTCAGACTAATACTAGTGACAGAGTATTTTCTCATTTTCATCTCAAAATGTGAAAATACTAGATAACAGAGTATTAGACACAACTCTGATGATGTGTCTGGCTGATTGTTGGTTTGGATATTGTTAATTTTGAAATCTTTGTAATTATCCAGGCATTTCTATGTACATTATGTTGGCTATGACTTTGTTTCTCTCAGTAGCTTTTTCTTCTGCTCCCCTTTTTCATTTATTAAGTATCACCACTACATCATCCCATATTTTTATTATACACTGAATATTATATATTGAAAAAAAAAACAAATTATAAAAGCTTTTAAAAAATACATACACAAGTAAGTAACCTGTGGTTGCCTTTGCTCCTTCTGTACAATTTTGACATTGAATAAATCACACATGAGGCTCCTTCCCAGAAGGAGCAGATGTTCTCTTCCATGCACATACCTCCAGTACCCATACAGGTATATTTCAGATCTGGTAGCTTCAAAATGAAGGAATAAACTATTGAGGTGAAGAAAAAACTTCAAAAAAATCCTTGTTAACTGGAACAGATCAGGAACAACAACAGCAGTAAGAGACCCCATTATAAAATGTTTCTATCCAGTGAAATTAGAAGTATGGAAGAAAAGAGATATAGGAGTCTCATATTCTTATTTCAGATAATTCCTCTACACTGATTTTAGGCAGAAGAGGTAGTTAATTCCATGTATCTCTAGTATGTCCTTGACATGGGTGTGGAAATCCATGCCAGTATTCTACTTTTGTCCAGTATTTTCCTTATTTTAGTGAATATATCATAATAGCTCAGTTTATGAGGAATAGAGGATGAGCATATAATTACTTATGCAATACTTATAAATAAACACTCACCTTAGAACTCACTGAAAACATTCTTCATTTTATTTTCTTAAAAGTTAGAAAACCTGCTTATTTTTTCCTTCCCTTCATTGGCTTAACTTCTTAACAAATCTTACCCTTTTGTATAGTTTATCTTTTCTTCTTCATCTTTTTGTTCTCTGCTTTATATCTAGCATCTAATGGTGACCTTCATTTAAAGTCTGTACTGTGTTCGGTCTTTCCCTGACAAATAGTGCTGAGAAGTGGATTTTAACAAAGTAAAAGACTTCCTTTGCAGCAATCCATTAAATTTACAAAGGATACAAAAAGCTGCTTACACTAATGAATGTCACTAAAGAGATAAAAAAAAAAAAGAACTTTTTTCTCCCAATTCATAACATATATGTAGCTTTGCCATCTCGAGGCCACTACTCAAGTTTCTGTCAGAGATACAAAAAAAGGAAATTGTTTTAAAAGGAAAATTGACAGGAAAAACCAGCCTTTTTAGAAAGGTGATCTCTCTAAGGATTGGTATGAGGATTACCTGCATGGCAATTATTTTGTTAATGAGGTGGTATCTTTTAGTATCAAAGGAATCTTTTGTGTGTCAAACCTTTCAATCATAGACTCATAGAATCATTTAGGTTGGTAAAGACTTCTATGAGCACCAAGTCTAAAGTTAACCCAGCACTGTCAAGCCTACCACTAGGCTATATCCCTAACCACTACATCTACAATCTTAACTTTTAAATACTTTCACAGTTGGGGACTCAACCACTTCCCTGGACAGTCCATTCTGAAGATTAACCTTTTTAGTTGATTTTTTCCTAGAATCAAACCTAAATGTCCACTGGCACAATTAGAGTTTGTTTTCTCTTGTCCTATTGCTTGTTTTTTTGGAAGAAACTGACACTCACCTCACTGCAATCTCATTCCAGGTAGTTGTAGAGATCAATAAGATCTTTCCAATATGAATAATAGACATGAAACTGTGCTCTTTTTTTTCTGTCCAACTTGATCTGGGAAAGATTACTAGAAGTTACACACTCAAAATATATATAATTCTGATTAATATTTTCAATTCAATATAGATAATAGACAGCTTGCAATACAAACATTGGTACGGTAAATTCTATGTGGTGTACATTACCAAAAGTACTAAAAAGGATATTTCTTATTTTATTTTTACATATGCAAGCAAGAAATTATTTGAAGGAAAAAAAGAACAAGTTGCAAATGTAGTTGCTTTGGAAAAAACCTTTATTCCTACTAGAGCTGAAATTTAGTCCTTAAATTTTAGATCTTATTGACAATGAGTATGGCTACATTAAAAGAATGATAATCAGACAAAAGTAAAAAACTCAATAAAGTTAACTTTTCTTCTAGTAAATCTTATGTCCTCAGTCACTGAGAGAATTTTGTTTTAAGCTGTTCTGGTCACTTATGTTGTCAGACAAACCTGTATTATCCTCTAGATTCTTCATTTCTGGAGGACTGAAAACAAGGAATCACTTTTTGGATAGGGGGTACATAGAAAAGAATGGAGGACATAGAAGAGTATGGATGACATAGAGATTGCATTATAAGCATTCCTTTTCATAATAACAAAATCTACATCTGCATCAAGCAGTTCTTAGATTTCTTACCATCATGTAAAAACTGAGCAGATTGTACTGTATGGTGCAATTCTTTTTCATGAACTGAACCCCTAAAACGGCCTTAGGAAATCCTGGGTTGATTCAGACTCCAGGATTCTCAGCTTAATATCATCAGTTTAAATGTTTAAAACTATTATCAGAATGGGATAATGAGGATTCCATATTGATAACATAATGATCTGTAGAAGGGAACAGGCTCCCCAGGGAAGTGGCCAAAACACTAAGCCTGGCTTCAGGAAGTGTTTGGACAATGCTTTTAGGCACATGGTGTGATTCTTGGGGTATCCTGCACAAGATCAGGAGCTGGACTCAGTGGTCTTGATGGGTCCCTTCCATTTCAGCATATTTTATATTTCTATGAAATATTTTTCCAGTGTTGATTGGTTAAAGTAAATGTGAAATTACTTGTGCCAAAAAATATCCACCCAATAGATAAATTAGTTGTTAGTGTTTAGCACAGAAAGAAGCTAAGATAGAAAGGAGGTAAGATAGGAAGATCAAAGCTGAATCTAAAATATAAGTCTTTACTAACAGAAGCATAAGACAGTGCTTCCTGAGGAAGTGACACTCAGCTTTACAGGAAAACCACATCCAACACTTTTCAGACATGCTTTAGTTCTGGCTATTTTTCTAATATCTTTTTGAATAGCAAACCAGACAGTGAGATGTAGCTTAATCCTCACAGAAGAGAACCACCAGCGTGAATAGTAAAAGCTGTGAATCTAGAGACAGCACATCATTACCTATAGATATAATTTTAAAATGGTTTGTAAAAACAGCATGATCTTAATGCTGTCAGGAAGGGAGGCTTTGGTTCATAGGAATGCTGGAGTTGATTGGTTCTATGGCAGTTTCATCTCCTCTTCTACACACTTTGTTCTGTCAGTGTGTCTCAGTCTTTCAGCATCCAAAACTATCAGCAGAAGAAGAAGTAGATGCTCTTTCAGCTCTGACTGTTGCTCAAGTGGTTCCCAGTGATCATCTTTACTGGATGTGAGATAAAGATTTTGAAACTTTCCGGGGGTTCCCTTCGTTTTCTACAAGATCATTAATTTTTTTGGTAAATACCCATAAAAAAACCTGTATGGTATCATAAACCAGGGGTCCTTCATTCAGGTACTGAGTAGCAAATCAAGTTACTTTTCTGAAGATGGTCAGAAAGGAGCGGAAGGTATTTCCCAAAAATCTCTTCTAAATGCAGGCAAAATTGCCTGTTTTTCCATAGGACATTAAAAAAGTCTTCAGTAGGTTATTCAGGTCATCCAGAAAAAGTTGTGTTTTAGTTAGGATTGAAATAAAATGTATTTGATCTCTTGTAGCTACAAATAGACCTGAAATGTGGAATTAAAGGAGGGTGGTTCTAAGGAACTCCCTAAAGTATCTTTTATATCATTCAGATATAGTTCAGATAGAATCACTGGAACTCACAGTGGAGATGGTATTTTGCTACTCTTCTCCTCTATCCCTTGGTCTTGAAGCTCATAGCAGGTTTCCATAGGTCCCTACAATCTATAAACTATTTCCAGTCAGTGTCTGTAAAAAATGAAAAGCACCGAGAAATATAGAGTAAGTGAGACAGAATAAGCAATATCTTTGTATTCCTCCCTTACAGAGAAGTAAAGACTGAAGTTGTTCCTGAGGTCCTGACTTCAAGGATAAAGAATAAAATCTCAAACTTAGAGGTCCAGGCACTTTTCTAAAAAGATTGAAGAAAAAAAGTGTTTCATCCACAGAATCTTGACTGAGCAGGTAAAGAGAGAGTGGCTTTTCACCTTCTCTTAAGTATCAGATGGGAATCTAGAGGTAGAGGCAGGGCACTGAGGACGGCAGAATTGCTGGACTGGTGAAGTTCATTAAGTGCTATTTCTTCATGACTCATATTTTGGAAAATGGATAAAAAGAATACTAAAGCATTGAGAATAAAACCTACCTTGTTTTCTCTTCAAAATATCTTTTGAGGGTACAAATAAAGAAAGCAATTTACTGAAAAGTAGCTTTATATGGGGTCATGCTGTCAGACCCCCTATATGTTAAACACCATTGTATCTTTAAAGAAGCTTGAAGTAAGGTATCAAAGACACCAGGTACATGTTCATGTCCTGACACCTCCTTGGGGATGAGGATAAATGAGAGGTTTTGTGGAGACCAGCTGATGTGCCCTGAAAACTGAGCCATAGTCCTGACTAAGATTCTATGATCTGTCCTGATGTATGCAATATTGTGAGTAACAATTCTGTCAACAGATGTTTGTTGAGTTCCAATAAAGCCTTAAATGTCAACAGATTCTGAAAGATTATAAGGAAATTATTTGCATCATGCTAGGCATCTCAGTCAAAATAATGAATATGTGCTGACATCAGTGCTCATCTATGTCATCTGCAAATGCAGTTTTTACACAGAGCTTCTGTATTTCAAAATCCTAGGCAGTCCAATAGAAACTAATATTTTTTTTGCTTTTTTTATTCCTTCTGCAGGAAGAAATTTTGGAACATACTCAAACAAGGATCTACGCAGATTATTTATTTCCACAGAGAAAGAAAGAGAAAACCTTAAAAGTTTTCAGTTTCCCCAAAATGTTTTTATTCAATTGGTTTTGGTTTGCCATCTGTTTTCCTTGTATATACAACCAAAGAGCTTCTCTTATCTAGTGGTAACTTTATTCTTTGACTAAAGTATGGATTTTTAAAAAAAATATTCATTAGAATTTTTTTTTCAATTCAGAACACCAGTCTTTTTTATTTGTCTCTCTTATAATCACCCCTAGAGCTAATAAGCTAATTTTGTAAGAGGAGGCCAAACTATTCACACCCAAAGGAAATTGAATTTCATCCCCATTTACAAAAATATGTATGTACACATTTCAGGTATTTATTGAAGTTATAAGGTGAGATTCCCTTGCTGAACATCCACCTGTCTCCTACATTTTCCTCAGCTTTTTTTTTTTTTTCCTAAAGTATTGTGTACTTTCTCAACTAAGAATACCAGGAAAAATATAATAAATATCCTAATTATATTAAATGACAGATGTTCCAAAATCTCAGTCCTCTCCTGCTGGGGTTGGATCTAGGAAAATGCATCAGTTGCAATGCAGATGCAGTTAGGCAGTAAAGATGCTGTATAGGAAAATATAGAAACCTTGCTTCAATTTCTATATCTTAATTTTAACACGAATTTTTTTTGCAGAACTTGTTTTATCACTATAAACAGATATTTCACTTGGAACTGTTAAGAATCACTTATATTTGTTTTGAGATAGGATACTTTAAAATCATCTTTTCAGGAAAACATTTTGGCAGTGTTAAAGGTAAGAGTAGTGCCTATAATTCATGAGAGATTAGGTATTTACTTGTATTTTGTGGCTCCTCACTAGCAGTGTCATGTCATTATTCTGACTCTAGTCCCAAGAAGCACAGAGGAAATCATTCTGCTCCTAGAAAAGATTCTGCCAGCTTTGTCATAGAGAATTGCTTATGCTTCATACCCTCAGGGAGAGGCAGATTCCTCTAAAGGTCTGATGAATCCCACGTGGTCTTTCTAAGTAGAACAAACCCATTTATGCTTATTGCCTGCTAATTTTGCAGTGGAAACACAGGCCAGTCACCATGGGTCTCATAGACCCGCAAAAACTCATCACCATGATCCATGAACCTAAAAGAAAATTCTCACACTTGGATTGGAAAAGTGCCTCAGCTCAGTACAGGGAAAAATTCTCTGGGATACAGTCACACAACTGCAGCAGCAGTTTTGTCTCACAGGTCAGCAAACCCATAGATTTCTATATAAATACTTGTACCCAGGCTAAATAAATTTAGTTACTGTACATCAATCATCATGTCCAGATTTGTAAAATACTAAGTGAATAGTCAAGATATAGGAAAATTGCCTCAACTAGTAATCTCAAAATGATTTAAGATCATTGTGGCTGGTATTCATCTAATGATACTGGGACTGTTAATGTTTACCATCAGCATTAATGGTCTGATGGAGAAGAAAACAACCTCAGGAAATACAAAGGTAAATCCAAGTTGAGGGTGATAGTGGCGCCCTGGAAAATGCTAAGATAAACTCTGAAATGTCAAGCCTTGTGTTTTACCTGCATAAGTAGTATAATTGCTAGCTGAAATGATTGTTTAGTAATTAAAATAATTATTGTATAATCATAAGAAGAACAATGAGAAACTGTATGTTCCTAGTCTAAGGTGGCCATGCTTGGGTGAAATCTATGGATACTATAGAACAATGTAAGTTTAATAATTAACATGAAAATTATATAACGATAGAATATAAAAGCATATCCATCCCGAACCTATGTCGGAGTCAGATTTGGGTCTTTACCCCTGACACCCAGAGCTCTTCAATAAAAGCATCTGCATATAATCATTTCTCGTGATTATGTGTTCCTGAACGCTAACAAGGGTAGTGAATGATATGCTGAAAAATAGGGCTGTTGTGCAGAAAGCCCTTAGAAGCTTAGGATTGAATGTACATCCTACAATCAAACAAACAAATATAAATTTATTTTATTAATCACCAATTTGTTTTTTTTCTTTGACATAATAAAATTCTGAAAATTATTATTCTTTATGTGTCTATGGTGCCTAACCATAATTATCCTCATAAAGAACCAATTTTATTTCTGTGAGATATAGATTATGGGATCTGCTAATACTTTCCCCAAAAATGTGAAGCATTTGTCCAATTTCTACTGCATTTAGCACAGAAGTAGAGAGCTCACAACTATTAAGTTCCAATAAGTCTCATGAAAACAGGCATAGGAGTATAAAGATTATTGCCCCTACTACAAGAAAAAAAAGTTCAGATTCAGCTCAGCAGGGTTGCCAGGCACACAGAACATAAAAGCCTTCATGGAGGAGAAAAAGAGCTGAGGACAAAAGCTAAGGTGCTAGAAGGCAAGATTGGAGACAAAGTAGTAACAGTTTGAGAAACATCTAAAAAGCCTGTGTAATACATTCACATGAAATTGGACTTAATCAGTTTCATGAAATATCTTGGAGTTGGAAGTTTGAAAACTTGTAGCACAAAGTGAGGAAAAGAACAGACAGAGACTAAGCTTACAGAAAATGAAAATAATTGACAAAGCAGAAACAAAGTATTCTCCCCCATTCACAAAAAAAAAAAAAAAAAAGCCATTGCAATAAAATTGGGTATGAATCCTGATCTTTCATGGAATCACAGAATATGATAAGTTGGAAGGGACCCTCAAGGATCATCAGTCCAACTCCTGACCCTGCACAGAGCACCCCAAGAGTCACACCATGTGCCTAAGAGTTTTGCCCAAACACTTCTTGAGCTCTGTCAAGATTGGTGCTGTGACCACTTCCCTGGGGAGCTTCTGGGGTTCCAGTGCCCAAACACCCTCTGGGCAAACTTGCAGTGTGTGATGACTGAAGAATCCCAGTCCTGGAAAACTTACTGGAAGAATAAATAATTGATGTTACTATAGGGGCTCATTATGATAAAATGGTGTGAAATGAAAGTGGCAACACTTATACAATTAAAATGTCAGTAACTTTGAAAAGTTATTACTGACCTTTGAATCAGCCAATATCACCTCTGCCAACCTCTTACAATGGAAATCTTCAGAACTAAAAAACCTTTGATGTAAATATAGTATTTCTTCTCTTAAAAGAGTGAAATGATAATCCGTGAAAGGAGTAGAATGAATACCTGATGCATGGGATTCTACCTTTCACAAGATGCTACCCACAAAAATAATTGTTTTTTTTTAAAGTATTCAGAATTCTGAAATTTGAAATCCCTTGTTATTTTTCCAGCACACAGCAGCATAGACCTTTAATCCTTTACACCCATCAATTTCCTTTGCATGTCTCAGTTCTTTAGTCTGATGAGAGCAAACTTTCCTCTTTGTGGTCTACTGGAAATGACGCAGCAGCTATGAAAATGTACTGCAAGTATCAGACACCTTTTCTGATGAAATGAAAGTACAGCTTGATTCAAGAAAATCAATGAAGTTTTTTAGCTCTGCCAGTTCTTGTCCTTCATTCCTGGTCATTTATTTATTTCTCAGGAGGAGATTCATCTGTTGTTTTGTTTTTTTTAATGGCATTCTTGGTTCAGTGGGCAATTGCAGGGTTAAAGCTGCATCTGCATCTTCATCCTGGCAAGTGCCCATCCTTTTTCTGCACCCGTAATGAAGCATGCTTATTATTCCATGCTAGAAACAGTGCAGCTAGCAAGATAGGAGAAGCAGATGTTTTCAGAAAGGTCTGGGGACAAGTAAAATGAGCAAGATGGAATTAGAGTCTTTGAAGGAGGAACCTAGAATGAAGATCCTCAATTCCTTAAGGCTTTGTTTCAAAAAAATAAATATCAAGGCTGCTTCTTAATTTAATACTACAGGGTTTGAGCAGCTACCCTTCTCCCAAGATATTTAGTACCATCTTGGCTGATGAGGTCACCACAGCTTGTAAAAAGAAAATATTTAGTGAAGTAACAGATGAGTATACGATTGGACATAACAGAATGTTGGATTGTCTGTCAAAAAAACCATTTTCAGCTTTCTCCAATCTAAAAATTTAACTTTTACTGGTTTGAATTAGTTCTCCAAACTAATGTTTGAGGCAGTCTCTATGAAAGGGTAGGAGATATATTCAGGTGACATAATGGACTACATGATTTAATTTAAAGCTCTTCTTCACTGGACAGGTTTAGATTATCAATGCGTAAAATTTCAGGGGAGGTTTCCTAATAAGAATCAACCTTAGACACATACTTGTCACATTCTCAAACATTCCTTACGAGCCTATCAGGAATATTTCTGTGCTGAATTTAAACATCACCTGCATTAGTAAGTTCACACTGGTGCAATTTACTTGCTGTTGTTCCACAGTGAACCTACACTGATATATTTTAAGCATGCTTACCTAAGGCTTTCAGTCTTGTTTAACTCCCTCAGAACAATATCAGAGCAGATTTCTTTAAAGATAGTAACAATTAATATTCTGCCAGCCTAAGCAGAATAAAATAATAGTTAGGGGAAAAAAGTGATCCTTGACAAAACCCCAAACTAAACCAGATGTTAGCTGAATGAGATAGTAAAGCATGCTCATAATTCTGTCTTTGTTTCCAACACACCATGACAACCTCAGCATCCTGTAGAGGGTTCTGTTGTCGCTGTACAAATGCTCTAATTTTAGATGTCCTCAGTGCTCTCTTTGCAGAGTGTATAAAGTCATGAGCCAAAGAAAAGTTAAGGATGAATGTGGAGAGCTCCCATGGTCTGTTGTACAGGCATTCTAGTCATGAACATGAGGCAGGTACTGCATGAGGTGCTGGAAACACAACTCTAGAAGAGGGAGACGAATGAACTGCCTGGACACAACCTTCTACAAATCATTCCGTGTGTGGGCTGTTCAAGGACTCAGATGAGTTGTACAGGCATAATTTATTTATCTCATACATTTTTAGATGTCTTTTGGGGATGAGATAGCTAACTCAATATTGTTTTTCATGCAATATTCTTGAAGACAGGGAACAGAGATTTTTTTTCTGGATTTGTCTGGATAAAGAGAATATCAGATGACATGAAAACATTGAAGACATTGAGTTTAGGGAGAAAAAGTCAGATATGTTTTTAATATCATTGCACATCAAGGACACAAATTGATCAATCATTTTCCCAATTGATATCACATACTGGGGTTTTTTATTAAAGTAGCGATTATGAAGGACAAAAGAATAAAACAGAAACTCCCTAGACAAAAAGGTATCAGAAAGGGCAGTTGTGGTGAAGCAGTACCATCCAATACTTGCTTGAAATCTTATGGATGAGGCCCATTAGGGAGTGTCAGACAAGTAAGACCTCACCCAGAGATATATGACCTCAGGCAATTTTAGTGTGAATCTTGAGTTCTAAATATAAAGTTCTAAATTTGCTGTAAAGATAACTGAATTACTAAAGCAAAAGTGTAACATCTTCACCCTGTATTCCAAGAGTAAATGATAAAAATGTTATTTAGTATCTACATCAATACTGAAAAATGAGAAACAAATGCTTCTAAATGGTGTGGCTTTCTGCCTCTCCATTAAGTTGCAAATTATAATTGTGTTAAAATGTGTTATGATGCATTAACATGTTTTTATGATTTTTCAAGGTTTCTAACTAGAGTATGAGAGACTGAGTCCCTGAGAGCAGTATTGAACAGTATTTCCTCTGTTCAGTCTTGCAGTGACAGGAATGGAAGGAAAGTGCAATCAGCACTGAAGGTATCATAGGTCTTTCAAAGACCTAGAACAAACAGACTAAGGAAACAGTCTTCTACCAAATAGCAGTTTGTTTTCTTTTTTAGATTAGTAGTAAGCAAATATTTCCTAGGAAACCTCCTGCAGGTTGAAAATTTGGAAGCAGAGCTGCTCTTGTTAGGCTGGCTCTTCCTATTCAAGAAAGAGTAGTGTTTCTTAAGCTATTTTAAAAGCCTCTCTTAATTTTCAACTGCTTCTTTCTTTTGCTCTGGAGGGTCTTGTGTTTGACTTGCAGCAGTTTACCCAAAGGCAGTTTCTACATATAGGAATGACTTCCACTCACAGTGCCTGACAAGACAGTGCAGATTCTGAACTCCCTCTTCAGTGAGTGCTAACCTAGTGCGGGCTTGGCAACAGATGGAAGAATGCTTCTTGGAGAGCTGCCTACCTGCAACCCTATGCTCCTTTGCACATAACACAGATTTAGAAAAGCATTTTATTAGGACTTTAGTTGAAGTGTTCCTTCATGGAGTGAAATCATGTTCACTTGATCTGGTCTCACTCAGATTTGGTTGGCTGATTGTTGTACTCATCCAAAGTTCATATCTGCATGACACTGTGTTGCAATTCCAGACCAAATACATTCTGTTGAAACCATTGAAGGATTGTCAATGTCCTTGTCTGCCTAGGAGATCATTGAGAGAAAAGAAAAAAAGGACAAACAAACAAAGAAACAAACAGAAAAATGCCACTTTTTTACAACACAGGTGTTTGAAGCATTAGCAAAAAAGAAAAAAATATGAAAAACCAAGACATTAAAAGTCCCTGGTATGAACTGCAATAAGGACTCAATTAAGGCTCAGTAGTTGTAAATAAATGAAAACATTTACTAGTTTATTTTTGATAGCTACATTGAAGAAAGCATAAAAGTATAAAGTAGTTAATGTGGTCATCCTTTTTTCGAAGTTACAGGCAGAAAATTGTCTTGCAGATCATTCCATCTCAGGCAGTTCTGCTTTTCTTTCTAAGAAATTATGCCATGCCTCCTAAAAATTGTAGCTTGGGTCTATTTTTGCTTTCTGCTATGTAGGTGGTACTCTCAAAGTAAGGGCTTCCAACAGAATGTGATCTGAAATTGTATGTTTCAGTTGTTTTATATTTGTTTGCTCTAATTCTGAATTTTAGTAAAATATTTACACATTTTCCATAAAAACACACCAACAGAAGGATTCTAGGACATACTTAACTATTTTCAATTTTTACATAAATAATTCTGATGCATTCCTTGAAGTTCTGACAAAATGACATGAAATATGACTATATATATTCCCCATCATGTGAATTAAGAAAATTTACAAGGGCTGTTATTTTTGCTGCAGAAACACACAGCATTCAGTGTTCATCACTACGGGGATTGTCGTTTTAAGGAGAATGACTTTGTCCTGCTCATAACATTCTGAAAACATCTGAAGGATTGTCCCATAAGCACTGATTAGTTACTTCCTTTATCAGCAGTTACTGTAAAAAAACCCTAACAAACAAACAAACAAAAAACTAAGAGGGAAAACAAAGAAAAGCAAAAATCACCCCCAGATATCAGTGTATAAATACCAGCCTGTGTAGACATGTTTCTCACTACCGAAAGGGTTCTTTCCAAAGCAGCTGGTAGGCATTGTCCTATCATGACAACTGTTGGAATCTGCCAATATGGATAAAAAACCAGCTGCAAATGGAGCTTAGAAGTGTGGAGATCCAGCAGGCAAAGGATAGCAAGCCTGGCACTGAGGTGGTTTGTTTCATGTTCCTGTGTAAAGCACTGCATATTTGAAGTTACCTACTCCATAGCAAAGAACAATGTTTTGTCCATTTGCCCATTATAAATGGAGTCACTTTTGCAAAACAAGAGAAAACACAGGATATTTGGAAAAGAGAACTTTGGTGCTTGACCTCTGGTGCCAGAATTGCTATTGCTTCCAGCTGGCTCTCATTTTTATCACAAAATATGTGACAAGAAAAATCCTACAGTGCATGAAACTGGAGTTAGGGCAAAGAAGATAAAATAACTGCCCATAAGGCTCATCATGAGAAAATCTTGCTGTGATTTTGAGAGTGTGAGCTGGATGTACAAGTGAGCACATTTATGGCTCATTTATCAGGTAATGAACCATCATATGATGTGATGAACCTCCTTTTTCCCATCAACTCCACACAAATTGAAGAAGCTCTATAACAGGTCTTGTTTCTCAATGCTTTTTCTTCTTGCCTAAACTTTCTTTACTTTGAAAAAATGCCTACTAAGCAGGACAAACATCTCCTATGTTAAACATGATTACACTATTCATAAAATGAACCTTTCACAGACGGCTGTCATAGAAATCATATATTTAGATTTGAAATTGCTGCAATCAGACTGTACTGCAGTTTCAAATTGAACAGAAGATAGATGCATTTTCCTCCTCCTCCTGAAAAACAGAATTGTGGCCATTCACTGAGATAGCTCTTTCTGTAGCGAAATCTAAGTGCAAAGAACAAGCATGGTTTTGTATACAACATATTTAATTTCCCTTCAAAAACCAATCGCAAATGTTGCTCTCTGTGATGGTGGTATCTGATCTGCTCACAGTTAATCTTTTCTAATAAAAACATGGCTGGGCAGAAGAAATCCTGTTTTCCTTGCTCTGCCTGCTAACCTCTGCATCCAGCAAAACCCTCTAGAGAACAAGGGTGAGCAATACCTCTGCAGAGCATGCCTCACACTGCTCATATGGGTGACTCTCCTATGCATACAGAGTACAGGCAGCAACAGAAAATAAGCAGAAGAAAATGTAAGACCTAAAGAAAGACTTTGGAGAACAACAGAATAAATAAATAGGTAAACGTCAGAAGTGACAGGATGGAAAAACTTTTAGAGAACTAGACAAGGGGTGTGATTTTTGCTGAAACTCAGAAAAAATGGTTAACTCAATATAGGACTAGTTAAAATATAAAGAATGAAGTGAGGAGACAGAATAGTTATTCTCAAGTCATTTTACTGTTAATCTTCCCCCTAATTTGTCTATGTTTCTCTGTTTAGAAAAGTGAAATCCTTTGTTGCAATAAATCTTTATCCCTGGAGATGCAGAGCTGTAGTACATTCAATTTATGGAAATGTGTATGAAAATTTTGAGCAGAATTCTGGCATAGTTCTAAAACCATGAACTTCAATAGGGACTTATTTCTGATATGTTTAGAAGATTAAGTGACAGGAATATAAAAGTCACTTCCCCTTCAAAGGAAAGAGTTAGTGTAAATGCTAATCTTGTTTCTCTCCCATAAATACACCAGGAATAATTGATTATGTCATGCTGCAGTAGTCTTCTCTCTGTCAGACAAGACAAATTTCCAAGTTGTTTCTCAAAATTCATTATCAAGACAAACAGTGTGTCTGACAGTAATTTATAATATGTGACTGTACTACTGTGGTTTGGCAGCACATTCACCTTAAGAGTTTCACTTCCTTCCTCCACTTACCTTTACAGTTCCCCTCATTTTGTTAAAATAGTTTTAATCCAGACACCTGAATTGATCTTGGTTAAAAAAACAAACTCTGAAGAACCAAGGATTGAGGAAGGTTAGTATTTTCTGTTTCTATTTATTCTCACTAAAATATTAACCTTCCCTAAGTATCCATTTGGCCTCTGCTGAGAAAAAGGGATGCAAACTCCAGTGCAGAGTCAGCACTGAGAAGTGGTAAGAATTTCTTCATTTGGTGCTGCTGTTGAGTCCCTTGGCTCATGGAACTGCACTTTGAGGTGAGAGTCACAGGACACTCACTTTGCAGTTTATGAAGTCTTGATCCAGGGCAACACTGCTGGAATTCAGTATCATTCCCAGTATGGCTGTGTGCAACACCTATTCATCCCATCCTGCAGTGACTGATGGCACAAACAGGAGATAGAGGGGGATTATACACCAAAACATTTAGAAAAATTTGAATTTTATGAGAAAAAAGAATGTTTCATTTCCTTTTTCCATCTTAAACAACCCTCAGCTAAATAGCTGAATAGTTTAAGGAGGAGCTACTTCATTCTGATCCGTGATTTCTTTTCAGACAAACATCTGCACTAATAAACCCTTTATGTGTACAGTAAAGCTCTGAAGCCATGATGAACAGTGAATTTCTTGATTTTTTTTTTTTTTTGGTACAGAATAAAACTACCAGTACAAATGGGTCTTTTATATCACCATATTTCAGCTGGGAAAGAATGTATCACTTATAAGACAATTCTGTTGAGCTTTCGAGCCACAAATCCAACAGTCCTTTCATCTTTCTCTCAACTAATTTTTATACCCTCTTGGTTGGCAAGGATGTGCTTCAGAGTGTCAATCTTTGACCCTCTGTTCTTTTTAATTTAAAACAAGGTTTGGTGCTACTGGTCTTGGCTATTTGCCTTCTGTCCTTCGTCCTTCTACAAGAAAATCAGGCATCAAATGTTCTGCCAGCTGCTCCCCAGGGGAAAGTGAAAACATTGGCATTTTACCTGCCTTGGAAGAGGTTATGAGCAGATAATTGTTCAAAATCCCATGCACGGAAGGCACAGTACAGAGATAAATTATGAGTCTAGTTGCAGCAACAGAATGATAAAAGGCAACAGCAAGGAGGGAGCTGCTGCACAGATGTCTAATTGCTTGTATGCAACAGCTGTTGTAATTGAATTTATGACAAGACCCTGGCATTAATGCAATGATTCTAATAACTGGACAGACCAATGAAACCTAAATGAGGCGTTCCCATTGGCAGGACAAACTGAAACAAAAACTGCAATTAAATAACACACCAAACAAAAGAGAAATGCCACATGTACTGCATTTTTAGGAAAAAAACCACAAAAAACAAAAACAAGTTTGTGTTATCAACATCACAAAATATTAGAATTTTCTTCAGTCTCCTGAGATTCAGAGTACCCCCCCCATCTTTTTGAATGAGTATTCTTCAAATTTCTGAAAATCTTAAGTAGAACTCTGTGTTCTGGAACTGTTTTCAGAAGAGGACAAGTCAAGTCCTAGTCATGTAGGTTCACCTAACCTCACCCATCTTAATGAAGCAATCAATAGCTCCTTGCAAAAAATGTACATTGTAGATAACTTTCAGAAAGCTCTTTGTTTTCAATTTTCTTGACAGCTTTAGGTTTATTTTGAATAAAAGTTCTGAAAGTAGTAACTGAAATATAATAAAAATTATCGAAACATACTGGTTATAGAGGTATATTGTCTGATTTTCAGATTATGATTCTAAATGAACACATTTTTTTACTTGATCATAATTGGAACTGGCATTTTCTTAATATAAAAGAAAAGAGGGAGTCAATAAAATGCAAATAAAGAGGAATTCAGTGAAATGCCAACAAAAATGTATTAGGAAAAGTGGATAAGCTGAAGTGTTCCTCCAGAGATAACATCTAGGATGTATTAATTCATAATATTAGTTATTGTTGGTCATGGATTTCCTAGTAAATATTTGCAATATTTGACTATAATTTTACTTTGGTGCTTGATTTTGCTTCATTGTAAAACTTTACTTCATTTTCAAACTGTATCAATAACAGAAGCTGTATCTTAAGTATTTAAAAGAAAAAAGGGAACCATATTATCTCCCCAAAATAAAATCTAGGAATTATAGTTTAATAGTAGCTCTAATATAATACTTTTTTTCCCATTTTTTCAAGAAGTAGTATCTATATTATATAATTTTCTGTGCAAATCTTTTATTAGTACTTATACAATAATGCCTTTACCTTTAGTAGGAGGATGCAGCCTTACCCCAATGCTCAGGGATGTTATGCAACAGTCAATCTACCTGCTGGCAGTACTGCTACTGCACCTAGAGAGGAGCCCCAGTTTGTCCAGGTTCCTTCTCCAAAATGCTGTGTCTGGCACCTATTTTCTCATGATGATACAAATCTCACTGCAGAAAATACAATTTTGATTACATAGGCTGTTTGCCTGCCAATGAGTAATTAATGCTGTTATCACCTAATCAAATGTTGTTTAAGTGCAGAATGCAAACCACGTCCTTGGCTTTGTTCTTTTCTCTCTGAACACCAGTAAAGACAATAGGCTCTCCTATAAAAATTTCCCATGGCTCAGACTCTTGAAGTGTCAGTACACAGAGGACAGGAAGAAGATATATTTTGAGAATTCACTTCTTGCTGTACCTAAGGAATTAAACACTTCAGTATTTTGGTGTATGCATTTCCAAAGCTGTTTCTTCAAGACCTGTGTGAGAAAAAAATTTATTTGGAAGAATTTTTTACTTACTGGTAAAGACTCCTTATAATACAAAATTATTTTAGTAGACACTTCAAGGAACATTCAGCTCATGCCAGGAGACTGAATTTCTTCTGACATTGTGCAGTTAACTTTTATTTTATGCTGCAGTCTTCTCACTTATTTCACTCTGAAGAGCAGCTGATGGATTAGCCATTCCTGTGTCTTTTCTAGAGTAAAACCCAGGGCTAACAAAGTTGCAGTCATGAGGTAAGTGATAGCTGACAGCAGCAGCAGCAGCACTGGGGCAGCACACCCCAGACTGGACACTGGGCTCTCACAACACCCTCAAAATATCTCCTCTGCAGCCTAAGACATTGCCTATCAGCTGCCTGCTCAGTTTGCAGCATCCCTGGCCAGTTTTTTCACTGTGGATCATCCTCTTGTGCTCTAAGAAGCTTTTTCCACTGACCTGATAAAAAAATTGATAGACTAAGCTGTTTCTTTTCCCTTTTATTTTCTCCTAGAAGTAGAAAGACAATATCTGTACAACAAGGAGTCCTAGTTGGCAGTGTGGAAGACCCTGAGGGAAGATCATATTTTGAAGTTTTCTCACATTTTTTCTTTTATCTATTGATCAGTCAGAATTAGGTCATTCTCAATCTCTCATGCTAGAAAAAAAAAAGCAGGGAAAAAAAAACCACCATAATAATGAAAGTAACCTCTGTCATCTGAGAAGATCTGAGGCAGAACCTAGATAACCACAATGACTAACAAATAACCACAATAGCCACAATGACTAACAAATCTATATGCTTCAGAGATAGTCTGTCTCTCTCTCTCATCTATCAGTTAATTGGGCATCTTTGAATAAATGTATTATTATATAGTTTGGAATTTTATTTATTTATTTATTTATTTATTTATTTCATTTTGGTTGTGGGTTTTGGAGGGGGTGGGGGAGGGGTGTGTTATTAATTTTGGTTGGGGTTTTTTTTTTTTTTTTTTTTTTTTGTTTTTTGTTTTTTTTTTTTTACAAAATCGTTTACTATTTCCATCCAAGGCTTTTCCAGGGGGATACAAGCCAGGAGCCTTTTCATCATCAAGCATACAGACAGTTACTGCTGGGAGCCTCAGATCAGATCTGTCTGGATTCTTGGACTACAGAGGTCTTTGACAGCTTTTCACAGTAAGATGCACTTCACCTCATCTTCAAAACCCTACTATGTGCTTCAGTGCAGGTAAGTCAGAAGGTCAGCCACCAGCAACAGGGTGAATTTTCATTCTGCCTGGCCATAGGACTTGACAGTAAGAGCTGGAAGACAACAGTACCAAACCTGAGATTTAATTGATTAGTTGTATATAAACCAGATACTTAAACTGAGTTTTTAAATACTGCAGACTTCCTCAGAAAAGTGACAGGAGTATATTTCTGTTTAACTTCATTACTTATGTTAAGAGTTTATAGCAAAAAAGAGTTTTAATTTAGATGCAAAAGTTAAATACCTAAAATCAGAAATATAATCCCCATACATCACTGCTCCTCTGCACAAATACTTTTACTTTACTCCCTTTATTGAAGTAATGAATAGAGTTCAAAATATTTGAAAAAATCAGATCAATTCAACCACTGCAGACTCCCAGAGCTTAAACAAAGCTCTTAGAATGGCATTGACCAAAAGGACTGCCTGTGAATCTTTCACAAGCTGATATAATTTTCATTTTTATCATCAGATTCACAATTAGAAGAGCTCTTGTTGGTTTATTATTTTGTGTTACAAAAGAAACCAAAATTTTAAAAAATGCTAATTTCCCTATGCATGTTAAAAAATTTATCAAGATAAGTTTCAGTTAAAACACTGGTGATGTTTCTGACACCTTGCTTTTCTTAAAGGTAAGAGTTTAGACTTATGTTGCAATCCCTACAATATTGGAAATTGAAAGTAATTCCTGGAGGTTTGAGTCATATTTGGAGGTGTTAACAAGAACCAAAGGTTTTTCAGTCTTTAAACTATTGAATCTGAATTCACCCTGATACTGTTTTTTTCACATCAGGTCTAGTTTTACATAATGTACATTCTTTCTAGATACATGATTGAAGCCAGGTATGTAACACTGGGAGTTTCTGATTTCCAAAACCAGTGAAAGAAATGAAAGCATAAAGACAGGAGAGTAAAAGCAAGACCCCACTTGTCCACATATACAAGATCAACAGTAAGAAAAGCTTCCATCCTACATGTCTCCTTTCAAATTTCTTCAGGAAACTCCAGCAGTGCTCTATACAACCAGCACTACTTGGAGCATAAAGCTGCCTTTTTTTTTTCAGTCAAAAGACCAAGAGAGACTGAATCATTTCAACAATTCAAGACACAATCAATTAAAATAATTTGTGCTGCAAAAGACATCACACATAGTAGTGTGGAGGCCTGACTAGACACTGTTGCCTTCTATTCCAAAGTGTGTTTCTTCAGTGTAAACCAGGACATTTGCTTTTATTAATGTGGAATGGGTGATAGAAACCCAGATATGATATTTTAACAGAAAGGGTTGCATCTTTATTGGGGCTTAGATTCTGTTCTGCAAGCATATATAACGAGTGATTTGGCAATGATAATATTTGGCCAAATTACTCTTAAATTGCCTAATGTTGATGGGCAGTTACTGGAAGAGAAAGTGTTAAGGAACCTCATAAACCAAAATTGTGTGGACAAAGAAGTAACCCCATAGTACCAATGTGCTTTCATTTTTTTAATTAGACTTAGAAATTCATTCAGAGTTCAGTGCCTGATGTTTGTTAATGAGATAGACTCTATCAATTGTCTCCTCATCATTAATATATTTGCTTCAGACAGATTTGCTAAATTTGAAGAAAGTCTCATGTCAAAGTTCAACTTCCTGACTTTTTAATTTTTCTCCAGGGAGGAAATGATATGTGTCAGGCTCTTATCAGGTTTCATTGATAAGGATCCCTTGGTCAGTGTGCTGGAATGTTTTTGCTGGCACAAACAAGTGGTTATAGAAACAAGTATTTCTATGAACAGTAGGAATAATGAAGCCTGACTTGATTTAAATTTATGTTTCAAAGGATTTTCTTACACACCCAGGAAGAGTCTCAATTGTGTGTTACAAAATGTCCATATACACCTGTCACCGACATGTTTTATGAAAAATCCTTTCCTTAGGATTTTTCCCCTCCTGGGAAGCTGAGAGGCCTCAGGAACAAACTGTAAACAATTCTTATCTGCTGCTGTGGAATGCAACAGGGAAATCTCTGATTGGCCTCATCTGGCTGTTTGCAATTAAGAAGCAATCACAGATCACCTGTCCGGTCTGTCTCGGTCTGAGAAGACCTTTGTTTACATTCCTATTCTATTCTTAGCTGAGCCTTGTAGTGAAATCTTCTCTTCTATTCTTTTAGTATAGTTTTAATATATTATCTATCATACAATTATAAATCAAGCCTTCTGAAACATGGAGTCAACTTTCTCGTCTCTTCCCTCATCCTGGGACCCCTGAGAACGAGGTAACATACACCAGCATTACACTTTGGTGAGCTGGGATGGAATATTTCCGGAACAGGGAGAGTTTAGCTCTATTTAGGGTATGCTCTTGTATCCAGGCTTATAGTGTATAAAGGAATTTTTAACTCCATTTGTTCACTCGTCAAATTTGGGTAAAAATCATCATCTCATATCTCTGATACCTGGCATAAAAGTTTTTCTGAGGCAGGGAAATATGCACAAACAATTTATCTCAGCAAGGGATACAGTCTTGCAGAGACTTGTTTTCTTACTTTCTTGGAGACTCCAGCTTTAACCACCTACCAGTGACAAAGCATCTAATGGGATGCAGAAAAATTGACTTTCTAAAATAAGAATAATCTTCCAACATTTCCTTACCATTAATGTGAATTTTTAAAAATATATAATGCTTCATTTTTTAAAAATTTTCTTTTGAGCTCTTATTCAAAGCTTTCCTGGAGCTAAACAAAGTAATAACAAATCCTCCAAATCCTTGAGTCAAAGTTTTTTGTACTGTTAAATGGATCAAGCAGGTAACTCATTAAGCTAAAATTAATACTAAATATCATATCTAAAAATCTAAGATCTAATTTCCTTATCCTGGCATTCAGAGAAAAAAGCAATACTAAATATCATATCTAAAAATCTAAGATCTAATTTCCTTATCCTGGCATTCAGAGAAAAAAGCAAATATATTGAGTCTCCTGTTTCCATTATGTCGCAAAATATGGAACATGTGGACTCTGTTGTCAGGTTTTGCTAACTTAATTACCATTTTAACTAGAAATTTTGCAGTGCATACATCCTTAAGATTTCATCTGCGAGACACCCTCAGAGACAGAAAAAATAAGGAAATGCCATTTTTTTAACCAAATGTTTAGAGCTAGTTGTTGTTCGCTGTTTAGGCTATTCATTGTCAGTTTGCCAGATCTCAGCTCTGTTTCTGTCCAAGCCATTCAGATATCTTACTATGCAAAACACAGAATCTGGTACCCTTTTGGAGAATATTGTTTTACACATAATTGCCATCTATTTCACCATAAATATTTATAATCCAGCTACTATTTGATTAAATGTATCAACTCCAATCTTTTATCCCCAGCTTCTCATCTTGTCTAAGAAATAAAAGTTGCAGGTAAAAAGAAAATATTGCATCAAGCATTTTAAGAAACATATGTCTGACTAGACAGCATGAATTGCTCTGGCAGTTTCTGTCCCAAAATTACAAACAAACCAAACAGAACAAAACAAAACAAAAAAAAACAAAAAAAAAACCTGAACTGATTTTGAAACAAAAGATATAAACTTAGAATTAGAAATTCAAATTTCAAAAGAGGAGTATTTCCAACATTCCTTTGACTAATTTGCTTGGAATATTGTTATTGTTTAAGAGTTGTCTGCAGAAGAAGCCATCCATTTAAATCCTTATTTCTTTAATTTTTTTTCCTTATGTTCTGTTTTTAGGTTCTGCATTTTTCTTTCTTTATAAGCAGTTGTCTGCATGAATGCCAGCAATTATCCTTATTTCTTTAAATAATACATTTTACAACAGTAGACACAATTTCACATCCTCAGCTTACTTTTTTTTCACAAGCTTCTCAGGCTTTCATTAGAGGAGAGTGTGCAGACAGATTTTTTGAAACAATTGAACTTAATATTTTATAAAAAATACTACAGCCTAAAAGAAATGTTGCAAAGCACAATTTTAGTTTTATTGTGACAAATCATAATGAAAACATTAGATTGGGGAATAAGAGCTTCACACCACCATATCTGTTCTACAGGCACAGTATAGGAAAACTGATTTTTTGAAACACTAAGCTATTTGGCCAACTAATATTTTTCGTAATACTCTTTTGCATGTGCATAAAAGTTCTGCTTCCCATTCCATCCATTAAATAGTCAAGAGCGGGAATATATAGCTCATTTAAATTTAAAATGCAGTCACTATATCTCCATGTCCCTTAACCACTTTTGCCTTCTAACAAAGGCTTTAAAGTTCAGGAATATAAATGTATCCTGAAATGGATTAACCACACTCATGAGGAAAAATCAGTAAATTACTAAATCTTAAAGATGGAGGGTATCAATTTTTTATGTGGGAAGAAGGCTACAAAGGAAAAATGAGCGAGGGGAAAAACAATGGTTGGGTGGATTTTCCGAAAACTTTTATTTCCTTTTCCACATGATGCCCAAATTAAGTGGGCTAAGAGTATCAGACTTATTCTTCTAACTGGAAACATTATTATTACTAAAAATAACAATGCAGAATTTTTTTAGAACGCTAGAATTTTTTTTAAGCAATTTTAAAACTAATTTGCTTATAAAAGTGTTATGAAAGTTGCACTTCATTTCCCAAAAGCATCTGACATAATGCTTAGAATTATTTTAATTTTTATAATATGTTTATTCTAATCTCTATTTCCTCAAGAGGACTTAGAAAGCCAATTTCATCAAGACCTTGTTATTTTATTTCAACCTATAATTGCAAACTGTTGAGTAACTATTACTCTCTCTTATGCAGTCACTCAACTAACAGAATGTACTTTTAAAATAATAAAATCTTCAAGTTTCATTTCAATACAAAATTTGGGATTATTTTATCAAAAGTTTCTTATTAGTGGAAATAATTTGTTAGCTGTATCTGAAATAATTTCTCTGCTTGTTTAACTGCAATCTATTCAGTTAGTGACACTGAAAGTATAGAATAAAAATGCTAAAATATAAAAGAAGAAAACAAGTATGTTTCCATAGTTGTTTTATTTTTTAAAATCTTTATGCTTTCTAATTATGTATTATATATAACAAATCATTTGGTCTCACCATAATAAACAGTATGTGACAGATGAAAACTCTGCATGATCAGAATAAAAGTTGCATCTTACCCAGTTTCATACATGTGAGAGTGAACTATAGTTAGTTAAAGAACTACCCTTCTCCTTCTTTATCTTTCTAACTTCTAGTTTGGGGTCTCCTAGAGCTTTGAATTTCACCTAAAGTTTTATTTGAAAAAGTCGCTGTTTGTTTCTCTCCTCCATGTACGTGTTTAGTGCTTTTTCAAATCAGTTTAGACTAAGCTGAACGTGGGGAAACAAACCTTACAGATATTTTTAATATGCTCATAAATTATTCCTTACTGATCTTCTCCATGATGTTGCCTTTTCTATATCTAACAAATACTCCATATCCACCTTCCATGATGAAGACACTTAGACAGTGCAGGCTTTCCTAAAATAAATGTTCATTAAAAATTTATTAATTTTGTTGCTACTTCCTATTTCCATGCATAATTGCAATCTATACATATGAGGAGGGAATTGAAATGCACATCATCAGTAAGATAGAATCACAGAATCATTAAGGTTGGAAGTGACCTCTGGAGACCATCCAATCCAATCCCCCTACCAAGGCTAAATCCCTTAGAGCAGGTTACAACAGAATGTGTTCAGGTTGGTTTTGCATGTCTCTAGAGAGGGAGACTCCACAATATCCCTGGGCACCCTGTTCCAGTGCTCTGCCACCCTTAAAGTAAAGAAGTTCTACCTCATGTTGAGGTGCAACTTGTGTTTTAGTTTATGGTCATTACTTCTTTTCTTGTCACTGTGCACCACAGAAAAGGATATGGCACCATTCTCTCAGCACCTGCCTTTGAGATATTTGTATGCTCTCAGTCTTCTCTTCTCCAGACAAAACAGGCTTACCTCCCTCAGTCTCTGCTCATCAGAAAAATGTTTCAGAACCCTCATCCTCTAGGGGGCCATTCACTTGACCCTCTCCTGTTGCTCCTTGACTTTCTAATATTGTGGAGCTCAGAACTGGACACAACACTCCAGGTGTGACCTCCTGGCCACAAGGACCTCAAACTGGATTTTACTCCACTGACTATGACCTCTGAGCTCTGTATTCTATTAGTTCTTGATCCACCACGCTGTTCATTCATGTAACCCACATTTCCTGGCTTTGTCTGTGAGGATGTTATGGAAGTAAGTGCCAAAAGCCTTGCTGAAGTCAAGGTAGGCAACATCCACTGTTCTCCTCTCATTGACCCATTCTGCCATGATAGCCAGCCCAGCAGGCTGTACCTGGTTCCCCTGGCAGGGCCCAGTGATTTAAAACCTTGTCAAAATCCATGGTTGTTTGAACAAAGAGAAATTAAATGAAATGTGTGCTGAAATTAACCGGAACTGAAGAGGACCTGTGGACAAACTGAGACAAAATTGATGGAGCCATCTATGTGCTTGACCTGACACAAATCAGAGCAGAAAGATGGGAGCTGTGAATGAGCTGGAGGCAAAATCAAAAGCTGAAATGAGCTGGAGCCATCCAAAAACTGGAGCTGTCCATGACCTGGACCCAAAACAGAAGCTGAAACAACTAACCCAAAGCTAACACCTTGATGCCAGAGTTGATAACCAGAGTTGAATTCACTCTGAAGTCAGTCGTGAGCATCATAAAGAAATGGTAGAAGTCAATTGCTCCCTAAATGCTTTTTCGGTTCTGTGAGTATCACATCAATAGAAAGGTATAACAATGAGCAGCCAATGGACAAGTACAAAAAGCACAGACACTTGTATCTCACAGTCTGGGTTTCTCCCTGTGTAGTGGATTATGTGAAGGAAAGTTCAATATGTCTTATAGAAAAAAATATGGAAACAGATCATGAATTGTCTTAAAGAGACTGTCAACCCGGAGTAGCTTATGATTCTTGTGTTTGTTCTCTAGGGTCAGAACAAGCTACAGACTTAAAAAGTTTAACCCTTCGTATAACATCTATAACATTTATTTGTGACCTTATTGAAAAATAGCCTATGATATTGATTCACTAAATAGAAATAATTCATAAGACCATGCATTAAAGGATGTCTCATTTTCTCACTATGAAGATTCTAAGGGGCTGTTAAATGGTTGCTCAACTTTAAAGCTGACCTTGCTTTGAATGGGATTTGGAACAGAGATCAAGGTAAATTGTTTTGTGACATTGTAGAAGACAACTGTTCTGCCAAACCTCCATTTACAAAATTGGTTTTCTAACAACTCCTAAATAAGACAGGAAGCTGTTAGTTTAGTTAAATGCTTCCCACAGTATATCAACTGAATTAGAGTGCCTACATATAGGAAACTGCATCTGCATATCTATATGTGAGATAGCAGTATCGTATATTCTCTGTCCACTGAAAGTTTTCTCTTAAAACTAGGTTGTTTTCATGGAGAAATAACCCAGAAGATATAGGGTACAGAGTCCCTGCACCAGTGGATTGGGACACAAATCAATCTACACAAATAAAAAAAAATCTTTCAGATCTAGTCGTGGTATAAAGAGTTTAAAGAATGATTTTCTTTCATTTCAGTTTCCAGCTGTGTTTTTGGAGTATAACATTTATACTCAGCTGTCAAATAAAGGCTAAAATGCCACACACCCTTGAAGTTGTTCAGCACATTATAGCTGCTGCTTCAACCTGTGACAAAACCTTTAAGGGGCATACAGGATATCATCAGACCAACATTATGTGTAAAAAACACAAACAACTGAGACTGTCAGATGCTGTATGCAGACAGATAGTATGGCATAGTGAGAATAGCAACTATCTCCAGACAAAAGTTGCTAGAGGCTTTTGATTAGACATAAAAAAAAGAAAAATATTTTAAAAATCAAGAAAAACTGCCAGTGCAGATTGAGAATGGAAGTGTTGATAAATGTAATGCTATCAACAATGACTACATCTTTCAGAGGCTACAGTAAAAATATATCAGTTCAATATACTACAGGCAACTTGAACTCTTTCTTCTCATGTTGGAAAATGGGGTGATGAAAAATATTTAGTTTCTGAATATGATAAGGCAGTCATGCTAACATACCTTGCCTTTCAGCAAGGTTGCCTTAGATTTAATGCCACTTTTTCTGGTTTTTGAAACTCACATAGAGTTTGTTCAGGCATTTTTGTAATACAAGATTTGGACATGTCCTTAATGCCTTTCTCATGAGTAGTCTTCAAAGCAAAAAGACCAGTCCAAACAAGGAGATGGTTATGGTAAAACAATCAAAGGGAAGAAATAAGGAAGGAAATGTTCTTGGTAAGGCAGCAACTCAACATCAGATATAACACAGAAAAGATTCTAATAGTATTACACTGAGATTGAGTTTCCAGTAGGGGAGAGAAGCAATAGCACAAAGGAAAGTACACAGGTAGACACAATAGGTAGGTGTGTGCCTTAAGTTTTACCTTTCATATTTTCCAGATTCTGTACTGCATTAGTATAAAACTCTGAACTTCATATAAAATGTTGGCAAGTTCTCTTTTCAGTTTCCTTAGACAAATCAATCCTTTTCCAGCCTGACAACCAAAGACATCACTGCAGGTTCAGGCCCAAAAAGTATAAACAATGGCAAATTGAGGAGAGCAAACTGGGAGGATGGGACTTCATAACCTGAAGCTGTAACTGGACAATTAACCCCAATATGTAAACAGAACAAAACTTATTAAAATATGAAAACATGTGACCTGTCATTCATCTTGGGTGTAGCCTCAGCTGGGCTCTTGTATTGCCCAAGGTGTCCTTTGAAGACCTTTTAATAAATGCCTACTTTAACTCTCTCTAGTCTCTGTTATAGGTAGCCTCTCAAGGCATCAAGGCCAGAGGAGGAATATTTTCCCATTTGCTGATGGTAAAGTGTCAGTTTACAAGGTCTGTGTGGATATTTTCATTACTTTTGGAAATTTCTGAAAAACAATATTATATTTAGTGAAATCAGTCATACCTTAAAGGAATTTCTTTCAGGCAGAGATAAACAGAGAGAAAGTTTTTCTCTCATCCGTGGGTCCTGGCAGAGCCCTGTGTCAAGAGATGAGCAGTACACACCTTGTATGTGTTCTCGCTCCTTGCATAAGCCTTTTCCTCTTCCCCTCAATCCGTCAGTAGTGCAGTTTTTCTCTTGTGCACACAATAGGCCAGACATGATTTGGGAAAAGTGGTACTTTGGGACACCATGTTTCTTGAGATGAAGGAATGAGTGCTGCAGCCAGGTGGAAAAAAAAATACCTACCTGGCAAAAAAAAATTGGAGAATGTGATATAATTGAAATACTGCTAAATGTTAGTAATAGTAGGAAAAGCCATTAAAATCTACTTGTCCTGCTTGCAATTAATGGGTACCGAAAGCTCAACAGAACATTACAGTATGCTTGCTTTTGGAAATCTGCCAAAGGTCCTATCTACCAGAGAGCACCAAAGCAGAGACTTTTAGGAGTTTTCAATAAAAAGAACTCAACTAGTCCTTCAGGATGCAATGTGATGAGTGGAACTTAATCTGAAATTGGTGCTTTGCTACTATGCTGCAATGCAAAGGCTCTAAGATTTAGAAGACATTCCAAGCTTATCCTTTTTTTTAGGTTATTCTGTCAGAAAAACAAAAATAATAAAGTAAATATGAATTTTTTTTAAATTTTCCCTGTGTTTCTCACTTTAATGAATTTGAGAGTGTCTTCTCACTCTTGCCTTCTTACTTATTCAATGCTGTACAATATATACTATGGAGTCATTCTCCTATTCTATATTAATATTTTTATAATGTCATTGCATCTAAGTCTCCTTTAAAAATTCAGATTATAAGAAAATTCACAGATTTATGCAGGAAAATAACACAGAAGATACCAAATTGCATCCTAGCTCTTCCTACAGAGTTAGAAATAGCTTCATTACAACAGCCAAAATAAAATATCATGCAGATGGAAATTGAACTATATGGAGTTTTTTCAATATTATGAGGAAGAATATTGATCAAACAGGAGAGAAAGAGGAAGAAGATCATTCAGAATGTCTCTGAATTCTTGGTTCCCCAGATGGACTGAAGAAAATTAGTTCAAGTTTGTAGCCTATGAGGGAGCACAAGGGTTTTTGGAAGACATTGCCTTCAGACAAAGGAACTAAGAGCTACTGACAAAATAATAGTCAGGCTTACATTTGTAGTGTCAATATTATGTTGCCTGCCGTGCCTTAATTTAAGAATAGCTAATCCATGCTTTAGAGGTTTTTACTCTCTACCCAATAAATAGAGACAATCAATAAGCCCATATTTACTCTGCTGTTCAAATCTTTTAAACAAAACTAGGGTTTTGAATGAGACTTCTTTTTTTTTTCCCAGTTTAAATTACATCACAAAAATGAGCCTCCATCTACTGTTTCATATCTTGGATAGGTTTGAGTGTACCATAAAAATTTGCCAAAGCCTTTAAAAAATGGTATTTCAACAGGACTTTGTAATTTAATTACTTAGCTTGAACTGATTGGTGTAAAATTTTTCAGTCATATAAACATCTATCTATTCTGCTTTTACTAGCGTTATCCCTGTGCTTCTAAGCACTGCAAGAAAATGAAATTAATAATTAATTATTATTAATTAATTAATAATTAATTAATGATAGTATGTTGGTTTTTATTTTCCCCAATCTTAACATTATGACCAAATATTCCAAACTCATATATTTCTAGTTGAGGATATTTTCTTCACTGATATTCACCCATAAAAGGAAGCATAATCATCACAGGAGAGAAGCATCCTTTCTACCTTCAGTAAGTACATCTGAGAGCACCCCTCTTTGAAATCCTAGGAGGAAAAATGTCAGTGTTGCAAGGCAAAAAAAAAATCTTATCTTTGAGAGAAGGCTTTCTATCAGCTAATGACTGCTTGTTCCAGATTAATATGAGGAATAAATGAATGAGCATGAGATTTTTAAGTTCTGCAAAATATTGGCTTGTATATATTTATATATATAATGGAACACAACTTTTTTTTTAATATGTTTAATATACTGCTTAATATTTTCCCAATAAAAATTACCCAAACCCACATTTATCCTATGCACCAAAAAACTTTTCATTTCTAAGATACAATATCAAGATTTTCTGCAGTTTTTGAGGACTTGAGTGATGTGTGACAGTATTTTGTGTTCTGTGCTGATATCATTGTGTATCAGAATAAGTACTGACCTTTCTAGCAGTGGAAGTATACAAATAAACTATTTTTTTGACAGAATTTCATCTTCTTTTGATCTTGTAAAGATCGCATGATTTACATAATTAAAAAAAAAAAAGAAAACAACAACAAAAAAAAAAAACCAAAAAAAAAAAACCAAAAAAAACAAAACCCAAGAGAGTAGCACCATTTTATATGTACAGTACTAGCAGTATAAGCACATTCATTAATAAAAGGTGCCTTTTTTACTAGTGTAACAATAGCAAAGAACAACCAGAAATTTTGCACAGTTGGTTTAAAAAAAAACCATATGCACAGTATTTCTGCTTGTAATTTTGGATTACATTTTAAAACAGCAACAGGTTTGATACAAATTCATTATTTCTTTCTGCTCTAGGCATGTCATCCTCAGCTACCAAGTTCACTTTTGAAGACAAGAAATATAAGAGGAAAATTATTTTTTTTGGTGGCTGTTTTCAGGTCTCAGCAATTATCTCTTAAGCAATGACTAGTTGAGACAGAAAGCAGCTTTAATGTGTTCCCACTAGAGCATCTCGTTCTGACTACTCTGTGATCCACCTCAGTTAAAGCAGACATTCTTAGTCTTTTTCTTCTAACTCAAAATCAGCTGCCAAGACTTCATGACACATGTATTTAGAGAAAACATCTCTTTTCAGAACTTACAAAAGTATTATAAAATGGATTCTTTGCCTTCTTGTACCATATTTAAAATTTTTGCTATTAGTCTATCTCTCTTGAACTCAGAAGACTAATGCTGAGATAAAACAGAGACACAAAATCAGGAGTTCTGACTAATTGCTTGTCAGAATTATTTGTAGCAGAAATGCAGCAGTTCTTGACTGTATAGTTTCCTTTTAAAAGATGAATTGAGTTGTCTGACTAGTTGATTTCCCCTAGTGACTTTTTTGAGGAAATGTTTTACAAGCAAGAGATCATGTAGCACAAAAAAGTTAAAACAGGAATTGCAGATGAAGAATAGATTTGTCATGGTCCCAAGAGGTTAATTTAGTTCTGTATAAGAATAAGAAACTAGCATAAGAAAGTACATTAATTTCATGAAGTCTTTTTTGAAAAATATTTTTAGTTCCCCGAACTATGCCCTTATTTATCTAATGAGATAAGGCAGATAAAAAATGCATTACCTACTCATAGCTGCATTTTTACAATAGAACCATTGGCTTTCAAATTCCAGTGGGAATTGCAAAATAGTAAGCTGTAAAATAGTAGCTAGACAAGTTGGAAAATTTAGATTTAGACTCACCAGAGAAATCTGAGTAAGTGAGTGGTCTATATAGTCATTGACTGCAAAACAAATTCTGTTTTTTCCTCTGGTAGATGGTATTTGCTGCAGATGACAAGAATAAGATGCAATTACTCAAGAAAACATGCTGTATATTTTATCAGCTACAAAAATCACACACAAAAAAAAAAAGGCTTCTCAATAATTTTACTTTCCGTTCACTAACTCATGCATCGTTGTTGTTTTCTATTCTATAGTCCCAGGTAAGACCCCTAATTATTTCAGAGACTTCAATTTGGAGTCTTTGCCAGCAAACAGAATCCCCTGGGAGCCACTCAGGAAGGACCTGCAATACATCTGCTGATAGGCTACCTCTGCTCCCTACAAACTCTGCAAAATGCCATTTGACTGGAGCATTCGAAAGATCAATAAAGTGAAATAGAAGTAGAGCAAAGAGCTACATTCGTATTAAACTGAAGCTTTCCCTTTGCAGCCTAAACTTTTGACATCTTTAAATATCTTCTAGATATATAATAATTAAATTTTCTTAGAGAAAGAAAGCTCCTTTTGCAACAGAACTGTTAACATTTTCTAGAAGACTAAGAAATTTTCTGCATGAAGGGTAGAATTTCAGGATCAAGGGGCTGAATAAAATAATATACCATGATGAAAAAAAATGTAAAGAGTAATATTTCTCACATATACACACAAAAAATAAAATTTCATCAAGCTGATTTTTTTGTTTGATTGCTTCGAAAATGCTTTCTTCCTTCTTATGCCTTTGCAGAAGCAGAGCCCTGAATCTTCCTCTTCATCCAGTTGTATGAAAAAGTAAGTTTTTGCTGCTTTATTGTTTGAGATATTGTATATCCCAGGGCAGTCATATATACAGTCCTACAAATCTAGAGTGTTCAGTTCTACTTGGCTGCCGTGCACAGACTTGTCCTGTTCCTTATGCCTGATCATGATTCCTGCATAGTGGCAGCCAGAACCTGAATTGCAAATACTCAGCCACCTGTAGTCATGTAGGTGTTAAAAAAGAAACCTTCTACTACTACAGAGCTCAGAGTACAGTTGTCTTTGAGTAGAGAAGGGTTCAGTATGTGGAATCTAATATAAAAAGGGTCAAGTTCTTGAATCAAAAGTTGTGTATGCCCCGGTCATGGGTCATGACTGTTGGCTTTAGAGCCAGCTATCTTCAAGATATCTTCTCTAAAAATACTTGAACTCCTTTGTCTATAATTCACAAATATCAATTGTTCAAAAAAGCAATTAAAATTAACACCACCATAAAAATCCATTTTAAAATGGATTAGAACCCTAGAAATAATAAGAATATCTGCTGGGGTTTTGGGTTTTCTCTGTTCATTCCCTGTTGCAGTGGATCTGCTCTTTTTTTTCTTTATGTTAATATATTATCTGATTTCTTTGTAACAGTAGCTCATCCTATCTCATAAATAAAGGCATCAGGGAAGCATAACAACCCAACCAATTATTATTCCTGGTGGCTAGTCTGTCTAGGACCTATGTATAAATAAGAGAAAGAGCATCATCTAGTGAATGATTTGGGACACATAACTTCAGTTCCTATCTAAAATTACTCCACAGGGGAGCCTCTCTGCCTTTCAGCAGTATCTATGCATGTCAGGCTCCAATCTCACTGTGATTAAAGTGAGCTGGTATGAAACTCCCCTATGTTTTAAGGCAATGCATGAAGCAAAAATCTTCTGCAATCTTAACTCTGCATTTCAGTTTCAAAACTGTGTTTTCTGATTTTTGATTAGTGGCTACCTAGGTTTAAATATGGGGCAGGGGAGTTATTTTGGGGAATTTTATCCAACAACTGCTGAAGTATAACCTGGTGGTTGCCTAATGCTGCTAGGCCAAGAATAACCAAATGGTATCAGTATATCACCTCCACATGATATGTTGCTAAAAACCCCTAGAAGCAAACCCTGCATTTCTGCTGTCAGTATCTAAAGAACCAATTTTGAAGGAGAATTGCACTTTAACCTTGTTTTGTGAGGACTTCACTCCTGCACAAACATCTAACTTATCATTCCTGTAGTTACTTTTAAGACTCTAAATGCCTGGTGAGCTTCAGATCACGTATATTTAATTATTGAAGAACTCTTTTGTTCATTGACAGAGAAATGCTGCCTTTTCCCTTGCTGTACTACAGTCATACTGTGACCTCATACAGAAAATGAGAAGGTGCAGAGAAGTTTTACAGAAGCCATGAAAAAATCATTATGCAGACACAGTGCTGATCTTTTATTCCTTTTTCTTGCTTTTGCTGTCACTGTTTTCTATCTACATTTTTGGCTCTATCTCTTGTTTCTTCTGAATAATTGATTTTATGATATCACATAATTCCAATGTATCCTCATTTCCTGCTTTTCCATTTAGATGCTCTTTCATTTTAAATGTTTTCTTTCAAAATACTAAAAAGTCTTTTGCTTGTTTTTGGTTTTTTTTTTGTTTTTTTTTTTTTTTTTTTTTTTTTTTTTTTGTTTGTTTTTTAGGGTTTTTTTTTTTCCTACAACCTTTAGTCCTAGCCAAATAATACCAACCAGTACTGCTCAGGGATGCTTGGACTAACAGTAAAAAGAGGAAAAGAAATCTTGGAAGAAGGGAGATAAATGCATTTTAATTTTCTGGGTCCTGTAAAGTTTCACCTCTGCTCACATTTAATGCTCCACAGACAAATGTGTTTTATTCCCAGAACCTCTACAAGTGTCTCTACACACAGCGAAGTTTCTGTCAAACATTCCAAGTGTCTGGCATTCCAAACTAGTATGTAAAGGACACTTTCAAAAATTAAGGTCCTTGTCAGCCTAGTCATTTCTAAAACATGTTTAGTTTGACTGCAAGAAAGTATTATTCCATCTCTGCCACTGATTGTGGATATGGCTGTTTTAAGATGCAAGTGTTTTGGTACTATCAAGAATAGGTAAAGAAAACCAAGACAGTGCAGTGTAATTGTGGGTCAGATCAATTGTTTATACATGTAGTGCTATCACATGAAAATCATTTTAGTGCCTGAGTGCCTCCAGTAGTGTATGAGCCATGCATAAATGTTTGTCATATTTGCCCTCTCCGCTTCAAGAGTCTGTCCATAGAAATGTTGCAAATGGGGAAAATAATAGGTTTAAATTTTTTATGTGAGCGATAGATATTTGGGATTTGTTTGTTTTTTAGTTTTCATTTTTAAGAAAATTTCAAGGATCTTAAAATTTAAGATTTACAATATTTTAGACTGACTGGATCTGTCAGCCTAAATTTCATTTACCATAGGCTCTCTTTCTCCTTCACGTATTTAGTCAAGCAAAACTGTTGGGCTAATGTCTCATTTAATTTTTCTAGATAACATCAGGTCAGGCTAAAAAAAATCTAGATATAACTTGCATATAAAAGCAATTTTCAATAAATGCATTCTGGGATTGTTACTATTGTATTATTAACCTTTTAAGAAAGGAAATTAGATTTTTTTGTGCCTTTTCACTGATTTCTGAAAAATACGTTGTCACGTGTACATCCGTGTTCCGACTATAAGAGTTCTTAACTCAGCTCATGTTGCTCCAAAGCAGAAAGCTCATAGAAAATCTACAATATATTTACTTGTCCTATTTTTTTTTAAGTGGGATGATATCTCTCCACAAACATGACATGCAGCTCAATTTAATCCCTTATGCTCTGCATAGCTAATGGTGAATAGTCCAAGTAATTAATTAGTAAACATGTCACAGGCTGAGATTTGCAATTCCAGATAAGTCAAATCTGAATATTTAGGTACTCTCAGTTACTTAGGCATTTGAAATTGAGATTTGAACTCCTGTATCAATTACATGTTGCTTTTTATTTTAGCCTAAATATTTTTAATTCTTTTGCCTAGAAACAGTGTGTAGCTTTTATAAAGTATATTGGTTTTTTACTTTCTTCATTAGCATTTCAATATATTTATACATACATGTTGAAAGAATACTGAACTTCTTCAAAATACAAATAGTTTATTAGAATTCTATGTATTCATTACTTCACATAGGAGGAATATCTAGTTTAATCAGTAATTGCTGATATTTTTGTATTTCATGTCTTTCACTGTGCTAACATAGTTTCTATATCATTACTTTTTGTTATGTCTGCTGACTACATGCTGACAAGCATGAATGTCATTTACTCATTAAAATTAAGAAAAAATAATACAGTACTGTATCATCCCCTATCATTTTTTCAATCTTCACACTGAGTTTTTAGGGACTCTCCTAAATGGAAGAGTTTTTTGTGGTCTTAGGTAAAACTGAGTTGCATAATAAAAGGTAAAACTGAATTCTGGGACACAGAAATGCAAGTATTTGCAGCTACAACTCTAAAGAGATTTTTGGAAGGTTTATGTAGTAGCTCCTTTCAGGAGCTTCTTACCACATTATTGTACGGGAACACAGCACTGTATGAATTTAGATGTAGCATGACACCATAAAAATTTAGTTTCCCAAGCCTAGTACTTTCTGTACTTTCTTAAGAAGCCATATGTCTTTAAAAAGGAAAGAAATGTTCAATTTCTATGCTTGGTAATCATGACAAAATTGAAACACAGAAATATTTTAGGGTTGGACAATCCCATAAACATATTTTATTTTCTTTTATCCTGTTTGATCTGCTCCTATTAGAGCATTAGCTTGCAGGTGGCTACGGGATGCATATATAGCTGTTAAGAATTTTGTGTTGGTTTCTATGTTTCAACCAGTGAACCTATGACTGAAATCAAGAGAAGGAGTTTTTCTTTTCTTCTGTCTTACTTAAAACTTAGGGCTTGAGAGTCTGTTAGAAGAACACAGTAGGTGCACATGGATAGTGATGGGAATTTCACTGCTTTCACTTCCAATATGCCCACAAGCCAAAGGCTGTGGTCTAGCAGAAAGCCAGTCCAGAAGGAAAGGCAAGATAAAGCCCCCCCGCCAGCCAGCAAAAAGGTGAGTCAAACCTATTAACTTATAGAGCAGAAACATTATCCTAGAACAACATTACTGTCTTAGATGATGCAGTCACCTCTCAGCTGAAGTTCCTCTGCTCAAGTAAGTATGAAAAAGCAGTGACAACTGAGTGAAGCTAAATTCTGAGCTGCATTGGTGTTCATCATAAGGAAACCTGCCCATTTGTTTTTTCATTGCCAGACACAGCTTATGACTATGAATTATTATGGGTGACCTTTGTCTAGAAACCTTTGTGATTTTCTGCATACATGTATATGTGTGTGTATATGTATGCATTTATATTATATATATCTTGTGTGTATGCAAGTGTGTAGTAGAATAACTTGAAAAGGGAAAAGTCTGCTTGTAAAAGCTGGGAAGAATAATGTAAGAAGCAACACATGGAAGAATTTTTAATAATTAGAAAAAAAGGGGGAGACTGGGACTTGTTCACCTGAGTCCTAGTACAGTAAAGAATTGATAAAAGAGAATACAAAATAAAATAGAGAAAGGACAAAGAAGAGAATGAACAATCAGCTGCCAGCTCTATTTACATAGACTTAGAACCAGTGCATAAATCTTGGATGAGATGATTTTTAGGACAAAAGCTAAATAATGAAAACTCAGCCTCAAGGAGGCTATAATCCTAATAACATTTTTGTTATTAAAAATCTTGAAGTGGAGAAAATTCCCAGATATTGTTTTTTCTTCATGTAGAAAAAAGATTTCTTTTGAAAATATATTTGGTTTTGAGGAGTGCCAAACTTTGGATCTTTCCCTCACCAAGATGAGAACAGTAAGATCAGAATGAGATTGTTGCACATTAACACACATAGGTAAAAATATGGAATGACATAGTCATGTGTGACTTCTGAAGGTTGAGACAGTTAAGGGGGTTAAAGTCAATTCTGCCAGGTAGCTTAGAGAAAGCATTTCACCTCCTCTTCCCCCTCCTAGTCTTCTGAGGTATTCCAGACCTTCAAAATGCTAGGTGCTTCCTCCATACTACCTCGATTTATGTTCAAAAGTGTGTTATGAGCAAAAACAGAGCATTTCTCATAGACAGAGCTATGGATTTACCAGTGATACTGGTGGCATTCTTGTGTCTCATACTGCCATATGGCAGAAGTCATTACTTTCTGAGGCAAAGTTAGACCTACACAACACACCAGTAAGCAAGATTGCTCCACCAAAATAAGAGGGGAAATTAATCACACAGTTAAATTATTAGCAGTGTACCTAACAGATGTCACTATTGCATGAACTTCTTTCTTGCTGTTTGTTCACAAATGGTTTCGTAACTCCTCAGGCAAGTGCAGGTGAACAGAATCCGTAATGCTCTGTTAACTACAGGTTTATGGTGGAAACTTCTTCAGGTCAACTTCAAATTTTTTTAATTATTTTCTTCTTTTTTGCGTTGGCATTTGTCAATATGCATCTTATCCATTTGGTCTGCAACGCTGTAGTGTAAAAATGCTTTTCTTATCATTGCTTGATGGACCTTTGAGAGAAATGGTACAGGAAAGTAAAAGAAATGGTACTGTCATATATGCTATTGGTAAGCATTAGCTCAAATAATTAAGCATTGGATAAAGCCATTTAATAAACAAGTTTGAATAACTGCAAAGATTAAAAATAGTGAACAAAGTCTTAGTTTAACAACAGTCACCATTTTGTTTTTTGAGTCGACTTTAGCCCCACAAGTGTTTCATAGCTAGTGCAATAAAATATTAAAACAAGACAATTCCAGACTTCAATTTTACTTTAATATGTTTGGCACCTTCCCATGAGAGTACAGAGTTTCAGGGAAGAGATTTCATTTGAATTCACTCAGACTTGTGTTCTGCTAGTAATATGCTATATTCTGTCTTAAAAATTAAAAACAAGTGGATGACACTGTCTAAAGAAATCAAGATTTACTCATAGTCTTTTGTGGGAATTACCATTATAGGGGAAGCATTAATGTTCTGGAAAGTTTCTACAAATATTTCATTTGAGTGTGATATATTTTATCATCATCTGGACTTTAGTAATAATATAATCAAATAAACATTATTTTCTAAAAGGCCACTGCCATCTGGTGATTAATGTCTGTTAAAAGCACAGTGATATTTCTTGTCAAGTGAGCCTTTCCTAAATCAATAACACTTAAGAAAGCCCATCTATTATAAATAACAACCTTTTACTTATTCAGTGTTTTCATTTCATTGAGTTTGTTGCAACTTTACTTACCATTTTAGCAAAACTGGTCTGACATTCCTAACATCCTTGCTAGTGCATGCATAATTAATAGTAAGCAAACAAGTTCAAGAAAATTAATAGTGACAACCAAAGCGCCAAGACCATTTGCTCATCTCTTTTGCCCGTACACATCCAGAAATCTTTCTTAGAGACTAATGTAGACACAACATGGTATCCGAGAATCTCATAAAAACAGATCTGTCTCCAAGAGAAGAAAAGATTGGAAGGGCTAAATGGAAAGTCTATGCTTTAGGTTTATCTGTACATATTGCAGCTCTGGAATAACTTCAATATGAACTCTCTAATATGTTCTTTCTCTGAATTTCTGGCTCCTAGAAAGAAGCCATTGATGAGATATGCATTTCTTAATTTTTTAAATTCCTTAAATCTTAAAATACATGGAATTTCCAGAGTTTTTTTTTTTCCTGACATGTTTGTTTGTTTTGTTTTGAGATTACTGTTTTTGGTTTGTTTTGAAATAATGAAGATTGTATCTTTAGTTCAAACAGCAGTGAAAAGATGGAGAACAGGAAACATTTCCAAAAATCTTAAGATGCTGCTTAACTGCTTTGTGGTTTTAATGGGGGTCTTAGCCCAAAAAAGTTTGGTAAAAACAGTTCATGTGACAAAATCTACTGGGGTTGTTGGAAAACGGTTTTGTGAAATACAAGACAACAGACAGCTAATAAGACACAAAGCACCAGGCATCCAAGACAGACCAGTGAGCAACTACACTGGAGGCAGAGAATTTGTAAAGACATGAGTAATGAAGAATCAGTAGTGAGAGTGAGAACTACAGAAGGGTAAAATCCCTTTTCTATGACCAGACCCTTTTCACGTATTTTTTGCATTGAAATGAGTTATTAAGGAAAGAATGGTGCCAGCAAAGTCTACAGTTTTATATCTAAATGTTCCAAGGCAAGGATGCCCACAGGTTCAGGTCATTACTCCAGTTAATAATACCAACAATCACATGGTCTCATAGATTAAAACACTAATCTCTAGTGAGTGTGTGTAAAGAGCTGGATTTATTTCTATTTTATTATGATTTCTGGGCTACGGCAAAGTATTTAAGCGAATATATTTCATCCAGAAGTGTATTCCTAGAAAAGAACAGATGACTAGCAAATTAAAAACTTTAATCCTTCAGAAGTATGCTTCTATGTATAAAATTATAAGTGTATAAAATTGTAATGTTTTTATTCACTTTCAGTTCTCTAAGTGAAAAGAATTACATGCCATTATAGCCTGTATGCATATATATGTGCCTGTATTTCACATGTAAATTTCATTGTAGCTTTAGAAAAAAGTATGAAAAGTGCTTCACTATAACAAAGAAGAACAAACAGCAAAACATTCACAAGTATCAACTTTAAAAAGAGCTTCTGGGGTTACATATTTGCATTGAAATATCCATCTATTCAGCTGGCTTGTTTTTCCCATACTTTTGAAAAAAGCAACCAATTTTAGACTTGATTTGGATAGCCAAGTGAACATTTTATGAATTTTTAGGAAAACACTACTTTCTATAGTGCGTCAGGAACTTTTACAAGTACCATGCATTTATTTTCTGATAAAAATTTTCTTTGCATAACTTATAGCATAGATGTAATGTCTACATCATCTGTAAACCAGTCTTATGAGGCATTTTTTACACTTGCATCATTAATTTGACCATATTCCAGGAAAGCATCTCTGATCATCAGTGCAGTATATCTGTCACACATTCATTTTCACTTGAGCTGATGACATTTAAATAAATGCACTTAGCATAATATAGAAAGCATGACATAGTGTTCATGTTGCAGAATAACTTATTTATTAGAAATTAGTGGAAATTTCTGGAGTTTAGAAAAAAAGGCAAGTGTAATACTAAATTTTATCTGAGTAAAACTGCTCAACTCTCATCCCTGACACAGACTCCAGGTTGAAGAGATGCATATCCTACTGAGGTAAGCAAGTGCTTCTATCTGGCTCCTTAGGAAAAGATTCAATTTACTATGTTAAATAAGAAAAAGCTTTGGCAAGTACAGTTGGTCTTCCTATAGAACCATGCTTGCTATTTAACATTAATTTTGAGGAAATAGACGACAGCAGACCAATCCATGGCCAGTGACAACTGAAGCAACATATGTGTCCAAAAGACATGTCAAACTATTTGTGGTAGTCCAAAAAGGAAAGAGGGAAGCTAGGTGGTAGACCACAATGCAGGGTGAGAAGTGAGAGGAGTGAATGCTTTTTCTGAAGGAGAAGAGTCTTGCTTTAACTTTCCTATTCAGCTCATCAGCTCCCCTTTCTTCCTGCTGGAGGAGTCTTCATCTTTGTGTGACAGAGGTATTGTTGCAGGTTTTACCTCTTCATATTGTTTTATCCTCTCCATCACTACCACCCACTTTCCAATTAAATTAAATTAATGCCTTCATTGGCTGTGTCAGAGATTTAATAACTGTTCACATTACAGAAGATTATTTTAATTTTTTTTTTTTAATTCTTTTTGTTTAACTACCTGTGCTGGAAGCTGAACAAAAGAATGGTTCAATTGATCAATTTTTAAAAACTATCTTGTTGCCTGGTTTTCAATGGCAAATCACTGTAGCAGAAATAGTACATAGAGTAATGGTAGATAGTCCTAAAGAAAGTATTTTAAATAACTCAGACAAAACTCCACTGTCAATCAGTGACAGCTTAGAAACTGAAGTTTACCAGAATGTGTTTATGTCAGAAGGACAAGAGTGTATATATATCCTTTTTATCCACATAATTTATCAGTTCTTTGTGATTTGATTAGGTATAAATATAGGGAGCTTCTTTAAAGGAATATGCTACTGATTTCATTGTACTATTTAAGAAGTTAATAGCTAATGATCATCCTCTACTGAGTCTCTCTACTACTTTATTTCAGATAATTTCTAAACTCAAGCAAAAAATTCCATATATATTTGTTTCTGAGGGGACAGCAAAGTGGGATATAGGAGTGGAGTATTTTTTGGTTTTGTTTTATGAATTTTGTTTTTATGAATTAGTTTTAAAGATCTTCTCTAAAGAGTTGATTGTCATCAATATTTCTACAGACTTTTTAAACTTAACCCAATGTCAAACTTATATTCTTCATATTCAAATTATATTACAGAAAACATTTCTGCTTCATTTTGCTTTACCTTCTCTTGAAATAAGGATATAGAGATTTGGCAGAAACTACATCCCCTTGACTTCCAGATGGTTCTCAGGGATCAGAAGGGTTGGGTGTGGCTGGGCCTAATTTCTGACTATAGCCAATTCATTACTGCCACTCTGGTTGAGTTTAATAAAACTTTCACAATCACTGATTCATAAATCATGCAGTTTACAAATCCAATACATAAGGTCTGGCCAAGTTCCATAAGAGTGAACACAATCCAGATTCATGAATAGTGCAGTTTATTGAAACAACAGAGCAGCAAGTGTTTCTAATTATTATGCAGCTGTCAAATTGATTGCTATAGATTCTATATATTAGCTATGCTTCTTCCTTTTGCTGAAATCGTATTTCCCACCACGTTTCTAAACTATTTTTTTGCACCTCTATGTTCAAGGCTGTTTAGTGTTCTTTAAATATCACTGTATTTGTTATCCTAGCTCTCACCCACTGAAGAAGAATTTGCACCACATATACATCAAATGCTCCAACCAATCTTATAAAAAGTTTGTTTTTAATAACATTCTTAAATTACTCTGGAAGGATTTTCCCCATGATGTAGGCAGTTTCTTTCTTACAACCTGGAGCTCTAGTTTGTCGTCACAGATCGGGGGGGATTGGTGGGGAACTACAGAAGCTGCAAGCTGTTGATGGAAAATACATAAAGGCTGTGGTTATTTTCAACAAATCAAACAAATTTTCTTTATACAACAAACCTTTCAAGATCAGCTGGCCACTCAGGAGTTTAAGTGAATTAATTGTCTAGCTGTGAGGGAAATGAGAGTTATCTATGTCTGTTCCCCCACAACCTCCCACTCCACTGAAGGGTCTACTTTAAATAACAACTAGCAGGGGTTTTGTTGGGTGTTTGCTCATCCACTGAGGCTTCTGTCTGATTTGTTTATGACTGTTTTGCATAACGTTGTGCAAAATATCACTTGCACATCATTTTTTTTCTCCTTAGTTGATGTCAACATAGAAATTAGTATAATAAACAGGATTTACAGAACACAAATATAGATTCCTGCTATTTTAGCTGGGTTTGCTTTAATATGAATTCTGAATATGAAGATACATGAAATCACAGTTGAAAAGAAGAACTCCATGAATTTGTTACTTTTTTGTATTTTTTTTTTTTTGTGACACAAAATGAACAGATGACTATCATTACCAGCAGAAAAAAAAGGGGAAAAAATACTTTGGCAATTAATTTCATAAAACAAACAAAAAAAAAGATACTAGGAATAATGAGTTATTATAATAGTGTCAATCACAAGCATTTTTTGGTTGCACTACATTTATGAAGGTTTCAAATTATTTAGGCTGTGTAACATAAAGTATTTCCAGAAGTAAACTCAAAAACATAATAGCCCAGTGCTGCAAGTAGTTTGACTAGCCATGCATTATAGCTTATTAAATGCAAGACCTAAGTTCCTGTAAAACATATAAATCACTTTTTAAAATTTTATTATTTATTCATTCATGTTTAAGTGCAAAAGCCCCAAATTTTTGCATTTACCAAAAACAATGACCTTTTAATTTTTCAGCATTAAAGGTGAAATGAGAATTCAATGCCTACCTACATAAAAAGTTCTGTCTTCAGATAATAATTTAATCTGCAGAAGTCTGACTGCTTTTATGGAAGTGATCTTTTAGACAGAATTTGGTACTGTGTTGCTACACAGCTGCCTTTTGATCTTTTGGATGTAAACAAGAGTTCCAACTATGCAGTGATGGTGAGAATGGATCAATCAGAAGTTAACCTGTGTTCAGTGAAGTTCAGAGTTTCCTGAACTTACACTACTTTTTTCATCCTTAGAAATAAAATAGCACTAATATTTTAGACAGCTTTATGACAGTGTAATGCTTTTACACAGATGCTTAATCTGATACAGAAGGAGCCCTTTAGTAGAATAGACACGTTCATGTTTTTTTAAACAGCAAATGATAGAAATAGCTAAACAAAACCAGTCATAAGTCAGAGATAAATCTGGCAACAAACAAAGGCTTCAAAAATAATTCTTGACTTTATGATTTGGAGAGTAACAGAATGAATAATTCAAAATTTAAACATTTGACTTACATATGACAAGGAATTTGTTAACTCTCTTGAGTTTATCAAGTAAATATCAGGTTTTAATTTCAATCAATTAAAAAGAAGCTTTATAATTTGTCTTGAAATCAACCATGGTTAAGGTTTTCAGTGCTAATATTTTTAGATTCAGTGTCCCATCATAAGTATCTGAGGAAGCAAGGACTTAACATCATCCCAAACATCCTCTCTACCGAATAACATTACAGTCTTGGCCAGCTGCCTTCCTGCTGATCTGGGCCGAAACCAGGACAAGATGCCAGGTTTTGTCTTCTGAAAGCAAGGTTGGAAGCAGGCTATGAGCTTTGAAAAATGCAGGGAAAAAAAAAAAAATCCAAAAGAGACACCATTCAAATTATAAAAAGAGTGACCAGCACTGGAACAGATGTCTCATCCACTTCCAATCATGTTTCTTTCCAACACACCATGTATTTTATTCTGAATCTTAATAAATTTAAAGAATGCATCCCCATTCTACTAAGTTAATGAAAAAAATTCAGCAGAAATTCAGTTTTTTGTTGTGAAATTAGGGATCCTATTCTGTTGCTAGTGGGTTCTATATGTATTATCATTTATATTGTGAATACAGTGCTAATATGAATAATAAATTGCTTAGTAATTTACTTGTTGTTTTCTTCAAAAAATATGCCACATTTAAGAAAAAAAACTAAAAGGTAAAACTCTGACTTTTTTTTCAATGGTCTATAATAATAAACAGTAGGTTTTCAGCTGCAGAATGGGATCTAACGCCATGCTCAAATACTAGCATACAACAGAAAATGACACATCATAGATTATTGCTGACTCACTGACTCAAAGAAAGAAAGAAAGAGGGGGTATTGATTAAAACCAGTGATGGTTTAGACCGGAGAGTTGCCAGGGAGGGGGAAAGTATACAGATAGATAATGTCCAGAAGAGCTCTAACATTGAAAGGATTCCTTTCTGCCTCTCTAATAAGAAAATTTGGTCTGTGACAAGAGCAGTCCATTACCTGACATGACCTGACTGGGTTTCTTGGTGCTTCTAGCTGTCTTATTAAGACAAATGAGAGGCAGAGAAACTATGACTGCACAGTCAAGCAGATCACACCTGAGTGCATGTGCCAGATTAATGTTTTTCACACTGCCTGACTAAAACAAAGGTTAAAGTTCAAAAAAAAGTCAGTCAAGCAAATGAGGGGATTATAGCTCAAGATGGAAAGATGTGGGAGAATAGGGAGGTATGATGAATGCTGTTTTACCAGAGGAATTACAAACAAATGTAGTTTTTTTTGATAAAGTATTTGATTTTCCTTCTTGTTTCAGGTCATTTAACAAATAAAAAAAAAAAAAGGGGAAAAAAAAAAAAGCATGTTTTAGAATGACAGTACTTACCTCATAATTTAAGGTATGTGTCAAAACAATTACTGAGTTGGCTACATTTCCCTCAATACATGAAAAAAAATATATGCTTTGAAATTAGTTGGGGAAATGAGTGGAGGAAAATAAAATCTATATTTCTCTAGGACAGTAAAGAAAAACAATTATGATATAGAAAAACTGTAACTGTTAACACTTTTTTCATTATTGATGCCAAATTAAAATAATATTGTAATATAATGCAAATATTACATGAATTGTTGTAAAAATCAAATGAGATTATTGCTTTCTCCCATTTAGAGATGGAAACTTTAAACCAGAGAGAAAAAAGCACAGAGAACAGTGTTATCAGCTTATTCATCAAAAGCAACATACAAGAATCTGTGTATTTATTTCATGTTGCAAGATTTTTGTAGTTTAAGATACACTGCAGGGGTGGTGGTCAGAGCTGCACAGGTGTACACCCTTTTGCAAGAAAGTCCAGAATGAAAAAGGAAATTTTTGAAAAGTTCCTCATAACAAATAAAACTGCTCTGGAGTGAAAAATCATCAGAAACAACCAAGAATTTCTAAAAAGAAACTATATTAAAAGCACAACTTCAAAGTACCCCTTTTTAAAGAAATATGGGAGCCCTAATGAGAGAGAAGATGTTTTTTTCATGAACTATGAACAACTTACAATGACTACAGACAACTTACAAAGTGGATAATCACTTCAACTAAGAAAAAAGTCTGCAGGATAACATGCACATTGGGATCAAAAGTCAAAGTAACCTCTTTCTTCCCTTCATTTGTCAGAATATTTATTAGGAAATTCACTGACAACTTTTATGAGCAAAATCTATTCCACATCTAATGGTTCCAAACATTAATTTCTATTTTGAAATGAATGGAAGATAAGCAATATCTCAGAAAACTAGAAATAGTTCAGCTGGGGGATGAACAAATTCACATCAGTCCTGTAGAGAGGGACTTGGGGGTGTTGGTGGGTGAAAGGATGGACATGAGTTAATCATGTCTTTTTGCAGCCCAGAAAGCCACTGGTGTCCTGGGCTGTATCCAAAGCAGTGTGGCCAGCAGGGTGAGGGAGGGGATTCTGCCCCTTCGCTCCATCTCGTACGACCTCACCTGGAACATTGCATCCAGCTCTGGGGTCCTCTGAGGAAGGAAAGGTGAGGACCTGTTGGGGCAGGTCTAGAGGAGAGTGAAAAAAATGATAAAGGGAATGGAAAACTTCCTATCAGGGCAGTCTGGGGCAGTTGGGATTTCTCACCCTGGAGAAAGGAAGGCACCTTGGAGACCTTTTTGTGGCCTTTCTGATGTGAGAGCAGGCTTTAAAGAAACAAAGAGACAAAATTTTAGCAGGGCTTGTTGTGATAGGATAGGATGTAGTTGTTTAAAACTGAAATAAGATCAATTTGAATTAGATAGGTGAGACACTGACGTATGTTGTCTGTATGTGGTAGATGACCTATCCCTGGAAATGTTCTTAGACAGGGTGGACTGGGCTCTAAGCAACCTGATCTAGTGGAGGAGCACTGGAACTAGATGATTTTTAAAGGTCTCTTCCAACCCAAACCAATTTTGTTTCCAATCAAACAAAAACACTCAAAATACAATGTATCAATCACTTGAGGTCCAATTCACAGCAGAACTCTGAAGAAAATAGTCTTACAACTTATTTGTATCAGCCAAAATTCGGTTGGTGAAGATATTCCTCTGTCTATCCAATATTACACTATCTACAATGAATTGACTTTTATGAATAAGTAAAGACTGGGATGCTCTTTCATGTGATTTTTTTGGGCAGGTTAAGGGAACATAACCTGACTGCAGTCTCAATCAAATGCATGCAGAACTTATCAGGAAACTGTTCAGAGAATAGCCAGCTGAACATCACAGTCAAAAGTGCAAATAATGGGTTGAGTGCTTTTATACAGAAATTGGACCATAACCCTTTACTATTCACTATCTGCAAGCTCCATAATGATGAAATAGCAGGTACTCTTAGCAAGGAGGCAAACTGCACCAAAACAGAAACTACTGAAAGCTGTGTTGGACAATATCCATTTTATTCTGTTGTTTACACAGTTGTTAGATGTTCTGCTTCCAATGCCTTCCATAAATGCTTTGTGCACAGCCATGCCACAGTCACTGATCTGCAGACTGTAACCCTTCTTTTTCCTCTGCACTTTAGTCACTGAATGCTCTTTCTGTCTAAGTACTATACAGAAAACCTATCATTCTGCTTCTGTTTCCAGAAAGGAGGGATATGGTGTGCTGCACATCACTTGATGAACTTTTACTTTACTAATACCTTGTTGGGCTTTTTCCATCTGGTTTGTTTTTGGGTTTGGGCTGTTTGTTTTTTTTCATTAAAAGCCTTTAATATGGATTAACCTTTGACTGAAATCCATACTGAGTCACCATTTATTTTTCACTTGCTTTTCTATATTTAAAAAAACAATAAAAATTCTAGAATTATCACATTAGCATGTAAATTATATTAAAGTACTAGTATATACATGAAAATTCTGTAAAAATACAAAGGAAAAATGCCCTGAAACCTTTTAAAAGAGAACAACATTGGTTCTGATTTGGTTTAGTATTTAGTTGTTCAAATTGGGTAATGGCCAAGAAAAGAGAGGGGGAAAAGGTACCCTGATGACCTGCTAATAAACTCTAAATCCCGAAATCAACGGCAGACAAAGGGTCACTGTCTAATCAAGCCAACTAAAGGATTTTAAAGCTTTCAGCTACTTTCAAAAACATGAGAGGCCACCAACTGCACAGAAACAGAGTTTCAACTCTATTGACAAAATGAGCAAAACCACCGTGTTTCCCATTGGTGAGCACATTAGTAAAACAGCAAGGAAATCAACTGATGTTTCAGCACAGACAAATACTTAAGGAGCTGTTACTTTTCATGACTGTTCTGTGTGTCTATCTGACATGTAATCAATTCACAGTACCAAAGAAGGATATAGCAGGACAGAGGGTTTTTTCAATTTGGTCTTTGCAAATCTGTACAATTAATTATTTCAAAAGGTACATTTGACATATTTGTACTCTTTAAGTCAGTTAATTTCTGAAGGTGGCTATATTTTCTAGAAAATGAAGCATGACCTTTCTTAGGAAAACTGCCTAAGAAATATAAAGCAAGTTCTGAACTTTTATAGCAGGCTATTTTTAAAATTTTTCACAGGTCTGTATATAACCAAGACAATTATTTCTAATCTACTTTTCCCTTGAAGTCTACTTTTGTCTTCAAGTTTAGTTTTATTATAGTGGTCTGTTCAACAGTGGAGGACAAAGAAGCAAAAAATCATAGTCAAATTAGCACAAAACTAATTACTTCCTAAAAGCACAGTTTTATAATGAACTTGGTCTAATTCAAACCGTAGGTGAATACTTAACACTTTTAAATACTGAGTCTTAGAATGATATGGAACTTGAACACTTGACCGGTAAAGAATTTCAGTTGTCCCAGATGACTGTCCCACATAGTTATCCTAATAATGCCTATAAACATCTTTAGATACCCTGGAGATATTGTTCATGCACAAAGAATGAGTGCTGAGTATGGACACCTGCCTTAAAATGCCTAACTGATGTGAACTGAATGTGTACAATTGTCAGTGTTTTTTCAAGGGAACTAACAGAACCGGAAGTCCTTGGAAAGACCATAATCTGAACAACTGCTTTCCTTCGTCAGCTGCAGGGGTAGATGTGATTTGACAGCACTCAACAGGTCATTTTATTGGGAACCCAAAGACTGGTTACAGTCTTCACTTTATCACAGACAGTCAGCAAAGGGTACAAGGATGAAGAAGGATACAACCTGCTGAATGAACTTTAGGGTTAGGGGGAGGAAAAGTATGTGAGTGATAAATGGATGCATCTGGACGTCACCTACCACTGTCTCTCAGCTATAATGTTCTGAAAGTCATTTCCTCTATGGCAGAGGATCAACCCTTTGAATGATGATTTAAAGTACAGAAAGGCAGCCTATATATCTGAGGCTTTTATTTAGCATACTTGCATAATGAAATTGAACTGATCCTGAAAGAAGTACTAACAAATTTGAGTGAACTGGAGCATTTTTTTGAAATGAAAGTTAGAGAATTTAGCTTGAAATCTGAATTTCATCACTTGTGGAGCCACTTTACTATGCATCGTTGACTCTTGACAGTGTTAACATGTAAAGCCTTTTCCCTTCAGGAATACCTGAATTCCATTCAGAGAAGAAATTTTTTATTTATGAATCTTGTTCAGGGGGAAAACATGGACTTTTAATTCAAGCTTCAAATGTGTTGCATGACTACTTTGCTAACACAACACATGGGAATAGTAATCTCCATCAAGTGAAGCAAAAATGACTGAAACTATCTGAAAAGTGTTGCAAGAGCTTCTTTGAGCCTTGATCACTTCTGTGGAAAATATGAGGGAAAGGAAGCAATGTTTAAAATAGACCAAAGAAAGAATTTTTTGATGTCTTGTTCTCTGCACAAAACTACATGTAATTTTATACAATACTCTAAGGAATTAGATTTAAAGGAACAAGAAAATAATTCCTCTTTCTATGCCTGAAGTAAAATTTATGTTGTCCTCTGGCAAACATAAGACAAATGGTGATGTACAGTAACAACTTACTCAGGAATTACACCATGTGTTATGCTCTTATTTTGTCCTTATTTTGTCCTATTTTTATACTTTGAAAGACTGTACAAAGAAATTTTGCAATACATAGGGGTTTTTCTTTTGGGTCATGGTTTTATCATGTTATGTTTTAGAGGCTTCTCTATCTTCATTCACATTAAGAAATGGATCACACTTCTGTTTGTGCTACTTCAGATTCAGTTTGACATTTATAGGAGTGGCAAAATCTAATGGCAAGGAGAGAATGACTTTTCCTCTCTGCAGTTCTGTTTGGCTTTCCTGCCAAGCAGAAAACCATTGAATATATTCTCTGAGCTAGATGTATTAAATCACATCTGCTGCCCTCAAGCTATGAAAAGCAACAAAATAAGAATAGTTAGATGTTGGATGCCAGACATCCACCAAAGCATCTCTATCACTCCCCTCTGCATCTGGAAAGGGGAGAGAAAATATAAGGAAGGATTCATAAGGTGAAATAAAGACAGAGAAAGATCACTCAACATATACCGTCGCAGAGAAAAACAGACTTGAATTACAGATATTAATTGAATTTATTACTAGCAAAAATCAGGATAATGAGAAGCAAAATAAGACCTTAAAAAACTTTCCCCCCTCCCCCCCACCCTTCCCTCCATTCTCTTCTCAGTGACAGAGTAGTAGTGGAGTAGTGGTTACAGGCAGTTCATGACATGTTGTTTCTTTCTGCTGTGGATGGAGGGGAGTCCTTCCCCTGCTCTGGAAGTTCTTCACAAACCTTTCCAATGAGTCCATACCATAGGCAACAGTTCTCCGCAAACTGCTGCAATATGGGTCTCACTTCCATGGGATGAAGTCCTTAAGGCACAGTCCACAAGGACCATTAGATCCTAATTTCTACCTGTAAACCTGCTCCAGCACGGCTTCCACTGTCCACAGGTCTACAGGTCCCTGCCAGGAGCCTGCTCCAGCACAAGTGTCACACATGTTCACAGACTCCTCTCAGACCTTCCCCTGCTCTGGCCCGAGTTTCCTCCATGGACTGCCGCTGGATGTCTGCATCCATGAGCTCTTCCATGGGCTGTGGGAAGACAGCTTCTTTACCATGGTCTGCACCACAAATCACAGGGGAATCTCAGCTCTGGTGCCTGCAGCACCTCCTCTTTCTCCTTCCCACTGAGCTCGGTGTCTGCAGAGGTGTTCATCTTACATGTTCTCATCCTGCTCTGCTCCAGCTGCAATTACAACTGCATAATATTTTTTTCTTAGTTCTTCTTAAGTATGTTACCACAGAGGGTTTACCACCATTTCTTATTAGCCCAGCCTTGGCTGGAAGTGGCTCTGTCCTGGAACTGTCTGGCATTGGCTCTGTTGGACATGGAGGAAGCTTCTAAAAACTTGTTACAGAAGCCACCAGTGCAGCCTCCCTGCAACCAAAACCTGCCCACACAAACCCAGTACACCGGGCAAATGATGCACCATCTGAAGCCATTTCTTGTCTGATCAGTAAACAGGAGGTACTCACAAGTTTACAGAATGCAAGATGTAAGCACACTTAATTCACAGGGCAGCCCAAAAGGCAACAATGTTTTTATTGGCTTTTATAGAAGTTAGCCTGGACAAGATATGAATGAGATGAGACAGTCTTTTGGAAATCACAAAGAAGTCTCTGAGAAAAGAATGCGAGGCATATTCAAATCATGGACAAATCATGGCTGTGTTGTGTCCAGATGTCCAGACTTTGAAAGTAAGGGAGGGCTGCAGGGTTGATCCCTTGGTGAAGTGCCCAGGATTTGAGCCTGAGAGTGGCTGCTTAGTGGTGCCTATGGCCAGGAAGTGTAGGGCTGTGGGGAGAGGGACACCAGCCCTGCTGCAGCATTTCTGGGACAGGGATGACCCCAGTGCATGGTTGTCAAGTTAAATGTGCAAGAACACAATAATATAAATCATTATACAACTGTCTGCCCAAACTTGATAGTAAAAATTAATCATTAAATTTTTGAAAGCCTTTGAGTCGCTAATGGTTTATTTTCCACAAACTGAAGAATATAAGAAAAACAGAATTTCAGGAAGTGTTTTTCTGCTCTAGATTTCCTATTTGCTCATATTTCTGCCATGCCTGAGAGTCAAAACATACAGCAAGTTAAAATCAAGTTTACTTACAAAAAAAAGAAAAACTAGCTAGTGGAATTGTATTAGTGGAGCCTGGACCTTGTCCACCCAGTCTTGAGGCTAACAAATGAAATCAATTCTTCTGTTAGACAGAGGTCTAAGTGCCAAGCCACATAAACAAATACCTCAGCTCCCAGGAGCACAGGAAACCAGAGCTTCTTATTCCCTCATGCTCATATTCCATGATAAGACATCAACAGCTATGACTCCCAGGTGATGAACTGTGTGACTTTTTCATACAGAAACCTCTTTCTCAGTGCTATGCCTCTAACAACAGTGTGAATACACTGCAGTTGGATGTGTGACTTACAGCAAAAATTCATTTAGAAAGCCTGCCTTGCTGGGAAGCAGTTTATCCAACAATATACAAAAGGTAGCTCATCATGCCGAGTTGCACAAAATTTTGATTTCAAAAGAAGAATTATTCTGATGTAGGTCAGGCTATCACTGTGCTTCTGCAGGACAGAAGGACAAAACCCTCTCTCTTTTCACATAACAGCCTTGATGTATAGGAAGTTATGTATATTTTGTCTCATTTAGACTGGTCAAAATAGAAAACTTTTAAATAAAAAATGTTTGAATCTCACATATTAGTCATATTTTTCACATTTATAATATTTTGTATGCTCTACAAGTCTCTTAGGTAATGTAGATACATCAGTCATGATTAAAACATAGATCAGAACTGTGGCCACCTCAATTATTTTGTAACAGAAGATTAACTGCCTCTGAACACACACCACCCACTGTCTTTTCTACCCTAACATGCCCCCAACATCTTGTAACGCAGAACAATTTTTTTCCAGGAAGGCTATCAGGCTGTATTTTGTTCCATCTTTGGGAAAAAAAAAAAAAAAAAAAAAAAAAAAAAAAAAAAAAAAAAAAAAAAGAGCCTATTTCAAATGGAAGCAGTAAAGAAAAAGAGCCACCCCAGAACTAAGTGCTCCCTTCAGTCTTGTGATTCATCCTAAAAAAAAGACACATAAGTATAAATACATCATGCAGAAATAGTCTAGCTCCAATGTTATTTCAAATGGATAAGAAAGAATATCCCAGTCAGTTAGTATGTGTCACCAATCAGAAAGTCTTTCCTTCCACCTGATGGAAAAAAAAACCACCAACTTTACTTCTATCAAGTAAACAGAATAGTAAAGATGATGCATTGAAACTTTTTAGTACAAGAATAAAACCTCTTTATTTTGACACAGGTACACAAAATTTGTTCCTCTGCTATGACTTTGCTTCTCTCTTCAGGCCACTGTTTCTTACTCTTTATTCAAACCAAGTTTGTAATTTTACCATATATTTAATATGTTTAAAATTAAACAGTATATCAGGGGAATGTATGTGGGATGTGACTCTGGGGGAGGGGGTATCTGATTTATTGAGTAAAATTGGATCTGGAAGCAGAACTTTGTAATATAATGCTCTTACCTTAGAATACTCAAACTATTCTAAATGAGATAGAGTTTTTTATTTATATGATCATTATTTTTGCTTGCATTTTGTGCAAAGCATATTACATGCCTTATGCCTAACTGGGTTTTATGACTGTTTTGGTCAGGACATTGGTATGAGTTCTGTATAAATAAAAAAGCTCTTAACCATGGATGATACCTGTCCCATTTGCAAATGACACTGACAGAGCTAATAAAATGCTGTAAGCTATAAACAGGCCTGGGTAGAATGATGAATTTTAAAGACAAGAAACAAATAAATGGTTGACTGATCAAGAAGGAAGGAAGAAATATCTCACTTGATAAAACAATCAATACCCCAAAGAATTTTTGCATATTAGCAGTAAACTTTTAGTAAGCAAAGAATGCAATCTTCATTCTGCAAGAGGAAATCAGAATTATAAGTTTTAATGTATTTATTTGATATGTTTGCACACAGAAATGCCTCCATAGAGCCATTTGGAGTCCCAGTCCCATACATCTATTTTACCATAATCAATATGATTATACTGCCAATTGTTAAAGAAATGCATGCGTTGCTTTTTTTTCTCAGTGAGCAACAAGGTTTCTTTATCTACAAAACAGTCTATTTTTACATAGGCCCTATAAAATTTTATCAGTGAATATAACTGAGTGATTTTTTAAAAAAGCTTAGGCACTGGAAAAAGAGAAGTAATTATAACAAAATCACTTACTAATTTGCATGTAAGAAGCAAATATGTTTTGGCCACACATGTTTTTTACTTCTTCATAATATGAGTAATTTATTTGCTTAATACAATGACCATGTAAAAATTATAATTTTGTACACTTCAAATAATAATTTTCTTTCTTTCAATTTATCATATTTGAAGAAAAAGATATGGTAGTTCAAAGCATTCTTCTAAATTACCACTTTCAACAATGGATGGATTTAAATGGTTAGTTGGGTTTACTCTGAATTTCTCAAGTTTTAACATATATAATTGGAATAATTAATTTCAAAGCTGGCTTTGAGCTATCTTAATACCAAAAAAACACATAGCTGAGTTATTTTCCCAACAGGTATTTCCAACAGTCTCATGCATAAAAGGGAAGAACCCCCTGAGTGTCACAGGTGATGTGATTAACAGTTAAGAAACATAGTGGTTCATATTTCTGCTTCTCTTTAAAAATAATTCTCTGAATATTTTATGTGCTTTGTCTGTAATCTCAGCTCTCAGTAATTTAATTAAGCAATGACTCACTTCAGAGCATTTTGAATGGGATAATAGAAGCCTTTGGACTGTACAGTGTGAGTGGAGGCCAGCAGTTCATTGACTTCCATTTCATAACTCATTGGACTTTAAATGAACTTGTGGGTTCATTTTCCTGACTGGTATTATCTATGGATGAACCAAGTCAGCTGAAAAGGTTCATGAACTGCTTCTGTAACTGGGTGACTGGCAGATTTAAAAGATGCAGAAGAGGATGGAGGTAAGTATTGCAGGGCTGGAAATTAGTTGATGGTTTCTTTGTATTCCAGACTGCTAGGCAGGACAATACTTCAGGTCAACAACACTGTAGACAAAGAAAAAAATGCAGCTGTGTGACTTCCAAAGTCACATCTGTCATGGAAAAAAGACTGTATCATCTCTTGACTTTTATCACTTGGTTATATGCCTTGTGAAAAGCTATCTCATTTTGTTTATTTCAAATCTGTTAACGAAAAGCTTTTTTTACAATTCCTAGTTTTTTTCTTTTCACTTTTCTATTGTGAAAAATAATAATAGTAGTTTTTTATTTATTTCCCACATGTCAGTTGTAATTTTGAAATTTTAAACTTATTAGATATTATTCCCATTGCTCATTTCTTTTCTGTATTGAAGAGTCCTAACTTTTAAAAACTCCCGATATGCATATTGTTTTGCAACTATTAACCATTTTCTTGATTTTTGTGTGATTTCTCTTGTCTTTTGAATGTCCCCAGCCTGGTTTACTGAGTAGCTGAAATATGGAATCACTCTAAATTTTTGAAATAGCATAATGACACTTTTAATTGTTTTTTCTCTTATTACCTGATACATTTTAATACCAGATTTGTTTATATTGGTTTTGGTCACTACCTAGCAGATATTTAGTTAGAAATAGCAACTCAAAATATTCTCCATGAGTAATAAATTTATTCTGAGTTCAAGGAGCAGGTGCCTTTTGGGTAGGTTTTTCATTTGCCCATTACCTTGTATTTTTTTCTGTTTCAACCACAGCTTCAATTCATGTAGTAATGGTCCACTATTGCTTTTCAAGTAGTCACAATTGGGTTTTCTAGATTATCTTTGGCTATATCAGAAAATTCCTCCCCCTAAAAAAAAGCCTAACAATACCTTTTACACTGAGAAACCTTACAAAGTAGTCCTGCCTATTTTCCTGTCTTTCAAATCTGTCTTTAATATCATGTAATTATAAGTTTGAAGAAATATTTTTGATTTTTATCAAAATCCTATTGGAAATCCAAATGAAAAAATCATATTACCTTTATTTAAAGGTTTATTGAGTCCTTCATGAAAACCTAGAAGATTAACCTTCCATATAAACTAGGTTTACTCTTAACTTGCATATCCTAGGAATTGCCATGTCTGCCTGATTTTGCTGTTTGTGGCAAATCTAGACAATTTCTAGATTTTCTAGATTTCCTAGATTTCTAGGCAAATTCTAGACATTTTCTAAGAATATTTTCAAAATAGAATATATAGGTTTTGGCACTCAGGTTCTTAAATTACCTAACAGAAAAGGATTTTCAAAGCTGATCATTAGCTGAGATTCTAAATCACTTAGATTTAAGGTTCCAAGTTATTAGCAGAAATTATGACTTGGAAGCTTCTGCACCTCTCCTTTTTAGCATCTTCTGCTTAGAGTACATTTATATATAGAGAGGATTGATTTCAAGAAAGGATATATGAACAGTCAAGCCTAATTTATTCTCGACTGGAAAAAAAATGCTTTACTAATATGCATATATTAAGGTATTTTCTTAAGGACAGATAAGGAATCAATGACAGAGACAGCACAGTATATTTGTTCGTGGATACATCATAATTTCTTTTTATGGAAGAGAATTTTGCTTTTAGCATACTAACCTCAAGAGACAAGTTTTCTTCTATTGTACTGTTCTTATATACAAAATATTTGGCCTTGACTCTATATCATTGCATAAGAAAGAGATTTTTTTATCAATAAATGAACTGAGTCTCCATGTCTATTATTACTGGATCCCATATGGTTATTCCTCTTTCTTGTATGCATTGTGTAGTTATCCTTTATCAATTTAAAAAAAGTGTAAGAAGGACTTTTGCTCATCCATAAATTTTCCACTTTGAATAACCAGATATATCAAGCCACCCAGAAGCATCAAGTTATTTATTCCACTTCTCTCAAAAATGTTTTAATCTTATCTTTTCCATAGTTCATCTGTCTCTTGGCCTTCAATTACAAAACATCATCCATTTTATTTTATTCATGTTGTTGCTGTCAATATTTGGATGAAAGTGTTTTTCAGTCTCTTGTAGATGTTAAGGTTCCCGAGGCAGCAAATTTCAGCTGGTGTTTGCTCAGCAGCAAGAAGTTCAGATCCTTATCATCTGTAAATTCTTTAGTTCCACTGCAATCTGGGAACAACAGCAGTGATATTGCAAGGGTGGAAGGTGGAAATGGAATGTTGAGCTGAATACAGACATAATGCTTTTACTGAAAATTTGGATATGTCTGTGACAGGATTACTTGTCAGATCCCCAGAGTCAAACAGGAAATTCAGAATATAACTAGGAGCAGACAGGCATATGGTGATCATACTGAGTGACTATTTCTTTGGCACTGCCTTCATGGAGGTTTTCTGCACCACCACCGAAGTGAGAAAAAATTTCCTGTAAAGAAGTAGTCATTTACTGCTACGCATATTTACATTTCACATTTCCATGTCAAATATGAACTTTTGACCTTGAAATGAAATGCTCAGAGTTTCATGGTATTTCTTGAAGTACCTTTACCACCATACTCGTATTAAAAGGTCTGTCAAGAATGGGGTTGTCCTGATCAGTACCAGAGACCACGCAGCCTGCACCATCAACAGGAACTATCCAAAGTACAAAGACAGATTGACTATCACAACCTCTCACATTCAGGACAAATCCTTTCAAGCATTGATAATGTTTGTCATAAAACGCCTCAAAAATAAACAGGATCTTTTCACTTTCAGAGGCCAAAAGTTTTCTTTGCCACAGTAACACATCATAGCAGCATCTTCCTGGCTAGCAGAATCATGTAGAACTCTACCAAGTACTCTTTCCACTCACCTAAATTAGGATGTTTCTGTCATCTGACCCATTTTGATCAAAAGGTGTTCTTCCTTTCTAAAATATAACTTGAGAACACACAGTTTGAGTTCAAGTGTAAACTGCTGTCCAAAGTCACTCACCTTTCAACTGACACACTGCATCTTTGCGTATGCACATTAAAATTATTATTTCATTGACCTGACAGTAGAGAATCCAGTGTGGAGGTTGATGTCCAAGACAGCCTGATTTTGCCCCTTTTCCTTTTAGGGATAAAGCTGGGATAGTAAGCTAAATATAGCATGAGGTCATGTATGGTGCATTTACGTTCTGTGTTTCATGTAATGTCTATATTTTTTGTGGTTTTTTTTTTTTTTTACACACAAGCTAAATAAAGTGTGAGAAATGAAGTCATATTAGACTCACCTAACCTTAAATTTAAATAGATTTGAAAGAAATAGAACAGAGTCAGCAAAGGTTTTCTTATCTACATCATGACCACAGCTTTCTCCAGTGCCTTCTGAGCTCTGACAATATTTTGTATGGACACAAATCAGGCAAAAAAGTAGTAGATTCCTGTAAGTAGGCACATAACTGTTTTCACCTGCAGCCATTTGAGTAGCTTTTGTCACTTTTCCTGCAGTCTATAATCTTTGTCAGAAAAATTAAGATTCTGCTCCAGAAGTGAGGAAGTTGTAGCAGCTTTTCATTAGAAAAGTACAGTCCAAAACTTCCTGCAAAACAAATGAAATACTTTCAAAAATACATGTTGAATTGACAAGACAAAAACCTAGGCATACCAGGGAGAATTTGCATATATATGACTGATCCAGTATTGGTATTCACAATATCAGCAAAAAAAAATTCCATAACCTGAATAATATAAAGAAACACAATAGGAAACATATAAATAACTTTTAGTTATGTCCATTTTTCACTGGATTTTTTCTGTATTTCCTAACCTATCCCAATTTTATATCACATATAACTTATGTTTGTATTAACTTAAAGGGGATTAGTAATAGAATATTACAATTTTTGTTCATGAAATTTACAATAAAGATTGTAATACCCCACTGAAAAATCTGACCTGTATCACTATGTACTTTATTTTGTGATGCATTTCTAAAAATTTCTGTGTAATCACATCTATCCTGTGGTGTTTATTTTCTACTACCCTTCCACTGCTCTTAATGCTTCCTATAATTCTCTTTCCTCCCTTGTAAGTCTTTACTTTGTAACACTGAAATCAGAAATTTTTATAGCAAGCAATTACTTAGGGAAATAATATAATTTTGTCTGTGACCTCAGACATTAAGGTCTTGGGCAATATAAATATTAAAAGCCAGAAAGATTTTTAAAGTTATAAGAAAATTTTTTTGAATTTTGGAATATCATGCAGGAAAAACAAGGTGAGGAATTCAGCTGTGATAAAGTCCAATCTAAATGTTTGTCCCAGGGTACAAAAATGAAGATTAGTACATCTGGCATCAGATACCACTGAAAAGTATTTCCATTTTTTCAGAGAGATAAATTCTTAAATACCCCGGATATTCTTAACCTTAATTATTATATTACAGTGCTCCAAGCACTCAGGGCAAAAAGAGGGCATTTGAGAGTAGGGGAAAACAAAAGAAAAAAAAAAAAAAAAGAAACAATAAAGCAGGAAAGCAGGATACAAAGTGAAAAAATGTGTAAGTCATGTTTTCAGAATCCCTCATCCCCACAAATCTTGACAAAAACCAGAAATGTTGTTTCATTAAAAAATAATCAAAAAAAAAAATCAGTAAAAATAATTGAAACTTGTAATGTGGGATTATGATCAAGAAATAACTGAAGTGGGAGACTCTCATGTAACATCCTGCTCTGAAGTCTATCTTTCACATCCATGATAAAGTGCTTTGACCAGGTAGTTATTGATTAATCCTTGCAAGATTTTGGTGAGAAGTTCCATCTTGGATTTGGTCAAAGAACTGTCCTTTTGATAGTGTTTCCATCAAATTCAAAAGAAGTGATTTCATAATACTCTGAGGAAATCACAAAAAGAAATTTTGTCAATAATTGCAGTGAGTCTTACTGAAAAAGTAAAAAAATTATATTGATAAATACACATGAAATGGTCATTTGTAAAGGACAACATATCAAGTGAGCATTAGAGGCCATTTTTTTTTAGCACTAAATAGGGTGGAATATGTTCATGAGGTGTTGGTCTCTGATACACTTATATAGCCTGAGTTTCTGCTTCGCATACAAGATTTAGAGTTTTACTTTATATTTAATTTCCTTCTCTCAGAAAATTGCATGCTCTACTCGCAGTTATATTACCCATTTAGCCAAAACTTAAGGTATATTTGGCATTCTGAATTTAAAAAATCTGCTAAAAACAAGCAAGAACAGTAACATAATTATTTCTATTGTTATCAATATCAATGGAAGTGACTTGTTTTTCAGAATTGATAATTCAATTTGTATCATAAAGAAATATGTTTTCAAGTTTTCTTCTTTTAAATAGTTGGAGCAGCTAGACATTAAAAAGATTTTGATCTCTCAATTACTATTCTCCATGTTACTATTTCTCAGATGAAAATTTATGTAGCATAAAGCATTGAAACTATCTGGAAAATGCAAGTTTGATTTTTGAAAAAGGTAATATAATTTGCAAATAGTACAGATTATGAGCTATGTTTGCTTCTTTTTAAGAAATACAAATGTGTTTTATATGACATAATCAGGATCATAAACATATTCACTTCAAGCATAGCTTTTGATCAATAGACCTACACTAGCAGAAACAAAATAATTTTAATAGGATGAGCTTTATTTTTCATACACATGCAGTGTTTGATTTTTGTCCAGCTCAAATCCAATAATGAAGCTGGCTGTTAGATGTGTGTGCTTGAGACTTCAAAACAGAGCTTAATTTTAATTGTAGGTTCTTTATACCCAGATTGGTTCCAGAAAATAAAGGGAATAATTGCTTTTAAATCAAGGATATAATTCAGATTTAAAGAAACAATGCATAATCTTAAGATCCAGTTTGTTTCAAGACAGTTAATGTGGTAGGTAAAGTTATATGTAATAACTGCAAATGTCTCAGAATTATGTTGACACTGTTAGCCTGAGAAATGTATTAAGACAGACCCATTCCTGCCCAGAATTCTAGCAGAAGATATGGCAGTTCTGAAATTTGAGCAGTCCACTCTTTTACATGTACCTATACAGAGCTTTCCACTGAACTCACCAGGTATTTGGGCATTGAACTTGCATGATGACAAGGTCCACTATGGTGGGAGTTCCTGTGGACCCTGGTTTTATTCAGCTTTGGCTAGGAATCTACCACTTTCCAAGGTCTTTGTGCCCCATGATCCTCTAAGAATGCTAATCCCAATGTCCATTCTTGCTTTGAGGGTATCTCAGCTGGGTAAGTACATTTCTGCAGGTACTGACTCCCTGCCAGCTCTGTTGCATGTACTCCCAGAACAGACCAGATTACGAGACAGATAGTGTGGAAATTCTGTTGGATCTTTGGGACTTCCTTGGTGGAGTTGTGAGGAGTTGCAAGAACACAAAATGCTACATGGAAACATGAAACCCACAGAGGAAGTCTACTAAACTTACAAGCCAAATGTTCTAGCTTTTGAAGACTCTCTGCACCTAAGTATAAATGATACATTTGCCACATATATAAAAGTAGTATAGACTCCAAACAAAAATCTAAATCAATCAACTAAAAATCAATTTCAGGATAATATAAGATGATAGCATTGCTAAGACCAAAAAAAATCAATATTGAATATAAAATATTATCTAAAATATTTCTCAAAATTCTTTTGAAAGTTTTAACACTTCAACTGAGGACTAAAACAAATACCACAAAACCTCCCTGAACTTGCTTTCAGATTAAGGCTGACAATATTTATCTTGCAAATATTATCTTACCATAATTACTTTTTCTGTGTTTGTGGTGAGGCACATGTGAAGATTGCATAGTATGGTGATACACAATCTAAATTGACTCATGGACAATAAAGTAGAATAAGTAGGGTTCAACAAGAAAATTCTACTTCTGTTTCCTGCCCACCCTCACTTCATGTTTGAATTTTATGACAGTCTGGGAAAGACAGCCTTGCTTGTAACAAGTTTGTTGTGAGCTATGGTGTCATTATTTTCTGAGATGCCATTTGTTGATAAAGACTGTTAATTCCTTTGAGAAAGAATTGTTGATTTCTGTGAACTTTTGTTACAGGTGCCTGAGCTTGAGCGTTGTAAATGTCCTTGTCTTCTTTCACCTTGTGTGTTAACTTGGGATAACAATTATGGCTTTTACCACCAGTTTGGATTCATAGATGTGCAATTCCCCAATTCACTCATGTGGTTAATGTATTCATCCTATAACACTGAATTTCAGTTTCAGGACAGTGATAGTTGGAGAGGAACAGTTGCCACAAGTAGAAGTAATGAACCATTTGGCAACTATACTGCAGTCTGTTGTAAAGTATCTTATGGTGTCTCTCTCCATCCCTATCCATCTGTAGCAATAATCATGTGAGACAGTTTTTGAAATAGGGGCACAACCAAGGGACAATACCAGGAATTTCAGATGCAGTTCAAGTTCCCATACCGTTTTTGACATTGGCCTCATTAATACAACTGTGTCACACCTGGGTCGTAAAGATGGAGCATCTGTAGATGTTCTGGTTCCTTGGTGAGTATAGAATACAGGAGTGAAGGCAAAACAACACATTCTGGTTGTGATGAGGAATACAGTAACCCATCACCGTAGCAAAGAGCACATTTTATTTGAAAAATACGAATAAAAGATTTTGTCCCTTTTGTTTATTAAAAGAAAATGTAACAATTTTCTATCAGTAACACTTGCATAAGGAGGTATACTTTACATTACTCTCTTGTTAAAAAAAATATATATATATTTTTGGAGACTTTGGAAAAATAAGAATGGCCCAAAACTTGTAACACACTTCTAATATTCCTTAGAATGCACTGTGCCATTTATATGTACTGGAAGTACAAGGTCTTAGCACTTTATAATCCACAAAGTAACATTAGGCAGTATAATTTCACATCCTTCTTTGCATTCAGAATATTCCCTTTGTTACCCATGTGTGAGTTTATGAGTTTGGTTCATTCCAGACTGGTCCAATACTTATATTTTCTAAAGGATGATTTTAAAAATTTTTAGACCACAAAAATTTTGTAATTCCTTTTAAAAACCAGAAATAATACTTTCCCATAGACATTTTCTTTCAGTATTCACAATTTAAACAATTGCATCAATTAGAATTAAAACTCAAAAATGTTTGCAGTTATTTTAGTTTTCTAAAAAGAATGCAAAAAACTAAAGTGCATAACAGAGTGAAGTCACTTTCAACTTTTACAGTATTCTATGTGTATGTGATAAATGGTAACACTGATAAACAAATTAATTTGTTTTCAATGTACGAATCTTAATCTAATGCCAGCTGAATTCAAGCTTTTCCTTGTTCTTAAAGTGCATTAAATTACATTTTTAACAAGTTTTAGTTTGACAATTAAGTTTCACATTTTACAATTCTTATACTGACCATTTTTTCAGATTATTTTGACTTGTCGAGATTACAGCATACCGAGTGCCCTCACCATTACAAGAAAGAGGCTTTATTTGAAGGAATGCAGCTAATTATTTTGGTGGAAATGTACTATTAGTTGAATGGTTGTTGTAGAAATCAAATTGTAAATAGAAAAGCCCTTAAGTATCACTTTGCATGTGCCATTTAACTTTACTCAGTATTTTCAAACTGGCAGTTTTCAGCATTTAGTTGTTAAGCAGCAACAGGATTACTATTTAGGCTAATAGGAAAATATTTGAGAATATGGGTACACAAAAGATCCATGAAATCTTTAAGCGTAATCTATATAATCAGACTTAACCATAAATTAAGAAAAAGTGTTCCACAATACTTTCACTGAATATATGCTGTGTTTAAATCAGCAATGCTACAAAAATGATTGTGCCATCCAGTGTTAATATTCTTCCACTTCTAGGAAGGTCAGCATAGAATCTAGGTCAACAGCGAATTTCTCAAATATAGTTTAAATTTGGTTTTCGGATACAAAGGACCAAAGGAAAAAACATGTGAGATTGGGATACTAAAATTTCAAACTTGTTATTTCTGCACTGTGAGGCCTTCTTTTCTGGCCCTGAAGATTTAACATTCTGTTATTTGTCATGCAAACAACACGACATTGTGATGTGTATTTGAATAAAACACAGTAAGCATAGCAAGCATGCAGACATATTGTGATAGAAAAGCACATTTTGCGATCACTGTGGATAGGACGAACCAAACAGGACACACCACAGCATCACAGAAGCAGCGTCTCAATAACCCTGCAGAGTTTTAAAGGATTCAGGTTCCCTGGGGTATGATGCATGTGCAGCAAAGAGAGCGCCAGGAATGGTGAAAAGGGAAATATTATTTCCCTTTGGTGAAAAGGGAAAATGGTGAAAAGGGAGATATTATTAACTTAAACTGACCATTAACAAAAGGGATGACTATTTATTTGTGTCACTGCACTTCTGTTGCCTGTAAGCCTGAACATTCTGTGATGTAAATAAAAAAAATAACAATGGCCCAAACACTGCTTTAAACACAAAATACAATTGATTTTCCCTGCTTTGGTGTAGGCCCAGAGGGAATAGACATAAAGATAACTAATGCCTAGCTCTCAAAACTATAATACAACAATGAATGCAATTTTCATGCAGCTGTGATACAAAGTATTATGGTAGAACACGCTGCTCATACAGTATAAAAAATTTAGATGTTGGCATAAAGCAAGTGTGACTTAAATAAAAAGAAAATTGCTCCTAATAAAATCACACAATACTAGTTGCTTTATTTGGGACAAAACTGAAACATATCCTAGTTCTATTCAAAAAGACAATAAAAGACAACCATTCTCAGCTTGTGTGTAACCCTTACTGCATCTAACATCACTCTACAGTCAGAAAGCCTCCTTAAACGCTTTTCTAAAAGATTTTGTATTTCATAAAAAGCATGTAAAAATTAACACAAATTATTAAACTACTTTCAAATCAACAGCAGAATATGTTAGGGTTCAGGTGTTTTTCCCTACTAAATTTTCATGTGGGTTCAGATTCTGAAAGAGAGAAGAGTAATTACAAATTTTAAACAAAATAGTATATGGAAAAAAAGTCTGGAATTACAGTACAACTAAATGCTTTTCAGAATGCTAAAATTGCTTACAAAGCTACTTGCTATTTTTTCCAGAAGGCTGTTTAAACCAAAAGCAGTCAACTGCATCTCAGGAGCAAAAAAAATCTCTTCAAAGTAAACTGATCAGAAATTTCAGTCATGTCTAGGACCTATCTAACCATAGAGTAAAGAAAAGAAGGCTTAATTATCTAGTTCACCTGTGTGGCTCACAGTAGATCAGCAATAAATATAGACCCATCTTTACTAAACTGAATATAAGTGGCACCTAAAATGCAGAGGGAGGAATCTACTGCAGCATACAAATCTGTATCACTCTGCACACCAGACCACAGAGTAAGGAAAAAAGTACACAGCTTCTACTCTGGATGATTTTCCAATCAAATGGAAGAAGTCAATTTGCCTAAAGTGGATCTAGAATTAGAAGCAGAGGACTGTTGATAGTGATCGTGAGTATTATAGGTCATAATTTCTCATGGGATGAGTTCCTGTTCCTCTCATAGTATTATCACCAGAAAGAAAAAGAAAAGGTTAAAAATACAAACAAAGGAAAGGAAAAATCTGAATCTGCTAGATGAGGCGCTAATCAGGCTGCTATGTTAAGCAGAACTGTTTAGCAGTTTTGCTGCTGCAATGCTAAAAAAAGAAAAAGATAATTGCTGGATTAGGTGTTAAGCAGCTTGCTATGTTAATGAGAACTATCATTTCTGCAATGCTACAAAGTTACTAATGTAAGAAATCAATTTACTTAATCCATAGGAACCACAGTAATGGTATATTTCCTTCACTGACTTAAAATGCTCTTGTTTCCATGATGCTTGAAATAGGGAAAAAACCATCTTGTTCTGCTGAGGTGGCAAGTGCTCCAAGAGAAATAAATACCAGTAGATTGAATTTAAAAGAAAAAAGCATCATCATCTTATTCTCCTTGCTTCAATTTTCGCTATCCCAATGTCTTACCAGCAGCTCTATTTTGCTTTTAGTCACACCAAGAAATAGAAAAAACATTGTGCTTAAGAACTCTGGGTTTTAAACAGACTGTTGTAGCTTCTGGACTCAGACCAGCAAAAGTTTTAAAAAGCTTCAGCTCTTGACATAAGTGAAGCACAGAGAACCAAAAAACCGTGTAGTTTAATGGTGCTGCCGTTGTTGTTTTTATCAAAAAAGCCTGTGCTTCATCTGCTTCGCTGCATAAAGAGTACTTTGGGCCTACTCCGTTCAGATGAATGATGTTCCCACGAAAGGACAAAAAGAAAGAGCACAACACTGGAAACAGCAGTTCCTCCAGCACACAGTAACAGAGCAGGTCTTGGGTTATAGGCTAGAGCTGTGTTTGAGCTACAGATAATGATGCCCTCCATCTGTTAGCTGGTTATGGATGGCAAGATAATGAAGGACGTAATGAAATGACAGCTTCTCAATGCAAGTCAATGAGATTAAATCATCAAAGGACCATTAATTCAAGGGGACAGGTGTGGCTTATCACCTCTGTAAAGGAAACAGCCTGGTAGCATTTCTCACACTGATAGTAAACCTCATTGTCTACCTCATGTTGGGATCACAAGGTCTAGAGCACAGCTAGAAATGCAACATCACAACTATCTGCAAGAGATTTGATCCTCTTTATCTCTCTTCTCAAACAGACATGACCATAAACTCACTGCAGCTTGGAGGTGTATGCATATTGCAAAAAAAATGTCATTTCTTGGCTTTACTTTAGGTATTGTTGCAGATAAAGTACCAGACACTTTAATGAGCAATTAAAAAAAAATACACAAGGGACAATTGATTCTTTTTTCTGTATTTTCCAAAATTTGACTTTCTTTCAATTGGAGAACCCAGTTTCAAATATGAAAAGGGCACTTGTTCTACAGTAACTGCATACAACTTACTCAGTTCCAAGTACTGTATTCACTTTTTTTTTTTTTGTTACCATTGTTTCATTATCTGTCCAGTTGTTTAGGAACTTCTCTGTTCTGGGAATTAAAACTAAGTTGTTCTTTCTGGTTCTATTTCCCCATAGAGTTCAGCTAGCTTCTTGAACTCAGGTCCCCAGTCTCCAAGGTAATTATAATCCTGGTCAGAGTGTGTCGTTGCTGAATCCAGAGAGCTGATAGAGCCAGCTTCTGATCTATGACCCTCGTAGGCATATGTCTGCAGGGAGTCATATGGGGGCACACTGGGGTCCAGATCAGCCTCTGCCAGTCTTTGATTAAGGAACTCCTGAACATCTATACTGTCAAGGCTCAAGGAGGGGTGATGCCTGGACAGAGGTTTCACTTCAGGCCGAACATCCCTCCGGTATTTTAGCTCTTCAGCAGCAGATGGATTCCGCAGTGCTGTGATGTCAAATGCTTCCGTGTCTTCCTCTCCACCTCCCTCATCATCATATGTCACAACGTTTTCCCGGACATCTTCTTCTGAAATGATCAAAGGCTCCTTCTTGCTGCGTCTTAGGGTGATGAAAAGGATCACAATTGCTAAAGAGAAAACTGCAGATATTAGAGGAGGTTTAAAGTTTACATCTGAGTATGTTACAGAAATAGCAGACACTAAGTCAAAAATACAGAGGTGCAATATTTTCAGGCTGGTATTTTCGGTACTGGTATTCGGGATCATCTGCTACTGAGTTTATTAGGGATCTCATAAAGGAGATAAATGGAGAAAACATTCTTTCAGGTAAATGAAAAATGAGTGACTAAAGTTGGCATTTTTCAGAAGCAAAATCCAAGGCTTTCAGTACTTCATTAAAACCAATGTTTAGCATATAAATTGAATTATTATGTAAAACTTTTTTTTCTTATGAATATTCAATTTTGTGTAATAAAATACAAAATTAAAAGATAAATGTATAACTATATATTTTAAAGCAGCCTTCTGACAAGAAAATACTGAAACAAGCTGTAAAGAAAGTATATCTTTGAAAATGTAGTTTTGGGGGAAAAAGGCCTCAAAATATCCTCTCAGTTACACTGCAATTGCTATTATTTCTTTCCGTCTCTGAAAGAATGCAGAAAATCACATGAGTAGCACAGAGTCATGTATGCAGCAAGTTGTGTCTCTGACAGGAAAAAAAAAACAACAAACCAAAACCAACCACAATATTAACTAATGGATAACATTGGAACTGGCCTGGAAAAACAAAAAAAACTAGAAAGAGTCAAGAGGAAATGCACTTGCAATGGCATTAATCTTATGAGTCTGCTTGTAGTCTCCTATGTCCCTTACCCCTCTGGATCATGTTGTGAATTGCTATCAGTTTATTCCACATAGGTAATTAAGAAATGGCCTCTGTAGAGTGCTAATGATGCTTCTTACAGCATAATGCATTTCAAAAAGCTTTGCCCATCTATTTTCTATAATTTTTCACACTGTTCAAGACATGGTATTAGAGTAGTTTCTTTTTGAAATCTTTCCAAATTATGGAAAAAAAAAAGATCTCCAGTGGTAATTACTTGACCACCTCAGAAAAAAATTTCTACTGGATTCCAGATATTCAAAAATGTACTTTAAAGGCACTTTTTCCCTATTAACTCTAAACCTTTACCCTCTAATCACCCCCATGTGTTTCTAATTGCCTCCTACTAGGAGGCAACCACTGTTTCAAAAGCACACCGTATTGAAACCTTGTGCCCTGCCAGGTTCTGAGAGGCACTGGAGGGACAGCATTACTTAGTATTGCAAATGGCTCACCAAGAAGGATGACAATGCAGAGCAGGATCGCAATTAAAGCTCCTGTGCTCAAACCAGCCGAGGAGAGGAAAGCTTCAGCATGGCAAGTTCTCACTCGTCCATCTCTCTCACAGGCACAAACCCGGATGGTGAGGGTGCTGCTGCTGCTGAGAGGGGGCACGCCGCCATCAGAAATCAAAACTGGCAGGTAATAGATATCTTGAGTGCTTCGACTGTATCTCCTTCGTCTTGTCAGAATACTGGCTGTATTATCTGCAATATCAAAATAAAAATAACACTTCAGTGAAGTAAAAAATGAAAAAAAAAAGAAGTTATTTACTACTTGTTTCCCATTAAATGGAAGCATGGGGCTTCCAAAAACTAGCAAGCCCTAATCTATGAAAATGCACAATCTAGAACAAAGATTTGCCTGGAAGCCTTTCTGGTCAATAGAAGAAAAACGGGAGGAGTTGAAAAGTAACTAACAAAATATAAATAAGAGTATTTATAATTCTTCTTTTTTTGTTGGAATCAAGTGAACTTTGACAAACGTTTTGGGCCAAATTTGCCAGTCTTTTATTCTGTGTTGTGCTGTTGGTAGCATATGAACCTTTGTCAAATTGAACACCTGGAATCATATTGTGAAATTTTTGCCCAACACAAAATCCAAAATCCTCTTGACTCTCAGTAGAATATTAAAACTCTTTTAGTAAAAACTAAAATAAGACTTTCACGTTTTAGTGTGTATTAAAGGTTTAATGAGCTTTCAGAAAACATCTGAAAGGACAGTAACCAAAGACATGAGCTTTGAAGAGGTCTGGAGGAAGAGGGAAGGCAAAGAAAGGCAAAGGAAGGGCAAAAGAGTGGATATTGCATGTTCTAAACTATTAGAGTTTACAGATAAAAAAGAAAGGGAAAAATAGTGACATGAGACATTTTCACCTTTCTGTTACCTATGGTTCCATTTGTCATAGACAGACAAAGAAAACCTTGTGCTTATTACACACACATTGCAAGAGCATTTGTAGGACTATAGAGAGTAGAAAGTTGCCATATATATCCTTCAAGTCCAAGAAATTAGGAGGCATAAAGAGCATGCAGGGGAAGAAATGCTGCAAAAATATATAGTTATAGACAATATTCATATATGTAAAATTCATTTTCAGTTTGCTGCCACCACTATATCATTACTAGTCTCTGAATAAAAGTCAGAGATAAATTAAGAAAAAAATTGGAAACAGTGAGAATTTGAAACACAAGCAGTTATGGAGAGAGAGAGAGAGAGATGGAGACTGATAAATGCAAAGAGACTTTAGAAGAAAAAAGCTTTCTTCTTGTATTGCTTGCCACATGGTTTCCAAATTGTGGGGTTATGAGATTGGAGTATTTTAGCAAGCAATAGAAGGGTGATAAGTACTGAATACATCTGCCAGGTTTATCTTCCTACTACAAACAAACAAAGAATAAAAATTTCTTATTTTTCCTTATCACTATAGTTACACTATTTAATGGCTTTATCATAATCTATGGAAAAATTAAATCCATGTCACTCTGTGAAAATCTAGCGCAACAATATAGCCAGTGTGGCATATATTTGCCCATTGGACTGCTGCACACACATTTGAGTAAAAGAGTTAGGTTTTTTGTTTAAACTGGATACAAGATCTGTTTCAGGTGGTTACTCTTCATGCTATATTTTCTGTCAACATCTGTCCAAAATCTTAAAACATTCATTTTAACCCACTTTTGCCAACATTTTTATTTTTGCATGGTGTCTGACAGTGATATTTAGAAAATATCATGGTAATATCATCCCACATCAGCATAATATCACAATACATTTGGTAACAGGTTTCACACAAGAAATAAATATACTAGCTGGGAAGTGATACAATTGTTGATAAGCCAAGAAGTCAGCACTGAAGTTCTGTAGCTTTACCTCTGTACATAAGCAGCACCTACAACACACATCCACACTCTCTCCATTTTCAAAGTAATGAATATCCAGCATGGTGAGTTTGTTAAAAATTCATTAAGTGTTCTTTTCACTTGGAGTGGATGCAATATAAGGTATTTATTTATTTAATTATTTGATGTAGGCCTTGGATATGATAACAGTATGCTGTGGATCTGCAATGCAACTTTCACATTGTTTTGTGAATTCAATAGAGAAAAGCCCAACTGATAATGACATCTGGGGTCCGTTGGGCTCTACAGAGTCAAGAGGAGGTGCAGGGCCGAGTGCTGTGCTTATTGCCTGTGACTTAAATTTTGAAAAGAGTGAATGATCCAGTGCACAGCTCCAGTAGCAGCAATGAAAATGATTGCTGACAGCAAAAGCATCAGAGACTGAGCATAATGAAGAAAAACTGAGGACTCCTGATCAGGGATCTTGCAGTAATTTTAGCACAGAGACTATTGGCAAAGATGTAAAGGAAAGAACATTGAGATGTGAGAATGTATGCTACAAGGGTAAATGTGGACAGATGGGAGGAAAATTGTGAGGAAAAAGATATTAAAGCTAAGAGAAAAAAGAAAAGAAGAGAAAAAAAAAAGAAGAAATGGGAAAAATATGCAATTCAATGCTACAGTGAAAAAATGTGAAAAAAGCTATAATTAAACCTCCCTTCTCTGGGAGGAAGGTCTTGTCAAAAAAAGAACTGATATTTTTATACTGTCAAGAATAAATACAAATTTTTAAAAAATAGACATTTTTTTCTTTCAGTGTTGTATTTTTTCATTCAATAATAAATTGTTTTTCTTCTACTATTAACATTATAGAAATAAATATAATATCCAATGAAATATTGGTGTAAGACACAATTAAGGAAAAAGGGAACCAGTACAAAATTTTTAATTTCAAAGAATAGCCCTGATGAATTTTTATTTTTTGTATTCTCTCGGGTAGTAAGTAGATTTCTGTAGAAACAGATGTTACATGACATACCCAGAAGTTTCTGTAATAACATACCCAGTGATAAATATTCTCAAAGAAACCGTGTAAAGTTTTCCTCTGATGAAATGTCACAAATTTTAACACAAATAAAATCTATGATCTTTGAGACACAGGCTTGGAAATTTTCTGTTCCCAATATCATCAGAGGTCTTATTTCTCATTATTTCTCTATCACAGATGTAAATATGGTAACTTAGTGCATTATGTTTACATATAAGTAAAATACTGGAAAGTATCTGAACTGTCACAAACTATTTTTTTCTCATTAAATTTCTTAGAACATTTTACAAAGAAGATATCTAACATTTTTTCAAAAAAGGAAATCTTGTCTGATTTTCCAAAGGTCACTGAGAATCAAGCATAGCAGAATATTATCAAAGTCATAACTCAGTAATTACATCTCTGGTTTTCTAGTCAGAGATCCAGACCCATTCTTGAGGACAATTACATGCAAAGATATTCCAACAAAATGAATGGAGAAAAAAAAAGTTTATTGCAGCCAAACTGCAATATTGAAACTGCAATATTGACTGCATCCTGAAAACCATCCAGCATGCTGGTGTTCTGAGCTTTCAAATTTCAATTGCTTTTGTTCCTTGTCAAAAACCATTATAGGAACATGTTGAGAGAAGAGCTAGAAAGACAGTAACTTTTAAGGGCTTTGCACAAAACAAAAAAAATCTCTCCATCTGTAAAACCTATAGGAATCCAAGTATAGAGTCTGACAGCGATGACCTAGAAAAGAGTTTATTGAAAAGGGGAAAAAAGTTATATCAACAGCAGTAGTTTGAAAGGGAGCCAGGGGGTTATGCAGTGAGAAATTTCTTTGGTATCTGAAAAAAGATTCAGCAAATAGTTGGGGAAGGCAAGAGTATAGGATAGCAGAAATAGCAATAGGATGAGGAGCACTACAGATCTCATTCTTCTAGACCTGGAAGGAAAGACTTTTTTATATCAATAGATTTAAATGGTGAACTTCACACCTGAGGAGTATGATAAGAACCAGGACACACTGGAGATAACAGGACTGACTGCTAAGGAAAATTAACAATTCCCCCATTAAGAAAGAAATATTTTTCTGCTACCTTGTATTATACATTGCTCCATTTAATGATCTAAACTTTCAAATGACCTAAACTTACTCCTGTTTGGGCTGCTCTTTGCAAATATGTCAGCTAGAATTAAGCTTTATCCTAAGCGAGTTTGAGATTATCCATGGGAAATGCTGGATGGCTCTAACACAGCAACTCTTCACACTCTGAAGATGTCATGGTTTACTAATCCAGGCTGCACACTGTACACAAGGCCATTATCACAGTCTTTTTTCCATCATGTCTGCCATTTTACATTGAGCTTCTAAGCTAAATAAGGAAATGAGGGCATAGGAAAATCAAGGAAACAGAGATACAATGGTGAGGCCATGGAAGCTGACTGCTGGAGCGCATTGGAGGATGCTCATTTATTATTCACAATTTGAGAATTCCTTTGACACATTAAGCATTAAAAGCAGAGACAAGAGAAATGGAGGTAAAAAAAAAAAAAAGTAAAATCCTATTTATATCTTAAGGCATGTTTCAATTTTCAGTTCTGCTTGTGTCAGCAGTTCAACTACTATAAATTTTCTGAGAAGTCATAAACTAATTAAAACCAAAGAAGATATATTGGACTGATTTGCATTTCTTACATTTCTAAAGTTTGAGCTGTTAATTTGTTTATGCAAACTACATGATAGGCATTTCTGTTTCATTTCTTTATTGATAACTCTTGTAAATATTTTTTCTCTTTTGCTGTCTTCAAAGCCATTGCCAATGGGCAAGAAGCTGTTATAAGTTTCTAGTTCAGTGGGTAGCAAAAAACAAAAAGTAACATAGAACTCATTTTTGGCCTGAAATATAGTTATTTGCTTCTAGTTGGTTTTTGAATCACCAACAAGTTGCAGTCCAGAAAAAAAATGCAGAACCTCTACACTATGCACTAAAATAACTTAACGATCAATCTTAGAGCTAAAATTTTAAATAAAAAAATTTTCAAAGATGTTCAGAGGCCTGAAGAGGGAAAATGTCTTCGCTCTACAGTAGCTGCTCGTGGTGTTCTGGTGTAATCATGGTAGAATTCCTTTTTAACTTCCATATGTTGTTTCTGTGATAATACTTACTCAGACACTCAATCCATTTACAGTAACAGTACTTGTGGACTGTACTTACAGTCACCATGTGTGATGCTATCTTTGCACTTTCTCAGATATCATTTCTCTCCAGTTACAACTTGTCTTCTTTTCAGGATGATATTTTACAGAGGGTCAGCAGTAATTCACAGCATCACATAACCAGAGCAAGCACGACTCTGTGATGTAAATGGAAGCCGGAACTATGCAGGCGTTTTCCTCTTGTGATGGGTTTCAAAGTAGGGGCTTCAATCCAATAATTTTAAAAGCCACTTTAGATGTTCTAGAACAACTAAGTCATGGTGTGGTATCTGGCATACTCATTTGCAGCTTGCAAGGCTCTGAAGTTAATTCATAGACACATTGTCCAATATGGTAGGAAATAAGAAGGGCAGAGTGGTAAAGAGAACATTCTGCAATATATTCACACTGGGAGGGGATCAATTACTCTCTGGAGGCTGTTCTCTTTCTAAATAAAAGCAATGATGAAGAAATGTATCTTTTTTTTTTTTTTTTCTTTTTTTACAATTTTTTGATTTGGGACAAAGGGAAAAAGGTTAATATATATCACAGGCATGGGTGGATGAATACATTAAAAACTTCATTTTATACAGATGCCATTGAACTCATCATGCTCTAAATTTTTCAGAAAAACACAACTCCACTTCTGTGGGTGTTAATGGATCTTCTGACATAAAATTAAGAAAATGGAATCTCCAGAATTATAGTATCAGAAAAAATGGCATACCTTTATTCCAATTCCAGAATATTCTCCATCACTGGGCAATAATCAAAGGGCCAGATCTTTGAGATAAGTGGGTAGAGGGGAAAAATAAATTGCAAATGCTTTTGTGATATGAAACCTTTGTCCTGAAGAAATAAAAGAAGAGGAAAACAAATGCTAAGCATTCTCTAGGGAGGTGTTCTTCATTGAAAGTAAGCTAAACTCAGTCTCCTATCAGAAGTCAGCAATCTCAACTTATTGAAGTAAGAGAATGCACAGATCTCACTGGCAGTGTCAGGTGAATGTGTCCATTATCTGCATAAACCCTTTTTGTTTAAGAAATTTACAATACCACTAAGTATCCAAAGAAAGCTGCATATCTCATGATTAAAAAATAGCACCAGCAGAGCAGTGCATTACAGTGCAGAAATTTCTTAAATGCTCTGAGTGAACTGTTCTCTGAGGGGTCAAGCTTTTTTTATCTCTTGAAAAATATTATGTAAGTTCTGAAAGAGAAGTGACTCTACACATTAATGCTTGGAAATATGATAATAATGACACATTCAGATGCATTTTCCATCAAACAAACAAAAAAAAAAAGGCAAATATATCCGCAATTCCTTAGGCATCTGGAAAAATATTATTATTTTTAGGATAAGAAAAAAAATTATTCTAGAATTCATAGAAATGGATCTATTGGGAAGAACTTCTGTTGTCCTTATTCTGATTTCTGATTTCCAAACAGAAGGTGGTTTTAGCCCCATATAGTTATGGGAAATTTTTAATGGGATATGCAAAAGTAGATATTTCTGATTATGTAAAATGCATAAGTTTGTGATATTAGGATTAAAAAAATTATCTATGACAATATCCTAAAAAAGAAAGTGAGGAGAAGAGAACACAGACAAGAATTAAATGAGTTATGTAGAATCTAATTTACAGTGTAAAAGCACAGCAGGAAAAGTACTTGGCTTCTCAGGTTTTAATAGAAATTGTAACAATTTTGTAGGCAAAATAAATTGCAAACAAACCTGTTTTCATTAAAAGAATTTCATAAGTTCAATTCTCAAACAAAAAAGAAAGGTTTCTTCTCTGGGTTTGCTCTCTAAAGCTGCAGAAAATTATTACAACTTAATGCAATTTCTTAGTATAACAAAGAAATTCTATTCCAACTCTTGTTCTGCCTTGCTTACATGAGCATAGATACTGCATCATTTTATATTCTGTCCTCTTGTTCATACTCGTAAGATTTTACTCTCTCTGAACAGTACTTTTAAAGTATGCACTAAAACTTAAATAGCAACAAATAATCTCATGTACCTTAAGAATACAGTAGAGAAAACCTATCATATTCATATTTTCCTTTTGGTTTTTTTTTCAAATGAAGATTGTAGCACAAACAGAATACAGAAGGGGATCCAAGGAACTCTTGATTTTGCTGGATGCTATATGTTGTATAGCCCTGTGACTCTGTCCTGACCTACATTTCCCTGAGGGTTTTAAGCTCTGCATTATGAGGGTGAATATTCCACAAATAGAGATTTGACATTGTGGAGATTTTCATTTAGGAAATGCACAAGTTCAGGCCCAAGAGGTAAAAGTTTACCTGGTCCAATGACCAATTACAGGGACTGAAACTTTAATACCTATTAAGTTTGCTGAAGCCATAGAAGATTATTGAGCTGAATCATACCCACACTGGGATTCTATGTTGCTGCAGTCTGTACAGGTAGATAGGAACAAACTACAAAATCTTATGCTTGTACAAGCCCTAGATTTCAGTCCAAGTGTATAGATATAAGCATAAATATTTCAAGATCTAGTGCACTGCTGTGGAGTATACTGATAATAAATGAGTAGGGGTACATTCATGAAAAGTGTATTTAGGGTCCAAGAACAAAACTATTCTTTTGGATTATGAAAACAAAGGGGAAAAATGTCTATTATGATATTTTTATGAAATGGAACCCTTTTCCTGAAAAAATAAAAGGAGAGGATGACTGAATTAGAAGGCGACTGCAAGAGAAATATAGTTTTGTAGAGACAGATACAGCTACTACTAACTACCATTTCCTGTGTGAAATTAAGAATTTGGGTTTTATCATTCTACAAAACATTTAAAAAAATTTTAATGTTTTGTAGAATAATAAAACCCCTTAAGGCAAGTTTTGTAGGTTTTTTTCTTTAAAAAACATAATAAACAAAAAAAATAAAACCCTCCCAAAATACCAGTCTTTATACAATTTGGAAATCCAGAGCAGCTGTCTTCTGTTCAGAGCATTCTGATTATTTTTAACGCCTGATGCTTGAAAACACGAGTTTTCAAAAGTGCAAACTTGTCAAAGACATAAAAAAAGCCTTTCCTGCCTACCTTCTTTCTGTTATTTCCTATAATAGAAAGCAACAGAAAATCTGTTTCTAAATCGAAGTAGATGAGAAATATGAAAGCTGTAAATGCTAGATAGCTGCATATTGTACATGTACTTCATAGGTATTTTACTAATATTTTATGTGTAGATGGTGTCTCAAAGAAAAGGTCCCAATAAAAGACAATGTTTAAACAATAGATTCAAATTGCCTTGTACCAAGAAAAATCATAACTATGTATTTACTTTTAATAGAAATTTCTTGTTGTGATTTGAGTCAGGTAGTATTTTTTAATTATATGGCCAGTTTGGAAGTTGCATTTTTGGAGTCCCTATATGTTTAAGAATGTTTATGTAAGACACTATAGGAAGTGCATAATTTTGTATTTCCTTAGGTGAAATAAAAACCCAATGCACAACAGGCTTTTGTCTTAAAAGACACTTTTTCCAGTTCCTTCCTCTACTTCCCCCCATAAAATCCAATTTATGGTGGTCCAAACATTGCTTTCTGTTGATTGCTAAGTAATTTCTCACTGATTTTGGAAAAGTGAAAAAAAAAAAAAAAGCAGGAAGGGCTTTTATCCAAAGTTGAATATTTCTATTCAAATTATGATATTGTTGAATCAAATTTTTGTTAGTAGTTCATGACCTCTTATAAATCTGTGTAGTTAAATAATTTAGGTAGCAATGAACAGACATAATACAGACCCAGCTTTAAATATGTTCAAAACCATTAAATATCTACTTTTTCACAAACCACAATTTTAGAAGAGCTATTCGAAAAAACTTCTTGATATACATATCTTGTATAGAAATGAACATGCACATGGTCTTTCACATGAGATCACAGTCACATACTCAAGGAGTTTATTGGAAACACAGACTAAAATACAGAAATATTTTAGTACTTGTCCTTCATTTGAGGAACAACAATCTGGCTTTTTCTATAATGTTCCATCACAATCTCAGTGGGATTGATATATTAATCTGGGAAAATGCTGGTGTCTCACTTAGGGATAAGTTTTAATATATTATTTAGCCCTTCAATATTTATGATATTTATTAGTATCGATATATATTTATTTATCTCATTTAGAACTTGAATATGAAATCCATTTATATATTCTAAATAAATAGCATGATTTTTTTTATTCTGTAAGTATAATTAAACACTGGAACAAATTATTTAGGAAGATTATGCAATCTCCTTCCCTGACTGATTTTACAAACAGATAAAAAAGTCTATAAAGAATTGTTGCAATATCACTGTATGTACCAAATGTACCAATGATGGAGCTAATGCATTACAGAGCACTAGTGATCTGTAAGATCTCAGAATGTATTCCACAGCAGTACTACAAATACATGACTGTAAAACAAAGCAAATCCCACACACTTCCACATAGGTGTGCAAAGAAAGCCCCACAATACACATACACAAATCTCAGGAGGAAAATTAAGACAAACATTTAAAGTTTACTCTTATTTTCATCAGGTTTCAAAGTGGAGACCCCAAGATAATACTTGATCAAGAGCAAGGCTGATTTAGGCTGATTTAGGTTTGAGTTTTGGTGGTTACACAGTTTTTCACTCAAGAAATGTTCAGAAAAACTTGTTTGGGAGACTCTGAGGGCTGTTTTCTGTCTGTGACTACCTGCTACGAATTTCTGATTGCAATGTTGAGGAACAATTTCTTAGGAATGGCATGAAGAGATAGATTACAATCCAGGAACCACAGAAAGATCTTCTCTTGATTTCAAATCTTTAAAAGTAAGCATGAATTCCAATTTTTATGCCCCTTAATTTTTTTTCTCCATTAAGCAATAATTGGCAATAACCTTGACAGTACCCAATCAATGTTATTTACCTAAAAGTAGAACAAATTTACATACTTTTCATTAATCCACTTTTCAAAAAAATTCCTGAAAGTATGAAGCATAAATGCTAAAATAAAGAATAATATAAATACAAAATGCAATCTATTATTATTCATAGTTTCCAATATATTGTGTACACATCTCCTTGATATCCAACAGCTCAGTGATGACATATTACAGTATTCTGTTTCTGTCAGGAAATGCATGGAAATTGCTCCATTTGATTGAGACAGCCCAGATAAAACAGAAGCCCATTTCTTTGAGATTTATGTATTTGATTTACCTTCATTGTTCCTTAGAGTAAAGTTGGGATTCAAAGAAAGCCCTTCATCAAGAGAAAAATGGAATCTTGCACCATTCGCAGAGTTATCTTTGTCTGTAGCAGCGATAGTCTGAATTACCTGAAATAAAAATTAACAGTGAATGTGTTGAAATTTGAACTTGACCCATATAGTGCCTGACTTCAGCAGGATGCTCAAGTTTACCTTATTTTAATTTTCTACTTGACTGCTGCTGAATTCAACAGATTGGGTTGAATTCAGCAGCAGTCATGGGGTCATTGACTGGGTCATTAACTCAATTTCTCTAGCAGGAAATATTTCAGGAAGCACACTTCAGAGCCAGGTAAAATCATCTAAAGGATCTATACTTTCTGATGTTTTGATATGGTCAGGACCTGGTGTAGAGATTATCACCATCTGCATTGTATCCTGCTGACTTCCTGAATTACAGTTTTAGCTAAATGCCTGTTTTTATGGACCCAAAATACAGGCTGAACTGGGACGGTCTGTGTGAAGTGTCATCTGCCTGCTGTCCCAATAATTGAATGTTCTTCAATATTGCTAAAGAAAAATAATTAACTAAAGCATTTCTGCAAACCATATCTCTGCTAAAAATTTCCTGTTAAGAATCAGTTTTTAATTGCCAGAGAACAGAACAGGAAGAACAGAAGCCACTCCTGGCTTTAGTTTAGTTTGCCCAAAAGCAACAGAACTGGATGTAGCCAGAACCATGACTGAGAGAGGTATTTTTGAAAGGTAGGACCTTTGCCTTTGAAAGCCCTGGTGGTTTTTTAAATTTACTTTCAACTAAAATTGATCTAAGCTCTTGGAATGTGGGACCAAACAGTATTTCTACCTCTGCTTTCATTTTCATGCTGGGTCTTGAAACTCAAGTGCTAAAGTGGAATCCAATAAAAGTTGTTCCTGTGATATAGGCAGTGAAGCCCACACAGACTGCTGCACAGAGCTCATAGATATCCTGAGGGAAACATAAAAGTGGGGAGGGAAAGTGCTCTTTTCATAAGAATTTTTCTGTTCAGTGTTCAGCTATAGTCTGTCTGGACTGAACCTCAAACATGCACAGCACAAACTCCAGAGGCTTGGTCTGTTTTAAAACTGAAAGACACCACAGAGATCTCTACCTCCATTCACATAAGAGAAGCAAAACAAATTTAATTTTTTTATTTTTTAAGCTGTGTTCTGGGTTGGGCTGGGGTAGAGCCAATTTTCTTCACAGTAGCTGGTATGAGGTTGTGGTTTTAGTTTGAGCTGGAAAAAGTGTTGATAACACAGAGATGTCTCTGCCATTGCTGAGCAGGGCTTGCACAGCGTCAAGGTCTTTGCTGTCTTGTACAGCCTCACCAGCATGGGGGTGGGGTTCCAGGAAAAGTTGTGAGGGGCACAGCCAGGACAATTGACCCCAATGGAACAAATGGATTTTCCATACCATGTGATGTCATGCTGACTTTTAAAGATGAGGGAAGAAGAAGGAAGGAGGGGACATTTGGAGTAATGGTGTTTGTCATCCAAAGTCAGCCTTGCTACACATGGTGTTGCTCTGCTTTTCCAGAGATGGCTGAAGACCTGCCTGCCATGGGAAGTGTGTCATTTCCTTGCTTTTCTTTGTTTGCATGTGCAGCTTTGGCTACATCCATTACAGTGTCTTTATCTCAAGATAAAGAGTGAGTGAGTGAGTGGCTGTGTGAGGATGAGTTTTCAGCTGGGGTTAAACCATGACAACTCAATAGGGTATAATGCTTATTCCATTTGCTATATAGAATGAAGTACACTGCATTGACTCTACCCATCTGAGACAATTAACAGCACTTAGGATGGTTGCTAATAATATTTTACTAGTTTGTAATAACACTCTTTGCTGAAGTGGAGCAGAGTAAGATCAATCTGAAAAAAAATCTGAAATATCTATAATCACGTGTATGACTTTTACCTAAGTCATGGCAATACTGGTTGACAATTTTGGCAAAAGCTAATTTTTGAATTACTACTGAATTTTGCAAAGGTGACACAACTGTTGGTGAAACTATCATGTCAAACCAGAAAGATAGGATTTTCTTAGCTATATATATTTAGTTCATAATGTTGAAATTATATTTGGCGCAGAATGACAAAAAAAGGGATGATGGAACACTATGTTCAAAATAATTGATTTCTGTTATTATTCAAATACTAGAAATGTAATTATATGTCATAAACATCTGTAAAAACTTCAGGTAAGACCATAAGAAAAACATATTATTTTATGAAATATTTTTTGTAAATCTCCAGAGTTGTTTCTCAGTAAAATATAAGTCAATTTGCCATGCAGCTTCAGCTTTTATTTGACAGCATGGTGGATTAATTTTCATCCTGTTGCCCTATGCTACATAAAACATTCAGTGACATTTTACAGAATGCTGCTTCAAGAGCATGCCATTGTGCAACAAAAATACCTTTGATCAAGGACTCGGCGACACATGACTTGTGTAAAAATTATGTGGTTTTAAGACTAACTTTCTAACTCAAAACATACTGTCTATATTCCCTGATTTCACACATGTAAATTCAAGTATTCATTGAATTCATGAATGTATGTAAAAAGCAGAGCACCACATGTTATAAAAGTTATGCTTTTTCACTTAGAAAATAAATATTTTATGTTTACTATGATAGGTCAAAACATTTTTAGAGACCTGTTTTTAAACAAGAAGTTCACACATTTTCAGAAAATGTTTTCAAGACATTCATTCATCAGTGAGAAACAAAAGTACACATCATCTTGACACCCAAATGTACTATTAACCCATTTCTAATTAATTGGCCAGGTACTTAATAGCCTATTAGCAGACCTTAACAAGTACCATGCCAAGCCTGATTAAAATAAAAGACATAATCTCAGCTTCAGAAAAGCCCAGCTGACAACACTGAAAGGATGAAACTGAAGGGTCACGATATTTTTTTAAAGGCAAGACATGATGAGAAAAGAGAATTTCAAGATCTGAAGAGAACTAATTGAAGAAGACAGAGAGCAGGTGTTAAATTCCACTCAGAATCATTTTAGAATTGAATCAATAAGCAAGCAAATATACACATGACAAGCACATAGCAGAGGCTTTCCTTGCCAGCCTACATTGATTTCCTTTCTGGAAGATGGCAAAATGTCATTTTCCTACACTGGCTAAATTTCACAGTCATTCACAAAATCAGTATATGTCGAGAAGTCAGTATTCTGAGTGTCATTTAAGATCAAATCACAGCTACTTTGTCTACTTTAATATATAATATCAACCAAGCTTCACTTGGAATCTGTTGCAAATACTTAGTCTATCCTCTCAACTATATGATTACTAAGTGACTAAAGCTGTCACTTCAGCCTGGAAATGATTGTCTTCTCATAAATATTTTCTTTTTGACATGACTTAGGTTTGGTCATTTAGGCTTAAGGCTCTAGAATTAAAAACATGAAGTTTTATTTTTTTTTTTCAAAAAATAGAGCAGTGGAGGGAAAAAAGCAGGAGACAGGCTCTGAGATTAGATGATACTGTGAATTCACTCCATAAAAGTTCTTCTGAAAATAAACAAGCAAACACAAAAAGTCTTTCAATGACTATCTACAGGTTAGTTTGTCTCATACATGAAAATTTCAAAATAGATGTGCTGTAGAAAGAAATAGTGAATCTTACAGGAACAGTACAACATGGAAGCAGATTTGTTATTTAGGCATAAATCTTATGAAACATTCTCACAGGATGATGGATAACTCAAAGTTATACTGACTTTTCAGTGATTTAGAACCACCCAGCTCGGAACACTTTATAGCATACAGAACACTTGTCTTTTTCTGCAATCAGTCTATTTGCCCCTCCCTAATATTTGTTGAACACCATCTAATTTTTAGCATTTTTTTCCTTAGATTAGATTATGACATCTGAGCAAGACGTGTACTTTTGTGTTTTGTTTTGGCTTCTATTTAGTGTTACAATTGTTCTGAAACCTTGTTGTGAAATGCAAATAAAAAATATTTCATTATACATATGTAAAGGAGCCCTGTTAGCTGAAGAACACAACATCAAGATGGTCCAGCCTTTGGTACTAAACTGCAGCTTGTAGGGTCCCCCATAGCAGCACTAATCTCAGGTGTTAAACTGCAGTGTGGCTGAGATCGGGAGTCATTCAGACATGCAACAGAAACTCAGGGAAAGGTACAAGGCTGGCCCAAACAGTGAGCAAGGGCTGTTGTATCCCTTAAAGGTCTTGCCCATTAATTATCATTTGACAAACTACTATTTGAGAATTAAAACTTTGCTACAAAACATTAGCTACTTACCAGCACCAACAGCCCCAGCAGCCCCAGCAAAGAACATTTCTGAGATAGCTTCAGATTTGCATGATGTACCTTATTTTTGGTTATAAGAGTTTAACATTAATTGTTCAATAATATATTTTTAAAATATCAGGAAAAGTTAAATCAGTTGCAACTAATGCTTAAAGGGGATATTTTTTCTTATATTAGCTTTTTTACAAGTTCTAATTATTCTATATTTGCATTTATTTGAGGTTTTCAGAACATTATTTTTAATTTAATAAGCATTTAATAAGAGATATTCAATTGACAGACAGACCTACTTGGATTTTCCAGTGTCTCAATAAGATCACTGAAGAACACTATGCAATCATTAGATAAGAGGGAAGGTTCTTGCACACATAATTGCTCTAAAGACAGGAAATAGGATCTCTTCTGTAAATTGTATATTACACAAGGAGAGAAAGCCACAGTGATTTCCTGCTTATACTGGGCCACTTGTTGATCAGTGATCAATAATAAATGTATTTTTATAAAGAGCATGATTATCAGCCCACCAAATCTACTCATGATATTGAATTGTTCAAAGAAGAAAAGGGCTGGCTTTAGACCTTGCAATATTCAGTAGCCGGGTAGTACAAAGACAGAGAAAATTCATTATACATAGACATAAAGTCTTAACTTCACACATGTGATGGTGATCTCTGGTCTAACTGCTATCTTTAAAGATATTGGTGTTATGGCAGGCATAGTTTTGTGTATTCCATGCTTACTAGCGGTTAAAAAGCAAAGTCATTCTTAGAAATTGCTATCAAAGTACTAAAGATCAAAGCAGAGGTTATCATATACTATGAAGTAGGAAATATTATAAGAATTTTAAACCGCTGCATACCCGCAACTTGAATCTTGATTCTCTCTCAAGGTGAATAGAGAGGAATTGGAGAAAGTTTAAAGGAGGAAAAGATTTATGATCAAAAGTCTGGAAGGGCTTTAGCATCAATTGCCCCAGTTAAGTAGGACTGACTCAGTCAGGACAAGAGACAGCTAAGGGACAATGTGCTAGAGATTTATGCATGTCACAGTGATAATAAGGAGAGATCAACTGCACTCCCTCTTTCTCTCCCAAGAGAACTGGTAGATATTGAATGAAGACAGTATAGAAATATTAAAAAAAAAAGTTAAGTCTCATTGAAGCATGCAATTAAACTCCAAAATTCTAGGTGCATGAGGTGGCAGATACCAAAAATTTAACTTTTCTTGTAGGAAAAGTTTTACAGGTTCATATGAGATGGTTATTAAAGGATTATCAAAAAATACATAAACCACATTTAGATCAGGAAATGACCTACAAATGATCTCATACCAGGGAAGAATTTGTGGTAAGTATCATACACATTTGCTCTTTTCTTATATTGTGCTTTAGGTGCCAGTTTTTGGCTACTGGTGGAGTGAAGATAACTTTGATCAGGCTGCAGTCAGATGGTGTATAGCATTTTTATAGTCTCAGCTTTAAAACCAAAAATATATCACTATTCATTTGTGTACACTCTTTTTAAGGATTTGATGAAAATAATGTTATTACTAGCAATACATTCCTCAGGAAAGATCATAATTGAAACACACAACCTGTGGAATAATGCAGAACTAGCACAATGCTGTGCGTAAAACTCAGGCCATGCAGAAAAGGAAAAGCACTTTGCGAAACTGTCAGACCCTGGGCTGCAATGACGTGCATCAATCAGAGGAGCAGTGGCTGGAGTATGATTCAGCTATTCAGCTGCAGTTCTGGCCCTTCCCATCCTCATAGCTGTGAGAAACCCATTCAAGGGTTTCTCTTTTTAAAGGTTGCCTTTTATAGGCGAGGGCAACCAAGAAGCAAAGAGTGAGGAAGGGAGCCATGCTCCCCAGCCACTTCAGTGAGCTGCGTTTGAAACATTGCTACTGTGTGACACTTGGGTGAGAGATTTTAAGTCTGCTGTATTCACTTTGTTCAGGATAGTGGCTTGTCAAATTCTCTCCCTTATCTGACAGGATTAAAGTTTTACCTGTCTTTACAGAAGATAGATTGAGTATTTTTTTTTGCTGCAATAAGAAAGAGATATTGAACAAATGCCAAAATTTTCTCCTTTTTGCCTCATACAATTAAAATTTCAATCAAGTACAAGATGCTAAAGTAAAATCAGAAAAAGTTATGACACGTTCCACACTTCTGACATATGTGGCATTAACAAAGCAACTGTTCTTTATCTCTGGAAGAAATATAGCTGTGAGAGTTACCTGACCAGGCTTTGTGTTTTCACAGACGACTACATCATAATCTCTGGCAAGCTCAGGAGGATTGTCATTGACATCCAGGATTCTAACACCAACTGGAACATGGCTCACTAGCTCAGGATTGTCTGCAAAACACACAGGATGGTATTAAGCCTTTTAAAATACTCATTATTGCATGTCATCCTCAATTTAAAAGTGGTTTCTTAACACAACAACTAGATGAAAACTGGGGATGCAGCTACAGAAATTTAGGTAACAACATAATAACATGTTTGCTGTTCTTCATTACCTGTTTTGAAAAAATAGCAATTAAAATGAGTGGGAAGTATGACATGAGTCTTAAGTCACTTAAACCAAATATAAGCTACTCTGAAAATGAAGTGGGAGGAAGCTGCTGGACTTATACTGTCACACTCTCTGATAAAAATGGTCAATTTCTTGGTAATTAATGTTAAACTGTCATTACAGGGTTGAATTAAATCTAATGCAAAAAATATTAAAACATTTTTCTTTTTCACAGTTCCTCAAGGGGTTTAGAAAGTAAAATGCAAATATAATTTAAAAAAACCCAAATAGACATATATAAATTTCCCCCAAGACGGAGTTTTGGTTTCTCACAAGTTACCATGGCATTTCACACAGTTGTTAGTAGGTGTGGCTTTAGCAGAAGAAAAGCAAGAAAGTTTAGCAGAAGTGAGCCTGGGTTTTTCACAAAGAAAACAATATTTAAGTACCAGTGCCTGAGGCTATGATCTGTACTTTCATGACAGCTCACCCTCAGAAAGATTACACCCTCAAAAAAGCACAATAAATAGAATCCTTTCAACAAGAATACACTTTCCATGAGAAAACAGGAAAAAAAAAAAACCACCCCTACAATTTCTTTCAGTCTGTAAAACCCTTGTTTTTACTTCTGAGTACTAAGGGGATTTTATTTTGTTCAAAGAATTATGTATTTAAACTTTTTATGATTACCTAATACATGCCTTCTGGAGTCTGTAGAAGTATCAATCAGATGACAAACTTCATCTTACATTCACACCAACTAAATGCAACTATCAGTAGAAGACAGTAAAGTCAGTCTTTCAAATGGAACAAAATGGAAGAATGGGGTATTATAGATTGACATTTTAAAAGTTCATATATGTGTTCATGAGAAGGAAAAACAAAAATAAGAGAAACATTAGCAGTCCAAGCTTCATTCATTGGTGAAAATTCATTCACCATGGTTATTTTGATCCTAGTTAATCTCTGCCATGTTTCTGTTTAAAATGGTCACTTATAAAGTGCCTTATATTTATCACACCTTTAATGATCTCTGCTCAGAATTCTGGAAAGCATTGACTAGACACATACTTGGCTTTAAAACCACCAGTGATGTAGGCTCCCAGTGAAGAAATATTTGAGAATGCTGAAGTTTTTTTGACAAATGGAGAGACTTCTCTTTTTCTTTTCTCACATGGTATACTAGCCAAAGGATCTAGGTCTTAGAAGTTCCCTCAGATTTTTCACATTCTCTTTTTAACTAACATGTATATGTTCACACAATGACTTTAATACATTTGAAACTTAATAGAAAGATAAAAAAGTCAACAGAAGACTTAACTATCAGAGGAATGCTATTCCCAATTACCATTAACATTAGAAGTTAGAAGAACATGCTCAGAAGACATTTGTAGGCTTGAAAATGCCATTATCTTGCTGAATTTTTCCTTTACTGTTTTTTTCAGCTTTACCGCAAATCTATCAATATCTTTGCAAGAGGTGAACTAAGAGACAAACTGGACTAGCTCCACTGTTTTTATGCAAGAATGAGGCTCTCTACTGCCATCTAAAAAACACCTCTAGAAGAAGACTTTGAGGAAATTTTAAATGCTAAGGATATATAAGTGAGGGAAGAAGTACACTTGGCTGTCCACTAAGTATTCAGGAGAAGGGAGCCATTTATCTGTCTTTGCTGTTTTTTCTGAAGGAGGCAATCTTCTCTCCAGGAGAACACTTGCAGCATGAGTAGTAATACAAAAAGATGTTTGTTCCTTTCCTGGAGGTAGGTCAAAAGATTGTGCAGAACAGCACAGGCTGTATAGATTTAACATTTCTTACTGCTCACTTAAATGTAGCTTACAACTCGTTTAGGTAATGTCCTCTGTTAATCCAATCAGACAATGAAATTTAAAAATCCTGCAATTACAATTACAGAATATTACATCTATGACTCAAAGGAACTTTGATTTTGAGGCTTTGTTGGGAGGTTCTTGAACATAGCTTGTGAGGAATGTGAACTAGAAAGTGGTATACATGAAAGGAAGGACACAATATACACAGAGAGTACATAAAGCTTAATAAGGAGCTGGAAAGCAGGGATTACTGTAAAGGGTTAAAGATTAATAAAATAATTTTTTACAAGATTCATAAACTATAATGAAGAATTTGAACATTTTAATACTACAGAAAACCTGGAAGAGTCTTAGCAAGAAGGCAGCAGAAGTTGTAATTATCAGATAATCATCGGATCACTGAAAAATCTTATTTGAAAGGGACTGGAAGTCACTGGTCCAATTTCCAGCTCAAAGCAAGGCCATCTTCAAAGGTATCAGAGGGCATAAAACATCCAAGAGGATGCAGAAGAAAGCAGAGAGAGCACAGAGTAGTGGGTACCACAGATAACGGACTGCTCTGTAGGCCTGGCATGTAGTTACTGGGGAAGAAAATAATCGAAGTTTTTAGTCCAGTGCATGACAAAAAGAGTTAAATATTTTTGTTTCAGTACAGTGCTGCAGACCTCTTTGCCCCACCTTGAATGTGTCTTCTTGTATGCCTGTCGCTACTACCCAGAGCAATCTTACTCAGTCAGTTAGATTCAGTAGTTTTGGAGAGATATTTTATGGAGATTCAGAAAGTTTATTTTTATTTCTTTTGAAGCTGTTTTACAGTAGGAAGAATTTATAAATACCTCATCAGTTTGAAAGAGCTCTTTATGCACAAGGTAATATTAGGAACTCTCTGGAAGCCAGTACCTCATGGAATCGCTGACATTTGCAGGCAAATTTCCATTCTGACAGGATACTCACTACAAAACGCTAATGGTGCAGTACTAACACCACTTATCAAAACAGTCTTGAACAGTGTGAATAAACTTAAATTTGCATACAAGGCAAAAGAACAATTTATAATGGGGGAAGAGAATGAGAAGGAATTGAAAGAAATACATTTCTTTTCTTTTTTTAAATTTTGATTTTGAGAATCAACATATACTCCAGTCTTTTTCAAGAATACAATTCACCTGCAATCTCCAAACCAATCTAATAAATGGCACTTTTAATAGTACATTTTTCTTAATAAGACAAATTTCTTGCAGCAGTATGGCAGATTTCCAGTTTTAAGATGATCATTGCTGACATACATTTCAGGCCTGTGCATCACAAAATATTCTGTGACCTGTTAGCATTATGCCTCAAGAGTATATTTTTTGAAATGAGTGCTCTCTGTTTTAAGGGGCAACTGAAGCAGAAACACTGCTCTAATCCACCTATGCTAGGGACTTACTTTCTTATGCTAAAGACTTTTCCCAGAATAAATAGTTCTTCTTCCAGAATACTAAACATCTGTAAAGTAAATAAATTTCATTATCCAGATCCTGATATTCAAAACTTCCATTTGCAAGTCCACTCTAAATATATAGAAGACCCAATTAACAGCCAAAGCCTTGTGAAACCTTGAATCTTCGCTTCTATTAGTTTCTGTGGGCAAACTTTTAAATCCCTATTTAGGATGAAAGATTTTTAATACAGTTACTGATGTCTGAGAGTTTCTTTTCACACTAACAAAACTCCCATAGATTTCATAAAAAAATATTCAACCTGAATGACTTTCAGAATAGAAGTCCTGACATCAACAATCTTTTGTGGGTTTGTTTATTTGCATTTTTGTTTGTTTTGTTTTATTGGTTTTTAATTTTTTTTTTTTTTTTGTAAGTTAGCTAACTGTAGACTGGTTCATAGTGTTTACTGTATAAGCCCATTTGACCTCTTTTCAAGACCTTACAATGCAAACCAATACTTAGGAAATTCAGCTAGCTCTCTATACCCTTACTTCTTAAAGAGAAGTACAGAAGTCTCATCACATTCCTCTAATAAAGCTTAGTTTTAACTAAGAAAAATTTTTAACATTAGAAGAATAAACATAGATCTAGGAAGGATAAAATACACCGCCAGAAAAAAACCTAAGTGATGGAAAAATGTCCAACATGCAAGTGACAGTGGCAATATCAACAAAATACTGGGTTAAATTCAGGATGATGTACACGTGATAAACTAAATTTTCCGGCAAGGAGAAAATTATGGAGAATCTAAGAATAAGTTTAATGTTCCAGGTTTAATTTTAGGAAGTGGGTACTTCTAAATAATGCTACCTGGTGGCAAATGCTTTTATTTTTTTCTTTTAGCAAAATTTAACTTTTTACTGATAAATAAATAGCTGAAGGCACTGCTCACTTCTCTTGTATCACAGTAGTAGTGATAGCAGCAGCAAATACAGAAGCAATAGCAATAATCATAGCACTGCAGTAGACCAAAAACATTTAGAGTTTTCAAGCTGGAAACCTTCTATTGCTGTAATTCAAGCAAAATTCTCACAAACGATGTTGGTGTTGCCTGATTAGAACAGGGCACCCCAAAACATACTGGTTCTGTGGCCAGAAATGTCCATTTTGAAATCTCTGTCACAAAGTTTCAAAAGGGAAGTAAATGCCATATGATTCCAAATTCTATCCCTTCTCTAGAGCCCCACCTTGGTAGCTAGGAAGAGCCATGCTCTACCCCTCTTTCAGATGATAACACAAGAATATCTTCATCTTTGTTTTTCCCAATGAAACAGGAGAAGAAAATCCAGCATGCCTAGAAGCCAATGACTAAGCCAATATAAACAGGGAACAAGCATTGAAATTGGAATTAGATGCATAATTCCTTGAGCAGGCTGGAGAACTAATTGCTTTTCAACAACTGTAAGATTTTTTTAAATAGCTTTTTGGTAGGCTTTCTGTATTGCACTGGTAAGCACATTCAAAAGAACAGCAGATGCTGCTACATCCACATGATTTTTGAAAACTCCCAGAAACTGTTATTCCACTGCTTCTCTGGGCAGCTTGTTCCAGTGCCTGGCCACTCTGTCAATGAAAAACTTTCTCTATATCAAGATGGAATCTTCCCTGGTACAACTTTAAACCATTTCCTCTTGTCCTCTTGCTTGTTACTTGGTAGAAGAGGCCAACCCCCACCTTGCTGGAACCTCCTCTCAGGCAGTGGTAGAGAGCAATAGCATTTTCCCCAAGAGTCCTTTTCTCCTGGCTAAATGGTTGGATTCAATGATCCTAGAAGTCTTTTCCACCCTTGATGATTTTATGATGCTATAAGTTCATATTACTGTGATGCATTAGCAGGCAGCTTGCCAAGCTTGAGGGTAAACTGTGCATCATTGGTAAGTTTGGACCGGGTACAAGTACTGTGTCCAGCTCTCACCAGTAAAAAAATAGCAGCTAGTAGTGACAATTGGTGTAGTGTCAATTGGTCATTGTCACTACACCATGACCAATACAGTCTCAAAACCCTGTAGTTTTGTTTTTAAAATCTACTTTAATCTCTTTCAGATTTAAGGAAACACTTTTGTGGCAGATTCTACTTTCTGGGAAAAAAAAAATGTTACCAATACCAAAACTCTTTCTGAAACTAAACTAGAAGGCAAAATGCAAGTTAGGTCAAAGATAAAGAATGAATGTGATTTTTTTTGCCTAGGTGAAGTAAGGGTTTATGGTAACAATTTTATTTCTGTTTCTGTAGTGTACCTATAGAGATAAACATATATATTAAAAACAACACAGAACACAGTATTTCCCTCTAATGAAAGTAAAAAAAAAAAAAAAAAGTGAATTTAATTCTTTAAGTCCATTCTCTACTGCTACAAAAATTATCAGTTTTGGAAAAAAAAAAAAAAAAAACTGACACCAAAAATTACTAAGGGGACATTTTCTATTTATTGCAAGAAAAAAATCATTTCAAAGAAAAACTGACGCAGGAATCTAGCGAAAAACTCACTGTTATTAAACAATCATCCTGCTGTCCACCAGATACAAATGGATAGGGGTTTATAAAACTGCAATAGCATTTTGTTCTGATTTAGATTATTTTCCTAAAGATATTGTAAAGGAAACATTTTCTAAAAACTGATTATTTGACACAAGCTATTAGAGTCATTCTTGGTTATGTGGAAAAAATTAAAAATGAGAAAATAAATTTTCATAAATTCTTGGTTTTTTTTTTTAGTGTTGTATGCCAGGAAGGTATTTCTCCAAAGAATCATTTCCTTCAGGCAATGCATATGTTTCTTTCATGTATTTCAAAACAAACAAAAAACAATTGTGTATTTTTGTCTTTTGATTTCACTTTTTGTAAAGTAAATCAACTTGCCTCATAATAGTATTAACAAAAATACAAAGTATATTTTTTATCTCCCCTCTAGCTTCAGTTATCCTTCTCCATATGACAGCCTTATGTAGAGCTATCAGGAGTAATATATTTTAATATCCTCCCCAAATCTTAGTAATTTCTTTTCTGCAAATATAAAATGTAAAAAAGAACTGTCAATTCTTCTCATAACCTTGCTGTTTAATGATGGTAATATGGGTAGCAATATCCCTGTGATTCTAAGGAACAGATATAACCACACCTCACTATAACAATACACCTTATCTGTTTATTTATTGTAATTTTAGGACTTTCATTATTTAGCAACTCAAGGGGGTTCATATTTCACTGCTGCATATTATTAGGTGTCTCTGTGGATCTGGTCTTCCTTTGAATTATGTAATTTTATGTTTCTGTTATTGTTTTTACCAAGATTTAAAAAAACCAAAACTTATGCTACAATTAGAAACGACATTTTAACGTTTTTTACTCTAAGTCTTGTAAAATGACTGTTCCAAGCTTTTATTCAGGTGAGTTATCCCAACTTTTCACATATTTAAATTCTGAGCAGGGTTTGTTGGCACTCTATTTAAATGTGTTTAAAAGTTATTTCTTTGAGTAGATTTTTGCAATTTCTTTTTCCTGGTATCCTTTTCATAGCACATAGCATATTGCAGAGTTTGTCAATGAAGTACTGCCCTAACTCAGCACCTTGGCATTTTTTCCCCTGAAGATCATAAGGAATACCCATGGCAAAGTAAATATAGATGATGTGTAGACAAAAGACAAATGTATTTGTTTGGTTGGGTTTTTTTCCAATATCTGATTTTTTTAACACCTTGGAGATTTATAGTGTTTTTTTCTGTAAAATCAACTGCATAATGATGTCTCTTCAGTATTTTGTTTTTAATCCATTACAATGTCAAAGCTCTATAAGTACAGGTTCCTTTAAGGTGGTAATTTTTTGCTCTCGACTGGATTTCATCGAGTCTAGGGGATCTGATAGAACCTGGCATGACACACCATTATTTCAGTTCTCTCTTCTATACAGCCTCTCCACAGCTTTACAAATTAGGAACTCTTTATTGTCCCTTCAATCACAAGTTTTTTCACCCATTGCATTCAAGTTGGTTCTTTTAAGCAAATAGTGGAAAATGGTCTGATTTTCCATTTTCAGGCACTGCAGAGCATTTTGGAGACAATCAGGAGCGCCACAACTTGATCCCCAAACTGCTGATGATCTAATAAATCCAGAAATCCATTCTAGACACTGTTATAATAACCAGATGCATAAGAGAAATACGTGACAAATTCCCAGTTAAAAGGTACCTTTAAAATCTTCAAAATATAAACACTTATCTTGCTTTTAAAAATCATATTTCTAATGAGAAGCCCAGTTATTATCCATCTAAATATCAGTATTTTATGAACTCCAATATCTTTTCGATGTTAACATCACCTGAAAAACGTACCAAGAAGCTGGTTTGCTCCGTTTCCTTCTTTTATTTTCTTCTCCATATTAAAAACACAGTTCCCAGTATCAAAAAATCACAGAATCATTAATTTTGAAGGTGCCTCCATGGTCTTGTAAGTCCAACTCCTTTGCTCAAAGTTAAATCTAGAGTGTACATTGCTCTGGGCCATATTCAGTTGGGTTCTGAATGTCTCCAAGACAGAGAATCCACAACCTCTCATTGTGACCTGCTCCAATTTTTGATCAATCTTATTGTAAAACCATATTTCTTATTTGGTTTAAATGGAACTTTTCTGTGCTTCAATTTATGCACATTGCCTCCTGTCATTTTACCATATACTACTCAGATGAATCTTTCCTAATGCTGATCATCTTTAGTCACCTCTTCAACTCCACCTAACAGTTATTTAAACACATTGACAAGCTCTTACTGAGCCTTCACATCTCCAGGCTGAAAAATCTGAGCTTTTTCAGCCTCTCCTCATATGAAAGATACTCCAGTCTTTATGATTTATGCTCTGGACTTAGTTCAGTATGTCCATGTCTTTTTTGTACTGAGGAGCCCAGATCTGGTAGCATTCCTCGTGTGGCCTCACCAAGGCTGTATGGAGGGGAAGGATCACCTCTCTCAGCCTGCCTGCAGCAGGTTTTCTCACCCAGTGCAGGATGACGTTGACCTCCTTTGCCACGAGCACATCACTGGCTCATGCCCAGCTTTCATCCACCAGGATCTCCTTCTTTCAAATGCTGCTCACCTGCCAGTTGGCCCTGCATGTGAACTGGTGCATAGGATTATTCCTCTCCACGTGCTCAACTTTGCATTTCCTGGTATTAAATCTCTCTTCATTATTTAATTTTCCTGTTAATAAATCCCTTTTCATTTCCTGTTCAGCCATTTCTCTAGCCTATTGAGATCTTTCTGGTTGTCAACATGACAGTCTGATGTACCAGCCATTATTCCAGTTTTGTATCATTTGCAAAGAGAGTGACAGTGGTTGAGGAAGCACTCTGTTCCGCATATCACATCATTAGTTAAAAGACTTTTGTATCCTGCATAAGCCACTGGGAGTACTTCCTAGTGATTGGACTCTACCTGCTGTCTGGGCTGCTGGTTACAGCCCTTTGAACCTGCCTTTCCAGACAGTTTTCCATCTACTTCACCCTTCAGTTAGCCAGCCTATTCTTCTGTGTGTCTTGTTCTTACATGAATGTCTCTCAATCTTCTTTAATTCTTACCAGCTAGGGAGGTAATTTTGGAATTTGAATCACTTCACTTCCTATCATTGAGTGCTATCATTATAATGAATTCTAATTGACAGATTTTATGCTAGTCCTTAAAATAGCTCAGCTTTAAGTTTTTCCACTTCCAGAGGGACAGACTGTATTCTTGGTATTACTATGCTATGACTGTATTTTTTTCCTCTAAATCAGTCTTTCATGTGTTATAAAACATTGTGCTTTTGCTCTGTACTTTTCTATTCTCATTACTCTTGTCAAAGACTTGTTTAAAAACCTTTACTAGAATCAAGCAAATTATATCTTCTCCCTCTTTCAAATAGACTTTTGTAATTTTTTTTCTAGGAATTCTAAGTCAACTAAATGGCAATAATTCTATGTGAATCTGTATTTTAAAGTATTAGTACTACTGTTAGTATGACTGCTCCTTCCCCCAACCTCAGATTTAGTCTCTAGATCCTTCAACATAAACTATAGTATTACTTTATCATCCTGTTTCCTAATACTACAAAGAGGCTTCAGGAAGCACCAGTGTTGAAACAATCAAAATAACTGCTCCTGGACATGAAAGTGCTGCTGTTTTAGAACAATGCATGCTAAAGAAAGAAAAGGATTGCCCAATAATTTTAATAGTAATGGTGTGCTTTAAGAAGTAAGAGCACAAACAGAAAAAAGCCTGTGGATAATTACATTACCATTACTCCCACAGAGCAAAGTGGTAGGACTTCCTCAGATTTCAGAGAGGACATTTGACCAATGCAGACAGTATATATCACATACAGAGGTGAAAAGTGAAAGTAAATATCTTATGAAAGGTTGAGAAAGAAAGAGGTTGAAGCATGAAGATATCACACAATTGGGGGTAGAAATATAATGTCAATTCTAAATTTCATTTACCTAAAATAAGCCCAGTTACAAATCGTGTCCAAAAGGATGACAGGTGGAAACTGAATTCTATCAGTGAAACATAGCACAAAGTGAAGAGAAGAAAACCCTTCAAGAAACTAACTACAGTCAACACTTTATACCCACAGAGCATCTCTTGTCATTGAAGGCACACAATCTTTATAGGCCTTGCAGGTTCTGCTGTGTTCTTGGACAAGCAAATGGTGTCAGAAACTGCAAATGCCTTCTGCTGCATCAGATGAATTTGAGGAATACCACCTCCACAGCTAAATAACACTTTTCATAGCCTTTGACTAATATTTAAACTTTAGTCTTAGTTTTGCAATACCTTGTGCTTGAACGTAAAGGCAAAAACCATAAGACTAGATATGGGATAGAAAGCACTTAAAGGAAGAGCTTTGACTATACACAACATATGGTCCTTGCTCCACCATAAATTCAATATTAAGTTCACAATGGATTTGGAAGAGAAAAGTGTCGTAATTTCCAAATTACTGCAAAAACCAAAATTAATGAGGAAGTAGACACCAGGAAAGGCTGTCTGCCATTTAGGCTACCTATCTGTCTGTCTGTTATCCATCTCTTCCTCACTACTATATCTTCCTTTTTTCATAAATGAAATGTTTCTCCAACTGATGCTATAGATTTACTTATTTTTTCAACCCCAGCTTTAACAGTAACTGTAACAAAGGTGGTGCAAGGGACAAACAATCAGATTCATGTTTTCCTATAGCAAACTGCACCTGAAACAGAGACTTTTAAGCAGAGCATCTAAAAAAAAAAAAAAAAAAAACTAAAAAAAAAAGAAAAAAGAAAAAAAAGAGTAAAATTCTTATAATTTATTCCATTCTGTTTTAATTATAAACATAATCTTCCTTCTTCATACTATTCTCAGCATGATACATCTACCAGCACTCTTTTGATTATGTGAAACAAATAATGTGGAGAAAGCTATGTTTAAGTTTTATGCTATTGAGATTTCTTTCTATAAATAATTATATTTCAATGGTTTCCAAAAAAGAACTCATGAATACATTTTTTTTCCAGTGTCCCAGTGTCCCAGTTTTAATTTTTTTTTTTTTTTTAATTAACACTATACCCCCGTTTATGATTAGGCTTTAATTATATTTTATTTCATGCTGAATTCAATTTTATGGTGAACTGAAATGACATTCTATATATGTCAACACTGTCAAGCACATAGGAGTGTTAATGTTCACTTTTTCAAGGAACTAATAATAAAATTCTAGATCCTATTATTTACTTTAGGAAAGTACTTAGCTCAAAATCTCAATTTATTTGTGAATGTAGGTACAATAATAGGAAAAATTTTGTTGTCTTTATGAAATACATTCATGCTGTTTATTTTGTAGCATGCGTTAGTGCTGTAGTGGCAGAAGAGATTAAATTGTAACCAAGAGATGAAACAGATGAAAGCAGACCAGGCTCAATGATGTCAGTGGAACCTGTTAGAGGTAAAACTTGAAAACTTGCATTTAATCACTGAAATAAAAAAAAAATATATATACATAAAAGCATTTCACCGTTTTGATCAAAATCACTACCACTGAAAGATGGTATGGTGAACAGTGCTTAGGAGGATTGAATATATCAATCCAGAATGGGACTTTTTCTTTCTTCATTTGCCTGGTTCAGTTTTTTAAATTTAAGACTTTGACCATGGAAAAATAAAGTCCCTGCAATAAAAAAGCTAAACTGAAAAGTTCTTTAAACTCTCCTTGCCTCAAGAAGAAATATAATCTCAGACTCCTCAGCCAGATGGCTTTTGATCATTGCAGGGCTTATCTGAGGCAATGGAGATTCATCAAATTAGAGGACTTTCAAATGCACACGTAAGTATTATATCTTGATAATTTGCCTATTAAAAGGCCAGAAACATAATCAGAAACTACTAGGCCTCTGCGGAACAGAAATTAACATGGACATGCAGTTGGCATGCAATTGGCTAAAATAGTTGATAGTCAATGCAAGAAGGAAAATTGAATTTCTCAGACAGTACTAAATAGTGTTAACTCCCATGACAAATGAATTGTGAAACACAAATGGGACAAACTGTTGATATTAGGGGATTGAATGCTTAGAAATATTGCTGGGTTAGTTGGCAGCCTTCTGTCCCATGCAGAGAAATTTGGCAAATTTACACAGGTGGATTCATACACATGTGATTTTATTTAATTGTTCTCTGGAGTTAGAGTATTCACAAACACACAGAAAACTCTCCTTTATCTGGATTAGCTAAAACTCCACTGGTGCTATAAAGAACATAACATATTAAGGTAGTCTTTCTCAAAATCTGAGAGTGATTATTTTCCTTTCTAATATTTATTTTTCATGCCATGTGCCAAATAAATTATTTACCTATCTCAGAAGCAGCCACTGTGATGTTGTACCAAGGAATCTCCTCTCTGTCAAAGATCTTGGCAGTCTTAATGGTTCCAGTACTAGCATCAATGGTGAAATACCTATCTTCTTCTGTGTTATGATCAATGAAATATCTATGAAGAAATATAAAAATAAATATATATTTGTTGCAGTGTATATAATCCAAAGTAACAGAAAGCTGTATAAGAGTATTACTTTCAAGCTTTTAAAATCACAGACATTTATAAAAAACAACCTGAAAAAAATCTATAATTTGGAGAAACCCAAAGTAACACTATTTAATTTCTTTCATAATTTCTTTCATAACCTTTATTTCTTTTGATACATAACAATATTTCCACTGTGAGTCACAAAGATATAAATGGCTAACAGGTGGTATTTTGCACAGCAGCATACAACCCTGTCAAAGGTAAGATACACATGTATTTTGACTAAAAATCATGAAATGGAAAAGCAGAAAAGAAAGCAGAAACTAGGTTATTATTATTCGGCTTATTTGCCTGTCACTGCAAACCAGTGTGATCAGCCTTGGATCCTGTTTCAAAGCATGCCTCTCTGACATTAACTCGATGACAAAGTGACACAAAAGCCATTTGGAACATGACTATTACAGAGAATCTGAAACATCTGGTTCCCAGAGCAGCCACTGACACTACCCTGGAAACAAAACTAAACTTCCCTGCTTTGCTCCCTTGGCTTCTGGGCATTTTGCCTAGCAGGGAAACTAAAAGCCTTGAAGTGGGTAATGGAAGCAGAGGGAAAGAGCACAAGAGAAGAGATTGACAACTTTTCTCAAAGCTGGAATTATGTACAATGGCTTTTAAAAAATGAAGCAATTACTCAACCCTTACAAGCCTTCTTGACTAACTCCAGAAAAAAAAATAAAAAAAATGAAAGCAAATATTTTCTATATCATAATTACTTTTCCTGATAATTTGTCAGCCCTGCTTTCATTTTGTGAAATTACGTATATTTAATATATGAAAGGCATATAAAGGTCAAAATTATTTATTTGTCCCATCTAATTGTTCTTATTTTTTTATCACCAGAATGTAATTTCTAGCTAATAAAAAGAGTGGCACACATAACAGTTGCCAAGCACAAAACAATTAAAAATAAGTTTTAATTCTCTCACAATGTACTTATTAATACCAGCTGTGTAAACAAAAAGCAAGCAAACAATGATTGAATGATATATTAGAGGCAGAGATGATGTGAAAAATTAAAAGCACTTAGAAGGGAAAGCAGAAATCTGAGTGAGTCACCTTAACTGGTCAAAGGATTGGAGACTCAGTGGAAAAGCCAGATAGGATTTGGTGACTTAGGGTAGATCTTCCTTAGTGGAGAGAACCCATCTCTCCTACCTGCAAGAAGTATTTACATCTGCCTTACAGTATGCTACTTGCCTTTTGGAACTCCAGATTTTCTTGCCATACCTCAAGTATTTTCAGCAGCTAAAGAGAGTCTTGTCCTGCAAACATTAATTACTCTGGACAGTCTTTGCTTATTATCAACATCAGGCAGTGACCTCAGTGACTATTCTGTTACTCATTACTGTGCTGTCCACAGAGCCATGAAAATAAGGCTATGTATTTTTCGTAGACAGTAACTTAAAAATAGACAGAATGTCATATTGGGCTTCAATGAGAAAAAAACTTAAAGCAATAAGAATGCCCATTGTGTGTATACGACTTATGACAAAATGTTACCTCTTCCTCTGAGCAAAGTGCAGAAAAAAAGAGAAAAATATCTGTCCCAAAAATGAAGCTTGTGTAGAAAAGCTTTGTTTGACTTTCTGATGAATTGTGATAATCTAATAATTCATTTTCATAGACATATTGTAAAAGATGGTCTTTTTTCTTTTTTTTTAAATATGAGCATCTTTTTTCCTAAATCACTTACTTAAGTGTCTTCCATTTAAAGAATTTAGGATTGGATGAATAACTTCAATTGTATTTTCTGTGTCATTAATGAAAACAAAATAATCTTGTAGTAACTCACTGTACTAACGCTTTTACTTCCAATTATGCTAGAATAATGATTTTTTTTTGTAATTTTTCCACAATAGCACTTCACTTTCATGTGCTAACTTTTACATACAGTTTGAAATATCCACAGATTAACAATTCTTCATCAATTAATGAATAAGGGAGTGGTACTTTCTTAGGTTTTTCCATTATTAAAATATTCAGTTCTCCTCCACTACTCCATATTCTTCCTTAAAACTGGGTTGTGCATCACATCTAAAGTAGGTATTTGCCCTTCTGTTCCCCAGCTTTCATTAATGTGTCAGTAAAACAAGTTACAGAAGATATTCCCACACAGCAGAAAAACCAGGAATGCTAGTTCTGCTTCCAACTGCCTTAAAAATATTTTGTATAAGAGCTTTCTTGGTAGAGAGAATAATTTTTGTCATGTAAGAGGACATTTAAAACAAGTTTCGATGTTTTTACAAAGTGCTGAACAATTTAGACCTCTATAAATATTAGTCACTCATTTATCTACACATTGAGAATAGAGGCCAGATACATCCATAAATAGAGCACATTCTTGAGCCAAGGATGCTTTACTTAAGCTTCTGAATTTACTTCATCTGACTAAAATAATTACTTTCATCTGGATAATAGTGGCAACAGGCAGTCGTTCCCTTCTGCTCCTACCCTTCCCTCCACATCTACTGATCTGCTTTACGATGCTTTTTCTAGACTGCAAAAAGATATAGTGCAAGTTTTGAATTTCAATGAGTAATTTCAAAAGAGATTTTTTACCTTAACTCTGTTGATGGTTTCTGCTCACTTAGAATGCATTAATTCAAAAATTTATTTAAAATATCCATTTGAGATATTTATTTATTTATAGACATTTACTCATGACAATGCCACGTGACTAAGCATGCTTATAACCTCTGCACATTAAACCTGCACATCAGAGCTGCATGACACATGTTAATAAAGAGACTTAATAACAAGACATGCCTAGAAAAACAGCTCTCCAAAAAACTGTTTGCATGCAAACCAGCAACAGAAACCAATCTGAAATAAACTTTATTAAAAAGAATCATGAATATAGAAAACTTAATAGTCACACCATCTGAAGATAATCTGAAAGAAATTAAATACCAAAACTGAATACTGCTAACACTGGGAAACGCAACATGTGCCATGTTTTTATTAGGCAATATAAGTGAATGGAAATGCATTCCCAGCTTCATCCTTATCCTCTGACCAAAGCAAGCCACTGGCTCTTCTGGCTTCATTCCTCACTTCCTGCCTTTTAGTGAAGCAGTGAGTCAGTGATGAAAACTCAAAGCATTTGCATTAAATAGGATGTAAAGAGAAGTATATAAGAATGATGACCCTTCAGCAGAAGGTCACTATGGAACATACAAATCTGCTTTCAGTATTCGACCTGTCAGACTCCAATGATGCAAAGACTGATTAAAATGGAGAAGAACTTCAAGGGTCCTAAAGTAGTTTAGAAATATTAATGATCTCCAAATATTTTAGAATCTATCTAAATTATTGTCTTAGTATTAACATCAGTCTATCACTGGATAGACACCTGGCATAGGCTGTTACTTTTCTGTTATGGCTCTATCTAGTTACTGTGTTTTAAGGATGAACCTAGAATTTGAACTTTTCAAATAGTTTCGAGACTTTAGGTTGTTTCTTTCTTTTTCTTAATCAAATCTTTAACTTATCTTTTCATTATGTTATTTTTAATTTATAACCCTCTTTATCAACTGCAAAAATGAATTCTGTTACATATTTCTACCTTGGCTGCCAATCTCATATTGATAATAAACTTCCAAAGACAAATTTCAGCCAGATGTGAATTCAAGGATTTGAATTCACATACTTCCTTGACTTTTGAGATGTAAGCAAATAGCCAGTTCTCAAATAACAAGTGAAGCTGCTTACAAAGGATTACTAAAAGAAAGTCCATGGGAATGGAACAGAACCTTTACCAACCAATTATATCTTTAAAGACTTATCAGTTAAAAGGCAAATGCCATTGTAAGGAAACCTGTTCAGTTAAAGATTTAAGCAAGAGATTTTACCAAAAAGAGATAAAGTACAGAAATTTTAATGTAATTTTATAAAATGTCTTAGAAAAGGAAGAGTAAGCAACTGCACAGAATGAGAAAAGGAGGTGTACCATGACAAAGACTGAGAGAACCAACCAGCTGACACTCTCTGTGTTTGACCAGCTGGTGAACAACAAGAAATGACCCATGCTGGGACATAACTTGAATGTGTGCCTTTTATCTTCTCTCTGCCTCCTGACAGCAGCACTCATGAGCCTGGGAAGCAGCAGCAAAGCCTTGAAGCCAAATGAGATGGTGGGGAGACATTCTGTTGCCGTGACTGTCTTGCACTACAACACATCCATTCCAGGGCCAATTTATTTCCCCATAGTTCAAACAAATTCAGCCAGGAGAGAAAAGCAATTGTGAAGTATGAGTCAGAAGTCAAGCCAATCAGCAGGTAACCAATTTTCTCCCTGCAGCATGTCTGGTACATTAAGGAGACATTCGATGTTCCAGAGCTCCTTGGCAGAAGGCTGCTGCTGAGAGCTGCAGCCTTCAACTGTGCTTTCCAGGTGTGAAAATTGAATACATTTGAAGATAGCTTGGAGAAGGTATCCCCTCTGTTTATTCTTCCTTTGCTTTCTTTTCAAGCAGATATAGCATAACTTTAAGAAAGATACTGCTCCTCTCACAGCATTTAAAGGGAGCTGATTCAATATGCTGTCCCTGCTGAGTTCTGTCTGGTGCTGGCTGCCAGCTGACATCCACCAGCTGATCAGTAGTACCTTGTTGTTTCCATACAGGGCTCCTGGCTCACCTCTCATGCTGAAATCTCAGCTCAGCCTGAGTGGCGGTGTTCCATGTCCTAGTCCTAGAGATGTGAGTTGCAGGATCCCTGGGGACACAGGAATTCACAGCAATGAACCACTGTCTCTCAGAAATGTCCCTGAGAGGCAGCCACTGCTGGTTTGAATTTCATGAAGAAGCCAGCTTCCTGCTCCAGTCCTTATTCCCATCCTCTAGCACACTACTCACCTTGAACACAGGAAATTTGAAGCACTGTTCAATTGAATTAAATAAATGTCTAGTTCTTTCTAGACACTCATCATTTCTAGCTGGCAGTTTCTGTCTGCATGTGTTAATCAGTGATCATTTTTCCAGCTAATTCTGCCAGTCAGTGTAGGCTAAGAACAGGCCACACCCTCGAAGGCATAATTCAGAATTCAAAGCAAGATAAAGGTTTGTCTTCTTATCATGACTTTATGAATTTCTTCATAGGATTATGACTGTCCAAAATCATTTCAAGTAGATTTGTTGATGGCAGAACCATATCTTAGTATATCCAAGTTGCTTGTTATTCAAAGAGATTAACATTCAGATGCTGATAAGCAAAAAGGTGCAGTCAGTGTTACATGAGAAACACTTTTTTTCCCTACAAGCTAGCTACAGCTACAGCTACTTCTCTACAGCTACGCCTGCTTTTGTACCTACCAGCCAAAAGAATGGTATTCTACTTACTTTTATTTTTTCTATATATATTATACACTAAACCAAATAAAACCAAGATTGATAGATTTATGCCTATTTATTGGAGTTGCATGACCCTATCAAAATGACTATACTCTAGAGATGTTCGTATATGAAGGCTGACTCTAAAACCATAAAAGACTGTTAATGCTTGAGACATTCTGAAGTCAGTAAACATTATAGAAACATAAAGATGATGTTCTGGCATGAAAAATCTGTCTTTCATGGTCAAAAATTGATCTGATAGTGTTTCCTCTCTCAGCTATCAGGGAGGGATGGAGGTGATTCTGGTTGATGAGGGATTCTGACCACTATCCCGAGCTAGATTTTTCCTAGTCAGAAGAACTGTCAGAACATCTTACCAGTTCCTGCTCAAGGACATGGACCTGCTTGTTACTGGGAGACCTAGGACACATAATTTGACAAGAATCAAAACTAATTAGAGGCCTCAGGGGACAAAGCAGCAAGAGACCTCTCACCTCAACACTATAAAGAAAGCTTTTAAAATGTTCTCTTCCTGTGAAGTCAGATGGAGGATTAGTGATGAAATTGAAGAAAAATTCCCATCTCTCTCCCGCCATTCAAAGTAGGGTATTCTTTTTCTGTCTCAGTTTACTGACAGTTTTAGAGAGAATACTGGGGGATTATGATGGTGTTGTGCTTTGAGGTCTCCTTTGAGGAGGGCAGATTTCTGCCTTTGTCTTCTCCATTGCAGGCCTGGCAGAATCTGGAAAATCTCACATGTCCTCCCATAGGCATATGAAGGAGGGATGGTCACTCTACATGATGGCACTGATCTCAGCAAGCTACCCTAAGTACAGCCAAGAAAGAATCCAAGACTCATTTAATCATAGCCTGGGTTGGAAGGGAGCAACCATGGATATCACCTAGCTCTGACCTCTCTGACATGGGCAGTGAGACCTTCTCCTAGACCCGATTGCTCAGAGCCCCATTCCACCAGGCCTTACACATTTCCAGGTATGTGGCATCTGTAACTTCTCTGGGCAACCTTCTTCAACATCTTACCACCCTCACAGTGGAGAATTTTCTGTTAATATCTAAGCTCTTTCAGTTTGAAGCCATTCCCTCTTGTCCTGTCACTACATGCTTTTGTAAATAGTCCCTCCCCATCTTTTGTGTAGGCTCCCTTCAGGTACTGGGAAGCTGTAATTATGTCACCCCAAACAGTCTACCAGTCCTCTCACCCAGTCCATCTCTTCCCAGTTTGGAGAAAATTATGTTGTGGGGGACTGTGTCAAAACCTTCATGGAAGTCCATATAAATGACATCTGTAACCCTTTCCTTCTCCACTGATACAGCGATTCCATCAAGGCCACCAGACTGGTCAAGCAAGACTTGTCCTTAGAAGAGCCATGCTGGCTGTACACAGGACAGCAGGGAAAAAAGTGATTTTATTCCTCTTACATGACATTCAAAGAGCAAGTAAGGCAAATGAAAATAACTAGGAGAAGGGACTTCTGTATTTTCCAGAAGGGGAACAGCCTTATCCCTTCTCTCTACTGAGAGCACAGAGACTGAATTGATCTCAGAGAATGGGGGAGGTGGGGGGAAACCTTAAAAATATAATTTAATTTTCAGCCCCTCCCTTTAATCCTTTAATGCAGTTGTCTTGCACCTCCCTTTAATTTGAATAACAAATTGAGGTTTTATTCTACCTCTAGCAAATTTAAACTTAACATTAGAAAAGAAGTCTAAAACGTGTTTTTTTACCAATACTTTATGTCTTAAGAATTTGAGAAATAATAATAGAAAATCATAAAACTTATGGGTTATGTTCTTTTATCTATGTATAAACATGCCTCTTAAAATATTGTTTACTGAAAATTAAGATTACTTTCTAAAGGCTGATGACAAAAATTATTCACATTCAGATGAATCTAAAAGATGACTACCTTTTACAGTCAATGCAGCAAAAGTTTAAATAAGTTTTGCTACCTAATGGAGGAATTGAAGACAAAATTCCAACACCACATTAATTTTTATAATCATATGCACCTGTAATTCATTAATTTCTTCTTATTTTTTCTGAAAGAGGGAAAGAGAAGTTTCCCAATTCAAATCAAAGTATGACAAGGGAACTATGAATTTATTAGAGCCTCTGCACACAAGATGTGGTGTTGGAAAGCAAGTTTTTGTACTCATGAGTATATACATGTATTATACCCATCAAGATATATCATCCATTTTAAGGCAACAACATAAGACCCTTACAAAAGTGGGAGGCAAAATCATGGCTGAGATTGTACTATTATTCTTCACCAATTTAGCACAAAATTAAAAGTCAATTTTTAGGACAAAAGAAATTTTTAAAAAATTAAAATTAATTTTAGCACAAAATTTAAAAAAAAAACCAAAAAACCTCAAACCAAAATCAAAGTACCAGGTTTTTTTCTCTGACTTGTTTCCTTTAGTTGATCAATCCTTGTGAATAAAATACATTATAGCAAGACATATTACCACCTGATTGGGGTCCAACAGAAAATTTACTTGAATTCCAAAATATTGATATAACAGATCAATCTTCCAAGGACCAAAAGAATAAACAAAAAAGCAAAGTTGCTTTCAGCCAAGCGATTGTAGACCTTCTAAAAAGGGAAGATGCTTATCTTTCTTATCTTTTGACACTACTGTCACAGTCAGAGTCCTGATCAGGACCTGTACCCCATTCACCAGAAATTTTTCATTTGATATAAGGAAAAGAAAAATTCTTCCCAGAATTGTAAGCAACCTTAGTTAAACATAATAAGTGGGTTTAAAAAAAATTACTGGGGTGGGGGGGGCAGAGGTCCTATCATTAATGCTCAAACCAGTGATTTACCTCCTGCATCACTGCATGACAAAGTAGCACTCAAAGGCATGATGTGATGTTACCGTATTTCTTTAATGGGATGTCTTTTTTTCTCAAACACTGCACTTAAGTGTATAAAGTTAACAAAGGCTTTCAGTTCTTCATAGTACATTATCATACTGGGAAGTTATTCTGGGAAAGCTGGTCTATGTCATAGAACTACTTTCACTATTACATCAGAACTGCAGAAAGTGTCATGGTCTTAAAAGTACATCTTAGGTCTTTTCTGAATCACTGCCTTGGAGGTGGCTTGGGGAACAGCTGAACCATTATGCTCCCAAAAAACATTCCACTGGCAACAGACCAGAGGCAGTTGGAAAGCTCCAAGGATCACGTGGAGTATGAGCAGTGCCTGGGTGGACTCACCACGCAAGGATCACCACCTACAGGAGGATGTCAGGGTTTCAAGAGGCGCTGCCCTGCCCTGAGGCAGCACTAACAGCGGGGTGCCTTGCCAATTAAAGGCTGTTTGCACCCCTAATCTCCATGCAGGTCTTCTGACTATGATTTCAGAAAGAAAAAAAGATAACTTCTAAGTAGATATACAGAGATTTAAAATGAATAATGGACTAAGAAAAAACTGTAATTAGAGCATTTAATAGTCATGCTTTCTTCTGTATTGTGTGGGAAGATGCTTTTCAAGATCCACTTGCACATCAGATATTATTATAAGACGTGACTTAACGCTGACCTTTTCAAGCAACAAAAGATATGAGTTTGGAAGCAGAATACTTGACAAAAAGAAATTAAAGAGGATTAGTTTCCCATAAATGTTCCAACAGGACAGTAATACCTGTGAATGAATGACAAATAAAGATGTTTTCTGTTGTTTTAGAAAATATTTTTAGGTAAATTTTTAAGTGATTTTCAAACTACTCAAAATCCCTTTATATTTAAAATTAATACATGATGAAGTTTTACTATTTTTATTTCTTATGCTTTCTATTATGTCTTGCTTTTCATATTTCAGTAGAATCATAATGTTATTCTGAAACAGAGCATTTTAAAAAGTTTCCCTGTAAATGCATTTCTATCTTTTTAAAGAAAAAAAACATCAATCAACTTGAAAAGAAAAATCCTTTTGAACAGTTCAAAGGACCAAGCAGATAAGTACTGAACAAAAAGACCTCACCTCTATTAGCTACATTTGTTGTTACAGTTCTGCTAGGGTTTAAAGACTAAAACACTAGTACAAGCACTGGCAAAAAGTCAGTGCCTTCTGACGACTACTCAGCTCAGGAACAAGATGAAATCACTGTGATGAAATTGCAGTGAGGAAATAAGGACAAAAATCCACTTTGTCTCCCTCTACTGATAGCAGTAGATGATGCTATTTATTTTTGTGTACAGTTCAAATAACTTAAAAAATTTCAGCACTGTTAATTACCCTAACTAAACTTCCAACCATTATTCTGTATACAAGAATTGTTCCTGCCATCAAATTAACTGTTGCTTAATTGGGCAGTGAGCAAATCACAGCACTGTATCTCTTTTAGCAGCTGAATAGCAAAGTGATATGGTTTCAACTGTGTGTGCCTAAATGCTTCATCAATCTCATATACAGCAGCAAGTGTCCTCACAAAGTGGAAAAAGATGCACAAGTAGATTAGGAAAGACTGATAAGCAAATCACTGCTCTGTATCTTGCCCTGTAGCCTCACAGTGTTTGGAGATCTATCTGAGCCATTTGGATAAGTGCTGTTCTATTACCCCCCTGCTGCCCAGAGATCAGCAGGTCAAGTCCTGTCTGTACCCATCTTCCCTGGAGATTGTGGTCTCTGCTTTCTAAAAAAGTTATATTGAATCTTCTTAGTTACATTTTTTAATCACTATTTTCATTTTCAATTAGCTAGGAATTGTGGGGAAACAAAGAAGAGACGTGACCTTGTTTCTTCTGACTGTCTTTCAGACTCACCAGGGTTTCAGACAAACAGTGGGGACAAATCCTGCAGCACAAAAGGCCATAAGGCACTGCATGAGCACTTCTGAGAAATACAGCCCCCTCTGAGTGGCTCCTTTGCTCGTCACTCTCGAGTGGAGCACGGGGAAGGACCCTACCTCCGAGTGGAGCAGCAGCTCAGCCCATGCAGTCTGTCCCCCTTCTCAGGTCACACCTCTTCCAACCCATAGTTTCCCAAGCTGTAGACAGATCTTCAAACAATACAAAGCCCTTCTGTACTACATCAGTATTTCTGTGCAAAGTTGAGGTAAGGGAGGGGGGATTGGAGCTGTCCATTCTCAGACCAGCATTTCTGCTCCCACAGCAGGAAGCTCAAGGAAAACTTGAGGGCACACCAACCCAGCCTGGTGTTTGTTTAGAGTCCCACACAGCAAGATGTTAGTTCAGGCCTCGGAGAATCAGCATCTTCATAAAAAAGCCCCCACTCTCACAAATGATGTTCACTGTCAGTTCCACCAAGACACATAAAGTCTGGCTAGAGGGTGGACCTGGTCACAACATAATGCCAAGGATATCTGAGCTGCCACTGCCCTTGCCAAACCCCACCAACATGTAACTGTGAGAAAAGTATTCTGTGCTGTTCTTGTGAGTTAGCAAAGACCGCCTGAAGATAAGGAGAAGCCCCATATCTCTCCTGAAGGAAGACCAAGATTGTCACCATGGAGACAGAGTGGAGGAAAGTTAGGAGATATGGACTCTGGCTAGCTCACAGAGTGACATGGCTCCCCGGTCACCTACTGGGAACTCTGTTTCTCTTATATGACCAAGGGACACTGAATGTGTATGTTGGATGGGTGTCAGTGCCTTGAAAAAGTATAAAAGCAATGTTCCTAAAAATAAATCACTCTCTCTTGCACCTTCGATGGAGTCGTGTACTTTTGTACCGTGTCGTGCTCTATAACGACATGTAACTGAGTGAGACCTGGCTCCCTTCAGATCTTCATGGTTTGGTATGGTATATTAGCACTATATATTTTTCTCCATTGAGACATAGATATATGGAAGGAACAATTAAAAAATATATGTCAATTGTGGTAAAAACATGACAGACAAAAGTAAGAACAATTTTTTTCCCTCAATTATATGAATAATATGGATACTTCACATTCTGTCTTCAATCCCTGCTTACAAATTCAGGTTTGGCGGGAAAAAAAAGCAAATACACCAAGATCAATATTTGAAAATATTTTTCCATCTGATCCCTCTATCTTCAGATTACTGCCTGTTTCACCTAGAAAATCTACTTCTGGCCTACCCAGGCTTTGTGCAAACTACTGCTGTTTCCCTTTTGCCAGATTTATCTCTTTCTAGACAAAACTGTTATGGGCAACAGACAGTTGAATTATGGACCAGCTAATCAAATATGTACTTACCCTTCCTACTCCAAATTTCCACGACAGTAATTGGTCTGACTGTGTTAATAGCTTCAGAATCATAGTATTAGAGCTACAGGCATTTGGCAGCTATTTTTAGTAAAATTGTATTATGTATGTTACAATCTAGGCACAAATACCATAGTGGAAATTTTTCAAAGGCAATAACTTGCCACTAAGAAATTGCATATATTGATTCTCTGACACAAAACATTTTGAATCTTAGACTATTATCACAAAAGAATCATAAAAATCTGATGTCTTCATAGCTCTGAAAAGATTGTTTCACCTTACTATGACTATTACACATACTTATGAAATTTCAACTCAGTCAGGAAACTAAATATTCCAAACTAGCTGAAGAAAAACTTTCCAAGGACATAATAAAATGATTTCTACAACAGCTATATCATTATGCCATGGAAAGGAAAAGCATAAAAAACATTTTTGTGGATATTTTTTGGAAACTTTTTAGATCTACTGCCACCTTTGACACATAAAGTTCATATATTGTTCCACAAAATTCATTATTGCATGTTTGATTCTTTTGATGCTCTACTGAAGCTGAAGCATGTTACAAAATATTGGGCTCATCCTCAACCAAAGTTTTGCCAAAAACAAGCCTGTTTTTCTCTATAAGGAAGATGTATCTAAATCTGATGCTCTCTTGCACAAGCATCTGGGACAGCTACAGTACAGTAAGTATGCAGAGGGCCAATGCAATTTTGTCAGACAGGGCGAAAACAGTGCTATGATATTTTAAAGATTTACAGTAGGACGCCATTGGAAAATCAGTCCTTTGCTCAGACCAATGATGGGAATTATATTTGGTGCAAACCAAATAAAAGTTGAAGGTTATGTTACTAAATCTAATCTATACTGACTGATCATGACACTGTTCTGACCTATGTTTCCCTTTATGTACTAAAATAAACCATCTTCATTCATTCCAGATCTCACTAACCACTAAGCTTCTGAAATTCAATATCAAGATTGAATATTTAATCCCCATAATTTGGATTTACTATACCTCACTAAACTGTTTGCAGCATCAGGGTCATGTGCTGTTACTGTGCCAATAGGAGTCCCAATCTTTGCATTTTCATAAACTTCCATGACATAGGAAGGCATAGTGAAGAGCGGGGGTTCGTCCACATCACCAACGATGACCTTCAACATGGTTACATCCTTGAATGGTCCCAGGTGCGAAAAGCGAAAATCCAGGTGAGTATTTGCTCCCTCTATGTTAAGTGTATATGATTTCTTTTTTTCATAGTTGAGTGGCTGTTGGAAGAAAAAAAATTCTCAGAGACATTCTGACATTCTGTTCTCCAGTTTAGCCTGCTAGCAACTTAACAACATCTTTTCTGTTTAACTTAAACATTTCTTCATATTACTGGAAAGGGATGATATTCTCTGATATTCTGGCAGCCACTGTCATACCTTGTATGTAGAAGGATATAAATGAAGCAGGATGGTTTCAATTTTTCTCTGCAACAGAATATTGGAAAATATGCCAGTTTTGGAAATAGCCCAGGGTTTAGAATGAGCCTCAGATTCTACTTTCATGATAATGTAGTGTCTGGATTTTGTAACTTTTTGGTTTTAATCAGTAAATCCTATGTCCTGAAAAAGGTAGAGACTGATGTATCCTGAATTAAAACAACTTCACATCTTAAATAAAAAAGTGTCATAGACAGTGACAGGGACATTAAAATTCTTTTGGGCATTTCTTTTATCCTCACTGAATAAAAGCAACTTCTTACAGGAAAAGACTCACTCAATGTAAGAGAGCAGATGCAGTTTGTCTATGTCCAACAGTTTCAAAACACAGTCGTATCATAAAAAGCAGTTGCATATGAGTGGAATTTTTTTTTAGAACCAGAATTTTTATTTCCCTATGGCATGGCAGAATTCCACTGATACCAGTATCATTTGGTGTGGACATTACAATCTATCTAACAAAAACTCTTCATCCAAGTTTAAAATGGTATTTCCTGTCACCCCAAGGAGTGGCAAAGTAATACATTAGGCAAGACATATGAGGAACTCAATATATAGGGCTTGTCACTGTCAGTGTGCATTTCGTAGATGAAATCTACAATAAATTTGACTGATGATGTATAAAAAAAAATAGTTCAGGACTTATATACACTTTATGTATTTGTTTGATTTCTCCTTTGTATACTCATAGACAATTAATTCATTCTCTGAACTCTGAATGCAAAACCAAAAAGTTCTTGAAACTTGGAAATTTACCATAGCCTGGTAAATCTATTACTACTCAAGAAAAAACAGCTAAGTATGCTACTCAAGTAAATTCATAAAGAAATATACATTTAATAAATTCTAACTCAGATGTCCATTAATTTATGGGTTTTTTTGTTATGAGCAGCCAAGTATTGACTAGTGATTTTCATTTCTCTGCAGCATGCACATTCTAAGAATAAACAGGATTGCAACTTTATCTTTGCTGTCTTTTTGGAAAACTTAGTTTCTATTGACAATGACTGAATTAACTTGTTCAGGAAGATTAATTTCTCTCAGAAAACACATGAGGAATGACACAAACTCTTGTAGTAACACAAACTCTTTCTTTTATCTAGTTCTTTGATCAGACAATAATACATTTTTTAAGGGAAAAAAATCTGTTCATATAATCAGAAAAAGCTGACATTTTAAATATAGTCAGAGTCGTTTTTTGCTTTCATTTGCTTTTTTTTTCCTTCCTATAAGATCTCAATTATTAGCTGTAGATATACGGTGAGAGACAGACTTGTCTTGTGTCTCTAAATATGCAAAACATTTTTATATTTACTTAAAATTATCATTGTCTGAAGATCATTGTCTTCCCCAGAAAGAAAGCAAAATGTTTATATTTTAGATGAATTAAAGAGAATTTTTGTTCATGTTTTCTATTTTCCCAATTAATAATATCCTTTCATTACAATTAACAACACAACTTCAGTATGTATTCATTGGCCAAACTGAAAATGCCAAATGTAGCTCAAGTGACCAGTTACTGGGCTAACTGGAAAATCCTGCTCTGCCCTATACTGCACTTTGAGTTTCTACTATGAAACTCCCAAAAGGAATCTCATATTAGGGTAACTGTAACTCCCAAAAAGAGTTACAGCATTTTATGGGAAATAACTATCTGTTTCTTGAACATTTCCAGTTTCAATTTACAAAATTGAAGAGACATGGGCTGTTAGACACTTTTTCTGGGAAACCTGAATGATACTTGGTGACTTGAAGTCAGGAAAGTTCCAACACATTTTTCTGAAAATCATGACAAAGAGGGAGCATGATGACCATTCTTTTTTTTGAAGAATACAGAGAATAATAGCTTTTACTGGGCTATTTTCCTCCAGTTTCTTACTCAAATGAGGAAATGCGGGAGGAAAAGTAGAAATACTTCATGACAGTTTGCAATCAACCCTTTGTGGAAGGATCTTTGAGACTGAAGAATGGCTCTACAGGTTCGTCAATAAGAAAGATAATGAAAGTACTGGATGTTTTGGGCCAGCACAGATTGAGACTAAAAAAGATTCTAACACTCCTAGCCTTTGCATAGAAGGGGAGGCACTGAAAAGTTTTATTTATGCATCAGAATCTTACATAAGGGAAGCTTTAATATTTTTATGAGGATTTCAGGTTATTAGACACTATAATATATTTAGTTCTGGCTTTTCTGACGTGCCTACTGTAGATTCTTCTGGAGAAGTACTAGAAGATAAATCATTCTATGTTACTGTTATAGAAGGCACTGGTACCTAATATACAAAACCAAAATACTTCTGTTTTTAGTTTAGATTATTTATTTTAGGTGGTCTATCAAAAAATTCGGCTTGAAACCCATTTTAAATTAAAAGCAATTACAGCAAACAGCATATAAAATACTTATTAAACTGCATACAAGATCGGAGTAAAAAAAAAGGAAAAAAAAAAAAGGAAGAAAAAAAACCCCAAGATATCTTTTTTAGTACTGTACAAAGGGAAAAGGTATCCAAGGAAATAATGGAGATATTATACACAAATTTATGTAACTTTTAAGTGCTGAATTCCTGCTCAACTGGAATTTTACATTACTCAAGCAAAATTTACCTCTTCTTGTCTTGATGTAAAAATGACCTAAATTTTTGTCATATGTATGTAAAAGAACAGGCAAAATATGCTTTTGTAATACTATAAATAGTAGTGAAAATTTTTTTGAAGCTGCTTTGGCAAAACCAGTAAAAAACATTATTTAAGGGATTTTTCTATGTCTTTCATTTTGTTGCAAATTCTTCCTTTCTGCTCCATATTTTTAATATGCATAAATGTTGTGGGTAATGCAAAGTAGCCATGGTGAGGATACAATGCTCATTTTTAAGAAGAAATAACAGATTATGGTTTCAGCTAAAACCAGGCCATCAGGAAATAAATACAGTGCTATAAAAATACGATATATTTTTATATGGTTGAAAAAGGTGGGTATAACATACCCTTTACAAAAGACACTGAGTTGAAGCTTTTTAAGACACTGAAAGAGATATTTTAAATATTTATAAATTATAAAAATAGTATTTCCTTGAGTTAGAAACTATTTTTGATGTCTTAAATACATATATATCTATTCGGAAGAAAAAAAAATCATGCTTTATAATAGTTTTTTTCTTTATTCTCTTCCTTCACCTTTTCTCAGGATTTAGTTTATCCAACCATTACTCAAGACCAGAATTCATATTAGCAATTTTGAATATATACTCACTTTTAATTTTTAGGGTCTATGGATACATATAATTTATATCTAGAAGACACAATAACAAACCCACATAAGAACTCTCAACTGACTGGGACAAATATGGGAACTACATACAAATGATAACTCTGTGATAGCTTGCTGAGTAACATTTTAAGCCTTTAGAACCATACTGGGTCATTTAGATACCAACTGGAAAGTAAATCAAAGAATAACAGTCTATGAAAACTGAATTACATGTTCAGTTCCACAGATAAAATTTCTATGCCAAGATTCAAGCAGGCTGGGGACAAAAGTATAATTTTCACCCAAATTTTACATCTTCTATGGCTTACCTTCTTCAGAGAGAGAATTCCTTCCCTGGTTTCTTTGTCAGTAGATATGGAGAATACCCCAGCGCCATCACCATTTATAATCGTGTACTTCATGTCTGCATTTGAACCAGTGTCTGCATCATTTGCTTTGATTTTGCCAACTGCTGATCCAACTTGAGCTGACTCAGGAACATACAGCTGATAATGTTCTGAGGGGGAAAAAAAGCAACATAATAGCTTGGATATTTTCTAGTCAAACTAAATTAGAGCACCATTGTCTACTAGATAGAGGTCTGACTCTGGAAGAGTATTTATGTATTTTGTAAATATATTCATTGGCCAAACTGAAAATGCCAAATGTAGCTCAAGTGACCAGTTACTGGGCTAACTGGAAAATCCTGCTCTGCCCTGACAAATTAACCTATGAATTTATTGAGATCCCTGAAAGAATTCAAAACTGAATTCCATTTTACTTGGGATTGCTTCCTTCCCTATTCAAAATCCAAAGTACCTAATGTAGGATTTTAGTTTTCACAGCTATTGCTGCACCCCGCATAATAAAGAAGTTACTACATAACAGTATTTTTACAACAGTATTTTCACAAATTCTCCATAAAATATATCTATTTCACCAATTAAATGCATGGTCAAGTGAGTACTTTTGAATTGAAAAAATAGCTTGCATTTTTTTCCCAAAATCCAATCATTTTTTGCAACATTGCATCAAAATTTTCAACACATGATTTTTACTAAAGAAAAATATAATAAATCTTAACATTTTACCCTTTGCACAAAAAGGTTAACTACCATCCACAGTAAATGAAAATAAATATAATGGGTAAAAAAAAAAGTACTACACATTTGTGCCCAGAAAAACTTTTCTTTACTGCTTTGGCCTCCTTTCAGTGTTTTTGTAACCTGTTGGGTTATTAATTAGTAAGAGTAATATTTTTTGAAAGATAATTTTCTTAACTGTCACTGTGCTTTTGTGCAAAATTTCTACAAGATACAAGGTTTTCTGGTGGACAAGAAGCTGCCACATGGAAAAAAAAGCAGCAAAGAGACATAATGTCATTATGTAAACCTCAGTCTCCATCTGTGACTAGGCCAGAAAAACATCTTAAAGAAGATTTCTCCAATAATGCTACCCTTATAATACAGCAAGGATGATGAAACCTACCAGAACTGAAAAGAATAATTCACACCCAATAGAAGGTGTGCACATACCAACAACATACTCATTTCCCATTTAAAAAACCCCAATCCAAATTCCTCCCTAACAGTCTGCAGAGTTTACATCACAGTCCAACCACCAACATAGTAAAAAGAGAAAAATTACTCCTGTCATTACAGATCTTCTGAAACTCTACCAGGTTCCTTTTATGTTCTTTGAAGGCATTCTGTGGCAGTCAGTGCAATAGTGCAAAGCTGAGTGGCAGGACAGTGGATCAGCACATTTGAAAGGGGACATATAAAAGTTAGCATATTATTATGGTTTGCTGGGTTGAAGCCAGGCAGCCTGACTGCAGAGGGGCCCTTGTTAAGCATGTAGAAAAAGAAGGGCAAAATTTAAATTGAATTCTGAGATTAAACCTGAGGTGTGGCAGAAACCCACTACTGGTTAAATGGATTGAAGAAGTTATCAACCTACAGAAGCTGCAATTGGAAAGGGAATAGATATCATCACTAAAATATAATTGCCTCTATAGCCACCTGCTAGAAAACTGAAGATTAATTATAAATTTATATCATTTCTTGCACAACACTTCCTAAACCTGTTTGTTGTATTGAATTATTTTTTACATACTAGCCCATAGTACTAGTACAGAAATAGTGGTGCGATAAGGACGGACAAGTGGACTAATCTTTGTTTGTCTAAAGGAAAAAAGATTTCACAGGGAAAAAAAAAATTAGTTATTATTAATTTTGAAATCTTAAGGAAAATAAGAAATTTCCAGCAGAACAAGAGAAAAATTAGAACTTAACATGCAAAAATTAAAAATACCAACACTGTAACAGGACAATTACCTAATTCAATTAAAATTCATAGTTAATACTTTGATGCAATTCTTTGATATGCATGTGAAAGCCACCTACACAAATTTCCAAATAAATGTCCTGCAAAATTCTGTGCTTACAGATGATGTCAACTGGCACTTTTATATTGCTGGTTGCTTTATTTCATACATCAAATTATTATAATGGGATGAGATCAATTTCAAAATTTACTTAGTGTTAAAATAAATGCAAAATATGGGGTTTTTACATTTCTGCTCTTCAAAAAAGAAAAAGATTAAGGCCATTAAGAATATGTTATATAATCAAGCCACATCAAGAACTGGACACTATGTTTCACATGATCAGATGAACTAATTGGAGACTTTCAAATAGTTGAGGTTGTTCAAATATATTTATCTACATGACACTATGCTCTGCTTTATAATCACACCATAAGTGTAAGCCATCTGTTTCAAAAAATTATTTTACTGATACCTGCTTCAGACTCTGGAATAGTTTTACTATTTCAAGCAAAACAAATATTTGAAATGCCTCATGAATTATGTCAGTTTTTGTAGAACTGAATTTTTTAAAAATGAAGATAAAATTTAAAGAAAACTGCTGAAAAAATTAAAAACTCTTAAGTCAGAAATGTCTCCCAACAAGTATTTAACCACTTCTTCATAGAAACAGGATGACAGTATCTCATACAGACATGAGCCACATAGATAAATACAAAAAATACTATCTTATAAAACCAAACATGCAACAAAATAAAATTAGGCAAGATGGAGGTTAAACTATACTACAGACATTTTTTTAAGCTAGTGGTGAAACTGGAAACGTTAAACAGTGAAACGTTGTAAGCTATTGCTAGCAAGAGGAACTGACAAAAGGCTCAATCAAGCACTGGAACAGACTTTCCAGAGAAAAGGTCACAGTACCAAGCTTGTCTGAGTCCAAGATGGATTTGGACAATGCTCTCAGGTACACACTGTGAGTCCTTGGGTGCTCTCCATTGGGACTCATATGTGTCCTTTTAAATTCAGCATAACCTGTGATTCTGATTCTATGAATGCTTTCTTGGGCATTGGATAAAGAAAGTTTGATGAGACACTGTAAAATATAGGATGTGCATACTGTGAATTTACAGTTCTGAATTGCAAACTACAAGTCTGTTTCAACCCTCTAAAACAATCAGTTGGGAAGATAGGAGCCCTGAGGATCAGATATGATCCTCTAAACTTTTCCCCCAAATCTGACCATGTTGAACAGATTGTTCTTATTCTTCCAGCATTGCAGACTTCCAGGAGCTGTTGTGAAGCAGAAATCTTTTGGGGATGGTCTAATTTTTCTGGAGGACCTGGCCTGTTTCTTACAGACCAAGAATCTTGGCTGATTCAGTTCTCAGCTTTTATCACATTCACTCACATGCCTTCCCTTTGCTCATGATATGAGGAATTTAATACTCTTTTCCAGGTAATGTACTGTACAGGATACCACTTTGCAGGACTTTAATCTATGCTAATTGAAACATATTCCAAATTCAAGTATAGGATCTTCATCTTTCAATAAACTTTATGGCTTATCTGTCATTTTACTACAGAAATAATTTATTTATCTTTAGAACAATGTACTTTAATTTTAATTAGCCGAAAGGCAACCTCCAATGCTGTATCTTACTCTCTGAAGAGAGTTCTCTCAGTCTAAGACTTTCAAAAAATCAATTAGCATAATATTGAAATTATTGTATTCAATAATCTATTCTATTGTGTTGATAATTTTGATTTACTATTGTATAGGTTACAATGTCTTCTTGAACAGTAGAAATTACCATACAGTGGGAGGGAGAAAAGACAACAAGGAGCACCAACTTGGGAAAAAAGTGTTTATCACACTGGAGGGCAGGGCTGCTTCCCAGAGGGACCTGGACATGCTGGAGAAATGTGCTAAAACAAACCTCATGACATTCAGAAATGGCACCAGGGGAGGAATAATGCCATCCATCTGTACATGCTGGGGCCAGCCAGCTGTAAAGCAGTTTTGAAGAAAGGGACCTAAAAAAGACCTTAAAAGGCTTTACTACACAAGACTCTAAGTGATGTGATCTAAGTGAACCTGCTTTGAGCTGGACTTTAGGTAGGATTATTTTTTCAAGTCTCACGTGAACCTGTGATCCTGTCATTTACAAAGGTATGTCTCATGTTTCACTGCCTGCCATCTTTGATAAAACTAAAGCTGAGCGTCAGCTGTGGACTGTGCTCAATCTTCCTTGGTAGCTATCTTTGAGAAAGCTATTCTTCATTCACAGAGCTGCTTGTTTTCATTGCATGTAATAGATTATTCTTGATTTCTCTTTAAAGACTGCAGTCTTTTTAGAAGCCTATTTGTCACAGTATGTCTTGGACATATGTCACATGTTCCTTTACTATGTTTATTTTTAATGCAATAAATCCAGTTTTAATCCATCATCATTATAAGTACAGAAACTTTTATGATTGCAGAAGTTCAGTAAATTTTATATCTACTAATTTTGATCTGAATATTCTTTTTGATGACAACATCTCTTTCATAAAAATGAACTAAGAAATATTCAAGAGGTAAGTTTGACTTACTTTTCTTCCCTGCCAAAAACCCCCATGCTATTGCACTTTCTTAATGTATTTGAATTATAAGTGATGTTACTTCTTATTTGCAAATATGACAATCAAAAAAAATTCAAAACTCAAACCCTTCAAACTTTTGCTTGTCTTGAAAATCTGAAGAACACAGAAACCTTTGATCAATTTAGACAAAAAAGCCCAAATGTTCTTCTTTGATGCAAGAGTCTATTTTGGCTCAAACAAGATTTGTACATCTCAATGGTTCTGTTTTTTTACACCTCAGAGTAAAACACAAGTTATGATTTCAATTAAGATTTTAGTCTGTGATGAGTTTATATTCCATTACACTTTGCCTTTAGAGACAATAACTGAAAGTTCTTGAAAACTTTTTGACCTCAGAATACTGAACTTTTGATCTTGGAGAACAAAAATATTTAGTCTTCTTGTAAAAATTGTGATGTTGATGCTGCTCATAGCTAAAAGCATAAACATAAAGAAAACTGAATTTCTCTTGGATTTTCAGATTTACTAATTGCCTGTGGGTATTGAATCCCCGAATATATATTTTCTATGCAAATGACATGGGAAAAGTAACATATGCATTCCATAATAATCACTAATTATGGAACTTAATTATTGGGTGTGATCTGTAGCAGTCTCTAGAGGCTGTGCTCTGTTCAGGGTATTTTATGCTGTTTAAAGGGGAGCCATGGCTGCATCAGGCAGCTTGGGTAAAGCAGAGAGCATTAGCAATACCTGATAAAGGGTTAAACTCAATTTGAACTGTGCTTGTTTTGTTGTTTGTATGCTTGCTTTTTTCCTGGCACTAGTACAGCTAGGATTGTGATCACACTGGGGTTTAACATGGCAAAGGACACAAAAATTAAGGCTTTCCAAAAAACACTCATCAAAATGGTGTGGTCCTGGTCCCAATTCTCTGCTCTGAGAGAAAAACAAACAATATTCCCTCATTCCCAAAATCCACTACAGTCTTATTCAGAAACCCTTAGAAAAACAAACAAACAAACCAACAAAAACTTGTGGGTTTTTTTTCTGTCGAGAGTGTTTTGAAATTATTTTGATATGTATGATATAAGTAATTCCTAATGGATCTGGTACACAAAAATCCTTATAGACAATACTCAATAAAAGGAAGTAACACTCCATGGTACTGCTATGAGTAGTGCTGATGCACCTAGGTGGTGCTAAAACTTAGTATGTAGATCACATATTTATTACAAATACTTAATGTGACTTTGACATACATATATTTTTCCCCCCATCAAACTTCCTGTAATATTTGAATTCCATAAACAATTCTGTCACCAAACTTTATCGTCATGAATTTTCATTAAAGGAGACTTTTACTATGATATATTCCATACTCTGGAAAAGAATGATATTTAGTTAATTAAATGTTACAGTAAAAACTGATTACGGAAATCACACTTATTCTGCTCAGGAAAGAGAACAAAATGAGATTTATATTAAATAACTAATGTCAGATTTCAGTGACATATGAAAAAAATTTGTAGCTTTAACTTCAAATATTGTGCAAGTATCAGAGCACACCATTCTTCTCACAAAAAACAAAAAAAAAAAAAAAGGGAAGAAGACAACTAAAGAAATCACTTTAGATAACATTTTCCAGTCTGTGGATGCATACACTCAAAGGTACCTACACTTTTATTTCATATGTCTTAACTCCCTTTTGAACTTAATGAACACATCTCAAGTAATGTGTTTCTCTTATGTGCAAGGCATCCCAAAAAATGAATGATTGTTTCTAGCACATTACAGAGATGCAGTATCTCTCTTACAAAGAGAGAAATTTTAGAAAAACACTCCACAAATCTTGGCTCTTTTGCTACTCCCTAAACCAGCTTGTTGTTGTTGTGCAGTAGCCTTGCTAAGCAGGTGATTCTAAATACTTCTAGAAAATCAAGCCCAAACATACTTCTCTGTTTAAAATTAACATCTTCACCAGGTAATATAGGCACACAATAGCAGCTTTCCCTGTTACATTTACTCCTGGCTGTCACAGTCAGGAGGAATTTTCTGAAAACTGATACCTGCCCCTCATTCTGTTTCTCAGGTAACACTTTAGCCAAAAAAAAAAGTCAGGGTCTTTTGATATTTCTCTGTGAAGTCGGAAAATCAGTATACTGAACACCTACTGTACACACAAAGGAAGTGTCACTCAGTAGGCATCCACTTTGAAACCTGAGCACTGACTTTGAAACCTCAATCAATTCAACATATATCTACCTTTAAGAAGATGTGAGAAGAAAAATACTTTTCAACACCACAGTTATGTTGTGCAACTATTACATCAAAATGCAATAGTCACACAGATGAGAGGTGATGAGCATGAAATAAGGAAAATATACTGGTCTAATTATAATGAAAAACATCTTAATAAATAAACAATGTTTAAAACTAGAATAATTTCTGGACTGAAATGCTTCCTAATACTCACTGAATACTGGAACATTGCTGGATTCATCCACATGTAGAATCAGAGACTCATAGAATGGCTTGAGTTGGAAGGCAGCTTAAAGACAATCTGGTTTTAACTCCTCTACAATCAACAAGGACACCTTTCATTACAGCAGTGTGCTCAGAGCCCCACCCAACCTGGCCCTGAACATTTCCAGGTATGGGACATCCAAAGCTTTTCTGGGCAACCTGATCCAGTGCCTTCTGATACCTAAACTTACTCTTTTTCCCTTTTAAAAATGTCCCTCTTTCTCATATCATTACCTGTCTATGCAAAAAGTTATTTTCCATCTTTTTTATAAGTCCTTTCTATGTACTGAAGGGCTGCAATGAGGTCTCTCTAGAGCCTTCTCTTTTCCAGGTTGACAACCTGAGCTCTTTCAGATTGTCTTCATCCAGTCCTCTCTTCACCTTCAGGGCCCTCCTCTGGACCCACTCTAGCAGTTCCACATCATTCTTGTACTGAGGACTTCAGACCTGGACACAGCACCCAAGTGGGGCTTCACAAGGGCGGAGCAGAAAGGGACAATCACCTCCCCTGACCTGCTGGGTGCAGGTCTTTTGGTGTAGTCCAGGGTGCAGCTGGCTTTTTGGGCTGCAAGTGCACACTGACTTTTCACGTCCAACTTTCCACTCACCAGAACTTCCAAGTCATTCCCCTCAGGGGTGCTCTTGCTAGTTCTTCTATTCTGTTTTCATGCCCAGGATTGCCCTGACCCAGGTGCAGAACTTGCACTTGGACTTCTTGAGCTGCATTAGGTTCATATTGTCTCACTTCTCAAGCCCATAAATGGCACAATGAACAGGATCTAGATTCTACTAGATGTGCAAAAAATCTTATTTAAGAAGGTACAGATGATCAGATGTCAGCAATCTTACGAGAAACCAGTTATCGTGTCCTTATTTTATTTAATATCTGAGTTCCTGAGGACACAAAACTTTTGCAATCCTTTTAACTCAATATTCTCCAGTAATTTTTTACCCTTGTATAGTATCAGGCAAATCTAGCAGAAGGACAGAATCATTATGATTCTATTAGCCTCTTAGCAGAGGCTACTGGGTGAAAAAAAGAAGAAAGACCTGCTAAAAAACAATCAGAGTAAATTTTGCTTTCCTCATCACATTTGGTGGGAGCCAAGTGGTAAAAGAGAAGGCAGACAGCCCTGTACTAGTCACCAGGTAGGACAGGACAGGCTGCACCACAAGGCAGTGGGAAGTGAGAGGGTGCTGACTTTTTATGACTGGCGATCACAACAGTTTTTGTGACAGGAAATCATGAGAACTGGATGTACAATGTGGAACTAGGGATTCAGAAAGGACCACACTGGAGTATGAATTTCAAAAGAAAATTAGTATCAGATACTTTAACACTTAATTAGCTAATGAGTTTTATTAACAAGGCCAGATAGTGGATACCTTACTAGGACTGAACAGAGTTATTGTCTCCTAGGATGTGAATTTACTTTTACAGAGCTAATAGGAGCATCTTCATTTCACATTCCTATTTAAACATGGTTGTGCACGTTTCATACAATGATATTGAAAAAGAGAGGCCAAACTAATCATGCATATCCATGATTTCACGTTATGTTTACTATTGCCATGAAACTATCAAGCCTCAAAAATCAAGCTTTACAAAAATTGTTTTAAGTCATGAGTTGTATTTAAATTCTGTTTTACCCTAAGGAATTGAGCTATTAGTATCAAAACCTAAAATCTATAAATTAGGTCTATTGTTTCTAGGTCCAGCAACAATAGACCTTCTGCACATTGGACAGAATGTAGTCATTAGCACTTGATGTACAAAACATGACTATAGAAGCCTCTGCCTAGTGTGATGGTCTTGATGCTATCGGAATCTCTTCATACTGAACAAAACACAAAGCATTTATTCATCTTAAGCAACACCAGAGAGAATTAATGAAAGAAAAGTATACAGAATATTTTAATGTAGCTCAAGGCTTATAACAGTGTCATTAGAAGACAGAATATCTTCTATCAAATTATGAAATAAATTTATGACTATGAAATTAGGGCCCTCTCTCATCAACCACATGGATCCATCAGTGGTGAAACTAACAAGAACTGAGAGATGCAAAAATCTTCCCATGCAGAGCATTGTCTATCAACTTACATTTAATAGATAGTTCATTTTTTATTTGTCTCTCAAAAGAAAAGAAATTTATGATGATGTAGGAAAAATAAGTCAGTATAATACAAGAGGCACAGGATACAATTGATAAGCAAAAAAAGTGTGAAGTTTCAGGCTATTCTCCTGCTGAATTCACAACCCCCTTCCTACTTTTGAGACATACTACTGTTTTGCAATCAGAAATTTTCAGTTGTTTCCTATACCAGAAATCAGACTGATAAAATTATCCAGTCCTGTTTCATATTATTCCTCCAAGATTTTCCTCATAAACTGAAAAACTGTTGCTCTTTTGTTAGGACTTTCTTTGAAAGAAAGTCAGGTCTTTTAGAATTAATACAGAAAAAACCCACAATAAACCCTTTCAAGAAGATATATAAGTAGAGATTTAAGGTGTTTCTTTAAGGGCAAAATTCCTGCATATCTTACTGCATTTTGCATGTCTAATGAACACTGATTTACTAAAGCCAGAAAGGTATATCTTTTAAATATATACAGCAAAGTGTATTTAGAAATAAAGCAAATAATAACAGCATCAATCAGATGTACTTCCCAGCAAGTTCTCAAGTAAGGTACTCATACAGTTAGAAGTAGATTCAAAACTCACAAGCATGTAATGGAGAAAAGGAAACTAACCAAAAGAAAGTCTGTGGTTTAGCTGAGGCTCAGCCTGTCCCAAGGGTTATACACTCGATATAGGCAGTTTTGGTTAGCACTTCCCTTGAATTCAATTCTGAGTGTGACAAGCCTCAGTAAGTCTCATTTAGCATTCCGTCTAATAAGGAAATTGAAGAGAAATTTAACTGAAATTCATGGCACACAAAGGAAAAAGAGGAAAAATAAACAAAGAAGTTATTTCTTTTAGGGTAAGACTCGTGTATAGCTCATGATGGTAAAATGGCCTTTTCAAGATCAACTGCATTTTCATTCCTTATTATTAACATGTAGCTACTGCTTATTTGCAAAGGGTGTTCTTGAAAAGGAGTAAAGAAATAACGTCACTCATAACTGTGTATAGGAATCTTCTGTAAGGAAAGAAAGCAATGTTTGTATTCTACAAGACTTGTTTTAGAAATAACATTTTATGTTAAAAAAGAGTAAATATTAAAATACAATTTTATTCTGCCTTAATAACTTTTCATTAAATGTGAAATGTTTTGTCATATTAGAATCCTTTAGAACGCATATATTGTAACATGAACATTTTATATTTCTTTTATTTCTGAAAATAATATTAATACAGGTAAATAGATATGGCAATGTACATTTCTCCCTGACAATCAGTTTGACATCTAAGCCCTTCCATTCAAAATAAAAGAGGCCAGTTCTTGAAACCTGATAGACAGGGATCCATTCCTGCATCCACTGAGATTGCAGAAAACTTAGGACATTCTTTCTTTTTAATTTAGCTCTTGTTCAGAGATAAGTCTTACCTTTTGCCTTTCCAATAGTTAGGAAGTATTAAATAGAATGATGGATGCAATGAAGAATTTGTGGAACATAAAATCAAAAATATTTTACTTCAGGGTATATTTCAAAAGCTTTCTGTTTTCAAGCCTTTGTGAGGCACAGAGAAGATACTCATTTCTGCAACACTCCTAATAAGCTTACTTACTGTTTTGCCAGATTTTATACAATGTGTATTACCAGGGAGCTCTGTTTTTCCTTGGAGCCTTGTGATCTCTGCTATTGTTTATAAATCTTTTAATTCAAACAGCTTAAGGCATTTCCTGGTGGATGTACCTTGACCTACCAGCCCATTATGTTGTACAATAGCTCATGCAATGTCGGAGACCAGATTACAACATTCTTGTTGGCCTTGAGCCAATGTGTAGAGAAAATGCATTTATGTTCCAGAAGATTTTTAAATAAATTATCGACTGAATTCAGAATCCCCACAAGATTCCAGGTACTGTGTCAGATCAATGGGTACCCAATGAGCTGGACAGAAATTAACTTCCTTTTAGTGGTCACATTAAGATATTCTGTTCTGGTATTTACTCTTCATATATTCATGTGATAATATTGTTTGAAATCAATATCAGCAATTCATTTAACTATGACAAAGTCAGGTTCCACTATTGCTCAACAATAATGAGAAACATCTTAGATTTTGACCATCTGAAATGTAATAATTTATCTTAAAAGTTTGGTATAGAGAAAGCAGAAGAAAAAAAATTTGATCGATACATATGGAAGCAGCCAAAGGCATGTTGGGTTAAGTATTTTAATGAATTGCCTTTTCCTGTTATCTACCATAGGAACATCATAATTCCCTCATGGGATCAAAATCACACAATTATTGAAATATGCCTTTAACAAGGGCTGGAGAATAACCCACATATGAGAACAGCATACCTTTGTAAGCCATATCAATATTATTCAATGGTTATTATTCAATATTATTCAATATATCAAAACTATTCAGTGAAAGGAATCTTTACTAGTTTCAGTATATTAGCTATGGGTTTATCTGGAAATGCTGGAAAATTAAAAAAATATTGGTGAATCCAAAAGCTTTCCAAGATGTTTTTTTCCTATGAATTTCACTACCAACTGGATTTCGCTAATAGCGCCTTACTTCACTGAAAATCAATGTGATTTTCAAATCAGTTATAGGTTGAAATTGTACATACTCTGAGGAAACCTGGGTGGATTGTCGTTGACATCTGTGAGTGTGATATTTACAGTTGTGGACCCTGACAGCCCTCCGACCTGCCCAGCCATATCTTTGGCTTGAATGACAACGGAATAATGCTCTCTGGCTTCCCTGTCCATATTGTGCAAGGCAGTCCTGATGACTCCTGTGAGGGAAAGAAAACAAACAAACAAAGGATCAGTCTTAGCTTGTTCTGTTCAAGCAATGTCATATATATATAAATACATACATAAAACACAACTCCAGATGCAGCTAGACAATAAACGTACTGGATAATATGAAGAAATTGAAACAATATTTATTAAATACATTTTTATATTATTCAATAATTAATACAACTTATAACATTCGTGACCCAAAGTTACATTGACAAAATACCAGTGTTTTCTCATATAACCCTTCAAATAGCAACTTAATAGACAAACCAATGAATTGGAACCCTTACCCCAAGGAATAAGACACAAAGTGTTTTTTAACAAAAGGTAATTTCTTAATTAATATAACACATATCTCTTAAAACTACCCAAAAGCTAGATTTTCCTATTTAACAAATCTCTAAAAAAGTATTTTTGGTTTTGATACATGTCATTCATATAGATTTTTGTTTATGTTTGACTTAATTAATAATTGCAAAGTCAAAGATAATATTTTTCTTGTTGTTACTATCTTAGAGGGAGAAAACCAAAATTGAATTATCCCAAAATTTTATTACTTTTTTATCCATTATCATGAGAATTGTGTTTCACATTTAGTTCCTATACATGTAGAAGCAAAGATTAAAATAAAAATAGGGAGAGACAACATGATAGGCATAGCTTCAATTAGGAGACATTTTCCACCTATGATGATAGCTGTAAATTAAACCTGGCAAATTTCTTTGATCACAGACTGACAGAAAATCATGGAATTCAGTAAAGAGAAATGTCAAGTGCAGTGGTAGGGAGCTATTACATTCTGTGGACCAAGCAGCTGGGAAGGAGCTTTTCAGAAAAGAATCTGGTGTGGTCCTCAGGTTGAGCATGAGCCAGCGTTGTGTCCTTGCAGCAAAAAAGGCCAGCATCTTCCCAGGCTGCATCAAGAAATGCATTGCCAGCCAGTTGAGGGAGAGAATCCTTCCCCTGTGCTCATCAATCTGGAGTGCCAGGTGCAGTTCTGAACACACCAGTACATATAAGATAATAATAGACTGGAGTGGAGTTACATAGAAATAAATAAAGAAATATGTAAAATGCCCAATTCATTAGCATTACATTTTTAAAGAGCTAAAATTTTAGCATAACTTTGATTGGACTCTGAAAGTGAGCTCTTGCTACCAATAAGTAAATAGCATAAAACCATAAGATATTGCTTCTGGGTAAATTTTAATCATGTAATAATTACTAATGCAAAGAATCTTAAGAAATAGAGCCTTACTCTTCAGGAGAACTTCATGTACAGCACAATTCTCAAGCTTTCTTGATTCCCACAGATTCAGATCATGTAAAAAAGTATTTCCCAGAGCATTATCTTTCTTGTATTTTAAAATTACTTTCTTTGCATTTCTTCAGTAAAACCTTTAACCACTACTACACACAAAATGGAAAGTTTCATGTAGCTTATACCATTGCTTCCATTCATTTCTGAAAGCAAATCACACAAAAAAAAGATCTGTGCACAAATAATTGTTTTCAGCATCCACAAAGTTTTAGAATTATTTTAAAACAGTTTTGTACTGTAAGTTACTTTCCATCAGAAGTGTAGATGGAGACAAACTGGCTAAAAATAGTATACAAGTCTGGTTTAGTTCATCAGTGCTTTTTTCATCAAAATGATACCATTTGAAACAGACATTTTTTTCAGAAATCGCAAGATGATATATTGAAAATAACCACAACTTATACACACTATAAATTTAGAAAAGGAAATTTAAAGAGTCATTTAGATAAAAGGAACTGCTATAGTTTAAATATGCATTTTTATAAAAATAAATATGCCTAAAGAAATCTGGTACTACTTTTCTGAAAATATATTTTACTGATAAATAGGAATATGGGAATGTCCTAGAATGGAGAATGTCCTGCTTTGACTTTTCAAATGAATTGCTTTATTTTTTTACATTGAAACTAAATGTATCCTGCTTATGTATATATGCAAATGCATATAAGAAATATAGGATTTTTTAAAAGAACCTTTCATTTCAACTTGTAATGGACCAAATGTAGCATAGCAGAACATCCTTTCTACACTATTCTCCCTAGTATTAGCCACTTGCATTTTAAAATTAATTTAAACAAACAGAAATTCCCCTGATTTGTGATTACTTTTCTTTGTTTTCTTCAAGGAGTATGACACTTAATCAAGGCTTGTAGATAGCTAATAAGGATTTGTGGATGACTAATCATGACTAATCATTTCATCTCTCTCACTTGCAGCAGGTTCCTCTTCTCTGAAAACTGAGACGATGAAATTGGGCAGGCTCTTAGTTTCAAAACCTTGTATGCAAAGTCTAGAAAAAGAAAATTAATTTTAAAGTTTTGATGGGCTGAAGGCAGGGCGTGAGAGAAGATTTAGCTCCCTCTTCTTCCTGGGTCTCAGATCCATTTATACATCCTGAAATCAGATCATCACTATGAGGTACTAACTACTGTGAGGACTCTAATGCTCTGTCCTTGTCCCTCGCAGCTCCACCAACTCCTGGCAGCACAACCCTAAAGTCATGCATCATCTCAAGTTTCACTATTGATCCCACAATGTGTTGGGAGAACTTAGTTGCCTTTTTCCCTAAGATAAAATTAAATGATCTGGCAGTTTCTTTTAAAGCAGGAATTGCTCCTGAGTATCTTCTGTGTGCTTGGCAGGGGTTGGTGTACATCCCACAAGAAGACAGGAAGTTAATCTTAAGGAAGACATTTTCCTGACTAAAACATTTACCATAAAAAAAAAAAACCTGAAAAAGAAAGCTGTCACAGGTTTTTTAAATTTGAACACAGCCCTAATTTTGCCTCATACATTTTAGGCAGCACTGTGACCCTGTTAACCAAGTACTTCTCAGCTATGCCTTCAGTATTTATCCATCCATGACAGGAAAGGACGACAAGAAAATTAAAAAAAACCCAAGATGTAGGCATCATTACAGGTACATCCATATTATTTCTGGTCTTAAGTAAAGAATTTCTACAGAAGTTTGACTGCTATGTCAAAAATCAAATACAACATATGGAAGGGTAAATCTATTGGAATGGAGCTGAGAAGAACACACAGGTTTGGACTTCTGCCCTCACAAATACTCACACCTATTTCCATCTTAAAGTTATGAGAGATGGGTTTTTTTTCTGCACATGGAAGGCTCTCCCAAGAAAACATATTTTCTTCTAACTTCTTTTTTAAGTTTGTTCAGCTCTAAAGCACACGAGTTCTGATAGGACTTTTAAATTTTATTATTTCTTTTGTTTGTGAGTGGCAATTTCAGTGGTAGTTTTGAGAAAGCTCATTTTCCAATTTGAATTTATCTTTATTGACCATGTATGATGAGAGCCCTACTTACTTTCCAATTAAGTTTTTAATACTGTCTTTTTTCATTGCAACATTTTTATTTTTTATATGGAACACTTTACATTTATGATTGATCTTTAATTGACTAATAAACCCATGGCATTTTTCCCCAGTGACATTTCCAAATGAATGAGACTAGAATTACTGTAGAACCATAGAACCTCTTAATGTGAGTAGGACCAATAAGGATCAAGTCCTACCCCCTGTTACTCACAGGACTAACTAAAATGAAACAATATGTCTTATAAGTACTTTTACTATCTAATGCTATTAAATTTGGTTATACTTTCTTGCTCTTGCCCATACCCACATTAGCTTCCTTCTCAGTACTGACAGTTCTTCATAATCTTTTGCAGTAAAGAAATTTCTTCATTATGGTCCTGTATTTATTCTCAAAGTATCAGGTAAAACTGAGAAAAAAGAACTCTGAGATGAAATATTGATATACCTACTACTGGGGATAGCTCCTTTTCTTTCCTTTTCCCCAACACCACTGGATTTGAGAAAGCCCTGAAAATAACTTCATTTTTGGGAAGTTTTACTTCCCTCTTAGGCTCTCTGAATTCATTCCTATTACTGAATTGCAGACAATACCTTTTCTTTTATACCAAATTTTCTTAAAGATACTTACATGCTCTGCAGCATCTGACAATGTGTTATGTTGTCTTTTTTGGCATTCTGTGAAGAACCATTTAACTTACATAAAAGAAAAGCTACAACAGAAGGATCCACTGTAACTGAGACTGCAAAAATCAAGATTTTTCTAATTCAAGTGCAGACAAATAATAAGAAAATATCTGCCACAGCCAGGTGCATAGCTATGCATTTACTAAAGTATTTTATTATGTACTTACCTATTAGTCTGGTACACAAAAAAAAAAAAAAAGAATTTATCTTATTACTTATATAAAATAAGAACTCATTTACATTCAGTAACCACCTCAGAATTTTTTAGTCATCATTATTTTACAGCCTACTCCTGCATGATGTCTGAATTGTCCCAGATAAAACATGGTCTATTTTAATATTTTGACTTCAGAGGTTTTCTATCTAGTGGGGAAAACAAAAAGAAAACAGTCACATCACTCCACTTTAATGGCAAACTCTTTTGTCATGGGGAAGTAAGTATTTTTTTTTGATTGGAAAATTTTTATTCTGTTGTTGAAAGCTGAGTGTGGTCACTAGATATTTGATGAAGAGCCAGTAGGTCACATTTGATCCTACATTTTCTATTTTCTTATATATCTGTCTTGCCATGATCAAATACAATTATGATTCAAATGCAATTCTAAATATCTATTTAATAGCCAAGTAAATGTGGGAGTTTACAATTTTCTGAGAGATTTGAAGTATTGCAGATGGTAATTTCATTAATATTATTCTTTCTTTTGGAATAAAAGCACTATTTTTATCATTGCTTTTTCTAGGGTATGAATTTACCCTATTTTATTGTAACTTAATATTCTGAACATCTTGTATGTATTAAAACACATTTCAAATTCTAATCTTATTCTACCTTAAAAGAGAAACACAATTTTTCCATTTTAAGACAGATATTGAAAAAGTCAGAAAATACTTTTTTTTCCTTAAAATTTCAAAATAAAATTAAAATTGAGAACTCTCAATAGACATTGAGTTGAATTTGTTATTTACTTCAAAACACAACTGTAAACAGAAATCTGCAATATAAAGCTTATGGTCCAACTCCACATTCTGAATTCTTCTATAGAAAAGATGCTTTTTAATCTAGCCCTTTGACTCAGATCTGCTTTATATAACTCACACTTTGTTCCTTTATAGAGTCATACCTACACACTTCATGGATGAAAGTCACAGCGCCGTGGAAATGACAATTAGTGATCAATTTTCTTCTCTGGTCATGACTACAGTACTGAAAGACAGTATATCCTTCCTAAGAGAAAATTAACTTTGAAATGAAACACATCAATCCAACATTTAAGGACAAATGCTAAAAAAAAAAAAAGTACTGAAGAATAAGAATATTTTAAAAGGAAAATAGTATTTTAAAGAAATAGGCTAGAATAGCATTCATTTGGTATTAAAAGAAGGGGTGGATTGACCAGATTGACTGTACTACAATGAATACCCCCAGAAGAAAAAAAATCTTTTTAAATAACTCTTAGTAAAAATAACCTCCTCTAAAATCTTTACGAGTAACAGACAGAAAGTAAAAAGTGAAAAAAAAATATTTTGCTGATACCTCCTAAATTAAAGAATCTGAAGAAATTGTCTCTGAGTGAAAAATACACCAATTTATGTGGCAATTGCATGGATACCAAATGTAATCACACCACCTCTCAGTTTTCATAATGGAACAATCACATTAATTTAATTAAAATTTTGCTGCCAAGACACCTCCAGAAAGAAGACAATCAACCCCAATGTGCAATATGCAAGTGCTGCAATCAAAGGGATATCTGTTATAGAAATAGTCATCCAAAATTTTTGCCAGTGGTTGTCTTTTGTTTATTTTTGATACACACAGAAAGGAGCTGAATGGAATTGGTTTTACACCGATCCCTGTAAAGCCCTGGAGGAATCTCTTCCTTTCATGACAATTCTGTCTTGGTGATAACTTTTTTCCTACCTCCCAGGTAGCCAGTTCATAGCCATTTAATATGTGCCTTGTTGCTACTACTAATTGCTGTCTATCATTGCCAACTAGAATTGGGGGTGGCATGGCAATTATCTTTTTGATATAACCTGGCATTTCACAGAACAAACAAATCAGATTTCTTTAGCATGGTCTATTTACCAGAAAAACACATGGAAAGATATTATTGCTATTCCGATCTTTTTAATTGGCTAAATTCTTTATATCCTCTCCTTTTTTCTTTTTTACTCTTTGTCTAAATTTGCCAGCCTCATATTGCAAATTGGTTTTGCTTGGCCTTGTAGAAAACTGGCACATATTTAAATTCTGCAAACTTGTTTACCTTCTTTTGGAGAATCTAATACCCTACATAGATCTGGAACTGAAAACAATTATAGTTCCCCCATTAATCTAATTCTGTTCCTAAAAGAGTCAACAATTCAGGGTGAAGAAAAGTGGAAGTTCAGGTGGTTTTTTTTTTTCATGTGCAGATTCTTAAAAGACATAAAAAAAGTATATAATTCCTCAGAAACTATTTATCAATATGATAAGTCCTGAAAAGGTACAAGTAGTTTCTTTTGGAGTATAAAGTACACATAAATTCCTATGATTTTTCAAACATAAAAATACAGTTAAGCATTCTTTCAAACAAATCTCCTACTTGAGTGGTTTTTACCTCTTTTAAAATTACTTTTCCATTTTTGAATAAACATTTTTTCCACAAAAAATTGTTGAAGATGTGGTATGGAGAAGCAGAAGAAAGCCTAAGGACAGACTTAGAATAAAAACATTCTTGTGTCTTGGTACCTGCTGCTATATATTATTTATCTGCATAATTGTGCATGATTAGATAATTCAATTTTTATAGAAGACATCTTGGTGATTTTGCACAGCCTTATGAATTCTTTGGAACTGGAACCCAAATTACTGGCATTTCTATAGTTTTGAAGAAACATGTGGCTAGGAGCCAAAAGGGATAAATGGTCAGATCCTCCACCTTAACCAATACCATGCTCAAACTCTGATGTGTGCCTGTTAATGTAGTAGGCATGTGACTCAAATAAAGCCTGCAGAAGCATGATGCTACTGCTCTTCTGAAAATGTTTTCTTTTGAGAATTAAATTAAAAATGTACTTAAAAAGAAAAGAAGAACCTGAACCTCAAGGGAAGGGGAACAGAATTATTGTATGCTCAAGCTGGTAACAAGTGATGGATGATTGGATAACACAATGAAACGTCAGGCCAAGATAGCTGTGGAACCTACCTAGATACAGATATACTTAAATATCATTTATCTTAATGCCATTTAGACACTGAGGCAATCTCCACAACAGTTTACATGTCAGATATGCAAGCAGAGTAACCAAGCAAATGATATCACTCTGGAGCCAAGGGCAAAGAATGCTGGAAGAGATTAAATTACTCATTAAGTGCAATTTCTTCAGCTATAAACTTCTTACAGGTGTGTTTAATTCCTTGTGAGAAGGAACAACCTAATGACACCTGATGAAAGAAGCAATTAGGGTAAAAGGGGATGCATTCAGTAACCTTTGAGCATAGCAGATTGGAATTAAGTACAAGAGTCTTCTCAAAGGAAATCACATTTGACAAGAAAGAGCTTAAAACAACTTTAAAACTAATGACTTATATTCACAAACACGGAAATCCTGCTCTCTTAAAATAGGATAGACTGCTAGACTGCTAATATTGAACATTTCTTCTTGTAATGTCACATATCTTCTGACCTACACAAACGTATATTTAATCTGTAGCTTGAATGAAAATGAGAAAGGAAGATGTTGATGAAGGTTAAAGCTGCTAATATTCCAGTAATAATCCAAAGCTCCTTATTACTTCCTTCAAAAATGAAAGAAAATAAAGATGGAGCCGCAGACTTCACTTCATATTTCCCACCTACTATTAGTAAATAAATTTTCTTTAAAGAAAATTAAATTTTTTGTCTTTAATAAGTACATATTAATACATCTAAATAATTTGGGATAATTGACATGATTACCCATTATTTCAAATAATATTTTGGCTTCTTTTCAAATTAGATCACCTTCATAAGAGGTCAAGAAGAGAGACAATGACTATAGGCATAAATATTCCCTTTCTAATAGGTTCAAAATGGTGTCCAGCTAATAAAAAAAACCTGAATTCAACATACAGTCTTGAAAAGAATCCACATCAGGACAAAATTTCTTCTGTTGAATAATATAATTACAACTGACTGCCAAGGTCAAGACATATAATTCAGATCATTTGTTAGTAAGAAAACCTGCTCAGCCAACACACCAAGCATTTACACGTAGGTTGTGCTCTTTTCTCCCTGTGATGCTCACTTCTTGCACACTCATGGAGCATTCTTCTGAACTGCAGTGCTTCACTGGCCTTTGCATACCTTGTTAACAACAGGATGGCATAACATATAATTTTTATAAGTAACTCAGGGTGCAACCTTACTGAGCACTTCAGCATGCTTATCTGCCATGTGCGAATGAATTACATCCCGACTGGTGTCAATACACGAATGTGAATCATTTTTCCATCTATCCCAAGTACCTGGATTACAAGGAAAACCATGCAGCTAATGTCCTATGGCAGTGGTCATGCAAGCTAATCCCTTTTTAAAGAAAAACTTTAATAAATGCAATAACCAACAGGATTCCATTATTAAAAAAACTTCTTAATTGTGGAACATGCTTTAGTGCTAGATTTAGTGCATCAGAGTCTAAATATGTACATATGATACAACAGCTACCTTAAAATACATATAATTGGTTTCCTTAGAGATCCTTGAAAGAAAAAATCTAGAAAAAATATTATCATAAGGTTCTCTTATAAAGGAAAATTAATGACCAAAAAATTTATACATTCTTTGAAGCTTCCATACTTGTATAAAAATCCATATCTATTCACACAATAAAAAATATTAGTTCAAACTCTGCATAAGAGAAAAATCTAAGAACTGTGCTCTGGATAAGCAGAAGGCTGGCCAAGGAGCCATGGCAGGTAATACATAGATATTTTTGAATGCTGAAAATATGTCTGTGGAAGCCCTAGATGAACCATGATTTTCAGAATTTTCTTACAGACACAAAAATAATTATGATATATAAATAAAATTTAAAGGAATCTTATAATAAAAAATGTGAAACGTTCACAAATGTTGTTTTCTTCCATAGACCTGACATCCACAAAATCTTTGTGTATTAGGTGACATAATAGGTAGCTATTGACTTTTGTAGAGATTCAATCAGGAATTATTGACCTGAAGACAGATCGATCTAGTCAGAGAAAAGATAAATCTCTACCTGGAAGTACAATAAATCTTACAATTGGCTGAAAACAGCAGTCTTTGTTGTTCATTTGTTACAGTACACTGCTATCAAGAAAATGATTACTGGATTACTGAATTACTGGTGTAACTCGTTGAAAAGAGGCACTCTCACACTACAATAAGTTAAAAAACTTCACAATAATTTCACACAGAATATAAAATATGACACAAATCAATTTTATACAGCTGTTTCTCTTTTTAATTTGAGTAAATTCATTATTCAACAAAGTGCTCAACTTCTGCTGTACATATTAGCATTGAACACCTCTTGACTTGAAACAAGCATTGCCTTAATTTGAAATTATTCTGAATTCAGAAAAATCACAAATTTGAAAACATTAGCTCTGACTCTGAGAATCTCTTACCGGAACAAGAATTACTTAGGAATAACTCTGCATACATTTTGTTATTTGTCCTGGAAAAGGCATGACTTTTGCACCCAGACTGAGAAAAATTATACAACTTCATGAATCTAATCACAAGTACCATGATTTCAAACACCATCTCTTATGAACTTCCATGCTGGGTTCTGTAAAAAAAAAAGGGAAGGGAAAAAAGCAATCTTTCCTTTTCTTCTTCCTACTTACCATTCTCATTTAAAATTACTCAAAAATCCATCAGTCTTTGTTTTGTACCTTCAGGTTTAATTTTCCCTTTGAGAAAAGAACCAAACCTATCAACTTAAGACTCAACTTACTTGCTCAGTCATCAATAAGCTTAATAAACAAAGTGCAAGAAAACAGATCAATAGCAGTGTCAGAGAGGTTTTTTCCTTCCTTGGGGTTTTATGTTGTGAAATTTCTTGCCTTCTGAGGACCTGGAATGATTTTAAAAAGTGGACCTCAATAGCCTCTGTCTGTCGTTTCCAAAACAAATAAAATTTTCTAAAATTATTTTCAATTTTTCCATTTAATATTAAAAATTCACAGTACAAAAGGTCAATGATTGCTCTAAGTGCATGTTCTAAATAATGACAAGAAGACTCGTTGAAACTTATTCAAATGTGCTTGTAAAACTTGTAAAAAAAAAAAAAGGAAATAAACTTTCAATTACAAAAAGCAAAGCCATATTCCTTTACATGGCTGACCTTAAATTAATCTATTACAGCAGGTTTTAAATATAAATGAAAAATTAAAAAAAAAAAACAAAAAAAACCAATTCCCTACTCTACTAACATTTATGAGGAGTAAGATTATTTTTTAATGCTCATGAAGAAGGCTGTTTATTTAAGATCCAATCACTCACTTTGTTTAACTACTTATTGTCAAGCAAAATTATTATTTCTGGCCTAATTGTTCTTGAATATCACTCCACAAGCTATATAAAAATACCCTGTTTCTAATTCTAATGACAAAATGAAACAGCAATTCAGAGCACTATACAAGTTTTCATTCTGAATTCTTTTCAGAATTCTTCAATTGAATGAAGTACAGAAACAGTTTTTATCCAGTGCTTTCTTTATATATGTCTGTATAAATCTATTCCCTAAACTGAATCTCCTATAACAAGCATTTCTCTGAAGGTGTTGTTCCATTTTCTAAACCTCTAGAATGACCTGAAGTAATATAAAACAGCATAAGAAATGTACATGTATCTACATATCTGATATGTAACTGAAAAGAAATATTTCATGTACTAGGAAAAAATGTAAAAATCCATAGTACCAGGATGAATGGGGAGTCCCAAACAGAGTGGGCAGGGGTTTTTCAACTGCAGATATTGCACCTATTATCACCTGGCATGTTTGGAACTGTCAAATACTTTTCTTGTCCATCCTCCTTAAGATCTTCTTAAAGCACATACCCAATGAGGGTGGGCAGGACTTCCTATTGCCAGTCTTGAGAAATCCCCATACTTCATATCAAGGTAAGGAAGTGATGCTGACTGACACCAGTAAAGAATCTTATCTATTATTTTTAGGCAAAAAGCTTCTCAGTACGATTAGGACTAAGTTGTCAATCCAGTAATCTAGTTGAGCTTTTCCTCTACAGGTGTTACTGGAGATGGAAGCTCATATCAGGGAAGAGTGTCTTATATGAGCAAGATTGCTGTTACAGCTCCTGAGACTCTGGATAAAAAATTATGCTTTGTTTATATCATAATATTAATAAAATCACTGGTAAAGAACAAAATGCATTTTTGAATCAATGTTTTGAGGTCAAGAACAGGGTACACAGACAGCACACCTATTTGGGCTATTTGCTTCCTCTTAGGAGCAGGCAACTGAATTAAAATCTCTCTACCTCTACTTTCCACCTTATATTTTAGACTCTCCAGAGTCTTTTACTGTCTTGTGTTACTGGAGAAAGTTCAGCATGCAAGTGAAGCACATTATCTGGTACAGGGTCACAGTGATGCTCCAGTATACAGCATGCAATAATTACAGAAAGAAGCTTTGTGAGTTGTATACTTCAACCAATGAAGCTCTCATGGAGAAATTTAGAACTGCACATTTTGAGAAAAGATTTAAGTAAACAAACAGCGTGAGAGTGAAATAAAATTCTGACTTCTTAAAACTCAGCTATTGTAAATTCAATCAAATATTGAAAAATAAATAAATCTAAGTCAAGAGAAAACTACAGAGAACCATGTATTTCCTGAATCTAGGAGTGTTATTTGCAAAAAATTAGTTGTGGTAGCTCAGGAAATTGAAAATTAAAATGGAGCATGAGTATTTTAAGGAATTTCACGTTTGCACAAATATTGTAGATATTTTTCTGCTGTATTTAAGTAGTTCTCCTGTTTCTGTAAGAAAACTTCTAATATTTATTGTCCATGCATGATGGTGCATGGTAGCTGTTTTAGCATGAGTAGACATTGCCCACTTGTGTCAACAACAGTTTCTTAATTTTGTTTGCAAACTCTAACACTTATAAATTTTTTTTAGTGACAAACATTCACCTGTGTATGAGAAAATCTACAGCTTGACCTCAGAGGAGATACTGTCCTAATAAGTTCTTTTAAATACTTCCAAAGACATAACAAAGAGTTGCATTCTTATTTTCAGGAGACAAAAAATTAAACCTTAATATTATATTTTGACATGCAGAAAGCTTTCTCATGGTGATCCATAACAGTAATACAATATCACATAGGGTTTTTTTATGAAATGTGTTACATAAGTAATTTACAGAAAGAGTGAAGAACAGAATTTTAGTACCCTCTTTTAAAAATTTCATTCGTTAAAGGAAAATGGCACACATATCTTCAGGATCTTAAAATAATTTAATGCCCAATATATGCACAGTTTGGAAAAGACATTGCTATATTTCTCTGCTTGTAACAAATTATATTTTTTCAGGACAAGATATTTGAGTTTTCTAAAAGTTTTCTTAGAGCATTACATCTCCTATTTTTGTTCTAATTCTGAAAAAAATTAAAGTCCTAGCAAGATAATTTTCTTTACACAATAGCAAGATAATATAGATAAAAGGTGCAATTTTCAACTGTAAATGCCTTAAAATGATCATTTAAAAACATGGCCTGCAATTAAGTGTGCCCATTTTTCTCTGAAAAATCAGCCCTAACCATGGACAATGAAATTTCAAATAATTTTCTTTGCCCTTAGTTTATTGCATCTATAAACCTGATTTGCAGAAGAATAGAAAGGATACAGTCTTTCTTTGTAAAGCAGGGGACAGCAATTGGATGAGGGAGAAAGAGGGGTTTGATCATTTATTATGTCCTGGCTAATACCACTGCTTATTTACTACTGAAAATTTATTTGACCAAATGGCAGAACATTTAGGTGCAAAGTTCCAGCTGTCCAATGTTGGTCTATTTTTGGTCAGTCAGTTCATCTTCCCTATAAGTGCCAGGTGACAATCAAAACCAGGAACTTCCATGTCCAGGGAAATGAATGCATGTCCACAACAAACCCGGTGCTTCCCAGACCAGTAAATGAACTGACTACTTAGGGACACACTTCTGACCCAGAGCTACTTCCAATTTTTATGTGCAATACATATCATGATGCATAACAAATATTTAGGTTGCAGCTCTGTGCCTTTTACAAGTTCTCACTATTTATTTGAGCTTTGCAAATCCAGCACATAGGGAATATTTTTTGAAGTCAAGGCAATTCCACATAAGTTTTTTAAGATATATTTTTGAAAGCTATTTCTAGCAAAGGACTGAAGGTACGTCTGTGCATATGTCTGTGTATGACAGTCCTGCATAAACACTATAAATTCTCATAAATCTGTCAAAATGGAATTTTTTAAAATTTCTTTTATAAAAGTATTGTTAGTATACAGACATATAAAAAGACTTACTTGTCACACCAGGGATTTATGAATTAAATTCATACTTGATAGTGACACAAAGGACATCTTGATAATTATGTATCTGTTTACTGAATTTACTAAACACTATATTCAAAGGGACATATTGAGCAAACAATGAGAAAATATATCAAGAACTTAACCTTTTCTCATAATTCAAAATGTGTTTAAGTTTTTTTTTTTTTAAACTGCCAGCCCTGCAATTATGAAGTCTTAAAGCTACACAATGCTTTTTTGTATTTGTGCCTCATTATTAAGGCAACATTTCCTCTGGAGGAAATATTGTCTCTTTTTAGTGGTGCAAAATGGAAAACAAACAAATATATGAGTATACTATACAGATATTTTAATGAGTAATACAAACCACATGATAATACCTGATGTTCTAAAAGTGCTTATGAAAATGCCTATGAATTTCCTCCAAATTTCAGTGTCCTTCAACTTCACACTGAACAATTCTTGTGTCACTTAAATGAGCTTGTTCAGGAACACCTTTCAAGAAATCCTATGAAATATTCAAAACATTTTAGTACAGATTTTTTCACATAAGAACACTTATTAAGGTTGTTTAAACACTGCACCACAACATCAGCTGTGAGTATTACTGTATGGTTAAAAGGACTGGTATTTTTTCTTGTTCATTTTATTCTGTGGCTATGTTAGTTTGCACTGTGATGTTCCCCCTTCTCTGTTTATGGACGATAAAATGAGTTTAATAAAATAAGCTTTTACTATTGAGAGAACATTGACTATAGCATAGAAATGCAAGAGTTGTCAATAACTTATCCAACAAGGACTCAAATAAAAAAGGAAGAGGGACAGAAAATAAAAGAAGGATATTTCATGCCCCTTTCATGCTTTATATGTCTGTGTACCTGCGAAATGTTCAATTCTTTGCTCCCTCCTTTTGAACTTTTGAACTTTTCAAACCCTTTGAAGCAAAGATTTTGAAAAGAATACATTAATCATGTGACAACCTAGCCTCTAATGTTCAGATTCACATAAATTAGAATCTTACACTCTAAACAATGACATAAAACTAAACTAAAAACTTAGACAAAAATAAAGAGCCAATATCTAACCAATGTTTCTATCCTGCGTTTTTTTCCAAGGTACATTCTGCCTAACCTATCCAAAACTTTTTCCTGACAGACTTCAGGACTTCTGTGCATTTTTCCCATACACAGCAAATCTAACTTGCTGATGATCCCAGTGAAATATATTCCAGTTAGGATTTACTGCTGAGGTAGCAAATAGATGATAAGCACCTACACAGCCAGTGTCATACATGCAGGGAGCAAAGAGATCTTCCACTGTAAATTGAGTCTTTAGGTGCTCCATGGTTTGGTGCATCCTGAAAGTAAGGAATTTCCTTACAATGCACAGAGCAACTGCAGTTTGTACATGTAGGTGTTTAATACAGGTGAATATGTACTTCTGAAAGTACCAGCTAGAAACAGGAGACTCCTTCCTCTCACTGAGGATCTCACTGGGTGAGATCTGGGTTTATTGTCTCCTACTATATCTGTGTTTTGTTCTTTAACTGCTTTTCCCAGAAATCCATTCAGCCCATTCATTAATGATATCTCAGGAGCAAGTTTGTTCTTTCCAGGCTACGCTAACTCTTGCATCTTGAGAGAATATTCATTAGTCTCCTCAACAGCTCTTGGTTGATTTTTTTCTGATATGTTATAGACTTTAAAAATATAGAAAACTTTGAATGTCACATTTTTAATGAAACAGTTACATTTTCCTAGAAAACCAACCCCAAACAAAAAAAAATCACTTTTCCTCTGAGATGAGAAATAATCATTTTACTGTGAAAATCATTCTGGAACCCATGAAATTATTATAGTCTCTAACATCCCTTCTCCAATATATTTACCACCATGAATTAATCGTTAATTTCTACATGAATGCACTCTACAAGGATATCAGTTTAATGCATTAAATTTTACTTTTGTAAGTGTATCTGCCCAAGTATAAAGTAAAAGAATCACGGAGAAACAGGACTTCCTCTCCTAAGGAAGGATCAACTGCATTTGAACCATTATTGGCACATGTTGATCTAACAGGTTTTAAAGACATCTTTTAAGAAAACTGGCATTTCTTAACAGGCAATGCATTCCAGTGCTTTAAAAATCCCATTAGAGTTCTTCCTAATGACTAGCCTTAACCTGTCTAGTTATAGTGCAAGTTCATTTTATCTTGTTCTATCTTCCTTGAAACTGAAATTCAGTGAGATACAGATGGGTTAAAATACAAGTCACTGACAACAAATATATTGTGTGGGGTTGTTTTTTCAGTTTTTAATTTTTATTTTTTATTTTAAAAGAGATTCAGAAAGATGATTAAGTTTAAGATAAACACCTTGCTAAAAAAATCTCTATATAAGCATACTATCATTAGATAGTATTACCCTCTTTTTAAAATGAGCAGAAAAGCTACTTTTATATGCTTTTTTTACAGTGCACGATCTAAAACTACATTTCACCCCATTCATGGCTGTGTTAACTGCCAAGAATTTACTGCACCATACACTACAGTGTCACATACAGCTTTTGAGCAACACTGAAATAATTTTCCAGACCATTAGGTGCATTCCCCACTTAAAAGACTGAGATGCTCATAGTAATGCAGAAATAATTCAAACAAGTACACACAGCTGCAAACCCGTCAAATGGCAAACCACCGGAAGGAAAATGAGTTTTCAGTCATCACTTATAATCCTCTACTTCTATGCAGCATTTGTGTTTACCATATGTATTTCCTGATCAGCTGGCATAATATTTCTTGACAACAACAGAGTATTTGCAAGGACTAAAGAATGGAATAAAATTCTGGATAAATAAACTGACTTCAGATGGAATTTTGAGGGGAAGTGAAGGAGGAGTCATCACATGTTTCAAGTCTAAATGATATGTTTTCTGTGGTTTTCTGTGGTTTTGTGGAAAATTCTCAGAGTTTCTATGGAATTGCTTTAAGTTAGTGAAGACCTGATAAGGCTTCTTGAGAAAAACATGAGCTGGACCCTTGGTGGTCTCACACTAGGCTCGGACAAGGCCTAATGTTGGAGGAATATCTGGGGTGAAGAGGAGGCCTAAAAGTCTCTCAGTGAGGCACAGAAAGCACCCACATACCTGTACCAAACATCAGCCTCACTCCTCCTCTCTGGGCGCAACAAGAGTTTAAATCTGGTCCTTCAAGGAGATTGGGATTCTCACAGACACACAGTGGAGAAGGTCAGAGAGCCTTTACTACTGCTCCAGCAAGTAGAGGAGGACCAGTGTGTTTGTTTTACCTTTGTATGAACTGTAAATTCTGACTGAAAGTAAATAAGTGAGTAATGAAAACCCTCATTAAGCCCTATTGTTATATTAACTTTCACACTCTGAAGAATGCAAATGAAAAGAGAACATGCCTTACATGTATAAATCACAGCCACCAAAACCCCACCTATAGCATGTGATTGTTCCATCCCTTTGGGAAGGGTCAAAAATTATAATAGAAAATAAGGAGTTTAGAGTAACAAGACAGAGAAGGGGAAAAACATCTCTGCTGGATCAGTATGAATTGATGGACTCTGTCTCTCCCCCTCTTCTAAAGGGACACCTTTAGGTGAGCTTTGTCCCTCCAACTGTGTTAGAAGAGACGTGTATATTTATTTATTTATTTATTTGTAGATATACATATAGTGCTAATAGATCTGTTACTATATTTTGTCTCAAGACATATAACACACTAACTGTTGTTAGTGCATTTATCACCAGCACTCCTCAACCAACCACTCTGTGGCTTCAATAAACTGCAGCATTTGTGAACCTGCATTTTGTCAGTTCTCATTGAACCTGGACACACCTTTGGCATCAGACTGGCAAACTGCACTATTTGTGAATCTGTGATGGCATGAGTTCCCATGGAATGCAACCACACCTATAGTGGCAAAACTGTGGTATTTGCAAATCTGTGGTTGTGAAAATGTGACTGAACTCCAGGAGACTTACAGTATGAGATTGGCTGTAATCAGAAACTAAGCCCAGTTTCATGCAGCCCCTCTCATCCCTGAGAACCAGGTAAATGCAAAAAGGTTTTTTCTGCTTTTTATACATTTCTATACCCTTAATGCAAAAGGTATAAAACATATGGCTACTTTATGTGAATAAATTATTAAGGAAGTCAACTAGAAATGGCAATCATTTGTTTCATACACAATTATGTCTTTGTGTCATTTTATCCATTCACCTCTGCAGTGATTCAAAACATGAAAAGAAAATGAAATATCTTGACATATACACTTATGAAGAAACAAAGCAACAGCACTCAACTTTGTGTATGTCCAAAATGATGAGGAATAAGAAATCCCCAAAGGCATAATTCTTCTGAAGCTTTCTCAGAGATAACACCTCCTTAAACTGCTTTAACACAAGGGGATTTACAGATTCCTCCAAATTTCTGAAGACCTAATAATTCATGTGCAAAACATCCTAATAATTATTTTGCAAGGGCTATACCAGAAGTTGAAGCACTGAACATTTTAGGCAGAAACATAAATTTATGACTTTAAAAACGATTCCTTAAAAGTTAAAGAAGAAAAAAAAAGTTTAATGACTGTAGCCTTTACTCCCTTGTTTCAGACTATGATTTCTGCTGCCTGTGGGTAAAGGATTTGGGGTGCTTGTTGACAGACAGCTGAACATGAGCCAGCTTGTGCCCAGGTGGCCAAGAGAGCCAATGGCATCCTGTTCTGTATCAGCAATAGTGTGGCCAGCAGGAGCAGGGTAGGGATTGTTCCCCCATACTCAGCACTGAGGAGGGCACCCATCAAATTCTGTGTCCAGCTCTGGGACCCTCACAGCAAGAAGGACATTGAAAGGTTGCAGCATACCCAGAGAAGGGCAATGGAGCTGGTGAAGGATCTGGAGAGGGAGTCATATGAGGAGCAACTGAGGCATCTGGGCTTGTTCAGCCTGGAGAAAAGGAGTCTGAGGGGAGCCCTTATCTCTATCTACAACTACCTGAAAGCAGGTTCTTCCTTAAACCAAAATTAAAAATACAAATGGAGCTGCTTTCTATTGAATTTAATTATTTTCCGCTCAGCAAGGAAAAAAAAAGTTTGCTCCCAGATTCAGAGGATTTTCAATCTTCCTTTCTCATAAAACCTTTATATTACTGCTCAACTATGCAAATATATTTGAGTGAAGCCATTAGCTAGATATGTCAGAAGCTGTAAAAAACATCAGTTATCCATACTTCAGTTACTGACAACTAATCCTTTGTGGACATTGAGAAACATAGGGAAAAAAGGGTCTGGCTACGACTCTTGAAGTCCTGTCTGATCTATATCAAGTATATTTAAAAAATATTTTTCAATGTCTGTCAAAGTTTGAAAGAGCAAAATATTTCCCCATTCCTTTCCTCAGTCAGAATGAAAAATAAAACAGCTTCATGAATCTTTATGAGAAGAAAAAGAAATCCCAAAGATGGCTAATATTGAAGATGTTCCTTTTAAGCCCTTCTTTTAAAATTAAATTGGATTCCCACTAAAAAACATACAAATAAAATATTTTAAAGACCTTTAAAAAAAACAAATAAAAACAAATTATTCACAGAAAGAGTGATTGGACATTGGAGTGGGCTGCCCAGGGAGATGGTGGAGTCACTGCTCCTCGAGGTGTTTAAGAAAAGACTAGATAAAGCACTTAGTGCCATGGTCTAGTGGACAAGGTAGTATTAGGTAGTATTGGCTGGACTCAATCATCTCAAAAGTTCTTTTAAACCTAGTTAATTCGGTGATTCTGTATGAAATGTTATGATTTCAGTTATCCAGGATTAAAAAAAAACCCAAAAACATATCTTCTAACATAATCATTGTCAACTGTGACAGAAAATTGTATATACCCAAAAGCTTGAAAGTGATTTTTTTCTTTCACAAAATTCTTATTTTTACATCTTGATGACTTTGTGGGGGAAAAAACAATGTGTGTGTGCATAACTAAAATGCTTGACTATTGCAATATCCTTCCAGAGGTGACTGTTGGGAGCTGTAAAATTTTTTTGTGTATCTAGTACAGAATGTAACATGCAGCCCTGAAAAATTGTCCAATTATTATGCCTGTCTTTCAGGCTGACTGCCTAGAATTGGTAGAATAACTTTATATTGTTCAAGTTATTTTTTGTTAAAAGCCTTTGATAGCATAGCCCCTAGCAATCTGTCATCCTTCTTGAGTCGTGTCCTGAGAAGGACCTATGCTTATGTAAACTTGCTCTCTACAGATCACAGCTCAATCTCCTACTGTATAACAACAGGTGATGTTATCTGTGCTGACACATTTGCTTAGATTTGATATTCCTATCACTTCCACTTCCACTCACCCTTTTTATAATTATAATAATTTTTGTTACCAACCATAGTATTTTTTAATAAGCCATCTCTGACACTGAAGTGTGCTGATTGTGAGTTTCGCTTAGCTTTTAAATGGTTTGTTAAAACTGTAAAATCATCGACACATTTAGGTTGGAAGTGACATTTATAAATCATATAGCCCAATGTCTCTGCAATGAGCAGGAGATTTTAACACAGATCAGTCTGTTCAGAGCCCTTTACAAAATGACCATAAATGTTTCCAAAGGTAAAGCATTCACCACCTCTCTCGGCAACATTTTCCAGTGTTTCTCCACTCACATTGTACAAAATTTCTTCCTTATATCCAACCTGTATCTACCCTCTTTCAGTTTAAAATCATTGCCACTTGTGGGACTCAAGAGTTTCTGCTAAGAAGTTTTTCTCCCTCTTTCTTATTAGCCTTATTCATGGACTGGAAGGTTGCCGGAATCTTCTCCTTTCCAGCCTAAACAGCCCTATCTCAGCCTTTCCTCATAGGAGAGTTGCCCCAGCCCTCTGATTATCCTGACTCCTCCTTTGGGGTCATCCTAACATGCCCATGTCCTTCCTGTGCTGGGGATGCCAGAGCTAGATGCAGTACAGCAGCTGCAGTCTCATCAGAGCAGAGCAAGATGCAGTACAGCAGCTGGAGGTTCAGCAGAGCAGAGCAGAGCACAGCAGAGCAGAGCAGAGGAGCACTGTCACCTCCTTTCACCTGCTGGACAAGGATGGTTGGTTTTTTGGGCTGCAAGAGCATGCTGCCAGCTCATGTCCAGATTTTCATCCACCAGCACCCCCAGTTGAGGAATACATTGTCAGTGCAAAATATTTTTCTTACAAGAGGTGAGACATTATAGAAGTTGCACTGGAGCATGCAATATTGGAGAAATATAAATTTATAACCAGAACTTAGCTTTGCAGCTAGATCCCATTACTGTCTCTGATAACAAATATATTTTAAAGCCAGAGGTCCAAGACACAGTTGAAACCAAGCTGGTGCAATACCATTCAAAGTGATTCTATTAGGAATAAATCCAGCATAAGTGCACAGACATACAGCTATATAAGTTTTGAAAAAATAAAACAAAATGAAAATTCAAGGTCTGCATAAGCTTACTGCTTACTGCAGAACTGGACATGAAGTGCTTTACAAATGCAAAAGAAAAGACAACTTTGACTTTTCTCTGTCAACTTAAATACTGTCTGTAGAAATTAAACCATGTACAGGTTTCAAGTGGGAGGGAATAGACTTGCAAAGTCATTTTATCTTGTTTATTCCATTAATTAAGTCTAATTTTAACAACATTTGGGTTTATTTTAACATTCCTTGGTGATATATGAGTACTTAGCCAAAAACATCAAGAATTTTTTGTGTTTTTCTGTTATTAGCAATGGTCTCATGTTATTTATTAGAATCTGGAAGTATGCTAATGAGAAAATTAATGTGTTACCCTCCACCCCATCCTTTTTTCCCTCCCTCACCACCCCCCACCTATGAGTACTTCATCTACAGAATGCATTTTCTTTTTCATCCATTATAAGGGCAGGGATGAAGAAACTATAGGTATTAGATACTGTCAAGCACACAGCAAGAGAAGATGATCTTTTAAACCAGCCAGATCAGTTCACAGAACTCTGCTCTGTACAGTGCAGCTATTTTATGTTTGTCAGAGAAAAGGAGAAATGAAAAGGGATTAATGAGGCATGGATGAATTTACGCATTCTTCACTAGACCATGAGGTACTGGAACTGAGTTTTTGAACAAGAAAAATTTTGTATTTGTTTGCAGAATACATAGCATCTTGAACAGGTATTGGGTCTTATATAAGCATCATTTGGATAATACACAATATCAGCTACTGGTTGCTAAACAATGCTGACAGTAATTTTGCTTAGAAAAAAATGACTTTCATTTTCTGATACCATAGTGATAGTTTCCAACTAACTCTTAGTACTGAAAAACATTTTTTTTTTACTATTTTCATTCTTTCTCATCTATCCTCTACTTTTCCTCCTAAGCCACTAATGCCTTTACTCTAAAATCCAGTAAGTTAACCAAAGGCAGACACTGGCAGGTACATTCATCATACTAATTATGTGTTGCAGGCTATGTTTCTCCCATCAAGAGAAGTGTGCCTCCCACACATTTTACAAAAACCTTTGAAATGAAGAAGAAGAAAAATGAAAACAAGTCTCAGAGCCAAGCTGCGTGATTGAGAAAATCACTTAACCTAGTGTCACTGAACTACAAAATCAATTAATGTATTCTATCATCTTCAGAAAGTGCTATCTAACAGGAAGACTGCAACAAATTATACTAGATTTCAATGGAAGTAATTTCTTCCATTTAGGATTAGAATGGACATAAATTGACTCATTCTCTACACGTTCACAGCATAAGGAAACAGGTCAGTTTTCTTCTGCAAGCCTTTCAAAAAGGTTTTGAATGGCATGCTAGGACAAACCAAGGTGTAATTGGAATTCTGGTTCAGGAATTCACAAAGGAATATTTAACTGAGGTGTAATTTCTATGTAAAGTAACTTTCCCTAGATGCATTATTTCTACATATAATTGAACAGTAGAATTGACCACACATCTAAACAGATTTAAAGAAGAAGTCAACCCACACAGTGTCTTTACAAGTAAACAAATCTTCACAATTATTTCATAACCATATTCAGTATCTCTGGGTTTTTTTCTGCTTTGGCTTTGCAGATATGAGCAATCATATTAGTATCAATTAGATGTTTGATTCCTTTTTCACACCACTTTGTTAAATTTCACCTTACAGTGTATCTAAGCTTCACAGTGCAAACCACATTGTATGGTTTATCCCTTGCCCCTTTTCTCTATCAATTTGTAAATATAGTTGTTTTTATGGTAAGCAGAAGTAGATTGTTAATATGGCTTTTAAAAAAATTGTCTAAAAGCCAGGAAAAGAACTTTACTGGACTCTCAATGGGGGTTTGTGTTAGATGCTTAGCTCCAAATTTTGAACATGATTGTACTTCTATTTTATTTTGAATATTGTTAGAAGGTTTTTTTTTCTCACTTGTTTCTGAATGGAACTCAAGCAGATAATTTTTATCTGTAACTCCTCACAGCAAAGGTACAGACCATCTAAGGAATACCAGCTTCTATTTATCATTTTAGTTTGCTGAATCATCTAACATAGCATTTTTTAACTTGAATAAACATAGGAAGTTAAAAACTGGTAGTTTTCAGGAGGAGATCTTGACTGAAAGCTACACAAACCAAATGTGGTTTTGCTGATGCATATAAAGTGCTTCAAAGCCGCTTGAAATAAACTTTCCTTCAGTGTTAACATATCTAAGACTCTGATATCTAATTTACACTGTGAAGACCAATATTCTGTTTGCAAAAGAGAAACTATATGAGCACTGACTTTGCATTCTTTTCTTCCAAACAGGGCCTAAACTTTTACCTCTTGCCAGAAACCATTTTCTTGCAGTCACTTCTATATAATAACACTGATGAGATGGCCATTGACAGGTTTCATGTTGTTCTTCAGCCTTCACTCTCTCTTAAATAAAGAGAAAAATAAAATACCACTGCTTCATACCTTATCTTGGTAGGCAGGGCAAAGAACAGAATATAGATTCATTTCTTCTCCTGGGTCCTTAAGTGCCACACCTGGGTATAGCTTAAATATATGATCCACTAACATTGTATATGTCTAAACTCATTGCTAAATAAGGAAGTACATCATTCCACCTTTGATTAGTTTAAAAGGAACAGCTACCTCACTTGGATTATCTAAACTAATATAATAAATATGCTAAACATCCTGATACAGACCAAAAATACATCTGTATAAGTACAAATATAGCAGGCAGAAATAACAGAACAGACAGTAGATTTCAGAAACCTTTGTAGAAACATTTTGAATACTTATTTGTGTGTTTGGTGTAGTTTCCCCTTGTGAAGACAATACATTACTATTCCAGGAATGGAATATAAGCAGAGCCAAAACAACTTAAAAATTCTGAAACATTAGATAGTCTTGAAGAATGTCGCAGGGGAGAAAAAAAGAAGACCGTATCCAAAGGAAGTGTAAAAGTGCAATTTTTTGCTTACTTCAAAAATAAGCAATGGTTTATGGAGCTCTGTAATTCCTCCTTCACTCTCCTTTCTTCTATCCCAGAGGCCCCATATTACTGTGACCACCGTCCTAGATAAAAGAGCTTTGATACAACTTCAGGTGTCTGCCAGAAAAGAGCATTCCCAAGCTCCAAGGATAGATTCGATTTCTTCACAGTAGTGAATATTTATATGTTCAAAGGGGATTTGCTGCAGTGGAACAAGGAAGGAAATACTGCTATATATTTTTTTGGGTTTTGGAAGATTTTTTATATTCTGTCAAAAATGATGTTTACCAATCTGAATGAATTGGTAAAAGAAGCAATGCATTTTAATTTATGCGCAAACTCAGTTCATTCACTTTAGTCCCAATCACTCCTGCATGAAAATCCTGTAATTACATTCCATCCTATTTTGAGCCATTGTATCTATTCTTTACATACATACATACATATTTAGACACAAGTCTCAACACACTTCTTTTCCTTCCTTTTGATACTGTTAAGATGTACCCTCTATAAACCTTTACATAAGTATGGAAGTGTGAAATGGTAACTGTGAAAAACTATATTAGGATTAAAATCCTTACATCTTTGTGTTTTCTATGTGAACATCTGCAGGAATGCAAAAACGAGGGATATGAAAAGTCTATGTGATTTATTGCTTAACTGTGAAGTGGATGCCACCCACATCAACAGTTGGCAGTGAATTTATTCTTAGTACAAATAGCTTGCAAACCACATTTATGTCGGGCTGTTTCCTGTGTAGACAAACACTGTGCTGAGCTGATCTTGTTTACCAAGACCTAATGCCCCAAAATTTGTTTGTTGTTCGTTGTTTGATTTTTGTTGTTGCTGTTTCCATTTGCTTATTTCTTTTCCTTTAATTTTTAAAGCTGTGATAAGATATGAAGTGACACAGTGGGAATCTTTATCTTAAGAAAACACTTTTCCTAGTCAGATGAAGCTCCATCTTTTTGAGAACTAGCTACTTGACTCATTCATGGCCAGGAATGAATTCTTTACTCACAGGGATGTACACTAGAAAAATCAAGCAATAAATCTAAATGCTGTCCCTTGATATAAAGAGGAAAAAAACTCAGTATTAAAACATCAAAAGTAAATTATTTACTTTTGTGGTTTTATTACTGGTAAATGCATACATCTTGGATAGATTAGCTAAAGAGAACAGTGCAGCTTACTGGTCCTATTCTTTTTGCCAGTGAAGGTCTGGTCTGTAATAAATCATCAACAAATTGACAATCTCATGGTGTAAAACTACTTGATGGATCTTTCATTTTTCCACCATGCTGATGGAAAAGTTATTACTATGAACACAAAGCATCACTGAGAAAACAGAAACAAACATAAATTTATGAACTATTTTTAAAATGCCTATTGACAGAATACACTATTTTTTTCTTAAAAGTTAGCTATTTATGTGGCCATAGCATAGAAGTGAAATAAAGATATGCTTGATAGAGACATAAAATATCTTTAATTTCCCTTCCTGTCCTGCCTTTATTGGCATATGGTAAGGTGTGTAACACCGTAGGCTGGTGGGCTTCTGTGCAGCAGAACTGGGCTTCTGCAAGAAAACTCTCATTATAGAGACATCACTCATACTGTGAGCAGCTTAAATACTTATTCCAAGTAAATTTTTCTTGTGTTCTTTATGATGATAGCTAAGATAAACCTGGAGAAACTATGGCATTACACATGAGTAACCATTTTCTCATTTCTAATGTTGCTATTTCATGTGCTGCCTGATCATTGCAAAAAGCACCCCTACTACCAAGCAATCTAAACTGCATACAACAAATCATGTACTTGTTGAATTAATTTAATTTATTAATCTTTCTATTTTATATTCTGTAACTTTTTTAGTATTTTAATATATTATTCTCAATTTTTTTCCCATGAATGTTGTTCTTAGTCTGTTTTTCCTATCAATGATGATATTATTGTCATATTTAATGATACATTTTAAAACTTTTATCTAAATGACAGTTGAAAATATTTCTGTAAACAGCATGCCACTTTTAGCACAAAACATAAATATATGTAAAGTTCTTCAAAGTTTGCCCATTGCTAGTGTGGCCTTTTTTAATATTTGTAGCAGAATGCCTCTTAGCTATTCCTTTATTCTACAAGTACTAAAAAAATTTTGGTTGGAGAAGAGCTCTAAGAACATTATGTTCAACCATGAAGCCAGCACTGCCAAGTCCACCAACAAACCATGTCCTTAAGTACCATATCTACATGTTTTTAAAATACATCCAGAGGTGGGGATTTACTGCTTTGTGTCCTATTCAGTGAGAAGATTTTTCCTAATGTCCCATCTAAACTTCCTCTCATGCAATTTGAGGCCATGTCCTTTTGTTCTGTTTTTTTGTTGTTTGGAAGAAGAGAATGACTCACACCTTCCACAACCTTCTTTCAGGTAGTTGTAGAGTCTCTCATCCTTTTCTCCAGGATAAAGAACTCCAGCTAGGTAACTTGCTCTGCAGTTCCCCCACTAGCATCACTTTGAGCTTGTGTGCTGGTTTTATCTGGGTTCCAAACCCTTTTGAATAACATGGATAACTTGGATACTGCTTGGCTGAGAGGATTTTCTCGTCCCTGCAAAACCTAATTTGTTGCAGCTGTTGGTTTTGGATTTTTGCTTATTTGATTTTTGTTTTGTTTTCTTGAATGTGTGGGGTTTTTTATTTTTGTTTGTTTATTTGTGGGTTTTCCCTCTTTTAAACCCATGGAGCCATAGAACAGCTTGGGTTGGAAGGGACCTTTGACAAGCCATCTAGTCCAAACCCCATGCAATGAGCAGGAGCTTCTTCATCCAGATACTGTCCAACCTGATCTTGAATGTTTCCAGGGATAGTACATCCAGCACCTGTCTGTGCAACCTGTGTTAGTGTTCTAACACTAACACCAACCTCAGTGCAAAAAAAACCAAAACAAAAAACAAACAAAAAAAAAACACCAACAGAAAACCCTTCCTTTTAGCTAATCTAAACAAAAGATGACATTTTATGTAATCTGGAAATCCACATTAATTAACACCTCCATACGTAACAGACACAGAAAACAATTTTCCTTTTGCTACAGTCTTTTTTTGGATATTTGAGGACTCTTATGATTTATTTTCCCAGTCACTTCCTTCTGTGAAAACAAGGACAAGTCTCTCAATATGTCTTTTCAGGAAATGTTCCCTGAAATCTTCATTATGCTTGTTAGCTTTACTGGACCCTCATAGACCCCATCATTTTTTGAGCACCAAGAACCTGGTTGAAGACTCAAGCTGAGGATACACCAAAGTCAAACAAAATAGAAAGATTATTATGATGTATCTTCTAGTCATGTAATGAAAGATTTAGCTAAAGGGAGTGTTACTCTGTAACACTTGCAAGAGTGCCCCATACATCTTTCAGTCACGATTATATTCTAAGTTTCTACTAAAGTAATATTTTGTAACCTCTGTATTACACACTGATATTTTAGGTTTTTTTTTCCAAACAGGAAATTCCAACTAAAATGCAGCATATTGTAAGATATTTATACAGGTATGATGAGAGGTAACTTTTACATTCTCATTCAGATATGCAATTGTGCTATCTTCAAAGCAATGAAATATCTTTTCAACTGATGAAGAGACACCATGCCCCTGGGATGCTGTAGACTTTCCAATGGGACAAAAAGCAACAGAAGTACCCATTTCCCTCAAAGAACCATAAGGAAGTTAAGAATGAGTAGCAGAGATGCAGAAGGATATATTTTACTAGATGAACATAGACAAATAGCAATTTCAGAAGAAATCTTTCTATAAGAGAAGGAAAAATGGACTCAGAGTAAAAAATGGAAGCTATGCTGAAAGACTTATGTTTTTGTGGATTTTAAGTTTCATGGATTCATCAGCTTGGGAATGAAAGTGTACAATTTTAAGCTTTTAAACATTTTTTCCTTTGGCATCTCTAATGGGAATTTTCTAAAGCCTTTCAAAATAGTACATTCTTCTAAGTATAACAAGTAAATGTGGAAGAGGCAAGAAGTTCTATTTAAATTACTAAATGAAATAATTAAACTTGTTTATTATCTAGGTCATATTAAAATTTCTTAAAGTGTAGAAAGCTAAGCTGTAAAGTTGTAGAGAAGCCATGGAAAATAAGAAACTATGAGCTTAATTTGCTAAAAAAGAGTAGGCTGGAGATCAATGTTACTCATTCATTCCTTGAGCTCCAGTAAAATGTAATCTATAATGAAGTAATGATTATTATTTTTTTAAACTCATTAAAGACAGTTAAAAGATAAAGATTATGGGCTGTTGCATATCTCCGAGGTATTTTTTATAAATAGGGTTTGAATTTCTCCAGCAAATTTTGAAGCGAAAAATATTATACTTCAGTCATTCAAGAGAAAATACACCTGTCACCAAAACAAGGTTTGGACCAGTGCATTCTGAAGCCTATTATAATTCTCCTCTCCATGTTAACTGGGCATTTCTGTACTCATCTGATTTAACTTTAAATACCTTCAATAATTAAGCTTGAGCAAATTTATCTAGATTTTCTATCAGACTAAAAGAACTAGATATTCTAGAATTCTTTAGATGTTTTGATGAAATAAGAACTCACAGAAATTCCCATTTTCCCAAAACATAAAAATTTTTGAGGCTGACTAGCTCAGACAAAGAAAGGTGGACTTGAACAGTATTTACATTCTGTGGTATTTTAGCATATGGCAAGTGTTCTCAAGTGTTCTGGATCACTCTGTCAGGGTCCATTCTCTCTGTCATTTCCCATTCTGTTTGTTAGTATTAAGCAATATTCAGTGGTAATTACACAATTTATTCAATCTACTGATAAGTTTTTGCTAATTTACTGCAAAAGGATCATATAAAGATCTGACACTCAAACAAGATCTAGCACCATGCTGTCAAACCTACTCGTTTGTTGCAATTGTACCTCCCAGAAACAGCTAAGGAAATCTGAAAGGTCAATAGCTGAGGTTTGCAGGAGTATGGTAAAACAATTTTTATTCTACAGCAGCAATAGACCAAAGTTCCTACCACAGAGTATAGGAGTCTCAATAACTGAGGGTACCCAGCTGAGAAAAAAAAATCAACCCAGTGGTCAAGGTCTACCCTGACACTGAAATTTATTTTCTCTTCTTTCTTGCAGGATGTTCTTTACATAGAGATGCACTTCAGAGAAATAGAAACAAGCACATAGTGGCTGTGGAAAGATTTAACTATTATAAACATAGGTAATCACTTCTGTGACATCTGAGAGGTCACAAGTTAACTTGTCTGCCAGGTGTGAATGTTACACTGGTCTCCTAATATGTCAAGAGAGCTGGGAGGTGAAAGGGAGGACCCAGTAGGCACACTTCATGTTGTTATCAGGGATGTAGAAAAATGCAAAAGGGATGCTCTGGTGGATTGCTCATGGCTTCACAGCAAGGAAACTCAAGCCCAGGGTCTCCACAGAAAACTGCCAGGTTGATGTACAAAACCTGAGATGCAGGTAGGGATTTATGGTCTCACTATGTGGATGATAGTGCAGTGTAGAGAGGAAGAATTTTGCAAACTGGAAGTAGGGAACCTTTTGAGACAAGAGAAACATGGGCAAAACCATCAGTCTATACTTCAATAGTAATGGAGCCAAGCTGCTGGCACTGGAAACTAAAAAGGCCAGAGAACACAACTCCTGCAAGAAGTTTTATATAAACATTCAAAAAACCTGGGCAGAAAGTTGAAAGACGAGCTTTACTGCAGAGAAAAGTAAAGTAATAAATTGCAGGAAAATTACCTAAATTCTGCCTACGCATACTTGTGGTTAAAACTGAGGAAAGCAAACGTTACAGTTAATGTTGGTGGGCTTAGATCACAGGAATAATGGCAGCTGAAAAAGAGAATTAAATTTTCAACACATTTGGACATGTATTACAAATAGAAGAGAGGATGACATTGTGTCACTCATTAAATCTTAATGTGTCCATATTTTAGGTACTGAAGAAGTTCTGGCCTTCAAGTACAAAAACACACACCCTACAGTCCAAGGAAAGTCAGGAACAGAAATGAACCAGTAGATTGATTGTTTAGTGTAAGTACTTTACAAGGAGGTACTAGAGAGGCTCACATTCTTTGATCTATTGACTGAGAACTGCAGGAAGATACACTCAAGGTTTATGAATGTGAAAGCTAATGCATTTTGCTGCAAGAAAAATAGGATTGTTATATAATTTTGTTTGCTTTTTTTTTTTTTTATTGTGCTGTTATTCACTATTTCTACCAAAGACAAAGGAGTGTTCAGTGAAATCTCAAAGTCAGAGGACAGCACTAAGTTCTGCTGGGTAATAAAATGTAAGAAAATAAACACTAAACTATTGTTCAGCAAATTCAACAACATCATAATTGAAGACAGCAAATGAAACTCCTAAGAGGGGCTGGTTTGAAAAAAGTAGAAATTCCTTTTTTAAAATGCAGGTAGTGAACTTTTGGAACTTGTTACCACAGAAGAATAGTAGCAAGTTCAGAAATTGCCAAAGTTACAGACAATAGATTCATTAAAAAATATTGTAAAGACTAGGGCAATGTGATAAACCCTTGCAACCCTAATGCCACAGCTGTGAATGCTGGGAAAGTATTATAAGAGCAAAAGGTGCCCAAGTTACCCTACATTCACTGTCATCCCTCCTGTCAGAGGCATGATACTGTGCTAGATGGACCACTAACCCAGAAAGTTTTCATAATACCTTGATCATTTAAGATGGCTTTGTTCTATAAGATTTTCTATTTTACATCTTCTCAGTCAAGACTGAATTACTCATGCATTCATGGTTCAAGTAAAATAAAATCAAATATATCTACTAAAGTACAGGCTTAGGTCTGAGAGGTAAGTTCCGTTCTAAGAGATTATGGCAACTTTCGCCAAAGGCAAGACTTACATAGATTTTAAATTCCACTCACTCAGGAATCAAAAACTCTGTGACGTTTTATAGTAATGTAAAAAATACCAACAAGATACAAGATAAAGGAATACACACATACAAAAAAAGAGAAAACAACTGAAGGTTTAAATGTCATGAGTGGGCAAATAAAGAACACTAGAATACTAGAAACAGAAAACAATCTGAAAGAAGATTTGATCTAACTCTTTCCCTTGGGTAGCTACTACGTGAGAAATGATAACCCAGGAACTTTGTTTTCCAGAAGCAGCAGAAGTTGGTACAGAAGCAGTTGAGAATAAAAACACAGCACAAAATTACAGTAAACATGGCAGAGTTGTTATATAGGACTTCAATGCAGAAAACAGTTATTAATTTTGTTGAATGATGTACTTATTTAGTTCACATGTATTTAAGTCTTCACTCCGTCAATAATCAATGCAAAAGACAGAATCAGTTTAATCATAAAGAAATTAATTTGGCTGGAGGTGAAAATCAGAGTGTGAAATGATATTGAATTCAAAATAGAAATAAATTGTACTCTCTCCTTCTCTCTACATTTTTCTGTTTACATGATTTAGTGAGGCACAATCCTATTATTGGGAACTGAAATTTCAAAACCATGTTTTCTAAAAAACGTTTTAATCCTAGGGACCCCTAAATTCATAACTTTGAGGAGCACATCTGTCATGAAGCAAAGTCCTAGAATTTCTTGCATTCTACAGTTCAGAAAATGAGTTAATGACAAAAGCTAAGAAATACTGGAAATTTATTATGTCAATTTTTGACTGTATTATAAACAAGAAAGACTAGTTTATAATTATTTATTTTACAGTAAATTGCTTTTTTAGGATGACTATGACTTTTTTAAGGAGTACTACATCAAGCTGTGGAGGTCTCAATACAAGACATGGAACTTTCGGAGTGGATCTAAAAGAAGACCATAAAAACTACAAGAGGGTGGAAGCACGTCTCCTGTGAGGACAGGCTCCTAGTGTTGAGATTGCTCAGGCTGGAGCCTTACTGTGGCCTTTCTTGAAGGAGGCCTAGAAGAAGGGTGGGGACAGATATTTTAGCCAGGCCTGTAGCAGCAAGGTGCACATAGCCATGGGAGTTTAACATTTTCACAAATTCAGAAGGAATAGAGGATACAAGAGAATAGAATGGATTATTTCAGTTGGAAGGGACTTGTAATGATCATCCAGTCTAACTGTCTGACCAGCTCAGGGTCAGCTAAGTTGAAACATGTTATTAAGGTCATCATCTAAATGTGTCTTCAACACTGACAGGACTGGGACATCGATCACCTCTTCCAGTCTAAACCTTTCCTTGGCCAGTTTTGAACCATTCCCACACATCCTGCCACTGATTACCAAGGAGAAGAGCTAAGCACCTACCTCTCTCTCTCAACTCCTCAGGAAGCTGTAGAGAGAAAAAAGGTCACTCCTCACCCTCCTTCTCTGCAAACCAGACAGAATCTAACTTCTCAGCTGCTCTTCACAAGGACATCCCTTCCAGATCTATCACCAACTTTGTTTCCTTCCTCTGGGCACCTTGAAAGACCTTCACATCCTTCTTAAATGGTGGGGCCCAGAAGTTCACACTGTACTCAAGGTGAGGTCACACCAATACTGAATAAAGTGTTATAATAATAGGGATAATCACGTCTTTTACTGGCTGAGGATGACCCTTCTGATGCACCCCAGGATGCAGGATCAGTCACCTCTGGACTGCCAGGGCACACACTGCTGACTCAGACTGAGCTGCTGCTGACCAGCACCCACAGGTCCCTTTCCAGAGGACTGTTCTCTGGAAAATCTTCTCCCAGTTTGTACCTGTGTCCAACATTACTCCATCCTAGATGCAGAATCTGATATTTGAACTTGTCAAATTTCATCCCATTAACCACAGCCAAAAGCACCAGTCTATCTAGATGACACTGTAAAGCTTCCTGTCCCTCAAGAGAGTCAACAGCACCTCTCAATTTGGCATCACCAGCAAACTTGCTAAAGGGACATTCATTGAAAATCATTGATAAACAGACCAAATAAGATTGGCCCCAGAATTGCACCTGAGGAACATCATTGGTGACCATCAATGAATCACCAGCCAGATGTAACCCCATTTACCACAACCCTTTGAGTTCTGGCCTTTCATCCTGTTCTTCCCTCTGTGAATTCACACATCCCACAACTGGGCATCTTCTCCAGAAGGATGCTGTAAAGGACAGCATAAAAAGCCTTGCTATGGACACATGGACTTGTCAACATTCATTTGATGCAGCTGATCCCTTAAAATTTCAGTGTCCACAAATGGACAGTCACTGTTCCCACACTTGTGTGGCCCCCTCTCTTCTTCCTTTGACTGTCCAGTCTATTTTTCCTTCTGTAGCTTTCATGACCACACTTCCACAAATATCTGAGGAGTTCTACTTTTTAGCAGAAATGTTTTCTTTAGAGACATGTTTTCAAGGAACTATACTTTGAAATGTTAAAAATGTTACTCTTTTGAAAACAATTTCATTAAGGATTCAAAGCAAATGTAATTATCAAATAAATACCAGATCTTTTTCTGAGGGAAGGCTTTAAAATTATTTTTAAAATTGCAGTTCTTTGTCGTGATACTTTTTTTTAAATTGCATTAAAAAAAAAAAGTTTTCCACTTTGCTGTCTGATTATGGTTGTGTCCAATCAATTATTAATAATTCACCACTCATTTCAGTCTTGTTTCAGTAATTTAAAACATTTTCATTAAACAGTTCATTTTAAATGTAAATATTATCAATTTAATTAATATTAGATATTTGGATGCTCTTTCTGAATATAGAAAATATGTCACATACCCACTGTAATAATAACAGTAATAAATGGTTCTAGAATCAGGACAGTTTCTTATAAATGCCACAAATGTTCTTTTCAGAGAAGAGCTTATTAATGGAGGAGAAAAAAAGCCCATCTTTACCGTTCAATATAAAATATTACATGAATAGAAAGTAGAAAGGGAATCTGAGTTGGGACTTCCATCTCGTGGGTATATTTTAGTCACCAATAACAGAGCATTTTTTGCTGTTAAAACTCTTCTAGTCGGTATGGAAACTGGCAAATCAATTTAAACAGCAAATAAATTTTAGTAAACAAACTTTTAGATAAACTAATTTCAAAATGGAGTTAAAAAATTCTTTCTGAAGGTATCAAAACAATAATAATGCACTTTAGAATATTTTCCTTCATTTCTGGCAAAAACAATCATTGCTGCTTCCATTTTTTTTACCTGAAAGTGCAGCTAAACAATAACAGTCTGGTCATTTTAATGATATTCTTCATATGCAAAGCATAGGCTCGAACACCCTAAGCATAGAAAAATATGGAACTCCATCTCATAGCTAATTGCCTACTAGATAAAATGGACAATGAAATCGTCATCTTTCTATCAGCAGTGTTGCAATCCCAGTCCTAAATTTCTCAACCTTATCATGAATGAACCAAAAGTAACTGTATATTTGGTGTCATAGGCTCTGAACCAATGACTGAACAAAAAATATTTGATGTTTATTTCCACTGAAGAATAGTGTTGAAAAAAAATCGGTTTGACATTAATTTCTTCCATTCTCTTCCCAACTAATTCTGCAAATCAAACAAAATAAACAAATAACTCCCTAAATGCCAAATTATCAACATTGGAAGGACCAATCTTTTTCCAGGCTCACTGCAATGTCCTGCTGATTCATTGGTGGCTACAATGACTGCTGATATAATTTGGAGAGGCTAAACAGAGACACATGATCTATGCAAGTGTAAAAAGTATTTAATGCGTTCTTTTAGAATTGATTGCACAAGATATTTTTCAAAATTAAGCAAAAGTGTAACTAAATGAAAGAGACAACAAATAATACATTATTGCTCTTGACAAAGCAGTCAAGCCAACTATCACAGCACACAAAAAAAGTTTCATAGCTGAGAAAAAAAGGTTTGATTCAGCTCCAGCTTGCACTGCCGTAATACTTACCATTTAACACATAAGCTAGAGTTTTGTCAGTATGAGATCCCACTCCTACTGCCTGGGATGCACATCCCAAAATAAAGAGATTTCTTCATCAACATGCAGTGATAGCAGCCAAAACCACTGCTCCATAGCAGAGAAGAAGAATTTCATTTTGTTAGTGGTATCAATTCCAAATTTGTTCTCTATTAGATAATTTGGCAAATGTGCAAATGCTACAACATTTATTATCTTTATATCAGTGAAATAAGAAACAACAAAGTGGCAAGCTAAAGGTCTATGTATAATCATATTAAGCAACAAAACACCCTGAATCATAGAATCATAGGATGATAAAATGTTGGAAAAGGCCTTAAAGATCATCCAGTCCCAATCCCCCTGGCCTGGGCAGAGACACCTCCCACTAGACCAAGTTGATCAAGGCCTTATCCAACCTGGCTTTTAACACTTCCAGGAAAGGGGCAGCCATAACCTTCCTGGCCAGCCTGTTCCAGTGCCTCACCACCCTTACAGTAGCAAATTTCCTTCCTAATATCTAAGCTAAATTTCCCCTCTTTCAATTTGTACACATTGTCCCTTGTCCTATCACTACAGCTCCTGAAAAAGAAATCCAAGCCATTGTTTTTCAATGGTCTCATTAAAATTGCCAGTCATTCACCTGTCTGGTTAACAAGAGCCACAAGATGAAATCACCCACTATTAATATAAAATATGAGTGTTAAAGACGATGGCTGTCATGAGGTTTTATTGGAGCATGTGTACTATGATAATTAAGAGCAAATATTGTAAAATCGGAGTAGTCAGATCTTTTCTGGGATATACCAGCCTGACTGCATTGGCTTTATTAGTATTGTGAGCTTTTTTTTCTTAATTGTCCATGTGAAAATGGAAATAAGTCAACTCTTTTTAATGCAAAAATAATGAGACCATTTTGTACTTGACACAAAAAAGACCCACAGAAGGTGGTGTGTGAGAATGATGATGTTCTAACACATTTTCCAAGAAATCAATTATCAGTGATTCCTTAAAATGTCAGACAAAATCACTACCTGGGTATAATTGGTGTAATCTACTGTATGTTCCAATCATACCAAAACTTTTACTGACCTGCTAAGATTCAAAAGAGTATGCAATTGCTCATTACCAAAGATAAGACCAACTAAGGCCATTTCTGAAGAAATGACATTTGAATTATTAATAACAGAAAAGGAGAACATTTATAAAACATGTTTAACAAAAAATGTGCTGGGACTGTCAACAGCAACACATAATGTAAGTGTCTGCAATAAAATAATGGATGCTTACATGGGCCTTCCCACGTTACACAGCCAACACAACAGCGTCCTCTCACACAGTAAGAATGAAAATGGGGTATCTGGATTTTGGCTGTGTATTAAATACACTTCCTGTCATCAGAGAATATGAATATGTCAGGAAATAAGATATCAGAATATTTAGTATGATCCACTTTGTGTCCCTATAAGGACAACCAGAAACAGGAACAAGAACATTTTTTGGTACCAGTGAGATATTTCTTTTGTACCAGTTCTGATAGGAAGAAATTTTTTGAGGGTGCATGGTTTCAAAACCAGAAAATAATAATTTCAAAGAAAGGTATTGCTTATATGTAGACAGTCCTAAGGTCCTCACAGATGCAAAAATCATAGAAATTAAAATGAAATACTCCAATTCTACTATAGATACAATTGTCATCCATTATTTCATTTTGTCTTGACTAGCCTAACACAGTAATTTCTTTAATGGCTTCTGCAAATTTCAATTTTTTAATGCAGATTCTCAAAAGATACACAGTTCATATCTACCTCCAAGATGATCCTTATTTTTCTTCCATATCTCATTAAAGACAGTTTTAGCTCTTGCAGCCCAGAAAATAATAGCTTTCTAACTTTCTCAAAAAATTAATTAGATTTTTTTTTCCTATCTTCCTATTTGCTAAACACCCTTTTATTCTTAAATATGGTCATCTTTTTACTGGTAATAAATATCTGATATTCCACCTTTTTGAAAGGGCTTTTGCATACTTTTGAACGTCATGATTTCTTTATTTTTTAAAATGCATAGTGTTTTATCTCCTTTTAATAGCTTAGAAGGAAAAAATTTCAAAGTCTAATAAAAAAAGCAGCTTTCTCTTGAAAGATATCAAGACTTCATGAAGTGTAGGGGTTCACATGTGTAAGACCACAGACTGAAACAGTAAAAAAATCCACTTGCATTGTCTTAATCCATTTCATATAAATTAGGGCATTAGCTAATGTAAACACAGGCTAGCATTAAAGTTAAACATGCATACAACTGTTTACAAGATCAGAGTTTTATCCTAGAGTTGCAGAAATTAATGCACACAAGGAACAACAGAACAAAAAAAAAATCTACATTTACGAATTCAAATAGGTCTGGATTATGAAAGTCATGAGCTATGACTGTTTACCACTGATAATCAGAGCTATTTTTTATTTTAGTTGTTGATTTATTCTATCATGCTGAGTATAAATGTAAACACGCAATCTCATTTGAGAGAGTAGTTCTAGGTAGAGATTTCATAGTAGGAATTACAATCACATTATATTGTACTGCAGAGTCTCTAGTAAGGCCCTCTGATTTTTATCTGTTATTGGCTGCTCAAGCAAGCAGCATCAAAATAACAGAGTAGTCTGAGGGAAATCAGAAGAGAATTCAGGGCTCTGAGATGATTGGTTGAAGAAACAGGAGCATAGATATCCTTTAACGAGGAATAATATTGATAGGAATAGGCAAATCCATCAGGGTAATGTGTGGCTCTGAGGCTGATGTAGGCAGAAAAATTGGGGGGTTTTTGAGCATGGGATGATCTATTCAATACTGACTGGTCCACTGACAGCATGTGGCTTTCTTAGAGGAGGAAAAGAGTTTTAGCAAAAGAGTAACAGAGCTCATTGATAGAGCTTGGAAGGGGGAAAGGGAAAACACCAGGCTTGCTAGTGATGAACAAAAGGATGATGTGGCAAATCTTGAGCAAAATAGCACTAATGGGATATCTCAATCTGCTGCACAAGGTGTTGTCTACAAAGTACCACACCTGAAATATTTCTACACTAATGCACACGGCATGAGGAACAAAGAAGATGAGCTCAGAGCTTTGGCCCACTCCTTGAGATTTTATATCACTGATATAAGTGAAACCTGTGGGGATGAGTCCAGTGACTAGATTTTCCTGTTGGATGGTTACAGGCTCTTTAGGAGAGAGAGACAGGGCAGAAGAGGTGGAGGGTTGGCATTGTATGTAATAGAAGGGTTAGAGTATAGGGAGCTCACAGCTGGCAATGGCACAGTTGAGAGCCTCTAGGTAAGAATCAAGGGACAAACTACTAATAATTTGGATGTCTTTGTGGGAATCTACTACAGAATTTCTAGCCAGAAAAATGGCACTGAAAAATTAACCTTTGAAGAACAAAGGGACACTTCCAAGTCAACCATTCTTGTCCTTATGCTGGACTTGACATCAACTGGGAGCATCACACTGGCTGGTGCAACCCAGGCCAGAAGATTCTTAAAAAGCTTTAAAAAAGCTTTTATGGAACATGTCCTAAAGGAGCCAATTTGGAAAGATACCCTTGTCAACAGAGAGGCTCTTGTGAATGAAATGGTGGTCAGCAGCCATCTTGGCCATAATGACAATAAAATGAACAGGTTTAAAATCCTTGGTGAATGGAGGAAAAGTGCCAGGAAAAGTTCAGCTCTGGGCATGAGGAGAACCAACTTCAGGCTGATCAGGGAACTAGTGAACAGAGTCCCTGGGAAAATGTTTTTGGAGTTGATATTGTCCATCAACACTGGTTACCTTTTAAAAATCACCTCCTAAGGGCACAGGATCAGGCTATTCCCAGATGTCAGAAGTCAAGCAAGTGAGGCAGAAGGCTGGCTTGGCTGAACAAGAATCTTCTCTTGGAAATTAGATGGAAAAGGAAGATATATGTCCAGTGAAAACAAGGTCAAGTGCCGGAAGAATACAGAGATACTGCTTGTCACTGTAGGGAGAAAATTTATGCAGCCAAAGCTCAAGTAGGACATTAAGCTGGCCACAAGTGTGAGGGACAATAAGAAGAATTTTTCAAATATATTACTGCTGAAAGACAGTGTAGAAATAACATCTGCCCATTACAGGATGAGGATGGGCATCTCACAAATAGGGACACAGACAAGGCAGAGGTGTCTAATGCATTCTTTGCCTCTGTCTTCAACACAGATCGAAGACAACCAAGAGCATCTCTGCGCCTTGAGCTGGAGAACCATGGTTGTCAGAACGACCAGCAAGCTGAACATGAGCCATCACATGCCCAGGTGGCCAATGGCATCCTGGCTTGTATCAGCAATAGTGTGGCCAGAAGGACTAGGGCAGCAATTTTTCTTTGTCCTTGGCACTTTGAATCTTGTGTTCAATTCTGGCCCCCTCACTACAAGAAAGACTCAGAGGTGCTGGAGCCAATAAAGTTGGTGAAGAGTCTGGAGGTAATATATGGACCAGTTGAGGGAAATGGGGTTCTTTAGCCTGGAAAAAAGTGGTTGCCCTCTACAGCTACCTGAAAGGAAGTTGTAGGGTTTTGGTCTCTTCTCCCAGGCAACCAGTGATAAACAGGAGAAAATGGCCTCAAGAAAGTGGCCCATGCATCATGGGGGGTTTTGGTTGGATATTAGGAAATTTCTTTGTGGAAAGGGTTTTCAGTCTTGAGAACAGGCTGCTAAAGAAAGTGGCTGAGTCACCATAATAAGTACAGATGTGTCACTTAGGGTCATGGTTTAGCAGTGTTATGTGAATAGCTGGACTAGATGTTCTTATAGATCTTTTTCAACTTAAAGAAATGCATTATTCTAAAGGATTCTAGATAATTCTATAATCATATACTAGTGTCTTTCCCATTTTGATTTTGGTTTTGGAGTTTTTTTCTTTAACAGAGGCAGAAGAGTTATTTTGAGCATCTTACAACTTGAGCAAGTTTGTACCGGGTAGATTTTGTCAATTTTTCAGATTCATCTCTGATTTCTAGAGCTGACCTACTGCAGTTTCTGAGTCATGTTATCCATAAAGGCCTTCATGAATAGACTTTTATAGATCTAAATAGAAAGCCTGTAGAGCTTTTGCTGAAATAACACAATCACCAGACATAACAGCTATATAGCAGACCATTTCAGCTTAAATAACAAAATGTATCAAAGACTATATGTCTCATAGTGGAACTGTTACTTAACCTCAGCTACAGGTATTGTTATAAGCTCTTTTCAGAATACAGTACAAAAACCCCAAACATCTGAAAGCTGATTCTTTTTCCCAGTTTGGAGAATTTGTACCTTACATAATTAATTCAGAGTTAACAGCAGTCTAACCTACCACCTGCCACTAGCAATTCCTAACTTTAAACATCTTACTTCTTATGTTCTCAGCATTACACCCACATTTCCAACAAGCAGAATAGCAAAATTAGATCATTACGTGTTACTTCATCAACAGATACTGAATCATGGAACACAAACTAAAAATATGTATGAGAATGGCAAGTACCATAAGAAATATATTATAAGACAAAACATGAGTTTGTCTGAAGGTTTTCTGTAGAAATTATTTTTCAAAGAGAAATGCACTTTCTAATGCACAAAAATGCTTTTCTGCTTTTTCTTTGGCAGGAAAGCAAGTGGTTGAGTGGAAAAACTTCTTCCTTCTCACTTTTCTGCGAGACAGGAATCCCTTCTACTTAACATCTTACACTAAACTATCTAAATAACATTGTGACTGCCAATCTCAACAAAAATTAGTGCAAATCAGAGCTTTGATGTCGGATCAGATAAACTTTATTTTATAATTTTATAATTGAAAATTTATACCTACTAAGCACACCACTAACAATTCCATTTTGATTCAGAAAAAAATCATTTTTTTACCACTTCTTGTAAGATAGTTATTCAAATTATCCTCAGCAATAAACACCTAGTTTTAGCTAAAATTATAAGAATAAAAAACCACTCCGGAATATTTCTTAAAATATGTTATCATGTGATATTTATAAAGAGATTGGGAAAAAAAAGGTTTTTAAAAATATTTTTCTTCTTCAAATAGGCTTGCCTTTTTTTCTCTTTGTTGGTACTTTTATTGACAGGCAGGAGACACTGTAATAAACCAAACCACACATGAAGGCAATAAAGTACACCTAGATCCTGCATTTTTGTCTTAAAAATTTTTGCTTCAGTACTGAAAGGTTAGACTTCAGAAGTTTAATACAAATTTCACTGAATAGCAAAAGAAAATCCCTTTGAAATGAACAGAGTTTAATCAGATTTTCTACCACTGACTTCTGTTATAGCTAAGTCACTGAAGCAGGCCATCAATGGGCAATGAAAAAAGAGCATCATATTATATTTTGGATTATACCACAGTGTACCAAGCCATTCTCTCAGAGCAGTATCAATATTTATCTGTCATCTATCTATCTGTCTATCTATCAATCTATCTATCATCTATCTATCTATCTATCTATCTATCTATCTATCTATCTATCTATCTATCTACCTATCCATCTAACCATTGTGGTGAAATTAAATCTATCTGAAACTGATTTGGACTGGAAATCAGAAGACCTTGTCTAGAACCAGATGACATTACAGAGTTGCACAGGCTCTGTGATGATTATCACAGGAGAGAAGATGCTTTTTACCATGGATATGAGAACCAGTGATCCTCAGACAGACTCCCTTGCCATTTGACGTATGCTGAAAGTCAGATGTATGCTGAAAGTTCGAGTGTCCATGTTATAAGAAACTGGCCAGCACAAACAACTGCTAACATGGGGTGCAAAAATCATGTAGGTTGGGAGACCTTTAAGACTGATGATCTTAAGACCTTTAAGACTGATGATCTCAACATGACCTGCTTCTCTCCACTTTGACTGGTTGAAAAGAAAAAGGCCATCAAAGCCTTTTTCTGCACTTCTGTTCACTCTGTACTGGGCAGGGTCTGCGAGCAGAGAATGTCCACAAAAGCTCACAGCTGCAGGGAACACCAGTTCAAAGCTGGTTGGTCCCTTCACAAGTCTCTGCCCCCAGATGCTGCTTGCTCCTGAGGAAAGGAAGTACAGATGTGATCAGGGGACACTGACTGGTTAGAATGTGCTGGACCATCCTTATGCGTATGTAAATTGAGTGAGCCCTAAAGAAAGTCCCAAATATAAAGTGAATTGGGATGACTATGGCACTCTTGGAGAAGGTACTCTGATATTCTTTGGAGCTACAGGCAGCTTGCAGCATAGCCAACATCATTGGCTGGGTTTTAAAAGTACCTCAGAAGTTGCAAGTACTGCAGAAGGCATGTGTCTGGATATTCTTCCAAGTCCTACATCCTGTAATAAAAAAATATTTTCCTCTCTACATTTGCACCATTTCAACTCATGCTCTATGAGGAGATGTTATTTGTCCTAAAATGAATTGTGCAAAATTCCTAGCAATCGATAAAAGGTAGTAATGCAGAGAAAACTTAAAACTAAAGAGGTAGTCTAAAAAATCCTAAACCCAACATGGATTTAAAACCACTGCTACTTTTAACCTAGTGCTTTTTATGCTCTTACCATGTAGTACAGCCCTAAAAACCATGAATTTTTTACCTCTAATTTAGAATCTTTGAAGTAAAATGGCTGATTTGGGAGAAAATGTAAAGGACATTTGGTGTTGATTTGTTATTCTGCTTCTACCTAGGAATATGTGTCAGCAGCTACATGAATAATTTTTCATTTTGAGGCCTTGAAATTCACCCTAAGGATTCCCATCAGAAAAAAAGGATCTTCAGAAAGAAAAGAAGAAAAAAATTTAAAATACCACAGCATTATGGCTGTCGTTTGGCAACACCTGTAAGTTGTATTATTAATTGAAAATTATTTAAGAAAAAAAAATCTTATTAGATTTTTACAGGCAACCTAATGCAGTACTTGATGAATACAGTAGATAACCCAAAAACAGATTTGTGGAGGTTAGGGTGTTCATAAAGTCTTGACAGGTGGACAAAATTCCTGTGAAGCCAAATTAATCCGCTTTCAAAGGAAATATATTTATGGGCATTTCACCTCTTGTATGGTTAGCTGGTCAAGAATAGCAGTCAGTTCCATGTATCTGTGTTTGATTTGGTGTAACATGCATCTGATATATAAACCCATAACAAGTTCCTACATCAGGAGGCCATTCCTATGAGAAACCAGAATTTATAACTCTTCATATCTTTAAAGAGCAATGCATCCTAGAGAAACAGCTGGATGGTAAATATGTATCACCCTCTTTTCACCCTGCACCAAAAAGTCACAGACTAAGCAACCATATTTAAATTTTCATTTTTTTAAAAAATTCATTTCATATCTGCTCTTATCTGAAAAGAAGCAATGCCACAAATTTATGTTTCAAAATTTATTCAAATTAACAGATCCTGATTTTAGGTATATTTGCTTGAAGTTTTCTCAGCAGTCCAGATTAAAAAATCTATTTGCAAGATCTTCATCATGGAAAAACTATCAGCAAAAAAGAAGGTTATACCTCAAGAAAAGCAGAAATGCAGAATTTACAAGAATGATGACTATTCAAAACCTATGTAAAGAAAAAAAAAATTAGAAACTCTTACACAAGTCAAATTAATTTGTACTACAAATGCTTCATATTACATTTTGCTCACTCTTACTTTCCTGAATTAATGGGATATTAGCTGAACAAGAAGATGGTGTGATATGTGTTATTACATTTTTTAATGCATTGCATTATTTCAAGAGCTCAGCATACATTGCAACTGCTGCTTATCAGAGTATTTTGAAACTCCTGGACAATGTACTGCACTACATAAATCTCAGGTTTGAAGAAAAAATTAAAGTACTTTAAAAAAAAATTATTTTACATCAATTTTTTTCAGAATCAGAAAATGCAATAGTTAATATATATCATCAGGATTTTTGAGAATCTCTTGGAGACAGTATCAGACCTGAAACAAATCAATCTACTTACTTAAAGAGAGGATTATAAGGAAAAATCCAGAAGCATGATTATATAGGAGTGCAAAGTCAAAACTTAAAGCTTTGTTTAATTTGCCTAATTTAAAGAAGTATTCTTTTTTTATTCTCTTCAAAAGGGCAAAATAAACCAGAAATTTGCCATAAAGATGTCTACTTTGAAAATGAAGGATTCCTCTTTAAAGCACAGAAGAGCATTTTAGCAAATGCAAAGGATCACACAAATAAACACACTTGTATGTTCTTTCACTGATGCAGTTATTTTTACAGATGATTTTTACAGATCCATTTTGTTATGAAAATAATTTTAAATCAGAACTGGCAATAATTGGATTAAAGGGACATCCATTGAAGTGAAAGGTTCTAAGCTGTGATACCCACTGCTGCCATTTCAAGTTGAAGACAAAGAAAATAGAGAAAACCTCATCATAAGAGAGATTTCTGAGAAAGAAACAGCCTTTGCTTCTGAAGTCCCTCATTGTATTTTCAACTTCAATTCAAGTAAAGTGAAGTCGAACTGACATGATGGTTAGATAGACAGGGAATTGTTGCATTTTCTGTTTGGACACTTTAGATGCAATCTATTGATCTAAAATGTATTTCTTGAAAGAACAGTTTGGGAGAGAATAAAATCTCATTTAATCTACCCACTTCCCTTGGGATTGCTCCCATGATACCTATATCTGCTGCTGGGACTGCAAGGGCTCCACCAATTTCCAGACAGGTTTCTATTCTTGCACCTTTCCTAGAGTTACAGATAGAGTTGAACCTTTCCATGAAAATATCATAGGTATGTTTTGAAAATACTGTGTAAAAGAAATACTGAGAATTAGATAAGGAAATAGGATGGAAAGGTCCAGCTAAGGAAATAGAAAGAGGATCAGCACTTTTAGAATACTTTAATATTGAATCATGGTCATAAATACAATAAAAAAATTTCATGCTTTAGTCCTGAAGAGTGTACCAAGAGAAAAACAAGACAAAACTATGTGGAAAGAAAAAAAAACATCCTTAGGGACCTAATCTATAGACTGCAGACAGGGCTTCACTTTTCTGCAATGGGCAGTGAACACAGATCTGCTTCTGCCTCTTCTAGCGTGAGAATTTTCAGCGGCTTTACCTTATGCTTAAAATATTGCATAAGGAATATACTGACTGCAAATTTGAAAAGCTTTGGGTTTTTGTTGATTTTTTTTGTTTTGTTTTGTTTTGTTTTGTTTTTTGACCGAGGGATGGATTTTAAAAAAATGTGAAGAAAAACATCCACCTTACAAAAATTTGTCCTTACAAAAGTTTGTTGACAAGCAGCACTTGCAACACTGTCAGGGCACCAGAGGGGCTGGCAGCTTCTAGGGGCCAGGTGACAGGGGGTCCTAGGATGGTGATGGCAGGGCCTGGCAGCCACAGCCTGTTCCAACCCCAGTCAGGGGCACTGGAGCAGCCCCAGACCCAGGCCTTGGCACCTCCTTGGGGGCAAGGACCTTGGGACAGGGACAGACCACCTCAGCCAGGCTGACACATGCTGACTAATCTATATCTTACAAAAAACCAAACCAAACAACTAACTCTTACTATCATTCACAAATCAAGTCACAGTATGTAGGTGTAAGCAAAGATAAGTAAAAAAAAAAAAATTATCCTCTACTGGAAATACACTTACAGGAAGAGTCACAGGAAGTCTGGTTATAATCTCTCCTAAATTTTAAATTTAGAAATATGATGGCAACTCATAAAGGCAGTTACAAATAAGTGAATTTGCTGGTTACTGTGTTTGATCAGAGCCTGTCTTCAGTCTTAGAGACCAGGGAAAGCCTATTTGTACTGCTGCTGCTGCTGCTCCTGGGCTTGACATTGTTGGCAAGGGAATGAAAACACACTCCAGAGCACACTGGGAAAAGATGGACACCACCAAGGGAAATGGACTAAATTTATTGCAAGACTTTGCATTTCCCACTCACACAGGCACTGATGGTGGGAAGGCAAAGTTGAATATTCAAAAGAAAAAAATGCAAATAGAGAAGACACAACTGGCAAATGTTGAATTTCCTGGATAGATCACAAGTTTCTTGATGTATTCTGAAAATAATTTATTTTTCCCTTTCTCATCAGATATGAACTGAATTATGACAGTCCCCAAATATCATCTTGGTGGTTATCACTGTAAAACTGCTGTAAAATTGATTTATATACATGTTGCACTTCTATTTTCATGTAGATGGTCAATAGATATGGAGGTTTTGTTAATTTTACAAAGTTTTTGTGCAGTTTTTCTTGAGAGGCATCTCATCTGCAGACAGATTATTTTTGCTGGTTAAGATTTCTTGAGGAGCATTTTCTTTATATACATACTTTGGCAAATCATTGTAATCATAGTAGTTTTTTGTTCTGTATGGTTTATTACAAGGTAAGATGTTATCAGACACATTTATTCAAATTGTAACTGAAAATGTATGCAATTTTCTAAAAGATGGGACTGATGGGAAACCAGATGCATACATATTTATTGACCTAATGTAGATTATTCATGAATTCTGAGAGTAGCTATGCTTTTAAATTACAGGATTTATAAGAAATACAAAATAAAATAAACCTATTAATAAAAACTATATAAAAGAAAACAGTATCCTCAATAGGTTCTATATTTATAATTTCCTTTTCACATGCCTACCACTACTGGTCTTGTCCACTCCAATGTAAATTAGTATAAAATATTAAAATATGAAAGGCAAAAATGTAACTTCACCAAAGCTTATTATTAAAGCAATAACATTATTAACGCAATATATCTGAAGAAACTCCAACAAATAAACCAAAAAACTAAAACAATATAAATCAGAACCACAAGAAACTAGGTCCATTAAATTATATTTAACCAGTGTACCACCAACCATAAGCAGACATTTTAACACTACCATATTAGTAGATAACAGTCCCAGGAATGGAACCTCAATGACACTTTGCCTCATTTTCACTGCCACTGCAAAGTTCCATTGTCACCTTAAACTGCATTTCTGAAATTATTATTCTAAACTACAGCAATATCCGTAACAGTTTAGGAAAGGGAAAATTAAAATGGAAAAGGGAAAAGTGGATCAAGAAGGAGAGATAAGTATGAATTAGGATGCCCGTAGTCAAACTTAATGCCTGGTTCTGTATCTTCATGTCATTGCCCTAGCCAAAATTTTAAGGGTGTGTGTGGGGAGAATTTTTTTCAATGCCTTGGTGATTCTTTCTTCTAGAACAAGAGATGTAAATAATAACCCCTGGTCTAGAAAAAGGACACCTGTTACTTGAATTAAAGACAATAAAGTCACTGCCTTATTTCACAACAATAAAGACTGGTCTGTGAAAGTCTTGTCAACAAGTGGACTGGGGCAGAGCCTTTTAACAGTCTAGTGCATGAATCTTCTCAGTCAGTGTCCTGATTCTCATCCCAGATGAGCTAAAAATTATAGCAATGTATTATTTGCTTTAGGGTGAAATCATATTCATTCCCTTTCCCTAATGTTAAGCACATTTTGTCACACATGTAATTTTCATACTTTGTTTGGATAAATAAGCCTTCTATGTTTAAAAACAAAGAACTTAAATTATTCCTTCAAATCTCCCTTGTGTAAAGTTCAAAGACACAGAGATAAACACATGCTTATAAAATAGTTCTACTCTAGAAAAACAGTCATTTTACATGCACTTACAAGGTAATGTTTTCCTCATATCAAGATCTTTAACTTTTTCTAATAGATACAGGATGGTATTTTAGATCTTTAAAACAGAGCAAACTCCTTACAGCCTTCAATACCTCTGAAAAGATGTGAATGTCTGGAAGTATGAAAAGCCAAGCCTAGCTAACATTAAGATTAGGAACCTTTCTCCATGACTAATAGAAAGTAAAAGCAAAGACATTAAATAGTGGACAGAGAGCAATTTCATATCTAGCAGAAAGGCTGTAAAGGATGTGACGACAGAATCTATCCTCCATGATCATGGATGTCTCACTGCTTTCCGTTCAGGACTTTCAGTCTGATATCACAAATAAAAACAGTGCTTCCTCTGTGTGCTGGTCTTGATTGGGATAGATAATTTTCTCCACAGCAGCTCATATGGGGCTGTTTTGGATTTGTGAAACAAACAGTGCTGATGACACAGGGATGTTTTAGCCTTGTCAAGGAGTGCTTACAGCAGCATGGACTTTTCTGCTTCTCACACCACTCTACCATTGACAAGGCTCGGGGTGCACAAGGAGCTCAGAAGGAACATAGCTGGACCCAAGGGACATCCCATATCACATGAAATCACAATCAGCAAGAAAAGTAGGGAGAAGAAGGAGAAAGAAAGGGCATTTTTTGTCCCTGGTCACTGTAATATGTGGTGGAGTTATGATTTCCTGGGGAGAGCTGTACTACTGCCTGTCCATGGGAAGTGGTGAATGAACTCCTTACTTTCCTTTGCTTGTGTGCATGACTGTTACCTTCCCTATCAAAATGTCTTTATCTCACTTCCATCAATCCTTTTCTCTCTCCCATTGCATTGTGTGGGGAGAGAGTAAGAGGCTGTGTGTGGCTGAGCTGTTTATTAGGCTTAGCCCAGATTAAGATATCATGTTTTAAGTGGAAAAATATGTTTGTGTATTTACAGATGAAAGATTAAAAATATATACATATATAAATAAAAGCATATCTACCAACAAAATGAACACAGTACAGTAATCGTGGTTAGGAAGCCAAGATGATATTATAATCTGGAAATTGCCAATTAATGGCTACAGAAACACAAATGGTTTCTTTTTTTTTTTTTTTTTCTTTTTTTTTTTTTTTTTTTTTTTGTGGGGGAGGTGACATCTTGTTTTTAATTTGAGAAAAACTTATGGCTGAAGAGCAGCAAAGATGTTCCATCAAGCAATCTCTTTTTCCCAGCTTGTCTGCTTCCTATGCCTGTCCTTTTTAACAATATTACTGATGCTGGTACAGAAAGTGTTGGATATCTTTGTTAGATATCAAACAAAGAAAATACAGTGCCAGAACACTGTTCCTGATGAGTGACCAATCCATCTTGTACCATGCAAAGCCTGCTCCACAAAGTTTCTTGGAGGTGGATACCAAAAATTACATAAGGATATATAAAAGGGATGATATACCACCAAATATCATCACCCCAAGAGAAACTGAGCTAGGTGGAACAGAGCATTCTTCCCCTCCTCTCTGTACTTGTTTGATTAGCAAAGGACTTTCTGCATTGTTTTCATAATAATGGAAAACAAGGTCTATGTAACAAGGTTTTTAGTTGTACCAATGCCCTCACCAAGGCTCTGACTATATCAAAATGTTGTCCTCAGAAACCTAAAGGAAGCAGTAGGTTGCTCTGCTGTCTAATGGCCTGACTTATTCTTCAAATGGCTCTTGGGAAAACAGTAAGAGTATATCAATACTTTGAACACAAAAGAAAACTGTGAGAATTAAGTCCATTGTTCAGAGAAATTTTTTATAAAGTGTCAGAACTGTAGGTGTAGAAAATCCAATATTTACTTTAAATTGAAAGCAAAAGACATTACAATATTTACTCTTAGCTGAGAGCTGACAGATGACACTCTCAAACAAGTGTTCATGACAATATTTTTAGATGATGCACATGTTTCTGTTCCTGTAGGAATGGAGGAGTGCGCTGTACAGTACCTGGTGGAATTAGAAAAGCAAGGTAAGACTCTTTCAAATTTTGAGTTTGAATTCCTAGTGATCCTCTTGTCAGTGAAGTACAGACATTGGGAAAGGCCTACACTAGAGATGTAATTCTGTTACAACATTTCAGAAATTCCTTGAGGGAAATCAAACCTATGAAAACCTGAATACGAAATACAGTTATTAGAACTTCAAGACAAAATTTCAGTACCTATGCACAAAATCATGGTTTTTTAATCCTACACACTTTTAGAAACATGCATCACTCATTACAAAACTAAACTTTCAAACTGATTCATCACTGTGAATACTGAGTAGAAACCCTTGATACTGAGTAGAAAGCAATCCCATATAATGAAGTTGGAGTTTTGACCAAAAACTATAAATAAGTGTTCTGCAATGCAAGCACATGTAAAATTCTGAAATTTCATCACAGGTATTTCTTTATCTAGCTCAAGCAGAATGTGTCATTAGCAAAATTTTATGCTTGAAAACCCTTTTGGTGAAGAATTTTTTCCTAATATCTAACCTAAACCTTGCCTGGCCCCTTTGTGGCCATTTTCTCTTGTTACTTGTTACTTGTGAGGAGAGACAGACCTCCACCCCGCTACATTCTACCTCCTTTTGGGCAGTTGTTGAGAGCAATCAGATTTCTTCTGAGCCTCCTTTTGTCCAGATAGGACAGCCTTATCTCCAACAGCTCCTCATAGGCCCTTCACCCACTTCACTGCCCTTTACACACTTGGTGTCCAGTTACAGTTTAAAAGCCCATCTGCAGCTCTGTGGACAGATGAGGCTAATTTCACTATAAGACTTCTAAGGAGCCTGGGAACTGGCTGTGGTGCCTTAGTCGTGGTTTTTGGGGGATGTCATAAGATATTCCTTCAGAGTAGAAGCATTCAATTTATGTAAGATAATGCTATAGCACTGTAAGGTCATTTAAAAATTATTGGAGCCTCTGAGCAGAAAGCAGTGAGAGAGCCAAACACTCTTCATTTTCATATTCACTTAACAGTCCAATACGAACTAGCCTGCATTTCAGCAGGGAATCACTAACCCCAGTAAACATGCTATTAAACAGATGTCACTAAGATATTTCAACTAAAAAAGTAAGAATTCTTCATAGAAAAAATAGGGATGCGTGTTCAAGAAAGTGGCAGAAATTGATTTCTGAAATTATTTTCTTAAGTGATATTATTTTCTATGTATGCAGGGACATAGGGTCATGGAACATCTTATCATTATTTTAATTTGGACTGTAGATTCTTATCTGGAATAACATACCAGGCTGTTCCACTAAAGCATGAAAAGAGTGCTCTTCTTTTTTGAACTGGAAAGATTATTCAATTTGTCTTTATATAAATTATATTGTCTAATTTAAGGAGATGCAGTAGGCCTTAACTCAATAAAATAATAACTGATATCTCACCACTAAAATAACTTTATTTTAAAATATTTATTAATTATATTTTTAAGTAGTCACGCTTATTTAGCAGTATTAAACTTGCAGATAAGTTGATAAACAATATATTTCTCTTGTTTTGCAGAGGAGTACACATGGAACTTTAAAATTACACTCTAATTATTATAATGCCACAAAACCTGCCATTTCCTTATGAATGGCCAAGACGTTTAAAAAAATGTATAAGAATAGTTACAGATGTGGACAAAAGTCTGGAACTTCCAGGGTGGGTAATTGGTGTTTATGAGGCTCATCTCTATGTTTGGAAGCATCCTTTCAGCCATTGACTGTGTTTATTTGCATTTGTATTGTGCTCTCAGTCAGGAACCAAACTAGATAATCAGTGAGTAGGTAATTTCTGGTAGGGATCCTTGAAGCTATTGCTCATATCTTGTGAAGATAGAAAGCAGAAGGAGATTGACACTTTTCTCACACTTCATGATTACCCCAGACTAATTTGCAGGGACATCCTTTGATAAATAGGAATTCATTTTCTTTACCATTTAACATCTTAAAGTAAAACAAAAAAATCAAACAAACAATTTTATACTTTACTAAGATCTTTGAAATATTGTTGGTGCAACAGCAGAACATTATAAATACAAACAGAAATATCTGAGGTTTTTTTCCACATTCAATTCAACGACAAAATGAGTTTTCTGTCCTGCCAACGTCTACACTTAAATTCAAAACTGTAAAGAATAAAGGTTTTATCCTATATTTTATAACAGTTGCAGCAGAACTGCTGACTTGAAAAGACATATGCCCTACACATTGCTTCACTCTGTACATGTGGTTCAGAAAGACAGATGTACCTGCAAAGAGCTGTGTGGAACTGACACACTTCAGATAGGATTTTCCATGTAAGCAGTGGAATTGGACTACAGGTTTCACTTTCATTCCCAAAGCATGTAGCAATAGAAAGTGTGCTGCAATAGCTGCAGCTAAAAGCACACAGTCTAACTTGAGTTTTCCTCAGAAAACAAAAGAGCTCCTGGGGCTGGGTTGCCAGTCAAATGTTGGCTGCTGCTGTTTAACGAGATGTGCTTGACATAAGCAAAGAACAAACAAGGACTGATCCTAGATCAAGTTTATGGATCAAAAGACCTCATGGTTTGGGAAAGCTGGAATATTGAATTTGGAGTTCAAAGTCCCTGGAAAAGACTTCATGTGGATTTAGGCATTTCAAAAGATGCTCAAAGTTTGAAGACAGGTAGTGGAAGGCATGCATATGTGAAAAGTTGGGAGTAGGAGAAGGGAAAACCATATTAAAGCACGAAGTAGCTGAATAAATTATTTGCTACCTGTTAACTAAAAACTTCGCTTTTTATTTTGTCTTTACAGAGAAATTAATGATACTCTAAAAATATAAGCATTTCATATTTTCTAGGGTTCCCTGAATATTTTGGTTTAAGAAAACATGCAATCCTATATGTATAATCTTTGCAAATGTACATAAGATCTAGACATTGACTTCTTCCCTCTCTTTTACCCTAATTATTAGTACATTATTATTTATAAAATTTCAGCAGAGTGTTTTGCTGCAGTTGGGGAGGAAAACAAATAGTAAACACTAGAGGCTATTAAAGGTAATTATTAATTGCATAACTAGCTACTATTACACTCCACAGCTAATTACCAGAAGTAATTAATAAACACAAATACAGAGCAATTCATAGAAAGCCATTCAATATCAAAGGATTTTGAAAGTCTTAAAGCTTTAGATTATGCATTGAAAGTAGTTTTGACATTCACAGCCAAAATTACATAGTTTCAGCAAATTTCTCTGCAGAGAATCCACAATTTTTCCCCAGGGGAAAACAAAACAAAACACAGGTCTTAGAGCAAATCAACTGATAAACTAGATTGTTGCTAGCCTGATGGAGATGGTGTTGCTGCACCTTCCTATTTTTAATCCATGATTTCGAAGCAATGTGAGGTCAAGCGCTGTTCCCACAAGGCATACACACAGACACGCAACGGGCGACACGCAAATGGGATGGCTCAGCACTCAAACACAAACAGCACAAACTGCCTCATTCTTCTCCAAATGACCAGAAGGAAGGATGATTTATAATCAGAAATATAGTCACAAACTCAGCATGGATTGGTCCTGTAATTTGCCACACTTGGTCTATCCAGTAGCCAACACCTTGTACTTGGTGCCATCTGGACATCCAATACTGGGACCTTCAGCTCTCCTCCAGCTCCAGTTACCCATCCCTTTTTTATCCTGGACATAGTCCCACATTTCCACTCCACCCAGTACACTTATTGATCCCCCACAGCCTTACACACCAAGCACATTCAGTAGCAGCACCTGGACCCCTTGGGCCCTCAGTTCCCAATGCCATCCAGCTGGCTCCTGGCTCCCTGGTCTCCCCTTGCCTCATGCACAGAGATGCACAACCACAAAGAGGACTATCAAATCACATACCACACAGTTGCTCTAAACTGGTCTTGGCTCCTCCAACAGCTGACTCCTGAGCTTTCTAGTCTGGTCATTTGGCCAAATGGATATCCATCACCCAAAACACTCACTCATCCAGCTTGCTGACCCTGTAGTAACACCATACTGGCATAGAAACACGTGTAATACACTTATAGTCTGCATTTTCCAGTTTGCTGACACCAGACTCACACCAGACCCCTTAACTCATTGTCTTGCTACAACTGCTAGCACTCACATCTTCACTCACACATGCATGCAAGAGAGACCTTTTACTCAGGAAATGGAGTTGGAAACGGAGCATAATAAAACACAGAACAGACTGCTGATCCAGGGCAGGGCATGGCCAGATAATAGCGCTGAGAAAAGCCTGTTTGCACATGGCTGGCCCCTTTTATCCTCTTACCTCTCCATTCTCTCTTGCTTTTCTCTCCCATTCCATCTCAATCATTCTTTTCCCTGTCTGTGGTCCTTCCTCTAGATATCCAAGAGTAAGTCTGTATGATTCCCATTATCCGCATCCCATAATGTGTCCCATAGCCCTGGTAGCAGTAGCTTTCTCAGCTGGAAGGGTCATCAGGACAGTGTCTCCTTTTGATTGCTCATGATGGCTTTCAGCCCTGGCCCATAGGGCTGAGGCTGTCCTGGGCCAACCCTAGGAGAGCTCAGACTCTGTTCTATTTAGGGCAGGGGGTTTTACTCTCCCTGCACTGCTCCTCTGCCCCACTTTGAGTAAGTGGAGAAGAGCCTTTTATCAGATAAGCTGACAAAGCTCTTCTGCCAAGAACACAATTTTTTCCTGCTTCAGTTGTTGTAATTTGGGGCTGTTCCCTCATCATACTTTAAATGTATGAATTCTAGAGCCTTATTCTATAATCTTTCTTAAACTATTCCAACCCAAGCTTCTAAAAATCCATAACTTTAAAGTCTTCAGACATTAAGTTGTTTAAAACCAAGTATAGGCAGCACAAAGCTAGAAGTAGTAGATTTTTTAAGATGAGTATTCACACTAGAGCTTGATATAGATTTCTAATAGCTTCAAGAAACTTCATTGATTGTGATACCAGATCCTTGGGCTACATGAACAATGTTCAGTCATGAATGTCAGGACCTTTCTCTTTGCCACTTTTGGACCTCCTTTGTTGTAAAGGAAATTTGTGCATGTAAGTGTAAATTCAGAAGACTTCCAGATAAAGTATAGTTTAGCTGAAATTGAACAATTGAGGTATTAGGAAAAAAAGGTCACAGAAATGCTTGCAAATTTAGAAGAGTGATGTTTTAAAAAATGAGTCTTAAACCCCAAAAATTCAAAGTGAAATTTTATACTGAAAAACATTATTCATCAAGATTTTCCCATCTTTTCCATTATTCTTCTTCCCACTTCATCATGTGAAATAAAATTAACTGCTATTCTACAATTATAAAAAGGCAACTTACAAAAGCAAGATCTTCCTCCTGCTTTTTTCACTGTTGCACTATTTATCTCATTTTCACTTTTGCATAAACTACGTTATCAGAACAATTTTCATGTTCTAGACAAATATCAAAAAGAGCTTAAGTTCATAAAGTGTTATTAAATCCATGTCAAAGCCTAAGGCTTGAGGAGGGAAAACACACTACCATCTGTTGTTTCATTATAACAATACCATTGCCTGTGTGATACAGATTTGATACAGAGAATATCCATTATGATTCTTCACTTACTGAATAGCAGCTCTAGACTACAAGTTCTACACCATATAAAAATAAAAAATGCAAGCTATTGCTTCAGAGTGCCTTAATAGTTTTAGAAATATGAACTAGTTATATTTCTAAGGGTAAGGGAAATGTGAGGACTGCAACACAGATTTGCCATTCCAGGCCTTTCTAACATGACCCCCTCAAATTTATAGAAAATTTTAGGCTGAAACAGACCTTCCTCTGAGGGTCATGGAGTTTGGTCTCCTAATCAAAGCAGCACTAACCTCAAAGCTCTCTGAGATGGCACAGATACACTTCCCTTATAGTGAAACCAGGGTACATCTCCAGGTACCACAGAGATCAATGCACACAAAGCAAGAAACTTAAGTGCGAAAACAGTAAAATGGAAACTTTTTACACCATAGTTATTTCACTTCAGCATATTGAAAAAGTCATTATTATTCCCTACAGTTTACTAGGGAAAACCACACTGTTCAGTGTGCTTTATTTTTTCCCCTCAGTATTAAAGCTTTGATATAGGCAGGGAAAAACAGATAAAATATTAAATAAAAATATACTCTCCTAAATTATATTTGCCAATTATTGAGGACTTCAAATACATACTTAAAATGCATAATCATGATAATATCATTATCATAACAATGCTCTTCAAAAAATCACAAACTAATAACAACTCCCATTCCCAAAAGAGATTTTTCCTCTCTTTAAATAAAACATTTTGGATACATTATACATGACTTAGAAAAGAAAAAAAAAAAAAAAGAGTGATGCATAGAGTTAAGGCATAAATATTTCTGTTCATTCTAGTTCTCAAATCATAGAATGAATTTTCAGTTAAATGGCAATCCTGCAGTTTTAGAAAAAACACAAATTGTAATAATTTATATTGGCACATGTGTTCATGTGTTGAAGCACACACCCATAACCCTCCCAAACCTATTCTTCAGACAAAAAAAAGGATTGAAAATCATGTGTTAGACATACTTGAGTCACTTCCTAAACAGAGGCTTGAAAAGATGAAAGAGTGCTATTGCAGTTTGGCTGAATGGTTCACATCATGACATGATGCAGAATTAATTCTGTACACAGCAGGCTCATTTTAGTACTCAGCAAAACATAGCAACTTATAGATTCCATAGTGCTAAAGTAAGCAGCAGCCTAAAGAAACACTAAGAAAAAGAAGTCCACATATCTGCATTGTACATTGCATTTCACCTACCAGACTTAATTAACTGAAACATAATGGCTAAATCATTTCAACAGAAATATAAAATACCCACCTGTTTTGGGGTCAACAGAGAAATATGGCTGTCCCTGAAGAATACTGTACACTACTCTGGCACTGTTTCCATATGTGGGGTCATCTGCATCTGTGGCTGTCACCTGTAGAACAGATGTACCTGTATATACAGGAAAATAAACATTACCTTGCAAGAAATAAAATTTTCCAACAAATATTTTCAAATACATTTTAAAAAGTTTCTAAAACTGAGAGATTAATAACATGTTTTCACCACATAATTTTTTAAGGAAAAATAGACTAATTTAAAAAAATTACATTAATTTGAAAAAAAAAATTATCTTTATATGTGTATGTGTAAATTGATTACACACATACAAACCTAAACAGAAATTACAGAGATGTAAATGCAAATAGTAACTACATAGCATGCATATTTACATATATTCACACACATAGATCCCAAACATGGGATATATAGACTTCTAAATAACACAGATGTATGGACTTCAGGATTATCTTTATCCACAATACAAATTAATGTTAAGTATTAAAAGGAACTTGTATAAATGCCCCCAAATGAATAAAAGTTGCTAAATGAATAAAAAAATCTAGCTCTTGGAAAGCACCAAAAATGTGAAAATGAAATAACTTCTAGAACCTTGTTGGGGTTGCAAATTAGAAAGATGAGTTCAAAAGACAATTATTTTTTATGTTAGTAATGAAACCCACTAGAAGAATAAAATCACAGTTTCTAGCACATCACTAAGTGGGATAAGTTATGAGTAACCCTTTTGAGAAAATAAAATGCATAAGTAGTGCACAGATAGAATGGGCACTAGTGATTTTTTCCTTTTAGTGTATTTTTCAAGGCATGTAATGATGAATCTTTGCTGTCAGTGCCAAACACTTCCCAAAAGAAATCAGTAAGTGTAAGATTGTGAGTTAATAAAGGCTCAGACTTCATTCTATTTGTTTATCTTTATGCAGACAGGGCTTAATACAGGCTCCTTGGTTCAGCATTAAAATATCATAATAACAACAGAACAGGCTGCTCTCACATAACTCTGCATCTGAAAGCAGATTCTCATCTAAATGAACCACTGAGGTATCACATGGACTCTGAGGGGTTCAGTTTCACATTTAGTGGAGATGAGAAGTATGTTCTTGAATTGAAACCCTTGATCACCTTCATTTGTTGCACTTTGATTTTCCTTATAGAACTGTTTCAGAGCATGCCAACTAGATTTCTTCAGATGCAAATTAACCAGGAGATGTGCTTTAGCAGCACATCTGATTTATTTTGACTGCTAATAAGCACGTACTCTCAGAAACCAGGCAAGAGAAAATCTAAAATAAGATTTCACAAATGCATATGGCACAGACATCAGTTTCTCAGTTCCAGTCATTCAGCCTCTTAGATCAATTTCTATTGCACAAAAACATTTGTTAATGTGCACACCCTCAGTATATTCCTGATTTAGAAGTATGTAAAGTCATGGAGTCTCACTTCAGGTCCAGCAAACTAAGCAGCAAACCTTCACAGATTTGGTTTCTACCCTCTGAGAAACTCTTAGCTCACTTTCAACAAGCTAACTTGAACACCAAGAGCTGCTGCTTGTATCTCGACTGGAGGCTTAGTTAAACTGTATGCAAATGTTCTGCTTACTTAAATACAGTGTTTTCTGGTCTCTGAAAAGCCCAAGTGTATACAGTCTCACAGATAAATGTATTAACAAACCAAGTGTAAGGACACTTGGATGACTTTGAAGTGGAATATTGTAATAGAATCAAGCTGGAGCCAGTTGTATGGTCACAATTATTCAGATGTTAATGTTATAGATAACTAAACTACTGTGCTTGTGTTCATGTGGAAAGGTAAACAAATGTGAATGAAAGTTTGTATATTTTATTCTTAAAATGTTCTAGAAATCAGTTCAGGCCTATTGATTTGCTATGAAAACATAGAAAAAGAGGTCACTTCCAGGAATAGACATTTTCCCCTGCTAGCCCATGTCACTGAAATGCTCTAATGATGGATTTGTGTAGCCCAGTTTACAAATAATTTCTAGCTTGAGAGGAGCTTGTATGGTTCAGCCTTGTGGAATCACTGAAGATTAATAGGTTAGGATGCAGAATGATTTTATTTTATTTTGCAGTTGTGTAAAACAAAAGCATATTCATTCAACTGGTATAGCCAGTCACCTACCAGAGTTTACTATCCAGAATGCTGGGCAACCTCAGTACCTTTTTGTCTATAGTTTTCCCTTTTTCCAGGAAAACAGTTACCAACAGTGTGAGTTTCCATTAGCACTTTTCCCCAGAATTCTAGAAAATCAAGATAGGTCTCGAACTTGATAAAAGTATTTTGGCTATTTCGGAAGAAAAAAAAAAATCAGAAATATTTTGTTTTCATAATTCTCTCCTTCTTGAATACTTTCTTCTCTCTCCTCTTTTTTAAAAAGAATCTTAGTGCTTGTATAACTCATTGATGTGAGAGAAAAGAAACAGAACCAGTGAAAGGCAGCATCTGACATAAGCAGCCAGCTGGTCATTTTACCATGGATGGAATGCCATTGCATCCAAAAATTAGCCACAGTGATTTTTTAATACAATTGTATCTCTTTCTTAAGAAAACCCTGATAATAGCAATTTAGTGTTGAACAGTGGCAAAGTGTTCTCTATCTACCTAAAAGAACCCTTAAACTCTTAAATTTTAACTCAACCTGCCACCCTACCTCTCAAGCTCTTATTCAGGGCAACATAGCACTTCAGAAGCTTCACTTCTTCACTATCTCACACAAGCACACTCAGCCTTTTATAAGATATCCCCATACCAGCCTTTTGCCCGATTCTTGCCTCATTTGCTGAGCACCTAGGAAAGGCAGCTTGTGAAAACTGTAGGTTAAAATGCCTTGCAAAGAAAAAAAAAAAGGTAAAGAGGCTACTTTTGTCCTCCAACTACTCCTTTCAAAATTAGCATCGTTCAGGGTCGTCTTCACGACAGGCAAATCAGAGTTCTGGATACATATATATCATTTAGATGCAGCATAAGTTTTTGTGGTTGAGTTAGGTATCATAAAAGACTTAGATAGAGAATTACACAGTAGTGTGCTCTTTCTATTTTAAATGTTAAGAAGTCAAAAAAAAAAAAGTAATCAGCTACAAAAGATAAAGATCTAATTTCTCTGGATACCGCAGGAGAGATATGAACATCAGACCCATACCTTCTATTCTTCCTTTACTAATTTCCTGTGAAAGTTCCTGTCAAGAAAGTTTTGCTATGAAAGAGTTTTGTCAGTCCAGTTAGGAAATAAAAATGACATTTTTCCCCAAACTGGAGTCTCTGCTTATTCAGAGTACAACTAGCATTTCATATGCTTTCCAGCTACGTTTCAGAGCTTACATTTTGGGCATTCTGTTTTCTTAGTTAATGCTTTATAAAGAGCTGTAAAACATGCCTGTACGCTCTGAATACCACTTTTTATGTGGTGCCCTTTTTTCTTCCCAGTATTAGAAAAAAAAATTATTCAATTGGGTAACAAAATTGTATTTTATTTAAAAATATCTCAATTTTGTTTTTCTCTTTTTTTTTTTTAATTTATAGTTTGCAAGAAAAAATTTTGTGAAGTTGTATCTCAAAGAAAAGCTGAAAGGGAATATTGCAATTTGTCTCTCTGAAGACAAATTTTTAATTTTTAATGAGGCAGTTCCATAAAATACATCTGTTGAGAATGCAAATATTTATGCATTACTTTTCTTAGTTGTCTATATTATTGAATCTCAAATGGATCAATATTTTAAAAAAATCTTAAATGAAATTATAAGAAGGTGAAGTTTAATAAATGCCGGGATTCTCTACCTAACTAAAGTTCTTAGTACTGTCTGAAAACACTAACAAGTCAACAAAATGTGATTTAATTTCACAATACATTAAATTAAATAGGCACTTCTAATAAAAATCATATTTATGAACAACATTGTCTTCTAGATTATCTGAAATTATGACTACCTCCCATTGGAATACTCTCAAAAGGACCTGAGAAATGTCTACTGTGCCTAATAATTTCTTAAATAGAATTTATTTGGAATACTCTTCTTAGCAGAGAATTGCTAGGGTTGGAAAGGTTATCAGGAGATCATCTAGTCTCACCTCTAAACTATCTCAGCACTAAAAATTTAGCATGGAGACTTTCACTCATTGTACAGCTGACAATTAACACATCTGGAAGTCTTTTACTGATTGAAAAATATTCTTATTTTCTTTTAATTTACACAAAGATGACTTTCATAAACCTTAAAGCAGACTACAGAGATCTTAGTGGAACTGAGTTTTTCAAACTACAGAAAAAATAATTTCAGATGTAAATTTTGGTTTTTGAGCCAAATGTTATGGAAAAGTTTCATTGAAGGCAAGGAATAGACATTTTCTTTCATCTCTCCCAAAAGTACATAAAGCATAAAGAGTATGTTTATTTTGTGTCCCAATGAAAACTGTGGTCTAATATTTGCCAAAAAAATTAACAAAACTTTTCTCTACTTACTTGTCAGTGACTTGAAAAAGACAAGTCATAAAGGTCCTACAGATTTTAAAGTTAGATTCAGTTCAAGCTGTGGGGAAAATACCAGCTAGGATCTTGAGGAGATAAACAAGAACCTGCTGCTGAAACTAAGGAAAATAATGGAGATCAAAAATAATTCCACTTAGCATGAGAGCTGTTGCAGAGAGACAATAACTTTGAAAGATCTTTAAATGATAATGTAAAAATCAGAAGAAATACTCAGAATGAGACCTCCTTAGAAAATCGCAGAATAACATCAACAAGTTCAGCTAGGTATAGACTCCACAGCTAAATGTCAGAAACTGTGCTAATAATAGAACTAAAAAAGTGACAGAGGTATCTCCATCATTTGACAAAAAGAATGTATCCTGTGGAAGCAGTACTAGAATTAGTCTTCCTGAAATTGCAGACAATAAAAATGCTTTCAGAATGTGAAAAATACATACAAATCAATAGAAGAAAAAAAAATAGAGATAATAAATCTGCAATGAAAATATAATGTGTACCTACAACAGAATACCTGTATGCTAGGATATGAAAATTTAGATTTATTCTCACAACACAAAAGCCTTGTGGAATAGATATTGTAATGATTTGCTTCAGGTAAAAACAGTAAAGTATTTTATTTATAAACATTGTAGTGGTTTTAGTTTGCTAATTTGAAATTTTATTAATTTTGAGGTTTCCTGATTAATGTAATAATGAGTGTGTTGGTTTTCAGCATCAGCATCAAAATGTTTTATGCAAAACATAAGCATCAATTCTCTATTTTACTAGTAAAACTTTATTGGTTTACCATAATCCACTCTGTTTTACAACACAAAATACCATCCCAGATTATTCAATTCATTCTTTGGAAAACAGAACCATGTATGATGTAGCTGAATAGTAATACCAGATTCTGATTACTGCAGAATTATGACTAACATTTATGGAAGAATGCTCAATATTGAGAAGATGAAAGAAAAATAAAACTTTCATGAATATAATACAGATAAAAAATTATTACATCAGCCACATTTGAAGATAATATTAATCTCTCTTCCATTATTTTTCCTCCAATGCAGAAAATAAAATGCCTCTAAAGGTGAAGGAAATAATCAATTAAAATGGTTTCCATTAGAGAAAAAGAAAACCAAAGAAAGAGAAAGATGGAGTTACACATTTTTGGAAACAGCTGGTAAAGGAAATTAATTCCTCATTAAGACAGCTTGTGGTGTAATGGGAGATAACTGAGATAAAAGCTTAGATGATACTGAAATTAACTGCAACTCTAGCAGTAAAGCTTTGTGCCACAGTGAATTATCAAAGACAGTTGAAGAGGTTTTGTACAGAGACAGAATAGTCTTACTGGAAACTCTATGCATTCACTGTAGTAATTCACACAAACATGTATTGTTTGCGTTGTCCTGGATTTATGATTATTACTCACAGAAATGCTGCAATTTTGTCCTTCTGAAAAATTCTACTGGCAATTCTTCTATTAGAGGAAAGTTATAAAATAACATCAACACCAGAGAAGTATTAAATGAAGAGAACTGATTGCATAATGCAGCAGCTCATAGAAGAATATCTGAACTATGTAACAGGGAAAACCAAAGATTGGTATCTTTTGGAACTTCAGCTCACTTTATAAGAAACTCTATAAATAAACATATGTCTAAAATAATCTAGGGAACTACTGTTCTTTTGTGTTTAATTCCATGAATTGTATAGACCGCTTATGGAAACCTAAGGGAGAGCCTTAAAATTTGCAGTTGAATGAGGATATATGAATACTTTTTTTTTTTTTTCTAGAATGGAAACTACAATTTGACAAAGAATATATGTTAAAGCATTCAAGATTAGAAGTGGCTCTTCTCTTACAACCAACATGTGTGTGTGCATACTGTTTTCTTACTGTGAATGTCACAAGTAACATATGGGTTGTATTTCATGTCTTTTTCTCATCTCTTTTTAACTCCAATATATTTAACATGCACTCAATGATGTGATGATAACTTTGACAAACAGTATGTGGCATTTGCACTTGTTAAAAGACTGTTGAATAGCACAGTTTGTTTTCCTTACCCATTTCAGACATCTCTGGCACAGTAACAATGTATGGTCCATCTGTAAATTTCGGGGCATTGTCGTTGATATCCTGCACTTTGATAATGAACTCAGATTCGGGCTCGAGTGGCTTGTTGGTCCGTCTGTCAATAGCTTGGGCATGAAGCACATAGTGGGTCTTCTGCTCTCGATCTAGGCTTTTGGTTGAATGGATGTCTCCAGTTGTGTCATCAATAATAAATATAGTCCCTGCCCCTTCTCCAGTAAGAATGTATTTGACTGATCCATCACCTTTGTCAGAATTGGAATGCAGCTGTAGAATAAAAACACATAAAATCATATAAAATTATATAAATATTTCACTAGATATAAAAACTATAATATTACAGTCAGCACCCTTCTATTTTGTTTTCAGCTCTCCCAGTTATTGCCATAATTCCTCATATGCTCTTTCTGGCAACACAGTCACTTTGTTGAGGGTAATTTTACACCCAGCATAGTTAATTTCTTAAACTGGGATTTCTTGAGTTATATATCCATTCTAGAAAACTTCCCTAAGTCAAGAATATTCTAGTAACTGCGATGGTTTTTGTTTTTTGGTTTTGATTTTAGTCCTTCTCATTGTTATTATACAGCATGCATTGCTTGAAACCCTGTCATAACTACTAAACCAGATGCATTCCTACTGAGAATGCCTACTGCAATGATGGTAATCCAGTCCCACCTACCAAGGACAACATCATTTACTGTGAAAGGAAACTGCACACTGTGCCAGTGGCAGTCAGTCCAGAATTACTCTATTCCACAAAAACATATTGACATTTTCTTTGGATTTTTTTGGGGTTTATTTTTAGCTAGAAAGTTATCTAATTTTCTTGTTGTTAATTTTCTAATTTAAATTATTTATAGTTAAATGATGAAGTTTGATAGAGATTTTCAGCATTTTCATTGTTCATACCACCTTGTGCTATGAAATATAAATTAAATATATTATACTCTTCCTTTAGTACAGTAAAGTTTTATTTTGCTAGGGCAGTGGAGGGTGGGTGGAAGGAAAACTCAGTAAGTAGATTGGTGTGTTAGAAGATAACATGAAATGGCTTCCCACTGTCTCACTGTTCCTAACCTGACTTTAAAGAATTGCCTGTTCATAACCAAATGAACATGTGTTCTTTGATAAGAAAGGGTGATTTTTATATAAACTGAGTTTTGTGGATTTGCTTTTTTTTTCCTTTGAAACAACTTTAAGAACATAATGTATTTATTGAGGAGCATAATAAGAACAAAGTGATAATGCAGAAATGAACAGCCTCAGGTATTGTGCAGTAATACTGTGATGTGAAATCAGAAGGGAAAATTTCTTATTTTAAGAAGACATACATTTTAATCCTTATCCTACTGCCCTGAATATTTTTTAATATCTGCAGTGTGTCATTACGAAATTTTGATATAGAGCCTCAGCAAAGCAGAAAGAGAATGACAGATATTTTTAATTTTTAGGATGCAAGATGTTACCTTCCTGTTTTAATTTTCAATTCAAAAACCATAGACTGTTGAATAAAAAGAATATAAGATTTGTATGGTAGAAAATATATTGTTTTTTAAACTTAAAACACAAGATACAGAGGTGATGGTGTTTACTCACACACTAGGAGTATCTTTTTTTTCTGAGTCTTTGTCTTGCCTTTGAAACTATCTTCCTTGTTTTTTCTAAAATGAGTAAGAATATGGTGCTTGATGAGATTTTTCATCTTTTTTAGTAAATTAATGAAATTATAGTGTTGCTCATAATTTATATTTTTTATGGGAGGGGGCTTGGAACAGGGAAATTTAATAAATTGAAGCTTTTCAGCTCATATAAATTTCAGCAATGCACTTCAGTCAATGCACTATATACTTATCTGAGTCACATGAAGATTTAACTGAATAACCAACACAAAACTGGGTCACTACTGTGGACCCCTTTTTATTTTTTTCTTAATCAAAAAAAGAAATCAGTAGCAAAACGTTCTGTTTGGCATGCTTTTATAGGGCAGCAGAACAGTCTTACACATTTCATTAACAGTAGTCATTGGGAAAATTAATTGCTTCCTATCCTTAGAATGACACTGTATTAACAAAGGAATAATTCACTCTATAAAAAACACCAAGAATCCAAACTTCCTAGAGTCAAAATGTTATTTGAAGTGATTTATTTCTAAAAACAAGAGTAGTGGGTATTCTGGGATTCTAGAATATGTTTACTGATACTTTAATTTCTCAAAAACAATTAGAATTGTAGGATGCTTTTGGGATAAAATGAGCCCTCAGTGTTAGTGTTTGCAAATGCCAACAGTAAAATGACAAATTTGATGAGTTTATAAGGAACTCAAAACTAATCCAAACTGAAAATGATCTGAAAGCTTTCCATTGTACTTCTTTCCTTTTACCTCTACAGGGATATATGTAAAAGTATATTCAGATATACCAAATGGAGATCCCAGAAAAAATCACCACATCTATAACTGGAATTATGAACACATGAATCAATTAAAAAATTTCTAGGAAAGAAATACACAGAATAAGGAATTGCTGTAGAATATAAAAAAGGGATGTTCTCCAAAACACAAAATAAGCAAGCTGTTCCAATACCATACTGTAGAAAGGCACATTCACAAATTATTTATGATGGCACAAAATGCATAGACCATTTTGAAAATTAATAACATTATCTATTTTTTTATTGTGAAGAAATCACTCTTTGTACTTGTCATCAGTGAAGAAAATACATATTTATTTCGAGTCAGAAGGTTTTTACATCCAAAAGCAAAGCTAGGAAACATAAAAGATACTCAGATGCTTTGATGGTCAACAAATTATCCGTTATTCCTGCAAAACATTATGTTACTCAATAAGCTTCAACTGAAAAATAGAGGCAAGAGTGTCATCAGAAGAAAACCATCTGCGTATTAATAATCACTGAAAGCTTTCCGTTCACAACTAGCTATTTTAAAATGTAGCTGTAATGCAACAGCTGAAAAGAAGTAAAAGCTTAAAGAAGTTCCTGCTTCCTTACTTCCTGATATGTCTTACACTGTTTGAAATATAAACTTTGATTTATGCCTTTTTACTCCTAATGCTGAATTTTAAACTCACAGAGGAGGATTTTGCATAGCAGAGTGATATTTTCTTCGTCAGTTGTTTATATTTCAGTTTTCCTGCAAAGTAAAGATTAAAGAACTGTTTGTCTTCTTTAATTCTTCCATCTTAGTACAAATTGGTCCAAGTGGAAAAATATCAAGAGTTCCGTCAAATGCTTATATGCAATATGTGTTGTGCTGAGAGAGCCCCTGGGAATCCCTACTTCAGACAATGTTTACTAGATTAACAAGAGATTTATGTCCCTGAGCACGGTGCACTTCTCTCTTTTCTCTCTGTACAATGAAACCACTTCTGCAACAAGAGGTTTACTCCACAAAAACATTTCCAATTAGAATAAATGTGATTCACCTCTTAGGTTACAAATACATGGTTTGGGAGAGTGTATTCCTGCAGTGCTGCTCATAATAGTTTCTAAAAGACATTGAGGGGGCAAAATCTAGCTGAACAGTAGTGGCCTTTCTCCCTCCTTGGAACTGCTATAGTTATTTCTCTTTCAGATTAATTTGGCACAGAGGAGAATGTCATTAAGCAATGCAAATGCAAGCCAACCCACATTTTGTTCAGACCTAACTCGTGTGACCTGGGGAATTCTTCTCAAACCAGATTCCTAGAAAGGGTGTGCCAGTCATGATCCACTGGGGGAGTCTCCAGTATCCCAGTCCCAGGGAGCTTCCTCACTCTGCTCATCTCTGACAGCAACATCTCCAATTCTCCAAACTGCAGTCAGTGCACATTTCTGAATTCCCTGGGGAAATGTGGGCTCTATTCTAAGTGATGGGCTGGCTTCTGCAAACATTAGCATTGGTTTGGTTATGCTTCCAACAAGAATATATCTGTTTAATATTCTGAATCTCTCCACAACCAGAAGCTGCCAGAAAGTATTCAATTTTCATCCCCTTCAGTCTTTACTCCTGTCTTTATTTCTCTGATTTTTTAGGGAAAGAAGAAACTGAAAAGGATAGCAAATGGGCATATCTGGAATATCCCCTTTGTCAACCCAGTGACCTACACTTCTTGACATATTTAATAGCAAGTTGCATCCAGGAAGATTTATGATGGTTCCTCAGTCTTTAACTATCCTATATCAGCAGTGTATGACTGATTTTACAGAACAGTAACAAAGGTGTCCCTGTTTTGCGAAGACTTTAACATTTTTCTTCTATCAGTCCATTTAAAAGCTCATTTTCTTTTCGAATTCCTGCAGAAGCTGCAGAAGGGCTCCATTAATCAAAGGCATGATTTGCAGATATATGAAAACATTTCAGTTAATAAGTATTTATATTCTTAGATTAATTTTGACACTATGAATCTTTAAATACTTTTTTGATGCACTAGCATATTAACTGCTGTAAAATGAATTCACGGATTGAAAGCTAATTACCCACCTAGTAAATTGTTGCTACTGTTTGTAACTGAAAAATGATCAAGTGGCTAAAGCCTAATCACAACCACAAATGTCAGGTGACTGCTGCTTAGTCACTGGCCTTATTCACTACCAATCAGCTTCATACATCTGCATTGTATTAGCTGATGCTTAGCCACTTCATACATCCAAATATTTAAACATACCTGCTTGTTGAGCAACTGACCACACACAGGCAGAAACTACCCGACAATAAGAAAGAGGCCCAATGGGAAAAAAACACATCAATAGGTATTATCAAACCCAAAACTCAATCCAAAAATTGAGAGGAAAGCCAACATCCTACTTCTCCTGGGAATGCAGAATGTTAACAACTCACAGTCATCACCATGCTCCCCTGCACTTGCCTCAGGAAAACAAGCTGCAACCAGGAAACCATGCATGGCCAGAAGAGAAAAAAGCCTGGGTAAGAGGGGCAATTGTAAAGCAGAAGAGTTGTCTGTTAGTGATTTAACTGCATGACTGCTTCCTCCTGCTTGCTTTAGTTGAAAAATCTGCATTCTTGGAGTGTAATGTGGGTGGCATTTTAAGTGGACTGCTTATGACTTTTGCAGTATTTTTAATTGGACTACCAATAAATTCTTGATATATGATCTGGATATAACTTGTTCCAGAAACAAAAAATATTATTAAGAGATTGCCTTATATGAACTAAATTAAAATACAAGGCTGATTTGAAAAAATCAAGAACTTGCACTAATCTAATGAATTTAATCAAAGTAGAAGTGGTTATGTACATAAACACTTGAAGTATTGTGAAATAATTGCAGATAACTAAAATTATTGTTGCAAAAACTTAAAAAACAAAAATAATTTGTACAAGATTCCAAAAGAAAAGCCTGAGTTACGGTAGTAACGACCATAACTACCATTATGTCTTGAATAAATATTGTGTTCTGTTCAGAGAGCACCACATTCTTTCAAGGAAAGCAGCAGAATCTCCCCTTCTTAATTTTATTGTCAGTGTCAATAGTTTACCTTGACAAGAGGGACCCAGCCCAACACTACTGCAGTAATGTCTACCAATGAGTGCTCAGACCAGAGGAATGACAAAATTAGCTCAACATGAGGTATGAGCTTTAGCAAAACAGAGAATTGTATCAAGTTCCTTTGCTTTTTTTACACAGAACGGTTTATTGCCTCACTAAAAACATCAAAATGTAGAGAGATATATAAAGAATTAATGGCAGAGCACTAACACACTGAGTAAAAATATTTTAATCTTCCCTCTAATAAGAACTACAATCATACTGACTTCCTTTGACGTTTATATAGACAAAACATTTAATTTAAAAGAAATGTTACAGTAACTTATTAGTAGTAAAAACTGCATTTAGAATTTTTCTTGATGGCACGCACTACAAAAGCAGAGTCTAACTGTAATGTTCATTGTGTCTATGCAGTAAAAACATTTTCAGATTTGCTGCTGACTTGCTTCCCTTGGTCTGAGCTACAATATATGTTTTAATGAAAGATGTTGCTCTGGGCAATGTCACACATTTTGATGGAATTTTCAGAGGGAATCATTAGCCAAAGAGATAAGTGCACTATCCGTAGCAATGTCCACAAATTGACAAAAAGTTATTCCAAACCCTTGTCAAACAGAGGAAGAAAATAGAAAACGGCAGTTTCCCCCATCTGCTGAATGAGTTTTCTGAGATAGAAGAAAAATAATTGCATTGCAATCATCCAGGAAAAACACAAGTGAAACAATATTAACTTCACAATATAACGCTGTAGCACACAAACATCTGTTCTTGCAAGATGCTTCTGTTTGCAAGCGGCTTCTCTGAAGTCTGCTCCTTTGCTGCAGCCATTAGGGAGACTGCAATGGCAGAAGTATGCAGGTGCATGAGCAATCACATCTGAAACAACATCAGGCATACTAAAGCAGCCACAAGTGGTCAACATTAGCTTCTATTTTCTCTCTAAACAAAAGAACTCCAGGGAATGAAAAAGAAAAAGGAAAAAAAAGAAAAGCAATTCTAAAACAACACAATAAATTTTTATATACAAAAAAACCCTGTCATTTTGTTTTCAAAGAACACTATATATTTTTAAGAAAAATCGAATCTCAAATTGTTCTTTTAATGTGCTATGTGTCCATACTATGCATCTTCCGTGTGGAAGAAAAACAATTACACTCTGGTGAGGTTTTTATCTGAGCTTTCTTCACAGCAGTAAGCTTTCATTTCAGACATCTTTTACTTAGGCAAATGCTGTGATGGGCATAGAATCTATTCTAGTTTTCTTGGGAACTAGGATTTACATAGTACACGGCTTTTAGAGGTTTTTAAGTTACACAGACTTGAACAGAAGCAAATTGCCAAGAAACAAGAAAAAAAATCATATTTGGTCCTCAGTTTTCAGTGCCTATTCACAATTACTGTCACTAAATCTCACTTTAAAATCAATAAATTTGTGATCATGGTGATAATTTAGATTCCTAGATCCATTCAGGAGGACCATAAATTTGACAGTTTGAATCCAAGCACCTTGATGATACATTGCTACTCAAATAAGCCTTGAGCACACATCATCATCATCGTAAGAAGAATGTTTTGCTTCTGTTTGTGTTACTAAATCATAATAAAGTGATGAAATGCCAGCATAAAACACTTCTAAAAATCTCACCATCCCTACAGATGGGCACAAGCAGTAGTGGGAAATAGAAGCTTTTCAGTACATGGAAGTACTCTTGGGCACAGGTTCTGCAAAGCTCTCACTTACTTAGGCCACTGAAGCTCTTCTCTGTCTGGGAGTGCCTTAGAATGCAGCTATACAGGAACAGATGCATTAAATCTCAAAGATGCCAAAAAGCAGTCCTAGGTACCAATCCCATAACTTGCATTACCTGCTCAAGTCAGCCTGCTTTCACATGAAAGGATGTTTGCTTAAGACATTTAAGAGGTCAAGGTCAGAGAAACAGTAAGTACTTAAAAAAAAAAAACTTGAAAAACCCCAAGAGATGCAAGAGTTCAGGGCTTGGAACGTCACTGATGCAGTGAAAAGCCATTCTTCACTGAAAAACATTGTACATTTGTGACAATAATGGAGTAAAAGCATGTGTAAAAGCCGTGTGTTTCCACACACTCTTTCTGCAGACTTTCTACAGGTGATTTTGACCTTCATTTCTGGTGCTTCTTTGGTCAAGCTACTCTCATTGCACATTTTTGTTTTTCCATGTGTACAAAGAGAGACTCAAACTCTTTTGTTTCTTTCCATTTCCAGTACAAAAGGCAAAAAGGGAAAAAAATCCCTTGCAATAGGGTCTTTCAAAAAGAAAATATGTATGACTTTTACTGAATGCCAACGTAAGGATTATTTAGGATTTCTCAGTATGTGAAAAAGCTATTAGTTCTCTAAAACCCTGATCAATGAATTTGGTACTATGTGGGATCTCCATGCATAGAGCTTCTCCTGATATTGAGAGTGACCAAAATAGCTCCCTGCAGCACATAGGTATAAGTGTAATAGTACTCAAACTCTTCTTGAAAGTACCATTTATTTTTTTGCTTGTTTTTTTGACAGTGCTACAGCTAATACTGTTTGCTCTATGAAAGATCTGATGACAGCACATTAATTTTTAAGCTCTGGGAAAACAACTCTGCTATGTACTTTTGTGATATTCTAAATTACTTCTTTTTACTTTGCTCTTCCTAAGAAATACTGTAAAGAGAAAAAATAAATGTGTGATTTTATGATGTAGTATTTTTGAGCCAGGTAAAATCAGCTAGAGGAAATTTTTTTTTTGCCAGGGACCTGAGTACTTACTCAATTACAGAGTTTGATTAGGAAAAAAAATATTATGAGGAAAAGATCAAGGAGAGATAATTAATTTACCAGTTTCCTTTTATCCCATTCTTCCACAAAACGTTCACACATTTTTGAGTTTGATGTCTTTGAAGCTAATTTGCTGAGAAATTTTTAAGATTGTGTAAAGAAAACAGGTTATCTACTGTCCAATGGCTTGTATTTCAGGTGAAAAAGTGATTTCATTCTGAAGAAACTGAAAAGAATGCACAACTATGTGTCATCAAGGACTGCATATATCACTGTTTAAGAAGGATTTAATCTCCATATTATTGTGAACTCACTATCAAAGCATAATAATGCATTTTCCAGGTAAAATATATATATGATTTTATTATTGAGATTATTTTTTTCTTTTGGTCACTTCATTTGTTAAGACTTCTTTTTTATATACTGTTGAAATATTAGGAAATAGTATCATAACATTGAATATCAGAATATTTACTTATTGGGGTATTGGTCCACTGCTTATGCTGGATTAAACCCTTAAAATCATGTTCTAGTTTTGCATCTGGAATGTTATTTCATCTCTTTCATTTGATCTTCAGCTTTTCTTCTTGTTGGGTGAAATTTATGTTTGTAGATAAACTGCTTCTGTATAGAGTTTCCATTACAACTCTTACATCTGATCAGTCTTCTTCTGAACCTCTCTTAGAAGAGAGTTTTTTTTTTTTTTTTCTGTTTACAGACACTTTCCTTCTTCCTTTAATGTAGAACTCTTCCTGTTTGCTAGAAACAAAAAGTACTACATGACACAGCAAAAAAACAAACCAAACCCAACATCGTGTTGAGGGAATGTTTCCATAAATTTGAAAGATCACCTGTGCCTCAAAATCCATTGATAATGAAAAATCCCAGCTCTGCTACTTTGAACATCTTTGTTGTGTAAGTCAGAGGGTTGATGATCAGAGCAGAAGCTTATCACCCGCCCTTTCCACAGGTATGTCATGTCATGACTGCAATAACAAAGTGACAAAGTAATCCTGACTGTTACAAAGATGACTATACTTTCACAAGTAGGAATAAAAAAATAGAAACATATCAATGCCAGCGAATGGGGATGTAAACACCTTTCCTTAACTTTACCAAGCTTTTTGTGGGCTGTTACAAAATCTTTTTGGATCTCATATGCATGTAAACTGGGGAAATTTAAGAATCTTTTCTGTGTATTTCCCTACTTCACACAAGCATTCCCAAGAATAAGTAGAATTTCTGAGCTCAAGTGTTTTTAATCAGGTAATTCTTACCTATTTGCACATTTATTTCAAAGTGCTACTGCTTCTTTCTTTCTAGATTTACCATGACCCACTGCAGTCCATAAAAGCTTGAACTGCCACTAATGCAGGTTTTTGATTTTAAGACATAACAAACCCTTCATTTTCACATTTACTTCAGTACAACTTCCAGACTAGTAAAACAACAGTTCTGAAAATGTTTTAAACCAGTTTTATATTACAGTTATTGACTGACTGGTGTTTTGAAACACCACTCATGTAGAGGCCTGTGTAATGTGCAATGTTTTGCTGCATTTCTCACCTGACAATATACTTGCAAGTTCAGCATGAAGTTTTTTCAGCACAGTACAGACAATTTCCATCTTTTCGTGGACAACTGCCATTCTTCATTGTGACTGACAACACACATTATAACAATGAGAATAAGAAAAATATGCTAGACTTTTGAAATAGCAACCAAAGAGGCCAAGCCGTCCAAATTTCTAGAGACTCACAGTTAAATTTGGCATATACCTAATCTGTTCTGTGTTCTATCCATGAAATATATGTTTTTAAAAAGAGCTGTAGTGTATTTTTCTATAATGGGATGTACAATTTTCTCTTTCTGTACATGTAAAGAATCCCAGATTTGATGTTTTGTTCAGTGCTATCCCTTACTAAAGTAAGGGATGAAAAGAAATCTGTTAAAATTTGATCCTTCTCCAGAACCAGTATTCAAAGTATATTAAAAACCAGAACCATACTATTCACACTTCAAGGCAATATATTTCTCTCCTTAGTGTTTCTTATGGTTATGCTGATACATCAATATAGATGTAATTTATCAAGACCATTTCAAAGATTTTTCTTTTCAGAGATGCTCTGACCTTCTCCCCTTCAAAAACTGCTCAGGAAGAATAGGATTACAGTCGTTAAAGCTATTGGTTGCCAATAAACTGTTAAGTACCAGTAATTCTTAAAAACAATAAGTGTATAAAATGACAGGGAAAGTAATATAAAAATAGTTCATTCTAGGAAGCCATTAAAATGACCATTAAAAGATGGTCATTTTTTGCTACACATTCAATTACTACACATTTTTGCTCGCAGTACAAGAGAGTGTCAATACAGAGCACATATAGTCTACTTTGTATGTATAGTTTATTCACTAACACATTTTCCATAACAGACTGTTTTCTTTACATTTAAGCACTTCAGGAAGAAGTGCCCATATGTCCCAGCAGAAGATCCAGGGCTATGATTCTGATCTTCCAGTGTCTTTTTTTTCCTAACCTAATACTGTGAGGTCCAAAAATATTTATTCTTTTTCAGGAAAAAAATGAAAATAATAAAACCATATTGCTTGATATTTCAAACACCCACTGAATACAAGTTTTCACTTAGTCATCTGAAAGTGAGTAAATATTACTCATATTGCTAAAATCCTATGTATTCCATGTAAGGAATAATCTATCAGGTTGCTATATTCAGTGGTGCTACACAGTCCTAACATAAGAATTCAGGGCAACAAAGATAACTACTATTTAGGCAGCAGAAATAAAAATCTTATTTTGACAAGAGGCCAACTTTTTTTTTCCCCCCTCAAAACATAATTTTCAAATTACATAATCAACTGGAAATATGTTCCTTCTGACCCAAATAATGTTGTGCTCTTAGAACTAAAGAAAACTCAGACAAATGTCAGAAATGTAGTAAACATCACATTCTCTGAAGGCACGCTCAAGGAAACTCTGGGTGAAACCAGGAATGACTCCTCCTCCCACCTCTTCTGTTAATAGAAACATAATTTTTGTTCAGACACAAATTCTCATCTTGGAGAATTTCACACGTGTGAGAGGGGCAAACTATAGAATAAGTACTCAACATCACAACAATACTGACAGTAGGAGTAAAACAAGAAAGATTGTATCAAAAGAGTTCCTCTGTAAATGTCAATGAAGTATATTTTTTTTTCCTAAGAAGGATAAATTCCTGACTTAATCTAACTTGTAGAGAGAAAAAAATCTACATTCTGAAGAACAGACACTTATTATTTCCCTTAGAGATAAGTAACAGTAGCATTGAAGTAGTTTTACTTGGGAGTAACTTTTTCATCTATCTGGCTCACAACTAATTCTAAAAGAAATTATACTAAAAATGCTGCATATGTCTTCTGTGACTTGTCATAATGGGTAGGAGATTGGCTACAAAACTACATTTTCTTTCATTACTTAATGCCTGACTTCTTGTACAATACATAAAATCAGAAAAAATGTTTTTAAAATATTTTTATATATATTATCATCAAATCGATGCATTTAAAAAAATCATACTAAGAACTTATTAATACAAATATCCTGTTGTCTGAATTACAAAGGTCTTTTTGGCTTACATACAGGAGAAGAGTGGTTTACTCTTTAGACTCAAGTTTAGGTTCAAATTGTGTGAAAATAAACAAAAAGAGATAATGCATTCTATTCTGAAGATGAGACCTATTGAGCCAACCAGTGATGCTCCTTCAGCTTCTAATGACACCTGCAGACATCACGTAGTTAAAATGCTACTTAGGCAATACCTAGTACAAGTCTCCAAAGTTTTAATTCACACCAGGTCATGAATGGCAGGGTAAGATGGTTCTCAGAACATTCAATGGTTATTATTTAATGAATTGCTTACTCAAGCTCAGCTGTCTGTGTAAGGTCAGGGCAGGAGCAGTGAGCACTCAGGAAAGCTGCAGAGTCCTCAGTGGTACAGGAGATCAAAGGGAGAAGCTTTCTGAAGACTTCCGGTTTTTAGAGCAGATTTACTTTTTGATTTGTTTTTTTATTTTATTTTATAAACTGGAGGTAGATTGTTGTATTGAACCTTTAGTCAAAACAGGGAAATACCACTCCTCAGTCCAGAATATCACATCCTTATTTGATCTTTTCCTCAGGCTATCTTACATCCCTCTATGTTTTAAAAAGTTCCACCATGCCTCTTCCCTTTCCCTTTTTACGCTATGTTCTTGTATGCATCCTAGCCTGTAACACCCTGGTTTGCATGCTCCATGTGCACTGCAGTTCCTACAATCCCACCTCCTGCAGCATTCACACTGAATGCATTGGAAGACTGTCATGTCAAGGACATTTGAAAATATAAACATAAGATTTTGTTAGTTAAGTTTTTTACTGAATGCTATGGAGAATTTTGGAAAGATTGGGCGCAAAACTCTGCAGGGAATAGAAAGTTGTAGAAATATATGTGTGTTTTCAAATAGAAAAAAGTCCAAGACTAAAGGTGTGTGTTCAAGAATTAGGGTAGCTAATGTGGAATTTTCATTAGAGTAAGTAATTCAAAGTTAAGGAGCCCTCTGTTTCAAGATCACCTGTGTTTCAGCCTTTTCTAAACAAATCCAAAGGCTTCATGAGCATGCAAAAAATGCATTTTCAGTTTAAAAATATAGCCTGCCCCTTCCCACCAAAATATCCACATTTAGTTCTGTGAGACAGGTGTAAGCATATTTATATTTACAGTGCACATATAATCTCAGTGAAGTTGAGAAATACAGCTTAGATATACAAGTGTTTTAGAATACTTCACTCCCATATTGTGGGTTTTTTGGAATGGGCAATTAATACATTTTCCATAATTTTACATAAATTTCTAATATAAAGAAAAAAGCTTCCAGAAGTCATCTTAAAGTATATGATATGGCTGTGATAACAGCTCTGCAGAAAAACACTAAGGACACATTCAGTAGAGCCTGAATTTGCCTGCCATTTATTTCCTCTTTGGAAGTGGTCCTTTCAGCACCATGCTGTTATTCAAATTAGCATGTGAGGGGAATAGTTGCTTGCAAAATTCTGAAAATGCTCAAGGACAAGTGAAGTCTTGTGAAAGCATAATTTAATTAATGATAACAATACAGAAAGTGGTTTCACAGCCCACAGTTGGGATTTGTACACCTAATTTCTGATTAATTCCATTTATATCTTACAGCAGTAATGTTGTTGTTTTACCTCTGTCTATGTAGCTTTACCTCTTACATTGCATGCACCTCGTGCTTTGTTTTACAAGTTTTTAAATTCTTTTCCCTCTCATGTAAATTATTATTTTTCAACTTCCATTTGATTTTAAAACAAGTTCTAGAGAAAATTGAAGGCCTGTGAAATAGGAAAAAAATTCTACCTGATAATAAATCAGTACATTTCTTTCTAGCAAAAATGAATTTTTCCTACTCTCTCCTGACCCATTGCAAGCACAGTTTACTGTATACAAATGCATCTAACAAAAGATTTCTCAGCTGGCCTTCAATATCAGTTCTAGTATGTATTTAAAAACCAACAAAATATTTTTTCCAGGGTAGTCTGATCATGAAAAATACCAATTCTGGACAATATCTCCAATAATAATGACACTATTGACAATAAAAATTTTATTCTTTATGGTAGAGGAATAATTTTTTTCACAGGTCTGTTCCCCTGACTCATATAAAAGGAGGAGAGAAATGATATTTTAAAACCTTGGCTGGTGAGGTATCTGGGCCAGATTATCAGAAATACTCCTTATTAACCAAGTATTTAAAAATAGCTTTTTGTTTTTGACACTCTTAAAAAGGACTTCTCCAAGAAGCCTCTGCATGGAAGAGGCACATCTCTGAGCAAAAGACACATTGGCTTGGGGGTTTCAGAAAAAAAATCAAGTGGACCCTGGAATGTCCGGCATTAATGTTACCACACCAGGGAATCTTGTGATATTTTCTGACATCCTAATAATAACTATAAATCTAAAAATCATGCTAAAACAGATAAAAGTTTCAATTTGATTAGTTCTGGATATGATTTAATTTTAGTGTGCAAAGATTCTCCTTATTCTCCTAAAACATCCCCAATTTGATAATGCAGTTTTAGTAGTTAATATACAAGTAACTCTGGCTTATGGACAATTGCCTTAGACATACCAAACAAAAAAAACCCAACAAAACAACCCAAAAATAAATCACAAAAAACCCCAAGCAACCGCCCAAAAGAAGCAAAAAACTACCAAACAATAATCCCAAAATAGAACAAAAAGCAGAAAAAAACAGCAGAACCACCCCCCCCCCAAAAATCCCCACGAAAACACATACAAAAATGAAAACATAAGAGAAAATTAATGAACAAATGAATAAAGAAATGAACAAGATGATGCAAAAGACTACTGATTAAATGAGACAGAGTAGACAAAACTCTGTTAGAAAAGGTTTAGTCTTAGCTGATCCCATAGCAGGCTATCATTATGGAATGAATGATCTTTTGATGTTTCTTCCTGACCTAAAATTCTGTTGCTTTCTCATTTTTAAAAAGCATTTTGGCTATTGCATGTATAAATCATCTCTTTTCAATCTGTTATCCTTCTTGATAGGGAAAGGTAAAGGTTCAATTCTATGAATAAATTAGACTCTAACTTTTAAAGGTAGCATTTATAAAGGGTAGAAAAGGGGTCTATTTTTTTCAGGGAATCATTATTTCATTACACATCAGCAACATTTAATTTATTTTGCAGACAGGGGTGCTGAAATACTACCACAACACATTTTCATGAATCAAACAAAATTGAAAAAAAACCTCAAGCATAGAAAGTAGGTAGTTTCTACTTCAAATTTCTAAAGAGGTGTAAGGTTTGAAAAATAACAGATTTATTCATTTTCTTAGATTTCTTGAAATAGCTGTTTATATTTTATATTTTATATTTTATGTTTTATATTTTATATTTTATGTTTTATGTTTATGTTTAGGATTAGCCCCATATGAATATGGGGCTTAAATACAAAAATAATGTGTGATCATACTACTAATATAGGAGTATAAGAGAATTATGCATCATGTGTTAGTTCTCAGTTAGAGAATTTATCAGATGTTATTTATTTGTCTTTCTGAATCATATATATAGATATCTATATATATATATATATATATATCTACACACACATTAAAGGAAATATTCTGCTGTACTCTGCAAACACACAATACAAGGTCATCAGAAGAAATTCATCATTCATGGAAAGGACAACAGAAGTTTTTACTGAGGTGACACTTAGTTATGGAGGAACTTTCAAATAAAATAGTATATTTTGAACCCATAGAGTTACATACTTGTTATATGTATAATTTTATCTCCTGCCCATCATTTCAACAAAGTCAGGAGACTTTCCTAAATATTTGGGGATTCTCCCATTTCAAGGAATTTCATATTTTCTCATTTTTAAGCAAATCATAACAAAAGCTTCTTTCCCTTTAGATCTACAAATCAGAACAGAAAGGAAAAAATCTAAAGTTCTTGCATATTTGCACACTGCTTAATACTCTAAACCCAGTATTTTATATTTTTTTAACTTTTTGTAAAAAGGCAATATTAAAACTGTGAAAGGTAATGCCAGTCAGTAGAACTAATTGATACTCAACTAATTAATACTAGTGAAAATGTAACAGTATTGAGTCTTATTTAATTAATAATCCTTTCCATTGTTCTGAAAATCTAAAGATCTCAGAGACCATACAATGTAATTTAAATTATGGTTCAATTATGGTTAAATTATGGTTCAAAACTGCAGTGGGTAACTTAATGGTAAATAAATAGTGAAGCTAAAACTGACTTGAAGCCGTAGTCTCCTTTCACAGTCCTCATGCTTCCAGTTCTGGCTGTTATTTCCAACTTGCCAAATTATTTTGCACATAATTGTTCTCTCTACCTGTCTTGTGCAATGACTCTCTATTGATCAGTGTGGAGCTGTCCTGGCTGCCCTGAGCTATGAGAGAATGCACTTCTGCACTGCTCCTCATGGCAGTCTGAGACCTGAGTCTGCTTAGGTTGGGACTCAGCAGTACCACCTTCTGACTCCAGTTGCTGCCTCCCTCCGCTACCACTCTGTACTCAGAACACCACATAAATCCTCAAGGCAGAGGAAGAGGAAAAATATTAACAGGCAGTTTAACTTATTTCAACATGATGAGCATTTGTGAAAACTAAAGAGGAAACAATAATAGTAACCATCCAAAATTTAAAGACACCAAACCACAAAATAAAGTAGCTCTACAGAAGATAATCCAATGTAAAAATGTCATCTCAGAATCCGACCCCTAAAAATATTATTGACATCTTTGATAGAAGGAGAAACAAAAAGGAACAGTGGAACCTATATAAAATGTGACAGTGGCCTTCTTGCTGCACATGTCTGTTTAGTTTAGGCAGGAAAAGAAAAACTCTCCCCCTAAAATATTAATTTAATTTTGCTCTCAGGTACATGGTGTGACTCTTGGGATGTTCCTGTCATATAGTTAAATTCAGAGTTGAATGGGGGCTTATTTCTCCTCCCTCATGTAGAGGTTCATCAACATGTATGAACAAATGACTTTAGTTCTCAATTTCCCTCCCTGTCAGGAAACAAAGTTTGCTATCAAAGGCCATAAATCAAGACATTTGCAACTCTCTTAATCAACAAACATGATAGTTAATTAATTAATCAAGTTCTATTTGTTGTATGTATCACATGCATAATTAGTCCAGCTGCACAGCTTCTCAGCGTGTCCTCTGCTGGGCATCCCAACTCTGCAGAATGGGTGAGAATTGTTTCTTTACACTCTGAAACTCCCAGTGTATGAATAACACAGATTCTTTTATCCATTACCTCATCCAGATCCTGCTACTGCCACATAACAAAGACCTATCAAACAAAAGTCAATTCCAAATTTAGCTTTTGACTGTCAGCTGAATGTTAACAAAACCCATAAATCATTGCTTTGATGCTTAGAAAATTTTCTGAAGTTAGGGTTCTGTGAAATTCTCAGAAATACTGATTATGATAAAGCCCAAAACTTTAATATTTTAATTTCATTTTTTCAGAACTCTAATATCTCAGATTTGAAATTCTTTTAACTTGAAAAGGAACAAGGAAAAAATTAAATCTTAGTAATCTGCAGATATGGGAACTTCAAAAGAATTACAAAATTGTTCTCCATAGATGTTAAATAAGAGCTAGCCATTTTATTCTCATAGGTAAACATTTTAATCTGTTTCAAAATTCAAACATCTCCTATAATACAAAGTCTAAAGACGTCTTCTGGCAAAAGGGACAGAACTTAAAGCACTGACCCAAAGCAGAAGGCATTCAAAAAAGTGATGGAATATCTTGACCAAACAAATTCACTGTCATTTCATGCCTGAAATCTGGCTGATCTGAGATCACACTCTACAGACACTGCATAGTGACCCCTTGGGTCTTTCTACAATCGCACTTTGTGTTCCCCCTGTAAACTCTGTTCTGTATTTCCAATGCACTTTTGCTCCACACAAGATATTATTCAATGGCTAACAGAAGAGAAACCAAACTCTACATGTCACCTTGTAACCACATATGCTTCCATAAAACATCTTACTATACAAAGCTAAGTCATGTTTTGCCCTCTGGGAGAGCTTCACACACAAAATTCATAACTGGTTTCTGTCAAAAATTCTTCAGAGGGTGCATGAAACAAACACCAGCTAGGACATGGAATTCAGCAAACAATTACATTGTATACAATTCCCTACAAATGTGTCAAAATCATACAAAACAATTTAGTGAAAAAATCCAATTATTTACTATTTACATCAGCTGAGAGGAGAGTCTGTGAAATTCAGATTATTGTCACATTAGTGTGGTTTGCTGGAGTTTTCTCAGAAACTCAGTGTAACAGCATAAACGTCTATAATATGTTAATGTTACATTAGATGCTATTAATTATCATAGGAGATGCTACACCTGCTCTCTAGAAAGCTGCAGATCTCCAATGCTTTAGTGTTTATGTTCTCTTAGCAAGACAATAGAGATGCATCTTTCTCTCTGCAGAAAATCTGCACAAAGAAGAAGAAAACAGGGAAATGGGAGGTACAGAGCTCCCTTTTATGCTGCATGACTACCTGTTAATTATAGGCTTCAGCAAAGTGATGAATATTTCAGGGTAAAACTCTGCTTGTTAAAAAGTCCCTTGTTTTGTGTTCTTGGTTTATGCCTTCAGACTTCCTAGAATAGACACTGGTAGCAAGTCTACCTCTGTCTGGTGTAAAATACATTTGTCTATTGTGGTGACAAAATCCAGGAAAAATTAAAGACACTCCATGTGTACACATGTTTTAATTTTTTTTTTCCTTTTAATTTATATATGCTGGAATGGGGAGAGGGGGTTTCTTGATAAATGGTGAACTAATCTTAAAATTAAGATTCAGAAAAATGCTGTGAAGGTGGATTAATTGATAACTCCGATGAATCTTTGGATGCAAGACTGTAGGTGATACAAACCAAAATCATTCACATTTTTCCCATCTTGCTCCCCATTAACAGTACATGTAGCTGTTATATATTAATGCAATATAGAATCTTGAAACATACATTATCTTCCTATTTAGTACTTTTCAGAATGAAAAAGATTTGAGAAAGGCGCATTGAATAGCTTTCTTCTGCTTCAAGTACCTACATACATAATGCTCACATACTTATATAATCTTCTCTAAAGTGCCAGTGGAGTTGCAGTAATGTGAAGACTGAATCCTCTTAGCTTCCAAAGGACCCACAAGAAGTTAGAGCAAGGTGATCTTTTGGAGTGACACATGAAACAAGGCAAAGAAAGATAAGAAGAAGGAAACACAGCCACAGATCACACTGCAATGTGAGAAATTTCAGTAAGCAAGTGGAATCCATCTGGATAATGAAGACTGAGGAGAAAGCATTTCTGCAGATAATGAACAGATTTTAAAGTTTGCCTCCACTTCCTTTATAGTACTGACAATGGGGGAGGAATGCAGGTGTTAGAAAATACAGGAACTGGCAACAATTCAACAGAAGGGAATACCATGAGAAATTAGGAACGTTTCTAAACAAGTTTATTCAAGGTAAATCAGAAGGGCTGAGAAAATGGAACACCCTCCCACACAGAAAAGATTCCTTTTCTGCAGTTGGTATTCAAGAAGTGAAACATTACAGATAATTTTTTTTTTAATAAGAGTATTGTCTTATTACAATTGTAAATTCTCAGGTTGTTGGTTTTATTTTGTTTCTGTTTGGTTTTGTTTGGTTTGGTTCAGTTTGGGTTTTTTGGTGTGTTTTGTTTGTTTTTGTTTTAGTTTTGGGGTGTTTTTTTTGAAGCGGCGAGGGGGGAGCAGGGGAGGAGGATGGGAAAGATACTTATTATAGATACCAGAAATGGATCTTTCAATTTTCAAGAAATTTGAAGTGAACTTACTCAGTATCTACTGGGTCAGAAGGGAAACTCCTACATTTCCTCTGGGATGCCTGTGTGGCTTGATACTTGCACCACATTTCTACCTAGGGCTTTCTAAATTATGGTTTGCTACAAACAGCTGACAGAGAAAAACATTTCTACCTAATTAGAAAAACAATGTTAGAGAAACATTACTCTAACCATCTGATTTCCACTGAAGTACATTTGTATATGCTGCCTTATTAGGTCATATGGATTCCTGCTGAAACTGGAATGGGGAAACCCTGGATGTTTAGACAGACTAGGGAATGAGAGGCTGGAAATAAGTTCTGCAGAAAAGGACCTGGGGGTGCTGGTCGATGGCAGGTTGAACACGAGCCAGCAGTGTCCTGGCAGCCAGGAGGGCCAACCCTGTCCTGGAGGGTTATCAGGCACAGCATCACCAGCCGGGCAAGGGAGGGGATTGTCCTGCTCTGATCTGGGCCAGCCTCACCTCGAGTGCTGGGGGCAGTTTTGGGTGCTGCAATGTAAGAAAAACATTGAGCTGTTAGAGATTGTCCAAAGGAATTTACGGAGATGGTGAAGGGCCTTGAGGGGGAGCCATATGAGGAGCAGCTGAGATCACTTGGTCTGTTCAGCCTGGAGAAGAGAGGAGAGATCTCCTAGAGACTGAGGAGAGATCTCTTTGCAGTTACAACTTCCTTGAGGGGAAGAGGAGGGGCTGACAGTGATCTCTTCTCTGTGGTGACCAGTATCAGGACTGAGGGAATGGCCTGAAATTGTGTCAGGGGATGTGTAGGCTGGATATTAGGAAAAGATTCTTCACTCAAAGGGTGTTTGGGCCCTGGAACCACTCCCCAGGGAAGTGGTCACAGCACCAAACCTGACAGAGTTCAAGAAGCGTTTAGACAATGCTCTCAGGTACATGGTGTGACTCTTGGGATGTTCCTGTGCAGGGCCAGGAGTTGGACTTGGATGATTGTAGTGGGTCCCTTCCAACTCAGCATATTCTGTGATTCTGTGATTTTATTAACCACTGTAATAATTATCAATATCCCTATTGAAGTTAGAGAAATATACTTGAGGCATGCAGAGGTGTCACTTTAATAAAAACTATCACTTTCTGTAATTGATTCACCAAAAGAAAAGTAATACATAATAGATTAATGACAGTATAGTCCAAGATAAAAAGTTAATAGCTCTATAAGTAAGGAAGTGGCCACAGCTAAGAAAAAATTACACAATTTTCCGCTAAAAGTGTTTTTATTTTGAATAAGTGTATAGAAGGTAGTGAACTCCGGGTGTCTCTGGTTTAGGGTTCATACACAGAGGCTTCGCAGTGGGATCAGATTTTCTGATAGTACCTATACCCTAAAGTCAAAACTGGAAAGAAACAAATCAAAAAAGACAACAACATAATTTAATTCCTAAACAGTGCACTAAACTGGAGCTACTGAGTATCACTAGCCACTTGTGAGAGAGAAGAGTTTTTTCCGTTTGGGCTGGATATTTTTTCCCCAAAAACTTTTATTAATATTTAAAGAAATACTACCATATACTGGCATTTTTCAGCTTTTACCTGTAACCTACATTAAAATTTTACATGATCCTTATGATTAATGTTTTAAATAAACTTTGAATACGTAAATTGTCAGTTTTCTTTAAGAATGAAGACAATATCTTGTTATTGGAAAGAATCATGTCTCTCTGATTTCATGCAATGTGGACAGAAAATTGAGAAACTATTTCTTCCTAGTAAAATGTAGAACAAGACTTGATAGTGGTCTTTTAGACATGTAGAGGAAAGGTTTTCTAAGAAGGGAGTATGGACTGGAAATTCTGAATTCATCACTGATATTCTCTGACACAGTCAACTTGGAATAATGATTAGTATCACAACAAACCCTTGTGTATGACAGGCAAAAGTGATTTTTGTTAAAATTTATCTGTGCTATCTATATTTGTAGATATACTGATCTGATTTATCAAATGCATGGCTATTCTGTCAATATGCCATAGTTTTTACCGATTAATTACCTCAAGTCATTATTGAGAGACTAATTAGGAGCACTGATGTGGCATTAAGTATCAAATAATGCTATACTAAGCATTTTCACCAATTTCATACCTGAACAACTTAAACAACTGCATTGTTTCCTTTATTTTTTGCAGTTGGTCCTTTTTTTTTTTTTTTTTTTGTTTTGGGTTATGATTTTTGCAGATTTTTTTGTATGGCTTTTACTGCTTATTGGAGGGAAGGGAAAGAAAGTAAAAGAATATTACTGATTCATATTACTTAATACTGTGTAGGCCACTACCCAACCCACTTCATTTTTTTTCAGCCTGAAGAGTCCTCCCCTATTCAGATGTTTGTTATACTACTTCCAAAGCCATTCTTTCCCATAAAAAATTCTGTACCCAGAAAGACAACAGCTATAAAAGAATATAAAAATTCCAGAAATGAAGTTGTAAATTTAAATTATGGAATTTATCAAATAATGTGGCTAATAATCTAATTAGTATCTTCTTATACAGAGACTGTCCTGTATTTTACATCAGCCTGGTAGCTCTTCTCTGAAATATTTCTTTTGCTGTGGAAACAGATAAGAATATGAAAACCATGTTCTGCATTTAAGGTACAGGTGCACTGTGGTTTTAAAGAGTAACTAGTGGGGTTTTTTTCCCTTCCCAGTGATTTCTAATTCAGTTTGTTCACTGGATTGTTTCCAAATGCTTAGCTGATGTAGTTTTATCTTAGAGATCAAAGAACCTCACAGTCCTTTTAATGAGTGGTAACTGTTAATGCAGTTAAAACTACTCAACTCAGCTGCTGCTCATGTGCCTCATTTTATCCTTATCTGTACTGAGTTTCAGTCATTCTTGGAAGATCTTTCTGCTAGACTTCATTATGGTTGGTCTTTCCCTTTTTCTTCTCAGGTTTATATAATTAATAAAATTTGTCACTTACCTCCTTCCACAAATAGTTTAAAATGCTAAGAGGTATTTCTTTTCCTCACATCAAAGTTTTGGGGTTTTTTGGAGATTGTTTTTTGTTTGTTTACTGTGTTGCTATAACTGCACACTTTGGTCCTCAGGTACCAAAGCAGTTTTACATACCAAAGTGATTTGGTTAGGTGTTTCTTCCTGGATTACTGCAGCAGGATGTGTGATAATTACTGTTCATTTGTTGATTTTCCCCAGAGTGTCTCCCACAACGCCTCTGTTTGAGACTTCACCTTTGATGCATTGCTCATAAAATAACTGTTCAAGGTCTCCTAAAGAGATTCAAAAGCATTATTTTAGCTTTCCTACAACAGTCTTGTTTTGTTTCCTTTACGTGTTTTATGTCCCAGAAGTGTCTTCTGTTATGGCAACCTCTGGTCGGCTTCCAGATCCTCAAGTTTCTAAAGAAGAATTTTATATTGCCAGTTTTTCCTCAAACTCACTTTAATGGGTCATTTTGCTTTACAATTAACATGCAACATTTATCAATCCTTTCTACTTCTCTCATTTGGAAACAGACTTTTTCTAAAGTCTATGCCTTTATTTGCCCTCCCTACTCTATGCTTTGGTCATTCCAACCTCCTTTAGCCCTTCATGTCTTTCTGTCAGGTATTTTGCATTAGCTTCATGCATTACTTAAGTTTTGATTTAGTTCCTCCTTTTTAGATTGATGACAAAATAACTCCTGAGGCAGACATTTTTTATGCTTAGAGCCTTTGGATATTAGGGTTCAAGCTCAATGTAAAATTCAACCTGTGTTCCATGAAGTAAGTGAAGTCTCCCATCATTGCTGCAATTTTCCTGTCTTAGCATCTATCTGAGCACTCAACACATCATTAGCAACTTTGTTATTTCAGTCAGTGGGATAATGATGATGTTCTCACAGTTTTAATATTACATCTGAAACATCCATACAGATGTTAGATGTTGTCTGAATTGCTGAAAGCTATGTTGCCATGATTTCACCCAAGGTATTTAGATAGAAAGTATTCATATATCAAGAGTGTGCAAACATTGCTTCTGTAATACTTCCAAATTCAGAATTATACTCCTTTAAGTCACGACTGACTTTTACAATTAAGATTTATAATTAATACTAAGTAGTAATAAATAAATAAATAAATAAATAAATAAATAAATAAATAAATAAATATGGTAATAAACCCTTTTAAAAAGCTTACTAAAAAAAAAGGTAAAAATCGACCATGCATTTCAAAATGGATTTTTATTATGGACTATTATATTTAATAGAAATTTATATGATTTATAAAAAATTCTATTTGCTTTGCAAATGTATACAGAAACCTTTTTCTGAACAGGCTTTCCTAATGTAAAGGAGGGTGTTTGTTTGTTGGATAGCACCTCTTTTATCATTATCACAAGGATGGGATGTCTCAAGTGGGACCTTTGAACATTATGAAAAGATCCCTTCAGTAGAACTGTAATTATTAGTATGTCTTTCATATGAAACCTTGAGAAGCTCTCCTTTTTTATACTGCTGGCTTAAATACCCATTATTGAAATTCACAGAAAGACAAAAAAAACCACCACATTTGGGCAACAGTTAAGGCTACACATATTTGACAACAAAACAGATAAGGACATACAATGATCTCATGCCACACAAATTAATTGTACACTAAGCCTGACTTAAATCCAAAGTGTATGTTTATGAATACAAACTATTAACTCTGATGTTTGGATTTTTTTTTTGTTTGTAATCTGATGAAAAGTTTAAGAATATTAGAAGAGCTAAAATGAAGACATGATAAAAACGTTTAAATATAGGTCATGTACACCACTATTCTTCAGAAACAGACTTAGGGCAAGCTCTTCTGGTGAGTTTATTCCCCAAGCCCTTTAATAACAACCTTTTACAGAGAGACATTTCTGTAACAGTTCTATCTCCTGTGTTGAATAGCTCCATATAGGCAACCTGTCTTTTAGAAAACCCCAACAAAAGAGAGAACAGACTTTTTAGCAAATGGTCCCAAGATCACAGAAATACAAAGATGACTTTAAAATTATTCTGCTCTAATCTCAGATGTAAAGATTTATCACTGCTCAGATTCTTGACCATAAACCACTGTGCATAATCTGAATGCAGACCTCACCTCTGCACTTTCTTTCCAAACAAAGATGCTTGAGTTCTTCTTATTGTTATTTAAAGTATATTTAAATTGCAGATGATAAACTTGAGGGAATAACTATTTAAATGAAAACTAACTGCTTGCCAAAGACCAACCAGAGCTAATCCAGCTAGGCAGAAAAAAAAATCCGTTCTGAAATAGTGTTTTCATTTTTTTACAGGCTGTAGTTTTCCACTACAATAAGGAGAAAAACCTAGTGTATTTTAGAAATTAAACATTTACAAAGACATTTCATCTCAATATTCATCACTGTGATTTTAGTTCCATAGACTCTGTGTTATATGATTAGAAGTGACAGAGAACTTTAGATTTAAACCTTAGTTCTCCTGCTTTACTTGTTATTGTCTCACACATTTTTGTTGCCATTACAAAATGTACATGTGTTCTAGAACAAAAGAAATTACAATTTGACATTAGATACAAATTTTCTGTGAGACTTGAAGGATAACATCTATCCAGTGTAACTTCTGAGGCAGAGAAACAATTGCTGAGAAGGCACCACATTCAAAATCAACAAAACTGAGTAATTATCTTTACAGCTGTACAGAATATGGTATACAAATGACCCTTTGCTACCTCTGCTAAGTCTAGGAATATTGCAGTCTCATAATTGTCTGCTTCTCAGACATTTTGAGAGTAATTAATAAACTACTAGACCTGGAATTCCTATTGTTTTACAGTATCTTCACCTTAGAAAAGCAGGACAGAAAAGCATGTTCTGCATGGTTTCATTTGTCACATAGGTCTAGATGAAAAAAGGCCTAATTTTGATGTTTTCAAACTTTTGTAGCTTGTTATACACTAAATGAAATTATTTAGACTATAGTTTGAATCATTCAACAGAAGTGTTCCTGTCATTGTTTAAACAAGCTGCTCACAGATATTATGTAATTTTACAAATATACCCTGAATGAGTTGATAAACTATACTGAATAACAAATTGATGCAACAAAACCTTTTAAAAGACAACAAGGAGTGTGGGTGTTGAAAGTTACATTGACAATGAGCATGAATGAGCACCTCTCTTAAAATAAGGTCAAGAAGATACTTGAGAAGTAACTGACATGCTAATTCACACTGGAGTTTATCAGCATACTTTCAGCTTCATTATCTATTGATTTACAATTAGATGGTAAATATCCTTTAAAAACAAAGTTACTAAGATCATAATTAATATAAAACATGCAGAATTATCTTTGTTTCCTCATCTGTTTTTGTTACATCTGATGGATGCAATTGGTGTAAAACCTCTTTTTTATGTTTTTGTTTATTTGTTTGTTTTTTCTGTTTTGGCATGGGTTGTTTTTTTTTTTTTTTGTTTGTTTTGTTTTTGTTTTTTACATTTTTTTTTTAAACAGGCACCAATTATATGGGATTTTACATAGTTTTCATATAAAGACTTTCAGAGGCGAAGAGGCTTATATGATAGAGATAATTCATGCTTTGTAACTATAAAAATCATAAAGATCCAACCATGCCTCTTACCCCATGGCCAGAAGCAGGGCTTTCCTTTCAAAAGATTTCCAGGACTTGCCCAGATAAAATCATGGCCATTAACGAATGAATGCGTCCTTCCTGGGAAATCATCGACCATTTCCCAGGAATGTCCAGAACATTCACCTAACAACACCTGGAAGACATCTTGGCTACAACTGAAAAGAAGGCCATTTCGAGGAGCCCAGACAGCCATCCAAACCTATGGACTGACTTTTGTACAGGACTGCATCTGTATAGTCCCCGTTATACATATGTAGGGACTTACAGAAATCTTAGGTTATTTTTGCTCCAGGCAGAATAAACTGTATATAAGCTGGCTGCCTGGAGCAGTTGGGGTGACACTCTGGGGAACTGCTGTCACTGCATCAGTTTGGACCAGGTTCACCCAGCGTCAAAGTCCGGGGTTGACGCTGTCTTGGCTGTGGTGGTTTTATAATATTCTACTTTAGTTGTCGATCTAATAAATTTATAATTTTTTTTTTTACAAATTTGGCTGCCGATTTGATCACTTACAACACTAAGCATTCAAAGTATGGCATGAGTTAAAGACGCGATTACAGAGCAGGCGTGTTGTACCACATCAACTTCATGGTGAGTCAGTCTTGGCTGACTCCTAATCACCAGCCCAGCTGCTCTCTCAGTCTTCTTTCTGAAGATCACAGAGGGAGAAAATGAGATGAAGCAAAGTTCATAGGCTGGGAAAAAATTGAGAGATCACTGACTAGTACCTATAACACATTTAACACGAGGAAATTGAATTAAATTTCCTGGCAATTAAAACAGAGTTGCATGTTGAGGAAAAAAAATGAAAAAAAAAAAAAAATTAGAAACAGCCTCCCGCCGCACCCAGCTTTTTCCCAAGTTCACGTTCAGCCCTCACTGGTCTCTCTCTTCTCCCCCAGGGGGACAGGCAGATGGGGAACGGGGCTCAGCGGGCAGCCCATGGCAGCTCCCCTCTGCATCCTCTCTCCTCACATTTCCCTCCTCCAACGTTGAGTCCATTCCAGAGGCCGCAGGGCCAGCCCAGCCCGGCCGGGCTCTCTCCAGCCCGCAGGGCCATCCCTGCCGGGTCTCTCCCGCCCCGTCCCTGCTCCCGCTGTCCCCTCGGGGATCCCAGCGCTGTTTCTCGCTCGCTTCCCCTGGCTCAGCCCTGGCTGCCGGGCAGCGTTTTACCCTCCCTTGCCCAGGCTTTCCCCGGGGCTCAGGGGCTCAGCCGTGCCCTGCGCTGGGGCCGCTGCAGCCGCTGGCACCGCCTGGGGCCGGCCCGGGCAGCGCCGGCACAGCCCCGGCACGGCCTTGGGACAGGCCCCGGCACTTCAAACCGATTCATGACCAAAGTAGGGAAAAAAAGAAAGGCGGGAAGAAGGCTGGATTTTCTCTCAAAAAAATACTGCTAAACCATTTAAGTGAGAAGCGGCAGTTCCACACAGAAGATATTGGTTTCATCGTCGTTGTTCAGTGTAAAGAAGATTGGGTGGTGGTGTGGCAAATTCATGAAAGAATAAGAAGTAAAACATATAGTTAAAAAAAAGAAAAAAAAATCAAGTTCTTCAGTCCATAATAACTTCAGGGAAGATTAGATCACCTTGACAAAATTACTTTGAACCATTAATTTAAATAACAGCCTTCACATAGAGAGCTGATGTTTTGCAATATAGAACTGACAGACTCTATAAAGCTTCCTTACAAAAACAGTTATTACTTTGACATATTGGACTTAATGTAGCTGTTTTGACATAAAAGAGCCAGTTTCTTTTTGGTGCAATTTCATGTTGGCTTAAATGAAGTTAAACAAGGTAAACACTTCATCCTATGTCTTTGGACTAGGACTGAACTTCAATATGTTCATTCTTTTCTATTTCTTTGGTTGTTCTGTCAAGTCAAAGTGCCCCTCCCTGAGAGTACCCTGCTTCAGGAAACCTCAGATATAGCTGGGCACACTGGAAGAAAGTCAGACTGATCTGGCTGATGAAAGCTCTCTCTTCTCTTGGATCTGATTTTCCCCCAAATGACTTTTAAATATTTAGAGATGCCACTTGAAAAAAATCCCAAACCTAAAAATGTAAAGGTCCACAGAATTTTGTGACTTGTAGAATTCAAGTACTATGCCATCAACTTTTAAATGTGAAACCAAATGACATTTCTCAAATGAAGATAGGAGGCAGCAAAATTGTGCAAACAGAACTCGGAACAAAAAAACTACATGTGCATGTCTTTTTATTTGGGAAAGCTTTGGGTTTGGAAAGAATATTGAGTTAGCTTTTTTGGTAAAAATTACAATAGAAAAGGAGATGGCTAATATGATGTAGGACTATATAGTGTTGTGCTATACTGACATCAGGTTTATTATTCATATTGTTCTTGCAACTACATTTTCCCTAGGTGTAGAGGAAAATTATTTTATATAAATACATTATTTGTGAAACTAGCAACCCAAAAGGTGGAAAGTGAGATGCATGTTATTTGAGAAGTTATTTTCATTGCTGATGACACTTGTCTGCCTTACAGAGGTATGAAAATGGCTAACAAATCATGTGCAAAATATTTAGACTATGTAATCCAAAATTTCCTTTCAATTTTTTCTACGATAAAATAAAACTCCTATTTATCAAAATAAATTTTGGAACTATTTGTTTGTGCTAAAAATGCTGGAACATCTGATATATACATATAATGTAAACCTCTAAAATGGAATAAAAATGTTTTAATTGTTAAACTTCAATTTAGTTTTTTCCTTGGCACTTATTCTGAAACATGTATGATGTCCTGTTACTGTCATTAAATCAGAGATGGGAAATTCTCTTGATCTGGTCAGGGAAGATTAGATTCACTGTCTTGTATTAGAACTAACTTATTGTAATAACATGTCACATATTACTTTGAAAAAATAATTTTGAATGACAAGTCTGTTATGCTGTATTTATGTTTTCAAGAATAAAATGATGAATTAAAAAAACTGCTATCTTGTAAATTCAATATAACATCTGGGATTCCTTTCCTAATCTAACTTTCAATACAAACATTTCAAGACACATTAAAAATTGTTACTTTCTTGTCCCTTTTCCTATATTCACACTCATTTCTAACTGTTCCATACTCCCTTATCTCCTACATCAACATTAATCTGAAACTGTTTTTGCATTACAGGTAAACATGTAAGAACTAAGTGAAGTGCCATCCCCCAAACTAGGGAAGAAAAAGCAGTTGAAAACCAATGCAGATCTGAATACCTGAACAGTCATTCTTATTTACTCTTCAGAAGTCATCTGAAGTGGATTAAGAGGTATAGGTTTGGTATTACAGAGATCCAAAGGGTTCACAGAAAAATTTTCAGTCTTGTGCATCATATTCCTTTGCTATTCAATCTTAGTAGCTTGACTCACTCAGCCCCAAATTCACAGTGGCCTTCATTTTATCACTGCTTATTTACTTCCCTCTTCAAAGAAAAAGAACGGCAAATTTGTAGTTATAACTTGCTTCCAGTGCAACTGATTTTTAGAAATATCCTTTTAAGAAGAAGCAGACTCTCTGTAGACAAAGGTGTGGAGGTTCAAAATTAAGAATGTTATGGAAGGAAACACGTAATCTTCTTCACTTATTTCCTAAAATGTTTTATTTGCTATTTTTTCCAAATGTTGATACATGAGTTATCTAACCTAGAAACATGCAGAAAATGCAAGAGAAATGTAAATGATATCAGCTATGACAACTGAGAGATGTAAAAGCTTGCAGTACTACAGCCTGAATTTTTCTAGATTTCTGCAGGAAAATCTTCATTCCTCTGAGCTGGTGCAGTAGGTAAGTGACTCATTATCGTGTCCTAGTGCATTCACTAACCCTGCCCCTCTCTGCACTCATGGCTATAATTTCATTACAAATTTACATCAGTGACATACAAAAGACAAGAAGTCTTATATAACTGAAAGCTCAGTCTGTGCATTCAAGATACTTCTCTGAGGCAATGATATTTTATCTCAAATTTCCACAGATTCTGCATTGCAAACACACACACACACACACACACAGACACACACACACACATACTTGTACCTGCAGGTGATCTGGACTAACTTCCAGATACCACTGATCACTGACCAGAAACTGTCCAGAAATAATTATTAATTTTGGTGAAAGAAGTCATTGTGGTTTTAAACACTTTAAAGATACCTTTTAAAATACAAAGCTATTTTTTGGGGGGTTCTTTCATCAGCGAAACATACTTTGAAACACTGAAGACTTAACCCACATGAAACAGCAGGGATCCAGCTCAATAATCTGAGAACCTCAGACAATATCTACAAAAGGATCATTTTCCATTTCTGCAATAAGCTAATCTTTCCAGGACCTGTGCCTCACCATGTTCCTAGAAAAACCTTGTGAGGATGGTTAATAGGGATTAATTCTATACAAAATTCTCCAAATGACATTTTCTTGGAGAAGAGGAAAAATGACTGAGGAATAGGGGGATGCTTGATATTAAAATATAAAAATTTGTTGTATTAACACTGTTTTTATGATGATGGCAGTGAATTAATCCATCCTCATGACAGTCATTTCACAGAAAGAATGAGAAAGCTTACCATCTTCATTGCAGGCCTACCCTATTCTTTTCCTCTGTGCATTTCCATGACAATGACTGTGAGCATTGTAACACCATTGTACATAATGACTCTGCTTTCTGTGATGTTACTCCCAAACTGGGTGTGAAATATGTGAAAGGACAGATCTGAAATGGCAGAACTCTCACCAGTGAAGCAGAGTAGTCCACAGAATAAATAATTGACAGAATTGACAGCATGGTGCCACCGAACAGAAGCCTGGAATTGAAAGGCATTGACTTCCTATATAACTGAGGGGCTTTGTGTGAAAATTACTTGTCAAATTAAAGGCATGTAAAATGAGACCTTGGTAAGGTGTGTACAATTTAATGCAATATTAGTAAAAAATATATTTTTCTAAAATATCTGGTTTTCATGGTAAATTACCAATACTGAAATCCTGCTAATTACTGGTATTATGACAGTCTCAGTACAGGCTTCCCCTGCCCCCTTTTCTTTTTTTTTTTTTTTTTTTTTTTTTAATTCAAAGTTTATGCCTTAGCTAATATAATTGATCTTTTCTTCAAATCAGGTCATCAGAATAATCACACCAAATGGAAAATAGAGTACAGTTACTTTCAAGTTCCACAAAGCTTTTGCAAAGACAAGCTTACTAATGTTGTGAAGTACTCACAGTAGAAAATTATAAGCACCAGAGGGAATTATTTGAGGAAAATGGGAGAAAAACTGGTAAGTACAGAGGGAGAAATGTCCTCAAACAAGGCATGCAGTCACATTTTGACCACAAAGGATTGAAAGAAATTCTATTCATTGATCTCTGTAAATGTGGCATTAATAGAGTGGTCAGAGGATGAAAGGAAATATATAATAGCATCATAAGAACATGAAATTGAAAGGGACCATGTTTTAGCTCACTGAATCCAGGCTTCTGTTCTGGCATGCAATCATGTCTATAAATGCTTTCATAAAGACAAATATGCTGTACTCTGAAACAACTTCAGTTTTTATTTTTTCTCTTCCTGTTAGTAGCCTCTTTCAGAGTCTGACTTATTCTTGTTTTCATTCTAAAATTACTAAATGTGAATTCTAAATTAACTCACGGCCACCAAAACCTTATTTTTTCAAGTAAAATTGCAATCAACCTAAATAGCTTTTATTTTTCATTGTGGTTTATTCAGAGGTGTATTTATAGAATATTATGCGCCTTCTTCTATTATTTGTGGAAATAATTAAACAAACATATTTTATCCTCCATTACTATCCCAGCCATAATGTTCAATTCTTTCTGTACAGCTTCACATATAAATCCATTTTTCTTGGCTAAAAGTAACCAGAATAGCAAATAGGTCAACATTATTTTCCACAATGGCTTCAGTGCCCTTTATCCCCTTTTTTTTAATATATCAGTTTTTGCAGCTTAGTATCACATTCACCTTCTTTAAGAAATGACACTAGATCTGGTAACCAGCTCTTTCTCTTCCTCTCTCAGTTACAAAAAATCACTAGAGTAAAACAGAAATTCATTTCATTGTTCTATATTCCCAAGGTTTACTCTTTATTTCTATAGCCAAACCATATTCATAATATCTAGCTCATTCCAGACAATGTTTTGATTCTTCTGCAAAGCTTTGAATCAACAATATTTTTGCAAAACTTTTTCTATTCCAAAATCATTTATGAAAATGGTAATCAGTGTAAAGCAGTTGGAAGGCATATTTCCTCATCCCCTTAACCTTTTAACAGCTTCTCTTTCAATGCAAATCATTACCTCCATTTAGAAAGGTCCTTTCACAGTTTACATTTCTTTCACATATCTCAATATTTTTTGGCATTCTGAAATACTTACTATTTTACTAAGTTTGGCATAATAGAAATTTTTTTTCAGCCTTTGTGTTAACAGTTTCTTAAATACAGTTGTTCCACTTCCTATTTTTAGTTCAGAAGATACTGTTCAAATTTTGAAGCCCTCACTACCAGACATCTGTGATTTCAGAGGCTACTGGTTCCCTTGCATCACTTTCTGCAATATAATTTTCAGAATTTCTAATTTCAAGGGAAACTAAAATGAAATAAGTCTTTTTTTCCATCTTTTGCCCTCTTCCTCATTAACCATCTTACTTTACCACTCATATTCTATGTATTTCTCTGATTTCATTAATGTAATTAAGACTCATGTAGGTTATCTAATAAAAAAATTCTATCATAATGGAGCAAGACAGTCTTCAAGGAGAGCAAAACTTCCTCTGTCATATATCATGGGTTAAAGTTATATGGAGAGTCGCATGTTATTTAATGCAAGTTAAAACCCAAGCTCTACAGACAGCATTACACATGATGAATCAGACTTCAGCTGGCCAGGCTTCAGTTCAATTACATTAGACTGAACATTAGGTCTGAAGCTCACTCTATACATCAGAATATATGTGCAGGGCTTGTTCTCACAGACTTCTGAGGAACTGTAACAAGTAACACACCTTGTATTTCATAGTATGAAAAAAGCCACAGAGGATTTCCTTTTGGAGGAGACCTTTTCCACCCTACACTCAGAGTGGAATGAATACCCTATGGAACTTAGACTGCATTTGTAATATTCCCTGAAGCAGAACTGAATATAATTCTGAAATATTCTGGAAAAGCCATTAGCAGTGACCCTATGCATTTAGGATTCTGGAAATTGAGGTAACAGGATCAACTGCACACATTCTGTTTAGCTGACCTCAGAACAAAAACTGTTTTATCATATTTTAGAATCTTCATCCTATATACTTTTATTTATCCCTTTGATAATAAACACAGTATTCACAGGCAACTGGCAAGTTCACTGTAAATATATGTAGCAATCCAAGAGGTGTCTTCCCTTAAAAGAGGAGGTGCCGTCTGAGGAGATAAATGATCTGCCTCTTATCAGTGCCACATTTGAGGGAATGGAAAAAAAACAAACCAAAGCCAAAAGAGAACCTTACCTTTCCTACATACTGAGGATCTGGTCCCATGTGTTCTTCTAAAACAAAGAACTGATTCCACACCCATCCACGCTTTGGACGATGATGCACTTCTGTTTCGCCTTCTATGTGTTTGGTTTGATTTCTGGTCACCTTGATGGAGCCATGGTGAGCAGCTCCATAACACCTCTGTACAAAACAGAGACAAACTAGGACTGGGCAGATACAAGATGTACTTGTAATTCTCATTGTAGGATAGGATTCCTGTTCAAGGTTTTCCTTCTCTTGTCCTTTTCAGCTGTAATCCTTCAATAAGTTCCCGAGAGTGAAGGTGAAGTCTGCTTCAGAAATACAGTCCAAATTAGCTTTTTCTGCTTGTTCATGGTTTAGCTGCCCAGTTGGGAAAGCTCAAATTATATTTACATTATGAAAAGCTGACTGGAAAAAATGATATTTCTTCTGAGGTCTTCACAATAGAGTTCCACGGCCGACCATTTTCTATCTAATATGAAAAGGAAAGAAAGATACTTACTCATCACTAAAACCAGCAATTTTCAGGTTTCTGACCTTAGATTACACTCAAAGTTGTACTAAACACTCAAAGACTCTCATACAAACTAAAATTTAATTTCAGTGCTTCCTTTAAAAGCATTTCCTGATTGTTTATGTTAAAATACAGTAAGACAGCATGGCTCCCACAAGCTGTGAAAACGCTCGTAATTAAAACCTGGATGATTCAGAATAGTCCCTTTGGGTTTTACCTGCAAATCACTGACCTGGTCTGGCAGTAGAACAAAATCACTGATACAATGTCATTAAGTAATGATTGCTAAAAAATTTCACATGAGTTTTTGATGTTCTCTACACCACACAGATATCCAGCTTGATGAAAAATACCTAGTCTATAAAGGGTTTTGAAAGAATGCCACCAAAATGGGATTTTAAAATTCTGAGTCAATACTAGAGCATACTGACAGGAAGCTTCAGTTAAAATGTGCATTTTTGCGTCTTGTTCTTTATATAAATTCAAACCAATATAATCTAGGACATCATAAAATTATGTCATACTGAAAGGAATTTCATGTTGTTTTGATGTCAGTATTTTCAGTATATTGACAATATTTTCTCAACCTCAAAAAGGAAAATGTAACCTCTTTTATTACAACAACAAAATGTGAATATATGCAGAAGTTGAACCTTGAAAGTAAAATACTTCAAGTACCTTGAAAGTAAAATATTTCTTCAACCTTAGAGAAACAGTTACATTAAAGTAACCATTTGTTCAGTTATCTGATGACGTTAAAGATTATCCCCAAATCAGTTAGTCCATCAGGAGTCTGAAAACATGCAACTGAAACTACAAAAATTGGACTCTTCCAATACTGGTCTTCTTTGAGCATCATAAAGCTACATAAACAGAAACATAAGCTACAGAAACAGAAACAAAATTAAAATAATTTTGTTTCTAAGTTTCATAGGAACCCAACAGAATAAATTCAAAATCCCTAAAGAAGAACCAAAAAAGAATTTAGAAATCAGACAGAAACAATACTGCAATGGAAGAAAATTTATTAGGTGTCTTTAGGCTGCAATTTTTTGAACTAATGTTTCTCTCAAGTCCATAACAATAATGGAATCCCAAACCTCTTAGCTGAAAACAATTCCTCATCAGAACAATGGAAGAATACTTCAAGACTACTGTACATTAGAAATAGACAGAAAGGATGTATTTTCCATTGCTAGTACTCAGTTCAGGACAGTGGGGTTTGCTGAAGTGAAGAAAGAACTTCAGTCTCTTGTGGTTGTGCAGTAGCTCAAAATGAAACTCTATATGGCATTTTCAACTGAAGAAATGAATTTTTAGACATCTAGCATTACCCTGCTTCTTGCTTCCAAAGCACTTTGGTCTCCCCTCAATCCCTGTGAAGTCCAAGACACCATTCCCTTAAAATTCTGGCATTCCATCTCTGAAAAGATTTATACAACATGAAAAATTATTGTCTCCTCTGAGTTAAAATGTGATTTAATAAGATTTTTTTTTACAGTTAAGTGTTTTATGAAGTCTAAGTTAGATCAGGTATAAAATTCAGCCTTTCTGGGTCTCACATTTGTTCCTGAGTATATTATGCTTCTTTCTCAGATTCCTTGCCTTTCTGCATTCTTTGCTGATTCATGTTAGAAATAATTTTTTACCTTGAGGCATGCAGTTTCCTTGTATAGATTTCTATATATACAGATGTTCTATTTAAATAGATTAGTCATCGTAGTTTAGATGAACATTAAAATTAAGGATTGTCTCACAAAATATTAACTCTTCAGTTTTATCAATTCAAGTATTATTTTTCTTCGCTTTGTTTCCATCTTGAGAAATGCCTGGGAGGCATTCTTAAGACTACAAGTAGCAGGTAATACTTTATAAATGGTATGTAAAGTTCATTGAGATTTCTTAAAATAGCACATTTGAAATGTATTTTAGATTATTACTACTAAACTTTCTTTTACAAAATCTGTGGGAGTAGTTGTGATGGAAAATTCTTGCCTCATAAAAATGCATATATGAGTACAGAAGCTATCAACAAATCAAGATTTATTAAACAGAACTTTGTTTCTCTTCCCTCTCAGAAGTCCTTCATAGGAAAAAAAAACCAAACCAACCAAAACAACCCAAAACAACCAAGATGGAGCTTGCAAACTGTTATGTCGCAGTCACATTTGAGCCAGAACAAATATTAAGGGCATATTATATTAATAGATATAGATGTTGATATAGATATATAGATATATGTGTGTATATGTGTATAATATATATTATAAATAATATACATTTGTATTATAATAAGAAATATAATATTCAAATATATTGGAGGGAAAAAAAGACAAAATACCACAGCAAAATATGAAGGGCTTTTTCATCTTTAAAAATATCTGTTCATCTTAGCATTAACATTAACTAGGAGTCAATGCATTTTTATTTAGTAAAACCACTATTTTATTAAATTCAATTAAGAGATTTTATTTTAAGCACCCGAGCCCAAAATTAAAGTTTTAAAATCCTATATTCTGAAAAAAAAAAAAAAAATAAAGACAGCAGCAGGAAAAAACATTGCAATATATACTTCCTGTTATACTCATACTTAGAAGTTCATGCCTTCAGCAGTTCCTCAACTGTACATGAAGCCTAAAGGATGACTTCCACAAAGACAAATTCAGCAATGAAAAGAGGAGGGGGTTTAATTTTCGATTCTTTGAAGTGTTACACCTCTGGTAAACATCTTTAAAGCCAAAGCCTAATTAATGCTCAGTACAAAGGTCCTTATTCAGCAGTCTCCTACTAAATGTCTAGAATAAGCATTTAAAAACCTGACACCTACCCCAAAAGAAACCTCAAATCTACCTTGAAGACAGCAGGGTGTGTCTACAGGGGAAAGTTCAGATGGAAACAGCTCACACAGTTAACACAGAGGAGACAGTAAAACAAAGACTAGACAAGAAACAGAAGAAAAAACAGAGGAAAAAAAAAGAAATTAACTTTCTGCAATCCCTTGAATTGAAGCTAACATCCTGAGATGCTGCCTGCTCATTGCTCTTGTCTGCAGCTTCAGAGAAAGTGTCTTGATTTATGGCTTTTGTTATAAAGATTCATGCAACTGCAGAGTAGACGTGTGTTATAGCCATCTCCTGGGAGCCCTCATGAAAATGAGTTGTGTAGCTTGAGAGACTGTCAGAGTGAGCTAAAATTGAAATAAATGATTAAATAAGATGAGATGGGAAGTTCCACCAACATTGCTGGAAATCATTACAGCACAGTAGTTACTGCTTAGTGTAAGACCCTATAATGAATTCCCAGGAAATTAACAGGAGCATAGTGATGCAAAATGTGTATGTTTCACGACCATGAGGAGATGCATCCTTTGTAATGGGTATTTGCCCTGAATCTCAGTGTCCTCTGTCTTCCATCAAACTGAACCCCATTTGAACTCTTCTAAACAATCGACTTTTGCAGATGCACATTTAGCGCAATTCAACCTGTCTTTTATACATCCTTTTTAAGTTCCATGGTGAAAGAGTGACAATTAGCTATGGAGCTTGTAATAAATTAAATTGCTTATATGCTTTCTGACTTCTCTCTCTGCCCCCTGCCCAGTAAATCTCCTCCTATCAGAAAAAAAAAAAAAGATTATCAAAATCTTTTGAACAGATTATCAAAATATATATACATATATATATATATATATATATATATATCCAAAAAAATCTTGCATCCTGGATTGCATGTGTTTATTGTTTATTGCCAATATTATATCTTTCAGCAGTGCGGAAACAATGGTGTTTTCACCTGGAGACCAAAGGCAGAATAATGCACTAGTGTCAGAAAGGAAAATTGAATGTGATTTTTTGTTACATCCTTTGAGGAGTTTGACAGATTGCCAAGAGAACATACAGTATTCCTGAAGACCTCAGGTAACTGCCAGATAAAAAAATTGACATTTCTAGGTAGATGAAGGAAAGTTGTTTTATCAGTAGTTGATCTCCATTCACTATTCCCAAGGCTGGTAGAGCTGAGCTGTGGGAAGTTACACAATAAACTGAAGCACCAAGTTCTTCTCAGCCTAGGTAATAGAAACACAATATAAAATTGTCTGTCTTCTGCACATGCTACTCAATCTGATAGAAGTAGTGACAAAACTGTTTTGGAATGCATGTAAAACTGTATTACATGTTACTGCTTTGCCTTTTTGTTGTTTTAGTTGTACCTATGTGTATGAGACTGAAAACTAAGAAAACTCTAATTAAGAAAATGCTCTTGAAATAGTTAAATAGCGATTCCAACAACCAAATATGTTTTAAATATAGTTCTATATTGGCAGACCTTCTAGAAATGGGAAACTGGACTTCTTTTTTACTTCAAAAGCATAAGGAAATTTCCATAAATTGCTAAGATATCATGAGATATCATTTGCTAAATTATTGCTAAATTTATTTGTAGGTATATTACTATTCTGAAACATAGTCTTTATCACTCTGGAAATTGATCAGTTTCCTAAAGAAATATAGAGAAAAGAGCATTGAATGCCCCTCTCCTCACCTCTTTAAGCCAGCAATTTTAGCTGATCACTGTACAGTGTCAAGGGGTGTTATTTCTTGTTATATCTTGCACCACTCTTTCACATTTACACACAGCATTTGGTAAAGAGCATATCTATTTGCAAAAACCCAAAAAGCATCTATAGCAATCTAATACCAACTATTTTCTTACCCATTAAATTATTCTACATAAACTCCCCTTCCCAAAATAGAAACAACAACTACAAGAAAAAAAATAAAGGCACCTCCATGAAAAATAAAGACTGTTCTTTCATATATAGCAATAGAAATTCTGTTGTGGGAAGAAAAGGTGGATAGGGGAATCAAAAATACCAACAATCAGACATTATAAAAAAATAGCATGAGAAAAAAGTAGAAAAATGTATAAAAGACTGAGAAATCACTGGAAAACAAATCAAGACAGAGAAGCAGATTGGAAAGTTCAAGTGGAAACAGCTGAAGCTGTTAAAGAGATGTGAAAAATCCAGCAACACAATGTCTATGAAATCTAAGAAATATATTTTATACAATTCAAAATAAAGACAGTTTAATAAAGAAAATATAATTACTAACAAAAATCATGGACCAAAATTCCACAAGGAATTTATATTTCTGGGAATTGGTATGCTGAAAATGGCAAGGGAAGTACAAAGCTGGTATATTTTTCCCTATCATTTGTACATTTCATACCCAAAAAACTCTTCTAACTTCCATATTTTCACATATAATTCAAAGACATAGCCAACTGCTGACACATTTGATATCAATATTTTTTTAAAAATATATATACCATAGAAATAAATAAAACAGTATAAGGACAACTGTAGAGGCTTAATGACTACAGGTTGTTATGCAGTGTATGCAAAAAGCTGGGATATTCTCAGATTCAGTTTACAATCAGAGAAACACATTATACAAAATTAATTACTTAGATGAGTACATCACTCTTGTTGACATTGCCCAAATGAAAATCAAGAGGAGGAAAAGAAATGCCCTCCTTTTTTGTTTTTTCTCACCCATTCTCTCCTATCTACCTACAAGGAAAGAAGCAATTATACCAAAAGCTCAGAAAGAAACAAAAACCAGCAGACATATCCTAGAATACTATTAAAGAAAGAGAAATCACATATTTTTGGGCATTCTAAAACAGCAAAAACAACAGAGAAATCTTTCTCGTGGTTAAGCAATCTAGCTGGTCCTCTGAAAAGAAGTTCACATAACAGAAAGACAATTTAGCATTACAGATGTGGGTTTTTCATTCCCCAATGTTGTAATTAGATACCAAAGAATAGTCACTGCCAAGGTAAAAATAAGTTTCTCTTCCCATAGGATTTTTCAAAGGTAACAGTAGCATTTAGCTGCAGAGTTAGCATTAAGTTGTTTTAAATTATTTCAGAAAGCAAACTGTGATGGATTTTTCAACACCATCCTGACTGACATACACACATCAAATAATCCACACTTATGAGACTCTATTCCTCTTACTGGCTTTGAGCTCCACAGAGACAATACCAGAAAACTCCATTTTTCTACAGGTTATAGCACCTAGGATATTTTCCAAAAGTGTTCACAATCCAGGCTATTTTTTAAAGTGTGAAAGTTTCTCTTTTTCCAATTTTTCTTTCATTTTAGGCGTATACTATTTTCAAATATTCCTTTTACCTTCAGTTACATATTACATAAGGTTTATTGATATATTTTTCTAAATGAATATTTCTTGTTTAGTGACTCAGCTCCAGTAGCTTTGAAGTAAAAGAAACTGATATATTACTATTCCGTAAAGACTACAGAAAATAAAGTTTAGCCATCTTTTTGGATTAACAACTGCTGAATAAGTAATTAGCTCATAATTATTTCCCTAGTTTTCAGAGGCTAAATTGACAGATAGTGGGTTTGTTCATATTTGCGTTTTATGTTTTTAGACAGCTTGTACCTAAACCTTTAACCCAGCACAAGTATGGACTCTTCTTTATTTCTAGCACATAGGGTTAATCAGATCTTTTCCTTTATAAAAATATTATATTGTGTTAAATCTTGAGACTGGAAAATTAAGAAGATAAGACCAGAGATGACTTTCCAATCAGCATTAACACCCTGAATTTTCCAGGGCTTTTTGTCTGTGGTTGTTGGTTTTTTTTTTTTTTTTTTTTTTTTTTGTTTTTTTTTTTTTATTTTTTTTTTTTTTAAGTTCTACTATGGCAAGATGAAATAGAGAATTTCAAACTTTCCTTTAAAACCTAGCTGCAGCCCTAGAAATTAACCAGCATTGGTTTGATTCAAGTCCTAGATAAAAGTTAATTTTCCATTTATTTTTTTATCTCCAGTATAAGAAATAATTACACTATTCAGTGTCTAGACTGCCTGTTAACTTAGTAAGCATTAATAATTTACCTGATTGGCTGGAACAGGTTGCATCAGTTAAAGCTGGGGTCACAAAAGAAAATAGACATCATATGAATTAGAGCTTTTGCAACCTCATTACTGTCTACAGCTTCCTCACAAGGGGAAGCAGAGGGGCAGGCGCTGATCTCTTCTCTCTGCTGACCTGTGACCTGAGAAAATGACGTGTACTTGTGTCAAGGAAAGTCACAACTACCAGAGGGATGGTTGGCACTGGAACAGCCTCCCCAGAGAAGTGGTCACAGCATCAAGCCTGTCAGAGTTCCAAAAATATTTGGACAATGCTCTCTGGAACATGGTGTGACGCTTGGGGATGTCCTGTGCGGCGCCAGGAGTTGGAGTTTGATGGTCCTTGTGGGTCCCTTCAAACTCGAGATACTCTGTGATTCTACAGTTATTAATAGAAGGAGTGTCACATTCCTCACAGAAGGAGGCGTGAACTGTGGTTCTGATTTTGTTATGGAGAGAATTTTAAGGACATCCTAGCAGCACGTGCAAATAAAAGAGCACAGAAATGCTGAACCAGTGCAAGCAGTTCTGGCCAAACACCTTCCCACCTGGATTAAAGGAGATTAATCATGTTTTTTTATCTAGATGGACTTCACTGGGAAAGAAAACCCACTGGAATCCTACCTAGCTGTACCATGAAGATGAATGAAGTGGGAAAAGCAGAAAGAGGCTTAGAAGGTAAATAGTAACCAAAAAACATTTGGAAGGTTTTAATGTTGGCAAAAGAAACTCCTGAATATTTACTGGGCTAGCATCTGATTTATCATTCCTTTAAAAAAAAAAAAATAGACGGTCAGGTTTGTTGTGTACCAATGTCTTAAAATAGCATATTTAACAGGAGTTCATGGAATTTGTAAAAATAAATGTGAAGTCATGATCAGGGTACTTTCTTCTGGGACTGTGCATAGCTTATCACTAAACACAAGCTTTAATGGATTTCTCATTGGATAGCATTAACTGAAGCACCACTCACAAAAAATGAAAACCAGCCACATAACAGTAGGTCTAATCCAGCACCTTACATGACCAAGGAGATTCATACTAAATGGTCCAAATAAAGAATTCTAGGCACACTGAATCCAAATATGATAAAAAATTTTAAAACCAAACCATCACAAAACAAAACAAAAACCACAAAACTATAAAACCTTCTAACTGTTTCAAAAAACTGTTATCCAAGAAAAGATAGGGTTTTTTTAATCAAGAACAATGATTTTTTTTTAGAAATTTACGAGGGAGTCTAGTCTTTTTTATATACAAAAATATTGATTTTTTATATACAAACAATCAATGTTCCATAACAAAACACTATCAGCCCTTGAGATTTGCATTAGAAGAGAGTTTATCATTGCCAGAACTACAAACAGATTGGTCAGATAAGATCTTCACCTGCTGAAAATGTATCAGAACCACTATGCAGTCAAAGTCGTATTGTCACAGCAGGATTTTTAAAAGTTTATCTAATTGATGCTTTGGTTAGAGGATGTGTTAGATGAGCTGAGTTCTGTTATGCTGTCTTTTACACTAAATGTGAGTGGTTAACAGTAGAGATGATGTAAGGCTCTGTTATTTTTGAAAAAAATGTTGAAGATTCTGGATGCCATGGGACAGAGAAAGAAAAATGGCAAATGTTTCTCACAGTGGCTTGTGAGAACTTTTAGGGAGTTGTAAGGATGGGATTACTTGTTAAGTATAAACAATCTGCAGGTGGTGTTTTTCTACTTCATCTTTCTTTTCTTCTCATGGACGGTATATGAGGAAGGTGTTTTTGTTAGTTAGCCAAACAGAATGCATTGTATCACTATAAAAACCATGTGGATCTCTTGAATAAAGCTTTCCTTATACTCTCTCTTAAACATTGCCTTCTGCCTATTCCTGTGTCATTCTTGGTGGAAAAGTGACAGAAGAAGGTTATTAAAAAGCATTCCTATATTCATAAATCAGTACAGGAAATTGTTATTAAAAAACATTCTTATATTCATAAATCAGTTGAGGAAATTATTGAACACTACAAACCAATGAATTACGTACCCTGTTGACCAAACACATTTTATGAAAGAGTGTTTGGTCTTTTTTGTTCAAGAAACAGATCTTTCTTGAACAAAAGGGATCAGAAAAGTTTGCAAATAAGACTGAAAAAGTTCTTAGTCTGCAAACAGCACTTCATGTACACAGGCAGATAATGAGCGCTGCATGTACACAGGCTACAATGAACAGATAATCTAAACATGACATTATAATGAGATTAAGGGATTCAGTGCCATCCCCAGTTGGCATAAGAAATTGTTTTGTCTATCATAAGCAGGGATATGGAAACTACAGCATAAAAAAAATAAAATGACATAACCAACGACTGAAGAAATATTTTTGCAACTATACCCAAATGATTTGCACAGAGTGGCTGTCAGAAGCACAACAAAGTAACAAGACAATTATTCTGATAAAATCCAGCCACTGTTTCTGTAAATATAATTGCACACACAGTCATGCTAGCCATTACCTGCTGTGAAAGGAACAACTGTGAAACACAGAGAGATGATTCATTAATCTGACTCACGTCTCTCTCTGTTCCTCAACCAGAGGGGAAACTATCTACATTTGTATCTGAGGTCCATGTACTAGTCAAGGGTAATACAGGTACGCAAGGCAGTGCAAAGGCCCCTTTATATTCCCAAAACAGCAGAGGCTTTTATTCTGTGTTATTTCTCTTCCCAAGGAACTTGCTAGCAGAAAAAAGATCTCACTGATTTCTTGAGTCATTCCTCCCGTATATTAAGGTCAGGTCACCAATCAGGGAACAAAGCAAATACATGAGACACTGATGAGCAATTACTTAGTTTAAATAGAAAGAACTTGCAATAACCCACTTGTGTATAGTCCACATGTACTGTTTGTCCTAACAAATTATTTCTTAAAAAGGAATAGCAAGAGCTCCTCTGAGCAGTATGGTAGCATCCCATTGACTAGCAAAAAATGAAGAAATGGAAGAGAGATCTAATGAAGATGTTTGAGGCTTCAGAATAAATTAAAGATATTTACCTCTTGTTCTTTACTAGCAGTTCAGCACTGCGCTTTAAACTCCTTAAAATCATGTACACTATTAATGATAATCTTGTTACAGAAATCCTAATAATACATAATATACAGTATTTTTTGTGGGGGGTTTCTAGGCTGCACACAACTGTTTAACTGCAGAGAAATTTGTTGTCTTGGTTAGGCTAACCGAATAACTGTTCATAAAACAACAAATATGGCAAAAAAAGAGGCAACAGAGAAGTTAGAGACAGAGCCAAGAGGAATGGCTCCGTTTCACAGAGACCTGTGAGAGAAGCAGATGCATTCCACGGATCATGCCAGAAGCATATAGGGAGGTCTATTGGTCAGTCAAGTCCTACAAAGTCCACAGCGCCCAAATGACTATCTGAGTAGTACTCTTTAAAGCTGAGACTACCTAGGTAATGGTACCAGAAATACTGAGCTTCGGTGTACTTGCAGAAAAACTAAGGCAAATAAGGAAAAGGTAATTAAAGGCACTGATTATCACATCACACCACACTTTAACTCAGATGTCCTTAAGTCTGTGATTGCTCCTGTGACATTTTTTCAGCCAAATGTACTAGAATCAGTGGTAACCACACAAGCTCGCTACTCTGATGTCTTCATGCATATTGTACGTGTGTAATTATGTGAACAAAATTTCTACAAGCACACATCTTTCAGTAGTCACAGTGGTCTGTTTAAATTTATAACTAAATCTTCCCTGATTAATTAATTTTTGCTCAATTTTCCATTTCCAGTACTCAAAGCTATGGACAGGGAAGAAAAAAAGGAAAAAAAAAATTCCTTAACCAAAAAACTTCAATCATTAAAAATTGTTTATTTGCAGTATCAAGAAGAACTTCTTTACTATGAGGGTGACCAAGCACTGGAATGAATTGCCATGGAGTCTGTGTCCTCTCCTTCCCTGGAGATATTCAAGAACCATTTGGAGAAAATCCTGTGCAATGTGCTCTGGGATGACCCTGCTTGAGCTGGGAGGCTGGACCGGGTGACCCACTGTTCTTCCTTTCAACCTGGCCCAGTCTGTGGTTCTTTAATCTTGCAATTTTTTTCTATCAGAAAGTGAAAATTCATTTGTATGCATGCTGGTTTGCATTGCATGCATATATGTATATTTCTTTCTTTCTTTCAGGGGAGAGTAATCCAGAAACAGGATGAGTGGAATGTCTTTTCTGTCTTAAGATACTGTGGATTACACAACATGGTATTTGTAAAACAGGTAACAATATCTATAAAAATGACAGTGTACTTGTTAAATAACAATGTTCAGTTATCATTGGAAGTCAATATTGACATGAGGAAGACAGTGACATTTCCATGTGTTTGTCTGACTATTTGATACCTTGTTTTTTTTAACATCTATCCATATCATCACAACTTTTATTCTCAGGAAGGCAAAAGGACAACAAAACAACGACAAAAAATTCAACTCTTTCAATTTTGATTCATGTACCAGTGTCTTTGAACACAAAATATTTCATTATAATAATTAATGAATGCTGGTACATTAATCTTTAAGAAATTAGTTTTCCTCCAATATTAAAACAAAGTCATGTTCATTCTCACTCATCTTTTCAGAGCAGAAAGACTTATTTCCATTCTTTTATTTCAGATTGTTCTTTACTGTTTTACGTAAGCTTCTTTTCTGAGGCAGAGATCTTGTTCTTCATTCCAGCCAAGGTAGGTTTTTATAACTTTTATGTTACTCCTCCTTTTTTTTATTTGTCTAGATAAAAGTCATCTCTGTTCTTCCTTAAAAAGTTCTCTGTTATTCTAGAAAAGCTATTTTGAATTTAAACCAAAGTCAGACCTTATTATTGGTCTTAGGATTAATTTTAGTTTCATACTGTGGACATTTTTCACAAACTAGTTTAAGACTTACAGAGCAAACTGTGTTAAATATACTAATCCCACTGATGACTGCAGACTTTGTATATGCAACTTTATTTCATGCTTGTGGAAATTTTAGCTTTCATTCTTGTCCTGACACTTCACAGGAGTGTATAAACAGGTAGATAAATGGAGATTTAGTGTTCAAGCCATACCACCAGCAAATTCTCAGAAACAGAAGGGGAAGGAGAATCTAGGTTAATCAGTAGAATCATGTCTTAGGTTCTGATTGAGCAAACAAAAAAAGAGTCACTTAACTCTAGGCCTATTAAAGAAAAGCTCATTAACATTAATTGGCTTGTGTGACTAAAACTTAGCTTAAAACGGAACATTTTAAATATTACGTTATTGATGTTTTATGGTGCTAGAAGAACAGCTTCAATGCACAGAAAAGATTATATGTATAAATTCACCAGGAAAACTTAAGAATGTAGAATTCAAGTTTCAAAATAAATTTGTCTTCCATTATCACAATAGTAGTCTAATGAGAGGTGAGACCTTGTAATATCATTTTGAGATTGCTCATATATGCATGGTACTGTTCATAAAGGCATGATATGTTATGCAAGACTTTCTACTGTGAGTTGAAGACTTTCAAGAAATCATTCATCATGTGCTTAATAGAAAAAAATTGGATTCTTTGCATTGAGAGAGAGCCTTGAATCGTAACTTGCATGTTTTCTGGAGTTAGTTTTTTTTCTACAAGGAGCAGGATGAGGATTTAGTGATGTTGAGCATCACTAAAAGAACACCAGAAAAAGAACTGAATGACTAGCAAAATAGCACTCTCACTTTAAGTTGGAAAGCATTTCACGGCAAGGATCCATATCTGAGCAAGGACTTGTATCTCATTCCCATTTCGAGCCTTGTTTGACAGTTCTTACACTGTGTCCAGAGTACTCAATTCAAGCAGGTCATGAAAATGGTAGACTGAGATACCTAAATAAACATGAAAATTATCTTTGAAAAAGTTTTAGTAAGTTATGTCCTACTTATGAAAATAGTCATTCAGCAGAGTTACTAGAGAGAGAAATTTTGAAGTGCAACAGATTCCAGGTTTGGTTTTGATTTTTTGGTTTTTGTTTTTTGGTTTTTTATGAGTCTTGGAATGTACAGAATGAAAGCAAACAAGACAAATAATAACTAAAATTGTGTACTTACAATTTCATCTGTAACCTGCTACTTTTGATTAAAGTTAATAAATATTTCACTGTTAAGAGTACATGAATTGCCACATATTCTAACATAGAGCTACTGTTACTAGATATGGATTGGGCTGTTTGTGAGACTACTAGGAAAATCTCATCAGCCTTTAAGAATAAAAAGGATTCGGTTATCAACAAGCAACAATCTTCAGCAGAGGACAGATCATTATCAAAAAAAAAAAAAACCCAAAAAAACCCCAAACCAAACAAACCAAAAAACTACCCACAGTGATTAGAAAAGCTTTAAAAGCTAATAAAAGTTCATAAGCCTGATCTGATGCAGATTTAATAGCATTAAAGAAGCTTTAAACCTCTTCATTCTTCATAGAGAAATTGTTTGCACTGGAGGCTAAGGCAATTTAGCAAATAGCAGACTAAGGGGCCGCTTTTTAACCTTGGCTGATCTTTAACCCCAGGTGATGGCCGATGGAATATGAGCTTGTATAGCAACTATCTTCCATCCCAAACCCCATCCTATATTGGCAAAACCGCTGTGAAATATTTTGTTTGTTTATTTTCTGAGGCAACATCACTTTTCAAGGAGCAGAACAAAGCTGCATTTTTTTTCATGGTTATGAAATCACCTCCTACACACCATCTTAACCATCATCATCAGGCAGCTTGCTGTAAATTTAAAACTTGAATATACATTTTTTTTCTAAAACTCTGAATTTTGAGGTGCTGACATTATTGGGTTTGTACACATCTTGAGATTGAACAGTCTGTAAAAGATACCTGGGCCAGATTTAAGCAACACTGACAGGGGTTAAACACTTGTGCCTTCCCCTTGCATGAAAATGAAGGGCTCTTATACGATTACTGCAATAATGCAGATTTATGCATGAGAAGGAAAAGAGACACATGGAAAGATACACACACTCTGAACAAAATATCCAGTAAAGAATATTCCAGTAAAGAATATTCAGTGCTTAATCCAAAAGTAATGAAAGTAAATAATACTGAAGAACTAAAACAATTCTGAATTGACACTGATGAATTATTAGAGCAATAATATTTTGTAGTATTTCCCCTAAATAATTGAAAGCAAAAAAGGCAGTCATCTCTTTTACTGTTCCAAAGAATTAAATATTCTGGTTTTGTAATCTAGAGAACCTATTTCTATAAGGTATGAAATTTTAAAATAGTGAGCTCTACATTTTCTAGATTGCATTAGTTTTGTAGCAATTTACCTAAAACTTTCTACAATATTTCATGAAAACAGATATTCTTTACTTCCATTAATTATACAAGTAGAGAGAAAATAGTAAAAAAGAGTTCAATGTTATGCTACACTACAAACAATACTCTTGGAAAACACTGGGGAAAGGACTAAAATTCATTAAACTGCAGTCTAATCTTCTACAAGTGTTTTCATAATCAATTATATTGATCAGTTTGGACTCCAAATTTTAAATGAATAAAAATGTGTGGTGTGGTTATTTTTTTAGATTTTATATTTCAAAATATGAGTTTATATTTTCTTTAGAATCAGACAAACACCAATTGAATTACATAATGTATAAATAATTTAAAAGAAAAAGGGCAAAAAATAAAACAAAGAAGAAAAATGTAATCAGGAACTCAAAATACTTCCAACATAACTTTTTGATGTTTACATTTCCAGTTATTCTGTCTGTAAACAAGAAATATGTAACAGAGCAATTCTTTTTATGAACAACAACTCCAGCTCTGACAGCAAAGGACAGAGCATGGGCTCCACAACATGACCAGGCATTTGGGTTAAAGGCCAGTGCTGCCTGCATTGTGCTCAGATACCACATGTACACTCATACACTGTAAGCCAATTTTCTAAGAACTCATCCCAGTGTATTTGCACTATACCAGGGATTTTGCCAATTGGGGACATTTCCCTTTGTATAAAAAGGTCAAGAACAGACCAATACATTTTCAGGAGGCAGAGTTCAACCCTGTTCATTTCAGCATGTATTCAAACAAATGTCTGAGAAATACGGCCTGCTATGAGGAAACAAGAGTTTTAATGCACAAACAAGGACATTTGGTATGTAGTTTTCCCATTTAAAAGAGATTATTAAAGGATAAGTATATGCTATATATAGACTGTTAGATGACCTTAACATACCTTGGATAGAAAATCATTCAAATATGCAATGTTCATAGACTACTGAAAGCAACAATTAACTTATTTTAGCTAACAGATACAAATGCAAAGCACTAATATGTCTCAATAATATTTGGTCCTAAAAACTGCCTAGCCATAATTTCTTCTAGAAAATATCCTATTAATTTTTACCATACCCTTCAAGTCTTTTTAAATGAAAGAAAGCCAATTTTCTACTGTCAGTAACTAAATTTTGCCAAAAACTCAATCATATAGCTAAACATCTTGTGGATTGTAGTGGGGTTTTTCCTCCCTTTCATCTTCTACCCTTCACTATTTTTATTATATGGACTGTAATAAATCAAAATATTTTTTTCATGCAATCTGGTTATATACATACACTATCTTATTCTAAACACATGCATTCTAAATACAGGGAAAAATCTCTCTGCATTTCTAAAATGCAATTTCTGCTGCACATCTATTTTCTCTTGATAGCAAAGAAAAAGAAAAAAACCCAACACCATCTCTTCATAAGCAATATTTTAGAATAAAGAAGTTATAGACAGTTGGAGTTCCATCTCATCTACTACAGCTGCTTTTAGCAATAGTGTTATGAAAGTAAAGCACTAGAGAACATACTTTTTTCTAATTCATTTTTTACTGCATTTTCACCAGGGAGAAAGGAAATGAGACTCCAGGGAAGCTGACTACACATGCTAGTGGTAAGACACAACCTACAAGATGCTAATCATTTGATTTGTACAAAAATAAATGACTGAAAGCAAAAAATTTATGGGACAATTCTACTTCTATCTATTTTAACACTCAACCATAAAATCCAATGCATCAAAAATTTACATGTCAAAATACCACCACCAGAATAATAACTTCAACACACAAAAAATCCAGCTCATTTTAGTTTATCGGTATTTCTTAAATAAACACAGTAACAGCTATGTACTACTGATGTCAATATACTCCCACTCTGCACAATTACAGACCATCAGAACAACTGTTCATCACTGACTGAACACTCTCAGTAACCATGAACCTTCTCATGTGCACAGACAAGGCCTCAAACAGCCAATGTCAAAATAATCAATCTTTATCCCTGACACAAAGTCACTCATACGTGTTTTGTCCTGAAAAATAATCTTTAGGGAAATACAGGAGAAAATATTCTACAGGCCCATAGCACAAGTACTTTGTAGCATCTCTTCAATTAAATTCCTTAATAAGAGCGTAATTAGTGCCAAGTGTGTAGGAAAACCCTTAGATAGCAACTCCTCTGATCCTGCTCGGCAGGGCGAGATTTTTACAAGTAACTTAGGATCAGAATCTTGTTTCTGAAAATAAGATCATCAGCTATTTACCACTCACAAAATTCTGGTAAAGGGATTATAAATACTGCAGTCTTCATCATTGTCTTCAACATATTACTGAAATCTTTTGGTTTCACTTCTATGACACTTGCAATTCAGTGACTGCTGTGTATGACACAGCCTTGACATTGATTACTAATACAGTATTGCAGCTACATCCCCATGGCAACTTGCTTTCAGATAATTTCTTACACCAAATTTCTACCAGCCACAAGAGATGTCCTGTAATATCACACTAATTCCTAAAATATGTAATATTTATTGAAAAAAAAAAAAAAACAGCCAAACATACCACTTATTGTTCCATTAAAATCCCACAACCCTTCTAGCTTGTGTCATTTATCAATTTTCTCACTTTTTCAGTTCCGCCCTTCCTCTCTAGCAAACCAGTATTCCTTCTCAGGAGCTGAAGTTAGCTTCCATCCAAAACCCAAGGAGACAGCAGAGGAAGGTGTGCAATCCTTCAAAGGCAGTAGTATTGAAACTAAATTTTGTGGATGGAAGAAGTTTGCAGCTAGGCAAGACAGAGGATTTCCTTCAGTGCTCTGAAATGGTCAAATTTGTGGTCCACTTCCTCTGGATTTCCTCTCATTTCCTACCATCTCAATTCAATCTAGTTCACTTAATGGACAGAAAACCCTTCATCTTTTTTAGCTGAATCAGTCTTTCTCTGGCTATTGTGCTGCATATGACTTTCCAAGGAAATAAATGAGCATCAGACATGGCACAAAAATGAAGAGAGAAAACATAGCTGAGAGCCATAAATATACTAACAGTGAACAAGAAGATTGATTTGACTGGGTCTAATCTGCTTCCTAGGTACATCCACATTAAGAAAAAAAAAAATACTCTAGGCTCTTTCCAGCTAGTCCTATTCCACTAAAACATGACACTGTTCTTTTAATTTCCTACATGATGTTTGCTGCTCTAAAAGGATCAATATTCTGTGTATTCGAAAATATTCAGGGAGCAGTTTGTTCCACTGTCAGGGAGGTCTTGTGGCATTCTCCTTCCCTGCACTTCTGTATAAACAAAATACACTAGAGTATATTAAAGTCATGTTCATATTTCCTCAGCTAACAAAAGTACAACCTAGTGCTATGAACTTATGTCTCAGCTGCTGAAATATTTTCAATTGCAAGAAAAGAAAAAATTTCATTTTAAACTAACTTGTTCCATAATCATTTTTTAATGCATTATATACTAAGTGTAAAGTTTAAATATTTTTATTGTGTTACTATCCTCGAACAACAGCTTAAGTGCATAATACACTCACAAATACATTTAAATGCTGCTAGAGCCAAGCTGCACTCATTAGTGGTCATTAGGATAGCTCAGCTTCTCACATCCAAAGCTATCCTGTAATATTCATTATTATATAGTGTTTTTTGCTACAGAGATATTTTCTGCTGTGGACAAATTGAAAGCAGTTAACACCTGCATTTTGAAATTGAAATTTTAATTTGACATGAATCAAAAAAGCATTAAAATTAACAGACAATCATGCTGCAAACAAAGCTGACAGTCATTTTTAGTATAATGCAGAGCAGCGTTTTTAATAGCATGCAAATACTGTTGACAGGCATCTCTTTATTCAATTAGTTCCTAGTTTCCAAGGGCAGAGTAGTGTGCACACATCCAAACTGCGTTTTCTAATTTTAGAGGCTTTGTATATTGAATATTTCAAACTACTTAGTATCCAAATCAATTTAACAGAATGCCACTTAAGGTACTTTTCAGTTTTGGCTTTCAATAATTTACGTGCTATACCTAAACACTGCTCATGACCTGATCCATAATTACATCCAAGCAGATCTCTCAGCCTTCTTTTTGAAGTATTTCAGAGTAGCTATACTTCTAGGTGAGCACATTTTTGTATGCCTCTCAGAATTATAAAAGTATCGTGCCAATCCATCTGCATATCCTATCTACTTCTGTGGCTAAAATAGCAGGCAAAACTGGCACTTACTGTTCAATGGTTACAGGGCACTTCTCCACTCCTCCTTTTCCAAATGGTTTGCCAAACCAAACCGACTGCCTCCTTAGCTGCTGGGAAACAAAAACAAAAAACCCACACACATGTCAGAATTCAAGGAACTGAGGGAGAGGGCATTTTGCTAAAAAAATCTCTCAGGGAGAGGAAAGAGCAGTGTAACGGTGGTATCAGCACCAACTTTTTCTCATAACAGCTAACGAGAATGTGAACGAAAAATCCCTTCTCAGGAGTGCTGTAGTGGGACAGAGTTAACATCTTTAGGTTACAAGAACAAAAAAATACTAAAAAATTATATTAAAAATATAAAAAAAGAAGAAGAAAACCAGTTTAATTGTTTGTCTTTTTACTAAACTGTGAACTATCAATAACTCAACAATTAATTCTATTTTTTATAATGCATTCTCCACTGGTCAACTATATTAAAGGACTTGATACAAAATAAAGCTTCTTTGAAAAGACTTTTCCTTTTTTTATTTTTTACATAAAACCTGAAAATTTCCACTGGAGAAAATGCAATTAAAAGAAAGGCAATTGTAAGAAACACATTTTCTGAAGTACCTGAAAGCTGCTGATTGCTTAACATTCCCCAGAGGCTTCAGTAAGCAATGCAGTGCTAACATTGGCTATTCAACAGTGTTATTAATAGCTGTGATTCTAGCTCAAATAAAATGTGCTGGTATTATTCCTATAGCACTAGTGTGATGAAGGACCTACAATTTACAGTAAGCCTCATTTACAAAACACCAGATAGCATCTTAAAAAATTAAAGTTTAAATAGTCATTTGAAACACAGTATATATTAGACATGCCACTGTGTTGAGCACAATTCTGTTTCACAAGGTATGTGAAATGCATCATGACTAAAACATAAAATAGGAACAATTTGCTTTCTAAAAGTCAGTATCATTCTCACACCTCTTGTCAAGACCACACCAGCTACAAATCGTTTTTCTATTCACAGCACCTGGTGGCAATACTGACAGACAACATGAAGACAGACCCCTGTTGCACTGCACAATCACTCCTTACACACTGCAAAGAGACAGCCCCTGTTCTGCATAGGTGGAAATGCATTAAAAATGTATTTTTGAAGAGAAACCTTCCCTGGATGAAAACGGCTATTATTTCCGTGTTACAAGCAGAAAAATGAGGCACGCCAAGTTTCATGGGGTAAATTCCACATGCAAGCAGCAGTAAGATAAAATGAGATCTGAACCTCTACTCACTCTACTTGAGTAACTTTGCACAAGACAGAAACACAGATGAGCTCTACCAACTTCATATCCTTGCAAGGCTACAATTAAATTTTAATCAAGAAAATAAATTTTTATTTAATTTTCATTGGCAGTAATACTTTTTTCAACTTTCTGTTATTCACATTTGTATTCTTGCACTGCAGGAAACCTGAATTTAGAGATGAGAGGTCCTGTAAAAAAAAAAAAAAAGCCTCTTTTCTGAAGATAGAGTACTTAATCAAGTGCTTAATTAATTTGCCTTCCTCACCTATTTCAATTTAATGTCATAATTCTTATCTCCAGAATGGCACCTGCCAGTGCCACTGTTTTACTTGGCATTTCTGTGTGTGCTCAAGTCCTGCAAGATGAAAACAGAGTTGGAGTAGGGACAAAATGGAGGGGCACAAACCAGGACATTATTGGAGTTTTTTCATGCTCTGATTCCCAAGGCTACTCCAGGAAAAATAAAACATTATTGCTACAATATTGCAAAAGAGACCTGGGAAAAAATGTCAAGGAAAAGAAAGGGTGAAATAATTTTGTATCTTCTTTTTCAGAACTCCTAGAGAGAAAAAGGAAGGAATTTGCAAATCACCAACAGAAAAACAGAAGAAGCAAAGTTAGGCCATGGGGCTACTGACCAGTTTTGGCATTAGATCACAAGGAAAGGCACAAGTGAGATATCCTGCAAAACTCCTTTCTTCTACTCTACGTAACATAGGGTGATTATAAGAAAGGTGGTGACAAGTCTTTTGCTAGGCTGTGTTGACATCGAAAAAGGGATGGTGATTTTAAACTAAAAGAAGGTAAATTTAGACTGGATGCAAGGAAGAAGCTTTTTACAATGATGTGGTGAAACAATGGAACAGGTTGTTCAGAGAGGTTGTGGTTGTCCTAGCCCTGAAAACATTCAAGGTCAGGTCGGATGGGACTCTGAGCGACCTTACTTAGTTGAAGATGTCCCTCCTCCTTGAATAGAAGTTGGACTAGATGACTTTTAAAGATCCTTTCAAACCCAAACCATTCTTTGATTTTATGCTTCCATGATCTCTGTGGAAACAACTGTTTACCCTTAAGGAAACACTTTGCTAACAAACTGGTTAATGGAAATGAAGGGAAAAAAAAAAAAAAAAGGTTATCAGAAGAGTTATCAGGAAGATCAGTAGCACATGAATTGGTAGGACATTAGAGCAGCTCAATGGACTTAGAAGGCCAAGACAAATTGTTTGAATGACAAACTGCAAAAGAACAATCCAAAAAGGCATTTTGGTATTTTCTTCTTTTTTTATATCACCAAATAAAGAAAACAGAGTGGTCTAAGCAATCTACTCAATAGAACCAAGCTCTTAACACTCAATCTCCAGTGGCTGGACCTCATCCACCTACATGTCTGCCACCTTCTATATTCCAAATACTGTTGTGAATCTTTTGCAGTAAGGGGGCCTGAATGAAGATTTGTAAACAATTTTTATACTGTATAACCTGCTCTTCTTTCAGCTTTTAAGTACAAAATACTATAAGGTTCATTTGGCAAATTATTTTTTAAAAACCAATTTGTTATTGGAAAATTAGTAATAATGAAAAGAAATTATGTATTTATGTTCTTGAGCTCTAGTAAAATAAAGAATGCCTCATTACATCAGTTACTGTAACTATGCTTATTTCAGTCAAATAGAGAAACACTCGCCTTCTTGCAGTGACAGCAAATGAGTTTATAGCTGTTTACAAACATTGGGGTAATTCCTGCAGGTTTTTTGGGTTGAGGTCAGTGATTTATCAGTTTTTTCTAAAATTAGAATGGCTCCACAATTTCTATTAGACACTATTGCAGCATCAAGCATCGTCTGTCTAGTTTTTAGAACAACCCACTAACTTTGCTTATTTCTGTCTGGTCTCCAACTTGCCTTCCTCATCCTGCATCCTTTCTCTGTTGTGTAAGGGTTTACTGATATTATAATCAAGACTAGACACTTACCCTCCAGAAATGGCTTAGATTTACCAGTGCATATTTCATTCTTGTGCAGAAATAAAAATCTTATTAAGTAATTTCAGACACCAATTATTTTCTTTGAAAACATCCATGTGTTGTGTCTCTTAGAAGATGCTGAATGTTCTGTATTCCTACAGATGTCTTTCATAACCTTGCAATTTTTGTAATTCCTAATGTAGAATATAGTTAGTATGACCTGTCCATCTGCTTTGTATAATTATTAATATTTTCTCAATTGTTCTGTTAAAAATTACCGTGTAACATCACAAATCCAGTTACAATATACCTAATTACAATCTCTGGTAACAGAATGATCCAAAATGATCCTTTGAAAGTCTAAAATGCTTATAAAATTTGGGCACAGGAGAAAGGAAAACAGTTTAACTAACAGATGTATTTTCAGTGCTTGTTAAGGAAAGGCTGCTTATATATTCATCAGTCCCTCCAGTGACTGACAGAGGTAACATTTAGGAAACAACTTCTGGAACCCAAATTAAATTGCTGAAATGCTGTTTCTGAAAGGGTTATTTAAATTATTTCTTAAGTCATGTCTCCCACTATACAGGAGTTATTATTGCTAGGGAGAAACAAAGGCTGTATGTGTTTATTCCTTTCACTTATGATTAAAGAAAAAACCAAATGTCTGAAACAATTCAGTACATCTTTTGACCAAGTGCTAGACAAAATAGGTGCAGGCAAAGCCTTGACTTGAACTGTGAGAGGCTTCATTCCTTGAGTGGCTTCTGTAATTGCAGTGGGCTTACTGGAGAAACAGGCTAAAGCTCATTTTACAGAGCAGAACCCACAGCACTAAATTTTGTGGTCTGCTACACACCCCTGAGCAGAGCAAGGAGTTATAGTTTAACTCATATTCCAATTGTGCCAACAAAAACAGCTCCTGGTAGATTAAGAAAAGAAGTAAAGTTCAACACTACCTTCTGTGTCTTGAAGAAAATAAAAGATACAGATAACAATTTAAAATAATATGACATACATTATCAAGTAAGTTTGAAGTGGGCAAGACAAGGTTTTTCATTTTTCTCTAATTCTTGCCTGAGATACATCAGAGTAAGATCACTAAGATAATTTTCCTTTAGCAAAGCTTAAGGTTGGAACCTTTCAGGTCTCTGTTAGGTGCATACATCCCCCAGTGTGATGTTCTTGTTTCTATACTTAGCTGGAATCCCACTGAGCAAATGGATTGTATGTGCAAGAGCAGAACAAAATCAGGCTTTTAGTGTGACAGCTTTTCTCCCTACACTGGCTGGGAGAAAGGAAAGAAGATTTAAAGTATAAAAGAATAACTATAAATCATTTCAGGGCATATATTTGCCAAGCAAATCTGCAGCAGGTTTTAGAAATCCATTATCTAAGGTTTACACATAATCAACATTAACTCTATACTCACACAACATAAAACCAATAAATTTCAAGTACAGGAAATGAACAAGTCACTTACAAGCTAAGTAAGTCACTTAACTCTCTTTTCAGTATAGTTTAGTCACTGTGAAAACAGAACAAATAAAATTAGCTACCATCTGACATCAGTATTTTTAAATTCTCAGAGCAAGGGAAAAAACCAAAGTACATTGATGCAAAGTGCACTGTAACCTCTGAAACCTTCAGACTGTTTTTGCATTCCATGCACAGGAATCTTTAAACCCAATGGCACTTTTTTTAGTGCCTTATGCTATGACACTGAGACATGAACACATGGCGTAGGCAGACTTCTAACTCCATGGATATAACACCCACATGGCCTGGAAAACCTGTGATTTACAACACTCTAATAGAAATTCAGGCAATGGTCTACAAAAACTTTCTATGAAATGATTCAAACCAAACATATTTCTGATTAAGTATTTTGCCTTGAGGTACTCAATGACTTCTGCAGCTCTGTCTTTTTTGGAAAACTAGTCTTCAGGAATCACAAGCCTCTTTTTCCAATTGTAAAGTTTGGGATAAGGAAGACATTGGTGGAAGAGAACCATATTAGGGAAATTTTAAATAATCTGAACATACATGAGCCCATGAAGCCTGATAGAAAGCATCCACTAGTACCGTGGGAACTGACTGACGTTATTGTGTAGCAACCAGAAGAGGTTCTTGAAGACAGAAAGAAAGCAAGTATCACTACAAAATTCAAGAGGTACAAGGGGAAAGATCCAGAAATCCACAGGTTGATCAACCTCATCTCCACCAGTGGGATGGTGATGGAGCATCTAATACTGGAAAATATTTCCAGAAACATGAAAGACAAGAAAATTATCAGGAGCAGTCAGCATGGATTTATGAAGTGGAAATTGTGGTTAACCAACCTGATTCCCTTCAATAATGAAGAGACCAGCTTGGTGGCTGAGGGGGGAGAAGTGGGTGTTGATTACCTCATCCTCATCAGGGAGGCTTTTGACACTGCTGTAACATCTTCCCAGACAAGCTGATGAAGTATGGGTTATGTAAGTGCAGTGAGGTGGGTTGAAAACTGGCCCATGGGGAGGCAGAGAAGGTTGTGGCAAGCAGCACAAAGTCCAACTGGAAGGCAGTGCTGTACCCCAGGTGCCAATGGGAGCCACAGTATTATTTAGATCTTCCTACATGACCTGAAAAATGAGACACAGTCCACTCTTCTGGGGATTGCAGATGATATAAAACCAGGGGTGAGTGGGGGGAGTGAGGGATGAACCAGATGGTTGTGCTGCACTCAGTAGGATGTCAACAGGCAAGAGAAATGGATAGAGAGCAATGCTAGGAATTTCAGCAAGAAATACCACCAAGTTCCGCAACTGGAGAGGAATATGTTCATACAAATGACAGATCATTCACAGAAAAAAATATATTTAATGCCCCAAAAAAATATATTTAATATATAAATATATATTAAATATATTATATATTTAATATATATTATATAATATATAATATATATTAAAATATATTTAATATATAAAAAATATATTTAATGCCCAATTCCCTCAGGTAGGTGCACAGAATGTGGTGTATGCTACAAGTATGCTAGATGGTCTCTTGTACAGTCCACTGTTATCATGCTTGAATTCAAACACAGGAAAGTAAATATTGGTTTCTGCTGTTCTATTAGGGTTTTTTTTGTCACATATTGAAAGTTTTCAAGTGACCAAAATCCCTCTGGTAATGAATGTTAATGAATATAATGATTCATGTAATGGCATGACTTAGCTTTACCCTTCAAGGGCCAGTGCTGCTCTGTCTACAGACCAAACATATGCATTCTCTTGATACAGAAAATGTAAACTAAATGTGCAGCCTTGCAGGGTATTCCAGGGACTTATCAACAGGTAAAATCTTCTGTATAGCTCTGATGTTGCAAACCCTTAGTGGAAAATAGACTATGGCTGAACTGAATGATTTCTCTATATTGTAGATTTTAGACCTTCAAGAAAATATCGTACCAAGAAAGGGATTGGTGAATGGTTCTGTTATTAACAGTACAGTTAGGTAGTAATTCAATCAAAATGCTTCAAGTTCTCTGTTTAAGTTCTTCAGAATTAGACATCCTGACACAGTTCAGGCAGGCATTCTCAGCAGTAATAAACAAGCACAAACAATAAACAAGCACAAACTGGTAATTTCTTTATCAACTTTTTTGCACATTTTCATATATCATGAAAACTTGCTGCTGTTTCTTGTGCTCCTGTTAGTTTACTTTTGCATTATATGTAGATAGGGGTGATCTCAGCATGTAATACATCGGGTCCCAATGAAATGTTACCATTCAGTTATTCTACAGAGATCTTTGCAACACACAATTTAAAGTACAGATTGTTATACAGTGTTAACTCATATGCAAAGAAATGTAAGAGGCCACCAAGGGTGCTTTGTAAATTACCTTACAAAGCCTTTTGAGAAAGTGCAATTTGATATTTAATACAAGCAGAAATAGTGTAAGACTGCCATTTTGACAGCATAAATATAATTCAGCTTAAGGAGCGAGGAACAAATAATTTGATGCAAGGCTTGTGCAGCAAGGATAACTGCAACTCCTCTCACTTTAGCCTAATTAAACTATGTGATCTAGATTGTTTTGAATGCTATAGACAGATGCTAGCACTTGAATTTAACCTTAACTTTGTTTTAGTTGCATTTGAATAGTGGGAACTGGGTAACAAACTAGCCCTTACTTAAATGTGTCTAAAGTCTATGAACTGCATCCTGGAGCAGCCTAACAAGAACTCCAGACATAGATTTCTTCCTCTTTCTCTGGGGCTGCAGTGAGGATGGATACAGAAAGTTGCTACAGTGGAAACAGAAACATCTCCTGGTGACTGCTGTTGACCTTGAGGGATCTCTGGGACACAGTAAGATTTTCTATAAATACTTAAGCCTCTGGCTTTATAAATGTATAACTGTAATGGATTTTGCATTGAGGTTTGACATCTAGATGCTTTAAAGCAAAAATAGGCAGTAAAGGTTTAAATCAGCTGCAAATATTATTCTTTTACACTAATCTCTACTTTCCCTAAAACAAGATTTACTTCAAAGAATTCAGAAAAAAGTAAACAAAAACTTATTAATGGGCATAGTCAAAGGTGGCTTTCTAAACTTCTTTCAATCTCAAATGCACAATTGTTCTGTTGACAGAAGCTTTTCAACGAAAAATGTTGATTTGATACACAAAAATTGAATGTGATAATTTTTGTGTTTATAGCAGGGAAAAAATCTTTTAAAAAATGTTCTTCAGTGGTGTAAAGTTTTAAAAGATCTTTGTGTAAATCCATGAACCATATACTTACACTCTCAAAGTTCTTATATCCTGCTTTCACAGGGGCTGTGATGCAGAAAGAAAGGACTACTCATATCAATTCAGGCTTGAATAATTAGGGGACAGGCTCTAAAATAATTCAAGGTTATTTTAATAAAGATCACTTAGATAATAACTAAATAACATTATATAAGGTAGAGCTAAAAAATGCTTTCCTGTTGCTCGAAAAGACCATCTGCAAGGATAGTTAACTCACAAGGGTGGCTGAGATAGCTAACTAAACACAATTAGTCATTAAAGAGGTTAAGTTCTCTTAAGTCCTGCTTACTTATTTTTCCTTATTATTTTATAAGGAAAAAATACTGTTTGGTTTTCCCACCAAATTATTAATTTTCCAATGTTTTCCATGCAGTCCTAAAATCACATGAAAAATAAAGATTTGCAAGGAAGATAGTTCAGTGACTTGACAGGGTGCTTTCCAATGGCAGTCACCATTCTGATCTTGAGGATTGGAAATAGCTCTCGTTTTTGTGTTAGGAAACTGCCATTTCAAACAACAGATGAGATTCCTTGTATGCTCACTGTATTGCTTCCCTTTTCTTTGCCACAGTCATGACACATCCTCTTCCTATTTAAAATATGTGCAAGTCAGATGGAGGAACCTGGTAATGAGTTTTCCTTTTAGCTGGGCATAGAGTTGCAGTTGAGATGCAAACAAGATATTGGTTTGAATCCACACCTTGGAAGTTAACCTATCCTCCCTCATAGTGTATATTCTAACACAGAGACAGCCCTCAGGAAAAGCAAATGCTTTTGCTCAAACAGTTTCTTAAATAAGGATCTTAAGACATTATATCCATAATTTATGATCAAAAAGAAGGGACAAAATGTTGACCAAAGACTTGAACAGCCAGTAGCAAAATATGCTGTGGAAAAAAAAAAAAAAAAAAAAAAGAAAGCAAAAAACCCACACTACCCTGCAAAATGTATTCATTTACCTCTACATCATGTCTCAATTCACAATTGTTTAGTTGGTTTTTAAGTTAACAGGCAGGGACTGCCATTCCTCTTCTGAGTATTTTAACTCCATCAACAATTTACCCCCTAGACTGAAAACAATAAACCACACCAAGCTTGCTCCAGCTTCTCTTGCTGTCTGGGTGTGTTTCTCCATGAAGTGATTCTCCATCACTGAAAATCATCATATTCCAGGGTTTAGCCTTATAGCTCAACAGAGTAAAAAAAATTCAATCCTAATTTCCCTCCTAGGGCAGATTCTAAAGGCATTCCCTGTTTCTACCAAAAATGTAATTCTCTCTCTGATCCAGAAAACCATTCCTTGCCCTCAGCTTACATCCCTGTCAGAACCGGACATTCCCATCTCTCAGTATAACTCAAAGATAAATGCCCTGGAATTGCACAGCCACATTTTTGCATCTGTGACTGAAATTGCTCAGGAGAAGAATTTGACATTCTTTTTACAAAAGCCAGAGAGGCTGTGGTTCACACAGCGTGAAACTGACTTGAGCTCAATGAGAAAATCTTCTGCCAGTTTCAAAATCTTCCCAACCACGGACTAACTCTTCCTCTCCACCCCACCCTCAGTGATTACTCCAAAGTAGTTGAGTCAATCAATCAAGTTTAGCATTTTGTAAGAAGTTATTAGAGGATTCTCAGGTACACCACACCCTGACTATCATGTCTGAAAGTCATTAGCCTGCAATGTTTTGAGCAAAAGAGTGCAAACTGAAAATTGCAGAATACATAAGAATAAAACTGTAAAAAATAATTATCACATGCTGCTTGATGTTAAAATAGCCCTTCAATATGTATAATTATGAGACTATTTCTCATTTCATCTATGTTTAAATTATATTCATCCCATGAAGGGCATGTTCTTAGAAAATTTTCGTTCACTTATCGAACTAAGTTTCATTGGCTTCAAACTATTTATTTCCTCTCAACTGTATCATTACTTTCATGTAACTGTCAGCTGAATATGTTCAAATATGTAATTTTAGGCTGTACTATAAAGAAATCTGTGAATAAGACATCTTCCCAGCAGATTTTTTAACTGACAGCTAATGGGAAGTAAAATTATAGCTACAGCCTGGTCCCCTGTCCTGCACAAAGTCTTACAGCAAATCTCACAGTAAGGTCACCTCCCTCAGTCCATCTCTAGGTAGAAAACAAGAACACCACAGCCATTAATATGTCCCTGGCTAATTTTGACAATTTTGACAGTCAAGCCTCTAAGTTTTATCAAGACGATGTTGAAGTTGCAGTTACCATTCATGTAAAAAATTGTATCTCCTCTACTTCAGTATCAAGAATTATCAAAAAAATTCTATAAATACTTTCTTTTTATTGGCATAAATAATGCCTATACTCCTTTACTGACATAATGTGAATACATATGTGTACTTCAGGCACATTGAAAAAAATCAGGTTTTGTTTACAAAACTGTGAAAGGTTGGAGACTAAGTACAGTACAATTACTAGAGTTAAAGAGAAACAGTCCTGTTTTGTTCTTCATAGAGAAATAAACCTCTGGTTATTATTTATGTATTTCCTTAGAGCCCACAAATCCTGGAAAATTAACAGCATTGGAATATTTTCTCCAGATAAGAATATATTACTCAATTAAATTGATTTAAAAAAAAAAAAAGAAGAACAAACAAACCAACAAAAAACCCTGAATGCCTCTGTTAAAACCCATGTCAGCCTTAATTACCATGGGGAGTTTATTTATTTATTTATATCCTCAGATATTCAGATATTTCTACTAGAAGAAAAATGCATTTATACTGCTAGAAATATTAGTGACTAAGAATGTTTACTGGAAATTCACTTTCAGGTTTACCAGGAATATTTTTGTTATTTCTTTCTGTTTAAATAGTGCAGTGAAACGACAAAGTGATATTAAAATCCTGGCTCAACTTCCAATAAAGTCATAATTTTTTTTTAAATAAGAATGGAGGAAATGGTTTTCACTTAATGATGTTCTGATGTAACAAAAATATTTGTCATACAAAATGCTGTATTGATCTTTTAGCAACTGTGAAAAATCAAAATATGGTCAAAACCCCAGCACTGTATGATTGGTTTTCATTCCATTAATTTGTGGACCCATCATAAATTATTAAAAAATATTGATTTTTTTTCACAGTAGAGTTCAATTCAGATAAAGTCAGAAGCATCTTCAGTGCTTATCTTGATACTTCTGCATACAGCTCTTTTCTGAAAAACAGAAGGTAAAACTCAGGAGCTCCTAATAAGAGCTTTTCCACACATCTTTTGTTATTTGTGCTAAAAACAAAGTAGCAGTGCTGCGTTTCAATTTCTATTTGGTTTATCAGAAATACAGTAAAGTTTTACATTCAAACAATAAAGCAAACTTTAAGATTAAAAGTTAGGTACTTAAAATATTTATTTTATACTCATGGTACTTTGTTCTTTTTTTTTTTAATGGTCTATTTTATTTTAAGCACTGTCTATAGGGCAGTAGAGTTATGTAGTCTCATGGGACCTCTTTTCAAAGTAAGTACAAGGAGATCAGGTTATTCAGGTAGTTGTCCAGCTAAGTTTAATATGGAGACAAAAAACCATCTTTAATATGGAGATTGCACACCACACTGGGAATCCCGTTCCACTATTTGATTGTTCTCATTATATTTATGTTTTTCTCACCAAAATTTCTCATGCACCAGTTGTACCCATTGTATTTTGCTATTTTGTCATGTACCATTAAGAGTCCATCTCCATCTTTGTACACTTCTCTGTCATTTAGTACCTGAAGAGAGCAATAAGACCCTCCCTGCAGCTTATCTTCTGAGGACTGTACAAACCCAGCTCTCTTAACCTCTCCTCATTCATCCTGTACTCCAATCATCCCCCTCATCTCAGTTTTCTCAGTTTAGCTTCAGTTTCCTCCAAGACATCAATGTATTTTATGTAAATGGGGTGCTCAAACCACACACAGAACTCCAGATGCAGTCCCACAAGTGCTTAATAGAGGTAGAGGTTTACCCCCCTCAGCCTACTGGCTTCTTTCTTACTAATATTCTGCAGAATGCAGTTGTTTTTCTTTTCTTGGCTTTCTTTGCCAAGACCTGCCCATGACCTTCTCTGCAAAGATGTTTTCTGCCCTGCTGGCACCAAGCCCATACTGCTGCATGGCAAATTATTCCAACCTAGATCCAACATTCAGCATTCACCTTTGTTGAAATTCATGAACTTTCTGTCAGCTTGACCTTTTTCATGTCCTTTGTCATTAAATCCTCTGCCCCACTGAGCAATGGGCCCAATTTTCCTAGTCTGCCTTTTGCTGCCAATGTACTCACAAAAGCCAGCCTTGTTTCTTTTATAGTTCTTGATCCAACTGAGCTACTGCTTTCCTAACCTCTCCTCTACACGCTTGGGCAATGCCTCTGTTGGAAATAACCAGGAAGTCCATCCTATATTCTATGGCACAGACCACTCTAACTGACGACATTGTCTTTAAAGGCCAGTCAGCTCCCCATGGTGCTTCTGTTCTCCAGTTCAGACTCTTATGGGGTCCTGCCAAGAAGATATATATCGGTATATAGCCAGTTCTTCCCTTTTTTTTTTTTGGTGGATAACAGGTCTGCACAACATCTGCTGTAACTGGCCCACCGATTGCTTGGGTCAAGAAATTGCCTTTAACACACAACAGGCATATCTTTGCTTGCACTCTGGCATGGTATGTTGCCCTTCCAGCAAATACCAAATTTGGAAAGATTCTCCATGATTTTTCTAGCCACAAGACTTCCTTAAGTTGGTCAGAGAATTTATCTGCTCTCTCCGTTTGGGAGTGTGGCTTGTAGCAGATGCTTTCCACTATGTAACCGAGGCTGGTCTGTCCCATGGCCATTACTGATGCCATGGGACAGCTCTTTACTGGCTTGTAACTGCACCAAGATGAAGCTCTGTGCAATCAAGCCACTCCTTAGCACAGATGATTACAGCTACTGCTAACATAAAATGCCACAGTGCTCATTCGTTATGAAAAGAACTATTCCTGCACTAATTAACTTGTCTGAACCTCAAAGACTGTTCTAGCTTCCAAACACTTTTGCAATTCAAACAATCCATTTTTATCCTATAACTCTATGGGAATAGAAACCTCAGTGCTGGGTTTTTTCCTTCTTTTAGATCCACAGCTTAAATACCATGAAATAATGTATATTTTTTTCTTGTCTCTCAGTGGATGAAAACATCAAAACTTTTAAATCTATTTCACACATAATATGACAGGTAACATTTCACTCAGAGGTGTCATATGGTTAAACACAAGTGACATTTGTATCTGCTTCTATGTTCGACTTAAAGATATAGAACCATTCATTTAATCTAAACCGGTTTGCTAAATCCTGCCAGGTACATCACTTACCTAAATCAACTGGCTTTTTGAAATTTCTTATACCACTTTATTTTTTTTATTCACTCAACCCCCTCAAGTGGCAGGCAGATGGTCAGCTCGAGAAACAAAAAGGACGATGGACGTTTATTTTTGCTGGCTTGCTTATTTTACAAATAAAATATTTTTCAGTTTATATATAATTGGGATGACAAATTTGGATTTGTATAACACAAGGGAATAAATAAAGGCAAATTAAACAACAATAAAAAATGCCCCACTGTATCTTTATACTGTCTCATACATTGCATGTGCAGATATTCTCCCATGAGAAGAGCACATCGATACTTTTTTTCAATCTTCTCTTTCATTCCCGTTTGCACACTAATTTATAAACTACTGATGCCTTTTGCAATAGAAACATGGATTATCAAGATGGTGACTTTTTTTTGATGCCTTGAAGTTTTTGTAACTCTTACAGAAGCTAAACTAACTCAGAGAACTAAATTATCAGAGGTCAGCTTTGGGAGAAAAAAAAATAAAGATGACTACTTTTAATTTGGTTTCTGAGTCTGGAAAGTACAATGAAATAATGTTTTAGATCTTTCTTGCATGGTAAAGGAAAAATTCTCCTGCTGCTTTTTTTTACATTTAAGCTGGAATTCTAAAATAAATTTTTCATTGCCAGAAACTGGAGCTAAGAAAGCACACATAGCAGAGGAAGAAAGCATTGATGGAATGTTTTTCTCTCACACACTTTCAGAAGTAGCTGACTGGCCTACAGACCAACTGATTCTTCCAGAAAAGCTATTTTAAAATAAAAAACAAGAGGAACAGAGTGACAGAATGGGAAAAGGCCACAAAAGGGAAAAAAATGTTTATATAAAGTATATAAATACATCACTTCCTCCTTTCTTCTGGGGGTTGCCCCATATTTCATTTGCTGTTCACTCATCTGTGCAGGCTGGAACACATAGTCTCAGTCTTTGCAGTTTGCTCACATTCTGTCTTGGATGAACAAGACCCCCTGCATATGGATCTATACAAATATACAAATATTGGGATCAAATATACAAATATTTGGTTCAAATATACAAATATTTGGTCTGAGGACTGGACTTTGCAGCTGGGCTAAAGAGATAGTGAACAGTTTTAACTGCACCCAAAATACATGTTTAGAACAGAGAAGTCTACTCTGAACTCTAGATGCAGAATCGGTGAACCCCATTAAGATCCTCCCTGAGGTTCTGCAGCACCTTCAGAGGCATTGTTAGAGGATAAGAAGCAAGAAGATCACAGCTGAAGAAGCTGGATTGATTCAGCTCAAAAATGTTGACTAGGGAGAGAAGAATCTCTACAAGTTAGCTCAAATAAAGCTGGAACTTTAATCAAGAATGAAAGAAAAAATGTTTTGCATGCTCTTCAGTGCACTTTTTTACCATATCTGCTAAAGACATGGCCATAAGCAAATCACCTCAGTCACTTTTGAGTCCACAGATTTACAATTAACATAACTTGCATGACTTGACATGTTCATTAGAAAGCAGTGTACAATAACAACCTCACAGAAGAAAATAAATTATCTCACATATACATTACTTAATGAAATACATTGACTTTTTCAAATAATAAAGAAGCTTATCAAATGTGAGATGCAAAGTGCAGCAATCATGCAGAGAGGTCAAATTATGTAGGCTTAGCCTTCTGTGTGTTTGTTTCTTTGGATTCACTCTAAATTACAGAAATAAAAATTAATAATTTATTGTACCTATACAGGAATACAAGTTCTCATTCAACTAAGCTAGCACGCACTTCTTGTGGTTTCCTTTATTTTGAAAAGGTTTATAAAATATTAACAAAGGCATTAAAAAAAAAAAGCAGTTTTATTTTTAGGTCTTTGATATACTCACTTGAATATTCCACAATAAGTAAAGGGTAATGCTAATCATGTTTTCCCTACTTAGAAGAGACTTGGGCATAATCAAAACCATATGAGTAAGAAAATTTTCTCTTGTTCTTAAGGCTCACCATTAAGGGAAATTTTAGGAACAATAGTGTTAAAGTCTTCTTTAAGGACAAATTTCACAATCTGCTGCTGTCATAATTCCAGAAACAAGGTATATGTAAAATAAGAAAATTCCTTCAAGAGGTAATTTTTTTTTTTTTTTTGCTTTAACTTTAGTTTTTCCCCAGATTGTATCCTTTTACAGAAATAAATATTTATTTTGTCATGGTAATGTCTCTTTATCATCTAAGTCTGCATAACAGCAAAATAATCACGTTGCAGGACAACACCCTAAAATACAACAGCACACAAGATTCTGTTCATGTATTAACCCTAGCTCACAAAACGAGTTCAAGACAAAAATATCCTCCATCAAATAACCCATCTCCTCTCTGCAGCTTTTCTTATGTGCATTCATCATATATGACTTGAATTTGTGTGACAGCTGCTGTGAAATGAGGTTATTAGAGAAATATTCTCAGAAGTGATGCTACTTGCTGAGGGAAAGCAGCACGGTATTTTTGCTTATTTGGACAAAGCAAAGTATCTTGTGTGTGTAATACTAATTCACCAAAGTTACAAAACATAGATATAAATAAATATTTGTTTGGATTAATGTCAATTACTTGGATAGGCTGAAAGAGTCCTTCAGATTTAGCTGTACAGAACAGAAACTACTGAATCAAACTAAAATTGTAATCTCTCTATGTACAACAACACCCGTCTCCTTGTTGTGCATACACGTAATAGTGGAAAACATGGAGCTGGGAAATAGTCACAAGAGAAGGAAAAAGTGCACATTTTTTAATAAGCCACTTATTTATATCAGAATATGCACAAGTTTCTATCCATCTATGTGTATCCATGATATATTCTACATCAATTTTATGCAGATTTTGCCTTCAGACTCTATTTATATTTCTGCATATAAATAGCTTTTCTGTACCTTAGAGTACTATTCTCAGTACTCTCTCTCCATTTCTTCCATTCAAATAGAGTAGAAAATATAGGGACACTCTGCATTTGAATTGGAGGGCTCAGTTACAGGAATATGTAATTGAATTAAAGATACACTTTTTCCAGTTAATTCTGATAAAGAGGTTCAGTTGGGACTCCAGCAGTGTGTTTCATCCACAGTGTACCCTGCTGCACTTTTTGCAGCAGAAGGTTCAGGAGGTTTTGCAGCAGAAGTCATCCTTCTTCCTCAGGGAGCTGGGTCTTAAAATCAGAACCCCGGGATCAAAAGGGGTTCCTTCCACTGAGACCCACCTCAGGTAATTTAAAACCTGTCCTTTGTAAAACCTGTCCTTTGTTAGTCATTTCAGGAAGCTGAATGAGCAACACAGATCCTTAACCTGTTTCACCAGTGACCCTTTCTATAAAGATGTGGGAATCATTACTACAAAGGCAGCATGGCGTGAGCAGTCTGAGGCACAGACCTCTTACTTTAGTGCAGGGAAGGCTTTTCCAATGTTCTTTTTATTATTACTACAACTTTACTTTTTTTTTTTTTCTCCTATTACTTAATATTTTAAGGGAATTAAAAAATTAGGACGACTTTTATACACATGTACATCATACATCAAGGGCCAGTAGAAAAAGGTCTTTCTTCTCCTCAGGCCATTGAAGCAAACTCCTCCTGTGTGAAATGCAAATGGAATCAACAAATTCAAGCATAGGATCAGTAAGTATTTGACACTGTCCTTATGACAAAAGGATCAGTATGAATCACATTCTATAAAAACATCTTTGATGATTTTGTGTGGTGAAGGTTTTGGGTTTTTTTGATTTTTCCTTCTTGAAATATGTAATCTAAAATACAATGAGATAATCACATAGGCTCCAAATAATCCTTCATCTTTCCCTGTTTACAAATATGCATTGCAGTTTGTCTATAGACACGCAAAAAGTAGCAGAGAGAAGAATGGAAAATGGTAATAAATAAGGGTCTGTGAGAATCAGATTTCTACACAACATCAATAAGCCTCCTTTAATGCCTCAATACCAGAGAATCAGAGAGTGGGTCAGGTTGGAAGGTACCACAGTGATCATCTGGCCCAAACTCACTGCTCAAGCAGGGTCATCCTAGAGCACATGGCACAGGATTGTGTTCAGACAGTTCCTGAATTTCCATAGTTTCTTGGATGGAGTTATGGAACTGCAAATTCTGGACAATCAATTAAGTCAATATAGGGTAAATAGAATTCCAGTGATGGGGCTGCCAAGAGACAAGCATCTCTTTAATGAAGGGAAAGAGCAAGGTGACAGCTTTGGTTCTGATGCCTATAATACAGGGGGGGAAAGCTTGTTTTGGGACAATTATTTTACAGGGTATTTGTATGCCCAATCATTGTAATTGATATGATTTAGGAAGCATCTTATTTCATTTTTTTATATATAGCCTGTAACTCCAAAGAACTTGAGAAATTTTTCTATGAATATTATAATAAACATGCTATAAAAAGAGAAAAAAATGAATTAATTTGAATTTTATGAGCTAGTGGAGAAAAGCAGGAGTAAATGCTTGTCACGTTGTAATCAGTTTTATTGGTATGATTGACTTAAGTAACATTAACCTAACATCCCTATTTCTTGCAAGTTTTGTTTCTTCCTCCCTCAAACAAATTCTGAAGATAGCTCACAGCTTTTTAATAAATGGAGAAGGAATACACATCAGAGCAAAATAAGTTACCTGGGTCATAAAATCCTTGATTCCTTGGAGAAAAAAAAAGGCATGCAGATGAGAAGGACCCCTTACTTTGTGCTACTAAATGTAAAAGAAATTTTGTGTGAAACTCAGGAAAATATAGTGCAAATAGTCAGGGAAGTCCTAAACATTTCATGGATATAAAAGGAATTATTTTTGAGATTTTGCACAGGTAAAATCCCCACTTTCTCTTTCAGTCATGCTCACACTTCCAGGTGGACTGAGGAGGGGATAGGAATGGGAGGGAAGGAAAAGAGTAAAATTTGAGAAAACCCCATGTTCCCCCATTCCATGGTTCCTCAGGGTTCTAGGTTAAAGGAAACTGTTCCTGTGATGCCAGGAATCATGGCTGAATGTCCTGTGGTGCCAGGAATTTTGGAAATTATTCTTGGCTGACAGATAAAAAGGAGCACATCTCATATCCCACTATAATCAAATTTCTGTTCATATTAACAAAGAAGGCAACCTGCCTAGGTGTTTTCTTCTGTAGGAGGTCCTGCAACTGCTTTATCACACGTGGGATTTCAAAAAAAAGAGGAAATGTTCAATGAAGCTTACTATAACGAGCTCAGAGAACTTGCATAGAACTAAACTGAGCAGATGGAATTTCAGCTCTTGGCTGAAGACAGCATTTCAATTCAATGGTCCTATGTTCTTCAAATGTAATTCTATAATATTTAATCTTGTGGTTCCATGAATTGCAAAGAAGGTATCTTAAAACATAAGTCTGCAGCACGTATAGAATTTTTGCACACACAAATTAGAACACACATTATATAGCAATAATTCATTACTTTTTAATTGTAGTGTACAATATCTTTTACTCTTATCTGCCTTGAAATATTTCTGATTCAATCTGGATTATAGGGACACAAAATCTAGATGAGAAGCTCAAAGCATTACTACATAAAACAGCAAAAAGTACCTACCTTTCAAGACAAAAAACTGTTTCATTTAAACTTCTATTCACCCTTTCAACTGCCCTATTTCTCACTAACACATTAACACTGTTCTAAAATTAAAGAATATGGTCTCTTTCTATAGAAAGAGTGAAAAAAAAAAGTGAGGAATGTATATGTTTATATCAGTAGCAATTTTATCATTCCATCACGTTGATCCCTGTAATGTACTCTAATATTAAAAAAAATATTTTAGTATTAGGTGGAGGCTGAAAAAATTTTGCTTCCATGCCTGTAAAACTGTAAAGTTAAGGGATTTTAGTTTTCTCTTCATTTGCATGGAATACCATCAACCTTAATAGTTTTTAAATAAGCTTGCAATTTTTAAGTTTTTTTTTAATAGTAATTAAATAAATGTTGTTCTATTCTATATTTTGAGATATTGAGCAACATCTTAAATAATCATGAAGGGTCATAGCCAAAGTAAATTCATTATTAGAACACTGTATTTTGCCAAAGATAAAAGTAAATCCCACCACCTCCAAAAGAAAATAACTGCAGAGAATAGGTCCCAGGTCACAATGGGTCCCAGGTTCCCGGTCTTTCTGTTTTCCACTCGCATAGCCACCAGCTGAATCAAGTGAGATTTTTTTTTGCTGTGGAATGCTTGAATTCTGTATAAAATTGCTGTTGTATATATCTACATTAGAATGTAACCTTCTTCATTTCTTTTTTTTTTCCAAAATATTTGAAAATATATTTTTAAGCAAAAATCAATCATTTGATTTTTTAAATGATAGAAGCTACATTTTCCAGTTTTTGCTTTGTTCTAAACCAATATTTTCCCATTTTGACCATCAAAAACTAAAAAAAAAAAAAAAAAATCTAATGGTTCTAGTACCAGACACGAAAACTCAGAGTATTGATTTGGCACTTGATAATTAAAAGAAACATCAGAAATTTTAAATAACAAGAAAAAATATCTAATTCTCTATAATATTTCAAATCTCTTATGCTTGGAAAGCCCTTCCTCATTGAAGTCTTATAATACCAAGTAGTTCTTTTGTCACTGGCTAGACTCAAGGTTATTTTTATTTATTCATTAATGCACAAGAAAGTGCAATAATTTTCAAAATAAATAGTTGTATTCGGTTAGACCATTGGAAGGCAGAGAAAAAGGTAATAAAATAATACAAAGTGGGAAACATGTACTCCATTGTAGACATAGCTAATCCTACAAAACAAAACTCTATTATTAGGAGATGAATAATAAAAAAAAATACTATCTACCTACTTTGTTGTTTGTATTTGAAGCAAATATTTTACGCCCATATATAAACTTAGAAAAAGAAATTATTTTCAAATATTTTTTCTATTGAGAGCTAGGATGTAACCTTATAAGAAATGTTCTAATTATATTGATGTTCTGATAAGAGAGAAAATTGGCTTCCATATGAAAATAATGCAGTGGTAGTTTTCTGTCAGGTTACAGGAAAACACCTGCTTTTTCTATAAGTGACTCCACTGACGTTAGGCCTCTCTACTACAGCTTGGGATTTTGATGGTGATCAGAGCACCTTACCACAACCCCACAGTGCTCCATGCTCCAGAATAAATGGCCCAGCTGGATAAGTGCCCAGAGCTTAAGGTATCTGATTTCTATCTTCATGATTAGTGACAAGGCACAAATTGAATACTTAAACGAGTGCAAATGTTCTCAGACTGATTCTTGGTATGCAAAAATCATCCTACTAAATTATCTTCTTGGCTGACATTGTGAAATGTGTGATCTGGCAGAAGGTACAGCTCTAGCTTTGCTTAAATGAATGCATCAACTTTCACAATGTTGTAGGAATGGAGCTACAATATTCTGTGATGGTTCTGAAGATAAAGTGTGTCAGTGTCACCGTGAGTTATTTCATGCATAGGATGCAGAAAAGAACAAGACATTTGTACAAAGTGCTCAGTTAATTGCGGAAAAAAATTCCACTCTCCAAAATAGAACAGATTATTTTAGCATATTTATTGAGGAGGCTGATAATTTTACTGCTGTGATATAATTCACATTTTCTCAAATAATAATTCTACAAATGCCTATTTCTGCTCTCCCATTTTGCTTTGGAAGGAAACATACCTGCACAGAACCATGCACTTCCTAGAACAGTCATAGTAAATAATCAACTCAGCTATGGATAAAATTGAGTTGCACAATGAAGAGTTTTCTTACAGTACTAAATGCATAGCCCAAACTTTAACTTTGTTTTAACTTGAGAAAAGACTCAGAGATAGCATAAGCCTTTAGAAATATAATAAAAATATTTTTAAAACCAATGGAAGCAAAAGAAAAACAACAAAACAACAACAGCAGCAACAAACCAAACCAAACCAAACAAAAAAAAATGAAGCAAGTAAGCCTCTGGTAATTTTGGAACACGTGATATGCTGGCTACTCTCTGCAGATGTTGTGGCTGAGAAGTTTTTATAAAAGCCTGAGAGAATGTTGTAGAAGTGATAACTACAACTTAGCCCCTCATATTCATGAAAAGATGTGATATATAACATTGAAAAAAAAAAAATCCACACAGAAGAATATCCCCTTGTTGATATCTATCCTTCCCTTAAAAGTTTCCACTGTCACTACAAGATAAACCATGTAGACTACATTTCTGACTTAGTGTTAGCTTGGCTACCCTGTCATTCAGTAGAAGAACAGTAAATTGATGACAGGGGCTTTTCAAAATTTGGTTTAAGTGTTGCAAGTAAAGGCAGAGTAGTTAATGATCTCAAAAATGTAGCTGAAACACTCACTGACCTTAATTCTCCTCATTTTAATATGTTTGTTTCTATTTTATTTAATTTAATACAGAACTAGCACCATGACCTCTCTCTAGAATCTTCGTTTCTCTCACCTTCAGTATCAAGGACAATAACTCATATAAGTAGGAATAATTTTCTCTTTCTACAATCCTGATAGTATTACAAGGAGTACTCAGAAATTAATCTGTTTTGAAACACAAAAAATACATTTTTTATATGTGTGCATTTTATAGAAAACCATGTTCATAGTAAGTATTGAGGATAAGAGGATTTCTCTTACCTTTCTTTTTTTTTTTACTAAATGAAAAATATTGAATTTGACCTTACAAGTTAAACTCATGAGTTGCAATTACCTAATACAAACTGCAGGTAAACACTTGTTTTTATTAGTTGCTATGAAAATTAACTGGCAGACTTATTACATAGTCCTTCCTGATTGCTTGCCTCTTTGCTTTTTTCTTCTTAATAAGAAAATTGATCATAAATCACAATCATTCTGCAAGCTATTTGTTTTTGTGTGGTGACAACTTCTGGCTGACATAGAATTTGCCTATTTCCTTGTTTCAATATGTCCATTTATTTATGCTGGACAAAAAACCAGCATATCCAGGACTATTCTTAAACTTATTCATCTGAATACTAATTATTGTTTTGTCTTTGAAAGAAATATCCAACAAGACTTATACTCACACATATCCTCTGATCATATTCACTTGCTAAATCAGAAGTTTCTATTTATCCCCTTTTACTTACCCACTTCACAGTGGCTCTCACTAATCTATCTTTAACATACTGTGCAAGTACAAATCCAACATCCATTTCTCACCTCCTGAAAAGGAGTCAATGCTATCACTCAGTCTGGTCAAGTAGAACTATAAGTTCTTTAACAATGGCAAGGAGAGGAACCTGAGGGCTTTATAATACTGTCAAATGATAAGGAAAAAAAAGGAACAGTCCAAGATTTACAAAAAATTACCTTGTTTTCCGAAGAACAAGGAAGAGTCTCATAAGACCTATGGTGGCTGCAGATACACAAATAATTTTTTGAGCAAGGGAAACACTTTAAACTCCTTTCCTGTAACACCTTGCAGTCCATTGCAAATTTGCAGGGTAACCTTGTCAATAGTCTCAACGACAGGAGATTAAACTTTGTGAGGCATTAAGCTCAACACTGTAGGATCCAGAAAGTGTTTCACAAGCAGATTCAAGTGCAAGTATATTTGGGTTAATGATAGCTGGATATCATTCCGAAAGATTGGGATATCACACATACACAAGAATCCCTAACAGCCATAATGCTGTTTTGTTTATAAATATATACTTAAATAATTATGAAAAGCACACTCACAGCAAGTTGTTTCAGGGGCCCTTACAAACCAAACCAAAAACATAATTTACATAAGCCCATGTTCTTTCCTGAGACATAGAAAATAAAGATTGAAAGCATGGCAAGTCTACTACCCCCAAATAATTTTCAAAAACCTTAAATGCATCTGTTGAACACGTCATCAGAGTGAAAATGAGCACTCTGGTAAAAGTTCAGTAAGTCAGTCAGACCCTACTGAGACAGACTGGAGCTTTCAGTTGAAATGTACCTACTACCAAAAATTATGTTTATTTTATGTTTATTATGTTCTCCAAACACTTGTACCATGTTTGTCAAAGCTATTTAATGTAAATCAACTCTTTAGGAGTCAAAAGCACAACCAGAAAAATCTCTAACTATACAGCCAGCAATAGAGTTACACAGCAACTGCCTCAGTATTTGTAAATCAAAGTTGTAATGAAAGACTTAAAAATTAATTTGAAGATATTGCTGTTGCTACATCTGCAGCAAGAAGAAAAATATGGAGCAATACAGAGATCTGCTGAACAAATAAGCTCATGAAAAGCCAAGTTCCTAAGGTAAGCCTGATAGAAAATATATTCTGTCCAATGCTTTGTGCATTAAACTGATTGCTCTCTCTATAGCAGATGATCCCAATCACTGAGGCTGCTCCATTTTGTACACTGCAGTAAGCTCTTGCTGCATAAGGGGTAGCACTGATAGGCAACAGGCAAAAAATAAAAATGAACTACAGTGTCTTTATGCAACTATTTATCTCACAGAAAAAGCTGAGGGTTTTCACTGTTTATGTTCTGGGGAAAAAAACAAAGATACTCTGTATGAACAGCATTTGTACAAGGGGTGTGGTAAGACTGACTCTAGTCAACGATGTCACTGATGGCCAGAAAGATCACCTCTGTCCTGGGGAGCATGAAGCATGGTAGAGCTGACCAGCCGAAAGAGAGCATTGCTGTGCTCTACTCTGCACTGGCCTGACCTCACTTCATCTCTGTGTGCAGTTCAGGGCTCTATAATATCAAAAGGATAAAGAAAAGCAGAATTTGTTCAAAAGAGGGCAACAAAGATGGTGAAAGGCCTAGAAGGTATGACTTTAGGGACTAGGTGTACTCTCCTTAGAGAAGACTGAGGGATGCCTCATCCCCCTGCTGTGACGGGGAGCAGAGAGGGACTTGGTGATCTATCTCTTCTCTCTTGTCCAGTGACCCAGTGTGAGGGAATGGCTTAAAGCTGCATCATGGAATGCTCAGACTGGATATCAGGAAAATGTTCTTTATTGAGATGGTGGTAGAGCACTGGAACAAAGTCCCCAGGGGAATCAGTCATGGCCCCAGACCTGTAAGTATTAAAGAAATAGTTGGTCAAACCCTATAGGTATGTGGTTTAAGTTTTAGACTGCCAGGAATACTTTCTGTTTTGAGTCAGGAGCTGGACTTAGCAGTCTCTTCCAACTCAAGATATTTCCTGATTCTGTGAAATATAATGATTTTAAAACCTTATACTTCCTTTCTTAAAATGCCTCGTGTGGTTGATAAAATTTTGTGCTCTTAAGACTTTAGATTCTTTTTTTCCAGACACAGGCTTTACTGACTCCTTTGAAAAGGGTGCTATTTCACATGAGTAGAAAGCAAGATACTTTCATGAGGTAAGACTTCTTATTTATTTATGGAAACCTCCTGAATAAACAGTGTTGATACATTTGATTAGAATGGATAGTTCAACAATTGCTGTTAAAGCAATATTCTCAGATGCTAAAATGCTTTACCAATATATATTTTTTTTGTGTTTTTACCAGAACATTCAGTTCAGGATTAGAAAGGAAAGCAGGCAGATGTTCCATTTCAATTCAGATTGAAATGATGGAAGTGATATCATTATACAAAAGTCTAGTTGGAGATTCTAATGAAAAATATTCTAACACTCTATTGAAAAAAAATTCCCAAAACAGAGAAATAAAATATATGATCACAAGGACAGTCAAGGTTTCTGCTCCCTCAAAACCAGACTGCTTATGACCAAAGAAAGAAGTAGTTGTTGTAAAGTACAGTGAAAACAAAAAGGGAAAATATCAGGTACATATTTTACATACAAAACAAACATCACGCTCACCTTCTGGCTTAGAGAAAGTGCTGGCTTATTGAAACTACTTACAACAGAATCAACACCAACCGGCCATTCAAAGAAAAATTCAAAATTTTGTAGGAGAGTGTTTCCTGGTTATATAATTTAAGTACAAAATAATGAGTAACCATGACAGTTTTCTTTAAACAGAAAAGTTTCAAAGTCCTACTGTAGTTAGGAAGATAATAAATAAATAAATAAATAAATTAATTAATTAATTAATAGTGGTGTTAATGTTGGTAAACTCACCTACAAGAAAGTAGTGGTGGAAGATGTTTTTAGGAATGTCAAAATTAAGTAAGTCCTTAAGTCACGTTTTCAAAAAAAACCCAGCTCATTAATCGAATTTGAATTTCAGAGCTTGGAATTGTTTCAATGTCTGATACTCTTTGCTACAAGTACAAATTCAGATTAATGATTAGCAAATATTTATATGCTGAAATAATCCTAAATCAATGTCTTTTATAGGACAAAATTCCAGCTCTTGGAGTCTGATTTTCTGCTATTTTCATAAATATTTGTGTCCAGGCCTTAAAATAAAAATATATCCACTCCCTACACAACCTTATGTAAAATCTATTCATTTTTCATTCTCTATCCAAAATAAGACTTTCAGAGCTTGATTCTGGTACCTGAGTCTTTCTTTACTTGTCAGCCAGTCAGTGAACCATAGTGTGGAGTCCCATCTTCTGCTTGTGCATAACCTATCACTGAAGTGTTGAAAAAACTAATATTTAAACTAAGCTATGTGTAACTTCTGGGCTACCTACATTTGGTCTTTAGGAAGTGACTATCAAATAAAGTTTTCCATTGGTATGTTTGGGTGATAGTGCTATGTTATGCATGCTATCAAGACATTGTTAAGTAACTCTTGTCTATATTAACACAGAATATTTATAATTAATTGTATTGAATATTGAACAGAACCTTTTGTTTGTATCTAAGAAAAAAAAATTAAAGAAATGACTCTGTAAATAATATGTTTAAATAGGTATTGACCACAAAATTATGTTTCTCATGATGTAAATAATGTTTCCCTAACATTTTCCATAAGATATAAAAATTCTTATTTTAACAGTCCATAAATTCTCACATTTCTGGCAGATTCCATCTGTTATATCCACATTCACTCCCTTCAGCTGGTGTCAAAGATTAAAGCATTTCTACTTTTTCTGAATTTTGAGTTTTGTTTTCTGTATTTAAAACACATTAACACATTTTCTTACTGTGTTCTCATATCAGAAGGCTCTAAACAAGTTCCATATCTAGAATTTGATTTTAGTTATCAATATTCCATTCAGAATTATATTTCTCTTCAGCTTCTGAATGATAAATTCTAATTAATTCAAATTACAATTCTAAAAGTTGCTACATAGCTTTTCAGCTACTTGTAATGCAAAAACATACTGTAAAAGAAGAAAATAATCACAGTAGTACTCCAGAAGTTTCCACAAAGTCCAATAAAGGAAATAACAAAATCTCCTTCCATGTGTTCTTGCATAATTGAGGAACAACTTTACCATTTTGTGGAAGCACTCTGTCATAACATTGAATGGCTTCTAGTCCAGGGAGGAATAAGAAAGAAAATTCCTTTCACAATTTTTCACTGATAAATTAAAAATGACAAGAAGAAGAAGAAGAAGAAAAAGACAAAAAAAACCCCAAAACACGCCAAAAAACCATCCCCCCCCCCCCCAGGCAATGTAAGATATTTATAAAATCATACTTTTACAGGAATAGTAAAAATGCATCATTTGAAGTCCTTTTTAACTGCCAACCATCTTAACTTTGAAGACTGTCCCTTTGTGATGCAATTAACACCTTTTTTACAGCAGCCCTGGAAAGATCAGAACTACATAGCTATATCATAATATATAGCTAAATCAAAATAACTCGAGTTTTTTCCTGATTGTGAGATATTTAGTAGAAGGTGTTATCACACAGCAATCTTTTCTCCTAGAACTAGTACTTATTTTTGTTACATTGATAGGATATTTTACATCTCTGAGCCTTCTAGCCATCTGTGAAACTTGGCAAGAACTGGCCAATGGTTTAAAAAGTTGTTAGCAGTGGAGGAGGGCAGGATAACAGATAGACATACAGACTATATATTATTAGATTAGGTGTTAGACCATACCTGAATTAGACTATGTGTGTTTGCAATGGTTTTATTACTTGAGACTTTTCCATGTCTGTTAGGAATCATCTCCATATGCCAATAAAAAGTAATTTTAACTAAAATACAGATTGCATCTCTTGTATCTGAGTGTCATTGTATGTGTGGTTCCCCTCCTTACAGAAGAAGCTCAAAATAAAATCCATAAAAGGAATCCAATTGTATTAAATTATCTCAACTCAGGTATCAATCAAATGTGTGGAGCATGCAGCCACATTGGCTGAATCAAAATTAAGATTAGGTCTTTTGGATGCATTCCTTTTACTGATAAAACACCCTCCTGTGTACAACTAACTACTGTCTGATCATTACAACTGCAAAATAATCAGAGTATTGCTAAGAGCTGCAATACTCAATGAGCACCAAGGATGCCTGGTACCTAAAGCAGTCTGTTTCCTATCCAGTAAAGGACCTAATTATGATCTTTATTATGCACAAGCTGCTTCTAGTAAGTGACATTTGGAAGTGGGATTAACTAGGAAATTTATATTCAGGTCCTTGCCAAGAAACAAGTTCTGCTGGTAGAAGAAACGTCATCTGAAATTGTATTTCAATTCTGCAAAACAGTCAAACAAATGATAATACTATCTGCCTCACTTTGTTCATTAGCCAGTACAAACCTCATAAATTTTATACAGTTATTTGAGCAATCAGTACACACTGTCTCAAGTTATAATTACCCACTAGATATTAGAAGTTTCTCTGTTCCAGGCAATTTAATTGGTTGAATAATGTTGGCTCTCTTTCATAGTGAGGATTCACAAAATTTCATCCTAATACACTAAGACAAACTCTGTTGTTCTTTAATATCCAGGACAAAAGGTAAGAACATAGTATAAGGGGATTTCCATTTTCCTGTTTCTTGTACTAATGTATAGACATATTGTATATGTGGAACACCATATTATTGACAACACCTTTTTTTTTTTCTTTCTAAGAAAGAAATCATAAAAGTATAAATGGAATAATTTAAAATTTATTAAGAAATAAAGAGGGTTAAGTATGCAAGGTGCTCCTCATAAATCAAGTCTCTATAAAGATGTACGACTGAGTGACTTGAAGAAGATGCTAACAGAAGATAGCATCAAGAGAGTAAGAAAAAGAAGACAATCCATGCTGTATGGTTAGTCCAACAGCTCAGGTGCATAACCCCAATACAGATTTACACACACAACTTTAGTCTAATAAACTGTTCATGAGCTGTGGAAAAGGAAAAGCAGTGTTATAAAAGAAAATAGGTTTTTAAAGGGTGCCAGGATATGCCTAGCCTTCAAAATTTCTCAAAACAAAGATATGTTAAATCCCAAGATTCCGTAGGAGTGAGGAACACTGACTTTAACTAGTGTCTGGAAAAGGCATTAAACTTCTCTCTCAAATGCCATTTCAACAATATTTTGTATCTACTCTCAGTGACAAAATATTCTTTGAAATAAACACTATTTAGGGTCATAGAGAAGAAATTTGCAGAAATAGCAACTACAGCAGAGCTAAGTTAATAAATTGGATGTTCCTGTAAATGATTTTTAAGCTTACACTTTAATTTTCCACCTCCAAAAACTGACATAATTTGCAAACTTTTTCTGCCAGAGAGCCTGGTGGTGCAGCTCTTTTCATGTAGCAGCATTTGTCACAATCACAAGCTTTTCAGGCAAAACAAACAAACAAACAAAAAACACCAACAAAAACACAACAAAACCAAACTCCAGTCTGTATGACAAATAGCAGGATATTTAATGTGAAAAATCTGCAAATCACTTCCTTCCTAGATCTGATGACTCACAGGACACGAGACAAAACCCTTTTCCCAAGCATAGGGGACACAGCAAATGGAGAATAGCAACTTTGAAAAGGTGCAAATTAAGTGTTTTCATTAAGATCTGCTTATCAGAAGTAGCACAGTAGAAAATGTTAGCATAGATTCTGGATATCATTCAATACACCCTCAGTGCCTTTTCATAACTCACCAGTCTCTTTCTGAAGGGAACCAACAACAGGTCAAGAGGAAATGGGCTCAGGGTGCACCAGGGGTGGTTTGGACAGGATAGTGGGGAGAAGTTCTTCACTGAAAGGGTAGTCAGACATTGTAACAGGCTGCCCAGGGAGGTGGTGGATTCATCATCCCTGGAGGTATTGAACTGACCCATAGATGTGACATTCAGAGAGATGGCTTAGCAGTGTCAGGGTAATGATTTGAGTCAATGATCTTGAAGGTTTTTTCCAACATAAATCACATTTTGACCTTTCACGCCTTTCTCTAAGTTATATACATACCATCTGTGACCAGAGGCAATACAATGAAGAAATATTTTCAATTAAATAAATAAAAAAAACCCCAACAATTTTCCACAATCTTCTCAGCTAATTCTCCCATTCACAAATTACAGAATTCTGTAATGTCTTTCTGACCAAGGCCAACCCTTCCAGAGACACTTCTATCCCTAGATCAGTAAAAGGTAGCCTGTTCCTTTCCTTTCACTGAAATTTTCATTTTACTGCCATGCTAAGAGTGGCACCCTGCGGCATCATGATGACAAAAAAATTCAATTTTCTGTTAATCCTGATTCCATTGAGAAACATTTGTTTTCCACACCAACTATGCAGGTGATTTGGTCTCACTCAAAAATTTTCTTTCAAACTCAGAAAAATTGGAGTTTTGATTCATTTTATCACTGTGCTGTAATTATGACAATAATATCAAGTCCCAATGAAAGCATTAACAAGAGGAAATGAAAGGAATTTTAAGTTTTCAATTGCATTTTATCTTCCTAGCAAAAGGAAAACTAGCAAATGATGCAATGTGGCACACAGAAATTAAATTATCAAGAAGCCACTATGGCTTTCCATTAGTCATTTAACAAAGGATATGTTGGAAAGTTTCAGAGTTCTTATTAGCAGTAATGTGGCTGTTTATAAATATTGACATTATAAGCCATTCATTAGTTTCAGTACTAGGAGGGTGTGGGATCAAATTACCTATAAACTTACTTAGACTGCAAAATTTTGTTAAGAATTTTGTATTAATTAATTCTAAGTAGCGCCTTTCACAGCTTTAAAAAAGAAATTGTCTTCTTTCTTGGCTCCATTAAAACATATTTACTGAGTTATGGACTCCACAGCATGAAAAATTTAACTGATTGAGTGAGTTCAAATTACTAACTATTGATTTCTCTTGACTTTGAAAACATGGTGACACCTTTGGGCAGACATTTCCAGCTTTGTTATGTTGAAAGGGGCTCTGCAAAAGGAAAGAGAAAAATCCTGTAATATCACATCCTTATTTAAACTCTGTCATTGTGTTGCCAGTAATGTTGAAGGAGGTGATCCTTTCTCTCTACAGAACATTGGAGTGACCACACCTGGACTTCTGGGTCCAGTTCTCGGCTCCCCAGTACAAGAGAGACATGGACATATTGGAGAGAGTTCAACAAATGACCAAGAAGATGATGAAAGCACCAGAGCATCTCTCCTACAAGAAAAGGATGAGAGAACAAGAACAGGTCAGATTAGAGAAGAAAATGCTCAGATTGGATCTTACCAAGGAGTATAAATAGCTGAAGGAAAAGAATGAATAAGAAGGAAACACTATTCTGAATGCTGCCTGGTGACAGGGCAAGAGGCAACAGGCACAAACTTAAAACCAGGAAATTCCAAATGAACATTAGAAAACACGTCTTCACTGCAGTAAGGCAGGCTGTGCAGTGAGGTCAAAAATCTTCTTCTGTGGAAATATTCACTATCCAACTGGACATGTTCTGGGCAAGATGCTGTAGCTGACCATGGTTGAGCTGGGGGAGCAGACTGGATGATCTCAAGAGGTCCTTTCCAACCCACATGATTCTTTGACTCCCTAAATTTAAAAGGTCTTCTATCAAAGGTATTTCCAGGCACCCACTCACACAACACCACACTAAGGATTACATTTAAATAACAAATGCTCTAACACAGCAAACAGAGGCTTTTTAATTTTAGTTTCATCAGTACATTACCCCTCTCCTTGCATTGTACTAACAAGGGCCTGTAGGTGGTATCATAGTGCAAACAATGTATAAAAGAAGATCTTAATGACCATAAGGTGAAATATTAAAAAAAAAATTCTTGGTCAGGTTACCATCTGTCTGTGCATGTATAGAGGCAAAACTGTGTGAATATAAGTTTTTACACTGTTTGAGTTTTCTAATTTTTTAAGAACATCTCTATAAATCTCTAAGCAATAATGATCCAATGATTATGAGCATGCAGTATAGTGAAGGAAAAAAAGTCTTAAAAATTTCATCAGGATTATCAGAAACCAGGTGAGGTTGCTCTAAGCTTGGTTGGCACATGCCAGAAGTTTTTCAAGCCACGCAGGCAAGGTTTAGAAGTATATTTTTGCACAATACTTAACTGTACCACAGATAAAGCATCAACAACAGCTCCTAACTGTGAGCTCAATTAGATTGTGCCTTTGGTATAATTAGGCTGTGAGACATCACAGAGCAGTTGCAATAAATCTAATGTATACTATCCCAGGCTAACAAATCAGGAGTAATCATTCTGATAAACCTGACTCTTCAGACAAAAAACATTCCTGAGTTAAAATAGAGTCTAGAACCCCAAAGAATCTGTACATTTGAGAGTTTGATGTAAAATTCTCCCCATTTAGTCTCCTAGATTTCAGGCCCACATTTGCAGTTCTACTCCTACTTTTCTAGAGGAATACCTAGATTTCATTTTGATCAGGTGACTATAAAATCTGATATATGGTGTTTGCAGTAAGTGATAAAACAAAAGAGAACAACATTTAAAATAAAGGGGGTGAATGGTGAAAAATGTTAAGAATTGTGGCTAGATATGTCTGTGATCTTTTGTGACTAAACAAACTTTTTTTAGCATAAATATATCTCATTTGTATACATGCACATTGAAATTTCCATATGTGAAATTCCATGCAGTCATTGACATAATTTAGCACTCTTTCTGTCATACCAATCAAAAGAGACAAGAGCTTCAGAAGTTGACTCAAGATTCTATACAAATATTTTACTCTTGAACTGGATAAATCTAATCATCTCAGACGCTTCTAATCATGAACATACCCATTGTTTTTAAATTGAAGTTTTACTAGATGGGGGGATAAAAAAATCCACATAATTGCCCTAACTACACTTTCAATCATGTGAATATATAATTAAAGTTGTATGTTTATGCAGTTTTATTATAAAGCCACTTCAAACATGAGCAAGTTTTCCTTTTTGGTGGGGAAAGAGAATTAAGTAAAACAGACAACTTACTTAGGTTACCACTTCTACCCACGCTTGCTAAAAGGCCACTTGCTGAACTATCAGAGTAGTGCAAGTTATGTACTTATTTTCTGTCTCTTTATGTGTACACAAACACTGCATCTCAGACACCATTTTGTGACAAAAACAGATAAAGGATGACATGAAGTGTTGACACCTTTCCATATGGTATTTACCAAAAAAAGATATGCTTTTATATATATGGAAAATATATCCCATATACATAGACTAGATTGTTCTTCAGAACCAGCAATCAATGGGGCTAAGAAAATCTATTTTACATGTGCATGCCATCCTAATCAGTAGGCCTTGCTGACAACATATAATAAAATTGGGGAATGAGAAGAATGTAAATTGTATAAAAAAAATAAAAGTTTTAAGGCATAATAAAATGCGCTTCAAAAGCCAAAACATGTAAACAAAGGTGGAGTGATTAATTAGAGTGATTAAGAGATGACTTTGAACATTTGGTATAGACTGCATCATTTTGCACAAACTGGCCTTAAAGCAAAATTTGTATAAATCTAATCTTAATTTGTACACTAAAATACAAATTATTTTTATCTTAGTGTTTATCTAAACTCAAAAACATACTGTTTTCAACTTAAAAAAAAAGAAATAAAATACAAGTGTCTGATTTATGAGCACATCATTGCACTTTTGAGAAGACACAGTCAATTGGGAAACTGTTAATGTGTTCTACAAGTTAGATAAGAATGTATTTACAAACCACAGAATTGGTTAAGGCAACAAATTGAATTTAGATAGACATCCTTTCCAAATGTCAACTAGTAAATCATGTCAGGATATGTTTTTCACAAAGAAAATGAGAGCAAGGTGCATTTTTGAAATGTTTGTCTTTGGCTATACAGCATGTAATTCGAAAGAACTGTATTTATTACCTACATTCAAGCAGAGAGGCAAAAAACACCATAAATCATCACAATTCACAGTAGTATGTATCAAATCTCTGATTAACTTCATTACATAAATGCTGACTGCCTTTCTTTCAATATTCAGTTCATTTTCATGATGGAGTAAATCCATACAGTGAGTAAACACCACACAAGATTACAGAAGCATTGACATATGCTACTGAATTGCATCACAGCTGTGTGGCACCAACACCTGAGAGTGTTGAGCTAGAAGCTTGCCTCCTGTTCCACAGGCTTACCTGAAATATATATCTCCATCAGTTTTTCCTTTCATGCAATGGAAAATATCTATACAAAGCAAAAAAAATCTGCAAGAATGTCTACAGTGAACAAAATTCATATTCAGTCTTTATTTACCCATAATTTAAGATCTGCTGATAATAGATCTGTGACGCAAAAGGCACCTCTGATTTGAAAAACAAAATGTTGCATTCTATCATAAAAGGTGCAGTCCTTTATTTAGATGTATCTAACACATTTAGTATCAAATTATACCCTAATGAGAAATGTTCAATTTTTTTTTTTTTTAACAGTGGTGGGTGCTAGTTACTCAAAAATATAGTTTGAAGACTTTTGAAAAAAATAATCAAATGATTGGGCTAAATCTCCTAGTTCTAGAGTTTTTCTAGCACATTTCAAACAGCACAATGGTCTGATTAACCAGCACAATAAAGGAAGAGATATTTAAATGAAGAATTATCCTTGTAATAGTCCAATGTGTAATCATCTCATTTATCATTAGTATAAAATATTAATTACTTTTTTAAAAACACTATTAAGAGTTATTTGGGTGATTGTTTTGTGGTTTTACTTTTGTTAACACAAGAAGTTCTTCACAGAGTTACTAGAAAGCAAATAATGTATTGGTATTTCCCCTGGAAGTGCCTCGCACAGCAAGTCCTAAGGCTGACTCTAAGACTGTAACTAAAATACTACAATGTCATACCAAAATTTTATTCCCTCTGCCATTGGGTATTTATGATAAAACAAAAATAAATCAGAAATATTCTGCAGCCAAACCCTGAAATAATTACTGCTTTTAAAATACTATGAAAAATATTCTTCCATGTACTAAATTTCTTTTATGCAGCAGTGAGAGAATACAACAAGGTTCATTTTTCTCCCTTTCTCTTTTTTGATTACTTTGCTGCTCTTACTGACACAGTCTAATACATACTTTATTAATGACTTGACCAAGAAAAAATTTCTAGATTATTAGTTACTTTCAGATTTTGAGACATACTTCTCTTTTTTTGCTTCTTACACAGAATTAAGTTTCAAAAATTTGTGTAGTTTGAATTTCCTCCAGTGCTACCCTTAATCAAGACATTTTTTTTTCTTCAAAATATCCTATATCACAAGACAAGTGAAGTGTACCCAAGACAACCTATGTTCTAATGTAGTGAGTCACATTCCTTTTTCTTGACCACTTTGACCAAAAATTAAGACAATGGAAGTGGATAGTTGTTTAAACATTAGAAGATTCTAGAGAAAAGTAAAAACCTCTTCCTATGTCCTGACTACTCACACAAGTTGTTGTGTGTTTTGCACAAATTTAGGTAGACTCTTAACAATCACTGCAAGACTTTATTCCCCTGGTAAAGTTTTTTATACAAGTCCTGAAAGCAGTCTACATGATTTTTTTCATTTCTGAAAGCTCTAGAGAGATCCCTTCTTGTGGTAATCCGCAATCCTGAACCAGGACAACACACTCAACAAATCCAGTTTCTTCTTTACTTTTTCAAATAAAACCAAAACAAAACAAAACCAACAAACCAGTAACAATAAATCTAATTATAAACATTGAACTTGCAAAAGAAAAAATGCTTAACCTCTTTATGTCAACGTTAAATCTCAACTACAGCTGACTTGCTTTAGGCTCTTCTTACATTGCTGGTTGTTTTTCTCAGACAAACCCCTGCCACTGTATAAGCACTGCTAGTTTTCACAGCCAAACTGTATTTGGGACTTAGGTCCAACAAACTTAATTTCTTTCCCTCTCAATATGTACTCTTGAAAATATCTTCTAACCTATCTAGAAGACATGTTCGACATCCTGACATTTTTCACTCTGGCATTCCTTTAAGCATTGTTTCACCTCTTCAGATGTGACTTTGTTAGACAAGGTTGTCCTACAACAATAATCAGCCACTTCAGGATTTGGGATAATAGAAAAGGAAAAAGAAGAGCCTTTCTTCTAAAAGATATAACAACAAAAAGATCCCCCCTGGAGGAAAGAAAAAAAGCAAGATTAAAAAAAATTAATTTTTTTTTCACAAGTTTTAGTTGCTAAACCACCTATAGTTAAGGAACCATCCATTTGAGAAGAAAATATGACCTTTCACTCTGTGCCTTTTATCTTGGTCATGCTTTGTGGGTATTTTTATAGATCTAACAACTGAACCTTTCCATTTCATGTCAGCTGTGTCACATATATTGTAAGGAAAGAAGCTACAACACTGAGTCTTAGATGCACTTTTAGCCTTTGTCACCTACTTGCCAGCAGGTTACCCAATTCTGATTCTCTGCAGCTTTATCTGGATGTCCAGCATTACAGACTGACTTATTCCACCACTGGAACAGAATTAGACACACTACATAAAGTTAAGAATCCGTGAAAGTAGAGATCAATGCCAAGATCTTTCTCTCTTTATGATTTTCAGTAAGCCTGTAACACTTATCAAGTATGATCAGTAATCACTTTTACAAAGGGAATCTCTCAGATCTCTGGTACAAAACTAAACTCAATCTGTATAGTAAATTTTCTGTGATTACAGTGATTGTCAAATGTTTGTGTTCTGAAAAACTGCAACCTGAGTGCTAACATAAACCCTGCTGTAGCTAAGTAAGGCATAAAAGAGATCTGAGCCAGGAAAGAAATCTCCTATGATTTTATCAGCTTCAACCAGTTACCTGTATCTACTGTTAAAATAATTGAAAGTGTTACAGTCTCTCAAAAGTGTACTTTTTTAAGCTTTAACTTTTTTTTTTTCCTTTCCTTTAATAACTAGACTGGTACATGTAGCTACAAAAACTTTTTTATTATTTATTGGGTCAACTCTAGACCCATTAGAACATGGAAACTATACATACAAATTTAGTGATTGAATTTAAAGGATTCTTAGATGTATTAAAAATAACAATATTATGGTGAGATAAAGACATACTGCGCCTGTTTTTTTCCATATATTTTTTGTGAGAGTTTATCAGAAAGTCAGCCTTCATATGAGCACATACAAGCATATGTCCACCAAGGTTTATACCCCCTATTATCTTCCACAGTAAGCATGCATTTCTGGAAGACATGGCAAAGAACATATTGCCACCACATCAGTGGAAGCAAACCATGACCAACACCTCAATAACTTCCAGGGAAATATCTGACTAGACATTTTTTTGAGGAGGAAAAAAAGTAAATTTTTAGATTCAAAATTGCTTCAATTGCCCTGTGACCTACAGACACAACAAAGGCTTTTGAAAACAAAGTTGCAGAATTTCAGGTAACACCAGGAGCTACTCAAAAAATAATAATTATTAAAAAAAAAATGAAGACAGATTTCTGACCATGTTCTCAAGCTATTTCCAAGTTACATTCTATGCAGCTGTTTTGACCTCACTGATGTTGCATCAGGAATTATTCTGCAAAATTTCTGGCTCATTATCTTCAGAGTTAATTTTTGAGAGACTTGTTCATTAAGCAGGCTTCTTTCCTCAGTTCTCTAAATTTATTTAAAATAAAAACTAATCTCCTATTGAGGCATCACTGCCCACTTGCTCACAGGATAAAAATATATTGTTACAAGGAAGAAAACTTTCATTTGGATCCAATCACAGCAAGACAAAAAGCAAAAAAGAAAACCTAGAAAGAAATATTTTTATCATCAAATCTATGACATATTTTGCTAGTTTTCCACCCATCTTTTCACACTTCTAGAACTACACAGTTGTTGCTAGCTTTCTTTTTGGCTGACAGAGTCAAAAAGCAAAAAGTTACCATCCACAACATGCCCCAGTTGCTCATTAGCATCTTTCTTCTCATGGACCCTCAGGTCCACTAGCTTAACTTCATGCACTGTCAGAGCTGGTGCTGATCAAAATGTTTAGTATCAAATTAAACTTGGCTTTTCAGTTCAAGATATTTGACAGAAACACAGTAAGGAGAGGCTACAAAGGCAATTCTACTGTCAGACAGGTGGCTATAATAATTTCTGGCAGGATGTAGTGAAGAGCAGCCGAGGCATGCTCAGAGCTGCAATCTTTCCACCAAGCTCAGCAGCAACAAAGTCAGCATTTCAGACCACAGCCTCAAAGTTTTGGAGACAGATGAGAGGAAGAAGTGGCAGATTATCACAGACAGAACTCTAACCTCTTTTAGAGATTGGCTATGGCTAAAGAAAAAAACTCTGTCCTATGGAACTAAAAAACGAGGACAAAACCCCTCAGTTTTCTATACATTTATGGAATAATCAAAACCAGTTAAAATATGGAACCATGAGAATTCTCACAAGGCATGTGGCAGCATATAATCTGCTATATGCTTACAAGATAAGATTTTTTCCAGGACTGGCTACATTAATACAATGCTACAGGAAGTAGCTGATGTGAAGCATTTACTGAACCCAACAGCATATAAAATTCACTATGATATTCTTCCCCTCCCTTGGTCATTTTATGGTTACAAAAGCCAGCTCCAGAGCTTGTGTGTTGGGTACACATAAACCCTGTCTCTGGGAACCCAGTTGTTGTCAAGTCCCAAAGACCCTGGGTAAAAGTTAGACAGTGGTTCAGCCCCTTTGGATATTTATATAACAAAGGTCATTAAACACAAGCAAATGTTGACTACAACACAAGCTAAAATTTCTCTCTTGCAAGAAAGGAAACAGCAAATTCACCTTCTTCTGGGGCTCCAGACCCATGGTTTAGCCAAAAGTATGTGCTTCCTCTCTGCTTATTTCAAATAAAATTTATTCTCTGCTAATTTCACAACACCTAAAAATAAAAAAAGGAGATCTTACTGAGACAGCATTGGAACTATTCATTTAACATTGTCACTTTTCAGAAACTGGATTAGGAGTTGTTTGTAGTCCTAGTTCTGTACTAGAGATCATAAATTTATGATGGGAATATCAAAGGCACTTGCAAATGTTAACTCAGTAGTTTTAACCCTTCAAGTCAGATAAAAGACAGGCTGTCATTAATTAACACCAGAGAGATGCCATGCTTCCTTTCTCCATGGTCAGCAGTCTGTAACACATTCAAAAATAAAACACACTGCTTCCATGGAAAAGAAAGAAAAGGCAAGAGTGAAGCTTTTACTTTTATAATTTCTGTCTGGATAGAATACACTCTGATTTTTATGCTGGGAAGAAAACAAAAATGTAAATTATAGTTCTCACTCAAAAAAGTAGAAAAGAAGTTAGGTGTTTCAAAGAGGCATTACAACACTAAAAATGATATACTCCTGAAGGTATGTGCTCCTTCCAAGAAATAGAAACATTTGATTATTTTGAAGAAGCTGGCCAGAGCTGGCAGTTGAACTCAATTATGATTATATCAGCTGCCAGCTAATACCTTCAATATTATTTGAGAGAAGATGAAATATATTAGTCCATGCAACTCAGAATGGAAAGGCCTCTCACTAAGCTGATGCTGAGCAGCACCTTTTCCATGAATAGGTCGCACATTCAAGATAAAAAAAATCTAATTCATTAAAAATAAAGGATAAAATCAACTTCGCAGAATTATTTGCAAGTCCTTTGTTTCAAAAACACACTCCTGAAGAATTTAAAGCAGAAAAACATATAACATGGTATTATTCTTTGTGTAAAAGGTCAAAAGTAATTAAAAATATTATATTAATGTAATGTCTGCTTTGTTTTCTGTGTCCATCTGCAAGAGACCTATTTTCTCTACACTGTTTAGCGTATGCTGGCAAGAGATAATAATAAGGTTCTTTGAGATTTCTCCAAAGGTTGCACAATGCACTACACATGTAACATTTATTTAGGATTATCAAAAGCTACAGTGAAAATTAGGAAATTATTAAACATACACAGAAATGGAGCACTAGAGTTGGTCCTTTAGGGCAGTTGATGCTTCCTTATGCTTAATGCCAGCTAGGCCCCAACCCACTAAGAAAAGCACTACAGATTAGTATTTTCTGCCAGGCCATGCTCTAAATTAATGCTCTTAATTGTACTGGCATGGTGCTCAAGGGGAAAAACTAATTCTAAACTCAGAGAAATCAGAAGGACTTTAATTCTGCTCTACTAAGCAAAAGGGTTATCTTAGCTAAGGAAATATTTTAAGCACACAAAGAATGTTTCTGTCATCATTATTTTCTAAAGTGATCTAGTGTCCATCTGAGAATTTTGTTTTAAGAGCTTAAACTTCATTCCTTCAAATAATACTCCAGTGCCAAACAAATCTTTGATCCCCCTAGTCATCACTGTTTTTTCTGTACCTTATCACAAGATGACATAAATATTTTGTTTCACCTTCACAGGTTCATCTTTTCATTTGGCCTTAATGATGAAGAACTCTCTAAATCAATTCTACTCTTCCCATTATGACAAAGAAGTTAGTTACCCTTCTTTTGCTCCAAGTCTTGAATTCTTCCATTCACTTATGGAAGAAGGCTCTTACGTGTCCCCAGATACTCTTATCTCTCTCAAAACTACTTTTTTTTTGGAAGAAGGGTACTTGATTTAATAATCAGTACACATTAAAAAAAATCCTTTAAAAAATGGGTCTATTTCTCTAACCTGGTTTCTCCAGTTACCAAAGTTTGAAGTGGATGTTCCCATCCAAAGTGACTCGAAATGAGCTCTTAATAGATTCAATACATTTCCAAGTCAGGCAGATATAGTGCTGAAGACTTAGAACTGAATTTATCCCTGTGAAATCACCAATAGCTCCACAGAACTCTACAGATTGCTATTTCTAAAAAAATAGCAAATTATAAAGTCAACACTTACTGCCAATAAGACTACAGAGTGAGCAATAAGAGCAAAAATGTAGGTAGAAAGGACTTTTGGAGATAAAAAAAGTCCACATTCCTCCCCAAGGCATGGCTACCTTCTTAAGTTTTATTGGTTTGTTTCTGGGCCATGTCCAGATGAATTTTAAAAACCTCTAAGCCTGGAGGTCTCTCTCTGAGCAACTTGTCCCAGATCTTAACCTTTCTCCCTGTGAAAAGCTACCTCTTCAAATTCAACAGGAATCTTCTTCATTGACACTTGTGGCCACTGTCCTCTGCCCTATTGCTGTGCACCTCCCAGGGGAGCCTGACTCTGCCTCCTCTACTGCTGCAACTAGCTCCCTGCAGTGCCATTTCTCTCGTCTCCTGGCAATACAACTTCTAGAAACTCAAGGCCTCCCACTCATCACTATATTTTCTTGACCTCCTTCTTGTTTTGGAGCCCTAAAAATTCTGCACAGCTGTTCCACTGCCATAGAAGAGGAGAATTCTGTGCCTCAGCCCTACTGCTGTGCTTGCCCTTCCTTGCTGTAAGGGCACTTTCTACCTGTAATCCATACCCCACCAGATCCCCATGCCCCTTTCCATGTGACTATTTGCAGCTGGGCTCTATCACTGCACTGGGTAATCCCAAAATAGATGCAGAACTTCTGCTGAGCTGTCTTTGTGAAGCATATTTACACAGAGTTTTAAGATGATACTCCTGTCCTAAGAAACTTAAGCTTAAACTAGGTGAGACAAGTAGGTGAGGCAGGATAAAATTACCTGTTCAAGAAAGACAAGTCGTTAAAAAGGATGGCTAAATGTTCTGAGATGGATTCAGAGGGATTGTGAAGGGAAATGAAAGTTCAGGATCTTCTGTTCAAAGTGTGGGAGACAGATAACTGAGAAACTCAAATGCAGAAATGGGTGATAGAAATAAATAAAGCAATAGTATTAGAGGGCTACCTGACTGTAAGGCATAAGGATAAAAGAATGGTTGAAAGCAAAATAAGATTATGTACAACCTTAGGCCTGCCGCTCATGTCTTCATTCAGCTATTTATTTTTTCACTTCTGAGATTCCAATTAGGCAACATCAAAGATACCACAAGGCACTTTAGGTACAAAAAGGTCTTCAAAAGGAAAAGTAATACTGCAGTGTGTCTGTACTATCTGTCAAGGAAGAGTTCAATAAGCCTCTACTGCACTTGAACAATGAGGAGTGAAAAGTAGGACCTGAAAATATAAGTGATGGGAAGAAATAAGCATGTGCCTGAAAGGAAATCTCAAATTCATCATCCCGAGCTTTCAAAGACAAACTTTAAACAAAATGGAGAGAGCTGAAAATACCTATTCATTTTACTTGTGAGAAAAACCAATCTCTCATGCCTTTAGGCAGTGCAGAATTATGTGGTCTTTTGAGCTGAAATAGTGCAAACTGTAGAGGATCAGACTGAATAAATGTTAAGATACCAGTCTCACAGGGCCTTTGGGAATCTGCACAATAACAATATTTTTGAGATGTCACACACAGGAATGGTGTATTTGTTGTAGTTATATACAACTTGCAGAGTAACCAAATAAAATGAGGATGTGCATGCAGCAAGGAATAGAGTTAAAGGCAAAGGAAATATATGCATGGGAAAGTGTAACAACTATAAAAAGACCCATCCTTTTAAAGTAAGTTGTAAAGAAAGAAGGCAAAACCAACAAGCAAAGAAAAAAACTACAAACTACACAAAAAACCCCACACCAGACTGATACCTTTCAACTGGGCCATGCTATAAGAAATACTAAGTGCAAAAACATTAACCTATTTCAAGTGTTGAAAAGTTGGTTCGGTTAGTAGGGCTCTTCCCCCCAGTTTATGTAAAGATTTGACCTGCAGAATTCATTTAGTCCTTATAGCAAGAAGAAATCTCCTTGTCATAAATAAAGCAGACACTAGCAACTGGATGACGAATAGTTTCCTAAATCTGTAAAGTTTATTAGAGTGTTACTGCTACAGATGTTGCAGAGTTGTAGACAGGACAAGTTGTGTCCTACAACCAAAAATAAAATGTGTGTATATATATATATATATGCCTGAAGAAGGACTTTTTGAATAAGTTCTCATGTTGACCTTGTTGCAAAGGCCTGCCTTCCTGAAGACAATTTTTTGGTGCACCTTATTCAGGCTACAAGAATGGTGGCAGCTGTGCAGAAGCCCTTTGGTCTCTGTGATGGGAAGGTTAATACCACCAGAGTCCACCTCCATTGCAGAATTTCTTTCTGTGCTATTAAGCAGAAGTATCAATCAAAAGCTGAGGCCCTTGGCTGAGGATCTCAGTATATCTCAAGGTTAAGATTCAACTCAATATGCAAATCTATTTTGCCCTGGTGAGCCAAAATTAGGCAGAAGATAGATATAACTTTCAATATCTAGGATATTGCCTATAATATCATAAAAAGTATTTACAAGCCCTGATTATTTGGTCTAAGCCTGTAATCCTCTTTAGGAGTAAGATATCTAGTGCATAAATACCTTCTTGAGGGGAAAAAAAATGAACCTCTTTATGTGGAAAACTGTAAAACTAACTACATCTTCTTGTGAAAAAAAAGAGATAAGAAGGCATAAAGGAGCTGACTCTAATTGACACCTTTCCTACAATAATCTGGAACAATACTTCAAGAAGAGCAAAAAAAAGGTTTATTCATGCCCTTAGTTTTTTGTATCATATGCCAAAAAAAGGCTTCAATCTCTTTCTTAAATGACATACTTTTACTTCCTTATTGAATTCTTTATTTCATCTCTTTTATCCTTTACTTTCTGCCTTTTTTAATCAATTGCTAAAATTGGTCAGCAGAATTGCACATCAGGTACACAACACTTTCTTTTTATTGGCATGAGATGCATGGGAGAGATGGCATACATGGGATACATGGCATGAGATACAGGAGCTGACAAGGCCAGTCATTATGTGCAGTCCATAAACTATCATTTCCTGCAGACAATGTATGTTCCCAGTTATTGCAGGAACGAGGCCAAATTTGGTTTAAACTATCCATTTGAAGTTCCTTTTTTCTGAGATTATTCAAAGTCCACCTTTGTTCCAAATGTAATGTTCTCTAATGTCCAGACTCTACAAAAAATGGAGCAAAAGAATTGGACCTTTAATGTAGCTACAGTTAAAATAAAGACAGAAGTAAAAGCATAGAGTGGGCAGTAATGAAAAAGTCATTAAAAAGTGTAAAGACATAATGGGAAAAGTGGGGGAGTGGGAAGATAAGAACTCAGCAGGAATTAGAAATGTCCCATCCTCAGATGCCATGGAGGTTCACCATTACCTTCCTGAGTGGTAGCTGTCTGGTGTTCAGGGACTCAGCAGGACCTCATATTGAAGTAGTCAGGCATTATAACACTCTGCCTGGGAGTAGCTTACCTATCTAATGTTTCTATCAGAAAATAAATAATTGCTGTGTACTCATAAATTCAGTAAATTTCTGCTTGCAAGTCTCTAGGCATGATAAGAGTTGTTCAAATAAAAGTGTCACAGTAGAGAAAGAGAATAGAAAAAAAGAATAGTTTGATGAAAGATTTATCTATCAGTATGAATTTACTAACATTGCAGTTTTTAGAATAAGAAAATGAAGTTGACCTTCAGGTTTGCAAAAGATAAACAACTTTGCCAATTCAGAAAATCAGTTGATATTTTTAAGTCTCAATGTTGATAAAACAGTATTTTTCAAACAGCTGCCTCATTTTGAATCTTTCTTTTGTGGCAACATCACGAAAGCATAGAGAAGAGCAAAGTGTTTCCTTTAGGGCTAACACTGTATTTAGATATTACAGAAATGTCATTATAAAAAGCTTTGGTGTCACAGCAAGATCACCAGAAATCTACAAAGATTGACTAGACAGACTGACAGGCTAAAGACCTTGTCTACAAGTCAATTTGTTTGGCGTTCTTTTTCCAGTTCTCATTTTCCTGAACACAGCGGTATTGCCAGAATGTTGACAACCTTCAGAATACAAAAACCAATTCTGCGTTGATGTGCCTCTAATTAGTTTGCAGATGTTAAAACCTACTTAAATATTAACTAATACTTTTCAAAAAACATAAGCCTGAATCTAAGAAGTGCAGATTTTGGGGTGAGGGGGCCAAGTACCAAACAATATTAATTAATGAACTTAAATTTTAATGATTTCTTCCAAGTCCTGAACAAAAAAATTACAAACTGAGCTTTAATACAAGAATGTTTTAATGAAACCACTCATCATTCACCTGATATAAAATATGAATCCTAAATATACAAGCATCTATGCTTTGAGATTTCTCCAAAGATAAGGAAAGTAATGTTCTGTTTTTAAAAGCAAAATTATACCTGCATGTTGCAAAAAAGGATGTGCTCACAAGTCCTTAAACTTTTAAAAAAATCACTTAAATGAATCATGTGCATGGAGGCACTCTTTGAGTTTTGCTCTGTGTGGGAGTCACAACAGCCATTAAAATATATTAAGCTCCATAATCAATAGAGCAAGTGCTCATTATAATATAATGAGTAAATTATCACACAATGGTCCTGTGGAGGAAACTCATGCCTTTTCAAGAATGTTACACCTCTTTTTCATTAAAAATCCCTAAAAACACAAAAAGAAAACAAACAAACAAAAATCCAAACAAACATAAATGGGGACATCTCCTGTCTCAATTCAGAATTGGAAAATTTATAGGTATGGCCATGACACAGCATAGCCAACATGCTACAACAGTGTAACAATATAATTCAAACTGGCTTCAGTAGCACAGTAGGTATTGATAGCTTTAGGAAATCAGTCATCACCTGACCTATATAGTCAGAAAGAGCTCAAGTTCATTAGCCTTCAAGTCACAATGCAAGGCTACATAGTCAGTTGTCTTCCTACTGGCTTTCCTTGTGAGATATTTGTAAACCTCCTGACAAGGTTTTCATCTAGGAGGCTACTTTTCAAAGGTTCTTACAAAGGAACATCCCTCTGGTCATCTTTTCCATTCATCTGCCTCATGGCTAAAGATTATCAAAATAATGGTGCCCTATTTTTCTTTCCTTGCATCCAGGCTGTTGTTCCCCCAGCTTTCTCTGCTTTAGATCCAGAATGTGACCAACTTTCCTATAAAATGACTTAGCTCTCTAATCCAGTAGGAAATTAACTCAGGAAAAAAAAAATTACTAGGGAAGAGCAGCAACTTGTTGGCTGAATAATTTCGCATACATTCTCTGTAAGATCCTTTATGCTCTCTGAGGATCAATTCTCTGTTAACACATATCCATCTACTAACTCCTCCTTAATATTGCAAGAGGTCTCCAACAATATGTTTTTCCCTAATAGTTTAAAACATGGTATTAGGATGATGCAGTTGATTGTGTGGGATCTGTGAAATATAAAGACCTCCTTCAGGAAAGCATTCATGTAACATGCTCACTCCCCCTAAGTCCTCTAAACCTAATGTCCAATTTATAGCACACAAATGGCATGCACAGTCAAGCCAATGCATCTCTGCAGTCCCAGCAGAAAGTTGGGGACTGAACCACAGCACATGGCCACTGTGGAATCCAATCCTTATCTAAAAGCTGTGCACAGTCTGCATGCCCATAAAGGAGCTGCTAAAAACCTAGGAAGAGGTACTTGATGTTTGAAGGGAGTTATGGCAGCAGGTCACATATCTGTGCCAGGATCAGCAGCTATCTTCCCACTCTGCTGCCTCTTGGCACAATTCTGGAGCACCCACTCTGTTAGTGCAAAGGGAACTGTATGTCTTGGATAGCTTTCCTGAGAGTATACAAAATAACACTGGAAGAAGGTCAAGCAGCTAGAACTGTTGAGTTCCATTTAAAAACATGTTAGCTTACTGGTTGTCTTGACATTTTCCAAAATCATTTAGAAGGGTTTCTAGTACAAAGCTACACAAGATTTAAAAGTGTTAGATACATATTTATTGAAAATGAATGAGTATAAGAACAAAAATTATACTTTTCAACAAGTTTTGTAGAAGTTTCTTAGATGGTTCATAACTTTAAAAAAATACAAAAAACCAACTAAACCTGTAATGCTAAATGGACTGATTATTTTACAACTTCCCTCCTGCAAATAGAAAAATATTTAAGATCTCTCTAGCCTGAATAGTCAAGATAATAACTCTGAGCTCAAATTCACTAATATGAATGCAAGAATTCATGCTTTAATGAACAGCAAATATATAACAAATTTTCTTCATCAGCAAAGTGTGTGGAAATTTCATGTGATAAATGATGCGTAGCTTTTTTCTTGATTTTATTACTCCAGTAAGAAAGCTTATTATTTATTGAAAGACAAAATGCAAAACATACAAGAAATAGTTATTGAGGACTGTAATCCAGACATAAATTACTTTCCCAGTATTTTTATATATTGGCAGTTGCCATGAGCAGTTAATGGCTAACATACTACAATGCTCATATGCCCTAGTTTTATTTCATCTCTCCTGAAAGCCAAGATTTTAAATTTAGAACAGTCAGAACTTCCCAGGTGCTAATACAATACATCAGTGTTTAAAATACCTTTTTACAGTCAAATTAAATCTTTCTCACCATTGAATGAGCTAAGGAGCTACCTCCCTTATAGTAACTACTGTTTTCTTCAAATATACACAAACATGCATATGCACTCCAACACCTCAAAAATTAATAGCAGCATTATTGGCCTGACACCATTGCTAGCCTACTAAATTTTTCACTAATAATAGGAAGGTTCTCTACTGAAGTAGCACTTGTATTTTACATACAGAACAGGACTCACAGAGACAGTCTGAAACTTGACTCTGAATATCTCAAATACTTGCCATGCAATTATAGAGATTGTATTCATGTTGTTATTTCTTAAAATTATTTGTTCTATCAATTGTCACATCATCAACAGCAGAGCAGGACTGAAAGTTTGACTGAGTACTGAAGCTTAAGATATGGGCTTCAGTATTCACTTCACCCCAATATGAAGTGCCATCTTAAGTCTCCTTCATACAGCTGCCCAATACATAAATGTTTAAAAATAAAAGACACAACAAGATTATTGTCTCTGGGCAAAGTAAAATTACTAAAAATGAAGGCAATCATAGTCTCGCTTTGGAAAACCAAAAGATTTTCCTTCCCAGCTTTCATACCCAGTAAGAACGAGATGGAAAATAAACAGAATTCAAATCCAAATGTATGACTTTTGTAGGAGAATATATTACTGATTTGTTTAATTTGATTAATCATAGAATTCAAATAAATCATTTTATATAATAATGCAAATGCACGTTTCCATCTGTGACCATAAGACATCTTGGGCCAAAAAATTACTCTGTCTAGTGCCACACAATGTTACCAGTAATTTTTACATGCTTTTAGAGTAGCAAACATTGTACTTTTTTTAAAGTTAATGTTCATTTCTTTGTACCTTCTCAAAGAATACGTGTGTACACTTACCATATATACAGCCATAACTGTGCTGTAAGAGCTTAATGGCCATTAATTACTAAACAACACAGTGCATGATGGAGGCACTGGAACAAGGAAGGTGTCCAGCACTGCCCAAGGAATGTGTCAATGTCCCACCCTTGCACTGTTCAAGGCTTTGAGTAGCCTAGTCTAGTGAAAGATGGCTAAACCCCTGGGAGGGCAGAGCAGGTTGGATTTGATGTTCTTCAAAGGTCTCTTTCAACCCAAGCCTTTTCATGATTCTGTGATACACCTGGAAATACCAAAATGAGGAGTCAATCGAATAGAGTTGGTTGTTTTCAACAGGAATACTGCACAGGGAGAAGACATGCTAGGAAGCATTTAGCCCACCTATGCTGCAGCACGTACTTCTATGTCACTAGCAGGGAGAGGGAGATTTCTTCAAAGAATGGTGCAAAACTATTGATGTACATGAAAAACTTGAATATATCTGATAAGGAAAAGCCTGCTGGTCCTACCACATCACTCATCCCATCTGCTAAGTCAAGACAATGTGGCTGATCCCTCTTGTAAAGTACTTTCAGGGTTCAATGTTACTTTAGACTGTGCAGTACTACAAAGAACAAAAATCTCAGATTGTCACTACAGTCTAGGGTAGAAATGCAGCTGGTACCACAGCTACCTTGTGTGTTTTTACACCACACTTCACAAACAGCCTTGAAAATTCAGCCTTGTAAGCAGTGGATAAATTGTGCTGAAACCTAGGTAAGGTGAAGTGAGAATGGAATAATTTGTCTGTGACCCAAATATTCTCCCTTTTGCAAAAAGATCTGCTTAAAAGAAGCAAACAATTTCACAAGGAGTGGGGAGTAAAGTAATGCTTTGTCTTTTTTATGATAGCAAATCCAGTTTTAACTCTACTCAGGTTTGAATAAATTCCTTAAAAATATAAATGACAATTGCCATCAAGCAAAACTGTATTTCTTACAGGCCTCAAGAAACTGCTGAATGTATTTTCATTATGTAAGGACTGCAGATGTGCAAGTGCTACCAGTTGTCTGTCAGTTTCTTATAAATCTGCATGATTTTGTTATTCTGGTTGTGTTCAATCAACAAAGATACTACTTAAAAAAAAAAAACCAAACAAATCCCAAAAGAAACCCCTGAAACAACAACTTCCTCCACATAAGCACAACCCCTAAATAGGACTTTAACCTTATTCACCCCTTTCAACCTCAAACTTTTTTATTTTAAATTCTGTTGATTCTCTTTGTGCATATTAAAACCAGTCAAAAACAAACAAACAAACAAAGTAAAGGTACATTTTTAAAACCATCTTTTAAAACATTTCTGTTTTCTGGATAAAACCTGGAGGAAATTTGGAGGAAAAAAAAATCTTATCATGCCAATCTTTGTTGTCTCTTATATGATAAATGATTTGTTTAGTCCTCAATTCAGAAACTTCCTAAAAATTCCACTTCCATTCTTTGAACTTCCAAATTCCATGTAGCTTCATTTGCTGGAAGTGGATGGTAAAATTCTGTATAATTCAAAACTGAGGGAACAAAGTAATGGAGACAGTACACTTCAGTATTAGGTTCTGCAATATTTTTTTTAAACAGTATCATGTAATATTCATTGTTCATTCTATAATTATTATGCAATACTCATGTCATACATGGAGTTATGGAGTGCTTTAGGGACTTGTCGAAGTCTGCCAATCAAGTATATGATGAAGTTTATCACCAGACCATACACATGCTATTTAAACTGCAGCTCTACTGATAATGGAAAATAACTTTTCCACCATAATTATCCTAAGGAGATATATGTGCTGGGTTACATGGACCTGCATAGGCTATGCTGGGGTTTTCATATGGAGTTTCTTCTTATGACCTTTGTACATGTATAATCTTCTTCTAAGAAAAAATGCATAGAATCTCTTCTATGAACACAATCACTTTATGTTGTTGGAGGGTTTTGCTATATATATTTTGTCTGCTTCCTGCTCTGTGAGCTGCCACCTTTATTTTGCATTGCCTGTAAGCAATGAAACTGTGCCCCGTGATGTCATGATAGTTGATTTAGGCCCCTTTGCAGGACAGGTCTGCCAGGTCTAGCTAGCTGTTAGCTGTCCAAATAAGAACTCATGTTCATCTGCATGGAACAGATGACTCACTGGTATTTAGCTGGTTTTATTCAATCTGATAAGACTGATAATTTTTTAGCACTAATTGTATTAACAGAAATGCAGCTCTTAACCAGGAGCAGGAGCTATAGTTAACAGAATTTTTCATACCTTTCAAGTCTCATTTATCAGCCAGAGATAAAGGTTGAAATCTTCCATATGACCATACTGAGAACTAGTAATTCAATCGCTCATATTTTTAATGTTTAGAGCTCACATATTAAATGTTTAGGAGTTTGCGGAAAAAATATTTTAAAAAAATAATTTAAAGCTACTTTTAAGTACAGAATATTCCCTGAAGGGTATTATGTAAATTTTACGCACCACAGGAATGTCAGTTCTGGTGCAGTAACAACTGTGCCTCTCTGGTGTACACACATGCACCCTCATACACTTATTCTGGGTGTTGAAGACATTTATCTCCAGTTGTTTTATAACTTTGCATATGTTCACCAGAACTGCTACCATGAATTAGCACAGCATGCACCAACAAAGTGGCTGAGTTACAGTCTCTGCATTGCAGGACAAACACACTAAACAACATTTTTAATGTAGGTAGCAAAGAACAATGCTCTCAAATTAAGCTACTTGAGAAATTAAACTAGGCAAAGTATAAAAAACTTTGACTGGCATTTTGTCCTAATAGCAGAGTCAAAAATCCTATCCTAGAAAGTCTTACAGGATCTTTAGTACCTGTAAGTGGAAGGCATTTAGTTTTGGATCTCATCTGGAAATGGTGCAGCCAGCAGCACAGTGCCCCCTAAGACATGCTTGTGCACTGAATTTGCTCCTATTCAAAGGAAAGCACTGTCTGACACACTATTTCTCCAGACAATTTTTAGAAAAAAGCAGGAAACAGTGAATGTGTTGGCTTGGTGGTTTTCTTGAGTAATTTTGTAGGTTTTTTTGTTGAATTGTTTGTTTGCTTTCTGCTTGATTGACATTTTCTAAGCAGAAGTAAAAAAGTTATTTATTGTAGTCCTTAAGTAGGATGAGTAGTAACTTTAACTAAAAAAGTAAAATATTACATTTTTTCCATAGGTACACATAACAAAAGTCACATCTTAATTTGCATTAGGTAACTATGCCATATTATGTCTTCTTCAGAAAAATATGAAATGAAATAAAATGAAATATTCTGTCAAAGGCATTGAAGTAGGTTAAAGAAGTCTTTTGGTTATTTCTCTAAATCTTCTTACCTTTACAGTTAGGCAAAATGCCAAACATGGCAAACTTTTAAATTAATTTAATATTTGTCCTGAAAACAAACATTTACTATTATTCAGTAGAAGGACAATTTATGCAGAAGGAAGGCTTCAGTGTTTTCACACAACAGTGTATGGTTGACTGCAGCACAGAAGTAAAGATTTGACAAGGAAAGAGCTATGCCTAGTGTCTCAGAATGAAAAATACATTCTGTACCTAGAATATAGGCAGTGATTTTATCACCTGTACAAACTGAAGTCATAATTTTGCCTGTGTTTTCCATTGTATTTCCTTTGATTGTGAAAAACTAATAGGGCATTGATGCACATGAAACTGAATTTATCCCAGCCCCTAATCTGAATGATAAACTACATTGAAATATAAGAAATGCTCATACTGTTTTACAGAGATCCAGTCAGAGAAATACATGCAGGCATCTATGTTTGCCACATTTCATTGGCTTCTGTACCCTGTCCTCCTGGTATCTTGTCACTCATGTACACAAAACAGACTCACAGGCACACACAGACACATGCACACACACACAGGTTCAGGACTATGTTGTTTTCAGAGGCACACATTAGCAAAGTCATCCTAGGGAACTCCTTGCTTGCCAAAACACTCAGTTCCAGACCAATGACAGTTCCATCAGTCAAAATGTGGTGTGAACTAAAGGCACATAGTAGTTTTTGTTCATTAGGAGAGGTGCTATTGGGGTAGGCTAGGAGGAAATGAGGAGAGGATTTATTTCTGCCTGTGCATTATTTACAGTGCCCTTTACACAAAGTAAAGTTAGGTGACTGCTTAAGCTTTAACGAGCAACTAAAGGTAAATCTGGAGGGGGTCTTCTTTTGCTGCAATTTCAATCCTCAGTTATTACATATAACGTTACAAACATGGAGGGGGGGCAACCCAAACCCCTATAATTGCTATTCAAATACCAAGCTTAATGTTCTTCACATATAGTTCAACATGGCATGCGGTTTTATTGTATAAAAGGCTCACATATGTGACTGGAGCTAAAGGATCTGTCTGCCATCACCATTAAAATGCATCTGCACATTATCCCCATAAGTTAAGGAGCAGAACTGTAGGTATTACGAACACGGTCACACACAAACACATACACAGAGCGCCGCTACCTTTCTACGCCTGTATTTTGCAGGTCCCTTTGCCACTGCCTCGGATAAGCAAACACGTTTCTACAGCACCACAAGGGTAAGGCTTACGTACCAGCGGCAACTTTAACACAGACAAATTACAGGTTGTGCACCCTCTACGACAGCATTATCGCACAAAATATTTTGCGCTGCTTAGAAGGCTGTGTTAGCGGCACCGCTGTCCAGAAATATCCATGTTGCCACATATTAAAGTGTCATTTTATTTAAGCCTTACCTTGGCTGACTTGCCCTAACTGGTGACAAGGCACTTTAATTTATAAGAAGCAAATGGGGACTTTTCGCAGTGCTGGCGGCACAGCTGCTCGCCGTCCTCAGAGAGGTACCCGGCCCCGGCTCCGCATCCCTCGGAGCCCTGAGCCCCGCGCCGCCGCTCCTGCAGCGCCGGCAGCCCGGGCGATTGGCCGCGCCGCCCGCCCGCCCCCGCCCCGCTCCGCGCCCGCCTGCCCGCCTCCCCTCCCTGCCCGCCCCCGTTCTTCTCCCCTCCCCGCCTTGTTTTCTCCGCTTCCAGCACTTCGGGGATGCAAGCAGCCTCCTGCGCGCAATGGCAGAATCGGGCTAGCCCCGGCTCTCGGACAGATGAGCGATTCATCCGTCCACATACCGATCCATCCATGCATCCATCCATCCATGCATCCATCCATCCATCCGTCCGTCCGTCCGTCCGTCCGTCTGTCGTCCCGTACCGATATAACCGGTGTGTTCGGGCACAGGGATATCTTTGTCCGGTAACTGCGCGGCGGATGCGAAACCCCCCTGATCGTGCTTGAGGTGCAGAAGAAGGACGGCTCCAGCTTGGTGACAGCGAGCCCCTAAATTCCGTGCCGGGAAGGGGGGCCGGGAGCCGGGAGGGCTGGGCTGCCGAGCGGGGCGGGAGTGCACAGAAGAGGCGCACCACCGAAAGCGGGCAGTACGGTACTGCTGTGGCAAGCCGGCGATAAAATTTCCTATTTCTGTGCAAAGTCGTCACAGCCTGCTAAACATTCCACTGCTGGCTCGCTCATCAGCCGTCCACACGGTCCGGCTGTAAGATTCAGACTGAATTATGCCTTTTAATGCCTACTTCCCATCTTGGTGGGGCACAGGAGGTGTTACATTAGCAGCCTGTCCCCTACAGATCAGTCCCACTCCTTTAAAGATTTCCTGCCCTCTGACACCCCATATTCATATCACTATGCCAGTGACTGTAAGCTGGTGGATAATTTTTGCCTTTTCAGGCTGGTCTGGACCAAGCAGGATGGTTGATGCAAAAGTAATTCAAATATCTGGACCTTGTATAACATCTTTACTCCAAACGCACCTTATTCGGAATTAAGATTAATGACATTCTCCTGATTCAGGGTTCCAGGAATGGGGCAACCATGTCAGATTCTGCTTACTCAACCTGCTAAGGCAGAATATTAAAAATGTAATTAGCATATAAGTGAAAGCCCAGGCACATTCCCTGCTGGTGCAAAGGAGCTTTGCTTCCAGCCAGCAGGACATGTATCCTGGAGTGAGCCATGAAACCAGAGCATGCTTGAGTCCCAAAGCTCCAGCGGGAAATGACAGGATGAAAGAAAAGAAAGCTACTGCCTTTTTTTTTTTTTTTTTTTTTTAATGTATTATGGGTCAGAAGCAGCATCTGAAGTATAAATGATAGGTACCCCATGTAAAAATGATCTAGATTTGAAAAGCAGAGCTGAAAAGAGTAATTCTACAATTTAACATAACTGGAAGGGAAGCTGTTACGCCAGATTAGATAGATGGGAAGAACAACACTGCTCACTGAGATCACTTGGGCTGCTGGATTTTGAGAACTTTTCAAACAAAATCGCTCTGAGCTGCTCAGCGATATACATTAAAAATGATTTTGCTAGCAGGATAGGGAATTGAAGGCAAGAAGCAGCTAGTTGTTTGAATTTGGGGGATGTAAGCTCTTGGAGGGAATGAAATGGAAGCTGTTTCAATTTGCTATTTATACGTCCTCTGGCTTGCAGCTGCAGCACATATGAATCAATGCTTTAATACACAGTCTTCAGAGTGTTCTCTCTCATGCAACTTCTGTTAGGTTGTGCATAGCTCCAGATTCAGACAGATTTCATGATCTGGGGGATGGGCTGCTTCTATCCAGATGCTTTCACTATTTTACTGCACTATGGCAGAAGCAAATTTTTAATCTCTTTGCCAGGGAAGTAGTTGTATTAGTAACAGGGAGGGGAAAAAAAGAGGCAAAAAAGGAGTGAAAAGACATGTTTTCTTTCATTCTCTTAAACTCCAGACAATATAACATGAAAATGAATTCATGTCAAACCATCCTCCAAAGATTCCCACCTGAGTGCATAAAGTGAAAGGGATAAAATACAGGGTTACCATTCAGCCTACCTCCCCTTGGATGACATGCTACTTAAGTGTGAAAACCCAGGGATATGGCTGGAAACAAAACATTTCAATTTAAGGTATTTTCTCAGTAATTTCCAGTGAAAAAGACAAAATTATGAATATTCACCAGATACTCAGAACATATGCCATCAAATAATTTGTTTCTGCAATAAGATGTTTGACAAGCAGAGGGAAGTCTTGATGCTTCTAAAGCATTTAGAAGGTGAAAATCTGCAATTCTCTCTTCATATATACATATAAAATAAATACATGCACATGCATTTGTATTGATATATTTCAGAGACTTCTCAGAGGCAGGAGTAAAGAATATCTGTTTAAAGAGATTATATCCACTATTGTAGGCTAATTTGATATACAATGATCAAAGTTTTCTTAAGAATTCAAAATTATGCCATTTCAAGGAAAAAGCTGACAGTTTGAAAAAACTAGCCTCAATGAACTCTGACATTTCTTTTAAGCCTACATTTTAAGACTAAATACTGAGATTTGGTGTTACTGATGTTAGGTCAATCCTTTCATCAGTTCGAATGCTAAAAGAATTTGAATTTGTCATGAGGAAAAAAAGTCTGAAAAAAAGTCTGATGAAAAGAACCTCAAAATGAAGTTACTATCTGGGACTGCAGCAGTATTCCCAAAGGGATTCCAGAGAAATTTGGATATAACCCTTGAAGTCATTGTATGCATGGGTCTTACCTAAGGAATCCAGCAAACTAACACAATTCTAGCAGTCTGTCAAAATACAGAACTTTGTCAATCATGTTCAATAAGTTCCCTTCCCAGACTCAAGAGCTCATGACAATGATTACAGGGGTAGAAGACAAGAAGAGGCTCTTTTTGTCCCTTCTAAATTGTGGACTTGCTATGTTTAAAAGCAGTACTGAAAAGGACATAGAGTAGTTATGAAGGAAATATAGAGCTGTACCAAAAGAAAACTAGCTTCTGCAGATTAAAAAAAAAAAAGTGTTTTGCAGCTCCAGTTAATAAGTTATAGAATATGCTCATAAAATCAGTCTCTCTTTGGGGGTGTTTAATATGCTAAACAAGAATTGATTGTCTTGCAGGTAACTGCTAGAGAACTAATCATCCAGCTAACAGTCAACCAATTAGAAAAACACTAAGTGGTTCATTTATACAAAAAAGTAATGAAAATTCCAGCTCATTTATAGATTACAAAGTTCCTGTACACAGAATAGATAGATGAGGAATGGCTAAGATCATATTGAGATAACGATGTTGCCAAGTTTAAGTCCAACTCTTTCTTAAACATGTACTCTAATAGCTGCAGCTGAAGAAAATTTGCTCAGTCGCTGCCAGGTACCTCTGCTCACACACTGAGAGCAATTGCACTGGGAATTTCATGGTCTTGTTCAAAAGAACCAGGGAATAACATAGTAACCCCTACCTCCAGTAGGAACTTCTTAGTCTGCAAAAAATTACAAACCCCTTCTCTTTTACCTAGCTTTGAAAGAGTGAAAACAAAGGGTTCGACCATTTCCTGCCACAAATTTCACATTCACTAATCATTATTTTTCTTCTCAGCTGCGGGGCATAAGAACTGGTCTCAACCATATGTCTGAGAACATATTTCACACTCTTCACCAATATCTGTTTCTTGTCTTAGTAGATGAACATTTTTATTTGCTGTTATTAATAAATATTCTTACAACTACTAATTTATGCAGAAATTATTTTCTTTAAAGTTTGCATGTCGTTTACTAATGACAGTTCTTTAGAAATGGTCATCCAAAAATATATCACCAAGTGGAATTAACAATTGGGCCTCGAGTTAAAAAGCATAATATGTCAAGTTGAATATAAAAATAATGTATATAGTTTGATGATGAATCACAATGAGACATAATTGATTCACCACACTACTGCTATTTCAATTTTGAAGAGGACTAAAATGCAGTAAAATATAAAAATGCAGAAATAATTTTGACATCAAAATATTACATTGTTGCAATATTTTTACATTTCCATCTCTAGATAGCTAACAGAAAATCATACCAAAATAGATTATGGCAGTAAAAATTTTCATATTCTGATACATAACAGTGGGACAGAAATTTTTAACTTGTCTAGTAAATGAACGTACAGCTGAGCTATCTTCATGTTCCTAATGAAAACTCTCTGGAGGTTTCTCATATCATGCCTCCATATTTTTATTTTTGATTTGGTAATGTGCACAATATTCGGAGAAAATAGGATTAAGAAAATTTATTTTGCATATGGTCTCTCTGAATATTCTGTAAGGCGTGCATTTTTTCTGGAAAATTTAAATAGTTGATTAGAAAAAGTAAATTTTTAATACAGGTTAGCAAATTCTACACTATACTAATTGCAGAGGGAATGACACTGCTGATACTGCCTTGGCTCCTTTCTACATGAAGCATCACTGGAGTATTTTCTAATAAAACAACAACAGCTGTTCCTAGATATACGATGCCAATAACAGTTGCCAGTCACAAAAACTTGTGATAATATAGTCACTTGACTTCAGTATTCTATGAAACATCAGGCAAAATATACTGACAGGACTTGGAGAAAACAACATAATGCCTGGCATTTTGCTACCTGTTACCATAAAACTCTGAGCTAATCAGTCCCTTTCTGAATGAAGGAAAGATAGGAAAAAAATATGAAGGGCCACAAAAGAATAGCATAGTTTGTCAATCTCTCAGTCTCTGCAAGGAAACAGGTAAGAAAGAAGACTCAGCTGAAGGCAGTGAAGTGATTAACTTAGACATTGGTAGATCTTTCTGCCCATCTTGTGGAATTTCACACTAATGTTTCTAATAGACACCATTCAATCAAGAAACTTGCTTAATTGGGGTGTACCCTGGGAAACTAATACAATTGCGCAATTGTGGATCATGCACTGAGCAGTGTAAAATGGGATACGTCCCGGTAACTGTATAATGTTCATGTGTAATGGGTGGCATTTTTGTAAGTTTAAATCTGTCAATGAAATTGTCTTGATGACTTTGAAATTAATGTAGGCAAAAGTAAACCTTTTTCCTACGCAGACTGGTATCAAATCCTCACAAGTCAAGATTCTCCTGGAATTGTTGTGAATGGTTATTCAGATACTCTATATAAAACATCAGATACAAATATGTCTTATTTCAAATTATGAACATTATATTTGATGGAGTTTGGCTCTTACAGCTGGTAGTGAGATACAACCTTCTTTCCCACTGTAACTAGAGCTTTAATAAATTATTGCTTAGTGGCAGAAAAATACTAACAAGCAAAGGTTTCTGGGACAATATAAAGACAGATTTTCAAAATATTAGCCAAAAGGACACTATTTCTGGGGCATATTATTACTTTTTATCTTTACTGAGCTAAAGAAATTGCTTCTCTTAGGCTCAGCACACAGTATGCTAAAGGCAGATCAAAAAAAGGGGAAATGTAAAATGTTACAAGATGATGTTGCAACTTCTACTGAAGTTGGAATATCCTTTCCATTGAAACCATAATGCTGAATGATGCTGAAGATATGTAAAGGAAAAATTTGGTAATTTTTGATATCGAATATTCACTGAAACTTAGCAGTTCTTCTGTACTGTATCCTATACTCCCTATGCTATAGCTGTATGTTTTTCCAGCCATTCTTTTTTAGCACTTGTTCCAGTATGAAGATGTGCACAGATATAATTTTGCTCCTTCCAAAAAGGTGCATGACCCACAGCATACTTAAATATAGTAATACATGCTAACTCACGCCCAGTCAGTGGGCACCAGTGAGAGGAGTCTGGTTTCCCCTTGCTTACCTCCCCTGCTTTTTAACATTTTGGTAAGACCTCCCCAGAGCCTTCTTGTCTCCTGGCCAAACAGCAGCAGCTCTCTGCTTCACCTGATATGATGGATATTTTGATCCACGGATGAGGTACATGACTGTTTGCTGCACTTGCTCTAGTACATGCTCATTCATGAGTTGGGTACCGAGGGGTTAAGAATGGCACTCAGCACTCCAAATGGTCTCACCAGGACCAGGGCAATGGACAACTTCTCTTAAGCAGCTGGTAATGCTTTTCTAATGCAGCCCAGGATTCTGTTGACCTTTGTCTCAAGGGGAAAAATTTGCACTACATTTTAGTAGCCATGCTTTGTAATTACATTGAGCACTAACATAGGACCAAAGTTGAATTTTGAAATTTGCTGAGCTTTGTAGTAGTTGTTGAATTGCCTGCAATCTGTGGGATAACAGTGTTTAGTGCAGTGCTGTAGAGTCAGTTAATGTCCAATCACAGTAGTTCTCTTACCTGGATTAATCTAATTTCCAATTAGAGTAGGAAAAAGGATTCATCTATGTTTCTGAAAAAGGAAGAAACAGCAGAAGTGAAACAAAGGATAAACTTCTTGTTAACTTCCAAATTCTGAAAGCTTGGATTGACAACATTTTTATTTAGAAGTGTCAAATGAGAAAATAAGGTTAAAAGCCGTATAATGCTGTCCACATCAGCACCCTTCAGCCCTGTGTTTGATGGGGATTCTCCCCTGCAAAGGCTAATGTGTAGGTACAGCATCCTTCCTAATCTGCAGTGCCTAGCCTTATGTGTCTATCCCTTTCCAGTGTGCTTTGCACAAGTGGCAGATCAAGATTTTTTAGAAGGATTAAAAATTCCCATGGGGTTAAGTCTCTGGTATCACCAAAGTAAAAGTCCCTCCCTGCCGCCCCTCTGTTTCATTTCTCTAGCTGGGCAATAAGACAACTGAAAAAATGGAAATGAGAGTCAAGAAACAATTTGATTCTTACTCTGTTTATTTTTATGTAAAGAAATACTGCAGTTCCACAAGCAGACTACATGCTTCCATGTAGGTAATGTCATGGCTGCCATTTATTTAATCGAACCATCACCTACTGGAATGCTTCTCAGGATGTGCTTTTCTTTTGTAATTTACTTATTACTGCCCCCTGTAATTTGCTAGAATTAAGAAAAATCAAGTTATGACTAATATTATCTGTTTAATAGGGCAAATAAGCAACAAGAAATAACCTCGTGTTAGATGGTGACAAACAATGAAGCAGAGACATATGTTTGTTCTGTTCCCCAAGCATAAACAGAACACAGAGTTTCCCTGACTAATAAATTTACTTTCATTTTAATTAAAACAGAACATTTAGTTACATTTCCTCTGTTCTGTCAAAGAATTAAACAGATAAATGGCTAGCAGGAGAAAAAATGACAACATTTTCTTTAGTGCTCCAACTGCACTCATAACCGATTACTACCCATCTGTTCACTAAAGGTGTAGGAAAGGCACATCATTGAAAGTGTTATTCCCTAAAAAAGGCTTGCTAAAATACTTTGGTTTTGATCCCATACCTTCCAAAATGAAAAAAAAAAATTTCAAAAAGTAGAATTCGTTAATTCTGTTTTGATATAACATTAGATAAGCTATTGTCATTGTTTTATTCTTCTGATTCTTTCTACCATTAAATCAAAGCTCCTGGAGAGTGGCTCCCCTTGAGGAAATTATTGCAATGGCAATTCTATAGATTCTAGCCAAGAAGGAACCATTAAGTAGGCAGTCACATGCAAGACAAGACAAAAGACTCCACTCACTTTCTCTGGTAGTAAGCCTAACAACTGAGGTTTGATTGATGCATATGGTCCAGGAAGGTTCTAATTTTCCTTTAAGAAACTGAAGAACTGGATTATCAGCCACTTCTCTTGGTATTCTTCTTTTCTAATGGTTAATGGCTCCTGTATTTGGTATCTCAATTTACTGGCTTTCAGGAGTTTTTAAGAAAATACGTTCCATCTGCTGATAAAATGCCTCATTCTTTTAATCATTTTAGAGATGTGTAGGTAAATGGGAGAAATGCAAAACAGACAGGATACATCCAGCAGTGTTGTGTGGAGTGACTGTTGTCATTGGGGAGGCACTCCCTGCTACAGAATTACTGAAAGGTTTAGATTGGAAAAGACCTTTAAAGGTCATCCAGTTTAAACCCCCCTGCCAGGGGCAGACACACCTTCTGCTAGTTCATACTCCTCAAAACACCATCCAGGGTGGACTTGAACACTCCCAGCTGTGAGCATCCACAGCTTCTCTGAGGAACTTATGCCAGTGCATCTCTGCCCTCCTAGTGAAGAAAAAATCCAATCTAAACCTACCCTCTTTTCTTTTAAAGGCATTTTCCCTTGTCTTAGTACTACATGTCCTTGCCATAGTTTGTAGGCGCCTTTACATATTGGAAGACTTCAGTAAAATGTCTCCAGAGCCTCTTCTCCTGGCTGAACAGCCACAACTGTCTCAGACGGTCTTCACAGGGGAGGTGCTTCAGCCCTTTGATCAGCTTCATTTCCCTCCTCTGGACTCACTACAGCAGCCCCATGCCCTGTTGTAGTGAGTCCAGAGGAGGGAAATGTACTATGCAGGTGTGCCCAGAGCTGGACTCAGTATTTCATGCAGGATCTCACAAGGGCGGAGTAGAGGGGGAGAACCACCTTCCTAAACCTGCTTGTCATGTTTCCTTTGATGCAGTTCAGGGTACAGTTGGCTTTCTGGGCTGCAAGTGTACATTGCTATCTATTAAACAAACAGAGAAATTCTTCAACATCTGAAAAATGGCAAACCATGTCCATCTTCCAAAAACAGAAAGAAGGAAGATCCACAGAACCACAAGGCTGGTCAACCTTACTTGCATCCCTATAGAATTTATAGAGCAAGTCCCCAAAAAGCTTTTCAGGACAGAAGCCTGACTTGGACTGGCAAGTATGGATTTACCAAGAGAAAATCTTGCCTGATGAACATGTCCTCTCTGATGAAACAAGTGGATATAGACAGCAGGACAAATACCTTCCTTCAACTGAAGTAAGGATTTTGACACATTCTCTCCCAATATCCCCATAGTTATACTAAGGATGCATTTATTGGTTGCATAGAACATAAGGTAGTGAAAGTCTGGCTGCACTGCAAGACTCAGAATCACATGTATCAAGAGTCAATATTGGTCTAGACACTATTTAGCACCTTTGTCAACAACATGAGCAATAGGATAGCATGCAAATCGACAGACGAAACTGTATTGGAAGTTTCTTTGAAACTGAAAAACTAAGCTAGGCATTTTAAAATCAGACCAGTACTTCCTTTTTCCTTTCCTATATTGACAATAGCAAAAGTATTTTGTGCGTTAGTCACCTATAATATCTTTGCATGTCAGTCACCCAATGAACCAGCCAGTCTCATTTCTCAATGTGGTAAGAAATTCTTGTCTCAGTTGGCTGTGCTAAAGACCAGCAAGTCAAATATTATATTTATAGGATCTGCAATGAGAAAAAAAAAGCAGAAATTTTCATGTATTACTAAAAGGGCTAGACTTTCCTGTGTGGATGCAAATAACAGACTGCAGAGTAAGAAAACTGCTGGTTTTACAATATTCATTTTTAGTGCAACAGAAAAGAATGATCTAAACCCATAACACTATTTAAAATCATGATTGGTAAGGAAGAGTTAACCAGTTGTTCTTTAAAGAATTTTTATGATAAAAATACCTAACAGATTTTTCAAAGCTTTAAGTTTATTTCTTCTCTCTTTCTAGTCCTTTTTTAATATAGGGCTATAGATCACTGATCCTTTCTAATTCTTCTGAATGACTCAATATAAGTGGAGCTTTATTGCTGTAAATGAAAACTCAGTGTACACTATGCATAAATTTATGCATATAACATTTCACTGCCTGTGTTTTAATACTTGCAATATGTGGGCTATTGTATGTTCAAATGTTTTAAGCTTATACTAGGTAATATTAATTTCATTTAATATTAATTTGATTTTGACCTTACCACAAAATATTTTTGATGTTGTACCACATCCAAAAATATATATATAAGTGGCATTTAATGGAATCAGTGCATCATCATAAGCTAAATGAATAGGGAAAATCGATCTCCAGTGCTGTTCTTTTTTGTCCCAATGCAATATCAGTATTAATAAACAGACATTATTAAATTCCAACACAAGCATTATTAAATGTAAAGTTTTATTTCCATGTCCAAGATCTAAGTCCTTCAATGTGCCTTCTAATTAATAATGTATTTTTTAATTTCTTTGTTTCTTCTATAGTTTTTTTGAGCCTATGTATTTACTGTAAAAATATTCATAAGTATCACCAAAGTTGGAAGATAAACCACTCTTTATCTAATGTTAGTTCATAATGTGCTTTTGTAATTTTATGGAAACCTAAGTTCAAAGAGACTGGTACAAAACATACCTTTTCAAAACTAGTCAGGGGACAACTCAAACTTTTCTGCCTGGAAAGTGTAGAACTTTTCTGAAGTCCTCATATTACTAAGGGGAAAGAAGAAGGATCCAGAAGCAGAAGCACTCCTTGAGAGCAGCTGCCTTTTAAGGTTTTCCAAAACCTTTCCCACGCCTAGAGGGGGAAGCCAGATGATGTACAAAGTGCATGAGCCATCTGCACTGATGTGATCCCAAGGAGAACTGCAAACCTGAGGGCAGCAAGTCATGAAGCAATCACAAAAACTGCTGGCACTCTGTACATTGCACCAACCAGCACAAGCCAACCCCGGGGTAGGCACACAGGAGAAAGGTGCTTGAGTTCCTATAGCCCATGTCAAGGGCTTATACTTGCAAGACAATAATTGATATACAGAAATTTTCTTCTGCTTTTTTTTCTCTTTTTTTAACCTGGCCACACTTCTACTTCCCATGAGTAGGATTTGCTCCTTGTTTTTTAGAATTGAAAACAACTTCTTAAAAACTTCCCGCTGAGTTAGATTTACTCAGTGAGTTCAGCAGTACAACAGAGCAGGGAAACACGCTGCCCTTAGCTTCTTTAAAGGGTGAGCAAGCACTGGGGATAGCTCTGGAAGGGAGAACACATCAGAGGGCAAAAGCATCTGGCTTTCAGACCAGCAAAATCCAGCTCCAGAACTGATAGATATAATAGCTTTAAACTGCTGATAGTAGGGAGAAGCATTCATAAAAATGCATGAATTAAAAAAGTCTACAGTCAACTTAAAAAGCCTTGGTAAAACTTTGACAAGAGCTAGGAAAAGGGAAATTCTTTTTTCAAAAAATTAGATAAAACAAAACACTAATGTCTGATACAGGTAAGAAAACTGATTTATGTATAAACCTGCCATCATTTAAGCATTTAAAATAAATGAAACTAAAGCAAAGTAATAACTGCATAATAATCACACATAGACAGGAAAATCTGCAAATAAAAACCCCCACTGAATAATTTTAAACATTTTTTTTTCAACAAAAATTCACAGTGATTCCTGAAAGCCAGGTTTTCTTCTTAAATATACCTAAGACAAATCATAGTTGTATTTTGCAATAGAAAGAAAGTCAATCATGTGTATACTGAAACTGGTTCTTGTTTTGAATGTCTTCTATGTGATATGATTTATCAAAATAGGATCCCATGTCTTCATTGCTGATGTAATTTTGTGAATTAAAAAAAAAATCAAATAGGCCTAGCTATGAAAAGAACGAGCAAGAAGTGATGTTTATTGATGCATAATATGCCAAAATTTAGGACTGTTAAATTGATGACTCATGTCACTCTACTGTGACTAAAAAATTTGACTTGTAAAATAGATACTATTTCATAATGTCAAGGAAATACCAAGAACCAGTCATGACTGATTATTTTTAGAGATTCAAATCTTATTAGTGCCTCAGAGATACCACCATTTTTGTGCACATGGAAGTTTCCCCCCATGCAGTTACCTGGTAAACCAAAAACATCTCCTGAAGACATTTCTGTTGTACCTTAAAGTAGATAAAGTGTCTTTATAACATTGTAGGTATCAATATGCTTTAAACACTGGTCTGTCTTTTCAGCTATCACATTTTCCATGTTGAACCACTGTTTTGAGTGAGAAGCTCTAGAGACAAAATGAACAAAATTCTCTTCATTCACAATCATTTAAAGAACAAAACTTTGAAGATTACAGAGAATATTCTTCTGGCTTGCCTGATAAATTTGGCACAACTGCCAGTGTAATAAAGTTTAGTCAGTGTCAATGATAACATCCTCAAAATTGAAGACACTCTCCTCTACATTTTGTAGCTGCCAGGTGAAGGACTCATGTTCATCAACAATACACTTTTGCTTTTTCCTATTGAGATTGTCTTCAGATAAATTCTGAAATCAGTATTTTCTTTCCTCTGATTTAAGAAGCAGTCAAAACAGACTGTAGAGCCTCCAGATATGAAATTCTTATTTCTATAGTATCTTTAGCTTGATTATGACCCTCTCCTTCTTTTGCCCTTTCCCACCATTTGTTTTCTCAGAATATCAGAATGTGGGAAAATGGCTGGGGGGTTCAGACAAAACTGGGAAGTTATATTCACACTCTAACAGGAGTTATAACAGTGTAGAAATTTTCAGGTGAAATGCAATTGCATACCTGGATGGGACCCAATCATCATGCCTGATTTCTCCCCACAAGTCATGCTAAGGGAAATGAAATGGAAGGTGAAGTAGAGTGGATACACTGTAGCCAGGCTTTGTTAAAATCCTTGCAAGGGAGGGATCTCGGTAGCACCTTGCAGCTGATAATCCCCGTATGAGGTGTTAATCAAGGGAGAAAAAAGATGTCTTGCTGTTTAGCAGGCAGCCATGGTCAGATCACAGATGTCATACTGATGCACATCTCTATCCCAAAGCTACCTGTCTCCAAGGTTACCTCCACCCCTCACAGAGAAGCATTCTATATTTTATTGACTATAGCTTAGAATTTTACACCAATCAGTGACAAATATATGTACTGCTGGAGTTACTCCAGCTCCACCAAGACATTAAAAAATAGTATAAAAGTAAATTAAGAATGAGGCAAAGTTAGGGAAGACTCCATTGTAATTTTTGGAATCAGTTGATGGGCTGAACCTGTCTTCTTCCCCTTCTCTGAGGTAAGAACTGCAATCTTTTGTGGGCTGAATGATTATCTCAAGCCAGTTTGTGTTAGGGATTAGAGCTTCTCCATATATTGCTTTCAATACATTTTTCAGTCAGATACTATCACTGACAATTCACAAACCTTAACTTGTCACAATCTTATTAATAAAGAGTGTTCTGTAAGCTGTTAGTGTGAGTGCTTCATGGGTGCTGGCAGTCACTGCTAGCAGTAACATACTCAAATAAAGATGTGGAGACCTGTTAGGGGGTCTCTCTGTTGGCCTGTGACCCTGAACAAGTCAGTCCAATCATTCCCTGATCCAAAAGACTGTTCAGGGAAGAGCCCCCATAACTGGATTCTGACAGACTAGTTGGGCACAGGATCTGGGCTTTCTTGGGATGCTGACTGTCTTTATCAACACAGAAGGTTTGAGGAAATCCCTCTTCAGACTATCTTTGCTATCTCCTGTATTCTATTGCTTAATAGCAAATGAGAGCTTCAATATCAATTTTTTCAATGGAACACATGGTCATTATTTTTATCACTTTGTGAATTTTTTAAATTTCTTTCTTCAAATTCCGCTGGTTTCAGGGCTATCATACACCACAGAAGAGACACTGGTGCTTTATACAATTTTAGTTCTTGTCATCATTATACCAGATTAGCTCCTGGATTCTAAAAACTTTTATGTGGATGATCTAATTATTTGAGTGAGCAGCTTCCATGACTGCAGTGACTTTCCATGTGCTTGCAGGACCTCTAAAAGGTTTCTGCTGATTTGCTTGCAATAGTACACTTTTGGAACATTTATATAGTTTAAATTTTAAAAATGTTATCACAAACTTACAACTTTCAGACACATACCACTATTTCCTAATTAGTTAAAATAATATTTTCACATTTAGCAGGAATCACTTGTGACAAAAAAACTTTATGTTGAAATCTGTGTATTTCCTTCAATGCTAAAGAAAAATCTCCAGCGATAAACTGGACATCATTTTGTAGTGAACAATAGAGATACACTAAAGTAATTTATATTAAATATTTTACAAACTCAAGACCAAGTCCAGTGTGGTATTACAGTGAGAAAGCCCATGGCACATTCAATTCACTATTAACGTCACTGAATCTACAATAAGTGAGAGTTTGCCAACTCTTTACTTCTCAGCTAAGATTTAAATCATCTACTTTGAACTGTGTCAACATGATTAATTACAGAAAGAACTCATTAGTGGGACCTCTTAAAAATACAGAGATTAATGGAATGGGAATTGGGAATCAAATTCTGCTACTGTTTACAAATTTCACTGTTGTTTCTACATGCCATTTAAAAATTTACATTATAGTTGTTGTCCAGCTAGCAGCTGGATGACTACAGAAAGATGGAAATGCATCAGCGGATTAAAGACAGACAAAATAGCACTTATATCTTCAGCACACAAATAAGAGGTAAAATAGTCTTACTATGGAGATTTATTTTCTCTATGTGAAAAGTATTAGAGTGTTCTAGAAGTAAACAACTGTCAGACGATGTAGCTCTACAAGGATACATGTGTGTACATCTGATGACCAAATCAAGACAAAGATACTTGGGGACCACACCATGATAAAGTGAAGATGCTGAGATGCACTCACAAAAACGACTCACTGAAATTATTTAAGGTAACTTCTCCCTATTTTTGTCAAAGGATTTTATGCAATATAAAGTATTTAGGGTTTTTTTCATTATTTCTATCTTATTTCTAGGGTTGAAATGGAGATATGCTTTTATTTTAGTCCCTTGAAAAATTATCCCATTCAATCCCTAGCCTTTCCTATAATGGCTACTTTATGACAGAAATAGTAAAACCTTATTTTTAAGCCTTTTTGTCTGCCACAAGCTCTTGCACAATTTCAGTGCACTCCATATGTGCTTAGTATTAAAATTTCATCTTTATCTTTCAGTATTGATGGTTTTAATAGGTGTTAAATTAAGTTAGGTTCAGAGCTTTCAGATGTTATTTTTATTCATACTATATCCTCTTTGCCTATTTTTAGTATAAATGTAAAATTTCTTCTAAATCACTATTTTTCATTCTCTCCTCTTTGCATTTTTTCCTCTTTGTTCTCAGTATAGGAAATACAAACTCAAACATATTTACTGATTTGGTTCTTTTTTTCCCCCTGTGGATATTTCTTTCATTTCCTCTCACATTTTGAAATTTGCATAACTTCTAACATGCATTTGTATTACTGGCTTTTTTTTTTTTTTTTTTTTTTTTTTTTTTTTTGGCTGAGTAAGGTTGCTACAGCCTTATGTTATTCCTTGAAGACCAAGAAAAGACCTCTTTTAGCTATAAAAGCTGTGCTGCAATAAAATTCATATTTTGGGCTCCTTACCTATGCTCTTCCTTTTCAAAGGAATGGGCAGATTAAAAAGTTAAAAGAAAAAGGTTCCATCCCTTTTCCCTCTTTGTAATTGTCACTTCAAACAATTGTTGCTGAATACCAAGATTCTTTAAAGTTGGCTGTACTGAAGAGGAGGAGAATGTGATTGACAACTTTAATCCCCAAACACAATGGCCCATTCTATTGCCAAAGTACAGCAAGTTCTTTGTGGTCTGTACAGAGCTTTCTAGAGAATTGACAGGGACCATAAAGTGAGCTACTGCTTTCATTACATTACTCTTCAAATGAAAGCAGCTTCAGCCGCATCTTCTCTGATATAAATATAAACCTAAATTTACTTGTGCCATTCTACACAAAGTGGTACATCACACAAATGCTTGCGAGATAATGAGTGACAAAATAGCAAGAATTGAGTGCTCTCTTTGGCATAAGTGCAGGATGATACCAACATAAAGGCTTCTGAAATTGGCTTAAGGTGACAGGTTTTTGGGAAATGACCTATCAGAAAGGCATAGAAAAATTTCCATGAGTTCAAAACACATTAAATAAAAATTCTCAAGGGAAATTATTGACTGATGAGGCAAGAATGGAATTTCTTTGTTTCACAAGAAGGAAAGAAAGTTTGTTTGGGATGATCTGAAGAGGCAGAAAAAGATGAAGTCATCCCATATGAAATGTTGTCTAAAAAAACCTAGAGAAACAATTATCTCAGCCTCCTCAAATATTTTTTTATTGCATCCATTTTTAGTGAGACTGACTGATCCCTCAGACTTGACTATCTGTTGCCCAATTTCCAGAGATGCAACAAGTATACAAAGTTTACAATATAACAAACCATTCTAATTTAAATTGAATAACTGAGAAATTTGACTTTTGATACTGCGGTATACCACATTCTTCAAATGAAATTATGCAAATCAGATGTTCGGGATATTTATTATCTCTTATCCCTGTAAATAATACTAAAGCTCCTTCCTCAAAAAAAAAAAAATGGGATTTAGATATTTCTTTAAATTCTTTGATGAAAATACATATCTTTTTAAAAAATAATTTTAAGGGGGGGAAGCAGGTAAGGAAAAGCAATTTACAAGAAGTTCCTTCATCAAAAATGAGTGTCAATTCACAACACAATAGGACCTGATGAAACGCACAATGATACAGTGATCATTAAGATGATACAGTTGTACTTTTGTAAGTAGATCCCATTTTCCATGCTTCCAAAGCATTGGAGCACAAGATTGTCTCATCAATATACATATACAGTCTTGAAGGGAGGGTGCAAAGGGGAGAGAGCCCAGTGGTGCCTGGGGGCAGGACCGGAGGCAATGGTCACAAACCAAAATGCAGGAGGTTCCCTCTGAACATCAGGAAACAGTTTGTGAGCTGTGAGTGTTGTGGTGTGCATCCTACCACCGGTGATCTCTCTCACCCGGGTGGCAGCAGAGCGACCAGAGACGGGCCGGCAACAACACCCCGAAGGATCTGCAGGGGGCACGGGGAAACCCTCTGCTCTCCAGACTGCAACGGTGGTGGGGTCATATGGCACGGCCACAAGGAAGGCACACGTACAGCTAAGTGCCAAAACTGAAGATATTTATTAAATAAATAGAAAGGACACAAATGAGGGTGCAAAACAAAACATAAAATGCTGCTCCAGAAAACCTCAAAGTGGGGCTCACACACACACACACACACACACACACACACACACACACACACACACGTATATATATACATGTATATAGTCTCTCACAGAATGTTCTAGAAGCCTTCTGGCCATCCACAGGCTGTTGATCTGCATGGCCACTCCCAATTGGTCACAGAGTCCTTTGCGAGTCCTTTGCTCCTCAGCATAAGCTGCCTGGATGCCAACTAATGGCATCCAGGCAGCTTATGCTGAGGAGCAAAGGACTCGCAAATCTCATTTCTTGAGATTTGCTGTTGGTAGGCTGTGGTGTGTCTGTGTGTCCAGAGTCCAGCCCATCCCCTCCAGGACAAGCTCCCGCTGTGAGAATGACCAAACAGTGGCAAAGTTTTGCCAGAGAGATGGTGAAGTACCCATCCCTGTGAATATGCAAAAGTGGTCTGGACACGATCTTGGAGAACAGGATTTGGGTGTTCCTGCTGGAGCATGGGTTTTCGATTGGGTGACCTTCAGAGATCTCAGCAAGCTTCAGCTCTCCTAGGATTCTGGGATTCTGTTGCTTTGATCTACAGTTATTTCTGTTTGTCACGAAGCATAGCAAATCTAAACAGCTTTCATGTTATATCGATTGATTGAATTTCAGCCATTAGCTCATAAAAGGCTATCCTCATCTTGGACAGTTGCAGCCTCTGAAGTGTGTGGTCTGTGCCTGATTCCTCCTTGTTCTGATAGTATCTCCCTCCCCAAAGTGTGAGGCAAAACTTTCAGAAAGTATTCAACTAGAAACTGGTAACTGCTACTACTTCCTGTCGTTCCTAAAGTCTTGAGTCATTCACTGTGTTTGTACACCACTGCTCTTTTTTCAATAATTACTCTTTTCCTTTTTTTTTTTATTTTTATATTTCCATCAGTAATTACCCATCAAGTTTCCCTGTAAAAAGCCTCTTCTCAAGTAATTAGAAAATAAAAGGAAAACCGGATATTTATTCAAATCCATGCATCTGTTCCCATACTGTAAGTGAAATGCCAGTACAGGAGTTATCTCACAGGGGGAATCTATCACCTAGTGCACTAGTTACTGCCCTGGGGCAAGGAGGGTGCAAACAAACAAGGCTCTTCATTTTAAGTCTGCGTAAGTCAAGCAAAAGTTTGAACCCAAATGTTAGAGGTAAAACCCCAGTTGTGAGTTTTTCCCCATATTCTGTCCTACTGACCTGATGTTAAGAAACTCTGGTAAAATTTTCTGAGAGACTCAGAGATGTGTTCTTAAAGTTTCAGTTTGTTTCAAGGTGCAGACATTTCCCAGACTCTTGGGTTTGCTACAGACAATTGAAGCTGTCAATTACCTTTCAATATTTAAATATAATCCATGACCTTTTTCATACTTTATCAATCCAATTTTTGAAATTTCAGATATTTTAAATTTAGTTCTATATCTCCTACACCATGAAAGAACAAAGATCCTATACCAGCAATAAACAAGATTTAGGAGAAAAGATTTAAAAGGGATTGTTTATTCAACAAATATTCGATTGTAAACATTGCCTCTCATCCAGTTCTTGAACAATTCACATGTTGTGGAAGTTCACACAGTCTGAAAGGTAACTTGAAAGATAGCATTGGTTCCTTAGGAAAGCTACCCTTTCCTCTAGCAGATGGTTAAAATACTTTACCAAGCAAAATGCTCTTAGTGTGGAGAAAGCATAGAAAATTTAAAAGAACACAGTATTTTCAGCACTACAGAAGTCATTAGTATTCTGTATTTTAGTGAGGCTGATGTAGTTACTAGTAAGTGCAAAAGCTGCGACCCGTGGGTTCAAGGCAGTAAAGGAAAAAAATAAATACAGTGGGAAAAAAATAAACAAAAGTTGACTAGGGCAGACTAGTCAACAAATGTTGACTAGTGCACATAGATGTGCAGACTCTGAGCATGTCATGACTGCTCTGTAGATTTGCATTAATCAAATTCATCAGGAATCATTAGATCTCGTTCTCTGCTGTAAACTACAGGCCTGTGAGTGTAGAACAAAGCTAATGAGATAAGTATTTTAAGGGGAAAAAAGGAAAAATACAAGATACAAACAAACAGAAAAAACACCCAGAACTCTCCCCCAACGCCCCAAACTAAAAAAAACACACCAAGAAAAGGATTAAACTTCTCTTTTTGAAACCTACCTCATCTTTACAATAGTGATATGCTTTTTATTTTCCTTGCCTTTATTAATTCAGTTTTATTAATTATCCTGACAGCTAGAATGTGTGTATAAGTAAAATGGTAATTTTGGACAATTTTCAATCACGCACCTTGTCACATTTTGCCACTAAGGCTGGTAAAACTTGTCATTTTCAGCTACCTTGTCTATTGACACTGTTCCTGTATGTAAAGATCATGCTGGACTAAATTGAACTTTTCAACTCGCATTTCATGGGACTTATTTTTCTTATCTTGGATAATTCTTTTACCTTCTTTTCAGAAGTGTTACATAGCTCTCTTCACATTGTTTTGGCAATAAATTGATCTGAGATATACATTATATTTTAATAGTGGTCTTTCTATGTATGCACAAAAATATCACTTTTTCCTTCCTTTTTTTTATTCCCATTCCTTCATATTCAAGGGCCAATTCAGGGTTTTTTCATTTGTCATATTAGAGTATTGAAACTTATTTTTGAGGCAATTTTCTGTGATGATTCATTAGTAGTTTCCAGAGAAAGAGTAATTTTCAGAAAAAAGTGTGCCATCATAAGAGAAGACTGGATCATGAAAGAACTTAATTTTGGAGTATTAAATTTCCTTCTGTTGAGTTGCTCTACTTTCATTAGGAGATAGATTAGAGGGTCATTCTACTATCTGTCTTGCCTTTCTCATAATTTACTATATAATCAATATATATTTCACCTGCATGCTCTCCCAGTATTTATTTGACCTGCAATTTACCAATACAAGACTATGGACAAACCTTAATTACTCAGACTTCTACTAAACATGAAAAAGTTCCCTTGATTCCTAGGCAGATATTTTTCTTTCCCCTCAGGTAAAGTTTAATGAACAATTTAACACTTTCATTTTTGAATCTGCCTAATATGAGATGATACATATAACAAGTTTTCTTGAATGAAAAACTGCTGATAAAGCAGATAATTTAGAGAATCTGAGTATGGTGTATGAACTCAAACAAATGGATCAATTCGATGTTTGATATAGATACCAGAATATCTTGTCTATAAACACATAATTTATGCAACTAAGGTGGGCTCACACTGATGACATACAGTATTTCCTAAACTCTATTATGACACTTAAATGATTTCCAGGCATCTGCATCAGAGTAACTAGTCTATAGAGATCCCAAAGCTTTATCTTTTTCTATACTATCCCATCTTCTAAGAATTAACCTTCTTAAAAAATAATACTAGCAGTTTAAAATCATTCAAAAACACTCTTGAAAGCTGTGTCATTTCCAACTTCTCATGGGCTCCTGTTTGAATACCTTTAATTTCAGATGATGTTATGTCCTCCTTCACTACAGATGAAACTCTTCAGTCACTTGAGAACGAGGACATCTGTTCTTTGTTCACATAGGTTTCTGCCTGAAAGGATTAGCATGGTTTTGTTCTGTTTGCAATTCTTATGTAGACTCTGACTACAGAGTCTACACAAGAATTGCAAAACCAGAACAGACTCTGGGTTTCCCTAGTTCGGTCCAGTGTCAGTGTAGTAAGGCAAAAATTAATTCTGGCCTTAAGGCAGGGAAGAAGACCAGCTGTTAGTACAGAGATGGAATAAGCATTTCCAAGTGGGAATCAGTTCCTCTTCTGCTTGAAGAAGGCTGCTATAAAAATATCCTAGTCAAATATATTCCTGTTCCAAGAATATATGGCATAAATTTTAAAAATAGTCATCATATGAAATTGAGAACATAGTTTTATACAAATTTAGGTAGGCAAGAAAATAATATAATTAGCATATACATTTAGGATAAATTTTATGGATGTTACATTTGTTTTCAAAATATGTTGACACTTTGCACGTACAAATTACAAAATCGAATTATCCATATGTATAAAAGCTACATTTAGGTAAAATATTCTTCAATCCAGAATTCACTGTATAAAGTTTGAATATGTTTCTTTCATAGGCTCTGGATGTAATGCCCAAGATGTAAGAAGCTGAAATAAAATTTACTGAAGTCAAAAGTCTTTCCCCATGCCAATAACAGAAAACAAAATATTTTTAATATGAAGAGTTCTGTCATTTTTTGAAGGAGAATTCAATTCAGTCCTCAGTCAATCAAATTATGTTTAAAGACAGGTTATGCAGTAATTTAAAAATTATAATTAAGTTCCACCTAATAAAGATTGTATACATGAATTTTGAAAGAAATAAAGTATTGATTTTCATCCTATAGCTACAGAAATACCACAAAAATTGAGTATGACAGATCAAACTTTCAGGGTTGCTCTTTTCCTTAATCAAACCCCATTAGGCCAATTGCTGCCTGCAAAATATAAAGCCAAAATATAAACCAAATTCAAATAGTGATACATGGCAGAGATCTCAAAAAAAATGCTGGCTTACATATTCCTAAGTACAGACTCAGTTCTTAGAGAAAATCAGACTTAAAAAATAAAAAAGCAACTAACATGTATGAACTTGGATTTTAGCTACAGTTCTATTTTATTACAGCAATTCTTAAGACCTATTAGTCTCTCCCCATAATTTATTTTCCTGATAATATCTAAAGCTTCAGAATAATTTTGATATTCTGTGTCTTGTAAGGAATAGGTACTTTCAGGCCTATTGGTTTTATTCAGTTTATTCCATTTGGTAAGATGCACCATTAATTGGAAGAAGCTGTTGGTTCCTAATAATAACTGTTCAGTACCTTATGAGGTTTCTTTTGGTAGATTCAGCTTTGATTTTTATGATCTGAAATGTCTTTACCTTTAACATCTCTTGGGTGCCAGCATTTTAGGTTCTATTCAAGAACAGAAAACACAGCTATACTAGATGACTTTTTAGAGCTCTTTAAATCCTGTACTTTTTCATTGTACCAACATAGTGGCTGAATGTTTATTATTATTGTTAATGTGGAGAAGCAATAGAAGGCAGGCTAATTACCTCTCAGCACAGGTAAGGGTGGTTGTTATATATTGCTAAGCACCAGATGGTAGATGACATTTATGTTTGTAGCCAAGTGAGAAGTTATTAGCAGAACTGGTTCACTAGGCAGCACAAGGACTGTCTATCACTGCAGTATCTACCTTCGGACAAGAAATAACACTAGGATTCCAACTTTTCCATTCAGGTAGAAAAGAGAAAAAATATGATGAAATGTCCATAAGAGTTCTGCAGAATGCTTTTGCTAAACAGTTCTGACCCAAATAGAAAGAGATAGGGATATCTTGCTGTATAATTGCATCAGGATTAAGAATAAAACAAAAAAACAGAAAAAAAAAAAAAGTAACAGAGACAAGGAAAGGTTAAGTTCTTACCAATGTAACACAGTCTTTCTAATTCCACACTTCCCATTTAAAAATATGGGTGTTACCACTTTTGCATTTTTTTGTAACTTGCCAAAGAGAAATATATTGTAAAAGGATGAGCATCCAAACAGTGAAATAGTGCACATATTGCAGAGCTGTCATAATACCAGTGGGCATGCATCATATCTCACACATGAACCTCTATACTACAAAGGCAACAGGCTTGCTAACTTTCTTAATATAAGCTTATTCCTTCTCTTTTTCTCCCAAATTCCTGGATGCTCTTCCTTCTGTTATCTTGAAAATATAGCAAGAAGTGAGGAAAGAATATAACACGTAATCTCAAAGCAAGAATTGCTGCTAATATAACAGCAGTAAACACATGGTAGTTTGGAAAAAGACTGGCATGTGCTGCTTTTGATTATACTACTCTGGATTGATTTGGATTTTGTTCTGTGTCAAAAAAACTGCTGAACAATGGAGCATAGGTTCTTTGGTTTTGATCAGTTAATTACTAAAATGACAAAGGAAGGGCTTTTTTTGAAAAGGATTTTGATAGCACATTACAATTGTTACTCCCACTTTTTTATTATAAGCAAGATTTTTCTAATTCCAGCATCTCAGCAGATACTCCCTTAGAAACAGTCAAAATCAAAGCACATCTAAAGTGAATAGGAGTTTAGAAATAAATCCAATCAGCAAATTCTTTTAGACATTCATTTAATCAAAAAACAATGCTTGTACTACTCATAGGCAAAGCAACTGTATGATTTCTCTAAGTTCTGGCTAAAGAGACACTGCACTGGTAGAGATGCCAAAAAATAAAAACTAAAACTAAAGACTTTCCAAGCACTAAAACTGAGCTAAACAGCACTAGTTCACAATTAAATAAAACAATTCAGCATATAACCCCAATTATCCAGACATCTGGAAAGACATAATAAGAAAACTTTGATAATTGGAGAAGTCTGCTGGAAGGCCTATAAATTCCCTGATCCCAAACACAGCATCTCCAAATTTGCTAACAGCCTCTTCTTCTTGGTTGCCAAGGCTCAGTGAAGGAAGTTGCATTTGACTCTGGAATGCATGCCTTGTAAAGAGGATCAAATTCTGATGTGATGACTCGAGTTCATAAACTCCTCTATGGTCATGTCTGACTAGTCCAGTCTTATGTTCTGGACTAAACCATGAAACCCCAATTTTCTTCCTACAGATTCCTAACAAACAGGAAATTAGGAATTTGGAGAGGTCAGGAAATGAGGGAGTTTAGGAAAGCAAGAGGGTGCCAAGACATTGCAGCCAAAATTATAGTATTATTTAAATTGATGCTTTTTCTGACAGAAACTGCAGTGGAACTGAAATTCCATTCCTGGAAGTTACTACTACCATAAGTGATTAACTACAATTAGATTTCCAGGTTTGTCAGGTACCCACTTACATCAAACACACTGACATGCCCAGATTCCCTATTTCCATCTGCTATCTACTACCCTTAGAGTACTCTATGTACCCTCATTTGTACAAGACTCCTTCAGCCTACAAAGCTTTGCCTGTTCAATCTGGTTTGGAGGGAACTAGATGGCAGAGGAGCAAAGGAAAGCAAAGCCCAAAGGTCAAAAATAAAACCTAGGGAGACACTGTTCCATCAATCCCCCACCAAGCCCACAAGTCACCAGCTGTCCAGTTTTGAGCAGAGACTGTTTAGCACCTCCTAAGGCATATGGCTGCAGAAATGCTAGCTTAAAGTTTTCTTCACAGTATAATCATCCCAAGTACTAACTTTCTGTTCAGTTTGGTAAATTTCCTCCATGTTTCAAAAGAGCCAGGCTGCTGTTAAAGAACAGAATTCTGCAAGCAAATGTTTTTCCCCTCCTGAAGAAAAGCCAGGGCTTTAGTGTTCCTCAGCTACTATCCAGAATCGATTTAACCTTAAGCCTCCCTTGCTCTGTCTGAATGATAACTTTTCATTTTTCCTTGAAAAGTAAAAAAAAATGCCAAAAACCCCCAAAAAACCACCCCCAAATGTGATTGAGTGACTAATAGTTATGTAGGTTATTTCATATCACTAAGCTAGGATGTGACTTTAAATCCTAATGATTTTATTGTATTAAAATAAAAGGATGACAAGTTGCCATATGCACAGCACATTCAGTAAATTAAATATCAGTGGATGCTGATCTGTGCCACTCAGTGATGTAAATGTCAAGCACAAAATTTTCCCTGTCACATGAGGAAGATGCAACCCCTATGCCTTGATACAGTTATGGTGCAGCTGAGGAGAGAGGCTGAATATGACATTTGGAATTGAGGAATTTAAAGAAGGCTGCTAAACTGTGTTGGGAATAAATGGGCTCATAATATATAGCTCAGAGATAGAAGTAGGAGGCTAAAATCCCTCTAACTCCTTCCTAAATTATCTTGTCCAGTAAAGGTACATCTGCATATAAGACATCAAACATGAGGAAATGAAGAATAAATTAATATCATATTACCTAGGTTTGCTCCTAAACACCCCTGGGATCAACACCAGACAACTGCCATATCCTTTCCCAAAAGAGTAGCAGACTTCAGCAAACCTATCACGTACAACTTAAATCTCACTCCTTCCCACAGTTTATTTCTTAAAGTGACTGAAAGCCATAAACTATGCCTGAATAATGTGATTTTTGTAAGAGTTCAAAGAATTTAATAGTAATTTCTAAGAATCCTAATCTGAAGAATTACAATAATATTTTTCCAGCCTCTTGCTATTTTCTTGCTATTTTTTTAGTCCTGAGATTGGTAGAAAAAACCCACATGAAGTACTCAAGTGTACTGAGTGTGAGCTTCGCAATGTATTCATTGTGAAGCTCACACTCAGTACACTTGGGTACAACTAACACTCAGAATTACCACTGCCAGAAGATTTGTATCAAATAATAAAGAATGGTACGTGCAAGATGGGATGTCTCTGCTTGCACAGCAACTTATTCACTGCACTGAGCCTGTTCCTGCTGTCTCTAGGAAGAGCTGAAATTTAACCTGTGCCAAGTACTGGAGAGGACTACTTTAGTTTTTTTAAGGTGAACATCAAATACATTTTAAGATGCAAACTGTCTGAATCAAACCAGAAGCAATGATCTTCTTCTTCCTGTGTGACTGGGTCACTGTCACTGTTAAGTGAATTAAATGCATAATTTATTAAATGGTCTCTCTGAGCACTGAAATCTGTCGGAATTTAAACAGATTCAGTTTGCCATCATTGTATCATAAGGAGAGGATAATTTTAATTATTTTCTTCCTTTTTCTGTCCAAAGCTGTCCAAAGGATAATTTTTACAGATATCCTTCAAGTGCTCTTTTATGAGTAGAAACTAATGTGTTTATTCCCACAAGATCCAGGTTTTGCAAGTCCTACCTCACAGGCACTTGAGGAAAGAGCTCCCAAACACTTTGTGGGCATCATGTATTGATTGTCTCATTGATAAATGGTTATGTGCTGAAGGATGAGGATCAGAATTTATCTCAAATCCTTATTCTATCCAATTCTCAAAATCAAATTATAGCCCTACTCCAAGACAAAAAAGGAAACTTCAGTGGAGCAACTCTTGCAAAGCCATGGGTTTCACACTAAACACTATTGACACTGACAGTGACAACATTCCAGAAAATTTGAGGCTGTGAGCCACAAATTGTTTTGATGTAAACGACCCCTCCACGAGACAAGTACTGTTCTTACTGTAGTAAGAAAATTAACATTAATGTTTATTGCTGGTTTTAACTTCTCTGAGATTACTTTTGTCTTGCTGTCATGTAGGTAGACTTGTTTTTCCAGAGAGAACTCCCTGCAGAGTTGGCGTGCTGGGATCAGCTGGGAAGAGAAAAAGAAAGAAGGGAAGCACACTAATTCAATTAGTGGGAGCACCCAGGAGGACTGACATTGCCTTCCTTTGCTGAAATCTATTTTTCTCCTGTTGGTCTTTTGCCACCTCATCTGTTGTAATGCAAAATTATGACCTCAGATCGTTCACCTGTTTTCTAATATCTTAAAGGAATAAATTGATTTTTGATGTTTAATGCACATGGTTAAAAAAAGGCAACTGGTTTGAATTTAAGTTTTGATATTCTTAAAAGAAAGTTCTAGCTTTAAAGGGTATGCATACACCCATACATTCTTCCCATACACATTTCAAGACAAAATTATTCTATATATGAAAAATGTATGTGAAGAACATAAATGTGAAGTTAATATTTGGTGTAAAGCTGACAGATTACACAGCTCTGTTTTCCTCAGCACATTTTAAAGAAAAGGCCTTAAAGGCTGAAAGAACAAAGAGGAGAGGAAGGAAGACCAAGGGCTGAGCAAGGTGCCTTCAGAGGCTGTGTCCTTCTTTCTTTGGGCTTCTGTATGGCCTTCTTCCATTATCTGCAGCAATTCTAAACATCCTTATTAAAGGGTCAGAGCCAGTTCTACAGAGTGGGTAAAAAAAATGCACCTTGTAAAATCCACCTGCTCCTCTGAAGCTCTATGAATCTCTCCAAGGCCAACCCCCCAGCCCCAACTTCGCAGATGAAGAAATTTTTCTTGAAGGCGCAAAGTTTTTATGACTGAAGCCACATTATCTTGCTTTGTCATTTAGAAGAGCCACATATTCGGCTCCTATTGCAAGGACCCTACCTTTAATGTTTTGTTCCTCTTAATATGATGATAATAAAATTTGAAATTTCTTAGCATATTGTTATTGGAATCAAAGAAATCTCTACTAGAATTAATGATTAAGAGGTGGCAAAAGAAACTAGAATTTCCTCTTTTTATTTTTTTTCCCCAAAGAGATGCAACTGTCTTCTCCCACACTTCTGCCCCCTTATAAACACCAAGACATTATCTGACAATTTTCTGGGAGGGAGCTTTTCTTTCTTCTGAGGGTAGGAGGAAAGTAGAGTTGTGGGATTTCTTTTCATGTTGTTAAAACCAGAAATATATAGAGCTTTGGAAAAACCCAACAACCTTCACACTTGAAAATGAAAGCATCTCAGCTTTACAACAGCTTGCCAATTTTATAGAAGGAGTAAAACAATATCATGAGGTTATATTTAATTGGCTAACATGTAGTACATGTGCACAAATAGTAAATAACCAAGAAATATATTGATACAAAGTGATTTTTCATTTAGGCAAATTGTAACTATTTATATCCTGTTTACTTCCTCTACAGAGGAAAGCATCATACTTTCTTCTCCTGTAGATTAAATTGGAGACATTTATTTTCAACAGACAGATAACACTTGACCAACAAAGTAAATGTAATACTCCTATAAATAGCTGAACAAAATGTAACATTTACACAGGACCTAGTCCTGTCTCAATAAGAGTGAAAAAGATGCTTTATTTTTAATTTTTTTTTTTTTTGTGATGAGTACTTTTATGTCATTAGGCATACATCTCTACCAGCATTTCCACATTTGTGCTCCGGACACAGGCAAACAGTGTCACAGTGCCACAGCTGTTAAGTGATGGAGTATCCAGAAGTACAATAACTGTTAGAGCTAAGGGCTACATTAGTCCATGAAATTTGCATCCAGACACTGTAGCTGTTAATGAAGCTTCTGATTACCCATATTCTGCAATTTTTTTTGTGAGAAGCTGACTGCAGCAGGAATCACATCCTGCATGTCTCTATTGCTCATTTAGTCTATCCCAAAGTTCTTTCCTTCCCTGCAGTCCTGTAGGTTTCTAAAACCCTTATCCAATTGTGGTTTTTTTCAGACAAGTTTAACAATCTTTTCACAAATAATGTTACTATGATACTCTTTTGATATCATTATAGAAATGCAAATGCTATTATTCATTGCTCCTGAGAGTGTCTTGCTGAACATGAGTAACTTTACAGGTGTTTTTCCACTTGAAAAAGGAATACTGATTCACAATAGCGTTTAGATATCAGCAGTCTACGTCCAAGATTAATGAGAATATCAAATTAAAAATGAACCCTATCTACCAGTTTAATTAAGCAAATCATGCTTGCTGATTTTCTTCTCCACTTCAGAGGAGAACACAGTTGTCTTGCTTAATTTAACTTCTAGCAGCTACCCTCACTTAGTCTGAATACTACTTCAGTGGGATTGTCTCCAGCACACCACGCCATGCTCTGATATCAGGTCCATCATGTAACCCAATACAAAATAATTCAATAAAAATCATACAATACAAAATAATTCAACTACATTTACTGATCCTTTAGTAACTGTGGATATATGAGTACAGATATTACCAGTCCCTCAATTGCCATGTAGGGCTCATGCCTGCCCTCTCTACTCTAGATACAGAGCCCTGCACTGCCCATTGTAAAAGCCCAGCTCTAGTCATGCTTCCACTTGCTTGTGTTAAGTCAAACGCCCAGGGCAGTGCTGCTGAAACCCCTGAGAAAAATGACACCATGGCAGTTGCCCTTGACTTCTGGATTTTTTAAATATTTTAAGCTTAGTAGAAAGATTTAATTATTGCTAGCTCCCTGCCTATCCATTGGACTCCTTTTGCTATCCATTTATACTACATTGCTGTGACAACTATAATTCTTTACCTGGGAAAGGTATGTCTACAACATGGAAAACAAAATTTAGTATTACTCTGTCAGACATTTGTAGAAAATGAAATTGGTAATGCCAAGCATTACCCTAAGAAATCTTCTCAAGAAGCCCTCTAAAAAAGAAATAGTGCTTTACCACACAATTTGGTTTAAAAAGTAATTAGTCCACTCAATTGTCAAATAGCAGAAAATCTGAAAATTAGCCATCAGCAATTAGAAGTGAAGGAATTATAAATAAAAACAATTAATGTAATACGAATGATTCCCTGAACCTTCTGTGGTGTTAGCATTAGATATACACTGACAACCTGAAAAATCATATTTAATGAAGATGAAAAAGTTGGCATGTTACATGATAAAATTACAGTGCAGCAGAATCTCCGTCCAATGGATCAGTTTAGCTGTTTTAATCGCATTTAAATAAATTAATGAGATTTTTACCATAAGTCAGCGTTTCCATAAAAAGAGTCAGAAAGAATTACAAGAAACAATCAAATCCAGGCAATTATGTATTTCAAAAGCACAATTTTGCAAAAAAATCTATTTTTAGGGTGTGGAGTGCTAGGTTATCTTCTGTGTAATATGAATTCCACAGTGGATAATGAAGATATTGCACAATCAATTAATGAATTCTCCATTACATTTTTCTTGCTTGTGCATTTATTAAACTAAATAAAACATTTTTGATGTTTAAAAACTGAGTAATAATAAAAAATGTTTAAGAAACCAGTGTATACCCTTTAAGATACAGCAATTATTTCCAGTATCAAATAAAGCAATGATACTGGCATGAATTTTCATAGACATTGATTCAATAAACAGCAGCATCCTGCATTCTGGATGCAGTGCCACAGCTACAAAATTAAGCAGTAGACGTGAAACGTGCTTTTAAATTTCCACATATTAAACCTACGGAATGTTCTTCAGAGATATCAGACTATGAAGCTGTGCCCAGCAAAATTTGAACTTCAAATAGGAGTTGAGCCATTTCATTGCTTAGAGCTCTAAGGCAGCACCACAGTCTATCAATTTTCAACTCAAAAAACTAAATGCCTGCTCCCATCTGAGAAAATACTGAAATAAATTCGAAGCAGCTATTTTTTAATTGAGCTAAAATATACTGATTATCACTCGAAGATGTCATTTGCCAGCTTAACATAAATGGTCAAGATTTAATAAAGTCCTTTCCTGGCAGTCCATAATCACACAGCGGATTCCTTTTGCTGGCAAGAAAAGTCTTATCTTTGGGCTATTTCTGCTGCTGTTGGGTGGTTCCTGCTATCCAGTTCTCTCTCAATTTATGTATAACACCCAACAGACACTACATGAAGCATTTTGACCTAGTTAACAGAAGTTATCCAGGAAAAAAGAACAAAGGGGAGTTGGGAAGGGTGAGGGATGGGTGATAGGTGTTAATCTGTTTTCTGTTCAGCTTTTTAAACTATCCCATTTTGGGGCCAGAGGAATACTGATGCCAGCAATGAGGAAAGCAACACAAGAGTGAGACAAGGAGAATAATAAACCACTCTTTTTCAGCAACATCCCACATTTTGCTCTCAGTTGTACTGTAAAAGTACACCAGAGAGCATTCAAGTACCAAGAGGCACATAAAGAGTAAGCGTGAATAACTCTTTCATCTTAATTCCCATGCTCTCAGTATTTCATTTTGCCATATTATGTTGCATATTTCTTTAATTTTTAATCACCAGAATGCCATATCTTTGCATTGGTAATTTAATTTTAAATAATCACAGTATTAAAACCATAAAATTATTTATATTACTGTTTCATTACTTCATGCTAAGTAAATTTTAAATACTCTGAGTATCAAGACACAAGTGTAATTGTCTTGAAGATCTTGTATTACAGCACTTTATATGAAGCTAGATATGCCAATACTTCATTTTCCCTACTAATTGATGGACATGACATATAAAGAAGAAAAATTTCATAGTAAATAAGATGAAGCAACTGCCTTGTAAGAAAAGACTTAACAAGCTATGACTCTTCAGCTTGCAGGGACTTGAGAGGGGCACAACCAGGGTTTACTAACTCTTGCACTGGTATGATGAACATACAGCTCTTACTTATCCTATCCTGACAATACCAAAGTACATGGTGTCTGACAGACTGTTTGGAGATTGCTTAAAGAAAGGGAAGAATGTGCCACTGTGCACAGCCAACACAGAATGATTGGAATGTGGAGCCGTGGAAGGTGCTGAGAGCAAGCTCTATTGGCATGCTCTAAAGTGGATCTGACTGAACCAGCAGAAGTCAAAAAGTGTTAACACTGGAAGGGCACTGGCCCACAGGAGATGGCCAAAGTCACCCACCTTCCCCCTCTTCCCTTTCAAATATCTTCTCCTACAACCACTAGGAGAGCAGTGGTGCAGGAGAACATTTAGGCACTTCCAGCTTGTCATGGTCCCATTCTCGGGTGACAAAGTTTTGAATGAAAGGAGCACTTTCATCCCAGAAATCCCTGAAATCCTGCCTTCTCATCTTATCCTGCAGTGCTTGCCACAGAACTGAATTACTCTTTCATTGTTAGTTTTTCATAATGCTTGAATTTTTTAGATGTGACAGAGCAGAGGCAAAGATTGCTTCAATTATTTTTAAGTCAGAGAAAATCTAAACTTTTCATTATGAAGTTAAGAGCACATCTGCATTATATATTTCCTATTTGCATTAATTTAAATAATTTTCTACTTTCATTCATTGGTGAGACAGTCATACAGACTGATAAATAATGGACTGTTATACCTTTGTGTTTTTCACTGCAGTGCCATGGCCCAAACCAATATTCTCTTCCACTGCTTTAAGATAAGATAGCCCCTTCTAAAATACAAACCTAGAATACCTTTACTGTTTTCAGACAGGTATAATTTGCTTATTTTTCAAAGTTGATACATATTCTTGTACAGTGATATTCATTCACTAGTGGTTTTCTCTTAGACCATGATAAGATGGAAAATATTTCTATGTTTACAGAACCGATCAGCCTATTTATATATGTGGCACCTTTTAATGGAACACTAGCTGCATTTGTTTTGTGGGACAGCATAGGCTGTTACATTCCAGAGTGGGGTACTTTAACGTTATGGATACCTGTTCACTACTAAATTTAAAATTTGAATTGCCTTCTAAGCAATAAATTTGGTAAAACTCCTAGATGAATTGGTAGGTAATTCTAGTTGTTAAAAAGGAGGTATTTTCTCCTTCTAATTTTTGTCCTAGGAGTGATTCAATAAGCATAATAATGACAGGAGCTGACCATGGTGACTGAAACAGGGTGCTGAAGTCAGACCAATTAAGGTGTTTAATTCTAACAAAAAAAAAAAGACAAGTAAAGGTGAAAGAGTTTGTTTAATCATGCTTTTCCTCTAAGCCCCAGTGCCTAAAACACCTGGCCAAGGAGAACATGGCTAAATTTTTTTTTTATTGAAAGTACTGCACATTGATTGTCTGTATCCTTTTCAATTTACAGTCATTACAAAAGTAAAAATTCTGAAATATTATTTACATTCACCACAACAATAGAATGATTGTGGTTTTGTGCCATAATTGACTTCTTTGACAAGAATTGATATCTTTAATGTAATTTCATAAGGAGTATTTGGCTCAGCAATAGGAATATAGACCAGACTAACCAGCAGAAGAGAAGGAAATCCAGTAGAAGAGGAGGAATTCCAGTAGAGGAGTGTCGCCCTGATTTTGTAAAACTTTGTAAGCCTTCTGATGTTTATATTCTCTCAACAAACTTTCTCACACACAATTCTGTAAATAACCTATGTTTTGCATTCTTTCATGGAGGTGGAGAGAATTGATGGACCCTTGGTCTGTCCAGTGGCATTGGAGAGGTGGCACTGTCACCCTCCAATCCACTGTCACCTTTGGAAAACTATAAATGTTGGAGTCAGAAAATAAAGGTGCTCTTTTTTGTTCCCCTTGAGAGCAGCAGTGTCTGTGTCATCATTTCGTGCCATATCGTGACAGAGGAGGAAGAATTACAAGAATACAGTTTCTGTGCTTTCTGAAGTATCTATACAATATGCCCACTGCAGGCTGTGTTTTCCCCCTTCCTTATTCCCCAGTGATATTTCTAATGACTATCTATTTCCAAATCTGCATAACTCAAGGACTCTGCCATAGGTTTAGAATTATTTCTGTAGCTAATTCTTGACACTGTTTTAGAGAGTAAACTTGCATAAATTGCAACATGCAAATTTCTATGAAACCATAGAAACTCTGACAAACTGTGTCATAAATAGAACTCATGAGATGGATGTCATCACCATAAATGATAGCTGAACATTTGAACCTTCTTTCTGTACATGTTTTCTTTTCCCCCGTCTTTGTTCTGCAGTGAATTGTAGTACTCAAGGAGATAAGCTGGGAAACCACAAAGCCCAAAGATAAAGTCTAGTAAATATAATTGAAGCAGACTATATTCTTCTACATAAGGTTATCCCATTTATAAAAATCTGTCTCCCTTACTCTAAGTCCCATGACAACCACAACATCAACAACTGCATAGTAGAAATGGAGGCATTCATATGTCTTGCACCTCCTTAGTCTGGAGGAGAGGGGGAAGGTGGGAAGGCAAAGGAGGGAATGGGGAGGGAAAGGAGGGAGCAACACACAGCACACCACAATATAAAGAAAAAGAAACCAATGAAACAAAAATTTACTAGCAAATTCAGCAATATGATTGACTATACAGCAGATACACTGATTTGACTGCACTTGTTTTAAAAAAAAATTAAAAAAATAAAATTGCCAAAAAGATACTAATTATAATCCCACATGTTTAAAGAAATTACAGAAAACAGGCTTATTACCACCACTCTCACTGTTTAATAACTATGCTTAAAGATGTCTAAAAACATTTAGATATTAACATCAAAATAAAGAAGGGCTTTTTATCAAAAAATTACCAACAAAATTGCCTCAAACCCCTGCAGACTTCTAGTTCCTTCTAAATAATTAACAAGATACATGCTAGTAATCCGACACAGTTAATGGCATAGAAATAAATGTGTTCAAAATTTTGTAACATTTTTCTAAATCTTTCAATAAAACTCAGAGCACTGACTTCTGATGTACCAGCCAAAGTCTGTTCTTGCTGAGCTCTAAAGGCAAGTATTTGATTTCCATCAATGTAGTGATTCTGACTATCAAAGAAATTTAAACCACTCTAAAGGAGATGCGAAAAACTACTGTCAGTGGCATTTCTTTAAACTTGTATTGATGTAACAGGATTAATATATCCTTGGAGATATAATCACACCAGCTGTCTTTCACAAAAAAATATCCTACACAAGGCAAAAAGCATAAATCTAATACCATTTAAAAGGACTGAGGTGTCCATTACTGTCTTTTTTTTCCACGTCTCCTGCCCAAATCACAAAACTGATTTCTAAGAGATGATTGCTAAAATACAATCTCCTGCAATGACAGTCTTTCTCCCATGAAATTATATGAATATGCAAGAAAACAGCATCATGCATGCTGGAATGTAAAGCAGTTTGATGTCAGGCGCAATCCATGCCTTCACTGCCACCTTCCGATTCTCGAAGCTCTGTCGGTTCACATCCTGTGATTAAATTTCACCTGTAAATATATGGCTGAATACCCAACATGATCTGTCTGGTTGGTTGACATTTCCCCATCATCCTCTTGGGGTCTCTGTGAAACAACATTCTCCATCAGAGGATTGAAACATTTCATTGCAATCAGTGCAGATACCTGCAGGCACCAACAGACCTTAATTGCACAGCCCCATTTCAGCAGGGACCCTCATTTGTGTCCCCACGCACATGGATCTGGGGGCATCTAGACCAGGACTGAGCCAGGTGCACTTCTCAGAGGTACACCTTTTCCCAGTCCTGCTCCTGCTTGTTCCTTCACTCTCATTAGGATTTTCCAGACTGGCTTCAGGCCTGACTTGTTAACTCAGCTTTTTTTTGGATTGCTGACTGCTGGATGGTCTTGCCTGTCCACCAGTGGGGATTCACTCCCAGATTCCCCACTCCTGTGGACCAGTCCCTAAAGCCATTTGGAGAAACATGAAGAGGGCTGTTCCCCCAGTACATATAGTCTTATCACCCATCTCATTGTAAATTGGATCTTGATTTTCAGATCCTTATTCACCTTTACATGTGAAAAAAAAAATCTTTCAGGAAAAGAAAGGAATTTTTTTTTTTCAAAGTCTTTAATTTGTTAAAATATGCTTTTCATCCTCACTCTACATAATATACTGGTGACAGTATATGACAGTAAAATACCATGTTAAGTCCTTTGAAATTGCAAAAGATATTTTAAGTTATTTTTACATAAATCCAAAATGAAAAGATATTGTAAGTTATTAGTGACCTTGCGCAAATGTGCATTAAAGGATTTTCATGCAATTGGCATAGATATTACAAAGAATATATCATCTTAGAACTTTTTTTATGTGGTTATGTTTACGGATAACTTAAGAACATCTATATTTCTACCTTCCAAACTAATTTTTTGATTAATAGAGTTCTGGTGAAAGAAAGAAAATGCTACTAATATTTGCTAAACTTGCAAACTGTTCATGTTCTACTTTCCGTTATTGCAAGTATTTAATGTTACCTTTAGAAAGACAATACAGTCCATGTAAAGATACATAATTAATCAAATTTAACTCTTAAGAAAATCCACTAATTTTATACAGTTTACCAGAAACTGAAGGAGAAGAGAAAATACAGATAAAATTGCTGAAGATTGATGCCATTGTATTCTATACAAATACTCCTAAAATGCCTGTATGGTTATTTGGGTACTTTTGTTGAAAGCAGAAAGCTGGGAACAATCTTTAGAAGATGCTGTCTTCAACTTCCCAGGGCAGTTTCTCAGTGCTGATTCAATCAGAATCACAGCAAACTTCCCACTGTGATTAGGGACAAACAGACAATTCCACGTAGTAAAGTTTTCATATCTATAGAAAAAAGGGCATGGACTAAGTAGGCAAAAGAAAGATCAGATAAAATATGAATGCACTTTGATGTTTATATTTCTTTGGAGGATGGAAGTGAAGCATATTCCCTGTTTCTATCAATTCATGAAGGAATACATCTAAGACTCTGGGAAAATAGGATGGTTTATGGTCTACTTATGTTTCCACAGATGTTCTAAATACCTTAAGGCTTTTTTTATAAACATGATTGCTTAAAATGCCAGGAGTTATAAAAATCTGATAAGATTTAATTAGCATTTTAAAACATCCAGAATATCTCTCTATTATTTGAACCATATTTTGCATAATGGTAAGGGACATTTCTGAAAGAGTAGACAGCAAATAGGTACCTAGTTCCTATTTATTGCCTTTATAGATATGAGGAGTGTGCTAGGAAACTAAAAAAAGAACATCATCCTGCTAGGCTAAAAAAATTCAAATTAAATGATATTTATTACCATCCTATCACATTCTAGTAACATTATTGCTCTTCCATCAGAATTTCAGTAATAATTTGTTTGGAATATCAGCTGAAAATGAGAGAAATGGAGATGGTCAAAAGTGCCTGAGTAAACAGATTATCCTTTCTCAGGTCATGCCATAGTTTCATGCTTAAAAAAATCAAACCATAATTCAGCATGAAGGCACCACAGGTAATTGAACCTTTGAATAGAGAGCTTTTACCAGAACTCAGGTCAAAAAAAGAGTTGCTGAGCTTTGAAAGAAGGAGCAGGAAAATAAGAACTACAAGGATTTCATGAAGTTATGCAGGGATAAAACTAAAAAAAAAAAAAATCTGTAAATTTTGTGAGTACATCAGTGACAAAGAGGAGAGTTCAGGACAGTCTTTGTTCTTTAATGGATGCAGAGTGAAACATAATGACAAAGAAAAAGGAAAAGGCTGCTTTCTTTCCCTCAGTCTTTACATGTAAAATAGCTGTTCTCAGAGTACCCAGTCCCCTAAACTGAAAGACAGGAACAGGGAGCAAATGAAGCCTCTATAATCCGAGGAGAAATGATCAGCTACACCACTCAGACATGTGTAAGTCTAAAGGGCTGGGTGGAATTCACCCAAAGGTACTCAGGAAGCTGGCAGAAGTGCTCACAGGGCCACTTGCAATAATTTACCCTCAGTCTTGCCTAAACAGGGAGATTCCAGTGGATTTAAGATTGGCCAGTGTGATGCCCATCCATAAGAAGGGTCAAAAACCAGATCTGAAGAGCTACAGGCCTGTCAGCCTGGCCTCAGTGCCAGAACAGATTATGAGCATCATCTAGAGCATCATCACCATAGCCTGTGCAGGACAATCAGGGAAAAAAGGCTTAGCCAGCATGGGTTTATGAAAAGCAGGTCACGCTTGACCAACCTGTTCTCTTTCTGTGACAAAGTGATGGGATTAGTGGATGATGAAAAGGCCATGGATGTTCTCTACCTGAACATAAGCAAAACTTCTGACGCTATTCCCTGCAATGTTCTGGAGAAACTGGGTTCTCATGGCTTGTATAGGTATACACCTCACTAGAAAAAGAAATAATACTGGATGGCTGGGTCTAAAGTGTGGTGGTGACTGTAATTAAGTCCAAATGGCAGCTGGTCAAAATTGTTTTTCCCTCAGGTTCAGGTGAGGGGATAGACAATTTTAATATCACTACCAATGATCTGGATGAGGGAATTGAGTTCATCCCAAGTCAATTTGCAGCTGACACCAAGCAGGGCTGGAGTATCAATGTGTCAGAGAATAGGAAAGCTCTACACAGGCTGGGTGAATGGGTTGAGGCTCATTGTATGAGCTTCATCAAGGCCAAGTGCTGGGTCCTGCTCTTGGGACACAAAAACTCCAGGCAGAACTGCAGACTGGGTGCAGAGTAGCTGAAAAACAGCCTAGTGGAAAAGGACCTGGGGACACTTAAAAGACACTCCAGTCTTAATTGGAAGTTTTGAGGGAGCTAGTGCTTCAGTTTCTTCATCATGCTCAGATTTCTTCATCATTCATTAGATTTCTGAAACATGGCAAGGTGTAAGACATTGGTTCCCTTGCTGGTATCCCTCCAATCTCATTTTGCTTACTGAAGAATTGCCTTCTGTTACTTGATAATGCACTTTAAAACAATATCAAAAGTAAATTAAAATTCCATTTTTTATGCAAAATCTTGAAGAAATTTAGGGGGAAAAAAAAAGATTTTTTATAAAAATGTTTAGGATTGTAAGCATTCATCAAGCACTATTTACATTACTCAGTATAATCAGGACAAAGACACTTTCCACAGATTTCTGTCTTGAAAATATCTCCAATCCCAACTGCATGAAACATCAGAGTAAAATTCCTGGTGGCCCAAACAGTATTTGAGAAAATAAGAGGTAAAATCTCCAACCACTACCAACAAAAAACCTCACTCAAGAGCACTTTAAAATTTTAATTGCATGTTAGCAACAGGAGAAATTAAAAATATAAAATTTAAAATAAATTTTATAGTCTCCAGCAAATGAAAAATTATCACTTACATTATAAACTTCATAGCTGCAAATTTATATAAAAATTATGCTTTGAAGAGAACAACATGCAAGTAATATTTGCAAGTAAATTAAAATTAATAGAATATGTCACTTTGAGTTTGAAATTAGTCTCTAGAAAATGTTTCTACATAAAAATCGTTGAAGATCCTTTTGCTATTTAATGCAGAACAGTAACCAGATCTACTTGTAAATGTTCTTGATTAAAATATTCCTTGAGTAATTACACAGCAGAGGGTCACTCTTACTGTAGCCCAGACATATGCTTCTCTAGCTGAGGATCATAACTACTTTTTTGATCAAGCAAAAGTGTCAAAATACAATTAATCACTCCAAGGACATTTACATGAAGAGGTACACAAGTCTTTTACAATTTTTATAAAATGTTAGAATAAATAAGCAAATCCAGAGAAACTTGGTCCGAACCAACTTATTATGATGCACTTGAACAATGACCCTTGTCATTAGGAGATGGTCAAGGTCTACAAAATTTAGTGACCACAAGTGGTCTTTTTACAAAACTACACTACTGTCTTGCTGCTTGAAGCACAGTGTCTTATCATGCTCAAATTCCTGTATCTAGGAAACAGGAATAAAACTATCTCAAATTACACATACATTCTGATTATAGAACACTTTGAGGTCTATAAATCAGAATAGTTTTCTACACCAAGCTGGAGATTGGGTGGCTGTGGCAAGGAAACTGTGAATTTTCGGGCCAATGAAAATCCACAAGTGTTGTAAGAAGGAAATAGTCAGCTTTTGAGAGTTTGTAGCTTTATTTACAGACTGCATGCTGCATTCTCAAGTTCTAAGCCCTCCTGCTTGCATGGTACATGAGCAAGAACTACTGACACTGGCTACATTAGGAAGTGGAGTAGAAACAGATCACAAAGAGAAGCGGTTAGTGCTGTGGACTCTATAACCACAATGCACAATTTTTATGGCATCTACTTTTAATTTCATCCTGTGATGAAGCACCACATAGCCACAAAATATGAGGTCATGGTCTTCCAGGGACCACCTTTCAGTTTATTCTTCTCTAAAATGGAATAATGTTGAAAGTGCTCAGTGATGTTCAGCAAAAAGTGACAGTTGTTAAAGACAGACCTGCTTCAAACATACTCCCACAGATATTTTGCAAATAAACAGCAACTTAAATTTCAAATTGTTCAATTTAATGCAAATATTTGTATGTAAACCTCTTAAATTTCAGAGTGAACTCCTTTAACCCTTGTAAAAATGTATAGGTGGGTAAGAATAGATCCTTCATTGGCTGAGTTCTGAATGTCATTAAATAGAGCTCAAGTCTCTGAAAAGTAAACTGATGTCTACATTAAAAAATTTACCTAAAATTAGACAACTGAATTCTGATATTTACTTAGGAACAAAAGAATTCTCTAGAACAGATCAAGGATTACCAAACTATCAGCTTAAATGTACCTAAATTTAGACATCTTACAGTGAAATGATGAAATACCATTTCAACTACTGCATCTAACCTGGTGGAAGGTTTGAAGACTTTCTACTCTGTCATGAGAATAATAATATAATAAGTAAACACTGTCAATTAATTTATTAAATCCTAGAGAAGGATTATGAAATATTAAGAATTACCTTCCTGTATTGTGCTTAGATACATTAATAAATGGATCTGGGTTTTCACAAAAACTAAGCATATGAATATAGCCTATGATCAAAAATGTCTACAATAGGAAAAAAAAATTGAAACTATTCTATATAATTTTATGTTGTTTTGTTTTCAATGAAAAGTTCAAAACTACATTAGAGTTCAATACTCAATTAAAAAAATTGAGTACCCTACACAACAGGAAATTCTCATTTATTTTAGCACATGCCTTTTGCTCTTTATAAGTTAACCTCAAAAGAAGAATGTAGAAACTGAGATGATATACTTATTATGCAAGTCAGAGGAGTTCAAAGAAGATCCAGGGGAAGACAGACATTTGAAAGCTAAATTCCAAATTCTCCAGAATTCTTAGAAGGAGAAGAATAAGAGAATAAGTCACAAAGAATTTCAGCTCATATGTGGTTTTCAGTTCCTTAATCATTCAGTTTTGTCAACAGTAACTCCAGAGGCATTTCCACTTGCCAATTATGCAATCTTGCATCTGTATATTTTAGCTGGTCAATAATTAAAAAAAAAAAAACAAAAAACCAAAAAACCAAAAACTATCCAACTATGCTAACTTGTTTTCACTGCAATTATACAAAAAAAAAAAAAAAAAAAAGAAACCTGCACTTTTATAGTATCAGGTTTTTCACAGTTATTTGTGAAAAAAAGGCATTTTCACAAGTGAAACAGTGCCATCTTGTGTAGTATGGACTTTTTTTGCTTGTCAAAGAAATATTTTTCCCAAGGGACATTAATATTTTTTTTATTTTCTCCTGAGAATGACACAAAGTCCCATAGATAAATTTTGAAATTTACTGATGAAAATTGTTGTTCAAGTTGTTCAGCAAGGCCTATAATAATAATTTCTTCCATTGAAGCAAGTAAAATGAAAACCAGTTTTCAAATGAAACAGCACAGGAAAGTTAGATTAAATTCTTCACAAACACATTTTAATAATATAATTTCTTAGACCGCAGTCTCCCTGCATAATGGTTGGGATTCAGTTTTAATTAACAGCTTTTGACTTTACTTTATATGGGATGTATCTCCATTTATTTGATGTCCCTGAGTACCTATGTAACTCCTTATCATACAATTTTGAAAGTATTGTTGGCCATCATTTAAATGAAAAAGGAAGCCAAAAAAATATTAGTTTTAGTTTAGAGATACTATTCTAAACTCCTATTGTTGTAGACAACTGGGAATATTATAGCATTCATATATCATATAAAAATGAGCAAGCAATAATTTTAATTAATGGTTCACATTTGCATTTCTTTGAATGTCAAAAAACCTGAACCTCACAAGCAAGCCCACCAAGAAAACTTTGTTTAACAAATATTAATATGGATTCAGAATATTAATTAACTAGAGCAGCTCTTGATGAATGCTTTCATAATTTTTAAATTTTGCGGTGACATGTACTGTCTATAATTTGGGTAGTTGTCTTAACAGTTGACAATTCAATGCTTTTTTGAAATTTCAGTATTTCTTAAACATCTTGTAGGTTGGAACAAATATTAGAAAACTTTCAAAACATAAAGAGGAGTTTTGTAATCGCAGATAAACACACTGCATTATCCAGACACATACTTCAAATACAAACAATTATGGTGTGAAGGGAAGATTTCTGGGGAATAAAACAATAGGCAAATAGCAAGATTGAATGTCAGGAGTTGATATGTACCCTAAAGGTAATTATGAACTGAATCGTGTTTAGATTAGGAAATAAAAACTCTGTCTATCACTGGCATAATCTCAGGAGTACTCCATGTCACACTTCTAACTTGCTGTGCTGAAACTGCTAGAAATGTAACTCTAGAAAAATATGTATTCAAAGACCAAATATAATTTTGACACATTGAATATCAAGGAGTTTTACTGAGATTAAGGAATAAAGAATAGAAACCTTTCTGTCTTCTCTCTGTTTCCCATGCACTGCATAATAGCCACATTTCCAACCAAACCAACGAAACAAAGGCAATCAGGACTCATTTTCTGTTCACACTTTACCTGCAAATCACAACCCTTAAGACATTCTAAAATTATCAGACAAGAAATCTAGCATCTCACTAAGGAAAGTAAGCTCTCAAAAGGTTCAAACTGATATTAACACATTTCAAAATATTTAATATGTCACTCAGCTCCTAGAAGCAATTCTGGTGATGGGACTTCCGAGCCCCAGAACTACAGAAGAGCCCTGCCACAGAGATGAGATTTCAAGCATTACACCAACTAATTTAATCTTCTCTGGGCATAGCTTGACACAAGGGGTAAAAGGTACTGAAACAGAGTAACATTGAAATGAACAGCAGCTGCAGTTAATGGCGAAGGGTTCTTGTTGTAGGTAAATAAAATTGCTTTGCATGGAAGAGATGATGAGAGCAAGTGTCTCTAGGTGAAAACTTTACACCCATGGGCTTAGTTCTCAATTTTGCTAAGTTTTTATCACTACAATTGAAATACTATATATTTCTACCTATGTAAATGCATGTACACACACGCACACACACATACATGTGTCTTCTGTGTATGCATATTAGGTCATAATGTAAAAATGTTGCAACTTAAAGACTTTTTTTTTCAAGCAGAGGTAATCAATTTAGGCAGAGAGCCATGGTTCTCAGGTCCAAATTGTTTTGAACAACTTGTCCAGTACTTTACCATGCCCTTGTCTTATCTATGCCTCTATTTTTCAAAAGTAGAAATAGGTTTACAAGTCCATATGAAGTTTATGGTTTAAAAAGATGAAGTTTTAAAAGTTGCTCAGCATATCACCAGACCAAATCAAAAAGTGGTCCCTAAAAAAGTATCCATTAAAAGAAAGCCAAAGCACACCTATAAGTCCGAGTCTGCTTTTAAATCACATTCCAATAATTTCCACACAGGTCATTTTGTTGTTGAAATACAAAAATAAATCTTTAAAGATCAAAAGCCAACCAGGTAAACAATACAGATTTTTCTAGCTGTACTGCATGTACTAGAGGTCATTACATGCTAATTTACTCTAGCTTCTTTGCACAGAATAAAAAAAAAATAACAAACTAAACTTTACAGTCACTCAGTATTAAAAACCACTTTGCTTTTGTATATAAGTTCAATATGCAATTGCCTTTAAAATACATGATTAAAATATGCTTGTGCAGCTTGCATGCCACTGTTTGGAAGTAGCAGAAATAAGAGTAATTCAATTTTCCGATTATCTGTGATGTCTAACTTGACACACAACAGGCAGATATTAGAAAGAAAATAGGTGTTACTCCATAAGCATATAGTGACTGTATTCAGATTTCAATCCAGCTCAGAAGCAAGTGAGAGCTCCATGTTATGATTATAACACACAGTGTTCTATGGATCAGCTACCAAATAAAAGTCCATCACAATAATAACCAGTAAACTATAATTTAAGCTTTGAGAAGCATGCAAGTGTGACTACAACCTCAAAACATTATATTCTAATATTTGCATAGACAGATTTCAACCTAGTAGTTGTGTACCTGGGAGATGTGCAGTGACAGGCATCCTCTAAAACTAAGTAAAACTTTTTAAATGGATGTACAAGGGCTATTAGGAAGCTCAAGAGCTGTTTTTACCTTTATAATATATTATTTTCCTTTTATGTTTGTATCTCAGGTAGTATCTCATGCAGATCATGTAGTATCTCATGTAGATTTCTGACCATATAAATTAATTTTTCAGTTAGAGGAATTTGCATACACTTGCATTACTAAGGATGACTTACTAAAAATTCCTAGGTAAATCATTCGCATATATGTCTACTATTCACAAAAAATCAATTTTGTCTAGGAAGCCAAAGTTGATTTTAAAAGAGTTTTCAAAGCACTGCTGATTATTTCTTTACTTTTCTTCAGCTTTATTTACTTCTTTTTACATCAGGCAGCTTGGAAATAACTTGTAACAACAAGGATGTCTGTCTCTTCTCAAAAGTAAAAAATGATAAGACAAGAGGAAATGGTCTCAGATTGCACCAAGGGTGGTTTAGACTGGGCATTAGGAAAAAATTCTTCCCAAAATGGTTTTCAAGCACTGGAACAGACTGCCCAAGGAAGTGGTGGAGTCACTGTTCAAAAAAATGTTTAGATTTGGCGCTCAGGACTTGGTTTAGTGATGAACTTGGTAGTGCTGAGTTAATGGCTGGACTTGATCTTAGAGGTCTTTTCCAATCTAAACCATTCAATTCTAAGGTAAGATTAGGCAAACTGCACCCATTGAAAAATAAGGGTGTGCTGTCTGAGTTCTATAATTCTGCCTACTGTATCTCTTCATGCCATCTCATATATCCTATGTGAAGAATCAACACAAGCTGAAAAAGTGTGGCAATAGAGAAGCAAAAGAGACTTCACTCGCCAATAGATTATATCCTTTGTCTTAACCTGAGTGGTAAATTATTGGTAGAATACAATTTAAGTATGAGAACTATCAGGAGAAATTCTCTACTTCCAACTAATTTACTACCTACATACATCCACTGTGTTCATTGCCTAAGGCAGACAGATTCTCTTTCACACATTTTCTAAGTCTAATCTTGAGTAAAACCAAATTATTTTAAAAGTCAGCTTTGGGCAGGATGTTATTAAGAGGGGATGGTAAAATAATTTTTCCATGTAATGGAAATGCATTCTTACAGTCACAGCAGGTAAGAGCTTGGTTAACACAATTATACTGCAGATATTGTGAAAACTGATTTCAGTGCAGGCTGTAAATGAGCCACACGCTTCAGAGGAAAAGGTATACTACCACTGAAACCCACTAGATTTAGAGGGGAGAAATATTGCCTGTAATCTCACCTGCCAGTAGGTAGAAAGTGGATCATATCCTAGTGTGACTGATTAATAAGCTTCAGCTTCAACTTTTTAATTTGGTCAATTATTTACTAATAACATTTCTAATTATATTATTTACCAATATTGTGCATAAAAAATGTCTTAAAACTATTTTGTAGCCTGTGAAATGAGGGCAACTCACATACTTGTAATAAATAATGCACATCTAATGAATACGCTCATTATTTCAATATTTTGTCAGATACAATAACCATTGAGAGGACTTCTAATTTACAATAGAACTGGAATCTAGCTTCTCATATATGTTTATTCAATATTTACTTTTTTTCCCTTCTTACGTCTCATAAAGCACCAAGAAAGAATCAAAATCTTGGATGAAAACCTTATGTGAACTAATACTGTTGACTCCGTAATGATGCTGCTGCACCAGATTATATCAGTTTGCCCCATTTCATTACCCATCCTTAAAATGTGTCACCATCTCACATAAAATCAGACCATAACGCCTTTAAATTTAGCTCATCATCCAGAATTGATGTGGTTTTTTAAATTAATAATAGAATCGGATGAGTTGGAAGGCATCCACAAGGACAATCAAGTCCAACTCCTGGCCCTGCACAGGACATCCCAAAAATCACACCATGTGCCTGAGAGCACTGTCCAAATATGCTTGAACTCTGTCAGGCCTGGGGCTGTGACCACTTCCCTGGGCAGCCTGTTTCAGTACCCAACCATTTCTGGGTGAAAAACTTTCCCCGACATTCAACCTAAAACTCCTTGAGCTCAGTTTCATTGTGTTTCTTCGAGTCCTGTCACTGGTCACAAGAGTGAAAAGATCAGTACCTGCCCCTCTGCTTGCCCTTGTCAGGCTGTTGAAGACCACAGTGAGGTCTCCCCTCAGTTTCCTCTTCTCCAGGCTGAACAGACCAAGTGACCTCAGCCATTCCTCGTACATCTTCCCCTCCAAGCTTTTCACCATCCTCACTGCCCTCCTTTGGAAGATCCTTAGCAGCTTAGCATCATTTTCGTATTGTGGCACCCAAAACTGCCCACAGAACTCAATGTGAGGCTGCCCCAGTGCAGAACAGAGCAGAGAAGGACCAGTATTAGGTAGTTCTGCTCTCAGAAATGGTTCCCAAGAACTATACTTGAGCTGGGAAAAGTTGTACAGATAGTAGTAATTCACCTATAGAGGTACCCAAAACAAACAAACAAACAAACAAACAAACAAGCAAGCATTCCAAACAAAACAAAACAAAATTCTAAGAAACCAAACAGAGATATTTTGGTTTGAATGAAAGTTCAGCCCTCAAATTTTATGCACTTTCACATTTTCCCTCAGGAATAATGATCAAATTGTCACAGCTCCAGTATAAACCAGTATAAACATTTTTTATCAAAGTAAGATCTGTAATAAGCTATATGTTCTCACTATGCTACTTATCAATGAATGAAGACTACGTGTGTGAAAGCCAAGTGAACATGACAACTGAGTATTGGGAAGACCCACTTGAAGAATTATCAGTCATTGTGATTTCTGGAGTGCAAGAGGGAAAGTCTGGCAGCACTTGCAGTGCTTTGTTGGTGCAGGGACACTGCTGGACCTTCACAGCCTTCCTAAAGAACACTCATCTCAAGTAGTCCACTACATTTTGGTGAAGAGGACAACACTGAATTTAGGATAATATCAAGCTCCTCTTATATCCATTAGCGAGTTTTGCACATAAATATCTTTCAAAATTCTGAAGCATATGTATGCGAACCCAATTTTCTGTTTTTATCTGTGTTTTGATAACACAATTATCAGCCACTGCTATGGTGCATTTGATCTGGCATTTTAAGGAGATTCTAATGAGATGCAATAAAGCTTAGACACTGCAGATGATAAACATAACTGAGCCAGTATTTCCAGTCTCCTCATCTACCATTCACTACATATCATGTGCAAAGATTGCACAGCACTACACACATAAGTGAAATACTTGAGATGAAATTAGTTCTCATAACAAACACACATACAATTAGGACAAATATGCTGATTATTGGAAGAACATCTGGAAAAAAAAAGAAATAAAATTTTAGGCAATTAAATATTTAAAATATTCATGGCAGAGGAAATAGAAAACATAAACACTAAGACCAGCACTGCTGTTGACTTGAAATATCATCAACCCAAACTGGTGTGTTATGTCACTGGATATATATAGAAACAGTATATTATAGTTACTATCATTAACTTTGTATTTCATAAGGAAATTGCTGTTTGGATCTTACAATTAAGATAATGACCTACTTATTTTAGAAACAAGATGAAGAGGGATGAACCATAGCATTTCTAAATACATTTGTGAACACAATTTTTTCTTGTCTCATATAAATATAACTGAACTAAACCTAAAGAATTTCTACTCTTACTGCCTAATCCATATCTTGTGGAACTATGAAACTGGTCCAGTTTCTCTGATCTCATGAAATTTGTTTCTCTACAAGCAGAGAATCCAAACTTAATTCTAGCCTCATCACTAATCACAGCACATTTCTTGAAGAACAGTACCAGAGGAGTATCTTCTCAAAAGGTATTTTTTTAATGGAAAGACAGAAATGTGAACCACAAAACCTAAAACAAGATGTTGGGGGGGGGGAAGTGATTTAACTTTTATATTAGAATAAAAGAGATGAGAAGCTCCAAAGTATAGACTGCAACAAAAGATGTAAAGAGCTAAATGTTCCTCACAGTGATGTATTTAAACCACTCTCCTATTACACAATTTTATTCAATAAAGGAAAGCATATTAGAGCTCTATCTGATGTTCAATTGCACCTCTAAAATGGGATTCATGCAGCGTTATCATTCACATTTTTGTAAAGGTACCAATGTTTTGCTCATCTCACTTTATCATCTTCGCGGAGGATTTTTCTCTGTATATTTTAATGGATAATGTTGATAATATAGGTTTTTAATATACCATAAAATTCAAGTTCTGAAAACATATTGAAGAGCTTCAAATGTGCCATAAAACAAATTATCTGTCCAATTGTTCTACTTCCCAAGTAAAAGGGCTTCAATTATCCCACACACTATAGCAGCCCCTGTTTTGGAAAAGCATTTCTTGGTATTTAGCTTATTTCTGCAGTGTGCCTCAGTAGTTAGTGACAATTTATCATTCCATGAGTCCTGAATGTTATGTCTTTTATTCAAATTAATGCTTGTTATCAGTCTGGTATCCAAATATAAATGCCTAAAATCATGCCTATTTATATCATTCATGCTTTAGACAATTGACTGCTGTCACTGGAAACACATAGTAGGCACAGCTTTAATGAGACATGGTAAAACAGGTCCACCCATTCATTAGGATCCCTGAAAGCCAATTTTAAAATTCCCTGAAGTCTCCCACCATGTAACAGAATACAAAATCCACCACATACAATGAAGACAGCTTCTCCAGAAGATTAAAAAATAAACTCCTCAGACATGTTCTGATGTAAGTCATCCTTTACTATAAATATATGTTTAGGTGTAATAATCAGAGTATAAGCACACTGATCAATTTTATGCACTAAGTTTCTGAGTATTTAATGGAATCTTTCATACCAGTATTTCAGGATTAGTTAAATTTTGAAAACACTGGCATTATCACCATTTGGATATGCAGTGTGTCCTACAGCACGTGTTCCAACAGGGGCAAAATCACACACTGGACTTTGGGGTTTTTGATATTTTCCTCCCCTTTGTGGAGGTGGGCAATCAGGGGTGCCCCAAATGACACAAATCAGTAGCTGAATGGAGTCCCAAGTGGTGAATGCACTCAAATACTGGTGAAGAGAGCAGGGAAGAAGACATCTCTGTGGTGCCCAGTGACTGGCCAGCAGATAATGGGCACAAATTAAATTGTAATAAAATATATTTAAACCTAAGAAATAACAAAAAATTTCAATATGGAGGTTATTAAACACTTATAGATTCTGAAAATATCAATATCCTTGGAGATATTCAGGACCTGAGTAAACACAGCCCCAGAAAAACCTGACTTACTTAATCCAGCTCTACACTTTCTACAACATTTTGTTTTTTCCTCATTATTCTCTCTATTCTTAATAGAAATTCAAATATCTCAAGAGATTTGGGCAGCAGCAAATGTAAAAAAATTATAGGGCGGGAATTCCTTGCACAATAACAACTCCTGAAGCAGTAGGTCAACATTAGCCAGTGTAGTTACATTACCAAAGGACCTGGTCAAACTACTGAAAAAATATTTTACCACTTCTGCACAAATCTTCCAACACTGCAACCACATAATATCCTTCAGATTGAAGAACTGTAAATTCAGGCCTGATGACAAAATTCTTTGAAAAGTATGACAAGTGCTTGTCAGTTAATAATTGCCTTTATTCTTCCTTTTCTCCTTAATACAAAAAGTCAAATGCCATTGTTTTGAATCTGAATTATTATGGTTTACTATGGCTCAAAGAAAGGTGGAATTTTCTTCCTGAAGACCTTTTTAATTTTATTTTTAAGATTCAATAACTTGTCCCTAATAAGAGGGTATGCCACCTCTGCTCACCACTGCTTTGAAATCTGGCTAATATTTAAAATGTGGATCTGTGAAAACAGCAATGTATGGTGTCAGAAGGACATGTCTGTTGAATGCTGCTGGGATGAGTGCTAGGTCATGTTTTAATTAAATTCCTCATTAACAATCTGAAAAAAAATATATAAAGACCATGCTAATGAGATTAACATATCCAAAATGAAAGGTGCCTTACAGACCAAGCAACACAGGAGAGTGTGGAATGTTGCAAAGGAAAATATCTTGTTGATTTGACATATTTTCCATTTTATGGCAGAAATTTGAAAAATCAAGTGCAGAAATAAAATTTTAACTCAGTGGGTTTTTTTGGAGGTTTTTTTTTGGATTTTTTTTTTGAAGCAATGTGAAAATGACCAAGAAAAAACAGTAATTGAATGGATAGATAATTGAGATGTATGAAGAGCATAAAAAAAGTATCCTTGATTTAGACTGGCATTATCGAACAAAGAACTTTTATAACACTCCAAGAGGAATTCTATTACAGATTTTCAACATACTTTTTTTACTTACAGGAGAAAGATCAGATATTTTAGGAATTAATCCTTTGTCAAAATATATTTGAATGCCATTATGAGAAAAATGCAATGGGAATAGTAAGAAAATAATTTCAAGGTTAGGTGAAAAACATGTTTCTCTCAGGCAGATGTATCTAAGTAAATACATAAAGTAAAATCAAAATATTTTTAATTTTATGATAGAAAGCAGACCTTCCATGATTCCTTATCATCATATCACTATGTTACCCAAATATTACTTAAATTTTTGTTGTATTTCTTCTCTGCTGAAGTTGAGGGCAAAGCTTGCTGGCCCTTTGATTTTTAAAACTTTTTGAAAGTGACAGCTTATATGAAATGCAAAATTTGGCACTAGAAGTAATAAAGGCCGCCAGTTTTTCCTGAGATACTGAGCAATTGCCTTTAAATTTAGTTCACTTTTAGAATTTTCCTTCAAAAAATAAAATTTGAATCAAAGTCCATGACAGTTTCATAAGTGTTTGCAATGACATTAACTGTTATACAAAATAAAAGAAAATACATTACAAAATGCATGAAAGCTATATAAACTGTATTGATTTATTAAATGCATGTTTTCTTTTGCTATTGGTGTGCACAGATGATGAAAATGAATTTTGAATTTTCTTGTCAGTTACAGTTAAAGCAATCTGATTCATGTTACAGGAACGTGGTTTGTGCTTAATTTACCTTAACAGAGGCTAAATTTCTATAACCTTTGCAGTTCTGTTAACACTTTTTCTTACTCAGGAATCTTAATGAGTTCCTCTTTCTATCACTAAATTACATGGATCTGCATTTAATTATGAGAGCACTTACTAATTGAAATAGAGTATAAATGAACTCTCATTTAACCTTAGCACCACTTGAAACCCATAGATGTCAAAGATGAAAAATAAGTGTTCAAAGCTTAAACCTTCTTCCTCTGGAACTGCTAGAGTCACTCTATCAAGAAGAAACACAATTAGACTGGTAGGATTTGGCAGACTATGCAGCTATGACCAAGTTACTTCTTGTTCCATAGATCATTGATCATGTAATGTAACAAAGTGTAAATTATACAGGCAATTGAAAAGTATCACATCAGAGAATTTTCAGATCACCTGAGGAAGACCTTGTGGAAGGATAATTTTAATTTGATCCATGAAATGGAAGCCTGGACATTATATGCTAATTAGAAAACGCTCCGTCAAGAGACTAACACAGAATTTTTAAGAAATTATTTCACTAAGTTTATTTAACCTTCAGGGGCTATCCTTAATACACATTGATTTCCACTTTTACTTGCCTTGGCAAATAAAAGAGGAAATCCCTTGCCTTAGTAAATATAGCAAAAGACAGAATTTAAGAAATTCAGTGTACCCTAGAAAAGGCAGAATGAAACAATGCTGCTCAATACCAGGGTTTTCATTAATTTGATTAGTTTTATCTTCTTTAAGGTATTTATTTAGCTCTTTATCACATTCTGATTGCAATTTATAGGCATTCCAGTCTTCAAACAAAAAACCAAAAAAACTACAAACAACAAAAAAAGCAAAGACCAAATCAGACATTCCTGACTTGTTACACAAAAACAAGTCAAATGTCACTGAATGAAACCTCATACTCACTGTCAAATTCTAAACCAAATGACCTTTTAAAGAAAGACTTCCTGAAATACACAAATACTAACAAAAAGGTTTCAGTGCAATATATCTGTTGTATTTCTCAAGTAGAAGCTATTTATACACATAGCATTCCATACACTTCTAATTTAATATAGAAAAACACATGGGGACATGTTTCTTTCAAATTCTGATCCCTTCTAAATGAAATACCATTCTGCAATTTTTGGTGAAATGGGACTATGAAGGACTTTGTGTCATGCCTGGAATATTACCAAACCACAGGCTGTCAAACTAAAGGAAAAAAACAAAACTAAAACAACAAAAACAAATGGAGAAATAAATGACCCTCTCTTCTCAACCATCACTCACTGGAAGGAAACTTACCCATTATATATTGTGACTTTAAAACAGTTAGTTCAATGTTACTTGGAAACAGGAGTTAATATATTAACTCCTCCTTCACATGCTTTAGCTACAATATTCAGTTCTCTGTTAATTATATATTATTAAAAACAAAAGCTCACTTGGTTGCAGAAGGACTTTAGGTATATTTCAACCACAAAGTCATGTGCATATAGAATCTTGAGTGGGTGCTTGCCAGAGAATGTTTACATTCTACTCTCACCCACATCAGCGACCTTATGTTTCTCAATTCCTATATGTCTATTTTTAAAACCTCTAGTAATCTGTTATTATTATCTATGCTTTTTATTTTAGAAACTTACTTCTTCATTAACCTTTTAAAATTAAGATTGGTCAGTCTCCCCAAAAATGGTCACTCAACCTTTGCCCCACAACGGTTACAATTGTAAGATAATATATAAATCACCTTGGACAATAAATAAAACACATCTGCTTTACCCATTGATAAATTGCATTGATTTTATTTTCTTAATTTATTGTAAGTATTAGGTGTAAAAAAAAAAAAAAATTGCATTACATTAGGAAAGATCCTAAGAATAATTACATATTGTGAAACTTAGCAATTTAGATTTACACTAAAGGATCATATCCACTACCAATATTCAGTATAATTTTTTTAATAGGGATTATGCATGTCTATCAATTATTGCACCCTTCATTTATAATGAATTTCTTTTTCAAATTTGGATGATGTGTAAGCCTGCTTTTGAAAAAGTTACTTATGTGTATCCACTTATTTGTGTGTACTGAAACATGAGGTCCAGTTGAATTCAGTGGGACTAAGAGGGGCTAAAATCTTTGCATATGTCTTCTATTTCCCAGGTAACAATAATTATTTCACTGGTGTAATATAGCACATTGCAGGGTTGCACAAAGTCTCTTAAATCAGACACCTTGAGGAATTTTGGGATCTAAATCATGAAGAACTAAAATCCTCCATATATTCTGAAAAATTTCGATATGAATGAAAACAAAACACTCCTTGCTGCAACCATGTACACAAAATGTAAACCAAACTGTTCATGAATAGATCACTGGTTTAATTCAATTGGAACAATTACTAAAATATTCAGTGAAAAGTTTGTTATGTAATTTTTTCAGCTTAAAATTCTTCATTGCATCGAGGAGAAATAGATTAACCTATAGCAGAAACTTAATAGAAACAAGGCCTCAGGAGTTATGTAATTATCTCAAGATAAACCCTTACAAGAAAAAAAATAAAAGAAAACAAAACCAGTATGAAGAAATAGTCACAATCATTACAAAGCAGTCTGTCAGTCAAGGATAGTCTAGAAAAACTAAGGATTCCTAAGAAAATAAAACTCTGTCCTGGGACTTGCTCTTTGGAGAGCTGTACTGATACCAGCCAAAGTCAGCAGCAACGAAAAGACATTGGGACCCCTTTAAGAAAACTTAAGGCACAGCTATGGAAAGTTGGTTAAAAAATAACAAGCATATACAGACAAAGACCTGCCTATATGAGACTGCAGCAAACTTAAAAGTAACTGACTGCTTCATTTATTTCTGAAATGTTGGTGAAAGCTGTCCTGAATAAAAGGTTTTAAATAGATGAGTAAAAGCTTGTGGGAGCCAACCAGCAGATATTTACCGGTAATTGTCAAAGATCAATGATTTTTCTCTTAGCTGACACATGATCTTCAGGAGTGGAGGAAGGGGAGAAAGCAGAGTGAGAAATCTCCTATCCACGTGTTTTAAAAAATTGAGGAAAACATGGAAATTCCTTTTTTTCATTTGTTTTGTTTTGTTTTTAAAGGTGGTGAAGTTGTCTTGTTCGTAGATATTTTATTTGGTTGGTTAGTTGGCTGGGTTTTTGGTTGTTTTTGTTAAAGTGATCCTACATACTTCTGAAAGCCACAGGAATAGAACTAATGATGCCATAGACCTATCTAGCTCTTCATGTGAATATGTCTTCACAGCATAAAATAGAGATGTCCAAATATTTATATTCATCTCATTAGACTGCATGAAATATCAATCTTATCTCTCTTTTATCCATTCAAAATACTGTATGGCTGGAAATTTTGGACAGCAGGTGTGTTTTCACTCACCACTCAATTTCTGCTCACAATTTTAACTCTGGAAGAAAATGAGATACAAACCCTGGCTAATGACTAGTAAGATAACCTGTGAAGGGTTGTTAGTATCCACTACTTTTTTTAATTATAACTCATTTCTAGAGACACATGTTGCAAAGAAACACAAGCAATTTTAGAAGAGACTATTTTTTGAAGCATGGGTGTTTACCTAAATTTATTTCTGCTTTCTTTCCCTCTGCTTGATGAATGGCAACTCATGAGATTTGATGCATTCAGATCTATTACTGAGCCACAAGCTAAGAAATAATTCAGTCTTAGAGTTGAGCACAAAAGAAGGCACTTTGTAAAAAAATTTATTCCAAGGATTCTAGCCTTAAAAATCAAATGGATGCAGGTATTTTTTTAAAAAACTTTGAGAAATGCATTGTATCTAATTTCTGCTTCTTCCCCTGTCAGATCAGGTGCCAGTAAGCCATTCATTTTGTTCATTATGGCTTCTGTATAATTTTGGATTAGAGCTTTCAGACTTGGATTAAGCCTTGGATTAAGCCTTTATTCAGACTTGGATTAGTGCTTCTAAATCAGTGTATTTGATTTTCTTTTTGTCAGGAGCAATACTGTAGCAGAATTTCATAGGGTATCCCTACTATTTTCTACATCAAACATGACACTGAGACCTCTCAACAGAAACAACTTCAAAACTAACACCGGCATTAATTTGTCAGTGCATTTTATGACACTCAGAATTTACATATTGCAAGTAGGAAATGAAAACCTGTATGTAAGGAACAGCATCAAAATATTATTTACACAATGTTTCCTAATTTATTTGGAAGCAAATATATATATATGTGTGTGTGTGTGTGTGTGTGTGTGTGCGTGTGCATATACAGCAGTCAATTTTTACTTCTTGCAGATGTATGTCTGAGGACTCTTGCAGGCTATCAAAAGGATAAACAAATTTTTACATGTGGCACAAATGAACTGAGTTCTTTCTCACAATTGTAATAGAAATCTTTGCGATTCAACTCATTCATAAGTCATCATTTACCAAAACAATTTACAAATCTTTATTCCATTCTCACACCCAGGTATTTATTTTCATGCTGTATGCTGCTGCTATGATCAGATATGAGTTCTTACAGCCTTGTCCAACCTTACTCCTTGTAGTCCTCTCAAGAGTAAAGGCAATCTTATATCACTCAGCAGTCTCTCTCAAGCACAAATATATCTTAAGACATAACGCTAAGATAAATATAGTTCCTTGTTTTTTTCATTCTTAACAACAGAAAATCCTAAAATCTCAAAGTTCATGTTTTAAATATTTCATCCTATAAATTTAAATAATTTTTTTGTCTCCAAAAAGTAAAAGGAAGTAAAAAAATAAGAAGAGACTCCATAGCAACAAAATTTAAAAAAGCACTAATGATTGCATCAAGCTCTTTCAGCTGCAACATATAGCACCTCAATCATAACAGATTTTATAAGGATGAGTGAAAGGTTCTTGCTGTGTTTTGCAGCCTCTGTTACACAGAGGCAGTCTTGTACGTTCAGTTTAAAACACAGCAAATATTCTTAAATAAAGGACCATTCTAAGCTGTGTCCTTTGCTGGATTTATGAGCTTTCTATTTTTAGATATGTAAGGAACTCATCTCATTATTTCCTTCCTTTGATCTCTTTGGATCATGCCACGATCTCTGTCCATATGACCATGAATTATAACATCTCTCTTCTTGCTTAATCTCAAAGCACATTGTCAGTATTTAGACTTAGTTTTTCTGCCTAAAAATTTTAAATGCACCATCATTTTATTCACAGTGGGTCCTGTTCCAGACTAGTTCTAAAACAGTTTCTTTAAATTAGACACATGGACTGCAAGCATGTCTGTTTCCTCATGTGCTCTGTGTTCTTCCTTCCTATTAGTCTCCAGATGGAGATATATTTATGTGGGTATATTGGTAAATAATTCAGTGTCAAGTCTACAGCTTGTTTAATTAGTTAATTTCCCAGTCCAGGAAGCAGAATTTTCTATGTGTCAACACCTTAATCTCTATTAAGTAATGAAGCAGAAGGTGATGTCACCTAGGAAGCTAAGTGCTGATATCAATCAGTCCTGTGACCTAATTACAGACCCATTAAAACTGACATAGAATACAGAACACAGAGAGATGCTCTGTGTCTAGTATACATTTCCTTTCTGCTTTTCCCTCTTCTGCCTCTAGTTAATTGTGTGCTATCTATAGATGGCTGGAACATTATCTCAAGAGCAGGGACTGATCAGCTTCTGCATTCAAAAATTGATTCATTAAAAATAAATAGAAAAAGTTCCCCGGAGCAAGGGCCAAATCTGGACACTGTGATTTTAGAGTTATTAGGAAACAAAATAAAACTAGTCCATATTCCTTTTCAGGCCACCTTACAACTTAATTTAAACACTATTTTGCTTGAAACTGAACGTCTTTTAGAATTAAACTCACTTCACTGTCAGAGAAGGACAAACTACTCTTTCCATCAGAAGAGACATTCTTTTAAAAAAAATTTTGTATTTTGAAAGAGTTATAGTACACTGTTTCTTAAGACAGCAGTGTAAAAAACCCCAACCATAACTGTAAGAAGTAAGCATCAAAAACCACAAGGAAGTATTTGCTGGGGAGAAAAATCATATTGCTAGCAAATCCATAAAACTAGAACAAAGAAATAACAAAATTTTGGGTAAAAATGGATGATTGTGGGTTTGTATATCCTTGAATTCAAATGCTGTTTGTGGCATTTGCTAAGCAGCTCCCACACATTCTCAAAGAAAAAAAACCCATGTCTGTAGTTTTTTCACTTCCTGCCATTTCCCTGGAGCATAAATAAGCACTTTGAGTTATATAGGTCAAGGAAAAACTGGTAATAGAAACCTGAATGTCTGTGTCTTTTTGGATTTGTTTAAATAAATTTTAAATAAATAAATTAATAAAGAAAAGGATTTTAAATAAATCATTTAAACCAAAGACTATGAAAGCACAGACAGCAGATCATCATGTGCCAGTGGCAGCCTGTTAGAATCAAACTCCTGTAATCAAACTGACCCCTGCTAATCAGATCACACCCAGTGCACACTTTGCAGGTGAGAAACGAGCCTGCCTTTCACTCTCAAGCTGGTCCCAAGGGTCCAGCTTCTGCAGCAGAGCCCAGCCAAAGCAGTGTCCCGTTGTCAAGGCCCAGGATGGGACCCTGGATCACCGCTGGCTCCCTCGGCAGGTACTTCATCTCCGGTGGGGTGGAGCTTCCCTCTGCCTCTGCTGGAAGATACACCTCTTCTGCACAGGCTGGTTGACATCCTGGCCATTTCAGGTTGGAATCTTATGCAACTTCTATCAACTGAAGAAATAATGCAATTAATTCAGCCCCTTCTTCCTGATTCCTCCTGCTGCTACATTTCACGCGCAATCCTCTCCTGTACTTCTGCTGCTTTAGTCCTAGAGTGGAAATACCTGCCACTAAATTTACAGAAGAAAGCTATCTGATGAGTATATAATGATTTTCTTTATGTCTCCAAAAAGGAGAACACAGGGTACTTTGAGCTGTGACTGATTTCACAAAATACGTAGCTTTTGTACTTTTAAACAAGAATGGTTGCACAAAAGAAAACTGCAGACAGGTTCCAAATAATCCAGATTCTAGTTCAGACTAGTCATAGTAATGACTGACTTTTCCCTATGTTTTAATCTAGGGTTTAGAAATTTGCCTTGAAATCCTTCTCAGATATTTGGATGAGATGGTTGAATATCTACTATTTTCATGATTTTTCAAGAACACTTGGATACTGTGGTTGTTACACAACCAAATTAATAATATTTTCTGACACACATAAGCAATATGAAATTGTCTCAAAATCTTTTGCCTTTTCTCCAGATATACGGTGAGAAAAAATTTTTGATTATTTCCTCTGCCTTTTACATTATTATCTCAAATGAAGTCAAATCCTTTTAAACCTGAGAATAATATGGATCGGTTTACACTGATTTTGAAGCCAGAAATTCTTTTGGAGAGAGACAGAAATTTTTTTGCAACATAATTTCAGTTTTTAAAATACTTTTAGTGTGAAAAACCTTGAAAAGCTCATATAGTCAAAATTTAGGTTGGCAGGTTTTTGTTCACTTCAGTAAACTTCCTGATTTAAAATATTTTTCAACTCCATTTCACAAAAGACTCAAAACATTTTGCAATTCTTCTGAAATTTCCAGGAAGTAATATATCAATCAGTGCTGCAGTAGGCTAAAATCCAAGGCTGACTCAAAGTACATTACTCTAGGCAATTAATTTCTTGGTTTATATCTTGAAAAGGCCAACATCTAGCAACACTTGTAAGAAGGCTGAGTTCCTTTAGCCCCATCATAATTACACATCTGTCACAAGGTAGCTCTGAAACTTTAATTTGCATTTATCTAGTACAGCTTTTAAACAGACATGAAAGCATAGGCTGCTCCATGTATAAACTATTTTCATGTAGTAATTTTAAAAGGTAAATATATCTAAAGAATACAGTAGGCATTCAGTTTAGCAAAACTGTACGTGTCTTTCTAACCATATAAAAAGGCAAAATATGCATAAGAGCAATGGGAAGATCAGGTAACCTCATTCTAAATTAGAGAAGCAACATTAGATATCTGGGTTTGGAAAAGACAAATCTAACTTGGACTATTAAGCATGGAGCAAACTAACTGATATATATATAACCTACAAACAGAAGTATCAGTCATCTGGTAGAGAGCCTGTGTGGCATTTGCAAGTTTCTATTTACTCAGATCATTAAGGTTTATTAAAATCAGTAAGTCTGACTCTTTCAAAAGCTCCAGTATGAACTTGGTTAGTAGTTCCTTACACTGCTTGCTCAAGGCCTGTATCACCAGGAGATTTGAAAGTATAGCTTCAGATAACCATAAACTCATTAACTCATTTTTAAAACTCTAACATGGAAACATGGAGTCTTAGAGAAAGATTATATATATATATATGTATATATACTCACACATATGTACACGATATTGTTTGCTACTTAAACTACCTCTCCTTTATTCTGATTATTATACACAGAAAGGCACTTGCATGGGAAAGTCAGAGACTTCTCTACCACCAAGGATGATGTTTACACTTCGATAAAGAGTCAGAAATGTTGAACTGCAGATTAAATAATTCATTCAAAATCCATTTGAAATCAGATGGTAACCTGTCCATCACATAATATCTAAAATGACAGAAACACTAAACTGAATAGGATTAAGCAATCTGGCAGATGGAATGAGAAAGGGCAGACATGATTTGCTTCTTTTGCTTTCCCTCATACTATACTATTTTTTGTCTGCTGTTTTACAATTAACTGAGAGAAAGTGAAGATTTTATAAAAACTTAACAAACATCTAATAACAAACACTTTATGCATGGGAACACTCAGGGATCAGTCTAGACAAAAGCACATAAATATCACAAATAGATCTGAAGCTAAAGCAGACATTAAAAATTATTAAATATTTTACTTGGTATCTTGTTTTAGGCAGACCTAGTGAAGTGAGATCTATCTTTTTTCACACATTTCTCTTCGTGACTCAATATAAAAATATTGCCTTACCATGCTTCTGAAAGCTACATGTATTTAACACAGATATGATGAGCTTCTATCCTCAGACTACAAATCAAATACAATCAGTAAGACAAATTGTGCCCTGAGGAACAAGTATGTATCTCAATGGGAGTCAGGAAAAGGCCAAGGAGATTTTTCATTTATTAAAAAACACTTTTCCCAGATGTCACTGGCATGTGTGTAGAGTCTCATTAAATTTTCAGCAACAGTTTTAAATTCCTTTCTTCAATACAAAATTTAGGTATGCTGAGAGATAAAGAATAGAAGGGTAAAATATGTGAATATTTGCTGATTTACCACTTGCTGCATATTTCTGTACTTCAAATATTCTTTCTCCAGGGAAACAAAAAAGACTGACAATAAAAGAGAGGTACTTGTGGTTACCAATGCTAGGAGGCAAAAAATCTGAATCTATTCACTGTGAATGATATTATACGAAGATAGTGTACAGAGCTCAACTTCTCTATTCCAATGGCTTCAAACCTGTTATTGAACATCTAAACATCTAAAGCAAAGGAAAAGAAAAGAATCCTATAGGTCAACAGTCTTGAGCAGGTATGTGGTTTTAAAGAGAGCTGAAATAAATATTGTCTTTGAGGGAGGACGAAACTGAGTTTGTGTTTGTGTTTTAGGGTTTTTTGGGGGATTTTCTTTAGTAGAAAATTATTTTTCGACAAAATATGTGCATCACACTAAAGTCTGCAGAACTTAACAACCATGAGATGTTTGTCTCACCAGCCAAACTTGTACATGCTCCTTCTAATAGGCTGAATGTGAACAAAATTACACAGTGGTGGGAATGTAGAAGAGACAAGTATCTAAGCTGGTGAATTATATCTCCTGCAAAAAGAAGAAGCTTCAGGTGAGGATTGAAGCAATAAGAGATAGAGGAATTGTGGTTTTACTGTTGTGAGAAAATACAAAATACCTTCTCTAGGACAAAAAAAAAAAAAAAGTCCTTTGAAATTCCATTTATTGAATGAAAGAGAAAACTAGGGATGGGAGGAATTCCATGAAAAATAAACTACAAAAGAATATTTTCCAAATGTAATAGAAATAATGCTTTCCAGGGCCCAGTAATTTTGAATGTATGAAGACTGTAATTTTTCCCTGTTTAAGCTCCTGAACATGCTAAGTGATAAATAGACCTAAAATGAAATTAGCATCAGCTCCATTACCTTAGTTCCCCACAAGCTTTGCTGGTACATTTACAAAAGAGGAATCCAATTTACTGAGTTGAAGCATTTTGCAACTGAAAACCAGTGTTATATAGGCTATTTTTAAACTTGTGAAAAGGCAGTGATGAATTTTTTCAGCTTATCTTCCATTAATCTGCTACATACTGATGACTTTCTATTGTCTCCCTTATGGAGTTATTAATAATTTATTTCTATACATTCTCTTTAACTTCTAACTGATAGAAATGTTTATTGTAGCTGTTTAAGACATAGTAAGGTGTATTGCTTTTAAAATTTTTACAGCTTTTTCCTTAACATTCTTATTTGGAAATTTTTCTCAGTACCTACAGAACATGAAGAAAGCAGCAATTGTTAGGTCAGAAAAAATGTAGAATGCTTCTACATTTTTAACTTTGCAGGTGGTTATATCTAATTTTCTAGACAGAAAGATAGTGTCAGATGCACATTTATAACTAATTTCCCATACTTATTAAAAAAACCCATATATATATGTATTTTGGAGTTTTCTTTCAAATGACCGACATCTGAAGATGTGAAATAGTCACTAATGTTCAAAAGCATTCACCATTACTCTCATACATAGCGTCAAGATTATTAATTAACAACATTTCCCAAACAAACTTACCTCTAAGACACCAGTGTCTTAATTCTTCAGGAGAATTACTACCTCACTGCCTTTTTGTCTTCTTGTCTTGAATTTGTTTTGTAGCCTAGGAAAAATAAATCTCAGCTTACTTTCAAACTGAAAGCATAAGGCTAGACCCAAGGAAAAAAAAAAGCAACAACACTTAATAGCATTGCAGTTAATTCTGCTGTAATCCTACCTCATTATCTTAAGCAAATAAATCTCTAAAAAGGATTACCTTTTTAAAAGCAAATTAGAAAACTGAATGTCATCTGTGCAGGGAGACCTTCTTTTAAAATGCAATCAGCAAGGAAGCTCATAAATAGGCCACTATATAAAAGTATTCCTATCAGGCAATCCTTAGCAGATTTTCAACAGATGTGTGTGTAACTATGATTTCACAAATTCCTAAAATAAAATGTGTCAGCATCGTTTACCACGAACATTCAAGAGTCTAAAAAAAATATACTCATTTAGATTCTGGAGAAAGAACAATATCATAAAAACATGTTCTTTATGTATCTTCAACTGCAAGTGCTCTTGCCACTCCACCCATGCCAGGAATGGTAAATGCAGGGACTGGGAGAATGAAAACACTAAGCCTGCTGTAGCAGAGGATCAGGTTCAAGACCAAGGAACGTCAATGTTCACAAGTCTGTGGGACCCAATGAGATTAATTTGCAGGTCCTGAGGGAGCTGGCAGACAAAGCTGCTAAGCCATTATCCATCATTTCTGAAAAATACATGACTGTCAGATTTGTGCTTACAGCCCAGAAAGCCAATGGAATCTCGGACTGCATCAAAAGGAGTGCTGGCAGAAGACTGAAGTAGGTCATTCCCACTTCTTCTTCTGCTCTTGTGAGACCCCACCTCTAGAACTGTGTACAGTTCTGGTGTCTCCAAATTAGGAAGGACATGCAACTGTTGGATCCAGTATCAAGGAGGGCCACCAAGTTGATAAGAGGACTGGAGAACCTCCACTGTGAAGCCAGGATGAGAAAGTTGGGGCTGTTCAGCCTGGAGAGTAGCCCCAACTTTATGTGGAAACCTCATAAAAAATTCCAATATCTTTCCCTATAGTGAAACTGGAGAGGGATTCTTTGTCAGGAACTGTAGTGATGGGATAAGGGGTAATGGGTACAAACTGAAAGAGGTGAAATTTAGATTAGATATTAGGAAGAAATTCTTTTCTGTTAGACTGATGAGACACTGGAACAGGTTTCCCAGAGAGGTTGTGGATATTCCAACACTGGCAACATTCAAAGTCAGATTGGACAAGTCCTTGAGCATCCTGGTTTAGTGGGAGTTGTTGAGACTTGATGATCTTTAAGGTCCCTCCCAACCTTTTAACATTTTGTAATTCTATGCAAAACATAGCAAGAGCTGTGTTTGACTGTCCGACTTCCCACTCCTGTGCACCATTATAATTTTTGATTTACTGAGGATAATTATAAAAACCCAAGTAACAAGTAAGGTTGTTATGCTTTTACTTTATTTTAATAACCATCCAAAATGCAGGAAGCAGAGCCCCTAGGTGCATCTTAATACTCATTACACATTTCTAGAAATGTACATGGAGTATATAAGCAGTGAAGAAGCAGCAGATACTATCAAGAGAAATCAAACTCCTGGAATCATTTTTATTGTTAGAATATTAGAAGTTTTCTCAGAAAAAAATACCAATTTTAAAGACTTTTCGATCATATGTTAGAAATAGAAACCATGGGCTATCACAGTCCTTAAAAAAAAAAATCAATACCATTACAAAAATATTTCTTTCATTAAAAACCAGTCTGTGATTTTGTGACAGCTTTATTACTAACTTAAAAAAAAACAACAGGCATTAATATTTAAAAAATTGCCATTTGCATTTTTTGCTTAATTTGTATTGAACTTCTCAGTTTCACTTTAAAATATTCCTCGTATCTTAATCATCCTGCGAGTTACTCCTTTCTTCAAATGATTTCATTTGTCTGTACCAACACAAACAAGTAATGTTAAACAAAAACAACACAGAAGACAGCTTGCTTGAAGGGAACGTGTATATAACAAATCCAAATAAGCTCAGCTTTGGAGGCTGATTGTGGTATATGTGGAAGAAACTAATGAAGAAAGTATTTAAATGAAAGCAATAAAAGATAAACAAAGCAAAGACAGAAATTAAATATAATTAAAAGGATTAATCCAGGTTTCATTTGTACCCACAAGCCAGAAATGTTAGGAAGAAAGAAGTCAGGAAACTTTCTGTCAATATCTGCTTCAAAATCTTTTACTTCAGTGTTTCTGAAGAACAAAATATATGGTCACACATTCATTTGAATACATGAAAGCCAATGCAGAAAGCCAGATACAGAAGGTAAAACAAAGCATCCAGCATTCACAATAATAGAAATAGTGTATATTATGCTATCATTCAAGATTCTCTAAGAGCTAGGAACTATGTACCTATAGTTTGAAAAATTAAAATAATCACACTGTTACTATTAAAGCAAATCTTGGTTTATCACTATTTTTATATCAGAGTGGCCATGACTTAAGGGTTTTGTATTACTTTTTCAATGGTAATATAATGGAGTTTCACACAATTTTTCTTATTCCTCCTTTGATAACAACTTTTGAGTCTTGCAAGTTTCAAGATTAACTGATGTCTCTTCAGCCAAAGCCTATTTTCATCTGAGTGCCAGAACATTTCCATGATACATTGAAAACAAGATAATGGAGTGACAGTGGTAAAAATAATGCTTGTTTGAAGGAAGAATATTGCTGAAATATTGCTTTTAATCACTATTTAGGTGAAAAATGTCAACAAAGCAGATCTCTTCATACTTACATCTTTATTTTTAAAATACTAAAAAGATTCAAAAGAGCTGTTTCATGGAACAAGAGCACATATTTAAAAGCAGTTTCTAGTCTCATAGAAATCTTTATATCTTTGTATTGATACAGTAGTTTGAGTATTTTCATTGGATTTATTTGTTTTATGGTGTTTGCTGAGATTTGATGTTTGTAATGCCTTTGTGATTACATATTTAAGAAGAAAATCAAAGCAAAGTGCACACAGTTTTTGTTCTACTAGTCAGAGAAGAAGAGGCAGGAGGTGCTCCAGGTGCCAGAGCTGAGGTTCCTCTGCAGGCTGTGGTGAGACCCTGGTGGAGCAGCTGTGCCCCTGCAGCCCAGGGGAATCCACGGAGGATGCAGAGATCCACCCACAGCCCTTGGGGATCCCTGGGGGATGCAGAGATCCACCCACAGCCCTTGGGGAGGTGCCCATGCTGGAGTGGGTGGATGCCTGGAGGAGGCTGTGATCCAGTGGGAGACCCAGTGGAGAGAGGGGCCCTGCTTCCAGGCTGGAGCAGCCTGTCCTTAGAGGACTGCACCCTCTGGAAGAGTGATCCACACCACAGCAGTTTTGGGGGAACTCTGTGCCTGTGGGAGGGACTCATTTAGCAACAATTTTGGCAGGACTGCTGCTCATGAGATTGGAACCATGTGGGAGAAGAAGAACTACCTCCCATGGGAGGGACACCACAGTCTCTCAGGGGAAGGACTCCTTTCCCTGGGCAGTGAAAGAAAACCCCAGGTGATGAACTGATCAGAACCCGCACACCCTGTCTCCCTGTTGCTCTGGTGGGAAGGAGGAAGGGCTTGGGGAAAAAACATGGGTTTTAAGGGCTTATTTTACTTCTCATTATCCTCCTCTGATTCTGTTAGTAATAAATGAACTTTGTACCTTTAAGTTAAGCCTGTTTTATAGGAATGTGCCCCTGTTGCCAGAGTGACAAAACTATCCTTTGTCCCCTCAAAAAGGAAGGAAGCCCTGAAGTTTCTCTCCTCGATTAGGTGAAAAGACGTCTCACAGGGCCTGGGGGATTTCACCTCAAATTTAAGGATAGCCAATTGGACAGGAGCCGAAAAGTCCCACCTGGGCAATCTACTAGAAAAAGAAGAGAACAAAGAAACTAATTTTTTGTGAGGTGTTTTACCAGGAGCAAGAACCTCTTGCACCTGGCTCAGTTTTTCTCTGTTATTTGCCTTTTATTAAACTTTTTGTTTCCAACACTGCAGCAGAAGCCATCCTGTTGATTTTTATGCCTCCAAGGGTAGCTATCTTGAGTGTGTTATAGACCTCTAGGAGCTTATGAGACCTGACTTGAGAAGGCAACTATTACACTGTTTTACCCCTGAAGTGTTTGCTGCTAGTCCTTATCTCAACTCTTGAACCCTTCTTGATTTTTTTTTTCTCTCCTCTGTCCAGCTGTGACAGGGGAGGGTGAGTGAGTGGCTTTCGTGGGTGCCTGGCTTTTGGCCAGTGTCAAATCACTGCATTTGGTCAAAATTTTAAAAGCTGATGTTTTCTACCTGCTGTGCTTTCAGAGATGCAACTTCAGTACTAAATGCATCTGTATTAGCCAAACATTTAAAGAAAAATATAAAGTAATTATTCTTAATGATATTAGATTGAAAGAAACCCATTGGTTTAATCTAGTACCTCTTGACATCTGAAGATCCTTATTTATTGTCAGAAAGGTGTTTTACACTTACAAAATTTTTTGGTTTCCTTTCTCCAGTAATTTTATTCCTGTAGTGCACAATTGTGTGCAAGGTTAAAATAAAGAATCACTGATCAATTTGTACCCTAACATTCAGAAAACTTGAATTTTAGTGACATCTAGAGCTCCCCTAAGGGAAATTTCTGCCAAATACACATACTAAATAAAATGATAAAAAAAAAAGAGGAAAAAAAAAGAAAAACAACAAAAATACAGAACTGGGTCAATTGTGTTATGAAGTACAGAAACATAATTTCAAGCATCATTGTGGTACTATGTTCTTGGAAAACATCGTTTACTGCTTTCAGTAAAAAGAAAAATCAAATACTTTCTTTTACAAGTTCTCCAGTGTCTTGTATCATGTGAAATGTCAAGTTATGGCTTCTAAGTTAGAAAAAACACTATGAGTAAAACCAGACTGATTAAACTCATAATGAATTTATGTCTACAAAGCAAAAAAACCAAACAAAACAGCCAGAAGGTAACAATGGTATTCAGACTATGGGAGTACAGTTAACTATTTTATTTATTATCCTGATTTTGTGAGATCTTACTAGCCTCCCTAACTAGTAGTGTCATCCACCCTTTTGTTAAAGCTCAGTTTGTTTAACCACTGTGAATGTGGACTGTTAGCATTGCAGTACACAGATGAAAAGGATATCCCCAAGCTAACAAAAACTAGAAAAGACAGCTTTAAAAGACAGTTTTATCTTGGTGCTCCTAAAGAGATCAAAAGTCATAAATATCTTGGCATTTCTTTACGTACAGAAAAAAGCAAACTTGGAAACAACAGAGACAATGACTAAAGTCTTCAGCTATAGCTTACTTATAAATTGAAATCAATAACTTGTTCTCAAACAATTCAAAGTGCAACTAAAACCACAATAAAATTCATTTTCTCAAGGCAAGAAGCTAAATAATTTTGCTGCCAAATATTTGGTTTCTTACCACCTGGCAAAGGAAAGAGAAGAAGACCTTAAGCACCAACACAGAAGAACTATGTTTACATGGTGGCATTGCCATCATTTAGATGTCTATATAACAAAACAAAATTAAATAACCAAAAAAAAGGCAAATATCCTAAAAACAAAACAGTCTGATATCATTAAAGGTGAAATAATAAAAAAAAAAAAGGAAAAATTTTCAAATAACTCTTGATCAGTAACATGTGCTAACCAAGACAATGACAGGTAGAGATAATTGGCACACTTTATCAGTCTAAATGCACTTACAGGATAATCTCCCAAACTATGGTCTGTGCTCAAAACAACACCTTCACAGACCTGTAAAGGATTATAAGTTGAAGTGATGTGAAAAATACAATGGTTGACTACATATACAGGTTTTTTTCTTAGTTTCTGACATTATTTTTCCTTTACATCTGTTAAATAGATAGATTTCTAGTTGAACACTTTAATTTTTTTAATTAATGCCAAAGAGAAAAGCTCATATGAAAATACTCCCCCTGAAAATGAGGATCAAGGTTCTTCATACCTCTATTTTTACTGCTGTCAGCATAACTTTTCCTTCTCTTATTTTGCTTTATTAGTTGCTTTTCTCTAAATGCAGAATTGAATTGGACACAAATGAGTGTGAAGCAACATAAAATCCTTCATTTTCCAGAGTTCAGGGAGGTGCAAATGATTCTTTCCATTTGTTTCCACTTATAAGAAAGAGTAACTTGATGCTGTTAGAAGAACTTAATATTTCAATTTGTACTCTAGATGCATATTTTCAGCTAACCTAATGAACATTTTTTACACTCAAATGTGCAATGAGGTGCCACATACCTGAGATCCTGAGCAGTAATGTGTTCTGAACTTAACTTTGCTCGCCACTTTTCAGCTGTTTTGTTCAGTTTAATGATATTGTGGTACTACAAGAAACATCTAAACATACCTAGGATAAAAACTTGCCAGACTTTAAACTTGATTTTATTTTACTAATTTGCTTGACAATAAAAGAACTAATGAACACAGATTTAGAAAAAAAACCAAAACAACACACTAGGGTATTTCAGATGGAAGGGACCAGCAATGATCAAGGCCAACTACCTGACCACTTCATAGCTGACCAAATGTTAAAGCATACTAACAAGGGCATTGCCCAAACATCTCTTCACCATCTCTTGGGGAATCAAACACTCTTCTAGGAAGCCTGTTCCTGTGGTTGACCACCACCTAAGTAAAGAAATGTTTCCCAATGTCCAGAGCAATCCTACCCTGACAACCATTCCCATGAGTCCCAGGGAGAAGAGATCAGCACTTCATTGTTCTATTTCCCACCTCAGGAAGCTGGAAAGAGCCACTCAGCCTTCTATTCTCCAAACTGGACAAGTCCAAAGTCCTCAGCAGTTCCTTTCTTCCATCCCTTTCACCAGCTTTTTTGCACTCTTCTGAATGCATCCAAGGCCCTTCAAAACTTTCCTAAATTGTGGGGCCCAGAACTGCACACATTGCTCAAGGGGAGACTGCACTAAAGCTGAATACAATGAACTTATCACCTCTTTTGATCTAAGAAAACACTTAAAATTATTTCTTACAATGTTAGTTCCACAGAGCATTAGTAACTATAAAACATAGTTTTATAAAGGCTTACTTAATCTTTCCTGATGAAAGTTTCTCTCTTGCCTGCAAGTTAAATTACATATGATGCATTTTTAAAAAAAATATTCCTCTTATTTTGGAAAATTCTATTGAATGGAAATTATAAATACATGTTATAAATATTATATAATTAATAAGATAATATTTCTGTTATAAATAGAAACTTCCTTTCTATTAATAAAATGTTATTTAGATTTTATAATTAAGGACATGTATTTTATAGGGAAAATCTCACCTATCTATAATTTGATATCCATAAGGCATTAACATCTGTGTCGGCATAGAAGCCTCTAAAATGGAAAACTGACTTTTTTTTTTATTTCTTTACTGAAAAGTAATGAAGCATTCAGAATTTTTACTTAGAACTAATAATGAATTGTTAAACATTTAGCAGACTTCTCATCACTAAGAAAAACAAAGAAGCAAAGGAGCACTCTTGTTTTACCATATCTAATCTTTTTATTCATTTCTGAAAAAGCATTCTTAAAAATTTTTTATCTCCTATGTCTGCTTCTCTAAAAAATCTATAGAAACACTCACAAAATATGGATATTAGCTCTACCACTACACCAATTAAGTTTAACTATATGAGATCAGGGGCAAAATATTGGTGGACAAAAATGTCACTATATCAATGAAGTGGATATGTGAGCATAAGAGGTTCTTGAAAATTGTGTATAGAATAGTTCAAGAGAAAAGCTGTGTGGAAGTCAAGTGGACCAGTAAAATAAAAGCATTTTGAGTAGAAATTAGATCCTGAAAGTATTAAAAATATTATTTTTCATGTATTAAGTTCAAGGCTCTACAGCCTTATGTATATATTGATTCACAGAAATTAGAGAAGTGCTGCACTATTAAGGTGTTCTTTTCAGTTGAATTTTTAGAACCCAGATATTTTCTTGTCAAAAACATAGCCTTGCTTGCAAACATGCCCTGGAAGTGAAAAACTGGAAGCATAATGTGGGCATAGGCAGCAGGGTTCAGGTGTCTGTAATGATGACAAAATTTACTAGAACAGTCCTATGGTCATTTTCACTAGCATTTATACAGAGAAACTGAAAAACAGCATTTAGAGATCACATTAGAATTCCACTGGAAAGAGTGACCCTTCGTTTACTAAAGCTTTACACCTAATTTACAAGGAAGCCATAATGAATTAGTTATCTAAATCTCTGGCTGAAATAGATCATAGCTGTGTCTTACCAATTAACCTTTCAATGCTCAAAACCCCAAGTGATTTCTAGCAATTTCGTTTCCAGTTCATTTTAAATGGAAAGTGTCCTCGAACATTCAGTACAGCTCAACTAGTGAGCTCAATTAATTTAAAAAAAATTCTTCACTTAATGAGATGGAAAAAAGAAAAATGAAAACAGATTTTACTATTTAGATCAAATTTTACTCACAATTGTATAGATAACCACCATCATTTTTACGTACCTTAAGTCCTTGATAAGAAAATCAGATCAAAATAAAAACATTCAATCCTGCTACTATCAGAACATTGAACTGCTTCCCAAAACAAAATTTGATCAAATTCAGTGAAACTTATGTATGGAAAATTACATTTTCTCAAATGCACAAACAAATATACTCTCTTGTTAAAATGCAAGATTTGCTTACTCCCAGTTCAGTCTGAGATTGCTGTCTGCAGTGACATTTTAGTTTACAGTGCCAAAGGATACAATTAAATATCTAGCATGAACAGAAAACCAGACTCACTAAAAGGCAAATGCACGAGAAAGTGGAATATAATTGTATTATGCAGAAATGCAACCAAATAGAAAGCAGAGGAACAGCTTTAGGTTCACCACATCAGCATCATAAATTTTCTTCAGATAATGGTAATGAAAGCAAAAACTGGTATGAGCTTATATTCCTGTCAAACAATCAAGAGTTATAGCATATAATTTCCCTTGGATATATAGAGGCAAAAGCTCTTTCCTTCAGACTGCTTGAAAGACTACTTTTTTTTGCATAGAAAGAAACATCCCAAGATAAAGGAAGCAAACATTTTTTTAAGCCATGACTTAGAATATAATTTCTGAGCTCACAGGAGGTCTCACAGCATATTTTAAATTACACACTGACATGTATCTCATCTTCATAAAGTGTAATTGGGTCTTGGTCTGTTCAGTGAGGTTAAAAAACAATTTTTGATTTCCCACAAATTGACTCTAGGCTGAAAACAATCTGTGACTTGAAGGAAAGGAAACAGCTTTGAACTTTGAGCTTGAAACAGCTGAAGAGTTTATTTAGTGTATGGTGCTGACTGTAGTCATCTGCATATCAGGAGAGCATAGCAGCCTGTGCCTGTCTTAGGAGCAAAAGGAAAAAGATTCAAATACAACAGTCCTTGTACTAGGAGAACATTTTTTTTGTTGTTGTTGTTGTTGTTCTCCTCTGGCAGATTTTTTAAATTTCAAAAATACAGTAAAGTAAAAATTAAAACTGTAAAAAAAAATGTAGACTTCTCTGTCAACTGAAACAAAATTTTGAGGTGAGAAAACTCAGGGATGAGTAGCCTGATTAATCATTTACTGCTGTATGATCATGAGTTTTGGTAGATTTTTCTTCAGTTTTCTAACCTATCAAATGTGAATAGCAATTTCTTTTTTCTTTGTCTTGTGTTCGCTTTTTTTGGCTCATGAGATGCTCAGACTCCTTCTGGGGCTTGCATAGGATGATACTAAAAGATGATACTATCCTTGGAAATTCAGCATATCACAATCAGAAATGTAACAAACAAAAGATGATTGCCTATTGTGACAGACAAAAAAACTGTAGTCAAGGCTTAAATGTTTATTAAGTCAAATCTGAAAATTGATTAAAAATAATTTTCTCCTTCAATCTGACATATTCAAAGAAGAGCTGCATGCCTGAAGCACGACATTGTTCCATTAGAGACATCACATAATGCCTAAAAATGTGAGAATCAGAGGCAGTAAGATTCTTGTATTATATAATAAGCATGAGGTTCCACCTATATTGGGAAGTGCTCTTGTCTTATATGAAAAAAAAAAAAAATCAGGTGAAAGACAAAATTTCCTCTAAGAAAGTACAAATTTACTTGCTTCACTTATTTTGCTTGGAAATTTCTCTCCTTTACATCAAACGAGACGTGCACTATTCAGAAAATCTGAATGGTCTTGGATGGTTTCTGGTTTCTAAAGTTTAAAATGCATCCTTCAATAAACCTGAAACACAACACTCACTGAAGAAAACACAACTGAGAAGAAATATTTCTCCACTTTCTGCTAATTTTATTGAACAAATGTACACTGTTATTTCTCCAGCTGACCAAGGAAATGGAAAAGATACCAAGCCTCTGCATGTTATAGCCTATCTTTTCTCATTTTAATTTGAGACAGCATACATAAGTATCTATACACACAGAATCACTCTCTGTACCACTATGGACATTTTAGAACAGTCAGAAATATATAGAAAAATACTTAAATTTTAGAATGCTACTAATTTTATACCAACAGAAAAAGTTATGTCTATACAAGTAAACCATTAAAACAAAGTCACTTAAATCAATGTATATTTAAAAAAAAACAGGAAAAAAAGAAAAACCTCCAAACACAAATAAATATTTTTTAGGAGAAAAAAAGTTCTTACTCATATATTTAAGACAGTACTGTATTTACTCCTAATGAAACATTCCATTATTCTATGCCTCTATGAGCAGTGGAATCTTTTGTGTGTTCCTTTCTCCCAAACAGACTTTACCTGTTAGCTCTGCATCCTTTCATCTGCTGGTTTTGTATTGCTTTATATCTATTGGTACACCGTTCTTTATATTGTTCTGTTTATTTGGGTTTTCCAACTCTGTTGTGCAGGTTACCATTTATCTGTAACAACACTCCTAAAGCAGCCCTGGGCACCTTCAGCCTTTGTGTTTTACTTTGCATCCACCAGGTCCCACAGTTCCTTCCAAGCTGCTTTCCAGCTAATCAGCCCCCCCACATAGTCTTCCTTACTACACTGCCTTGGTTTATTCCTCCCCCTGTGCATGACTTCACATTTACCCTTGTTGAATTTCAGGAGGTTCCTGTCAGGCCATTTCTCCAGCCTGTCCAGGTTCCTGTGGAAGTCGTTACAGCCTCTGGTCATCCACTCCTCCCCGTTGTGACATCAACAAACCAGCTGAGGTTACACTTTGCCCCATTTTCCAAATCTTTAATGAAGATTGTAAGAACAGCTGAACCCAGTGTGGATCTCTGGGGTACACTTCCAGCTACTGACCCCCAGCTAGACTTAATACCACTGGCCACCACAGCCAGTTTAGAGTCCATCTCAATGTCTGTTCATCCAATCCATACTTTGTCAGCTTCTCTCTGAGGATCTTACAGGAAAGAGTGTAAAAATCCTTGGACACCTAGGTAGCCTTAATGACCGCCCAGTGCTCTACACTCATCTACTGAGACTGTCATTTTCTCATGTGAGGTTATCAGTTTGGTCAAACATGACCTCCCATCACAGCCCATGGACTGATGTGTGTCCATTTGCTTAACTGTTCCCTGACCTGATCGTCTTCCATCAGCACATATTCCTTGCACCAGGCTTTCGCTGACTTCAGTAATTAGGATTTCTGAAGAATGGTTTTGCCAGTTAAAACTAGGAGGAATTCAGAACCTCAGCCTTTTCCATGTCCTGTGTCAGCAGGTTCATTCAGCAGTGGGCTCACATATTCCCTATTCTTACTTTCATCATCTATGTACACATTGAAATCCTTCTGACTGATATCCCTGACCAGATTCTGTTCAATCTGGACTTTGTCCCTCCTAAATTCATCTCTGCTCAAATGTTGCCTCTATACTTCTCCCAGATCATCTCTCCCTGCTTCTACCTTCTTCATGCTTCCTTTTTGTGTTTCAGTTTTCTCAGGAGATCCTAGCTCATCTATGAACTGTTCCTGATATTTTTGGCTGACCTTCTGATGTAGGTCTGGACTGAGAGCAATAAAATCTAAAACAGATAAAGAATTTATCAAATGGTTACTCAACAGTGTAACCCATGGGTGATAAATTCACAAAAGCATGCAGACACCTTTTAATAATATTTAAGTAAAACATGGAGCAAATCAACATTGGCAGAAGGTAGGATTTACCAGTAGCACCATCTTAATTTTATTCTCAAGTCATTGTCAGAGAAAAAAAAAAAAAAAAAAAGAAACAAAACAAACAAAATTAAAAGGAATGCAGCTGCTGAAAAGATTAGGGAAATTTAATGTTCTGTGAAAAATTACTGGAGTGTTTCTTCTTGTGTCTTCCAAAAGCCTTTATCATGGTGTTTCTGTGTCACTTTTTTTCCTGAAAATTGCTGAAAAGATCTCTCCAAGGACTGGTAGAATCCAACATGTGAAGCTTCAAGCTGCTGTACAATCCTTTACCCAAACAGCTAAGAGCTTTCAAAAAACACATACTGAAAAAACTCTCTTATTAGTAATTCACCTTTGCTTAAGTGCACAACTTATTGCTTTTCAGACTGCAGGTAGTTAGTTCAATTCCCAATAAAGTGAGACTTTATGTACATTCAAGAAGTACTTAAACTAAAGCAAGTGATTTAATGCTGCTGTCTGAATCATTAGTGTGCTTGCAGGGGACTCCCAAATCACTTGTTCAAGAACTACTACTCAGTCATTAAGGAATTTTTCAAATGCTGCACCAGCACTCAGGGAACTTCAAAGCATAAGGAACTTTTTCTGTACCCAGCAAGCTACTGACACTTTTCAATTACTGTGACGTTTTACTCATATCTTGCAAAAATGTGAGAACTGCACAATGTAAGGAAGAAATAAACCACCAAGCCTTCAGTACTCATTTACTATTTTAAATTTTGTATTAAATTTTGCAACTGCAGTTACCCATATCATTATTTAGTTGTGAGGAGAGTTTGTGACCCCCTCTTCAGGGATATGCAATATAGCAGTAGAGCAATGAATTATTACCTCAGCCAGGGTACTAAGTCTGATTTGTGGAAGATATATGCACAAGAGGGGCACAGAATAGAGCCAGTGACTGTCTTCTGACTGAGGAAACTTTTCTCATTTTACTCTTTCCTTTCTTGAAATCACATGAGAAACATGAATAATCCAAACAAACTGTTTTCTGTTTACATCCACACATATTTTAAAACATGTACTCCCACACTACATAGACAGCATGCTGATAATTTTGAATGAAACAGTTATGTTCTTAGCATCCTTTCATTTCTGTTGGTAGCATGGGTTTGGCATCCACTTTCACTAAAAAGTTATGTAAAATAAAAATCATGAAATCTTGGGGAGAAGCATGGCAAAAAAAATTCAACACCACCACCTGCTGCATTGAACTCTCCCATTTAAAAAATTATGCCTTCAAACAGACATTTAAATAAATATTTAGGTTATCTAATTGCACTTTTAATGTCTAGTTCCAAATTTATTTGCTATTTGTTGACATCCCAAATGCCATTTTTGCAAAGTCTCCCTAAAATCCTTATGCACTCTGCAAGCTGTGATAAACTCTTATCTTTTCTGAAATAAGAGCTGACAAATTCCAAGCACAATGATTCCAAATAGTTCTGCAGATATGATGATTGTAGAGAGAGAACATATTTAGTTATCTTTTTTTTCAATTAGCAGTCTGAGTTATTGTAAGAACTGCTGTTTAGGATATCTCTTGTATTTCTACTGTTGTGCTTCTGGAATACCACTAGCAAATAGAAATAAAGGTTAGGTTAGTTATTAAGCACACCATTCTTGCTGAAAACTTCTTCATTTTCTGTGGTAGAATACAAAAATTATAGGCCAATAACTTGCTACTGTTTTACTGATTTATTTTTTATAATGGAGTAAGAACTTATTGGGAAAAACACATCAATACAGTGAACTTTCATCTGCATGGTAAAGGGGATGCTTTTCATCTTAAGGACTGCCAAGATAGTGAACACCAAATGAAAACTAGTAATATAAGTCCTTCTCTTATCCCATTGTTATGAACAAAAAAAGGGTTACCCATTTTTTTGAAGGTTGCAGAGTTACAAGTTGAGCAGGTTGCTGGCAGAGGAGAGTTCTTTGTTAGCTTTATGTTGTAATCACCTGTTAAGAGTCGGTCATCAACTCCCTACTGTTGAGAATTCCCCTTTTTGTCAGTACCACCATGACTGCTGCCAGGAGGATGGCATCCCCCCAGACAGTGCAAGGAGGGGACATTGGAGTTGACATGCAAATTACCTTGGATCCAGAATGCAATGACAGAGGCCCCCCAGCCAAACCTAGCAAGGGACCCCCTAAAAACAATAGTCAACATAGAATTAGGAAATCAAAGTGATTTCTGGACACGAGGAACAGAGTCTGGATCTGCCGGGACCCTTTTTTGCCTCTCACCCTAACCTATAGATGTCAGCTAGACAGTGGACCTCAAATGTCAAACCTTATGATTAGAAATCCCTGATGTTGACAAAATTGCACTTCTCCTCCTTCTCTGTGCCGCTCCTGGGCGCAGTGGCAACACACATGAGTGTGGACCCGTCAGCCATTCCCTCCTGAGCTGATCACTTTGAATAAAAGCCTTAAAAAGGAGAAGGATCTCCTGCTGTATTTATTTCACCATGACACTGAAAACTATCAAATGAGAATGTAAAACCTATCAAAGGAGAATGTAAACAAAAAGCACTCAAAAAATATTATGCATCTGTTAAAAAAAAAAGCAAGATCAAAGTAGTCTAAATTCATTCTGGTTTTAAAAGGGTGTAGAATTCCCAGGCTACAATACAGTACCCCCTGTGAGTTCACATAACGCAGCACCATAAGGACTTGTTAGAGTCAATGTCTCAAAATTCTCACTGGCACTGAAACAATGGAAAATAACTGTACAAATCTTAACAACAACAAAAATTAGAATGAATTTTTCTAGTGATTCATTTTCTTGTCATTATAGCTCCTACGTTTTGTACTGTGTTCATCTTAGTAAGGCACTTCTTCAATATAATCTTACTAAGTACCTGCATTTACTCATAACATCCTTATAATTACTAGCATTTCCAAAGGGTTTGGAAAATAGAATCTGATAATCGTTATGTTTACACACAATCTTTCAGTCTCCCTGAAGCAGCTGAGTAGATTGAAGATGGATTAATCTGACAAAATTTAGATCTTAAAAATGTCTCAAGCAGCTAGTTGTTTAGACCCCCTTTATGGTCAACAGAGGGAAACAGATATTTCTAACAGGTCAGAAAAATTGCTTACATCTTTCCATCAAATATAAAGGCTATAGCCAGTCTCTCCAGCAAAAATGGTTTTTAGGAAAACATTGTAAACATCCTCATGCTGGACCCTGAGCCCCTTTTTAACTTGTGAGGCTGAAGTTCTAGCTCTGCCTTCCAGGAATTTCAGAACACTGTCACCCCTTCAGTTCTGATATTCTGTATTGCCTCACAACAGGTGAAAAGGTTCCAGAACTGAGTAGCTGAGGCATATTCTCTCAGATGTGTTTTACTGCAGCTGAATTCAGTCTTGGAAGGCAAACCATACATAGACAAATTCCTCCCCTGATATCACATATCTTTCCCTGCCTCTGAATGACACAGATGTATAAAGGTTTTTCACTAATTCCCCTTTTTCAATTTTTTTCTCCCTAGAATTATGTTATGTATATTTTAGGGTTTTTTACAAAACACATCTCATTCTAAAACTCTGTATATATATATATATATATATATTTAAAAGATCTTTCAGAAGAAAATTTAGGTCACCTGCCCATTATTTAAGAGAGAAATAAAAATTTGCTATAGCATGCCAGTTCCCTAGGTCCATTTTCTTTAAAAATTACATGGTGCATCCAGTGAAATCAGAGGAAGCTTTTTGATACCTGTATATTAGCAGTCATCACTAAAAACACAGCATGAACAAGTTGTTTCACAGAGAAAAACATCTAAAATATTCTTCCTTCAGATTTGTGTTTGTTCTTATTTTTATGACAATGCCATCAGCTCTCCAACATCCCTACTACATCCCTTGTGAACAAAAGATTGCATATGCTGTGCCTGCAGCTATTTGTGCACTGAAAGGGTGGTTAGAAAAACTACAGTGACTGGTTGATTAGCTGCTACAAATACAAAGTGTGATGCTCAGGTCCTGTCCTGTCTGTCCTCCCCTCAAGGGAACAGCAAAACTACTCCCACATTCAACCCATTAACCAGTTTCCCCACAAACCATGTACAAACCTAATGACCCTCGAGACTTCCTTACTTTGACCTTTACTACACACTGGCAAATAGAAGCAGGCAGCCTTGCTAAGCCACATTTAGAAAGGAAAACAGGCCAGGATCAAATGAAGCATGCAGCAAAAGTGTGGATGAAGAATTCATTTTCTGTAGAAGTTGTAAGAGAGTCATTACAAACTGTAGGACAATACACACTGATGGAGTATAATCGCTATGCAGATCCTGTTCTGCCACTCTGCCGAGATGGTGGTGATTGACTGAGCCCAGCACAGCCCTGTGCATGAGAACTAGTTACAAAATCGTTCTTCACACTATGCTTGCCATATGTGTGTGCCTTTTGCTTAAATAAGCTATATGAGGTGTCAGTACAATTTTAGCACATCTGAAAAAAAAGATGGAAATTCAAAGCCTATGATTGCGTCCGTATGACCATATGGCCATACCTATAGAATTTATAGGGTGTGAATGCAATAGGTAATCCAGATTTTTTCCCAGAACTCTAATATTAATTTTAAAAAATAGGCTTAATTTCTCATTTGAATTTTAATTTTTCAGTATATTTTTAATGAAATGGCACATGAGTAACAAAAAAAGTCAATACAGTGTCTTAAGTAACAGAAAAAACCCAACTACAGATCTTAGCATTGCTCAAAAAAAATGTAATGAACCACAAAAGCTTAAGATCAAAAAACCTCTACTTTTTCTACTTTTCTACTTAAGAACTCATTACAGTTCTTCTTGAGTCATCTATTTAAAATTTATTTTTCCCCAACACCAACTGTAGCTGAATTTTATTCTGTTATAAATATTTAAAGCCAAATAAGTTATTTCAAATAATCTAAGATGAATTTCTTGGATCACCGTTCTCTTTTTATAATTCAATATACAAAGTAATAAAAATATATCAATTAGAAACTGAAAATATTTTATTTCACTTGAAGAATTTACAAATTATTTTCCTATTTAAGCCAAAATGAAGTGCACACTTTTTACTGACTGTTGGTATACCTGGTCTGAATTCTTCAGAAATTAATATAGATCACTTTTTTTTTTCGGCAGTAAAAAAGTTTTTTATGAAAAAGCTTCCTTGTAGAAAAGTGGACAAAATCTAAATAATGAAGTTGGAAGTTAAGCTTTTAATTAAAAATTAATAAACAAAAATATGCTACTAATATTCAATAATATGTTAATTTATTCAGAGAAGATAATTATCATCACAAGTATACAAAAATAAAAGTGAAATTAAAGAATTGGCTGACTGAAATAAAATAGAAATTTAGGAAGAAATATCTTGAACAGTATACCAGAATATAAAATGTATAAATGCAAAAAAATACAAATTTCTAACACATATAAGAAACTTTAAAACAATATGTTTTTAAAAATATTTCTGAATTAAAAAATAATACTTTTGAGATCAATACAAATATATTAATTTATAGCAATCAAATAAATTCCAATTAATTATCAATATCATTTACAGACTGTGGGAACCTCCTAGCAAAATATTTCAAAAACTACATGCAATTAAAAATGTACTGGCTTATTTCCTTAAAGGGTTTATATGAATAAAACAATTTATAACAGATAATGAAAATTACTCTTCGCAACCACTGAGTAATCAGCTTGTTTCAGAAAACAGTAAGAACATAGATTTCATTTCTGTGTGATGACAGCAATCCTACTCTGGAAAAATAAGGAAGCTCTCATTTGCTTCTTCTTGGTCTCTTCTTGTAAAAGGAAATTTCTCCAAACTGTCTCCAACTTCTTATCATTTGACCAAAAATGAAATACTCACTTATTTTCGTCTCCTTTGAGTTTACAGCTCTAAAGAAAGATAGCTGTTTACCTCACTAGACTGATTCATCAATTCACCGAAACAAACGAAAAACATCCTAGGTATCCTGATGCTATAAGAAGAAAAATACAGTTTCCCAAACAGTCTTGATATTCTTGACTTTATCAGCTAAGCAAATTTTCTCATCCAGTTCCAAACACACTTAAATCAACTCATTAGACGTCCCTATTGCAGCATCCTTCAAACTTCAAGCGCTTCTTGGTCAAAGATAATTATCTTTTCTGTTGGGAGGAGTACTTCATGCACCATTATCTCACAGCCTTAAAATAAATAAGCAATTCACAGTGGTGAAGGGAAAATTAAGTAAAAGAAGGAGCACAGCTATTAAGAATGACAGAAGATCAAAAAAACCCCACCAAACACAAACTCACAAAGAAAACTCACTTGTATCTTGAAACCAATGCAGAAAACTGAGTAGCACTTTCCCCAGAGACAAGCTATGAACAGGATAATGAATGCAATTAGACCATTTCATTATCCAGCAAGTACTCCATTTTCTAAGATGTGATACACACGTGTCAATTCAAGTCTAGACTGAACTTCAAATCTATGGCTTAGGTAAATAACTTCATTCAAGGTGTGGAAAGCACACCCTCAATTATGCTACAAACGATACACAGCTGGCAGTAGGATTAGTGACAGCTGCAACCAAACTCGTACAGATCATGATTTTATTTTATCTCCCAGATGAATCATACTGATAGTTTAACCAGCTGCAACACTTAGATACTTTATTTTGTACTGCACACCACCTAAATCTCAGTTTCTAAAGATTTTAGTAAAGAGTATTTGTTCCTGTCTGCTTGGATGAAATTTTTCAGCATAAAATACAGCAATAATTAAGTGAATGAAGCCAGGGCATTAAGGTCAATAGCTTGCATTCTACATTCTGCAGTCTCATGAAGGAAACGTTAATGATTGTAGTTACTGAATGATTGGAACTCAAGTAACATCATGGCCTTTGAAAAAGACAAGCAAAACATTCTCATCAATGCCCATGATTCATGTGATAAATGTAAGGCTGAGTCAGAGCAGTACTAATGGATTACTTTCCTTGGATCACTTGGTAAAAAGGTAGTGTGCTGGGCAAGATACTTTATTTTAAAACATGCTCTTCACATGAAACACAATTTAAAAAATTCTATATATAACAAACAAACCCCCAAAACTTCTTAAGAAATTAAATAGCATCAAACTATCCCTTTTTCCTCAATTACAGCAAAAATTGCTTTTGCATTTCTTGCTGTTACTTTGGTCAGTTCTTTGATCACTTTTAAATTTAGTAACATATCACTGAAGAATATTTTTTGAGAATTAGTAATTTTTACTTATTCTCGTATTTTATTCCCAATTTTGAGACCAGTGGGGAAAACCCCAAATGTCAAGTTTTGGTAAGTATTTGCATCCTTAACTTCCAATTCACAGGTTTCACTGGCAGTTTTCAGCTGCTTGACTAAACATAAAACTAGTTTGTGCACACAGTTGGCTATTGTCACTCTAAAGCACCTCAGACACATGATTTAGATGTCTAAAAATTCTTTATATAGTCTTATGTAACAAGTACTGGCTATTGCACCGTTAAATCAATTGATAATTTTAATTTTTACCAATTTATTTTTCCTCTTAGGAAACTAAGAAATGAACAAACAATCCCTTGTAGCTTACTGAAATCCTTTATACAAATGAGGGAATTTTTTTTTTTTTTTAATATAATCTCAAACCAGTTTTTAGAACTATGACTTTGGTTTTTTAATACTTATTTTCTAACTGAAGCTTAGTTTAACACGGCCTCTTCTTACCTAAGAAAATTCTTACCCTTCCAGCTAAAATCTCAAGGTGTGAAAAAACAACATGTGCCTGACACTGTTTCCTGGTCCCAAATTTATATCTTTAGTGTCATTATTTTTTGTCTATTTATAATAAATTTATAACCTCACAAACACAACAGTGTAGAAAGGCCTTTGTTTAATATCAAAATTTCTTAACTAAATTCAAAGATACTGGGAGTCTACATCCCCAGGCTAATTTGAAGATCAGAATATCCTTTCCTGCTCATCATAGATACTAAGAATTACTTTAATAAATATCCATAACCCATCCAGCAAAAAGAAAGCTAACACAGAATTCTCCCAGAAGCATCTCCAAAGCAAGAGACATTCCTGAACTGCACTTTTTGAGGCTCTCTATGTGAGATGAAAGGGAGGGGATGTTTTAGCAGCTTGTTTTGCTGTCACAGGACACTGGGGCTGCAGAAGGCAGGCCAAGGGGAGCGTGCCACTACACCAACACTGCTCTCTCCAAACCTTTCTCATCTGGGCCACCCACAGGAACTCAGCCTCATGCACCTCAATCTTGCATCCAAGCTGCCATTACAGTTAAAAGATCCACAAATTCTACAGCTCCAGGGACTCCAGGGCTGAAGGCTTTTGCCCTAGTGTCCCTGAATCTGTAGGTTTTGTGACTCTCTGAACCCCAAACCCAGTGCATTTTAAATTACGGGTTATCTACATGGCTGGTAAACAAACTTTGAAATAATCTAGACAATAATTTTAAAATTTAAATAAAAGATAAAACTAGAGAAAAACCCTAATACAGCCAATTTTATGAACCTAAATTAATTCCCTGCCAAGTAAATTAGTAAAATATCTGTTTTACACATTCATAGATATTTGAAGGCAATAAGAGTTTGAAAAAAAAATATTCCTGCAGCCAAAATAAACATGACTTATCTTCTCCCAATCTTCAAGTGACTCTCACTTGACAGTTTATCACACCTAAAGGTCTTTTTCTAAGTATTTTAGGGACCAAAATTTTAACGCTTTTAAAAGTAAGTTGTGAACCACAACACAATTATAGTCATTATTAGAGTAGCAGTAGTTATTTGATTAGAAAAAAAAAATCCAAATAATTTCTTGGGATATTAGTTCAAACTTAATTAATTCTAAATTTACCACCTTTTTGAATATGCCTTAAGCAATCTGTTCAATTCATTGATTCCCACAGCTCTTTGGTTATTGCAGCTGCTTCATTTTCTGAAGGCAGTGATGCTGAAGTTCTCTTAAATCCTCAGTGTGGTACCACACAAGTTTCTGGTGGGACAAGCATTCCTCCTCCTGCCTTTTTACCTGTCACATTACAACAAGTAACCAACTATTAACAGAAAGTGAGGAGCTACAGTTAAACTTTACAATGTTCATATTGTTCTATCTTTTGAAATCCATACCACTATGTTCATAGTGGCATGGATTTCAAAAGATCCTGATTTCTTTTCTCAAAAGAAACGCCACTATTGAAAGAGAAGGAAAGGTCTCTGTTTTATTCAAAATGCTCCACAGAACTGCCAAATTGAAACAAAATGTTACATAACAGAGCCAGAACCAAGACTTTGAATAAATTTATAGGTCAGTTATGTAGAAAGAAAAAAAAAAACCTCTTTGACTTTATGACTCTCCTTAACCAAATAGAGAGGTTTTTGCAGTTCATATACAGTCAGATAAAGTAGTCTCAATATTTCTGAGAAAAGAGCAAAAGTCATAGAACTTAAAAGCTTTCCACTTCCTTTTATATACAGAGTTTCAGACATAATTATTCAAATAATTCTGAATATTTAAGTGTATGTATAAAGTAACGTAGTGGTCTGAGTGTAGAAAACAAATCCTTTGCTGAAATGATTAATCATCTCTCAAGCTGATACACATTGTTTTGATTCACAACAAACTGTCTCTTGATATCTAGTCTTTTGAGATTCACATATGCAAATCTGTTGTAATGACAACACAGAGCTATGTATCAGCAGAGCATCAAATCAGTAATCACATTGCTTGCCCTGATGAATGAGCTGAAGTTCTGCAGAAATGAGCTGGATACACAAAAGCAGAGAGACAGAAAATTAAGCCGAAACCAGCTACTCCAGTGAAGGTCATTCTTTACTGATATGAATGAAAAAAAAACCCACCAAATATCTAGAATTACTTCAAGACATGAAGTAATGATAGTAATGATCATAGTAATGATTTGGAAGAGAAGCAAAAATGTGTAATTTTCACTGTGTATAAAGGAATAACATATTATTCTACCTGAGCATAACCTGACAGTACTCTCACTAGTCAGTTTGCAATATCATTCTACTCTGCTCATGATCAGTTCTCGTCTTATATGCAGCTTTTTTTAGAAGAAATATGTTTTATTTTGTTCAAAGATACTTTACCTTTAAGAAAGAACAAAGCATACCAGCAAAAAGAAAAAAGGGTAAAAAATAACTTGTGTCTCTGTGCAAAACACTGTTGATCTTTCACTGGTGTTTTGTCTAGAATAACCTATAAGGTGTTGGTCAAGCTGTCCAACGCCTTTGAACTCAAAGAAAAGCCTAGAAAAACTAGTAAAATAATAATGGAATTGCAGGGACTTTAAATATAAGAAAACTAAAAGAACTTAACAAAATCAAGGTTAAGAGGGAAATTATTACTCTCCAGAAATTTGTTTAATGTTACAGATTTGGGGCAGCAAAAAATTACTCAAAGTAAAAGAAATTGGAGGTAGTTAAAGGAAACTTTAAGAATAGATTTAAAAACTCCCAATCTTTCACAAACAGAACCTTCCACAATTCTACGTGGACAATTTCTGGCCAGCAGCCATAGTCCTTAATGTTAGGGCTGTCACCATTAAAGTACACTTCCAGTAATCCACTGGCTAGGTAAACCTTCAAACAACCTATTAGTGTTCTTGAGTAAACTGATATATTCCCATATCCATCTGAAGCCACATCTAGTTCAGACTTGAGTATTGACTTCACAGTTCTCACTGTGTGTTGCCCACCCATTGGCAACTTGCCCATGTCCGTACAATAGTGAAACACACTTTTCCTTGGCATCTCTTCTCTCTCTTCCCACTGGCCTTGGCACATAGGGATTGCTGCATGCTGCCTCCAGCTCCACAATCAAAACCTGCCCTGCCTTGCCAGGCATGAAGTACACTGGGATAACTGTGAAATCCACCCAGTGTGCTTAAGGCAAGGTCTTAAGCCTCCCCAAGGCTGCCCACAAGTGCCCTGGATTGGCAGAAAAGATAAAAGAAAGCTAGGTCTTGCAATCACCTTCAAAAAGGATCAGAAAGAACAATCCTTGAAACCTATGGGCTCATGAACCCCAATCTCATCCCTGGGTGAAATCTTGGTCTGCAGTCCTTGTACAGTCCTGCAGAGTGAGCCTTGGGACACCAAAGCGGGGGCAAGGACAGTGAGAACATCAGAAAAAGGGATATGTTCTTGCAAATCTTGTATGTATCTTATTTTAACAGAATATACTGAACTAAACCACAAGTTTTAGCATTATCATAACTGGATTGATCATAATAATAATATTCTTGTTAGATTAAAAATCATAGCACTCAACAACGCTGTCTCCAATTGATGGAAATTGAAGCAAGCTAATCTGAAACTTGGATTGGCAAAAATTGTATACTTATCATTTTCACTTCCCACTCAATTGTCTTCTTACAGAGATAAAAAAATAATTAAACCAAGTAATAACACGACAATACTGAAATGCTTTATCTAGATCTGATAACTTCACTTTTTGTCTTACGTTGCTTTCCTATATCAATGCTATTCTAATGAAGACCCTTTCCTTCTGATAAGCTAAGGACATAGTTGATTTGTTATAGCTTGAAATAAGCAATTAATTTAAATACATCTAAAATGTTGATCATTACTAGCTGTCTTATCATACAGTCACTCCTGAATATTTGTCCCTATGCTGCTCCAATCACTTAGGGAACTAAGTATCTGGTTATACTGGGAGGTGGAGAAAGTCAGGATTCCATTCCAAAACTGGCTCTCATAGGGGAAGGATACGCTAATAAGCTGAAAGATAGAAGCTGAAGCAAAAGCTTGAAAATGGGATACGAGGCTTCCAAACACTGCTGTATTCAGAAATCATCTGGGCAATGTGCTGCCAAGGAACACTTCCTGACAGATGCAAAAAATTCTTAGTGAGGTGACTGCATTTTCAGAAACTTTGTGGAAGTAACACTTCATATTTTTCATAGTCACAATGAGTGAGCAATTTTCCATCATGAAAAGGGATAAAATCCCACACAGACCAGTTTCCAATCATTATCACAACGAAAAAATACCAAAACCAAATAAAACCCACAAAAAAACCCCCACCAAAACAAAAAAAAACAAACCCTAAAACCGGAAAACAAACACACACAAAGCAAACCAAAAATTTGGGAAGAAGGATGATGTGGCCAAAGTTCAAATACTGTAAGGACAAACACATATATACTACATATTTAGTCAACTTTCATTTCATCTGTTGTTATTATATTTTAAAAAGTCAAGTATCAGAGTTCACTGAGATTGAACTTCTTATCTGGCATCTGGTATATCTTGTTTCGTTTACCTCATAACTCCATATAAGTAAAGAAAAACTCTCTTTTTTTACATTCAGAAAAAATAAGACTATTGTAAAAGAGACAATTTTTTCTCAATTAATGTCATAATTTTTCATGGAGGAGATTCCTGTATCTGCATACTAATTAAAAAACCCCAAACTAACTCAGCAATATGTAACAGCAAAAACACCAAACACATTGTTTCAAATGAAATTATGGAAACGCTCATGAATATTTCAAGCAAATTTCAGTGTCAAGGGATAAAAGTTCATAAAATTTCACAGCCTGAAGACATGATTAACTTTTAGAAATAGCTCCTCTTTACTAAAACACAAGAGATTAATTCACTGCTGCAAAGTAAGGAACTTTACTGTGAGAACTGGGCTGTTCAAATTACAGGAAGGTACCCCTCTGTGATCACTAACAAAAGCAGTTGAAGCCAAAGGATGTATCATGCCAGTAGTTAATCCTTTACTAATAGCAATTATTGAAAGACCCTACTGAGGATACAGGTTTTCAACCCTCAGTCCCTATCTCTATGGTGAGACACCCAGGTGTTGACCAGGTGTTTATCTCAAATCCTCTAAAACTACTTTTAAAATTTAAGAGGAAAACTATTTAAGCAACAGAAAACCAACACACAAAGCCAGCACTGAGCTTTAGGTTGGCAAGGCAGAATTAAAGGTCATCATCTTCAAATAGAATTTGTGATGGTTGTGCTCCATAAGAACAGGAACACAATGAAGATCGTGTGACCTGCTTCTTCGGCAGCAAATGCTGCAGCCCCTGGAAATAATGACATGATAAGGAGCTTGGCTGCTGGGAACTCAGAAAATCAGAATTTATCATAGTGAAATAAAATTTGCTGGTTTCCTGTTATGGATTGAAAACAACCCTAAAAAACCCCAAAGTGAAAAACAACTAATCTTTTCTTACATATTCTACTCAATAAAACCCTATACGTTTAAACGTCTTCAAAACTGGTACACCATAATGCTTCTTTTTCCATTTGAGATTGGCCTCTCATCAGAAACTTCAATAAATCTGCAACTAAAGAAATGATCAGTGCCCCTGAAGGACTGTGACTCTTTCACATCTGTTGAACAAGGCAATAATATTGAATTATACGCATGCGTAGGCATGAGATTTAAAAGCAGTCTGGGTTGCAATGTTGATTTTTTCCCCTGTCCCAATAGAAATATGTTTCTCATTTAAGTGTTGCATGATTTTTTTTCTTCAGGGATGTTCTTCTGTCCTGAGAGATTCTTTTAACAGATTTAAATAGTTGGGTTCGGAAGTTTAGATTTTGACTCTTCTTTGACTGTGTGTGTGAAATGTAGAAAGCCAAGTTGAGTCTGCTCAAATCCAAAGTTTCTTTCTTTTTTTAATTTTTGAAATATATATGATATAAAGGGAGATTATTGAGCAGAAGACATTACAGTTTATTTTGCCTTTTTAATGTATTAATATTTTTATAACAATTATAAAGTCAGATTTGCTCGGTAACTCTTTCAAAGAGAACAAATAATTTTTAGGCACAGAAGTTCACAGTCTTAAGGAGAAAACAAAAATAAATTTAGCAATAAAAATATGATAATTAAGAAAAAATATTTCCAATAAATTATCAGTACATAGATTTAAAATAAGTACTTTAAGCCCTACATATTTGGTATAAAATAATTACTTTTACTATTAAATTTAACTTTTAGAAAAGAAGAGCAAACTTTATTTTTTAGAGAGGTTGTTTTCAGTAAAATTCCTTAAAAACTTTTCAATATTTTTTATCTGCAACATGCCATAACTATTTTAGTTATACTCCTTGTTCCAAACCCTCAGGAATATGTTTGACTGCCCTAATGGAGTTAGTTAAAAAGGAATGCATGCAGTTTTGGGAATTAATCTTTAAAATAGCCTATCCTGCTTGAAGTGTCATCAGTAATAGGTACTTTTGTGGCTAATGATATTCCCATTATTGTCCATTTATGGTTCTATTGAAATAGTCATCTTTGGGTTGTTTTCTGTACTGGAAAACAATAGTGCTTATTACATTTTTCTCTGCTCCACAGAAGAGCCATTCTGTGATATGAGCTAGTTCAGATGGAAGTTCTTTTCTTTATAATGGTTTCATTTTAGGGTAATTTAGTATTAGAATTTGATTTTTTTTTTGTTTTTTTGGTTTTTTTTGTTGGAGAGTGTTCAATCAACAACTCTCCATATAAAAACATAACTGCAAAAGTAAAAAAAGTAAAAGATAAAGAGCACATAAAATGCAGAAACAAATCCCTAATTGTTGAAAGTAGCATCCACAGAGTGGCATTGCAGCCATATAATGGCACATATATGATGTTTAAAAAAAATGGGAGGTGAAACACAGCTCAGTTGTACTGCTGCTGTGTTTGTTTTGTTTTCCTATACACTGACTTATGTTCCACAAGAATTCCAATCCAATATGCTGTGCCAGTACGTAAGACATGAAATCAAAACTCATATTTCACTGAGCTTAAGTATTTTGAGCCTGTGCCAAGATGGTTTTCAGCCTAAATTGATAGGATGCCAAAGAGCCCGATGAGAGGTGGACAAAATATTTTTTCTATGACAGCAATCATGTCCTTTATATAACGGCACATGCATTTTGAAAGTTATTTAAAGTTAAATAGTATTTTAAAAAGATTTTGTCTTTACTGGGAAAACAAAAAAAAATCCATTCTGTGTTGAAATTAATATTTTATCTTTCTTTGAACCACTCACTCATTTAAATGGCTTTCCATTTAAAAATCTGATAATCTGTCCTAAAAGCAATAAAATCGGGAATTGTCCCAATTCTTTTCTTCTCTTGTTGCAATCTCTAACTACAATCACAATCTAAATGTAATAAAAACTATGATGATACATTCCAGGAACACAAAACACAGCACTGATCTGTGAAACACTCAGGGAGGAGTAAATGAGCATAGGCATGAGGATGAGGTCCTAAACACTGGATAAATGGATATGGATAAATTCCTCTCTGAACTTACTAGATGAATTTTTAATGCTGCCTTTGTATGTGTCCATAAGAAGCTCTCTAAATACTTTTTTATTCATCTATCATCATTCAATATCCAAGAAATGTGTTTGGTAGAAAACACACTAATTATAAGAGAAAGACCACCTAATAGAGCTGGTGTATTTTAAATGCTTTGTTTGAAACTTAGAGTAGGATAGTGTTACACAAACACACATTGGTGTTCCATGAAAATGTTCCCTTGTGCAGAGCCAGGTACCACATTGGACAACCTGAACTGAATTTCTTCTGTTCACAATGACAGCAGATAACTCAAGAATTGGGGTAAGTGCCCAGGTGCCCCAGGACACTCACTGTGAAATAAAACTAACCACATAATCAACAGAGTCAATTTAACTTAAAATACTTGTGCCAGACCCTAAAGGATGTGTCCACATATTCTGGATTTATTTACTCCCTGCAAGGGCAAGTATACAGCATACACTTGCTGTATGGCAAAAGCAATGCAATTTTACAAGTTCTTAATTAAAAGACAATGAAAAATAATTTTCTTTTTTCTTTTCCTTATGAAACCCTGTACGAAAGAATATAGATTGATTGACTTTCATCTATATTTCTTGCCTCTCTTTTTACCAAAACTTACTTTAAGATGCAAGACATTCTTTCCCTCAGATTTGTTTTCACTCAGTAACACCTTTCCAGCCATACAGCATGGAAGTTATGCAATACTCTACCAATTTTCCTCCCTTTTTTTTAATACTCATTAAATCTTCATTCCTTAGAACTATTTATCTAAAACCAAAAGAAAGTATATATAAATTTTGTAAGATGCTCATAGAACAGATATTTATGTCAAGAACTAGAAGCAGCACTTTATGAGAATCTAAAATCCTAAGTCCTACACCTGTTTTAAAACTATTCCCTTGTTGTTTTAATCACATTTCACCTCAGAATATTTATTTTATGCATCTGTTTCATTAGGTATGAAATCATCCCAAATTATTGAGATATTTTATTACCCATACTCTAAAACATATATATCAAATCCTGGAATTTACAAAATATATTTGAGAATCTTGGAAAAACAGATCCGTCTCATACTGGGTTTATCCTAGTGATCAAGCTGCGACAGAAGGCACTGAAACAACGATGCTGCTCCAGAAGAAACAGATTAAATCTGTTTTGCTAATATGGGTCTCATTGCCACAAGATATTTAGGAGGTCAAAAGCACAGATGTGTGCAGCTTCATAAGGACAACATTATCTTAATGGAATGGATATTTTTCATAAAAGCCTAAGAGTGTATGAACTACAGAAGTTAGTAGGAGCTACTTAGTAGAAAACAAGAGGAAGATCCCTTAGTCCATGTTCTTTTCTTATATCCTTCCATAATCACTACCAACTTGTCACTGACAGAGATATGGTAGTTGTCCACATATAATATCAGTTTGACAGTGTCTGACAAATCTTAAGCTGCATTTCTACTCCAGTGCTCATGTCATGTCATGTCATGTCATGTCATGTCATGTCATGTCATGTCATGTCATGTCATGTCACTTTCTTACAAATGTTATTCAGCAAAATCACAGACCTCACACACTTTTAACTTTTCAAATGGGAGACCACTACAGGCATATTTTGATATAAACCAGTTTAGCTCCTCCCCAGGTTAATAAGTTTGTGTATCACCAGTGTTCCAGAGATCTCCAAAGGAAGCTCGTTACACTAGACAGACATATTTTAACTTTGCAGAAGGACATATTTATAAGGAGTCAGACTATGATTCAATAAAAAAAAAACCTGAAAAACCCTCTTCAGTGCTCATCAACAATACTGAAAAGTTAATCATAATCCAGCTCTATAAAAATGGGATTATCAGTCCATAAAAATTGTCAGCCTTAGATGTTTTGTGGTCAGTGGGGTCCTCATTATTAAAGTAACCAAAGTTTCTGGAATAAAGCCACAGATTTTATCAGCAGAACAGAAAAGTTAATATTACTGCTGAAATACTCAATCTATGTAGTTTAAAACAGATATGCAAAGAAGCTTCTAAAACTTCCCATTATGAAGAGAAAATAACAATATTATTTGAAGTTACTGGTCTAACCTGTCAGAGCAGTTAGCAATTAAAATCAAATTAGATTTGACAATCAGGATTTCAACTGCAAACTCATTTTGGGTAATTAATGTAATTAGCAGTCTGAAACACAGAAAACAATGTATTAGCATCATGAACATATTGTTTGCTCAGATGAAGCATTTTCACGGTGCTGTTTAAATGCTGTGGCTTTTGCTTCAGATACACTACAATAACTGTATCATGTACAGATAAAGCAGAAGGAGGAAAATGTCTAGATTACTGTCAATTTTTTTGAAGGACAAAAACATAATTAACAGTTATAAAAATTCACTTCTTAATATTGTGAAGAGTTACACACAAAGGTTGAGCATTTACATCTAAAACTCTCTTATTGCAGCATGGAAATACCAAAGTTTGATTACATGCCAAATAACATGCAACATATACAGAACATTTCCACAAGCCTTATTGTAGACAGTAAAGCCTCAAAGATTAACAAGGATAATGACCCTGTTGGAGAAAGAGCATTTCCTAAGAGATAAGTTCTTTTAAGAGACATATGATTCAGGAAAATAGAAAAAGAACTCTATGCATTGTATACATTACAAAAATACATATTATATTGATTACAAAGGCATAATAAAAGCTGTTTCCACCTCATTGCTAGTGAGCACGAACTCCCAGAGGTGTGCTAACTTAAAAATTTAATGCAATGTCCAAAAAATATCTGTATCTCCATAACACATTCTTTTTGTTTCCTCAAGAAAGGAACATAAAGTGCAAGCTGAATCTTATGAGGAACATGAGTAAGATTTGCTTCTACAAAGGTGTTTGGCAAATTTTCAAAATACTGTGTCTGTTTTTACTACCGCTCACTCCACAAATCATTACTGGGAGTAAGTCAGACATTGTCACATAACACTAAAAATCTACAGTTCAAGCTAAAGAAGTTATCTCTAAAGATCTAGTATTTTATCATGAGAAAGGCCCGGGAGACAACATATTCAAAGTAAACTAATTAATTTTGACTAAAAACCAGCTTTGTTTTCTAAGCAAAGGTCATGCAAAGTATTGGCACTCTATTGGAAGAAAATTGAAAAACTTAATGGAAAGCTTTTCTTCTGAAAGAACAACCTCCAGTATTACTATTTCAGTGGTTCCTAAAATGCATAAGTGCTTTTTCCAAACATAGATAGCAACAACATTTATGTCAAAAACATTGCCGTTTTTTCCGCTCCCTACGTCTTTACTTTAGTTACCTTGGCTGGTGTAGAAAACATGGATGACAGCAAAAATCAATGAAATCAAATCCATTAAATACATAAATAGTTTGGGGTTTTTTTTGTTTTTGTTTTTGTTTTTGTTTTTTTTTGACAAGGAACTGTGAACACTCTAGATATTTTTCATTAAATTTCAGAGAATGTACAAGCTTTTCTTCTAAATCCAAGTGCACTATAGAATGTAAGAGTATTTTCTGCCTTGTTTATATTTGGATTCTTTCAGAATTTCAGGGATCTGTGTAGCTTGAGTGTCTAAATAGCTAGCAAACTGTGTCAACACTAACTCAAGGGAACACTGACATGTTTAAACATGACACTATTATTTTCATGAAGCCCTGAATTTCACAATGCTTCCCTTTATAGAAGTAATCCTGCATGCCACTACAACACACCATCACTCTGCAACAGCCTCCTGGATGGCCTTCATTGGCTTTAAATTCCATTACTATGAACAGGAGGCTGAAATTAGTTATACAAGCAGCTCTCTTCTTACAGCTCTACAATGTGTACCCTGGTGCCCTTGACTGATCAGGCCCCAGCATCGTGCAAAATATGCCCTCATTTCATGCAGCAGGAACCCACCCTCAGGAGGCTGCCCTGGAGCAGCTCACAGGTACATCCCAATTTCCTTGCAATAGTTGTTTGCTGTCACAGCCTTGCATGTTACTGACGTGTTCCACTCAGCCAGAGACCCCTTTGGTGTGCCCAGCCAGTTCTGCATATTGATGATGATGATGGCTTCAACAGTCCCAATCTTTGATCTCTGTTCTGATGGTAAATTCCATTTAGAGATTAAATGTTTTGCTGGTCTCGGTGAACAGGTACAAAAGGAACGCCGAAAAGCTACTTTGGACTATGTGAATGAAAAAAAAACCCAAGGAACATTTCAGATGAGGCAGGATGCAAGACAATGGTATAAAATGGTTTCGTACTCGTTGCAGTAGCAGATCAAGCATTGCAGAAAGTAAAAATTTAAAAAAAAAAAGTTAAATTAAATAGCTTAAAATCAGCAACTACAAAACTATTTATGATTTTCCAGAAAGACTGGGGCTTTACAGCAACAGCAAAATGAAATACCATAAGGAACTGGAGACCTGAAACACTAAATTGGCTTTCCCCAGTGTTGGCAGAAGCTGATTTTCATCTCTTCATTTTACTGATAAAGAAAGGGTAGAAATGCCTATTGTTTTCCACCCACAGCTTGGAAAACAAGGCAATTTGAGACTCTGAACTCAGTGATTTTTCTTCCTATCACAAATGATCTATAAGTTTCATTACTCTATGATCTTTGAATCCTCAGGCAGAAGTTCTGTTACATAAAATAAGCCTCCTGGAAACTGAAACAAAACCAGACATGCACAGAATTCCAAGAAAACACAAGCATCTCAATAGAAAGCCTTATTGAATTTTTTTTTCTACTTATCTGTGCTCTGCCTGTAGAGCTGCTACCCATTGTCAGCTTGCCAGCAGCTTCTATAGTCATACGATTTGTTCATTCTCAAGCACAAGTACTTTTCTTAAAAGCAAAACAAAACAAAACTCAAGCAAAAAATCCCCAGCTCTCCACAGCGAAGAACCAAGCAATCCAAACACTTCCCTCTGGCAGTGTAAACCATTCTCTTTTCATTGTCTGTTGTGCTGGAAGTTGGCTTTCATGTTCCTCATATCCTTGTTTTCTTGTTTCACTGGAGGGCAGGCACAGTGATGCAACTTAATGATGTAACTTACCTTAATAAAAATTCTAATATTTTTTGTTTTCATTATTGAAGTGTTATGATAAAAAAAAAAAAAAGTGGAAATGTTTGAAAAATTGAGATGAGCTGATTATTGGCAGCAACTTATTTCACTGAGGCCTCATTCACAGGCTGCAGTCATGATTAGTAAAGTAGGTAATTTATTGTTCTTTGCTTTTTAGGGATAAATAAAATAATTCAGTAGCTAGAAACCTATAGATGGTAAGTATAGCACACTATCTAGTTACAGCACAATCACAGGTAGGCTGAGACTGCTCCTACACTGGCTTTGTTTTACACAGTCTTTGTCAAGTATACTGTGCAAGTCAGAGAAGAACTTTTTTTAAAGAAAAGTGTGAGAAGGTAAAAATATTGAGGGGGAAGGGTTCCTAGTGACTCAGATTATCATTTTAGATGTCTTTCCATTACAAAACAGAAAATCTTCCATGTAGCAAGAACAATTTTTCTAGAGAGGAAGACCACTAGGCATCTCGATTACTTTGGGATTTTTTTAATCACTGGAACATAAAGTTGTGTCTTTTTCCTGATTATTGCTCAGTATAATTATTATAATGCTATGCAAAATGAAAAGGCCAGAAGCAAGAACAGCTTTGATGGAAAGAGCACACAGCATGAAAACAAGACTATGAAAACCAAAATTGATAAGAAGTTGAAAAAAACCCAGGTTCTGATCCTCATTCTCACTGACTCAGTACAGAACTTGAAACTGTCTCTGAGATTCCTGCCTTTACTACTGACTGGTTTTGTGTCTGTGTGATTTCCATCTACAACCTGAAAGGGTATGTCCAACAAAACCATTTTTATCTCTCTGCTTTTTCATACTTTTAAATACCTTTTTCCATCTATTTATCTGCCTTTTCCCCCCAAATTTTCCTACTGAAGAAAGGGAAGAGGAAGCAAAAGAAAACAAAACAAAACAAACAAACAAAACCAAACAAGGTCAGACCCACAATGTTAGTTATAATGTAAAACAAAATAATTTTTGATTTTTTTAAAGAGAAATTTTAAACAAGAATTATTGCAATAAGATACAAGGTGTAATTCTAAATATCCAAGTACTCATCTGAAAAATTTTATAACCCCACCCAATCAACCAAGTTTCAAATGACTTTCAACATTGCCCTGAATTGGAGGGTAATGTCTATACTGCAGAAGTAGTAATATGGAAACAAATTTTTTACAATATTACATTCCCTTTCTATTGATATATGGGAAAGAAAAAAGAACCTGGACACAGATTATGTAAATTAAAATTCTGTATCTATATTTAGTTTTATCATGTATTCTATACAGGACTTGATATCAAATCCAGAGCTACCTTCTTATTTAGCTGAAGGGTAAATCAACTGAACTTATGTTTCAGTATTTGTAACTTGAAGGTGGCATTCTCCTGGTCCTCCTTGCAATCACTTGAGAGGTTTTACTTTTAACACTGTTATTATCATTTTAAGCAAGGCAGTAAAAATGTTAATAATCAGACAGAACAATATACAGTTATGACACCAATACCAACCCTCTAATTAAAAAAAAAAAAGAAATTGCTTTTCTGTCTATCAAAAGCTTCATGATGACTTTCAGGCTTGACATGCTCACTGTGAATATACTGCTCTCTTTATTATTATACTATAATAATGGTCAAAAAAATGTTTTCATAATTGTATCTAAATGCTAACATCACAAAATTGTTTTAAAGGCTTACATTCATATTTTAAATTATAATTATTTGAAGCTCTGAGTAAAATCCTTTGAATTCTAATAAAATAAACTATTCTGGTATTACTTTTATTAAGCAAAAGAAGTGAAAATTTAATTTTTTTGTTGAATTTAAAAAATGCAGTTATGAAAAGAAGATATTGGAATAATATTGCATTGTGATATTGAGAAATACATTCATTACTCAGTTTAAATTTCAAAAGATAATTCAGAACATAGCACACTCTAAAAGATCTCTAATAAAATACTAAAGATAATATTTCCAAATGTTTATATACATGAAATATTTTCCTTGGCCAAATGGCATGGATGATGCAAGCAGGTCATGCTCCATGGAGAGAGCACTCTTTGGTAAAGAGAGAGCAGCTAACTGCAGAAGTGAGGAAAACCAAGTCCAGCTGCAGACAGGTGGGCAGGCAGTGCTGGAGAATGAGGGCAACAGCAAATGGAAATGTTCATCTAGAGACACCATAAGGCCAACATACAAAAAGCACTCTGGAAGAGCAGCCAAATCTCACAGCAGTGAAAACTGAACTGTGGGGAGAGATGTTTCACCAGAAGACAGTCAGGTACACACTGAAAATCCAAGATAAACACCTAGAGATTAGAGTATTAAGAGTATTTTTTTATTTGTTTACCACTCTATTACTGAATAAAAGAGGACAACAGACATGAAAATCAAGATATACATCATAGTGTTGAATCTAGAAGATATAAGACTTCTCATAATTTTTCAACTGATATAGTAATAGGATTGAAGCAGACCACATTTTTATCCTTAAACTGGTAATATCTCTCACAATCTCTATTCTATGAGTATTCAGAGGAGATTTGGAACCCTATTTCCACCTACAAGGAGAACTGCAATCAAGACTTTTGTACTCAGTACTGCCAGATAGTCCCTACATTTCACATAGTTGCAGACCAAAAAAAACCATGGTGCCTCAAAAGCTAGAGAGTGAAAAATTTTATTTAACAAACCATTTATGTGCAACCTCAACCATTAAATGAAATCAGGTAATCAAGTGTCCTATATGTCTTTCAGTTAGATAAATTAATGGTGGCCAGGCAGCAAATCTTTCCAAAACCAATTAACTACAGAGACATATTTGGTAAATATATCTCTTTTAATCAAGTGTAAACCTTGAATTCACTAAATATCAATCCAATATTCAAAACGTCATGCATTTTGGTAATTTACAACCATATGGGATGAAGTAAATTCTGAATCTTTTTGAGTTTTGGTATCTGACAAACTTCAAAACAAGGACAAAGATGATAATATGATGTAAAATTCTTAAAGTACAAAAATATGTACTCCAATATTTTTTTTATCATAATGTGTTGAACTGTCATTCTTGAATTTTATGTTGTGACCATCAAATTGTCAGTTAAAGGGCAAAAATTAGCTAATACTCTTAAAAATATCATTGTATTTTACATCTGTGGAAGACTAGGGCAAGGAAAAACCACCATCAGATGTGCAGTCTGGTTTAGAAGGCATTTTCTATTCTATTTCTAAGATTATCAATCTGTTAATAAACCAACCAATAAGATACCAATCTAGCTCAGTCAATAGTAACGCCAATTCTAACACTTATTTCCATAATTTCCATAAAAGCTGGGATATGAGACATGCAGTATGGGAAAGATCAATAACACATATAGTTCTGAAAAAATTAGTAATACAGAATAGTTTCAGAAGGTAATGCTAGGGAGGAGCCCATAATGCATCCAACAGCCATGCATAGCTTTACAGCTGTAATCTCTTCCAGACATCAGTGATGCACAAATAGATCACTCTCTACTTTCAGAGCTTTTTTTACTTTCACTCACACACATCCTCATATCTACTTAGAAATCTTCTAAGTGCTATTACCTGTGAAAGTGACCCACCCACAGAGACCAGTTTGCATGCTGCCTAATTAAATATTTTGATTTACTTGAAATATGATGTATTTCTTGAAAAGTACCCTGCCAACAAAGTACAAAAAAAGGGGGCTGCTTTGCGGAGGCTTTTTTTTGTAACAAGTGAACTTTTGAAACATGACTATAACCTCTGTATGAAACCTACATTATTTATTATTTCAGTAATAACTACAAAATTAAAATTTCCCTAATTTTAAAAGTCCAGGGAAAAAAAGAAAATAAAAAGAAGAAAATTATTTTGTTGCCAAAAGAGTTTCTGGACAAGTACCTTTCAATGAAAGAATATAACTTCCATTACATGGGTTATAGTTTAAGATATCTTCATTTCCAAAGTATAATCATTCTGTAGGAGCATGTCTCATTATTTTGCAGCATTCAATGCTTTCAAAATGAAATATCTCCTGTAAATTTGTAACTGTTTAAGCAGGAGGGGAAAAATGATTGAAAACTTTGATTACACAACCTTCAAGATCAAATGATGAATCTCTTTTGTACTTCCCTCTTTTGTTTATTATAGAAATTGAGCAATTAACTGTAAGCAAATATTCATTAGAGTTCTCTGGTACTTTATATATGGAGTAATTTCTCGCAAAGTCAAACATATCAGTTTTAGGCTATGATCACAAATCTTATTCATATTCTCTCTGCGCTTTCATTGCTGGCTTGAAATTTTTAAACTATATTTCAACATAAAATAGTTTTGAATATTTTAATAGGTTTCTAGTAAGCATCAGTGAGATGAAACAAATCATTGTCTTTTCCAGCCAGATCTGGTCATATTTTTTTGTAACTAAAAGAGGTTTTAAGATTCTGTTGGCAGTACACAAAGCCATTTCTTTCACATCCAGCACCACCAGAAGGTTTGTCTTTCATAGGTGAATATCAGCAAACAAAAATAGTTATCTTTCCACCTTAATCGAACAACTTGTGGATCTGTGACCATGAATCACACTGTTGTATGGTTTAATTGTGTCTGAAGAAGACACATTATTCTCTTCATTTTCACATTTCTTAGAAACAACTGTAGCTTTCACCATTGTTCAATTTTAAAGATACAACAGAATTATTTTTATTACCTAATGCCATCTTAGATTCCACAATGCTGACTTCTGGACAAAGCACAGAAAAAGCCTTAAAGAAGCTATTGTTTTCTTAACTGATCTATTTTTCCACTTTTTTTTGTGGTTTGGGGATTTTTTTTCCCTTTTTTTAAAGGAAAGTTTCCCATTGCTACATTATAGTGATAGAAGCAGATGAAAGAGAGGGAAAACAGATGGAAAGGAAGATGAGGGCGGAATGGTTCATGTGGAAATGCAACTTAACTGTCTAAAAATGAATAAATTTTAGTCTCAACTTGAGTTTAGAATCACAGCACTAAAGAGCTTTCATGTAGTAGGATAATACAAAGCATTTTGTTTTTCATTCCACCACACAAATACTTATCTGTGAAAAACATGCAGTATAAAATAAAAAGCCTGATCATAAAAAGAAATGCTAATTACTCTTCTTCTAGATGGAATAAATCTACTGGAAAATTCACTTCAAAATAATTTTTCATTTCATTTAAGGATTGAAAACACTTCTTCTTGAAGCTTCTGATGATACAAAGGATTTTTTTTTTTGGTTTTAAAGCTACTTTGTAATCACTGTTTGAGGTCTAAGACAAAAGGTGATCTAAACATCCGCAAGAAATTCTTGGAAAAGAGCAAAGTGCCTCCTACTCATTTATTCAAAAGTCTTCCAGAAGTGGTAAAAAATTACAGCATTTTTCTTCAGTATTCCTCTTTCTTTACATCACAATATAGCTTTTTTCGGTTTACAAGCAATGTGTCCTATTTAGAGCATGAATCAATCTCTACCAGTCTTTGAGGGCGTCCTTCAACTCATTCTTTCATGCTTTCACCAATCCTTAAGCTGAAAGCAAGGTAACTTATTTTCCCAGTTCTACTCTATGGCTTTAACCCTCTCCTACATAAAGAACCCAGAAAACATTCAGATCACGTAAGAGTGATACAGGGTAACATCCTTCTGCATTGATATTCTGCTGAGCCTGAAAGAAATTTCAAAAAGAACTCTGATAAGACCTTCACCTGGAAAATTCCAGGGTCTGCTATGAAAAGTTGAGTTGCTACCCACATTAAAAATTCCACTCATGAACACACTGTTCACTTAGCTTAGTGTCCTTATGTAGAAAAGTATTTGTTCATTACAAATGAATTAATTTTGCAAAAGATTTTTTTTTCATATTTCATCTCCTTCTCAGGCAAAATAAGGCACTCAGAGGAAAACACACATATTAGGAGACAAAGAATAAAACGTGAAGCCACTGCCACAATTTTGTTTGCAATATAAAAAATGTTTGGTTTTGGAAATGTTAAATGAGAACATTCTCTCCATTTTTTTTTCCTCTTTGCTCTTTGTGAATTGTATGTTTTGTTAAAAAGCAGTTACTTCAGACACAATTAAATGCAGAAAAACTTTTTCAGTCAACAATTACAGTGTTCACTGTCACTCTTCAAAGATTCGATAATCAATACATCTTTCCCTTATTTGTGAAAAGGATGAAGCAAGTAAGTTTTGTTTTCTGAAATGAAAGACACCTAAAAGAATTGAAGAATTTAGCACCCATCTCAGATACTAGAAAGAAAAGTATTCTTTCAGTGGATCTTAGATCTGGGATGAAATAAATATATATCAGAAAGTGTTCCTCAATTCACTAATAGAAGAAAACAAAAAAAATTACTCAGCTCTTCAATTTTTCTGTCTTCTCACAAATAAAGCCTTACACTGATGTTCTCGTTTAAAAAAATCTACTTAATGAGTTCTCAGTTTTTCTTCTTCCCAGTTCACCCAACTTATTGATGGCATTTAGAGCTCTGTATTGGTTCCCAAATACATCAGATGCAACTCCTTTTCTGATTTCAGTCTTGTCCAATACAAATTATTTCTTCTTTTCCAAAGGCCAACAGGCCAGATATTCTCACCTCACTATGCCATGTCTCATTTATGTCCATATTTTCTTTTATTGATTTTGTATTCTTTTGTGTGAGCTGGGATTTGACAAGCTTCTTTCAGAATATTCTTGCTCCTCAACAATTAGAGCTGACAGCTAAATAAAATGTAACTCTTTCAAAGTTGAAATTATGGCAAGAGTTTTTTTGCTGCTTGCTACAATACTAAGAAATGTGAATGCAAAAGGAAAATGTGGCCTTTTTTAAAAGTGTTTACATTATTTTAAAGTAAAAAATGCCCCAAAACCAGTTTTGTTACACTGTCCTGGTAAGGATATGCTTGTACAGATGTAGTGATTTGGGTGTCTACAGGGCAAGTCTGCTACAGGACTTGGCATGCAAAGTAACTCTTTTGGAATTAAATAAAAAGGGAATTTGCGTGTTAAAATATTCATTAAATAGTAATTAAAGTAATCATGGAATTAGGCAATGGTTTGGATTGGAAGGAACCTTAAAGATTATCTAGTTCTAACTGCCCTACCATGGACAGGGACGCATTCCACTAGACCAGGTCACTCAGAGCCACATCCAAGCTGGTATTGAGCACTTCCAGGGATGGGGCATCCACAACTTCTCCAGTGTAACCAGTTCCAGTGCCTCACCACTCTCACATTAAAGAATCTATTTCTGATATTTTATTTAAATGTACCTTGTTTCAGTTTAAAGACATTGTCCTTTGTCCTAACATACACACCATTGTCAAAAGACCCTCTTCAGCTCTCGTGCAGGGCTCCTGTAAGTACTGCAAGGGTGCAGTAAGGTTTCCTTGGAGCCATCTCTTCTCCAGGGTGTACGAGCCCAGTTCTCTCAGCCTGTTCCTATGAGACTGGTGCTCCAGTCCTGTGCTCACCTCCATGGCCCCCCTCTGGATTCACTCCAGCAGGTCCATGCCCTTCATATGTAATGGTAGGTTATGATACATCTCAATCAATGTGGACCTATTGCTTGCAAAGTTCTTTCAGCCTTTGACTAAAGTATTTTCATAAAACAGGGGTAAAATCACATAGCAATTCATGAGTACTGCTGTATTCCTTCTGCTTACTTAAAACAAAGAATAGTATCTTTATTTTCATTTGTCGCAGATCATAAACTTGTCATCTTCAGGATTAGCTTCTGTCCTCTGTAAAAGTTAGTCTGAATTCATTTCTACTCCAAGAGTATTACCTAGGACATATCAGAGGTCATAACTGTTGCTTGTTCCTTCTTATGTGAACAGTCTTTTGTTATTAATGTATAAAAGCCATTTCTAATAGTAGTTTCCCATGCACCTTCTTCCTCGGTTGCAAAGCTACAGTAAACCATTCAGATAAATTAGAAAAAACAGCAGAGTTTACAAATTGGCAGCAGTCCTATGGACAGCTGGGCAGCACTGCTTCACTCAGCAGACTTTCCAGGGCTTCACAATCAGTTATTCACTCTACTTTCTTTAGAAAAAGCAACTTTTGAAGTTATGTGCTATTCTCAGACAAATACATTGTAAAAGTCTGGAAGATTTAATATGCTCTGTTATCATTAGTATTGATAAAGATTTAAGAGGCTGAGTTACAGAGAAAAAGGTAGCTGGAAAAAACTAAAACAACTGTTGTGCGTCCTTCAATTATTTAGCAAAAGGGACCAAATTCTAGCTTTGATGGTCATTAATTATATCACAATGACAAGTATTTATGTTGCTTCTGAATACCTAGATTTGCATTTTATATATATATATATATATATATATATATATATATATATATATATAACTGAATTTAATTGTATTTGAAAGTATTGCCAAAGTTGCAATCAAAATCAATATTTTTCTAGCTTGATGGCCTCTGACAGATTGACCTTGGCTAGCTACCAGCCACTCACCCAGTCCCTCTCTCACTCGCCCTGCTCAACAGAACAGGGGGAGAAAATAACATGAGAAAAGGTAACTCAGGGTATCAAAGGAAAGCAAATATTTTGACCCTGTGCTATCATTTTTAGTCTGAATAATAAAAGACTCAAATGGAAAGAAAGAAGTTCAATTCATCTGATAATCATTTTACAACAGAATATAGAGATAGTAACACCTAACTTGGACAGGAAGGTAAGCATTGTCTTTCTATACCTTTTCTGCTGATGTGGTTGACTTTTTAAAAGTGTGATTGTTTTTTTCTCCTATTCATTACAGTTCAATTGTTTCAAACTCCAGGGCTGGGCTATCACTTTTCAAATTATATCCCAGGCCACATTTCTAGGCAAAATATCTGAAAATACTTTATGAATATTTGTTCACACTTCTTGTTTTGGAGGAAGTCATTAAATAAAATATTAATGATCTCCTAGAAAAGGAACAAATACTAATTATTAATTTCATATTAAATATGAAAATACAAATATTAATTTCATTCCAGAGTAGTTATTCCTAAAGCATATTGTCTCACTTCTATCCACTTCTATCTACTTTATAACATTATGGTTTTTTTCCCCTACTAATTGTTTCCCACAGTGCATTAATCAAGTGCATTGTTGACATAGAGACATAGATCTCTGGAATTTCCTTTTAGGTATCAGAAAAAAAAGCCAACATCATGTAAATCCTTGCTGCATTTACCCATAGGATTTATGCCAACTTGCCGACCAATAGTTCATTTTATTGCTCCCAGTTATATCTGATGTTTCAGAGTATATTCATATTTAGGGAAATTTTTGAATATATGGAGCATGTCTTTCTGAACAGTTTGAAAATAATATTTTCTTCCCATAGCCTTTTCAATTTTGTCATGGACAGTAGACTACTAAATAGAAATCAAAATGTTTTCATCTTGAGAATCTGACATTTATAGTAAGAAATTTAATGACAAGAGATAAAATTACGTTCAGTTCTTTCATATTTTGGTCTAACAAAGCCTTACTTTTTTTTTTTGTCTTAATGAGCATGGTTGTTTTGTTAATGAAAGTATCAAATTCCGGTCCAACTTAGTGGTAAAATGTTTAAGAACATAAATTCAGATCTGTAAGTTAACTTTGTCTGTGTCACATAAAAGCATATTTGGGCTTGACTAAGGATCATCCAATAGTGATTATTAGACATCAGATGGGAATTGCATTAAAACTTGGCACAGACCAAAGTTGCTCAGAAAGAGTCTGAAGAAGTGATTGGTAATTTGCAGGAATATGTATCCATTTGCATTCCCTTAGAAGTTCCACAGTTGATGGTCAATCCATTGAGTTCAAGACCAACATCACTTAAAGTGGAAGATGAAAGTAAGCAAATATAAGTTGATGGATCAAAGAAAAGTGTTGTCTTCAGTTGCTTTTGCTTTTTATTCTTGTCATCCTTTACAGACATTACTGAACAGCAAAAATATGTTTTGTTTTGGTGGGATTTTTTGGAACAGACAACATTAAAATAACCTTCCACTAGAATTAGAGCTAAACATTTATTTCCAAACAAAACAAAACAAACTAATTTGAATCCAAAAATAACTGCTTTTTAATTATGAATTTGGCTCATTTTTCTCAATTCTGAGAAATGGTTTGAATAAGCTTTGGCATAATACTGAGTCAATATTAATTAAGTTATTGCTCTGTTTAAAAAATCCAACCAAACAAACAAAATTAAGAAGGAACTGGTAGGTAAATGATACTTTTTTTGGCACAAACCCCACCATTATAAGAGAAGCTAGAATGATACTTGTATAGAATACAAGTATAGATACTTGCAAGAATTATACTTGTATAAATCAGAAAAAAAAAAAAAAGAAAACAAATCTCACTTCCTTGCAGAGGAGTGGCTTACCCATTTATTTTTAAGTCAAAACATTTAAACAAATAACCAAAATTTCTACACTGGGCTGTGACATGGCCTAACAGTGTCCAGAGCAAAAAGGTCTAAAATGATCAACTTACCATAAGATAATTTGTCAAATATTTCAAACAGCACTTTGAGCTTTGTAATGGATATCTTTGGAAATGTATGCTGAAATAAATACAATGAGTTGATGTAGTGAGATATTTTTGCTTGATTTCACCCCATTGTCTCAGAAGCACTCGAAAATCAAAAAGTGAAGAAATTATCAGAAAATACCAGAGCCAGCAGACATAAACTATTGCCACTCAGAGAATGTAGCATTGACAGAACTGATACACAAGATCTAAAAACAGCATTAGAAATATTTCAAAAGTAAAACAGACTCAACATTAAAACTAACAATCAAACCCCTGCTAATTAATGACCACCCAGAAAAGAAGCATTCATTCAGCACCTGACAGGTGGAGGTGTTTAAAATCAGAAAAAGATGTCATTTTCTCTCAATTCTGCCAAGGCAAACTGCATCTAAGACTTGAAAAAGCATTAAGTTACTTCTAGCAACAGTGGAGATGTATAGCCAATCTTTGTCCTCCAAGGGAAAGCCCAAACAGTAAAATGGTATAAAAGCTAGAACAAAATAAATTCCATGTATATAATTCAAGTGCAAATGTATTACTATCTATAGCTATAAATTACTGTAAAATAACATAAAACCCATGAATTTTGAGTGAGTAAAGATAAATACTTGAATGGTTCAATAAAACAAATTATATTATTAATCAATATTCACTGGATAAAAGTATGCACTGATGTCTTCATGATAATAAATTATCTTTCCAGTAATTAATTACAAATTTGTCCATATAAATGAAAAAAGGAGAGAAAAAAAAAAATCAGTGTATAGGAATTCCACAACCTGAAGCAACGGAGACTATAATAATGCAAGAAGGTTCATCTGCTGTTACTGACTCCTTGTAGTATTTGCAAAATATGAACTTCATGACAGAGAAGAGACTTAACTACAGGAGAGACTGTAAAGACACTTTTTTTCCTATCATGGACCTGGTATACCAAGGCATCAATCCAGAAATCAGGCACATCATCTGAGTTACCCCTAAATGGCATCTGAATGTCTGTTGTCAAATAATGCCTGGAGTCATGAAGACTGCAGTGATTGCAAAATGGTCTTGTTGCTTCTGGTATTTATTAGAATTTATTTCAAGTGGTCATGAAAATCTTCCTTAGTACTCTTTATGTACATTTAATAAATTAGTGGTCCCAATCACTTTCTCCTATTTGTAGGCTCTACTACTGCTTCTGTATAACAACAGATATTCTTATCTGTTTGAAAAACGTGAAGTTGGGTCTGCATGCGATTTTAAGGACCAGACAGTTTTAGCAGTTTTACAGCTTTTATAGTCACCGACCCACTGCAACCAACTACCTCCTCTATATTGCAATCACACATTGAAATTAAATATGTGGAATTGACCATTTCCAGTCATATTGCCATCCTACTCACTATGAAAAGAGTACCATTTTCACTTCTTATTTCTTATGACATCAGTCTCAATACTCAGAAAAGGCCAATTGATATTGTTGGGTGCATGCTTACAGATGAAAAAGGAGTATCATTAATCTTTGTCTTAAAAACAAAGTCTTTTTTTTTTTTTGTTATACACCTGCAACCACAATATATTTAAAATTAATGAATGCATGTATATAAATGGAGACCCCAATAAACACTTAGGGGTTTTTGTGATCTGCCTGACATTTCAAATCAGATCAAAGGATACACTTCTGACAGAAATAATAACCATACCTGGCAATGTTCTATTGCCACAGAATACAAAGCTATAAAGTAAAGGGGGTAAGAATCCCTAAAAGCAGAGATATACCAAAAGAATATTTCATTTTTACATTTTTCATTTATCTTGTTATAATTTTATACAAATAACTTCTTTATAATAAAAGAAATCAGCCATCCTTACAAAAATACTGTGTAATTCTACAATACAGACCCAGTCATATTTTTCCTAGATTTACTAAATGGTAAATTTTTCTATTCTGTTGATCTGATTCTCATCTACCATCTCCTGATAGCATCTGGATACTTTTGGCTAAAAATGCACACCAAAATACAAATTTGGACTAGAGTTTTAATTTAAACAAAATGAGAAAATTTTGAATTAATAGTGTGGTTGATTTTCAAGGATGGTGATAGTGTCAGTTTATGTGGGTTTATTTTTTTTTTAACAAAATTAATTTCTTTCTGGGTAAGATACATTGTCCAATGATTGATTACTGGAATACTAATTTACTGGAATCTTACAGAATTTCTGAAGAAACAGTCTCTTTTTCATTTATTCAAGAATAAGTATGAAAACAATATATAATTTAAACATTCATTCATATCCTCTATATATATTTATCCTTATGCATAAATTTCTCATTTTTTACCCAATAAATTTTATTTTAACTTGGTGCTCTCCTTTGTAGAAATAGATCCTTGATATATATCACGGTTGGACCCTAAGTGCTATGAATAATCAGTTTTTATTTTGGATAAAGTCTCCTCCCACCCACATCTCATAGGAAGGTTTTCAGCCATTTCAGAAATACACATGGAAGATTTCACAGTATCAAAGAATCTTGGTTGCACCACAGCATGTCTCAAGAGGTAACACTATCAGGAATAACATTAATACTTATGAAGGGGGACAAATGTTCAGATAAATAATTAAAAGAGGCAACTTTTAAGGACTAAAAATAGAACTATTTTTTTAATATGTTGCACACTGTTTTCTCCCTGTCTCAGAACACAATCTTAATAAAAAAGTGACAATTCAACGTGACATGAATTCTGACATTTCTGTGTAGCAGATTTTTTTTAAAAAAGCAACAGGAGCAAGTCTAAAAAACTACTGTGTGGGAGATGATGCATGCTTCTGGTGCCAATTCTATGTAAGCCTGTCTGCCACAGAAAGCTATGTGAGAAGCCAAAGCTGTGAAAGAAATATTTCTACTTTTTGTAAAAGAATGGGTGATAACTTTTAGTTCACAATTTTATTCTGATATGCTTAAATTATTCAAACCACATACACAGCAAGAAAGGAAGCAAAGTATAAACTAGATTTACTGACACACAAATAGTATGTATAAAAAAGGTAGACAGTGACCACTTCATTCTCACACACTTGAACCACCTTCTTCTACTTATGACATGTGTATTTCTCTATGTCTGTCTCAAAACTGCACAAACCTCTCTGAGAGTATGAATACTGTGATGAGTCACTACCAATTTTTATGAAAAAAAAAAAAAAAAAAAACCAAACCAAATAAACAAAAAAAAACCCAAAATAAGAAAACCTTTTAAAGCATCAGAACAACTCAACTCTGTTCATGTGAATATTCTCACTGTAATTTTATTGTGTCATTGAATGTGTCCACTGGATGCTACTGGTAATTTTTTTATGTTCTGATGCCATATTTCTTTTTGCTTTTAAAAACCACTGAATTTAAACAGATCAGAACATAACAGACTACTTCTGCTGCATGGTACCTTTGGTTTCAATAGAAATTAAACACAACCATCTACATTAAAAAAGTTCAGTTGAACTTCTTTCAGCAGAAATAAACAATTCTGGCAAATATAGAGAAGGGAAAAAACTGACTAAGAAGCCAACAAAAGTTCTTTAGAGGCATATTAGTGGGGACAAGGAAGCCCAAATGCTCAAATCTGCATATACATGGCAGTATTACACATGATTCTGAAGTTTTTCACCTGCTACATGTTGAATTACATGTTCCATGTAGTTGTGTAATCAGCTGTTTTGAAAACTTACATACCAACAGGAAATTCTTGAACAGACTTCAGGAGTGGACTACAGAACAGTCTGAAAACTCTGAATTCATGAACAGAATTAACCAGCATGGCTTAGAATCACATTGCAGACAGTAGAAAAAACAATTATTTTCCTTTCTTTTTTTCTCAGGTAAGTAGAGTTCAACAGTTGACTGTTTTGAAAATATTACTGCCTCAGTATTATCTGTGTCTTCAAGTTGACTCATTGCAAGACAAGGTTATAGAGGAAAGAGAAATTTTATTTTTTGAGGTTCTAAATGCCTGCGAATTACAAGTAAGTTGAAGCATATGAACATCTGCCGCCATGTCTTGGGTTACAATGTAAGATGCAACCAAAAGTACGTATTGTACCACTGTCTGTTCAAACTAGGTGGGGCGGTGCTCTTTATCTTTTCCATGACCCATCCTTCATCACTCCCTCCAAGACAGTATCTTCTGTTAATGGGCTGTTAATCCAGCCTCACTGCGTGACTCCAAAATTACATCATCCCATTGTGAGATGCTCCGTTCAGGGGAGGACCCGAGCATTCCTACCTAGATATAAGCTGAGGTTTAGAACACCACAAGCAAACTCAACCACTGAATTCCCACAGGACAAGAGCTCCATAACCACCACTGGCTCTTCAGAGGAAGATCAAAACCTTCTACAGGATCACTGCTTCAACAGAACCACATCTGTCACTCCAGGAGGGCTGCAGCCACCATTTAATTGGACTGCTACTGACCCTGACCAACAGTGTGTCAGGATGTATTCTGATCCTGTCAGTGTTTCTTTGTTATTGTATTTATTTTAACTTCCTTATTAAATTGCATTTCTGACTTGGGATCTCCCACTGGTTTGCTTTCAAACAAGTACACACCAGAAATCTATCCTCAAAGAATAAAAATAAACATTTTTACTGGTTACCTAAATGCTCATCTGACTTCAGTTTTAAGTTTATTTTCCAGGAAGACTTAGATACTGTCTATAAAAGCAACATCTTGAATGACAACAAAAAATAATTCTAATATTTAAATACTTTTTAAAAGCAAAGTGCCCATATAGCCCTAACATTACTAATAATCAACTATAAAATTCAGTGAAATTGAGACAACAGAGATGCATTCTTTAAACCTAAAAAACCTATGACCAAAAGTGATTTTAAGCAGCTGCCATGCTACTTAGGACAAGCAGACCTACTGTGTAGATTTTGATCTCCAGCAAAGTTGATTCTAGACAACTTCTATATAATGTGAGTGAATGCTCATTATTATCACAATGAAAGTTTTCCCTAATGCAAAAATAATTTTTTCCCTTGAAATTTTAGTTGATTTTCTCTTGTCCTGTTATCAGTAAATATGTAAATTACTGATAAATAATTTTTTTTTACCAGTAGTTCTCAGTAGGCTGCTGTGCACCAACATGCTGTGACTACCAGAAACACCAACAGTGGAAGTATTCATTTCATACCTACATTTCAAAACATCCCTATGTTGTTCACCTTTAAAGGTTTCTTTTTTTTACACTGAAAAAATGCAGGTCCTCCAACTTTTTCTTAGTAACTGATAGTTTTTAAATACCATTCTCACTGTGTATGATGTCTAAATTGCTTTCAGCTGTTTAAAGCATGATGCTTTGTTTCTTACAAATTTTATGGTCTAATTTCCCTGCTTTGTGCAGATTTGTTTCACTCTGACTTTTCCAGTATATGTGGTCCAAAGAAATCCATTTCCTGTGAAAGGCAAGAATTTAATAGTGGATGGACTTAAACCTTAAGACTCTGACCAAGTAATTATGATTACCCCAGATTAATTTATTATTATTATTATTATTATTATTATTATTATTATTATGCAGAAAAGACTGCTGTTACATCAAAAGACCCCTAAATAATGAAACAGTGACATGGTGAAACTTCATATGCAGATACTTCTTTGCATTCTATCCCTTAGTCTTTGGCAATAAGATCATTCTTCCCCTGTGCCTTTTGAAATTATGCAAATGGTTTCTTCCTCCTCACTCTAGGACTCTCTAGGGATTATTTGTGTATAACTTCTAACATTCTATACACCTTGATTTGTTCACTGATCCACATTTCTCTATGACATCCAAATGTACACTTTAAAGCATATCTTACATACACTCATTACTTCCCTACACTACATCTCTGGTTTCCAAACCTCTTTTTTCCAAGGCTACATTCCTGAAATGGTCAGTAATGGCCCACTGGTGAGTGTTTCACAGCTTTGAACATTAAATTTCATATCTGTATTCCTTTATCCTGAATTTTTCTTCACAGGTAGTAGAAAAAATATTCTTCATGAAATAACTTTTGTTAAAGAATAGTAATTCTTTATCAACTACAGAAATCTAACTATGTTATTAACAGTACATTTTACACCATATGGTCATTGAAGGCTAAAAGTGAACAAATTAGGTACAGTTACCTGACTATTAGACAATATCTAACATAATTAAACCAATATTCAGGCAAGCCTAAAGCAAGTCCAGGCAAAGCAAGCCTGCAATTCCTAGCCTGGAGACCTTGCAGACTGAACATAAAAGGCTGCAATCCAACTATAGTTAGCAATAGTAATCCTTGCTATCTTCATAAAATTCCACGTGAAATATTATTAGAAATAGAAAACGTCAAATGATCATCACTTAGGTGTATGAAATAACTTTCACATTGCATTAAAGAAGAAAATCACCAATGAGTTACACTCACTGTCAATGTGAGAGTTTTTTAACCCATCATGATTTAAATGACTTCCCCCAGAATGCATAAATCACACACCTCCAGAAAGGAATGACATTAGGTTTAAGTAATATATGTGCTAGAAAAAAATGCATCACACACTGGCTACAACAATCTTCTCATGCAAAAAATATGCCAAAAATGCTGGCATTACTTTCAATAGAGATAGTATTTCTCATCAAGTACTTTTAGGATTATCACTGAGAGATCTTTTAAGTAGGGATTCTCATTACTGTGGGAAAAAAAAAGTCACAAACAGTTCCCATTCCCTGCCAAAAGCATAAAAAACCCCACCTGAGATTTATTTGATTATTTTTTTATCTTCACCTATATGCCTAAATAAACGTAGATGTGAATTTCAGGTTAACTGCATCTGATCATTAGAATGAAAACAAACAGGTGAACACCATATCATTTCTTCAAAGATTCTTAATGAGGTTCAAATTGTACTATTCACCTAACAAAAACTTAAGGGGGAAAATGTTGTCCAATTGCTGAATTGGATGTTGTATAAAATATCAGTATTAAACAAGAATGCACAGCTTCTATTACTTTATCTTTTAATCTGGAACAAAGTTTACTCTCTAATGAGTCAATTTAGCTCCTAATGGTACTGTTAACAACAAACAAATAGTCTTTTGTTCCCACATTTCTCTAAAATTAAACATCAGCTTTGACAACTGGATGTTAGAAAAGAATTTATCTTTCAGATGCAATTTGTAGAAATGTGTGGACGATTCTTGCTTTCTCTTGCATTTAACAAATCTGGCAGTGCATGATCTTTGTGCATTCAGGTATATCCATGATGTCTTCAGCCCTTGTTGCTTTCTTTCTATACCACAAAATACCCATGAGTTTTGCTGTGTTATTACAGGTCTTATGTTGCTAACAAAATTCCATAGTGCTTTCATTAGAGAATATTTTATGTTCTGTGGTGGTGTTCAAGTGACCTAGTAGCTCTGCTGAGTTAAACCCTTAATGTGTGTCTGCTGAACATCACACTTAAAAAGGCCATTCAGTTATTAACTTTCTCATATTATTTACAGATACTTCTGGCCTGATTTTTACTTTTTAATCCCAAATGAATTAACACAAATAAAATTTTTGTTTATTTAAATGCTGTCCTTAAATAAATAATGAAATAAAAAACTAAACACATAACGCATATAAATAGAAGCCAGCTACCATAAAAAATTGTCAGATTTTAGGTTTAATGAAAATATTATTAAGAATTATTGCAGAATTATCTATGCACTTTTAAAAATTTATATCTTTTTATGCTACTAAAATTCATATTGATTTAAAGAAGCTATTAAATGCTGCGCAAAGTCCAGACTCAAAACTAAGTGCAATGTGGAGAAAAAAAGCAACCAAAAGACCAAGTAAAAACAATTTGGACACTTAGTGGGAAATAAATAAAAAGAACTTGTTAATATTTTAATTAGGAAAAAGACTTTGCCACCTTTAGGTACAAGAAGGTACCTCTTGTACTCTTTATGTACAAGAAAAAGGGTAAAGGGTCTACAATGCCTTTATTAGTTTACTCTAGGTTTTACCCAATATTGCCAAATTATAGAATTAGAGAAAGATTAGGGTTGGAAAAGACCACTAAAATCATCAAGTTCAACCATAAAAACCATTAAATTATTATCAACCTGTAGAGCTGAGCTAGGTAATAAATGAATAACCAGCATCCTTAGGCTAACTTCTGTAATCTCCACAGCTGCATTTTGTGCCTAGTCAGGAATTCAATTTTTTTTAGCATCTTCCCAAGAGATGCTATTCCTTCATCATGGCATGAGGCTGAGTCAGGGGAGGTTTAAGCTGGATACCAGGAAAAAGTTATTCCCACAGAGGGGAATAACTTTGGGGTTAACAGGCTCCCCAGGGAAGTGGTCCCAGCACCAAGCCTGACAGAGCTCTGTCAGAGTTTGAACAATGCTTTCAGTCACGTGGTGTGACTCTTGGGCATGTTCTGTCTAGAGCCAGGAGATGGACTCAATAATCCTGATGGGTCCATTCCAACTCTACAATTCTATGATCCTTTTTGCCAGAAGTTCTAGGTAACTGCATATATTAAAAATAATATGGCTTTATGTCAAGTAGATTTTACTTTTATTATTACTAAGTAAACATAAATTGAACCTTAATTGTTTTTTAAACAATGGAACATTATGGGTCAAATCTACCTCATAAACCGTATGGAAATAATAGATTCTTTTCTGTTAGAACACACAAGACTGAACTATAATAACCTGACAGTAATAACCTGAAATATAAGTTTAAGTTCAAAAAACTAGTGCTGCTTTGATACTCCTCTTTGAGAGGCACATGCCTAAAGGGGCTAAAAAGTCCAACAGGGCTGCTGTCTACATAAATATAGTTTGAATTCAAAAGCATGTTTAGAAGATAATAGGAAAACTATTCATTTACAGGGAAGGTTGTAATGGGTAAAATGTTATTTTTATCCAAATAAAACCAAAACAAAACACCTTGAAGAAAAATACATCTCATGAATAATCACAGACTAATTTCCACAGCAGGGAAAAAACAGTCTACTGACTAATTACTAAAAGGAAGAAGAGTCACCCATCCCTAAGCAATGGAGACTTTGGGGATTCACAAAAAGCCTGGGGTATGATGACAGTCCCAAGAGATACAGACCTTTGCCACTTTATGTGTTGTGTTACATAGAGCCATATGGGTTCAGATACATGGGGGAATGAAGTGCTTTTGGAAAGCAGGACCAGGAAGAACGGGGCTGTGTGTGACTGTTCATCACTTGATACCAGTAAACTTTTATTACACTGATGAAACTGAAACCACAGAGCATGTAAAATTTTTTCCCATGATCGGTAAGTGTTGGAAGACAGCACATACATCACTAGCAAATTTAGTTAGCATTTATATGTCCTTTATTTAAAAGTAAACTTAAAATTCTGGCCGAGAGTAGCATTTTCGTGTCCTCTTTATGGGCCCCTCACAATTCTTGGTTATCTAGTAAGAGTTTTTTTTCAAAGGAATAAAAGCCCTAAAGCAATGCACACAATTCATCATCTAAATGGGCAGTTATAAAGAAAATACTCAGAATAACATTAATATGAGCTATACTTCTGTGTTGTATGTGACAATTTATACAAAATAATTGGTTTAAACAAAACATATTACACTTCCAATGAGCATTCACCTGTAGAGAAGATAAATTATTTTATTAGAGCCGTGTGATTTTCATTATTTTTCTACTACCATACTTGACTGATATTTTGTATGTAAACTGACTACCACTGAATGTCATTTATTGTCCTCTTTATTACTTCTTCTAATTTTCAATTAAGTACTAAGTATGTTAATTAAAATTGTTTACTGTTATGGAGCAGACAGCATAACCTTCTCAGAAAAAAAACTGAATTGCAGCATGTGTTTCTCTGGAAAAAACATTGTTTTCAACAAGGACAAAACATTCAGGAAATACAAAATGATGAATGTAGTACATTTGTGATACAACAGTGTAATTACTTTACTTAGCAAAACATTACAAGATTTACTTTTTCCTCCTGAATTAAATGTCCAAATGAAGTTATGTTTTACTCTAAGCACTTCATTAATTTTGGTAATTATTTACTTTATTAAATTCCTTCAATACTCCTGTTTGATTTTGCATGTTCAGTAGTGTTTGCTACTTAAATATCACACAGTAATAAATCTTAAAGGCCAACTACAAAGTAGAAAAACATTAAGACTCTTGAGTGCATTATGCTTGTCATAGACCATAGAGCTCAACATTATCTTATGTTAGTTTTGCTCAGCTAAACATACCCACATTCTAATTGTGTTACTTTCACAGTTCCCAAAACCAATCCCCGTCCAGATAATTAAAAAAGCACCCCAAGAGATGAAGAGCCTTTAGTTTCATTCTTTACTATTAGATATTACATATTTGTATCCATACAAATCCATTTGGATTGTGGATATTTGCAGATCAAATGTGTTTCTTCCCTCAAATAGTATTAATGATGGAATATCCAAAGAAGACTGATATAAAAACTGGTAGAAATTCTCAGTTCTTTAGATTAGATGCAGAACAAAAAGGACAGAGAAGGGTATCTTGTCATTTATATCTGAGACTATATTTGACAACATTTTTCTCAGTTTTCTCAAGAGACAACTTCTCAAGCTTCATAGTTTTAAGAAAAGTCATGAATTACTGATACTGTGCAAAATATATTAAAAAAGTTCTACGTTGAATGGCAAACTGCAGAAGACTGTAAGATTCTGGACGACCAATGTATAAAATTTCTTAATATTTTTTGTATTTCTCATGTGAATTAAATGTTACTAATTCCAAATATCTCTGCTAGGAACCAGCTGATGTGAATACTCACAAACTGCTGTCATGTGTAACTATGAATACACACTATTAAATCATGAATAGTGAATTATACTATTTTACCATGAAGAGCTACTGTTGTGTGAACTAATCACGAAGATAAATCCCATGTAAACCTACCCACCATGATTATTCTAGTATTGCAAGATGCAGAAGAAGCATTGACAATGTATTATGGGTTTTAGTAGTAAAGAACTTACTCTTCACACATGGGAGATACTTCCTATTCCAGCAAAGAGATTATTCCTTCTTTTCTGAAGTTCATAAAGAGTATGAACTTTCCCCCTTTTCTCCACATCTCCTCTTCCCATCACATTTCCCTTCATCTCCAGAAAGCAAAAGATATTAATCTTTATTTCAGGTAGGACAATGGGTCTCTGATATTTTGTCTCCTCCCTCTTCCCCCACCCCACCCCTCACCCCACCTGGCTCTGGTGCAGGTTCTGCTGTAACATTTTAGTGCTCTATCTCCACCACTGGATTTTTAGACACAGACCAGAATGGCACACAATAGTTATGGTTTTAAACCACCAAAATCTGAAATAGATGTGAAATGTTGTTGCCTTGCTCCCAGACATATGCTGAGGCTTCTTTTACTCTTCCTGATGGTGTCCCAGATTTTGTTTCCTTCATTCCTACCTGATTTAGCATAATGTTCTAGATGTATTTTCTCTCTACTAAGTGCTTCAAAGTATTAATAAAATCTAGCACAAAGAAGTTTTGGCCAAAGTATGTTATGTTCTACATAACAACCTTAATAAATCATTTAAGTAAAAGAGAATGCCATAAACTACTCCTGCATATATTTTGTCTTTATTTTTGCAGTGATAAATTACAGCATTTAAAATTCTAAAAGTATATAGCTTCTTTTGTTTGCTAAAAATTTAACCAAAAAAAATTAAATTAAATTTTCATGTTTCTGCTGGGATGAAGGTAAATGCTAATCTGTTATTTCCCATATGGAGAAAACATGGTGATTTTAATAATGTATAGAAGGTGAGATCCCACTAATTCCTTTCTTTATGCCCTGAGGGCAAAAAAAAAAAAAAAATAGACCATGTATTTAATTACTCTATAAATGTGTATATATTTTTTTTGCCTCAGTATGGTACAGTAACAGAGGTACTTTTGATATCAGTAGCTTTAAATGTGTTTTATTTTTAAACCCAAATATTTTTAAAGTTACTGTCAGTATTCTCTGAACTGTTTTCCCTCACATTTAACCTTGCAATATCCAAAATTTTAATCTTTAATTTTGTTTAAAGGAAAAGGATCTGACAATAATCTTTATTTTTAAATACAACCAGAGGCATTCTAGATAAAAGAACAACAACTTTTTATCTCTGTTATTTCCATCTTTTTTGTTGAGGGAAGGAGGTGCATGCACACATCTGTGCTCGTATTTTACAAAGGAAACTTGCTTTCTTCTCAACACAACAAAATTTGTGGGCACATTCAGCATCACAGCAGCTCCAAGCCTTTGATAAATTTAGCTTCTCCTTGATTCATATAGACAAGGTTGAAGCCATGCTTAAAAACAACAAGAACAAAAACCCACCCAAAACAAAAAAAAAGTAAAAAACAAACAAGGAAATGAAACAACAACAACAACAAAAACAACAACCACCAAAAAACCAATCAATGAATCAAACAAAAAATCCTGAACAAAACAACCATTAACACTGTATTTACTGAAGCATCAGCTCTTCTGTGCAGAGAGCTACTTCTCCTTGACACCAGAAATTGAAACTTTGACTGTGAGTATTATTTTTCAGCCATATGTTATAAGCCATGTTAGGAAATAGAAGGAAATCCTGGATAGCCAGTTATTTAATTCTGCAGATGGTTTAGAATGATGTCACCAGTGGCCTATTCCATGTATCCTAATATTTGGTTTGTATTTATTTATTATTTTAATTCTTGAATGTACTAATTGGTACTGACTTGAACATAAATATACCCATTTACTCCTTCCTATGGAATTTTCATTGTTTAGACTTCACTGGATACTAAAAGTCTATATTTGCCAGCTTTTAATTTTTCCTTTCACTGCAGTTCCAACAAACAAGTTAAGAATTGTCAACACAAAACTCAACTGCATAATAAAAATTGAGATGATTAATTTTAAAACAACTAAAAATTAAAAAAAAATTGCCATTCTTAGAATATTCTGGGCAGATTTCTTTTAGCAAACAACCAAAATTTTTAAAGGCCACAGAAGCTGATACTTACATTCTGTAAGAAAATTTACAGACACCTAATTCCAAAGGTGATTCAAAACAGTACTAGTGTCACATCTTCAATGTTGGTTATTATACCATGCAAGACACTAAAATATTATGGCAGTGTAGAAAAACCCAAATCTTGAGGCCAAAGTTCAGACATTATTTGTCTGTGCTCCCTTCACACCCTGTAGTTCTTTACAACAGAAACTTTTTATCTTCAAAATCATCATTATAACTGTAGAAAGTGTCTCAGATGCTTAAATGAAGAAAGGATTTATATATATATATAAAATATATTTATATATATATATATATATATATATATACACACACATATATATATATATACATATATATATATATACAGCTTTGTGTCATACAAACAACAGTATTACCTGATCAGGAATCAATAATGAAACTATATTATAATTCAAAGATTCCTCCAATGAATTCTCATAAATGAACACATGAATAGTGAGCACATCACTGTACCACCTTCTGGACCACATTTGTGGCTCCTGTTTGCAGTCTGCCAACTCTGCTGGAATTGCACCTGGTATGCAAGTAACCAAGGAGGAGAAGGCAGCACACTGTAGCTGATGACTGCTTCTCTCTTGCTCAAAATCCTGCATCACTCTGTCATGAGGCTTTGGAAGAGGGTGGTCTTTGTGTCATCATGCAAAGTTAGATGAGCTCTCTGGAGTGAGGAGAAGATGAACTACAGCATCACACACGAGCTCATGGATATACACTTCACAAGCCTACGCTGTCATCTGCTTTCACAGTGGATCAACGTGTCCCTGTGGGTTTGTCACACTAAATTCTAAACTGTCTCCATTTGCAGTTTGTGCTTTTTCAGACCCTGAGTTTTGACTTTTCACAATGTGTAAGTGAGGTAAAGATAACACTTATTTTGAAATTTTCTCAGAGTATAAGTCTTCTTTAAAATTATAATCATCATATGAAGAAACCAGCATTTAAAGTAGCAAATAAATTAAGACATTTATGAGGTTAAACAGTCTTATTTCATTATAGAAATAACTGTCTGAATTAATCCTATGTGACTCTCTTGAGACTGACAAAATTGTACCTAAAAGGACTTCATACTTCATTTCCACTTTCACGTCTTCCTTTAAGTAATTTTTATAGAGTTTTCTTTAGCATTTTCAAAATAATGTTTGAGAGAACATTTCAAAACACTATTAGAATCATTATGCATAATCCTCTCACCCTAAAAGAAACCAAACAAAAAACCCCAAGTCAAAATATACTTGTGTAGATCCTTAATCATAGCTTTTTTACTCCTTACAATATAAAATGTCATAGTTCTTTCAATACAACTGTCAATGCATTGGAAATCAATTTAAAACACAGAATGGGATTGGCCAAAGGAAAACTTTATATTTTATACTGCGGACGATAATGGGGATTGTATCAGTAGTTACTATAATCTATTGTCTGACTGTAATCATTACTTGGAAGAAAAAGGTCAAAGAAGCATTTCAAAATATAAATTAAGAAGCATAAAGCATTTTTTTTTTCTTTAGCAAACTATTTGCATCTTCAGAAATGCTATTACAATAGAGTAGGGGTTCTATTACAATAGAGTGGTGGTTCTATGCTAAGTAAGGTTGCTGCAATATAGAAAACAATAACTCACTCAGAAAAGATGTCATTTTTCTTTTGTAAGTGATCCCTTAGTGGTGCAGGTATTCAGAAAGGTGCAAGCAAAAAAGGTCCACTAAACAGTTTAATAATTCACAAAGACTAAGAAAAACGCCTAGTATTGCCCATGAAGGTAAATATGCCACAATCCTGCAGTAATTATTCTTGCAAAACTAGGATGCTTTGAGAAAACTAGCCATAAAAAAATAAATAAAATAAGAATATTTCCTTAGACACAAAAGAAAATTGAGATGGCTGCTGAAGGCTGGTAGCTCCTGGCTTCCAGTATAATGAATACCATAGGGACATGAATGCACATTTTCACAATCAGTCTTATATTTTTCTGGGAAACAAAAGAATGAAGAGCTCTGCCCTATTAGGAATAGTAGGAAATTTAAACTCTATGCTCCTCATGTCAAAGAGGGGGGCCTTAGGCTTATCAGGAGAGCTGCCCTATTCATTAAGAAAATTGCATGAATGTTTTTCAGAATTGCCAGTTGGGTGAAGACCCCTTCATCTTTTGAACCAGCAAAATATCTACTTTGGTAGTTCTTAACTGTCCCTAATGCAGAGGAACAGCAGAACTGTCCCTCTGCATCAGGGACAGTTAAGAACTAACAAAGTCTGTTAGTGGTCAGAACAAAATTAAAACTTTTCTGAATTAAAAAAAAAAATAAAAAAATGTTCAAATCAAATAAACATCAACAATGAAAACTTACTTGAAAGAATTTGGATTCTTAAAAATTTCTACTGCACCGCAAAATCTATTTGCTAGGGAAGACCATCATGCACAGTGTTATAAAGATCTCAAGCACACTGTTACTCCAACATTCACATTTCTTTACATATATTTGATATAAAGGAGCCAATTTTGCACTCATCAGTTTTATCTCAGAAATCTCTGGAAGTAAAATAATTTCATCAGGTTCAGAAACTAAAGTCCCTGGACATCTGGAACAAGAATTAGGGCACTTACTGTCAGGTGGCTAGTCACATGTTGATGTTTTAGAAAAGCACAACTTTTGAAAGGCCACCATTTCTCTAAGCCAAGTAAAGTTCAGGATGTTTTTTAGCCAGTCTCTTCTCCACCTCCTTCTCCAACCACTATCAAAATAAAGGATCTGTTTTTGGGAATGGCAGTCCCTCTCATTCAGCTGTACAGTGGCAGCAGTGCTGGTCAGGAAGGAGGCAGAAAAAGAGTTGAGGGCAGGGAATATCCCTCTTTAGTAGCAGGTTTTGCTTATCTTAAAATTTCAACAAGACATAGAAACTTACAGAAGATGATTTAGTTTTATGCAGTTGAAAGGTAGTCCAAATTTTGCTGTATCCAGGATGTCATTCTTGAATGTTCATTGCTATTATTTAAACAATTGTCTGGTAAATGTCAGGATGGGAAACCTTTGGAATGATTCAGAAGTTTGACAAAGAGTTATCAGGGAAATGCATTTTACAAAATTTTAGACTGAAATTCTTCATTGATTTTGTTTGATTAATGGCAAACATTTCAGAAAGATTCAAAGTGATTTTAGAAGCTCACTTTACAGGACAGGCATGATCCATTTGTAGTTCCTCAGCAGATACACTGATTTCATAAAACTGGCATTATTTTATAGTAAAAAGAAAAAAGGATTTCTTGCAAATAACCTGTTACTATTTTTGCTGGTTTTTAGTTGCAGTCATAATTTTATTCAGCATTCAATACTGACAGCTGCAAGATTTCAGAAATTAAAGGACAGCTTTTAGTTAAAAGATGAGATTTTAGACAAAGGCACCTTCTTTCTCTTGAATTGTGTTTTTTCTTAACTAGTATTAGTTCATATTTTCAGGCAGCCAGAAAATAAGACCTTTTATCTTAAATACAAGTAAAAGGGGCCTAGGATCTGAGATTTTAAAAATGTCATGTTAAGGGACTCATGCTTACTCTTGAAAGTTGAATGAAACATCAGAACTGCAGTACTAAGATGCATATTTACATTGCAATGAACAACAGAAATATCCAAACAAACCAAAATGATTTTACAGTTTTATGCAATACCTTGTGATTATAAAAACAAATAAAAAACCCCCACCCACTCATATGTAACTCTGAAGAATCAAAGTGCTTTAAAATTAATTGCATAAAAATATGAGTATCTCTGCAGCAATTATTACCAAGCTCCTGGCACAGAAGAGGGCAAAAGAATTATTTTCCTTCCCATGGAAACCTAGAACTAGTAAGACTTATCCACCATTTCATATTAATTTTGTTTGTGAAAAAAACAAACAAATCTACAAGAGTTACGTGGATAAAAGTCATGCTTCTAAATAATAAATATTAATGCATGATTAATTAATCTATCATTGAATTTTAAATGCAGCAAAGTTTGATGAAGCTCTATATTGTATGCTTGTAAAAGTCAAATATTTTCCCATAGGACTGGTGTATTCTCTCAATTTTTTTTTTTTTTCCCAGTGCAACAGTTGCCACAGGAATGAGAAGGAAAAAGCATCAATTGAAGATAAATTATGTAACAAAGAAATGTTATCACACGCTATAAAATCAGTGACTGGCAACTGAAAAGTAATTACATGTTGCATGGTACATAACCAGAATCACAGTCTCTTCCACCAGTCGTCCTTGGCTGGAACAGGGAATAGCCACTTGCAATAATAAAAGTCATTTTTATATACTAACTGTTTTACATCTGTGCTCAACAGCAGTTTTTAAACTATTCAATACTACAGTGTTCAGATCCTGCTAGTAAAGATTTAATAGAGAAAAGCATGGGGAAAAAGGCTTACTCATTGCAGAAAGGTGTATTTTTTTTACTTAGAATATGTAGTGTGTTATTGGCAGCAATTTTAATAATGAATTTGAGAATGCAAGCTGTGTTCAGAATATATTTTATCTTAAAAAGAACACTAAGCACTTGTTCTTCAATAAATGTTTAAAAAAAAAATCCAAAATGTATTGTTTTATGATAATGAAAATATAAAATCTATCACTAAATTACATAAATTCGTAAATGAGACAGAAAAGAAAATGCACAGCAAAGTGTGAAAATCTGCTGTTGACACTGTTAACCATATAATTAGGACAAAAATTGACTGCAGAGAAGTGCAGAAAGACTGCACAAATCCCCATGAATATTATAGAACCAAAAGAGAGTGAGGATAAATTTAAAATGCAAGTTAAAAAAAAAAAAAAATCAATGCCAGCTTTGCAAATAAAATAATGGATGCTGAGTTACTCATTAAAAATTTAAGACCAAGTTCATGAGTTTTTAATAGACAACTTTCCAGGAAAAAGTTTTGGTTTTAACAATAATTCACAATTCTACTCAAATATCAAAGAATAAAAGGATGTTTTATGAGAGAAAAAAACCCAAAAAATTAACATGATTCCTTCATGCATGGGAATTGTGGATTTTGTAAAACTACAATGATTAGTTGTGGTCCCCTATTTTAAAAAGAATGTAGTATAAAAAGACAGAAAAATGAGTAATATTATCAAATTGTATAAAACTTTACACAGAAAGAATTAGTTTAGACAGATATGTCACACTATGTAATAAATGTATAGCTTTTAGGGGATAGATAATAACTAATTACACAGTCTTTCAGGAATCAAAGCTTATGAAATGAGGCTTTTAAGGACTGGACTCCAAAAATATAAAAGGAGATGCTACATGGAGTTGGTTTAAAAAAAGTTTAAAATTGCTATAGATACATAGAATTTACATGGATTCAAAAGAGGAAATAGAAGAGACACTGGTGGTAACAATGTACCTAGATACCACATCTGGTAACTGAGAACATCTTAAGGCTGAGATAATATTAGAAAATATTCATATAGGCTGATCATATTTATGTATTTCTTCCCTACACATTTGTTTACAGGCAGTTTTGGACACAGAATATTGAGCTCTTGGAACTTTGAGGTGTTGACAGAAGTAAAAACTACAAGAAAAAAATATTTTTTTTGTGTTAAAAAGTAGCATCTGCTGAACTCTAAACATTCTTAGCATTATTACCTTCTTTGACTATATGCCAAAGGCCAGGCTTTGGAAAAAATATATTCTTCTTTGAGTCCATTTAATTCAGAAGTTATATGAAACAGTTGGTAGACCTCAGTAATTGTGATAACTTCCTTAAAGTATTTGAATAAAAAATATCAGATGAAGAAACCACAAGGTATGAAGAAGAAATGTCAGGAAAATGTGTGTCTGCTGTAAAACCTTAAATCGATCCTAAATTTCACTGTATCAAAGCATTATTATTCATTACCTCTGCAAAAGTTCTCAGACATCAAGAACCATGATGCCCTGCAAACTCTTATTTCATGTAGAAATTACTGATTTCTCAGCCTAGTTTTTGTTTTATGTTCTCAAGTACCCAGATTTTCTGGTTTTAAGCAAAGACACGGCAGATATACATTGATACAATCAATATATTTCCACAGAATATTTTAACTTTGTAAAATCAGTTATTCATCATTATAAATAGCCAGGAATTTTATTTCTGACCCTTCTCAAGATATTACCTGGTGTAGTTGGAAAAATACTTCTGCAATACATAATTAAATTATTGTAAGATAATGCAGACTAACATGATCAACTGAAAGTCACATAAATACTGAAAAGAAATATTTGCCCAGTCTCATTTCTTTCATAAATTTTTGCACAGTACTTTGGTCAGAATATCAAAAGCCTTAATGCTATTAAAAATAGACACACATATACATACCTAACATTTCTTAATATTTGCAAAGTAAGATAAAATGTTTTGTGGTTCTCTGCTGTAGAAACTTCTTCTAGGCCATTTTTTGTAAAAGTACAGACTTCCCAAATTTACACCTGGATCTAGTCACTTTGAAAAAATAAGGCTTGGTGGTTTTAATTCAATACTATATAAAAGGTAATAAAATCAAAAGAAACCAATCTAGAGTAAAATCAAAAGTTTCTCAATAGTTTCCAGGAGAAAGCGGATTAGATGAAAAATTGGTTGCCACTGGAATTATGTATTTTTTAATAGATGACACCCAACCTAAAAATTCTGTTCACACTTTCATCATAGTTATATTACATTACATTGAATACTTCATAATCATAATTGTATGTGACATACACTGTGTAATACACACTTATAACATGGAAGCAATTTGACCTTATCAAGGAAAAATTTCTGATGAAAGAATACTGGAGAAAAAGTTAACATTAAGCACATAGCACTTTTCATTTACTATATTTTTCAGCAGATAATGTTTAGCCATTTTTAGTGATTCCACAGATATCACAGTGGCCTTGAAAACATATGGTGTCTTTTATTAGAAAAACTATTAACACTGTCAAGGGCACAGTAATATAATATTTAAAAGTCTAACAGGCCCTACACTAAACATACTAGGCCTCTTTTTTTTATTAAAAAAAAAAAAGCCCAAAAGAAGCTAAACAAAAACACACATCCCTTAATAATCATGCTAATTTAAATGTGTCTATACTGACACAGGAGATTTTAGTTTCATTAGTATCTTTAACTACAGATTAAAATCTACCCAATGTAATTCCTGTGTACCCATTCATGAGCTATTCTATCAGCTACAATCTTCCTCCCCACACCTTTTCCCAAACAAGACTTTTCCATGCATCCCATAACTGAAAAACAAATAGGACTAATTCTCTTCATAGGAATGGCTGATGAGGCATGGTTAGGAAACTGTGGCTAAACCTTCTTTATTTAAAAGATTGTCTTGTATGTGATATATGGTACACATGAGGGAAGTGAGTTGACTCTAATCCTAAGGAAATTTAAAGTATAAAAGATCATAGATATTGCAGCTTGGGTTGTGAAATAATACTACATGCAAAGAAAGTGCTGTGGTACAAACTGAGTCTCTGATCTATGCATAAGGTAGAGTAGAAGTCTTTCAAGGATGACTGCAAAACAATAAAAAAATGATAATAATAATTTATAATTAGAATATTAATATTGCAAGTAGAACAATACCAGTGTTACTGAGGCAAAAGCACTGATGATGTTTTTAGAAATGTTCCACTGCGTGTAACCAGGGAAAATTATTTTCTTCATACTTGTTTGCAAATCACAGCCACTCTTTTTCTTTTGCAGAGACTTACAGGTGTTCCCCAGAAAGAGCCACATTTTCAGCATAATGGTTCCTGTCACATTCTATTACTCTCACCTTGACATGTCTGGTGGCTCCATTTGATGCACCTCCACCAATCACTCCTATCTGGCAGGAAAAGGATACAGCATTAACCTGTGACTGAGATGTTGTACTCAACAGGACTCCTTCCCTTTTTCCTGGAATGCATGTACACACTCACACACACAGTGGGATGCATGAACACACTCACACTGTGGGACACATGTTCACACTCACACACACACTCTGGGATACATGTCACAGTCACACTCTCCCCACCTGGCTCAGCATAGCAGGAAGAGAGGCTCGAGGAGCATGTAATGCCAATTCCTTGATAACATTTTACCTGATCTTCATGGCTTTTATTGAGTCAGTGCTTAGAAGCTGGAGAATGGAAATCAAAGGTCTGAATCACACAGTTCAGAATCATTAAAATAAAATTTTCTAAAGCCTGTCATGCATTCCTATTTTTTTCACTCTGTGTTAATGCATTACATAACATGAGCCATTATCTGACTGGCACAAAACTTCTCTGGGTTTCCATTAGCAGAAGATGATGATTGAACAATATTGGTCTGGCTCTTCCTCTGTCTCAGTGAATATGTTAAGTCATTTTCATTAAAGATTTTCTTTATATCTTTTTACAAAGAGGCATGTTGTGAACCGTATTCATTGAAATCTTCTTCATAAATAAGATTAGGATAATACCTTTTCCTTTTTTTTTTCCAGAAAACCCCTACACTTAGGAGTTGAAGTGTTCATGAAATATAATTAGTTCATATTTTACAGGGAAACTAGAATGCAATATAGCAGTTAGATGAAAATGAAATGAAATACAGAAATGTTTTTGCATTCTTAATATTCAAATATATTCTGTGCAAAGCAACAGTCTTTCATTTTCATTTCCTAATATTGCACAGTATTAGATGAAAGCATTTTATTGCTGCTCCTCTTTTTTTCTTGCAAACTTCTTTCCAAGAAAGTCTAAAATTTAGCAATGAATGAGTATTCAGAGTTTTTAATAAAAGAGAAGTCAGAGAAAGTTATGACAGATAAAGTATATATATTTGTTTAAAACAACACTGATTTCCTGGTTTGTATGATAAGCATAAATTTTCATTTGAAAACCAACAGCCATTTACATGCAAAACTCTACTTGCCACAGAGAAACATTTTGCTGGTTTTCATAGGCAAATATATTTTTGCTACATAAAGATGTTTAGTCTGAAAATCTGAATAGGTATCTCAGCCTTTATTTTTAAATAAGAGGAAAATGTGGATCCTTGGCATCTGTAGTTCATGCAAGAGGGACAAACAAAAACTAATTTACCTGAACTTTAATCTTTTGGAAACCCATTTTGTAGATTTTTCTTCCCATACGTAGATTTTTTTTCTTGTGGAACCTCTCACTTTATAACTGTTTCAAACTAAATCAGACACCTGAGGTTTTAATTAACTCAGAACATTATATAACAAAGTACTTCAGAAGAAAACAGAGGTTATTTTATTAATTAATAAAGCTTAATTATCTGCAAATTTGTGTTCTACATCTCCACAGTCCCTTACTTTTCCAAGATCAACTCATGCCTGGTTTTCTGGCTCCCTTCTGACTGTCCTTTCTCCACTAGCCATTGCTCCCCTGAGGAGGCAAGCAGTGCAAGTGGTGGGGCAAGGCAGCTGCTCTGTGTTGGCTAATCACCTGGGTGATTAAATTGGTGACAGTTTGACACAGCATCAGCTTGGCCAAAAAACTAAAAGTTACATCCTTGCTGCACGCCCTTGCTCCTCTGGGCTAATGATAGAACAACTGTAAAATATTCATCTACATAAGAATTCCCTGACTGCAGGCACTTAAAAAGTCCAAAGGGCTTCATTACATTTTTCTGTCACACTGGGGTTTTGAATTAATTCTGGAAGGTACTAGAGTTGGGGGAAAAGTCTGAAAATCAGTTTTATTACAATTTCATAAGTATTTTTAGAAAATTGAGGTAAAACGAGACTCAAGTACACCAAAACCGCCCAAAATTACAAAATATACCTACAAAAGCAGAATGGTAAGTGCTGTAGCATTAATTTTCATTAAATGTATGAATCATTGCATATGTGTTAAAAAAAACTTTATTGGGAGGGAAGCTAATGTGGGCAGCCATCTGAAATACTCACACATGATTTTTAGTGTCTGATTCTCACATAATCTACATGAATTAGTATTATAAACAAACAGCAAAAAGTCAAACATGCTTAGTTTATACCTACAGTAATTTATCTAGGTTTGCAGAGTAAATGACTGAATAACTTCAGGTAATAGGACTCATTCATGTTAATGGACACTAAATCAGATTTTAATTATGATACTTAAAATGTCAACATCATTAACCTTGTTAATTCTTTCACTGTCAAAGGAGGGGTAAAAGCAAGTATGTATCATACTAAGAATAACAAAAGCTACTCTTGCAGATTGCTCTTTAGGGACAGATTTTATAGTGCATGGTAGGGTTGAAGAAGCAGGTACCACATTTTTATCACCCATCCTTAATTTTCAAACAGTCTTAAAATATTACTATGGTTTTAAAGTTGAAATAAATTTGTATCCAGAATTCTAATTAGAAATCTTAGTAATTATCCTGTCTATTAAGGGGACAAGTGGACTCCTTAAAGGAAAAATTTATTTGTCCCAAAGAGAGCAAAGCAGTCCCACTGTAAGCAAAGATCAGGTTCATGACCACCTGAGGAACCTGAACATACATAAGTCCATGATGAGATTTATCTCAGAGTCCTGATGAAATTGGTTGATGTAGCTGCCAAGCCACTCTCCATGATATTTGGAAAGCCATGGCAGTCAGGTGAAGTCCCAGGGGACTTGAAAAAGGGAAGATTTGTACCCATCTTTAAAAAAGGTAGAAAAGAAGGACCCTGGGAACCCATCAGCATCACCTCTGTGCCTGGGAAGATCATGGAACAGATCCTCCTAGGACCTTTGCTATGACACATGGAGAACAGAGAGGTGATTCAGGACAGCCAGCATGTCTTCATCCCAGGCAAGTCTTGCCTGACCAGCCCAGTGGCCATGTATGATGGAGCTGACTACCTCAGTGGACAAGGAAAAGTTTACAGATGTCATTTACCTGGACTTCTGTAAAGCCAATAGTATTCTTCTCTCTAAATTGGCAAGAGATGGGTTTGGTGGGTGGATAAGGTTTGTTTGGTGGATAAGGAATTTGTAGGACAGTCACATCCAGCGGGTAGTGGTCAATGGCTCAGACTCCCAGATGACATCAGGGACGACTGGTGTTCACACAGGGACCATAATGGGACCAGTGTTATTTAATAGCCTGATCCATGACAAACCAGTGGCATCAGGTGCACCCTCAGCAAATTGGCAGATGACAGCAAGCTGAGTGGTGCAGTTGACACACCTGAAGCACAAGATGGCATCCAGAGGGAGCTGACAAGCTCAAGAACTTGAGAGCATGGGACAATCATGAGGTTTAGCAAGACTAAGTGTGAGGTGCTTAACCTGGCTTGGGGCAACCTCCCAGTATCAACCCAGACTGGGAGATGAGCAGAAGGAGACCAGCCCTACTGACAAGGACTTGGGGGTGCTGGTGGGTGAGAGGCTGGACATGACCCAGCCATGGACACTCCCAGCCCAGAAAGCCAAACAAGTCCTGGGATGCATCCAGAGCAGCATGGGCAGCAGGGGAGGGAGGGGATTCTGTCCCTTTGCTCTGCTCTGGTGAGATCCCACCTGGACTGCTGCTTCCACCTCTGGGGGCCCCAGCACCGGAATGGCATCAACCTGTCAGAGCAAGTCCTGAAGAGAGACACCAAGATGGTAACAGGGATGAAGCACCTCTCCTACAATGACAGGCTAAAAGAACTGCGATTGTTCTGTCTGGAAAAAAGAAGAATTTGGGATAACCTAATTGCAGCTCTACAGTATCTCAAGGGAGCCTAAAAACAAGCTGGAAATGGACTTCTAACATAGGCATGTAGTGAGAGGACAAGGCTTGAGAGTGCAGTTGCAAAGATTGATCTTCTGAAATAAGAGTGGAAAAAGCAGAGCTGTCTCTTTCTTTGGAGAACCTAGGCAAGACACAATGGAGGCAGAATAAAACCAGAAAATGCCTGAAAGACTACAAAAGATGGAATGTGTGGAACCCTAGCCTCTCCATGAACTGTGAGGCTCCCAGTCAATCTTAAAATCCAAATCTGAAAGCCCTAAATCCCAAATAAAGCACTTTTTTTGGCGTTTGTCTGGGACAAGCATGTCATGCTCTGGGTCAACAACAGTACAAGATCAGCTAGAGTGGCAATGCTGCAGTGCTAGCCTTGATAAAGTACTTCACAATTTTCTATGGCACTGGCACTTTATGCACTGTTGAAGGTACGAGTAGAAGTTACTTTCCAGTTCTGGAAAGTAACTGAGCCTAGAAAGAGACACCTTTTGTTCTGAGAAGAATAAAGAATGACAATGCACAGTTTTACAAGGGAAGCACAGCACTGTTCTCCATTCCTAATTTCCAGGGGAAAAAGAAATTAAAGTATTACAAAGTTGCTCACACTCATAGAATACATATCTAACACGTCTATTCTCTGTGCCAACTCCTTATCACTGGGTTTCCCAACAAGAAGTAAAGAAAATAAATAACCTCTCAGGATTCTCAAATCTCCTATTATTAAATGTAGGTTTAAAAACAAGCAATCAGATGAAGAAAAACCCCCCACCACCCAGGTGAATGCAGGTATGCTGCCACAATGCTTTTTTTTTCATTTATTTATAAATATGGGATTATCTTTGAGATCATATTCATTGTAGTCACGGCTATATATGTAAATGTTCTTAAGAGTTCTGCAAAAATAAACTGTTTTCATCCATTACTGCAAGTGGCTTGACTCTGTCACTGTGCAGAACTGTCCATGAACAACATTTAACATTGAGAATAATCAACATCTACTTATCTGTCTAGATAGGTCTATCAACCTAACTTTCTCAGATAAAAATACTTCACGGAGGAATTCCAGAATTACTAGAAATATCATGATCTAAAATATATTGTGCAAACTTTTTATTCTGACTAGATCCAGGATATATCTTGGAATCCTGCTAAACCAAATTTAATTCACTTTCCAGAAAAAACAACCAACCCTTCCCCCCCCCCCCCGCAAAATCTTGTTAGCATTTAGGTCAGATGTCAATTCTATGAATTTCAAAAGAAATAGGCATGACAGTTGAACTGCAATTTAGTATATAGAACAGTAAAATAAACAGAATTACAGAAAGACATTTTTTTCAGATTCTTCAAAGTCTTAGAGGAAATCCTACTTCCACATATAGTTTAGGTTATCATTGAGTAAAATTATGCATAAACATGCACGGAACACATGTTTGTGAGTTTGCTTGTAATGCTCACTTCTCTCTATTGGTCTACACTTGGACTAGGTCTGTCCAAAAAACAAAACAAACTTGAGTGCACAGAAGAGATAATATCTGCTCATTCTTCATTAGCTGTGTGTCATTATGGAGAACCAGAGTATCAAGCTGATGTCAAATCTGCTAAAAACAACCAAATCTATATCTGAGTTATTCACAATACCTGAACTAATGGTTAATCACACTGTAAGAATCCTACCTTCTTCCTTATCCAGTAATAAATCTAGTAGGAGGCTTTTAAAGCTATAGGTAGCACTGCACACACTGTTTGTTAAAATGGTACAATAATTACAGCTTTCGTTTGTTATTACTGTTTGAGGAGTCATTCAATTGTTACAAGAATTTAAAAGTCACAAATCATTCAATGTGGTTCTGGACATTTCATCTGAAAAATCACCATTCTCAGCAATCCAACCAGCATCACACTAAAGATGATCCACACAGCTTACAAATGCAGCGGCTATGCCAACAGAAACTTTTGTGTGAGTGTGGTGTTCTTTTGTAGGAATGCAGAGTAATTAATCTTAGAAATCCAAAAATTTAAATTAAATCAAGCCTTTGGTTAGAATTCTTTGACTTAATCGAGTACTACTTTGCTGTCAGAGAGAAATAGCCCAGCTATCAAGAAAACAAAGTGGAGAGAATTAACATAAGAAAGAGAAAAAGACCTTTATTTTATTTTCCATTTACAATAAAAAAAAATCCATTTACAAAAAGAGAATAATACAATTTCAAGGCAATATTCTCTTCTACTTAAAGGAAAAAAAATCTTTCACGTACTTCTTTATTTTTTAGACTGTTCCCTGCACTGAAACCTGGGATTACCAGAACCGAACTACTTGAGCACCGGAAGTCATGTGAGGAGACAAAGGTTACTAGAAATCCTTGCTGTGTATTCTTGGAGAAAAATATACCCAACTGAAATCTTATAGATTCTGAGGTAACTATACCAAACAGGATTCTTCATTGAGGAAACAAGAAAAATATTAGGAGAATAAAAAAAAACCAAAAAATTAAAACAAATGCCAGGTGGCTGTCCTTTACCTGAAATTTTTTGCTAAATTTTTAAAAAGAAATAACTGACCTAAATATAGTAAATATAATGCCAGAAAAAAACTTCTCATTAAATAATTTTTGCATGATTGCTGTATAGAAAAAATTGAATTGACAGATGATGAATTTTATTTACTTCTTTTTTAACATACATATGTGCATTAAATCTTACTTGCATTTAATCAAAAGCCATTAAAGGTATGAAGTAAAAGTATTTTTTTGTATTTTAGAATAACTGAAACAAATCATTGAAACATGGTCCAAGAATATTGACTTCTATTGCCTTCAGTGATTCTGAGAGTGACTACCTAATGTCTTGCTTGTTCTGCAACCAATATGCATAGAAAATGGAAATTAATATAAAAAAACAGGAATGTGCCCCTACCAAAATTCAAAATGCTTACATGAACAGACACTGATTTTTTTTTCCCTTTTGGAAAGAGATTAATAAAAATAAGACTGATAAATTAAGTAATAATTGGTGTATAGATGAAAGATAAGAACCTTCTCTTCTCAAGGTCTCATAATGAAGAAAAGACATTTAGGTTTATCTCATGAGAAATTTACTTATTGGATGGCTTGAATATTTTCTCTTTTTCATATGTATGCAGATATTTGCTTTGCCTTAATTACTATAACAAAGTGTTCATACACAAGAGTATTATGCATTTTCATATCCTAAAAAGATACAATCTTTTCTGTAATTGTCGTGTACATACTAAAATCTTTCCAGAAAGCCTCAATAAAATCTACAATTTAAAAATTAGGAAAGATTTTTCTGAAAATTTCTGTTATATCACTGAAACTCCAAATATGCTCTTTATTTTGTGACTGACATCAAATGATGAATTATTCACTCAGATAAACCATTAATATGTACGATCAGTTCTAATGTACATTTTTTATTTACCTGGATGATCCACTTAATGGTGATTACAATCAACAGAAAGCTACCTAAATAATTCTCTTTTTACAGCAGTTTTTTAGCTCTCTCTGGAACATTCTTTATACAGAAAACATGAAGGTAGAATGTCCAATGGCATCAAAATTTATAAAAGAGGGTTCCTATTTCGGGAAGAAAAATTATGATTTATGAAGTTAATCAGCAAAATCTCCATATGTAATTCAGCCCTTTAAATTTGACTGCCTTGTCTACTGGAATTTATTCAATTGTAGTCTAATGCTTTTACTAATCTATGTAATTTTGGTTCAATTTACTTTGTTTATTTTAAGTTTGGTAGTATAGTGTCCTAATTTTATCTTTACATACTCAACTAGTTTTTTCCTAGTTTTTATGTCACTAGTCAGACCTATCTTGAAAAATTTCAAATGGTTAGATAGTTTGGTCTTTTCTGTATCTACACCCACTTTCAGAATATATTGACTTTAGATACTTATTATAAAAAAATAAATAAATCAAAATAATGAAAATATGAAGACAATTAACATACAATATAATGCCAGCATACCCAATAAAAAAACTTGGAGGAATAATAATGGAAAACAATAAAGTCAGAAAACTAAAAGAGAGAAAATATATGTCATTGCAAAAAAAAAGACTCCCATTTTCCTTCTTTGCATGAGGAAAAAAGAGTCAAGGGAGGTAGCAGAAGAAAAAGCAGAGACACAAGTGAGATGCTGCAATTTTCCCCCACAAGATTTTAGAAATATTAATTCCCCTTAATCTGATCCATGCCATAATCTTTGGTTGCTGTTAAAAATGATCCTAGTATCTATTGTGTGTCAATCTTTGGGCTTGTCTAATCTACAACTTCAAGGTCACAGCTGTTCTCAGGGACTGTTAATGTAGTCACAAGTGGTCCAAACTAATGACAACATATCCTAATATTCAACCTTGTGATTTCTTCTGCCCTCAAGTAAGTTTAATTCTAGTGATACATTCTTAGAGCAGTTGATTAGCTGGGTTAAGCTCTAACGAGGAAGCAAGCCCTAGACACTACTGCTGTAATCAGCCAGAGAACTTGCAGCCTTATGTAAGTTAAGTGCCTCATTCATTACAGTTTATTTAAATACAAATCTGTCTGTGAAATCATGATTTATGGTACGCATTACAACTATTGACTGTGGAGCCTTTCAATTTAATCAAGGATTATTTGATCTTCCAGCTCTTCTTAACACCATGTCCAAAATTCAAGAAATCCTTTCAATCAAAAGAGAATGGAACTAATCTCAGCCCTCACAGTATTTCTGCTGCACCTCATTACTTCAGATACAGCACCAGTGCTCAGGCTCTCTGGCAAAGGGGCAAGAAATTACCTGTTCTTCAGTGACTTTTGTGCCTTCACAGAAGACATTCTGACACTGCAGCACCCACCTGGAGCCACCCATATATTGCTAACAAATTTACACAGTGACATCCTTCTTTCTATGGGCTTCCTCTGTTAAGACTGACCAGCAGCCACAATATTACCTGTTGCTGGGTGGGATGCATAGATAAACTGAGGGAAGTCAAAGTGTAAGAAGGGAAGTTTCTGTAGTTGCTTGTAACCCAAACTGCCTGCCGTAGAGAGGGATTTGTTGTTTCTGGTTTATTTGTTGTTTCTCCTGCAGCACCCTCCTAAGCAGGAGTTACAGTCCCACTCATACTATTTCTGTGCCAGTGGGAATAACAATGAGTGCAAATCCCCCTACTAAATTCTACTCTGCAGTACAGCCTAAGAGTGGGAGAGAGAGAGAGAAAACAAAGCTGCCAAATACATGTGGTTTGCAAACAAGCAGGCTGCTGGAAGAGGACAGTCTCTGCTAAGGCAGCTGTTTACTATTTAAAAAGTAGAAAACAAAAAGAATATAATAAAAAATTATTTCAGAAAAGATTTTGCTATTAGACAGTTCAAACTCAGCCACCATACATAATTTCTTCTAATAATTTGTAGCCAAATCACTATAGCTAATATAGCTAAGTTATGCAAAGCTCTTGAAAGGCAGTTCTACTAGGGACTTCAAAAGCTGAATCATGAAATTTCTTGTGTAGTGATGATGACAACATAAATATTTTCCACTGAGAAATTGAAGTAATGCAAACATGACAATCAATTCCCTTTCTTATACAGTTCCAGTATTATGGAATCAGAGAAAAGTTTAGGTTGGAAGGAACCTCTGGAGGTCATCTGGTCCAATTCTCTGCTCAGTTTGACTCACTTGGAGAAAATTGCTTAGCATTGTGTCCAGTCAGCTTTGGGTTGTTTCCAAGGATGGAGAATCTACAATGCCTCTGGTCAACATTTGCCAGTACTTGGTCACCTTCACAATAAATAAGCTTTTCCTTGTGTTCAGACAGAATCCCCAGTGAACAGAAAAATAATGATATGGTAATATATTTTCATAAATTAATTTGAATTATTTGCTAAAAAAGAAAAAGACAGTGGAAGTTAAACAATTTGCAAATTACATATCATTAAGGAATTTCCCCCAGGAGAGCTAAGCATGATGGCCAGAGGAGATGATAATCTACTCTTATGTTATTCACTAAAGCTTCCCTTGTATGTATTCAACAATGATGAAATCTAATTACCTATACACAATCCAAGTTTTACTTAAGGTTTAAATGAAACAGAATAATCTTCTCTTGGGTAAGATTTATTTCTGTTGAAATTTCCAAATCAAGCTCAGACTACCACAACATACTCAGACATTGAACAGTAGGAATTCCTGACTAAAATTACTTGCAAGAACTCATTTGACACACAAGCAGCTAAAGACATCACAAAGAATAGTACTAATGAAAATTCTGAAGAGCAAGGACTGTCATCAGGATTTTGTATGTAGCACGCACTGTCCCAGGATGGATCTTGCCTTCTCCTTCACATTTGTTACATAGACACAGTTGCTATTTAGGTTTCCTGACAGCTTACATGGAATGCTAAAAATAATGCCTGGTTATTAAAGGTCTGTCTTCCAATGTCTTAGCTTGATGTATGCAACAGAAACAGGTTTGCTTACTGGTCAGAAACACTATAAATAATGTTTTTTCTTCTAGATAGAGAAGTAAGGCATAACTGAGAAGATTGTTTTTACATTTAAAACAATGTAGATATGTAGATAAGGCTCTTGGAATGTTATCTAAGTTTATCACTCCCATTTGCAAAGGAAAAAAAAATGTTGGACTACTGCTGTAGCTGTTACAGTCATGTCATATTTCTTCAGTACAAAACAAAGCACTGCAAAATAATGATGTGTACCTCATGTATGCTCAGCAGAACTGTAAGATGGAGAGTGGTGAAGGTGAGATAAAATAGAGTTACCTTGTGAACAGCGAGAGCTGGCAGTTTTGCAGACTGAAATATTTAATCCGCTAAGAGCAGAGTTCCTCCATTAGCTGCACCAAAGAAGGCTTCACTAATGCTCATAATGTCAATAAACACTTTGAAATGTGTGTCACCTGTTAAAGAGTGAATATATCTCCAACAGAAATTCCATCCACTAAAACAGTCACACTGGTAAAACAACATTAGCCTACACTTAGTATCTGTATGCCTGTATTTTACAGGATAATTTACATATTTCAAGGACACTCATTCCAGAGCCAATAACCCTGATTAGGAGAAATTAAGTTACTTGAAACTGTGTTACAAAAGAGATCCCAACCCATTAATTACATCAAGAATGACCTTGTATTACGGATATATTCACTATCCTCTGTGACATTCAGATAAAGTTGACTGCACTATACATCAAGCACCGCGATACTCTGAAGTGCAGAGTCATAAATCTGTACCTGTTTATGTATTTACTGACTCATATGCTAGAAAACCCAAGTGCTTATTACTTCCAGCACTGCTATGCATAAACAGACCCTGAGGAGAATGCATTTATGGCAGACTGCATCTAGTCAGAGAGAAGTCACAAATAACTCTTTTATTTTCAAAGGAGAAATAAAAAAGTTGCCAGAAATCATCCTGACTGCTCTATAGGACACAAAAGTAATTTTCTTGTGGACAAAACAGCATTTTATGGAGACCATATAATCCCTATAAATCCTTTCACAGGGAAAAAGTAGTGTTTTATATGCAAGATTTGAAAGTCATTCTGCAAGAAAAAAAAAACCAAAAACCAAAACACTGAATTATGTTCTAACAATATAGTGGTAAAGGTTGTTGTTAAATCTGTATTAAAATGTTTTCAGTCCCCCCTGAATCCTTCAAAAACAGAGGCAAAAAACAAGTAATGAAAAGAAAGACAAGAACAAAGCATAGCAGTGATAAGACAGGTAAGACAACAAAGGTAGAAGAAGACTATGACCTTACATAGAATGGGCAGAAAGTATAAAGTTCTGAAAAGGCAATATATTCAACAGAAAAGTCACCTAAAACAAATGAAGGTGAAAGTTATGACACACATCTGCATATATGAGTTGTTTCTTTGTAACAACTTATGACAGGGAGCCAAGAAGCAGGAAAAAAATACAATTATTACACTAGAAATAAAAATCCATCTCTGCTGACATAATTTGTTAATGAATATGAATGAAGATCATTGTATTTCCTTTATGATTCTCCTTAGAATGCAAAACAAAATAAACTCTCTCAGCAAAACTTTCTGTCTGAAGAGCCAAAACCTGACCAGTTTAGAAATGTCACCACTGCTATATGGATTAAGTACACAAGGTCTTTATTTGAGTTTCACAAACATTAGTGAAGATATCTTCCACACAGCAGAACTCCATCAAGCATATAGCTACTGCATGGTTTTTGACATTAGATTTATTATTATTTGAACAACTATCTATCTGTAAAAGATTCACAATCAGGCATAGTTTATAAATCTCAGGGCTATTAACTCACAAAAACTACATGTGTGTTCCCAGAGACGTTGGTTAATTTTTATAAGAAACAGAGAAAATATTTGCCTAAATTTCTGCCAGTTTAATATTGGAAACAAGGCTGTAGGAACCAGTAGAGTCTTATTTTGGAATTGAAGAAACATCTAAGATTGAAAAGAGCTCTTCCAGGATGTACTTCTACTTGTTTCAGCATTACATCACATAATTTCCTCAAAAGAATAATTTAAACTTCACTGTAAACAACCCAGGTTTTTTGTCCCTTATTATTCTAAAAGCCTAATCAAAGTAAGGACACAGTGAAGAGCAGTAAATGAATGAAATAAAATCATGGCCAATTAACAAACGTGTTCAATTTACAAGTGTCAACACACATATATAAATAATGAAAATTTACAGCAGATTTGGACCAATATACAACTCTTCATATGCATGCAAAAATGTACATATATGTGTATATACACATGCATAAATATAGGCAGACGCAGACACAAATATATATAGTGGTAATGTAGAGGCATGTTTTTCTATTATGCAAAACACCTGAAATTCAGAAAGCAACCTGGTTCCATATCCTGTTTCTCAAAAGCAACCCATGCAATTTTCTGACTATGCTCTGCTGCCATTTATGTTCAAAAAAAAAAAAAAAAGGAAATAAAGCTTCTGTTACATGCTCTGTACTTTTACCTATTCAGGTATGAATATTTTAGTCCTGTGTTCTACTTCTGTCATTTGCTGGAAGCTCACCTGTCTGTTCTGTTGCCACATACTTGCTGTTGCTCTGTTCCCATTTCTCTTGCCATTGTCATTATTCTTTTATTCCTTCCCTCCCAAGTTCTGCTCTTCCACATAGGTTGTTGGGCAGATTTAAGGAACTGTGCAGTTCACATTTAATTTTTCATTGTTTCCAGTCAATAACCACTAATATATTTCCTTACTTTCTGTCTTTTAAAGTAGTAAGTAGTCTCCCTCTCTTTCTTCTTCTTGCCCTTCCTTTTTTGCAGTCTAAAATGCAAATCCCCTCCTTTATTACTTGGACTTGAGAGCTGTTGCTGTTTATATTTTTAAGGCTTTTGCCTTGACGCTTCTCACTGACAGTGGTAAACAAGATCAGTACATACTTCTCATGCCTTCAGCAATAATGCTTCTGTCTATATATATATTTAAAACACAGATTCCCTATAAAACAGTGTCTAAACATTTGGCAATAACCAAGCTGTGCATGATCAGAGTTACTTCTGGAGGGAGATGACTTGCTGCTATTTCCTAAAGGGCAAAGATCTGACACCTGCAGTTGAGAAGTTACTGGACTAATCTTCATAGGCATAACCTCCAGTGTTTTGACAGTGAAAGAATAATAATTATAATAGTAAAAATAATAACAATAAATAAAGCACCCAAGAAATTGCTGCAGCAGGGCATGCTGCCTTTTATGACCTTGCAGCAGCCATATGGCAAATAGAGACAATGTCCTCCTCTAGATTGTCTGAGGATTCTTTCACTAATCAGCCTTTTTCTTTGGGTGCATAATAAATAGAACATTGAGATCTGACCACCTTTGTAAGCAGAGAGATCCAAAACTTAATATTAGAGCTTTGCTTCTTTTATCAATCTCTAGAACAAAATTATATTTGTAGCAATCTCTTAGAATTATAGGTTGTAAAAGACATTAAGGTTTAGTCTAATTGTTAACACTACCAACCTAGTCTTACAGTTGCCTGCTCTTCTGCATTATATAAAATTATATTAAAAAACAAACCAAAACAAAACCAAACCATGGTCCCTTCTTCTTGTTGTACTTGGAAGATATAACAATAGCAATTGTCGGGTAATTTTGTTCCTTGCCTTATGGTAATTTATATCCTCCTCCTGCTGCTGCTGAGTTGCATGAACCCTGCAGTGTGGGTGATTACTCTCTGTACACTATTGCAACGTACAATGTAGAGAAACACTGAGAGAAATCATAGGAAATGCAAGCTCTTTTTCAATCGAGTTTATGGCATTTGTTAGTGTAGTTGAAAACAGACAGAAATGGGATTTAGCCACTGTTGAACAGACTGCTATAGGAAATCTGAGATGACAACTATAACAAAAATTCCAATTTACAGTAGATACACATGAGGAGATCGCATGGGACTCTGGGACACTTCAAATAATGTGATTATTACACTCTATTGGAAGAACAATTCATTCACTGGACGATAACTTAACTCTTTCTTTACAGCAGATCCAAGGCAGTATTACACGTTTACACCAGCATCTCTGAAATGATAATGCAGCAGCAAGATCAGATTATTTCCCACAAATTTTTCATTAGTCATTTGTAAAAAAATATGTGTGTAATATTATCTAAACACATACTTTTTGAAATTAAGATTAAGGTGAGACAAGGGATATGAATATTTTGAAGTATCTCTGAAAATGTGTAGGAGAATTTCTTATGGGCACACTACTATAAATAGTGGCATTTCAATTATCATGCTAAAATTTACATGTCCCCTGGAAAAATTCTCTTAAATGAGTCTAAGTTTACTCTGAATACATTTAAACATTTAGAATAGAACCATTCTGAGAAGTTTTCTTCTCTTTATTCCTCTAAAGTAGTTCTGATGCAGGTCTTGTGACAGTAGCTAGAATATACTGCAACTAGCGTTAACGCATCAGAAGTAGTAAATTAGATAAAGTTCAGCTTCTAACTGAAGCTTGAAGTTCAACTTCATGATTAAAGTGAGAGGGTTAAAGAACCTGATTGAGTATGTGAGATTACTTTTATCAAAGAGTAGAATCATGGAATGGTTTGGGCTGAGAGAGAGCTTTAAAAGTTGTCTAGTCCAACCCTCCTTCTATGGTCAGGGACATCTCCAATTAGATCAGGTTGACCTCAAATTCTTCCTGGGATGAAGAATCTACCATATTTCTGGACAACCTGTTCATCCCTTTCCCTCATCATAAAAAAAGTCTTCCTTATATCTGGTCTGAATCTAGTATTTAATTTTAAGTAATTAACCCTGTTCTGTCACAGCCAGCTCTGCTCAAAAGTTCATCTCTGTCTTCCTTATTTGATCCCTTTAGGTACAGAAAGGCTGCAACAAAGTCTGCCTGAAGTTTTCTCAAGGCTGAACAAACCCATCTGTCTCAGCCTGTCCTCACAGGAGAGGTGCTTTATCCTCTGTGATCATTTTTGTGTCCTTCCTATGGCCCCACTCCAACAGGTGCATATCTTCCTCTTGCTGGGGGCCCCACAGCTGGATGCAGTAGTCCATATGGAATCTTATGAGGGAAAAGCAGACAGGAACAATCTCCTCCCTAGACCTGCTGGTTTCCTACAGCCCAGGATGCTGTTGGCTCTCTGTTCTGAGAGCGCACATGGACCGGTCATGTTCATCCTCTTACCCACCAACCACTCCAAGCCTGTGTCCACAGGGCTGCTCTCAATCTTTTCATCCCCAGCCTGTATTAGCAGTGCAGTTTGCCCTGACCTGGGTGCAGCAGCATGTATTTGGCCTTCTTAAATGTTATGATACTTCCCACTTCTCAGGCTTGCCCAGTCCCCTCTGGATGGCAGCCAATTCTTCAGGCATCTAATATTCCCCACTCAGCTTGGGGTCATTCAGCTTGGTTTTCTTCAGGCAAATGATTGTGATACTTATTGTTTGCCATTGTATACAACAGTAAACATGGTATATAAATGGGGGTTTTTCCATATATTTGTAACATTTTACTAACCTTTCATCAAAGTGTCATGTTCTAGTTTAAGTGTGTTATTTTAAGAGACATTCTAGGTTTCTGTCTGGTTTGAATTCCCCTTAGCCCCCAGTTTATACTTGGCTCTCTTTTTTCCCCCTCTGTAGAGTATTTTCTTCTGAAGTTTTCATCAGACCTTCAAGATCACTATGGAAGGTTACCTAATCTGCATCTTCTTTATACAAAATATTTTACAATGATCTTTTCTAACCACAGCAAAAGTCAAAGAAAGAAAGCTGAAAATTACTAGATTGAAACTGCAATCCCTTGAGCTAAATTCTCAACATCTTCAATGGAAAGAAGGAATACTCTGTCATTTCCACGCCTGCTTTCAGCTGCTCTCTCGGGTTCTTCCTGCTGTGAACACCCTAAAGGCTATTTCTCCTCTGAGTACATAGATCTCTTTTTAAGCTGCCATCTTACACACTTAACATTCTGTGCACTTGAGTGCACTTACCATTTGCTTTTTGCTGCAGCTATAAATAATACTAAGAGAATATCAGTGTTGAGGTGTCTTATCCACACATATGCAATGGGATCAGCAGGTTTTACAAAACATTTATCAACATAACATTTGGGGTTTTCACTCTGCTTTCATTTGAAAAAGCAAGTGCTACTAAGAATGGTTTTCTCTAGACAAATCGGTATTCAATTATTCAAATTACTTTAGGCTATATTAGTTTTACTAAGCATTGTTCATTTTATTAATGTTGAACACTGTTAACATCTTAAACAGCAATAATTCACTGCCTAGACAAAGATTTGTGAGTAAATGTAATAAAGTAAACAAGAAGATACAGCTAATTTATTGGACAAATAATATACACGGTTTGCTAAACTGATAGAGTCTTACTTGAAGTGAAATAATTCTTTTTAAGTCCAGACCACACATTGTGTAATGTAATTAGATGCTAGTGAGTAAAAACAACAAAAACAGTAATTGCCAAAACCTTTTTTAAACAAATATTTTCTGTAGGGGAGAGGAGGATGGAACCAGTTATTGCAAGCAGAAGAAGGGAAGAAATTTGAAAATTAGGTCATGGGCTCTGTATCCTGCCTAAAATGGAATTTCTACATATCTGAAGTCATACCCCTCCTACCCTTCAAGATGCCATGGACATTTTTGCAAAATTCAAACTACGAGCATATTTTTTTACTATCAAAGCCTAATTAAGGTTATGGAAAACCCTATCTTAAAGCAAATAAAGAATTCCTTAAGGTAGTTTAAGTCACCTAAGCTTTAGATTTTACCATACTTACTCAGATGGTAGTATCTTATGCCCAGATACCTGGCTTCTGAAGTCTACCAATTTCTGCTGAGTCTTTTGAACAGACCCAAAAAACGGCTTTAATTAAATGTTTTGCTTGATGAAACATTTGCAGATCTTTCTGTAATTCAAAATAAAACCAGTCTGTGATGTGAATGGGGTTTTCAAAAATGCCTCTCACAAATTACCATAATTTATACAATAGAGTAATCTCCTGGCAGGTACCAAGCTTTTTTGACTGTCCATATTACTACTTGAGTCTTTTGCAAGAATATATGACTTAAAGAAGCAATGAAACTCCCCTTTCCCCAAAAGATTGCATTCACACCAGTATAAAAAGAGTGAAGATGGACAATAGTATATAAGAAAGTAGCTGACACTGCCTCCTCTTCCCAGAGGAATAAATGAGCATCATATTTTCATTTTTTTCCTCAGACTTTAACCCATCAAACAGAAGCTTGCAGCCTTGAAAATCTAATCTTTTGAATAACAATATTAAATATATTTAATTATATATTTAAAAATTGCCAGGATCCAAGCTGAAAAAGCTCTAAAATACAGAACATGTGATTAAAAATCAAATTGTTGAGAAATATTTATTTATTTATATCTATTATATGTATGCTAATACTAAAAATATATTAATCATGCTTTCAATATTGTAGCTAGTCAAATAGTGTGTATTCTTGACTGCAGTAATAATCTGATGTTAAATTTCAGTTAATCATCCTAGCTGTACTTACCATGTAGTTTAAAGTGTAAGGACACCAGCCTACTCATTAAAAAAAAGAAAAAGCCCCAAACCTTAAAAGCAATATTCTGTACTCATTCAAATGTTATAGTAATTTTCCATAATTTTTCTTGCACTAAAGGTGTTTAAGACTACCTATTGAATATTTCACTTGAGCAGGATCATAAGTAGATTTAATATCTGAATTTATTTTGAATCACACCATCATGTGTAGCTGGTACAAAAAATGTGATTCAAGGACAAGTATCTAGAAGAGATTATCCTGGACTTGTTTGCTGATTTTATCAGTAGACACAGCAGTATTATGAAATAAATGACAATGATAAGTGTGTCCCATAAGAAGCAAGAGAGGAATAAACTGTAAGAAGAAAATCAGTGGTGACATTCAGGAATTGTATTGATGTGAGGAAGTTCCTCTACAGTGATATAATGATACAGATAAGCTTTGTAGAATCTGATAATAAAATAGTTTTTAAACAGAAAAATAATTAAAAATATGAGGGACCAATACATGTCACTTTAAGCTATTAATACAATGATAATTTGGGGATAAACAGCTGTGTTAATTTTATTTAATAATTCATCTTCTGTTCAACAATATACATCTACTTCTTTTCAATTTTATTTAAAGTTTTCACATACAGTTTTAAAAAGAAAATTTTAAAATTGTTGTTAATCCCATATGAAAAATAAAATGTTTCCTTTGCCTTCACAGAAGACTTCTTATGCAGATTTTTATGCAGAAAAATATTGTAATTTCTCCAAGTTAGAGTTCTTTAGGAAATGACTAATAGTAACATATCCTCGCAATCCCTGGCGCAAGAGTTGAATATACGTGAAATTTTAGCCTGGGAAGTCTGCCCTCAGTAAATGTATTTAATGTGTGGTCATGGTCTTCTCTATGCTTTCACTCCTAGCCATCTGCTACATGGGCACTGCTCCCATTCACAAGTGAATTGGAAATTTTCCTTAGAATATTCATGGCAAGAAACAGGAATAATAAGCCAAGGCTTTCCCCGTCTACCAGGATCACTTTTTTTTTTCTGCTTATAAACCATTGACATAAAGGCCTCAGAAGACAGAGAAAGTATGTCTCAGAAAACAATTTCTGAAAAGTAGAAAAACATGCAATGAGAACCAAAAGTCCTGCTACTAGATGGTTTTGTTGCAATGGCACTGTAGAGAATAACAATAACCAGTTACAGTGAGAAAAGATAAAACTGAGAAAGTATCAATGTGATAGCAAGTGATTCTTTGCAAGCAAAATTCTATGAAAGAAAGTAACACTAGAAAATGAACTTTATTCTAGGGATAAGGGACGTTCTTCAGAGAGCATGTATGAGTATTTCCATAAATGAATTTGCTATTCTGAACTCTGTCATATCTGTGTAATTAGATATCAGTGTAATTAGATATCTGTGTAATTAGACCAGCAAATAGATTCCCAAACCCCTTAGAGTGCAGGGTCTCAAACTAAGCTGAGTAAACTAAAACTATGGAAAACAGGGATCTGCTTGTGAAGATTTTGGTTACAGTGTTCACAAACCAATAGGTCTGAATTCACCAGTGAAGTTGCAAGGAGGGAAGTTGAAGTTTCAGTGAGTATATGGTTAAAAAAGGAGCTTATGGGAGAGCCACACACCTTTCCTCCTCACATACAAAATTGCTGTTTTCATTGCTGTGAACTGTTTGATTCTGTAAGAGGGTGATGATGACAAATCTTCTAAACTATTTCCACTGCTTTTGTCTTGATATCTTCCAGGTAAAACAGAAAATGAAGAGAATTAGTTTAACTGTGATTAACTTAAGGGGGAAAACTGAATCTTCTCTTTTTGTAAAGAAAAAAAAAGTGGTTAAATTACCTTTGATAATGAAGGAATACACAACTGGGGCAAAACCATATTATAAAAGCACAGTGATGGCTAGGAAAAAAATTGATAAAAATACTAAAAATGGTGTTGTGGGAATTGGTTCTCCAACCATGATTTGATGACACAACATTTTCATTGCCTAAAAATACATACTGCCTTCAACACTGTTCCTGCTTTATTGCATTTTATATTCAAAAGCCAAGCAACTTATTCTCAGAGCACTGAAGAAGAAAGCATTACTAATGTTAATACTGTGACAGATTATTCAAATCCATTTCTGCTTCTGGGAGTCAGAATGAGCTCACAGGTTTTGGGAAGCTCTACATTTCCAAAATGACACTATCCCACACAGCACCTTATCAATTGGAATGCGTCCATGCAAATGGACAACAAAACACTGTAATTTCCCTCCTTCCCTTCCCTTCCCTTCCCTTCCCTTCCCTTCCCTTCCCTTCCCTTCCTTCCCTTCCCTTCCCTTCCCTTCCCTTCCCTTCCCTTCCCTTCCCTTCCCTTCCCTTCCCTTCCCTTCCTTCCCTTCCCTTCCCTTCCCTTCCTTCCCTTCCCTTCCCTTCCCTTCCCTTCCCTTCCCTTCCCTTCCTCTCCCCTCTTCCTTCCTCCCTATTCCTTTTTTAGATTCCACTGCTTTGGGTTTATACTATAAACCCAAAAGGACTTGCTCATACCAATTTCCATGTTATGTGTATAATGTATTAATAAAACTTTGTAAGTATTTGTGGACCCTCTGACTTTTGTCTTTGCTTTTTGACTATGGACATCTACAAATCATGGGTTCTCCCCTTCTCCTTCAGGATGGAATGTCACACCACCTACTGCTCGTTACCATGCAGCATCTCTTAAAGCATATTGCTGAAAACACAGGAAAGGAAGCATTTTAACATGCATTTGGGAGAAACCAAATATAGAAGGCTAATGAAAATATGTTTGAAATTAGGTCACAGCCTTAATGTTGTGTTCAAAAGGCAGTCTCTGCAGAGAAACAGGGCTCTAAAGAAAAGTATATGTCCAATGAGTATTTTCAAGGAAATACTCATACACATGGGCTTGTGCATGCAGCCTAGAGTGAGTCTCTGTCAGTAAATCTCATCTCATTTAAAAAAATATTTTGCATGAGGTATACATCTCTAAATAAAAGCATACCAACATAACAAAACAATTCTGGAACTTCTGTACATTTTTTTCTCTGACCCATAATTTTTCAAGAACCAGAATGCTTCTTATTCTAAGTCAGAAAAGTGATTTCATGAGATATATGTTGCAATTATTGTCCACAGAGAAAAGTTAGATTATTTCTTCAAATCTTCATTCAGTATTTAGATGTTGGATGGTACCAATTTACCTTTTGGAAGCATATTATATCTTTACTATGTTGTCCTAGGGTGACTTTATGATGCTAAATTCTATCCCCATTCATCTGTTTAGCCCAGAAATAAGTTTTGCACCTTTAAAACTAGATCTGAAGGGGGAGAGAAAAAAAAGCAGTGGATTGTCTGAGGTGTCTGTATTCAAAAACATAGTAAGAGCTTTAGCTTTCCTTCTCACAGTCTGTGTTGCCTGCAGCATGGACAGTAAGAGAGAGCTCTCCTTTGCTTTTAGTTAGTTTTTTAGCTAGCTGAGGCAGAGAAATTCCCTGGACTGTGGCTTTTCTTTTTCTTGGAACAGGTCAGTCCTGATCTGCCCCAAAACCCAAAAATCCCACTATGAGCTCAGGCCTGTGGTCCACTGGGGCCTGGGACACAGCATTTTCCAGCACAGTAGGAACTGATAAGAGATGGGTGAGCTGAGCTACATGCCATGAAAAGGAATTTCTGACTTTGACATCTCTTCAGAACAGCAAGACGTTTTATGTTTAATATGATTAATTTTTTATTCTTGTGAAAACTCTGTTTGTTATATAAACAGGTTTTTTCCACTTTTTCTCCCAGGGAAATATTTTCCTGAACAGGGGGAGAGGGGGAGGACTGCTTGAATCTGCTTTCTAGAGGGACCCCTTTGGAGGTTTCCTCCCAAATTTGTCCTAAATCACGACTTATGTATATTTATATGACTAAGGATTAATTATTTTCTTGTCACAATGTTTAGACAAGGCTAAGCACATATCACAGTTAGCTGTAACAATCTCAGAAGAATATTTTCAGCAATTATCATAACTAGATACAACTCAGGAGTCCATCAAGGGATACTTAATTGGTTTAAAATAATTATCTAATCATAAAGACTGTGCATAATTAATAACAAACAAAATCTGCAAATAGTCAGCTGTCTCCCATTAATCAGTACTATACAAATCATCTGTATCATCTAGTTATGTAAAAATTGTGTGAAGAGCTTGAGGAAATAATAGAATTTTACAATGACTTCTTGAGCTATGTACTCCTTCAGAAGCAATAAACATTGAAAAAAAATCCATGGTGATATGGTGGTGGTAATGGATAGCCCCCATTCAATAGCAGGCAGGTAGAGTAGCCTAGCTCATTCCCATTGCTCTCATTGGACTCTTCCCGATTGTCCAAAAGACCGAGCCAGAATCACTGCCAGGAGGGAAAACAATGGCCCTTCCTTGCCTGAAAATCTCTTGAACTCTGCCTGGAACACAAAGACTCACAAAGCCAGAAAAAACATGAAAGAGCAAAGATGACATGAAAAATATGCTGACTTTTATTTGGAGTAATAAATTGAATTTCATTCTTCTATGGTTTTTATTTTTTTTAACATGTTTCTTATGGCATTAGAGAAAGTAAGATCAAAAGAGGCAGATATTCCTTAGAAACATAAAAAATACAGGAGCTGACTTTGTCCTTTATTTACTTACTTTGCTCCTCTATCTTTTCTAACTGCTCTGATTCCTCTTCTCTTGATTATGCATTCTAACAGGAGCATTCCATTTTTAACCTCACTTTAAAACCAAACAAAACAACTCCCCCCAAAACCCTAGAAATCTACTTTTTTTTCCTCTAACTGAAAATACTACAGAGTTATCATGCTTTAATAAGCACACAGATTCCTGCTAGTCCATTTCTAACAATTGTTTAAAAATATAGAGTATTCTTCCCATTCCTGTAGGAATATATAGCTCAGATAGAATTTTTTTTGTCAGTAAAGACATAGGAAATGTTTTAAATAATAAAAAGTAAGCTTCTTCTGAAATGCATTATTTTCCCACTCCCAACACACATTACAAATCAATATTCATTATGTGTGTGTTTTCCCAGCACATCCTCTGCTCAGTGTTCAAACAATCTTTCATGAATCCTGCACTCTATACTTATTCACTATGGCTTTCTTTGTACATCCAGAAAGGGACACAAGAGTGAAAATTACAGCAGACAGAAATATAAGGTGTGTTAGGATGAGATAAGTTATTTTCAGAAAAGTAATTTCAATTATTACTAACAATCTGTGCCAGTGTCGCTCTGTAGGCTTCAAAGAGTACTTGTAAGAGCCAAGACAATGTTTTACTCACTGTCAGCAGCTGTAGTTATGCAGGAATTAGCTGATATGAACCACCATATAGATGAAAATAGCATTTATACTGGGAGTGCAAAAGAAAATGAGATGCTCTGTTACCTAAATTAGTTGAATTAAATTTTCATTGGCCTCACTGAATATTAATCACTCACACAGTTTGTCCTCATATTGCACCCAAAATCTTCTCTAGTTCTTATACGTGCAACCTCAAGTCCCTTTCCTTTAACATGTATTTAGAATTGTGTATCACAGAATGGCAGAGTAAGCTGGGCTCAAGGAGCCTCCAGTCGAGTTCAGCTCCTGGCCCTGCACAGCACCAGCCCCAAGAGTCACACCCTGTGCCTGAGAGCATTGTCCAAACTCTTCTTGAGCTCTGCCAGGCTGGATGCTGTGACCAGTTTCCCTGGGGAGCCTGTTCCAGTGCCCAACCACCCTCTGGGGTGAAGAAACGTTTTCTAGTATCCAACCTAAACCTCCCCTGACACAACTTGAGGCCATTCCCTCAGGTGCTATCACTGATCACTAGAGTGAAGACTTCTCTTCATCTTCCCCTCAAAAGAAAATAGTTGACTGCAATGAGGTCTCCCCCCAGTCTCCTCTTCTCCAGGCTGAACAGACCAAGTGACCTCAGCCACCCCTCAGGGGCTTCCCCTAAAGGCCTTTCAACATCCTTGTTGCCCTCCATTGGATGCTCTCTAATAGTTTAATATAAACTGCAAATATTATTCAAGGTGAGGCTCTGCCCCTGTGCAGAGTAGAGTTTAAGCTTAAACACAATACATTTTAAAGGAAGAAGGAATGATGTTGTCAAAGAGAATACCATAGCATATATTATTGCAATTTACAATTCTAACAGTCCTCGTACATTAGAGTTTTACAGAATGTGTTAAATTGAAGCATGAAAATTTTTTCCTAAATACAAAATTTTATTTTTTTCTGTTTAAGTCAAAAAAACTAACCCTGAACAAGTCAATCCCTAGTCTAAACAGCACATCCTTAGTGGTCAAAAAAGTTTGCGATATCTGAAGAGGTCTCAACTATCTCATATGGTGGACAAATGCAATGATATTTACTTTTAAAAAATTATTAACCAATAGTTCTTAGGAGCTAAAAGGTAGAGATGCCTGTCTCAAACACTGTTAAGGCCAGAGAAGGGAGGAATTTATGATAGGAAAGTGCTAATTCCAGGCCTGGCAGAGGCTTGGCAGAGATCTGGCTAGCTCATCTTGTTCAAGAAAATCAGACAAAATTTCCCCCATTGACAGACAGTGAAAAGAAGCAACTGCTCATATGCATGTCACTGGTCAAACAAAGATCCCCCCAAGTTATGGGAGAGATGGCATTTGTGACCAATGACCACAAGAGCCTCCCAAACTGGCCTCTGTGGATACATGGAACTTGGTCTCTCTAAAGGTGGCACTGTTGTCCGGGAGCTCAGAAGATAAATTCAATGATCTCAGACCTAGGGGGAGGTTAACAAAGCTTGGAAAGAGGGATATCTGACTGATAATGGGTACAGAGGATGCAAAATTTAGGGACCACAAGGATATTTTGCATAACTCCCAGGATAAGAAAGAAACAAATAAAAGCAACTGTGCTGAAATCAGTTCCAGCTGGGTAAAAGGTAATTCCAGCAGTGGGAGATTCCTACCATTGAGTCAGGGACCACTGACCCAAGAAACCCATTGACCCAAAGGAAGTAAAAGATTGAGCATGCAGATTAATTACATAAGAAATGAGGGAATCATTTACCAATAGAAGATAGAATACCAGTTAATAAGGAAACTGTGTGACTTGTAGACAACAAGCATTATGTTCTTTGCTGAAATTTATAAATAATGAGAAGATTTGATAATGGTGGACTCTATGGACTCAGCACCTCTTTCTGCACAGAACCTGCCAGCAGAAGACTGAGCTGAGTCCTCTGCCTCTCCACCAAGAACCCCAAAGTGATGGAGAACACCTCTTACCTCTCTCTCCCCACCTTTCTTTTCCCCAGTTCTGTGCTTCATCTCCAGCTCTCCCTCTGCTCTCTCTTCCTCCCCCACACCCTGCCAGGTCTTCTGCCTCTCCCTCTCCCTTTTCTAGTTCTTTCTGACTCTCTATTTACATTTATTTTTTAAAAAACTCTATATGGTTGACTTTGGCATATGGTCTCGTTTGCACCTTCATTTGAGCAGAGGTATCTCCTGTTTATTTTATTTTAGGATTAGTTAAAAGCAAAATTCAATCTGTCATTTTTTGTACCTATAGGTTTGCAAATGATAATATTTGGCGTCCTAGTCAGTTCCTTTATATGTGCTTACGGGCCAAAATCCAAAATTGTATTCAATTATTTCTCAATATGACTGTTAAGAAAGTGGAAAAGTTTAATGGATGCCAAGCATGAGAGTTGCTATCCATTATTTCTGTGGAAGAGATGATATCCAAAAGTAGAGCATAGGGTCCAAATGTTGATCAAAAACTCTGTTAAGTCTTCTTATTTTTTTAACCAATTGAAAAAGAGGTTTATGGGTGTATTTCTTCAAAGCTTAAATACATTTCTACTAACTACTTTTCTTCACAAGTTCATTTGCTGAATATAATTTGTAAAATCAGTTGATGAGTTTTGGACTGTGCCTGGCTCTTGCAGTTCATCATCAGAAAGAAGCAAATTAGGAAATCTCTGCCTGCATTCCTTTAATGCAAACTGGCGATGCAGTCTGGGTAGGGATTGATTGTCTTCTGTCTCTTACAGGTATCATTCAAATAAGTTTTCACTATGCTTCTGTGGAACTTCTATGTTTTTAAAGATACATATTTATTTCTAGATGTAAGATTCTTCACCTCATTTATTTTCATATACAAAAAGGTACTAGTCTAATGTAGCATCCTATGACACTCCTGTGACAAATCAAATTGATTATTAAAAGATCTTCCATGTATTCACAATTCACCTACTGCATTTTTTAAA